>NC_090935.1:1305976338-1307226338 GCF_040938575.1 Ambystoma mexicanum | reverse complement strand
TCCGATTACATTCACAAGCAACTAGTGGCATACACCCCAGCTTCAAAAACGAACAGTAATGACACGAATTGTGGAGAGGCTCCGAAAAGTAGGAGGCAATAGCCACAGTTCAACACATGCAGTGTACTAACGTCACTTACAGCAACATGGGCATATGCTTCATAATACAAGGAGCATATATTCGTAACTGGCAGAAAACATGTCAATAACCTTTGGAAACAAGGGGGCAGCTCCAGAGACTACTCATGAACACTGTTCCAATGTCAATGTGTCCCAAGATATACTTAACTAGGACATGCTCAGGACCCGAGATGGCCTCAGGGTGTGGGGCTATATCTAACAATTATGGGGACATTGAACATGCTTACTCCCATGCATGACTAGGACTACATGCTAAGTTAGTCCACAAAGCAACAATTCTTTAGGATTGCATGCCGACTGCAAGCTGGCACAAGGTATTACACACCAAGAGGTGAACGCAAAAAGTGCATTTGAACATAAACATGCATGAAACTAATATAAATGTCTAGCCAGTGCAACAAAAATGTCAATTCTGAGGTGTATGGATATCAGAATATGAGATAAGCAGTATAAGGTTGTCCAATGTGAGGGGATAAAAATAAATGAGCGAAAATTGTTCTCTCCCCCACGCCCAGACATTTCTGGTAATGTGGACCTTCCAACCCCCCTTTTTGGCGGGACACTTTGCTGTGTGCCACCAACTTCACCCCTCTGCAAAATTGGTTCCATTCAGTTATGTGCATGGGAACCAGCACCGTTTGACTGAGCAGAGGAGACAGGGGGGCAGGGTTGTCCTCGCACCCTTTACAATGAAACCCTAGATGCCATTATAAAAAGGGTGCGGGGACACCCCTGGTCCCCTTGCTCACTACAAGTGTAGTGAGTGGTAGATTTGTTAGAAATGTGTATTAATTGCCCATGAATAGTAGGAAGTGTGAGCAGTGTCTCCCCCAACTCCCTCCTTCAAGGGGCTTGGGGTGTAACAGAAAGGCGAGGCTCATCAGTGATGTGGGTAGGAATGAGGGATGGTCCCAATATATGATGCTGGCTTCTTTGCATAAAAACAAAGTGCATTTTGGGAACATAGGCCAGACAACTAATTTACCAAAACAGGTCCGATAAAAATTCAAACATGCATTTCTCCTAAGCATGCAATGCACACTTTGTATGATGCTCGGTCATCTGTCAGAATAATCACCATGACACAAAAATATGAGCAAAGGCATGAGCAGCTTTGGATAGTTTGTGTGTTTGGGCTGTACTGATGAGCAAAGATGTGAAGTTGTTGCAGATTCAAATGCACAGCGTTCATTAAACAGACTGCTTTCTCAAAGTGGGGAGGTTTGGGCATTGGGTCTATACGGAACAGAGCTAAATTTTCCCTAGCGCTCAGTCTTTTTTCCAGCCCAATGTCTTCCCTGGGTGAGTGCCTCGCAAATGACCAATAGATCAAATTGTTGACATGCTAGTTTTTAACAGGACTTCGGTGAAAGATATGCAGAGCTTATAATATAAAGAGTGGCTGAAGGCAGGCCTGGTTACATTTTTATTACACCACTCAGGGGAGAAATTGTACTCCTGCAAAAACGGCTGCCCAGTTCTGTGTAGACACTAGGCAAGGGGACTTCTGACCATACCAAGTGTGCATTGCATGATCAGAAGGTGGTCGTTCTCATGTCCCCAAAATGCAGTTTGCTTTTAAGCAAGCATCCAACATTCTAAAGGGCACACATAGCTCTGCCACAAGTCCCACCCATACCACCCCCCACGAAGGGGTGGAGAGTTCAGTACATTTTGTCCATTTCCAGCACCAACACCAGTAGTGCGTTTACAGCTCCAATAAAATCATTAACTCTCAGGAGACTGCATGCGAAGTGCCTGCGTGTTATTTCAAAGCAAAGTTGGAGCTCACAAAACCGGCCTTAGTATCAAAAGATCGCATGAGGTGGTGTTGGGGCAGAGAAACAACTGATCATAGGGTTTATGGCCCTGGGCATTCAAGGGTGGGTAAAACACATACAAGCTTTGTGTCCCTTAGATGCCATGGCTCCCTTCGGCCAATAGATGGTGATAAAAATTAAAATGATCCCTCCCTTATTTGTTTTTTTTTTTTAAAAAAAGGTAAATTAAACCTTGAACATGTTAAGGTTCTTATACCCGAGCACAAACTGGTTTCTTGGTGCTCTGGCGGACCTGTAAAGCAAGTGGGTAAAGGGGGTGTGAGTTAGTGAGGGAGAAGAGAGCTGTGGGTAAAGGGGGTGTGAGTTAGTGAGGGAGAAGAGAGTTGTGATGTGCCAGCAACTTTTATTTTAACACTGTTCACTGAGCATAGGTGCGATTTTCAGTCGATAGTCATGTGCTGTTGGGCGATGCCATGTGTGGTTTGTTTCATTGTGGTAGTGAAGTGTGCGGTAGCGGAATTGTTGCATTTAGTTTAGACTAAGGTGTATACAGATGGAAGTTTTTTTAGTAGAATTGGTGAGCGGCAGTCCTCCATCCCACCCCCTCCATTTTGACTGCCTGCAGCAAATGCCACTTCCCCATGTCATAACACACTGTGGGGCGTTCCAATTACTACTCAAGTTTTGTGCAGAGGTGGGTCCTCCACCAGGCTATTCCCTGTCGGAACCCTTTGTACCCCCCGTGTTCAGACCAATTGCCACACTCAAACACTGCACCTTCTCCTACGCCCAGCACATCCCGGTGTGCATCAACCACCACGCCTGGATGGGGGGGGGGGGGTCGGGAGGCGCTGCTCCCTGTGCCACATTACCTCCGAGTTTGGGACACCTCTGCGCATAAGAAAAGCTACATTCGCGATATTAAAATACGTAATTCAATTGTTTCCAAATAAATATCAACTCCATCTTCACTTACTTTGAGGCTCCATCTTCTGAAGGATAGGCATAGCACTGGTGATTGCCACGGCTGTGATGGCCATTACCCCTTTTTCAGCTACCTCACAAACAGACCTCAGATAAGGGTAATGCTCCTTGGTATTAAAATATGCCGAGGACACCATTCCGTAGGTGGAGCTCACCAGGGGGAGGCTGACCACCCGGGATACAACATTCTGTGCAAGAAAAAAAACGTTTAGTCACGTAATAAAGGAACGTTTGAGCAGACAAAATATTTAGACCAAGGTTTACCTGCTGATGTTCAACTGCTACCGACGACATGCTGACAACACCTCAATCCCTAAAAACAGATTAAGGATGTATTTGTTAAAGGCGCCAAAATACCACTCATGAACGAACGATGCATAATTAAACCCAGTTACTCTGGTTAAATTAGGCTACACACCGTTAGTTTCAAGTTATTAAAAAGCGGTATTTAGTCTAAGCCGCCCACAAACACGACAAAAGTAAAGAACACAATTGGAGGGGGTTGGTCAGCAACAAGCCCTGCCGCAGCCGCAAGATATGCAATTCTCACTCCCCCCGACCCTTAAATCACTTAAACTACCGCAGATAACAGATATTTCGTCAACACAGCATGAATGAAATCATACTTGCTTCACATCCGCGCCCTTACCCAAACTCTTTTTTGAGTTCCACATGAAAACAAGTGGCAGCAGAGAGCATTAAATCCATTACATTTTGGCATTCCATTGCAGCAATGAACAAAAAACGGAGTAGGTTTCCCCAAAACCAGCAATCGCCAGAAAGTATTCAGAAAGACACAGTAGCCGTCTCACTTTACCGGAAAGGTATGGGACACCAAAAACTGTCGCATAACACCGACACGAACTAGAAGAAATTCTACAGCACTTTCAACTCAGTAATCCTTGCAATATAAAACAACATAACACCGACACGAACCAATTCCATAGCAGCTTCAACCGCACCGATCCTTGTAATAAAAAAAAAATAATCGTTTCCACTGACTGACTGACTGACTGACTGACTGACTGACTGACTGACCTGTTCGCAAGAAGACCCGCCTGCTTGCAATCTCACGAGCGCATTCAATTCACAGCCAGCTGAGACACACTAATCTAAAACACGTCTCGCCGCTATTTATAAATCTCCACTTCTCGCGAGACTGCCTTTCCAAGCGGCTTCCGAGCAGTTGACGAAGGGGGCGAAGGGGAAGCGCCTGCGTGGGTCCGCCCACGCTTCCGATAATTAAGAAGAAGAAGAAGAAGAAGGGGAAGCGCCTGCGTGGGTCCGCCCACGCTTCCGATAATTAAGAAGAAGAAGCAGAAGGGGGCGAAGGTTAATCTGACGTCACAGAGGACTGTATAGGGGCCGTAGTCCGAGGGTTAATCATGACTCATGCATTGTCCGGTGATCTAGTGATTTTGGAAGCGGGGCATCCCCTCCATTCGTTCCATATTCGGCGTCGTGAAGTTTAGTTGACATACGATTACGTCACTGCGGTAGGGAAACAAGAAGACTCACAAAGAGTAAAAGGAAGCATGTTACATATGGCCAAGATGGACTGGCCGTTATCTTCTGATTTCTGGGTGTGGCTGTAGAAAGACAGTGACGGTGTTAGGGCATTACGTCCACGTACTCTTCCTCGTCCCCTTACTTGCCTTGGTGAGTATGGGGGAAAACTTTACAAATCTATTGGTTGTGTCCAGGCAGTGACGTGCAGTCCCCTAATGGAAGGGAGATCTCACGTGTTACATACATGCCAACGTTTTGCCCTAGCTGGGAGGGAGATATTTTAACAGAAATCGAGAGAATTGTATTTTCTCATTAGAATTAGTTGGGCTTAGAAATATTTTAGGAGGGGGGAAAAAGCAAAAAATAGCTACATTTTTCATGAAAAAATCCCTAGTTTTAAGACCCAAATGGGCAGGGTTGGCATGTATGGTGTTATCAGGGCCATCCTTATTAAGTGATTAACTCCCCGCTAGATAATCACTTCAATAGAGCACAGCTGTCAAACCAGCATGAGGCTGCTTTTCAAAGGCTGACCCATGCAGGTTTAGAGCAGCGGCCTATCATAATAGAAAGCACCCGCTCTCCTCGTTGCCCAGCGGCAGAACAAGAGCGGGGCACATTTAATTACAGTATGATATGATATGGACATTATAACACTCCTATACACAAGTGTTTGAAGGTGCAACAAGACAAGGGGGAAACAGGGAGGACAAAAACAATGATCTTACCAGGCCTTGTGATATTCAGATCACGGAAGTGCAGGGGAAGCGGGTGGGGAGAAGTTCCAGGGGTGAGGAGTTGGGATGGAGAAGTGCAAGACAAAGGAAACAACAGAGAGTGCTGCCAATGGGTGGCTTTTAGGTGTAAGAGAGGGGGCTGTAGGGTTACAGATACAGACCACAAGTGCAGGGGGTTCCAAGAGGCAATGCAGGTTGCAACTGGACAGGCAGGGGCCTGGGCCCGAAGTTCAGAGGGTAGCCAGGTGACCAGTGCATGGATCAGACAGGAAATCAGCAGGGGAGAGGAAGAGAGAAGGCGTAAGCAAAGAGGAAGGTCTTGAGGTGTTTCCGGAACCAGAGATGGTTCTGCTCAAGTTTCAGAGAGGCAGGGAGGCTGTTCCAGAGGGAGGCCCCAGCCAAAGAAAGAGATCTGCCCCCAACTCTTTGCTTGGTGAAGAGACTGACTCTCAAAGAGTTGGAGGCGGAGGGCTCGAGCAGGAATATATTTAGGTAGAGAGAGTTGGAGGTATTGTGGTCCCAGGCCCCAGAAAGCCTTGTGGACAATGCACAGGGTCTTGAACTTGATTCTTGCCGCCACTGGGAGCCAATTAAGAGATTTCAGCGCTGGAGAGATATGATCCACTTGAGAGAGCGACAAGAGGCGGCTGAGGGTAGCCTGAAAGAGAGAGGAGTATCATCCGCAGAGCACTGAAAGTTGGAGTTGAGAGCAGCTATGCAGTGGGCGAGAGGTGCCAGGTATTGGTTGAACAGCCACAGAGAAAGATTGGACTCCTGGGGAACACCAAAGGTAGAGAGAGAGAGATAGAAGAGAGGAAGGACCCAAGTTGGACCTGAGAGGGTCGATCAGAGTGAAAGGAGGTCAGGCAGGGCCTGATCGGTGATACCCAGGTTATCACAGAGCCAGTTGAGCAGGATGGCATGGTTGACAGTATCAAAAGCAGAAGAGAGATTGAGGAGGATAAGGACAGAAGGAAGGTTAGAGTCGAGGTTTGAGAGCAGGCCTGGGAGGGAACAGGGGAGGTAGAGACTGCAGCAGGATTGGCCAGCTCCTTGCAGATGGTAAAGAGTTTGGCCGAGTTGTTAGATGTTGCAGAGACGCGGGCTTGGATGTGTGCTGTCTTCTTAGTGTGAACAGAGAGTCAGTAATGCCTTTGGAGCAGGCGGCAGGCCAGTTCGTCAGAGCTGATGCCCTCCATTTCCTCTCAGCCACCCTACACTTGCGTTTAACGGTGATGCGGTCTGAGTCGCACCAAGAGTTGCACTTGGCTTTGGGCTTCAAGCGAATCCTCTTGACAGTGGCAAGTACATCAAGGGTGTCGGAGATAGAACAATGGAGGTTAGACAGGGTTGTGTCAGGATGTGTGCAGGAGGGTGATAGAAAGTGGCGGCGAAAGCCTCAGCTGACACGCTTCATGGGTCAGATGACCGAAAAGGTTGGTGCCACTGCTGGAGTCGGCTTGAGCTGAGGGGTAAAAAAAGGGAGATGGGAGGAGAGGAGAAAGTGGTCACTCCAGGAGAGAGGAGTGGTGAAAGGGTTAGAGAGGGGGAGGTCTGAGGAGATCAGAACATCCAAGGTGTGCCCTGCATAGTGAGTCGGGCCAGAGGGAAGAATAGAGAAAGAGAATCGCAGAGTTTGCGAAAGAGTCCTGAAGGACAGGAAGTATCCAGGTGGATGTTGATGTCTACAAGGAGAAGTTGAGTGGTAGAGGCCAGGAGGGAGGAGGAGAGGTCAGCCCACGGAGGAAGGAAGTTACCTGGCCAGGCGGCTGGTAGATAGTAGCCATAGTAAGAGAACGGTCAGGAGAGAGAGAGAGCCTGCAGACCAGGCATTCAAAGGAGGAGGAGTCCTGCATAGGAATGATAGAGGCATGGATCCACTCCTGGAAGATCAAGGTTACCACCCCACCGGGACGGTTGGTTGTGGGCACGGAGAGGATCTTTTCACCATCAGGGAGGAGAGTGTCATAACTTGTAACAGATCTGGCCGTGAACCACGTCTCAGTCAGACCGAGAGCATCAAGGCCGAGTTCTTCCAGGAGACGGCAGATGTCAAAGGAGTGTTTGACAGCGGAGCGAGAGTTGAGCATGGCAATGTGAAGAAGATTGCCTCTTTGAAAGACTTCCTTGGAGAGGTACAGATCTGTTGTACGTCCTGCGGAAGTATAGAAGGAGCCTGAGGGCGTGCAGGGGAGGAAGGAGGAGAGGGCAAGATAGCCAAGGAGGAGGATGAGGATGCCAGAGAGGTGGCGTAGGAGGGAGGCAACAGGGCGGCCAGAGAAGAGGTGGCAGAGGGTGGAGGAGGCTGAGGAGCCGGAAAAGGGAAAGAAGGGACAACAGGAGAAGAAAGGAAGTTGATGAGGCGCGAGAATCATATATCAGAAAGGAGGAGGTTAGCCTGAGGGCCTTGCACCAAGACAGTGCCATTTAGATAAACATTAATGATGGTCTTAGGGGAGTGGAAGAGGACCGGGAGGGCCTCCCACTGGGAGCCACCATTAATGGGAGAGGAGGAAAAAGGAGCAAGCATAGAGACCATATGTGGAGTCCATATGCCTGGCGAGGGAACGACACAGAGTATGTCGGTGATGGTATGTCTGGAGGAGGCGCTGATGTAGGTATCGCGATAGAGAGGCCTGGGTTGGAGACCAGGATATCCCTCTTAAACATCTTCCTACCAGGCTTAGTAAGAAGGACGGTGATGAGGTCTGAGTCGCACCAAGAGTTGCACTTGGCTTTGGGTTTCAAGCATATCCTCGTGACAAGGGCAAGTACATCAAGGGTGTCGGAGATAGAACAGCGGAGGTTAGACAGGGCTCTGTCGGGATGTGTGCAGGAGGGTGAGAGAAAGTGGCGGCGAAAGCCTCAATTGACACACGCTTCATGGGTCAAATGACCAAGAAGGTTGGTGCCACTGCTGGAGTCAGCTTGGCTTGAGGGGTAGAGAGAGAGAGATGGGAGGAGAGGAGAAAGTGGTCACTCCAGGAGAGAGGAGTGGTGAGAGGGTTAGAGAGGGGGAGGTCTGAGGAGATCAGACCATCCAAGGTGTGCCCTGCATAGTGAGTAGGGCCATTGGGAAGAATAGAGAGAGAAAGAGAATCGCAGAGGTTGCGAAAGAGTCCTGAAGAAGGACAGGAAGCATCCAGGTGGATGTTGATGTCTACAAGGAGAAGTTGAGTGGTAGAGGCCAGGAGGGAGGAGGAGAGGTCAGCCCACTCTGAAAGGAAGGAAGTTACCTGTCCAGGCGGCGGGTAGATAGTAACCATAGTGAGAGAACGGCCAGGAGAGAGAGAGAGCCTGCAGGCCAGGCATTCAAAGGACGAGTAGTCCTGCATAGGAATGATAGAGGCAGGGGTCCACTCCGGGAAGATCAAGGCTACACCCCCACTGGGACGGTTGGTTCTGGGCACGGAGAGTATCTTGTAACCATCAGGGAGGAGAGTGTCAAAACTTGTGACATATCTGGCCGTGAAACACGTCTCAGTCAGACCGAGAACATCAATGCCGAGTTCTTCTAGGAGACGTCAGGTGTCACAGGAGTGTTTGACAGCAGAGCGAGAGTTGAGCGTGGCAATGTGAAGAAGATTGCTACCTTTGAAAGACTTCCATGGAGGGGTACAGATCTGAGGTACGTCCTGCGGAAGTGTAGAAGGAGCCTGAGGGTGGGCAGAGAAGGAAGGAGGAGAGGGCAAGATCGCCAAGGAGGAGGATGAGGACGCCAGAGAGGTGGCGGAGGTTGGAGGCAACATGGTGGCCAGAGAAGAAGTAGCAGAAGCAATGGAGGTGGCAGAGGATGGAGGAGGCTGAGGAGCCGGAAAAGGCAAAGAAGGGGCAACAGGAGAAGAAAGGAAGTTGATGAGGCGCGGGAAGCATATATAAAAAAGGAGGAGGTTGCCCTGAGGGCCTTGGACCAAGACGGTGCAATTTAGATAAACATTAATGATGGTCTTAGAGGAGTGGAAGGGAGCCAGGAGGGCCTTCCACCTGGAGCCACCATTAACGGGAGAGGAGGAAAAAGGAGAGAGCTCAGAGACCATATGTGGAGTCCATAGGCCTGGCGAGGGAACGACACAGAGTATGTCGGTGAGGGTCTGTCTGGAGGAAGTGCTGGTGTAGGTATCAGCGATAGGGAGGCCTGGGTTGGAGACCAGGATATCCCTCTTAAACTTCTTCATACCAAGCTTAGTAAGAAGGACGGGATAGTCAATAGAAAAGCAGTTACAGAAGATAGAGACAGAGAGCACCATAGAGGATGCAAGGGTGAGGGGGAAGGGGGAAGCGAAGGGGGGAAACAAAGGTGGGGGAGGAGACACTAGAGATGGGCACAAAGAGGAGGGGCACAATTGGACAGGACAAGAAACAAGACAGATGATATAAATAGGCAAATAAATACGTTTCAAGATGGGCTAGAGGAAAGGAAAGGCGAACAAGTAGGCAATCAGAACAATGTGGCTCAACATTAGGAGAAAACAAACGGGCAAGCAGCCGTGAGTAACAAAAACCAGTTAACAGAGTGAAATTACCAAGGGAGCCTGTAAGGAAAGAAGGAACACAACAGGAGTGGAGGCAGTACAATGCACGGAAACAACCAGGCAGAGCGAGGGCTAAGTAACAGAACAGATGATCAAGGGAACCTAGAGGAGGAGAGTGAAAAACATCAGGAATGTAAGCAATATGAGTATAGAGGAGTCAAGGATAGCAGATGCAAAAACACAGAGCAGTCGACAAAAAGGGACTTAGAAGAAGAAAAAGCAACAGAGCACTGAGTAGGGTACCTGCCACGCCTTCACCCACCACACCAGCTCGGATGAGCCCTTGAAAGACGCACCCAAACTGGCATGGCATGCAGGCTAATGTGGCGCCCCGGGTGGTCGCTTGGGTGGCCCGGGCCTAAAGCCGGCCCTGTGTTATTATGAGCACCCAGGAAATGTACGTCAGCCAATTGGGTTTGCATGATCACAGACATTGGGTGCTGACTTTTGATTTTCAGTACAGGGTGAGATTTTTTTGTATTTTGAGCCTACTGAATTCTTAACCATAATGCTGCACCATTTGCACGAACAAGTTTGCACTGCACGTTAAAATCGCTGGTTTAAACAGGGGATTCTGAAATAAGGTGTCTAAATGAGCAAATCATAATGCTTTGCCTTTCATTAAGGATACTAATACTGTTACGCTCACCTTGTATCAATGGGGACGCCACTCAGCCCTGGTTGGATGATTTGCACTCTCAAACCCTCTCCCGGTCCCTTGGTAAGGCCTCTTGTTAAAGATGGGTCTTAATATTGTAAAAGGTGGATTCTCCGTCCTGCTCCTCGTGGCAGGGGCGCATAGATGTGGGGGGCGAGCAGCAACCAAGTTACTTCACTGGTGCAAGCACCCCTGTGGGAATCCAGGCCTGCTGCGACTCCGTAGGTTTGCTGCCTTACAGTCTTTATATGCAGTTCTTATGTTCCTCTTAGTTTGAATAATAATGTCTTGCTTCTTTCCTTTTAGGTATGGAAAGGTATTTTGGTGTTGTCATGCCGTTTGAAGATGAGCATGGGCCAGTAGGCGGAAGCGCAGTGTTCGCGCGATGCTGTCCGGTGAGTAATGCGCGATGTGCGGCGCTGTTTTGCCTTTTATATTGCTAACCTGTGTCTTTTCTCTCCTTGCAGGTTGCGATGTTCCTCGCCGAGCGCCGTAATGTTCAGTAATGATACTGACCAGGAGATGACTACGCAGGTAAGAATTGTGTGGCTTTCTTCATTAAGCAGGAAACGTGAGTAAACGCTTACTAATGCTGTCTTTCTTTCTCCTCTTTTCAGTTTAGGGTATTCGAGGATGCAGTGCCGGATGATGGAGTTCGTACCTTCAGGCGAGTGGAACTGAAGTCAGCGATGGATTGAAGACAGGATACTGTTCCAGGTAAGTTTCGTAGTGTTCTTTCTCTCTCTGCAGGTCCTTGGTTTCAGGTAAGCTGGCATCAAAGAACTGGACACGGTGAACGTTACGCTGCCCACAGCAGAATAACGCAAAGCATGTTCTGCTGTTTGGGTGTGGTTTAAATAGTCTCAGGTAAATTAGTCCAGGTAAAATAGTCCCAGGCCTGCCACACCCAAAGTAGTCCAGGTAAAGTAGTCCCAGGCCTGCCACACCCAAAAGACTAGACCGCATAGCTCAGTTCCTTGTAACTGAGCTATGTGTGTGCCTCCATGTTGGCTGACCCCCCCAAGTTAAATAGTCCCAAGTAAATAGTCCCATTCTAATGTTGGTCTTCATGATGGTTAGGAGCCTGGCGCCAAAGGCATCAGGACTGACTCCAAGAGAGTCTTGGATGAGGTTTTAAGGCCTTTGACCTGGCCCTAACTGGAAGGCTGACTTGCCAGTGAGGGCCAGGGGCAAGGGTCATGACAGCACCCCCCCCCCAAGGCCCCTCTCACGGTGGCACTTCTGCCTGGTCCTGGTTTGGCTGGGTAATTCTGATGGAACTTTTTAATAAAGCGAGGTGCGTGGATGTATTCACTAGGTTCCCATGATCTGTCTTGAGGGCCGTATCCCTTCCAATCAACTAAGTAGTATAGTTTGGATCTGGTGTATTTTGAGTCTAGGATATCTTTTACTTCACACTCTGGTTCTCCGTCAACTAATGCTGTTTTGGTGGTGTGGTAACCAATGTTCCCTCTAATTATTTTTCCCTAAGTGCGGAAATGGTTCACTTCTGTGCGTGCATTATTTTCCATGTGCGCAACTGAATAAAGAGGTAAGACACTTTATGACTATGTGTATTTCGTGAGCTAGCATCTCCGAAAAGTTTGGAAGGGAATGTTCCCTTCCCATCCACTGCAATTGTTTATAAATCGGTGTAAAAGGTGCATCACACAACACTTTCCCCAAACACATATGCTAAAAAAACAAATATTTTATATGTGATTTATAAGTAGAGCTCATCAACCAGTCCAAGACTTCAAGATATGCCATGATACCTACCAAAAGTACTCCTGAGCAGAGAAAAAAGCATGTATTCACCAAAAAAAGCACTGTATTCTAAGGATAAACAATAGGTTTATTTGAGGCCATTCATTTGTTGACACTGCTCTGAGACCATGCAGAAAGTGTTTAATGCCATTGGAAAAAAACACCCCTGTTCATTACAAAAAACTAATATAGCTCATCACTGATGTGACTGTCAGAACATTCAGACAGGATACAAGTTTTCCAAATGGAATAATGGCAACTAAAATGAAAGTGCCAGAAAACATGCCACTAGGAGTTCATGTGCCACTTTAAGTAATTGAAGGGCCAGGAGAGCATGTCTCTCAATTTGTGCAAGGACGATCATTGCATCAGAATAACTGCACCACAGAATTTGTTAATGAGAATTTCTGGGCCTCTGCTTACTATTCATGTTACATTGTCCTGTGACTTGTGCCAACAGTTACTCGAAACAAGTCTTACAGTATAGAGGCATATACACTATACCTTTTTACTCCCTAAAAACAGGAAAATGTGTCCAACAAAAAACCTAAATCGTGACCACCATGAGCCTACACCCTGCTTCTATCCACAAAGTTCCACTGATACGTTTTTGAATCAGTGACCAGCAGAGCAGTGGCATAGGTAGGAACTCTAATAGTATTACTGCCTGATCTCAAGAGGAATTTTAAGGGAAAAGAACAGGTTTCTTCTGGAGCCCCATTGAAGAAAATCTCATATATTTGCTTTTTAAGTCGATAGCAGCAAGGTTCACAGGTACAACAGATTAAGTGTTGTCTTCTTTAACTAGGGACCCCTCTCCTGAAATTCCCTGTTATCAGTTGAACAAGATGCATGGGGATGCTAGAGGCAATAAACACAAGCACACGATTATACTGAAAAGCCCTCAGCAGCTGAGCATAGAAGGAAACAGAAGGTGCAGTTTCCTAGACTGTTACTAGAGTTTCCTATCATTTAGCAACAATTTATTTTGTGAAAGTTGCCAATTTGTTCTTCAACCCATAGGAGTCTTCTACTGTGCCCTTTCACCCGTACCCCTCCCAGACTCCTGTGTTAGCCTCCAATACTAGTTGACAGGGCTCTATAAAAAGTGAGGGATTGTAGCAGTAAAACACTCACTGGGATTTTTGCATGCTCACAATACTTTGCAAGCAAAACATATTTAAAGCCTCACCATATTATGTGCATTTTAAGAAAATGTCATGAAGAAAATGTCATGAATCTGCATGTGCACACTTATTATGAAGTGCATACAAGATTGTTTGCAAAATACCCCACCCCTTTAAATTGATTGGTAGGATTATGTCAATGCTCAGTGAACCCGTTTCTTTATAGCAGCGAATGACCATATCATTTGCTAAGGTCTATGCTCCATGGAACTCTGAAAACTTGAAACAGTTGCAGATTGTGTGTAAAGCATTCTAGTTATCTGAATATCCTTTGCTCTAATGCTATATACGAATAATGCCAGGCATAGCCCATGCCCATTGCCCCTTGCAAGCCAAGTACATGATAGTGCAATGCTGCTCTCCAGTTATAGGGTAATTCTAGAAATGCTGAAGTAGGAAGCGCTGAGCCTGACATTTGCCTACTCAAAAGCCTAAGAGAGCAAATACATATTTGAGATTTATAATGCATTAACTTGCAAGGTGGGGGCTACAAAGTGCATGTGTGACATATGTACAAAGAATAGGAAGCATGGGATGAGGTTCCACATCAAAGTAGCTTGCTTACTTACAGTCGGTATCCAATATTTGAGCTGACAGTTGGGTTACATAGTCTGGGTGACGCTTTTGCTAAGGCACCATGAGTAACAGCAATTCTTGCGCTTGAACGTCATTCATATTATAACAAACATAAAAGATGTGGATGTAGGTACTAGTCTGGCAACCTTTCGCTGAGCCAAGCAAGGCAGAGTCAATGTTGTCTGACAATATCTGAATGTGGTCTAGGGTGGAGGTTTCGAGTCATAAGGTATAAGTGTGGTAGAGTCCAGTATAGGAGTCATGGATGGGCAGGGAAGATAATGTGGTTAATTTGTGCAAGCATATCTTAGTTGTATTTTCTGTTCATGGAACCACATTTTCATATTAGTTTTAACTCTTGTGGGTGTATTATATGTTTAGGTTTTTAAGGTCAAGCTTGCACAGTTGGTCCCTGTTAATAGGCTAGACCAAAATATCAAGACTAGTAAGTATAATTTAGAATTATTTTGAGTGAAAGCAAATGTTGGGTACCTGCTATGACTTGTGCCTCATTAAATATTTTAGAATAGGTGGAAATTGGCTGTGTGCGCTGCTAAAATTCTTCTGAGCGGCACCCAGAAGGAAGCTGGGCAAGCGCACATGCACACAGCTAGGAGGGAACATTGGTTGTAACCCGAGTACCAGGTTGTACCGGTTTCAGGAGTAATACGTGAAACACAGGATGAATCTGCATAGTGGGTGGTAGGGCTAATTTAACTGCCACTGGATTTATTATGGATTCAATAGAATAAGGTCCCAGATATCGGGGACGAAAGGTCTGAGTCTCTTTTATGGGCACATATTTTGATGCTAACCAGACCTTGGGCCTCATTACGACCCAGGCGGTAAGGGGTTAACGTCGCCGTAAAAGGTGTCGGTGCCGTTAAACCCTTACCACCTAATTATGAGGTCCCTTTGCGGGCCCCGACCTTATCGGCTGGTTTTACCAGCCGTTAAGGAAGGAACCCGCAAAAGGACTTTCGAGGTAATTACGATACCGCAATTTGCGGTACCGTAATTACCGCCTTCCCCAATGGGAATGGGGAAGGGCCAATGGTGAATCTGGAATTACCACCCAGCCAACCTCGGAATGGGGCAGTAATTCCGCCATTCACCATGGCGGAGTTGGTAAAATACCGGCGTAAACCATGGCTCTAACAGCGCCATGGTTAACGCCAGGGTTGCAATGAGGCCCCTTGTCTCCAATTTGATAGTCGGGGGCTTTACTACGATGTTGGTCAGCAAATTTCTTTTGTCTGTTCTTGGCTTGGAGTAAATCTTCTGCTGCTTCTTTGAAGGCCCGGGAAATAGTCGTATGTAGGGTTTTAACCGCTGGCATTTCCAAAGGGGTTGGGAGATAAAATTCTGAAGTACGTGGATTTCTACCATATATAGTGTAGAAACAATGCTGGTGTGTAATGAATTACTATAGGCATATTCAGCTATCCATAACAAGTCCTTCCAATTTCTTTCCACTTGATGTAACATGCAACGTAAGTATTGCTCGAGGGTTTGGTTTGTTCTTTCTGTTTGGCCATCTGTTTGAGGATGGTGACTTGTGGATAGTCAAATGTCAATTTGGGCCATTGAACAGCATTTCCTCCAGAAGTTGGATACGAACTGACTACCTCGATCTGAGATCAAGACCGATGGAAAGCCATGTAGCCGTACGATTTCCTCCAGCAATACTTTTGCTAAATTGGATGCATTTGGAAGACCCTTAAAAGGAACAAAGTGTGCCATTTTAGAGAACAAGTCTACAACTACTAAGATGGTGTTGAATCCTTGACTGGGAGGTAGATCTGTAATGAAATCGAAGGACAGTGTGTGCCATGGTGCGGGAGGAATTTCCAATGGTTGGAGAAGACGAGCTAGTTTCTGCTTTTGGGACTTGTTTTGTGCACACAGACTGCAAGATTGGATAAATTGTATGATGTCTTTACGCCATGTGGGCCACCAATAGTTTTGTTGTACTTTAGCTAGAGTTTTGGCAATTCCATGATGACCTTCAATCAGGGAGTCGTGATAACCCAAAATAACCTGCTCTTGTAAATCTTTACTTGGCAAATATAGACGGTTCCTAAAATATGGTAACTGGTCTTTAATGGTGTAATGTTCTCCTTGAGTACACCACTCTTGTGAGAAAGTGGGATCCATTAAGAGTTGGATCCCGTTTTGGAGTTCACCCTGTGTCAATGGTGTCACAAGACCCAGGAGTTTGTCTTCTGGAATGATGGCTACTGGATCTGGAGTTATGTATACCTTTTCATCAACACCCATGCGGGACAAGGCGTCAGCCTTTCCGTTTCGGACTCCTGGCTGGTAGGCGATCACATAGTCATATTCAGCGAAGAAAAGAGCCCACCGCAGTTGACGGGATGATTGAGCCTTGGCTGTTTTTAGGTATTGCAGGTTTCGATGATCAGTTATGACCGTGACAGTATGTCTAGCACCAAGGAGATAGTGTTGCCATGCCTTGAAAGCTGATTTTATAGCCAAGAGTTCTTTGTCTGTGATAGCATAGTTGAGTTTGGGAGGTGAACATTTTCGTGACCAGAAGGCCACAGGGTGTAACTGCCCAGTTCCTGGGTCCCTTTGTGAGAGAACAGCTCCCATAGCCATGCTAGAGGCATCTGTTTCAACTATATAAGGGAGGTCTGGGCGAGGATGCCGTAGAACTGGAGCAGAAGTGAATGTTTTCTTAAGTTCTTGAAAGGCCTTCTCTGCTTCTTCGGTCCAATGGAACTTTTTATTGTTTTTTCTCAATAGTGATGTAATTGGAGGCACTATTTGGGAAAAATCTGGGATGAATCGGCGGTAAAAGTTTGCAAAGCCCAACATACTCTGGATTCCTTTAAATGAAGTTGGTGACGGCCAGTTAAGAATGGCATCTACCTTGTGCCTATCCATTCGTATACCTTTTGTTGTGAGGATAAAACCGACGAACTCCACTTCGGTGACATGAAAAGAGCATTTTTCGAGTTTAGCATACAGTTTATGTTGGCGGAGTTTAGTAAGGACGGAGCGGACATGCCTGACATGGTCTTCTTTTGTAGCAGAATACACTAAGATGTCATCAATGTAAACCAGTGCACAAACGTCGATTAACTCCCCCAAAACATAATTCATAAAGTACTGGAATGCAGCAGGAGCGTAGCAAAGTCCAAAAGGCATTACCTGGTATTCATACAAGCCGTATTTGGTACAAAAGGCGGTTTTCCATTTGTCTCCTTTCTTCACTGGAACAAGATGGTACGCCCCCCCTGAGGTCCAGTTTGCTATAGATTTGGGCGTCTTTGACTTGATTCAATAATTCGGGAATAAGGGGCAGTGGATAATGGTTTTTTACCGTGATCTGGTTTAATGCGCGATAGTCGATGCAGGTCCTCAAATCTCCTTCCTTCTTTGGTACGAAGAATAAGGGACTGGCTGCCGGTGATTTAGATGGGCGGATAAATCCATTTGCCAGGTACTGATCAAGATAAGATTTCAAATGGAGGTTTTCTGGTTCAGTAAGTGCATAGATTCGACCGCAAGGAATTTGCGCACCAGGTATGAGGTTGATCTGACAATCGTAGGGCCTGTGTGGTGGTAGAGTATTGGCTTGTTTTTTCTGGAACACGTCCTGAAAATCTTGGTATTCATTTGGTAGGGTACTAGTCACACCTAGTACAATCGCCGCCGTACTGGGAGTAGCAGATGTACATAAGTCTGTTTTCCCCTTTTCTTGGTAATAACAGGTGCGAGCACAATCATCGGAAAAGGCCAACTTCTTGGCACGCCAATCTATTAGAGGGTTGTGAGCTACCAACCATGGCATCCCTAAGGTTAGTCGAAACTGAGGAGCTTTGATGAGATCGAATGCAATAGATTCTCGGTGTCCATCTTGGCACAGTAGGGTTAGGGCTGCTGTACATTGGGTTACTGGTCCGGAAGCTATTTCTGTCCCATCAACAGTCGTAACTTTTTCAGTAGTCGACTTAGAGCATAAGGGAAGCCCCATCTCTGCTGCCAGATCTTGGTCTACATAATTTCCAACTGCTCCGCTGTCTATGTATGCTTCGACAGCATGCATCCGAGACGGCTGTTGGTGATTGATCAAAATTACTGGTAATGCAAAGTGTGAGGTCTGTGGCTCATCCTTCTCGCTCGACAAGCGGACCTCTACGCTTGCCGGGCTTGGTAGTTTTCAGACTCCTTGTTATTATCTTCCTTCTCTGTGGCTCCAACAGTTCTCCTTGGTGGTTTCACTGGACATTCTTTGAGGAAGTGGCCTGATTTCTCGCAATATAAGCATAATTGCGGTTGCCTTCTCTTGCTCTTTCAGTTTTAGTTAAAGGGGGCCGTACACCTCCGATTTGAAAGGGTTCTACTGTGTTTTCCAATGTACGTGGAACATTATCCTTTGACCGGACATATACAGCTCAAGTGTTTAATCTTATCCGGTCTGCTTTTCGGTCTTGTAATCTGTGATCTAATTGCACCACAAGGTTGATGAATTCTCCACAGTCTTTAGGTGGGTTAACCACTTGAGCAAGGACATCCTTTAGTTCCCCTCGTAGACCCCGATGAAATAGTGCGGTCCTTTTTTCCTCAGGCCACCCAGCTTCAACGACTAGTCTGTTAAATGTTGCTATATATGTGTCACACGCCTCACTTTGTGGCGCCTGCTACCCCACGTTTGGTTACGAGGCGGCCATTATGGATGCCGCCACGTATCTGCTGTGCGCACTGTAGCGGTCTAGTTGTTTTCTCGTTGTGTTCAGGGAGGCTTACAGGCCACGCCCTCCCTGCGCGCTGCGTGTTGCAACCGCTTCAGTTCCGGGTTTCGCTTCTGAACCTGTAGCGTCTTTGGTTTGCTGCGCTAAGTTTTCCTCTTTCCTTCCCACATTGGGCTTTTCTCCTGGCTCTCTCTCCCACTTGCGGCTCCACTGCTGCCTATCTCTCTCTTCGCCCTGTCTTCCGGCTCTCCGCCTCTCACTTACCTGGTTTCTCTGTAATTTCCTCCTCGCTGTCTTTCTTCCGGTGTGCTTCATCTCACCGCTCCTGTTGCAGTCCTGCTCCGTTGTTCTGGGAAGTTTCCCCATTTTGGTCCGGATCTCGTTCGAGCCTGCAGAGCTCACCTTCCACCTTCGGCTGGGGTTTTATATGCCTCACAGCTTTTTCCCCATTAGTCCCTTACCGGGGAAGGGGCCACTGGTAAAGTTGTTTTCAACTATCCATTGTGGCTTCTCTTCGGGAGCGTGACACTGTCCACAAAAAAAAGGAAAGAAAGAAAAAGAAGGACTATCTCTCCAGGAGACCGTACATAGAGGTTACTTCTGATTCCTGGTTGTCAGGTGAGGAGGAGGTAGAAGAGGGGAGGTCAGGATCTTGGGAGTCTTCAGCCAGGGGGTCTGAAAGTTTGCAATGCCAAGAAGAAGATATGGCTACTGCAGAAAAACTCCAAGAGCTGGTGGCTGCAGTACAAAACCTCTCTGCCGAGATCTGTAACCTCTGATTGGAGGTGCAAAACGTAAAAGCGGAAAACTCAGTTTTGAAGCAGTTGGTTACATTCCGAGAACCCAGACAGGTCGATTTGCCTCCCATGTCACTTCCTACTGGCAAATTTGATGGGACTCCTAAACAGTTAAAGGAGTTTTTGGACGCCTGTGACGTGTACTTTACCTTCCGACCCAATACGTTCACTACAGGCAATTCCCGAGTTAGGTTTGTCATCTCAAACATGTCAGGGTATGCATTATCTTGGGCTACCCCTTTAGTCACCAGAGGTGATCCTGCACTTCAGGACTATAATGCATTTCTGACCTTACTCAAACAGAATTTTGAAAGACAGGAAATATCGTACACTGCTTGTGAAGACCTCCTCGATATACGCCAAGGACAAGCAGATGTTCTCTCTTACATCTTGAATTTCAAAAGACTGGCAACAGAGACGGGGTGGTCAGAGCAGTCCCAATTCGTCATCTTTAGACGAGGTCTTCGAGAAGACATAAAGGATGAGTTGGCAAGATCCCCGAGGCCTGCTACGCTGTCGGACTTACAGGCCTCAGCCCTACAGATTGAGTATAGACTACAGGAGAGAAAGCAGGAAAGACGTCGCCATCGCTCCTCTGCCTTTGCTCCTGACCTTCCGCCTCCTCCCTCATCCGTCAATACACGCACCGATGAGCCAATGCAGATTGGAACCACCAGACCTTCACTTACCCACGAAGAGAGGAAGAGAAGAAGGGAGAAAGGACTAAGCGCCTATTGTGGCTCTGATCAGCATCAAATCCGGAATTGCACCGAGATTCCTTCTCGAAAATCGAGAAACGAACACCCTCAGTCCTAGGAGGGACGCGACACCAAGGGGTTTCACCTAGTCCCTATGTTTCGCTGTCTGTAGCTTCAACCAACCAGTCAGAAGACTCAAGACTTATGATACTCAAGGTCACGCTTTGTGTGGATCAGCGTCAAGTGGAAGCATTGGCCCTTCTAGATTGTGGTGCTGCTGGGAATTTCATCAATACCATTTGGGCAAACAAGGTGGGGTTACAGAGAGTGGATAGAAAGGAAGACCAGAAGGTGGAAGGGGTGGATGGTAGCCCGCTCAGCTCTGGGCCTATTACTCAAACCACCGAACCTCTTCGACTTCTAATACACCAACATTCTGAGGAAATTCAGTTTGACATCATCAGAGCGGCTCATTTTCCCGTGATTCTCGGCATCACCTGGCTGCGAAGACATAACCCGGTAATCGACTGGTCAACTAACAGTTTGAGTTTTGAGTCTCTTTACTGCAAGAAGAGTTGTTTGTGTAATCTCCTTTATCTGGAACCAAGTACTCATACTCCTCCTCCGACAGATACTATTGGGGTCCATTCACTTCCCATCGGGCTAGCGGAATTCAAAACAGTCTTTGCCGATACCTCACCAATGGAATTACCACCTCATCGTCCAGAGGATTGCTCCATTGACTTAACGCCAAATGCCTTAGTGCCCTTTGGTCGCATGTTTGCCTTATCCCAACTGGAGAAGAAGGCTCTTCGCCTATATCTGGATGAGAATCTACAAAATGGCCTCATTAGACATTCCAAATCTCCCGCTGGGGCTCCACTTTTCTTCATTCCCAAGAGAGACTTCAAGGACCTCAGACCTTGCATAGACTACCAAGGGTTGAATAAGGTGACGATACGGGATCGTTATCCCATGCCTCTCATATCCAACATTATTGAGGCCGTTCAGGGTGCCAAGATCTTCATGAAATTAGATCTCTGCAGTGCCTATCATCTATTGAGAATCCGTTCCGGCGATGAATGGAAAACAGCATTCCGCACTCCATTCGGCCTATTTGAATATCATGTGATGCCCTTCGGGTTAGTCAATGCCCCGGCTACTTTTCAAAGATTTATGGACATAGTGTTCTCGGATCTAATGTATGTGTCTGTTATCATCTATCTGGATGAAATATTGGTGTTTTCTCGAGACGCAGCAGAACACAAGATTCACCTCACGGAAGTCCTACACCGATTAAAGACAAATCGACTCCTCGCCAAGAAAGAGAAGTGCATTTCTGGAGCAGACCAGGTCCCCTACCTGGGCTATATACTGTCAGCACAAGGGGTACAGATGGATACGAAGAAGACAGAAGCCATTCTCCACTGGCCGTCATCCACATCTGTCAAGGAAGTTCAAAGATTCTTGGGGGTACCCAACTTCTACCGGCGCTTTATACCAAATTTTTCTGAGGCAGTCCTGCCCATCAGCAAGCTACTTAAGAAGTCTTCAGTTCCTTTTGCATGGGACTCTCTGGCCGAAGAGAGCTTTAACCACCTCAAGGGTTTGTTTTGTAGTGCTCCCATACTCCGTCATCCTATACAAGATAAACCTTTTGTCCTGGAGACCGATGCTTCCGCTGCCGCCATTGGGGTCGTCCTGTTGCAAGAACAAGAATTAGAGGAACATCCCATAGCCTACCTTTCAAGAACACTCACAGAGAGCCAACGGAATTACTCGGTAATAGAAAGGGAACTCTTGGCTATGAAGTTGGCCTGTGAAGAGTGGAGGCACTTTCTGCAGGGAAGCTTGCATCCTTTTACCATTAGAACTGACCATAAGAACTTACAGGTTCTCCAAAACATGGATTGCGTAAACTCGAGGCAGGCCCACTGGGTTCATTTTTTCGCTCAATATGATTTTCGTATCACCTTTATTTCTGGGAGCCAAAACACTCTAGCAGACGCTTTGTCCCGCAAAAGAGACCACTCAGGTCCCAATAGTCCTCCCTTAGAGAAGCTTTTTCCAGGAACCAGAGTGATAAATCAAATCTCCACTTTCCTACAACAGGTCAAAGAAGCCACTGTTTCCATGACTTCTGCTTCTTCCAGGGAAAGGATTGTTGAGAGAGATGGTCTGTGGTTTAAAGGGCATCGTTTATACATACCCACAGAATCTCTACGCTGTCGGGTTTTGTTTTGGTGTCATGATCATAAGATTGCGGGACATCGAGGTCAAGCTGGTACTATGGATCTCATTCGCCAGACTTTTTATTGGCCTGAAATAAGAGCTGATGTCATGCGATACATCAAATCATGCAGGGTGTGATCAGAGTAAGAATAGCACTACCAAACCCTTGGGCCTATTGGAACAGAGCCCAGTTCTGGATCACCCTTGGTGTCATATCTCCACAGACTTTATTGTCGATTTGCCCGAGTCCCAGAACTGTACTTGTATAATGGTCACTGTCGACACGTTGAGTAAACTAGCTCATTTCTCCCCACTAACCAGAGTTCCCACTGCCAAAGAAATGGCGGTAGATTTTGTCAGAGACATTTTCCGGTTACATGGGCTTCCAGAAAAGATTGTTTCTGACAGAGGAAGTCAATTTATTTCAACATTTTGGTCTGCCCTGTGCCAAGAGTTGGGTATTGAGCGCGCATTATCCTCCGGATTCCACCCACAAACCAATGGGCAGACGGAGAGACTTAATGGTACTCTGGAACAATACCTTCGCTGTTATGTCAATCGAGAACAAGATGATTGGGTTGCTTTACTCCCCAGAGCTGAGTTCACCTAAAACAACTCTTGTCACTCCCCCGCGGGGCTCACCCCGCTTTTCTGTACCTATGGACTCCATCCCCGCACTTTCCTACCAGATTGGACCAGGCATTCTAATATACCTGCAGTAGAAGATTCCATATCCAGGAAGCTCATCAAACGGCCAAGGCCAGCTTCAAAGACAGTCTACGGTTGTACAAAGCCCAAGCTGACCGTCACTGCTTGCAGATGCTGGAATGGAAAGTGTGCACCAGGGTATGGCTCTCCACTAAATTTCTGCCACGATGGACTCGCCCCTCTAAACTATCACCACGCTTTATTGGTCCCTATACCATTGTGGCTAAGGTCAATTCTGTAGCCTACCGCCTCAAACTTCCCCCTTGTCTGCAACGTGTACATCCTGTATTTAACTCCTCCTTACTTAGGGAAGCGGCGTCTACATTACCTCTTCGCGCCACTCCACTAAGGGCACCTCCTTCTGTTGATACCGAGCCGGAATACGAGGTATCCCAAATCAGGGATTCTCGGTATCGGAGAGGTTGCCTAGAGTAACTTGTACATTGGAAGGGGTTCCCAGAAGCAGAGGATTCTTGGGAACCTTCCTCATACATTCGAGCCCCAATCCTACTTAGTAGGTTCCACCGAGCTCATCCGGGCAAGCCAGGGGGCTCGCTATGCAGGAGGGGCATACTGTCACATGCCTCACTTCGTGGCGCCTGCTCCCCCGAGTTCGGTTACGAGGCGGCCATTATGGGTGCCGCCACGTATCTGCTGTGCGTACTGTAGCGGTCTAGTTGTTTTCTCGTTGTGTTCAGGGAGGCTTATAGGCCATGCCCTCCCTGCGCGCTGCGCGTTGCAACCGCTTCAGTTCCGGGTTTCGCTTCTGAATCCGTAGCGTCTTTGGTTTGCTGCACTAAGTTTTCCTCTTTCCTTCCCACATTGGGCTTTTCTTCTGGCTCTCCCTATTGCGGCCCCGCCGCTGCCTATCTCTCTCTTCGCCCTGTCTTCCGGCTCTTTCTCTCCATCTCTGCCTCTCACTTACCTGGTTTCTCTGTGATTTCCTCCTCGCGGTCTTTCTTCCGGTGTGCCTCATCTCACCGCTCCTGTTCCAGTCCTGCTCCGTTGTTCTGGGAAGTTTCCCCATTTTGGTCCGGATCTCGTTCGAGCCTGCGGAGCCCACCTTCCACTTCTGGCTGGGTTTTTTTATGCCTCATGGCTTTTTCCCCATTAGTCCCTTACTGGGGAAGGGGCCACTGGTAAAGTTGTTTTCAACTATCCATTGTGGCTTCTCTTTGGGAGCGTGACACTGTCCACAAAAAAAAAGGAAAGAAAGAAGAAGAAGGACTATCTCTCGAGGAGACCGTACGTAGAGGTTACTTCTGATTCCTGGTTGTCAGGTGAGGAGGAGGTAGAAGAGCAGAGGTCAGGATATTGGGAGTATTCAGCCCGGGGGTCTGACAATATGTAAGCAAGTCTTGACTTCCTTGACGGAGTGACAAAAGTTTGTTGTCTAATGCTTGGCCTTGGGTATGACGAGCAAAGAGTTTTTCCATTTCCATCTGGAAACCCCCAAAGTCATGTAACAAGGGGTATCCTGACTTACCAATGGTACTGACCAATCCGCAGCACTGCCACTCAGATATGACAAGACAAAAGCAACCCGCGCTTGGTCGTTAGGAAAAGCCCCAGGTCTGGAAAAGAAATGAAGACGACACTGGTTCATGAACGTTGCATACTTCTTGGGGTCCCCTGTAAATCATTCAGGTGGAGCTAAAGGAACTGCCCCAGGAGGGGTTATTTGTACTGGATTGGTGGAAGAAGTTGTTACAGGTGCTGGCGGAATGTTACCAGGCAATGGGGTCTGTCCAGCCTGTGATTGGAGCAATTGTCTACTTATTTCGTTGGTGCGATCCTTATTAACAAATCCCTCCTAAGAGCGTTGGTTTCTTGCCTGGCTGAATGTACTTCAGCACGTAATTGTCCCAACAACTGAACTAACTGGTCAGTCTCTGAAGTCTCCATGACGCCCAGGTGGATAATATTATTGAGCCTTTGCGTTCTGTTACACTCACCTGGTATCCACGGGGACGCCACCCAGCCCTGGTTGGATGATTTGCACTCTTGAACCCTCTCCCGGTCTCTTGGTAAGGCCTCTGGTTAAAGATGGGTCTTTATATTGTAAAAGGTGGATTCTCCATCCTGCTCCTCGTGGCAGGGGCGCGTATATGTGGGAGGCATAATGGTGATCGGGAGTTTTTCGAAGAGGCCCTTTAGGAGGAGGGAGCGCTCATCTGGGTCTCTCTTTATGGTGATCTTTGACAATGGGATTTTGTCACTTAGGAAAATTGCTACTCCTCTTTTCTTTTGTCCCGAGGAGGCGAAGTATCTCCTTTTATACCTGCTGAATCTCACCCGGCCTTCGTCTTCTTGCAGCAAGTGGGTTTCTTGGAGAAGTATGATGTCTCCCTATAGTTGGCCCAATCTGTGTTCCACTGATTTGCGTTTGCATGGAGAGTTTAGGCTTTGGACATTCCAGGAGAGGATTATTATATCATTGGCTGCTGACGTTGGTTTTGTGTATCGTGATAAATGTGCCTCTGTCCATGATCCCCCCCGGGGTTGAGAGTCTGATAGTGAAGGGTGATTGCTGCATTGTGCTCGTGGAGATATCGATGTTGTTATGACGTGCTGCTGTCTTGAGTGTAGGGCCGATGTCCGGAGAGGCATATACCCCCCTCTATAGCCTGGTTCCGATGAAACCCATTCATTCCCCCCCTGCCCCCATGAACAAGAACAGGTAGGAGAACTGCCATCCTATTGCCACTGGGGAACTGGTGGCACCTAAGCGCATGTTAATGGCCAACTGGGCCGCTGATAAGGAATGTGTTGGAGCTCGAACGTTGCTCCCGCACTGTCGGCGAAAATGCACGTGGTGTTCCTTGTGGGCTTTATCCTTCTGAGGACATTGAGTCAAACTCGTGCGGGTTAAGTAGAGTATCTCAGCTTGAACGTGGTGGTCCACAAGGAATATGTGTCAGAGGCTTAAGAGCAGGGGCGTTGTAAGGTTGTTGATGGTTGTTCATCCTGGTTTGTTGTCTTTCTTGGGGGGACTTTGTGGTCTGCGTTGCCTTCCCGCTTTTGACCAGTCTCCTATGGAGGGTTTGTCCTGCTGGGGGCGGATCGGTTCCTCAGAGCCGGACTCGTTGTCCGTGCCTCTGAGGCCCATGAATTTCATTGCTTCTTTTGGTGAGCTGATTAACTTCTGAGATCCATCCCATTTGAATCTGACCGAGGCAGGAAATCCCCATTGGTATAGAGTTTGTTTTTCACATAGCCATTCGGTTAATGGTCGCATGGCTTTTCGATTTTGCAGTGTGGAAGGGGCCAGGTCTTGATAGAGTGAGATTGTGGCTCCCCGGAAAGTTATCTGTCGCATTTACCTCGCTTCACGCATGATATCTTCTTTTAGCTGGAAAAAGTGGACCCTGACAAGGACGTCTGGAGGGAGGTTGGACTCCCGTCTCGGGGATGTTCTATGTACTCGGTCCAGCTCCAGGGGTGAGGTGTCCGGGAGGGTGATTATGAACCTGAGGAGTTCAGAGACATAGAGTTTTAATTCTGTGATTGAGGTAGGTATGCCTCGTAGGCGGATGTTATTCCTCCGAGAGCGATTTTCTGCATCTTCCTGCTTGGATTCTAGGAGGTTGCATCTCGCCTCCAGGGCTGTAATCCGGGTCTCTGTCCAGTTTCACTTCAAATCTTTGGTCGCAGACCTCAGATTCCAGCTCGGCCGTTGGGTATTCTATTTCGCCCACCCGTTTGTCCAAGATCTTGATTTTCTTTGTGACCTCTTCTGTGCTTTTGTGTATTTCTTTAGTTAGAGCTGATAGAAGGTCTTGTAGGTCAGTTTTGGTGACCACTTGGGAGGGATCTTGGAGAGAGGTGGGTGCCGCAATCGTGGGATTGTTGGTGGAGTCTTCTGGGGGGTCCCCCTTTTTAGATCTGTCGGTCGCTGAGATGGCCATCAGGGGGACAATGCCCGTTTGTTTGGAAGCTTTGCTGCTTCTAGACATGCTGATGTGGTAGGGCCTCTGTAGTGGAGTTATTCTCGGACAGAGTCTTTAGTATCACCTTGTGAGAGCAGAGTTCGGGGGCCCCCGCTGAGTTCTAGCCCAGCCAGGCGGTAAATAAGATGGCTGGGGGTGATTAGGACTGGCTGAGGCGATCCAGGAGTGATCGATCGGCAAGCTGGTCTGGGGCTCGAGTGGTGTGGGGCTGTAGAATATGGCGCAGGCGGATCCAACCACCCTTCCCCACTCCTCACCTCATAGGAACTGCTTTAGCGACGGCGGCGGAGGACGTTGAGGAGTCAGGGGCCCCGCGAGGAGGATGATGCAGCAGTCCGGTGCGGTAGGCGTTTGAAGTGTTGGGAGCTCTTCGTTCTGTGCCCGCTGAGTCGTGGGTTTAATGCTGGAAGGATAGAGGCCTCCTTGTGCGATGATCCTATGAGTGTCAGGGTGATGGACCGGAGCCTCGACACCGTGTAGCCTCCCTCCGCCCGGGGCCCAGCGGGTTCGTGGACCCACACCCAGCACTCACGGGCGGGGGGGCCGCGAGTGCTTTAGTCTTCGTGCGGGAGGAAGAGTGGGAGGAGCACGAGGCTCCGAGTCCCAGCCGGTGAGGCCGGTCTGGGGACACCTCAAGGTCGATGGTTTTCCCCCGCCCTTGCAGCGGGATGTGTGCCAGTAACTGGGCTTGCTGCAGTGAGACCGATGCAACTGATGCGTGGCGGGCGCTGCACAGGGGATCCGGAACTGCTGCCGCCGGGCACGATCAGGAGGTGTAGGATAGTAGGCCGACAATGCGGGAGGCCGAGCTGGGAACATTAGGCGGCTTTAGAGGCATAAGTGCGCCTGCCCCTCCCCCCTATGTGGAAGCCTCTGTAGTTCGTAGCAGTGCCGCCATCTTGGATCCGAGCGTGTCCGGGAAGAGAAACGAGCCGAATTGCCATAAATCGGCCTCGGAGCGAGGACCCGCTCGGTTGATAGGTGCGGCGGAGGTTCATGTACGATCTCTGTTAATGGCTTTCCATGTCGGGGTCTGGAAGCGGTGGAGATTGTGGTGGCGCCGCGGGCCATGCAGGAGCTCCTAGGAAGCCATACCAGTCATGGCGGCTCCGAGACACGGCCAACCTATTTTATGCTATTTTTCACAAGAGCATATATCTACAACGGACTGTTTTTCCTACTTTTTTATCAGCACTATTTTTATATTTTTCAATGAACAACATAATAGTGAAAGTGTTTTGGAAATCATCAATGAAATATTTTATTATTGTCATTGGATGCAAAGTGTTTTGGAAAAGGAATATACAGCTCGCCTCACTCACTTGAAGAAATACTAATCCACTATTGCCCGGTATTAAGCAAACTGCACAAATGTTTTCATATCCTTATGTACCTGATCTCTTCATAACACCCCAATTAATACACTGCAGGACACATCTACAAACAATTGACATCATGGCTATTGCAGTACTTCTATTTTCCTTTCTCTTTTGTTGTTTTATTGCTTATTTTATCTCACATTACATTTAAATTGATTATGATAAGGTGAATGTGTCCCTGTGGCATAATGTCAGTGTAGAAGTTAGAAAACAGGTTGATTTCCAGTTAGAGCAGGAAATGGTATTCCACCCAGTTGTGGAGAGAATACGAGCTAGGAGAAGTATTTTGATAATTAGATAGAGATTGAACTTAACTATTGGTATAGGTCAATGGAGGAGGTGGAGAGAGAGAGAGAGAGAGAGAGAGAGAGAGAGAGAGATCAAGGGAAAGCTGTTTTGTTTGCTCACTTATCACCCATGGCATGACAGCTTCTCGAGTATTTATACCCCAAGAAGTACCCGAGAACAGGGCACACTGCTTGGTACATCTCGCAGTATGCCAGACTAGAGGATAATTTCAGGGACAATAGGCCATGATAAAGGATGTCACAGGATCAGAATTCCCATACGTAGAGAACTATGTAAAAGAAGCACATATGATGGAGAGTATGAGAATGAAAAGTAAGGTACTGAAGTATATACTATCAGGTTCAAAAGGAGAAGATGTTGGAGTAGTGGATCACCAAGTATTAAGGTGTAGAGATGCACGATTTAATTTGATACCCCATTGTGCCGACAGACCATAATTTCAAATAAAAGGGAAAGTATATTCCTCAGGAGGATGGGTTGATGGAATAATGGGATGCAAAGCAGAGGCAATATGGACTGCACCAATAGAAGTGATGAGAAATGCGGACAGACTATGCCGTGAGGAATGGAAAGAAATTGCAACATTTTTAACATGGGTGGAAGATGAAGTAGGGCCACTACTGTGGGCTACATTGACCCACTGAACAGAATTTCGCCAAAACCAAGCTCTCATTTGAGCAGAAACAGCAAAATGGTTGCGCTAGCTCCTGTGAGCACCATGGCCTTAAAACTGCGTTTTGCAGCAACAAAAAGATGCCTGCACCGTCGTGCCAAGCATACATTGGGCAGGATGGAACAAGGGGACACACTGAGGGAGCGTGCCAGTGTGTTCTGACATATACAGATGGAATAAAGTGAAAAGGCAGCACTGATTTGCTGAAAGCCCAAAATCCACATTAAAAAGGAAACTTTTCACCTTTATAAAATGCTGCTCTGGCGCTATTTCCATCTGTTTTTCCTTAAACCACTGTGATTAATAAGGCCCTGCCATGCCCAGTATATCTCATTGTGCTTCAGAAAAGCCGGGCATGATTTCTGAATGATAGTCCCTGTCAAATCAACTCTGAGGAAAATCAACAAAGAGCTTCACTTTTCTTGCCCGGGAAAACATGTTCATTTTCTTTACAATGTATCAAAGCTCAGTAGTTCAAAGAAACTTCAGCTATCTGAGACATTTAAATTTCAATACATCTGTGCTTCAAACAAAACTCCTGCATACAAGGAAACAACTAAAGCTGCAAGACAGTGTGGGAATTCAGAGGGAGATGCAAAAGCGAATTTACAAAAAAGAAATGCCAGCTTTTCACCACACATGTAAAATGGGCTTTTAAAACTCAAGGAGAGAAAGGCCCGTTTTCAAAGTAAACTGTTGAATAAAAGCCTGCCATTGTCTAGCAATGTGAAGGGGTTTGTTGCTGGGGAAAATATACACATGGGCTATTTTAATCAACTGGCTTGTATTTTATTCAGGACCAAATATAAGAAAGTAAAACTGTTAAACCGTATTGGCTGGATTTTGCAAGTTCCAAAAGAAAAATAGGTTTCTGCTTGGGGCGGATGCTACCAAAGAGGAGGGCCTCTCCCAGCAGATACTAACACACCAGTGATAATTATTGGGTTGAACAGAATCTAGTCTAGGCTGAACCCACTGACAATGGGCCTCATTACAACTCAGGCGTTAAGGGTTAACGCCACCGTTAACCCTTAACGCCTGATTCTGATTTTAACGCCTGCTTTTAGCAGGCGTTAAAATCCATGGCGCTAACCTGCCATGGTGCTAATTACGCCGCCGTAATTTACGGCGGCGTAATTAGCGCCTTCCCCACTCCCATTATGCCCTATGGGGCAAAAATGGGAATGGGGAAGGGAAAATGGGAAATGGGGATTTACCGCCCACTCACCTTGGAATGGGGCGGTAAATCCGCCATCCACCATGGTGTAAACAGAGTTTACACCATGGTGGTAAAGTTGGTGCACTTAGCACCAAGGTTGTAATGAGGCCCAATGAGACCTCCAGGAAAAGGAAGTGTGAAGTGGGGTAGGGGCAGTAAACCTTCAATCCAGATGGGAAATGTAATGCTCACCTGGTTCCCACGGAGGCGCAGATCCTGGCTGGACAGTTACCGTGTCTTCAATTGAGAAGCGCAGGACTCGGATGGTTCTCTGGACCGGACCTCCTCTTATGGAATGTCTGACTTGTAGAGTAAGGTGTCTGCAGGCGGAAGAAAAAGGGATTAATGGCTGGTTGTTGGTTGGGCTTCTCCTCCTTATTCGTTTTTTCCCTGAGGCCGCCCAAAGTCTGAATGAGCTCTCACCTTAGATATGTAAATGCTGGGCTCTCCATCCTGCTACTGATGCAGGGGCGCTGGGTTCCAGTTACTTCACTGGGATTGCTTTAAGTCTCTTGTAACCTCAGAGGGTTTAAAGCTGCTGAAGAAGCAATGCCGTCGTTTTCTGCACGAGCGGATGCTGGTCGGTTTGTAAAGTTCGAGAGCACCTTTTAATGAAGTCTTTGCCTTTGGTTCTTAGGTGCCGAAATGCTATATGCTGAGCATACGGATGCACGTAAGTATGAAGATCCGTGCACGTGGAGGAGCACGTAAGTAATATGCTTGCTGACAGGTTTATTCGCACCTCTTAATGTCTTTTTCTTGATTTGCAGGTGCGGAGATGCAGCAGAAGAGGAGATGGCGAGGAGCGCACAGCTCCGGTAAGTGAAAATATAATTGTGTCCAATTTCCCCTTTTTTTGAACTAACCGGAGTTCTTTGTCTTGCAGGTAGAGGCCGCTGGATTCGGGAGATGCCGTGGATTCAGGTAAGTAAGCGCGGCTGCTAAAACGTTGCCCTTTGCTAACCTGATGTTCCTTTGCTGACAGGTGCGGCCGGAGACTGGATCCCTGGATGGTAAGTGAAGATCTGACTTGTTTTCACAGGCTGGAGCAGAAGATATCACTAGAAGACTGGAGCTGACTCGGTGAGCGTCCTGCTGCAGATGCAGAATAACGCGAAGCACATTCTTCCAATCGGGTGTGGTTTAAATAGTGTTGAGGTGATTAGGTGTCTTCCTCCTCAGCCTCGCCCAAGAGAAAAAGAGTTCCTGTGTTCCAGAGTCAAGGAGTGATGCCAGCCCCACCCAGGTAAGAAAGTAGTTCCAGATTGGAAAAAATAGTCCCACCCCTCAGAAGGCTGGAGCTTCATTTTGCCAGGACTTGTGAAGGTGAGTATGCAGCATGGTCTGCTACAGGTAAGTCCACCCAAGCACCTTTACCCAAAGTATGAGCCCGGCACCTCTGGCGCCGGGACCAGTGATTCTTATGAGCCTGGTGCCAACGGCGCCAGGACATGGTCCAGAGGGCCCCGATAGGGGTCGGTTGGGACCAGGGGCAGGGGTTGTGAGCCTGCTTCCGGGGATTTTGGGCTTGTCCTGACTCCTTGGAAACAGTGCTCATGACAGCACCCCCCCTCAAGGCCCCTCCCAAAATTGTCTCCCCCGGGGGTTTTGGTTTGTCGGGAAAAGTTTGGTGGAATCTTTTGATTAGGCGAGGTGCGTGGACATATTCAGAGGGTTCCCATGATCGTTCTTGGGGCCCGTAGCCCTTCCAGTCAATCAGATAGTATAGCTTGGACTTGATGATCTTGGAGTCCAGGATGTTTTTGACCTCAAATTCGAGTTCTCCATTAACTTGAATAGGTTCTGGAGCTTTAGTCAATCGGGTTCCAGGCTGCATTGGTTTTAGTAGAGATACGTGGAAAACTGGATGTATTTTCATGTGGGACGGCAAGCCCAACTTGACAGCCACTGGATTTATTATGGCGGTGACAGGATATGGTCCCAGATATTTTGGATTGAAGGTGCGCGGTCCTTTAAGAGTTAAATGTTTAGTGGATAACCAAACTAGGTCTCCAACCCGGTATTGGGGGGCCTCCCTTCGATGTCGGTCTGCTCCCTTTTTATACTGTTCTTTGGCTAGTTGAAGATGGGTCGTGGCTTCCTTGAAAGCTTGAGTGATAGCAGTGTGTAGATGATCTACGGCAGGTGTTCCGAGATCCTGAGGTGGATCAAGATTGGAGGTTCGAGGGTGAATCCCGTATAAGAGGTAAAAGGGACTTTTTCCGGTTCCTGAATGGATCGAATTGTTGTAGGCATATTCGGCGATCCAAAGGATGTCTTTCCAATTACTTTCCGACTGTTGCAGCATGCACCGTAAATATTGTTCCAGAGTTTGATTTGTCCTCTCGGTTTGCCCGTCGGTCTGGGGGTGATGGCTGGTTGAAAGTCTCACATCAATTTGAGCTAGACGATAGCAATTTCGCCAAAAGTGCGAGATAAACTGGCTTCCCCTATCTGAGATCAAAATTGAAGGGAAACCATGTAACCGAACAATGTTTTCGAGGAATTCTCGGGCCAGGACTGAAGCTGAGGGTAAGCCCTTCAGTGGGATGAAGTGGGCCATTTTAGAAAACAAATCCACGATTACTAAAATGGTGTTGTATCCGGAGCATGAGGGTAAATCAGTAATAAAGTCCATGGAAAGGGTATGCCAGGGGTGTGGCGGGATGTCTAGTGGGTGTAAGAGGCCTGCTGGTTTTTCTTTCTGACTTTTGATTTGGGCGCACACCCCACAAGACATTACAAAGTCCTTGATGTCCTTTCTCCATGACGGCCACCAGAAGTGTCTCTTGATCTTCTCTGAGGTTTTAGCAATGCCAGGATGTCCCTCCATTAAAGAATCATGGTAGCAAGAGATTACCTGTCTTGGTAAATCAGTACCAGGTAAGTATAGTCGTCCTTGAAAATAAAGCAAATCCCTAGTCACGGTGAAGTCCTTTCCTTTCTGTTGCCAATTCTGTAGATCTGAAGGAGTCACAAGTTGTTTGGCCTTTGCTTCGATATCTTCGATGGATTGCGAGGAGACCAGGCCCAGGATTTTTTGTTCGGGAATTATAGGTACGGGTTCAGGATTGACAATGTGTTCCTCCATTCCAATCCGGGAAAGGGCATCTGCTTTGCCATTCTTGTTGCCTGGACGATAAGTGATTACAAAGTCAAATTCGGCAAAAAACAGAGCCCAGCGAAGTTGTCTGGAGGATTGAGCTTTAGCGGTCTTCAAATACTGTAAGTTGCGATGATCGGTGATTACTGTGACTGTGTGTTTGGCTCCAAGGAGGTAGTGCCGCCAGGCCTTGAAGGCGGACTTAATAGCTAGAAGTTCTTTATCAGTGATGGTGTAGTTGATTTCGGGCGCCGAGAACTTGCGGGACCAGAATGCCACAGGGTGTAATTGGTTAGTTTCTGGATCCCTCTGTGATAAAACTGCCCCCATTGCCAAGCTGGAGGCGTCGGTCTCAACGATATAAGGAAGGTCCGGGCGCGGGTGTTTTAATATAGGAGCTGAGATAAATTTGGCTTTTAACTCCTGAAAGGCCTGTTCTGCCTCTGCTGTCCACTCGAAACGTTTATTCTTTTTTAAAAGAGCCGTAATGGGCTGAACTATTCGTGAAAATTCCGGGATAAACCTGCGGTAAAAGTTGGCGAAACCTAACATGCTTTGGACTCCCTTCACGGAAGTTGGTGATGGCCACTTGATGATAGCGTCAACTTTCCTCGAGTCCATGTGGACTCCGTTGGGTGTCAAAATGAAACCTAAAAATTCGACCTCGGTGACATGAAAAACACACTTTTCAAGCTTGGCAAAAAGTTTATGTTGGCGAAGCCTTTCAAGAACAGCTCTGACGTGTTTCTGATGATCTGCTTCAGAAGATGAGTACACAAGGATGTCATCAATGTAGACGACTACACAAACGTCTATAAGTTCTCTAAGAACGTCATTCATGAAGTACTGGAAGGCGGCCGGAGCATTGCAAAGACCAAAGGGCATCACTTGGTATTCAAATAGTCCATACTTGGTGCGAAAGGCCGTCTTCCATTCGTCGCCTTCTTTGATCCGTACCAAGTGGTATGCTCCCCGAAGATCTAGCTTTGTGTATATATAGGCGCTTTTAACTTGGTCAAGGAGTTCCGGAATTAGAGGTAAGGGATACCTATTCTTTACCGTGATTTGGTTCAGGGCACGGTAATCTATACAGGTCCTAAGGTCACCTTCTTTTTTCGGCACGAAGAACAGAGCTGAGGATACTGGAGACTTTGAAGGACAGATGAATCCGTTGGCTAGGTACTGGTCCAGATACTGTCGCAAATGAAGATTCTCAGGCTCGGTAAGGGCATAAATTCTACTACAGGGGGGAGTGGATCCGGGTATCAGGTCTATCTGACAGTCGTACGACCTGTGGGGAGGTAGAGTATTGGCCTGCTCCTTCTGAAAGACGTCTTGGAATTCCTGATACTCCATAGGCAGTTGCGGACTTCCGGGCATTGTCGCTGCTAGTCCAATACTGGGTCGAGGATAACAAGTGGGGGCACACTCTGGAAACCGTATTGTCTTTGCTCGCCAATCAATTTGAGGATTGTGTTTTTCCAACCAGGGAATCCCCAATATTACTTGGAATTGAGGAGCCTTGATCACATCGAACATGATCACCTCACAATGTCCATCTTGACTTAATAACGTCACTTCCGTGGTGGTATGGGTCACTGGTCCAGAAGCTATTTCCGTACCATCCACTGTGGTAATAACGTCTTTAATTGCCTTAGGACAGAGGGGTAGGTTCATCCTGGAAGCCATTTCGTGGTCTACATAATTACCGATTGCTCCGCTATCAATGTATGCTTTAATAGCATGCAAACGATCCGGTTGCTCTGGATTCATGAGGACCATTGAGACTATGAAATGCGAGGTCAAAGAACTGGTTTTAACGCTCGGCAAGCGGACCTCTACACTTGTCGGGCGAGGTTGTTTCCCGGCTCGGGCCTTTCGGTATTTTTATCAGAAGCTCCCACTGTCTTCTTTGTAGGTTTCACTGGGCTTTCTCGAAGGAAATGTCCTGAATTTCCACAATAGAGGCATAACTGCAACTGTCTTCTCCTGTCGCGTTCTTTCTGCGTTAAAGGGCCCTTCATGACCCCTATTTGCATAGGTTCTACGGCTTCAGCTCCCTTGGTGGAAATCTGTGGTTTGGAGAACACTCGAGTTTCGAACCTGGAGCGGTCTGCCTTCCGTTTTGCAATCTGTGATCCAATTGGACCACTAAATCGATGTATTCAGAGCAATCCTGAGGAGGATTCACTACCTGGGCTAGAACATCTTTGAGTTCTCCCCGCAGACCTCTGTGGAACAGCGTGATCCTCTTGTCCTTGGGCCATCTGGTTTCAACTACTAGCCTATTAAATGACGCAATATAAGCCAGGAGATCCTGATTGCCTTGCCGTAGGGAAAGGAGTTCGTTATCCAAGGCCTGGCCCTGGGAATGTCTTGCAAACAGTCTTTCCATGCTGGTCTGGAAGGCTTGGAAATCGTGAAGAATCGGATCATCCTGTGCTACTAGAGGGACCGACCAATCAGCAGCACTGCCGCTAAGATACGAAAGCACAAAGGCTACCTTAGTCTGGTCCGTCGGAAAAGCAGCTGGTCTACACAGAAAGTGCAATCGCCACTGGTTGATGAAAACCGCAAACCTTTTAGGATCACCGGAGAAGCGTTCGGCGGAGCCAAAGGCACGTTTCCGGGTAGATTGATTTGTACCGGACTGGCCGAGGCTGCAGGAATGTAGCTCCCTCCTGTAGGCAAAGGGGTTTGCCCTGCTTGTGATTGTAACAACTGTCTGGCAAGATCATCAGTTCGTTCTTTTGATACAATCAATTCTCTCCTCAGGGCATTCGTTTCCTGGCAGGCTGCATGTACCTCTGCTCTTAATTCCCCTAATAGCTGGGCTAGTTGGTCAGTGTCTGAGGTTTCCATTGCGCCTGGGTAGGAAGTTATTGGATGGCTTCGCGTTCTGTAACGCTCACCTGGTTCCCACGGAGGCGCAGATCCTGGCTGGACAGTTACCGTGTCTTCAATTGAGAAGCGCAGGACTCGGATGGTTCTCTGGACCGGACCTCCTCTTATGGAATGTCTGACTTGTAGAGTAAGGTGTCTGCAGGCGGAAGAAAAAGGGATTAATGGCTGGTTGTTGGTTGGGCTTCTCCTCCTTATTCGTTTTTTCCCTGAGGCCGCCCAAAGTCTGAATGAGCTCTCATCTTAGATATGTAAATGCTGGGCTCTCCATCCTGCGACTGATGCAGGGGCGCTGGGTTCCAGTTACTTCACTGGGATTGCTTTAAGTCTCTTGTAGCCTCAGAAGGTTTAAAGCTGCTGAAGAAGCAATGCCGTCGTTTTCTGCACGAGCGGATGCTGGTCGGTTTGTAAAGTTCGAGAGCACCTTTTAATGAAGTCTTTGCCTTTGGTTCTTAGGTGCCGAAATGCTATATGCTGAGCATACGGATGCACGTAAGTATGAAGGTCCGTGCACGTGGAGGAGCACGTAAGTAATATGCTTGCTGACAGGTTTATTCGCACCTCTTAATGTCTTTTTCTTGATTTGCAGGTGCGGAGATGCAGCAGAAGAGGAGATGGCGAGGAGCGCACAGCTCCGGTAAGTGAAAATATAATTGTGTCCAATTTCCCCTTTTTTTGAACTAACCGGAGTTCTTTGTCTTGCAGGTAGAGGCCGCGGGATTCGGGAGATGCCGTGGATTCAGGTAAGTAAGCGCGGCTGCTAAAACGTTGCCCTTTGCTAACCTGATGTTCCTTTGCTGACAGGTGCGGCCGGAGACTGGATCCCTGGATGGTAAGTGAAGATCTGACTTGTTTTCAGAGGCTGGAGCAGAAGATATCACTAGAAGACTGGAGCTGACTCGGTGAGCGTCCTGCTGCAGATGCAGAATAACGCAAAGCACATTCTTCCAATCGGGTGTGGTTTAAATAGTGTTGAGGTGATTAGGTGTCTTCCTCCTCAGCCTCGCCCAAGAGAAAAAGAGTTCCTGTGTTCCAGAGTCAAGGAGTGATGCCAGCCCCACCCAGGTAAGAAAGTAGTTCCAGATTGGAAAAAATAGTCCCACCCAGCAGAAGGCTGGAGCTTCATTTTGCCAGGACTTGTGAAGGTGAGTATGCAGCATGGTCTGCTACAGGTAAGTCCACCCAAGCACCTTTACCCAAAGTATGAGCCCGGCACCTGTGGCGCCGGGACCAGTGATTCTTATGAGCCTGGTGCCAACGGCGCCAGGACATGGTCCAGAGGGCCCCGATAGGGGTCGGTTGGGACCAGGGGCGGGGGTTGTGAGCCTGCTTCCGGGGATGTTGGGCTTGTCCTGACTCCTTGGAAACAGTGCTCATGACAGGAAACCCCTACCTTGCTCTGGAGGAAATGACAGTTGGTGGCAGCTGAAGAAAGAAATAAATGGCCCAGTGAAAGACAAAGGACTGCCATTTTCTCCCAAAGACTATTTATGAATAAAAATGTAAAGACTTTTTTCTCTTCAGCAAGACTTTTTAAAAATGTAAACATTTCGCAGTTTAAAATAGATTTTTTTGGGCTTTCATTTAGGACATGGTAGAATTCACTGACCCTTTGGGAATGGAAAAAGCAAAGAATCGGGGATTACAAAGAAAGTATCCATGATGCCAATGCCAATTTTTATACTTACATCCCTTGTGTTAATCCACACGTGTATAAAGTTTTTGAATTTTAGGCCGAAGAGTTCATACTCAAAATTACCAAAAAGTCTTATAAGGGCGAAACAATGTCTCACGGATTGCAGAGTTGGAGTGCTATGCTCTACACAAAATATGTAACTGTAGTGAAAAGAAGAACCTTCACCCCCCTGGGGCCAGCCCTTAGTGCAATATCACTCCTAATCACTTTCCCTCACAAGTAAGAAGCTATGCGAGGCACAATGAACTCAGTCTGGAAGAAAGCCACTCACTCAGAAGATTTTATGCTTGCATTTATTTACTACAGTGACTAATCATAATCAAGCAGCAGTTTTCAATAGTATAGGAATGAAAGTGCAAGCTAAATAATACAAATTATCAGTTACAGATGAATATGCAATTGATCTCATGCTCCTAGGAATCGTTGATGCCGATACGATAGAACCACACCCAGGACCCACGCCACTCAGTGTGCCCGGCACCCCTCAGGGACTGGCCTAGCCCCCAAAAGCCTGCACCAGAGCGGGGATGTGATGCCAGGAGCCTCTGCCCTCTAGTGCTGGCTGGTCAGCCAGGCGCTGTTTCTCTCTGTGCGCGCGTCTCGCAAACAGCCCAGGAAGAGCCTTCCCCTAACTGGCCCAAGTAAAGTTCTCTTATTAGGGGCTGCACGTCAATCACTATGACGTACCAGCTCTTCGAGAATCTTCTAGGCTAAAACCTTCCATGCAGCAAAACGTGTTTTCGACTGGAAAGTTAATGCCAGTGTTTGGCTCTCAGGCTCCGTGTACGTTGTTGTGGGAAGCGCCTTTCTACATTCCTGTGTTATCAGTGCACCTGACTCGCAGAGCGCAGAAGAGAATAGCCGTGCCTGGCTCCTACAAGCGGCGCAGGGCTTCATGCAAAACTAAATGTTTATGTCTCGAAGGGCCTTTGCAGTTAACCCCTCGCAAGCATGCTGGCTCACTCAGATCGAGAGGCCTGGCTGGTTCAGCATTTTCCTCCACACTTGGAATAAGCTCTAAATACACGCAAGATAGCTCAGTAGGTTAATGCACGTGCAGGTTACTGCAAGTGCCTAGATGCTTTTCACGACATTCCACCCCTTTAGAAGTGAGGCCTGAAAATGCTGACTGAGTTCCATGATTTAGAAGCGTGTGCGGTGTGCTGTAGGCTGATCAAACATTTTTCTAGCGCAGTCATTCTATTATAGAGAAAAGTCATTCTGCGCAAGAGCCCAATGAAAACTATAGCAATCAGTATTAGGGAAATCAGCAGCCACAGCAAGGGATGTAGCATTATATTAAGCAGCCTTGTGGAGGAGGGAGACCATCCAGCGAATACATCCCACCAATGGTGAGTAGTAACTGATTACAGATGATCGGCAGTTTTGATTAATTGATTCCTGTAAATCATCATCTTGCACTCTGCCGAGATAACCGAGGTAGCTAACGTTTGGAAATCCTTCCAAGCGGTTTGAGCAAATTGTCTTATAGCTTGAAGCCTGGCAGTGATTACTCCATAGGGTAGTGTCCAGTTAAGCAGTTGTGTGAGTTTGGCATGCAGAGTGGTGTGAAACCATCGGGTCAATGAATATAAGGTGTGAGTAACAATGTCTAAGATAGTCACGACCTGATCTACACAAAATACTTCAGGGTTTCCTAGCAACCTATAATTATTAATAAGCAAGGAATGATTAGTAACTATACAGGCCTTGTGCTGGTATATCTGGAAAATGTCAGTCCCATTAATGTGGTACTGCATCCAGGTGCACTCCCCGGCTATGGGATGCAAGCATGGGTCGGAATCCTCCCAGTTTGGGGACACTCCCACCCCTGATCCCAGGGCATGCAGGTGTGACTGTGGATGGTGTAGTTTTGGCTGTCTAACCATTCCCTCGTATCTGTGGAACCCACCAGGAACCATTTATTTTCATAGGCAAGGCTATAAAAGGGCACCATATTTCTAAATCAGAAGCGGTTCTACTAACTTGCATTAAAGTGTGACATGTGTTATTCATGCAATCAAAAGCAAGCGGTTTAATCCATATATTTGCTGGTAACTGTAGCTCTGTGTGCCAGTGGGTTGAGGATAGTCGCGCCCAGTCGGAGCGAAAAGCCAACACCTGCTGATTTAACAAGGTTTGCCATAAAATGCATCGGGTGTCTTTAGCAGTCTTATTGACCTGCCCTATGGCAGAAAAGATGTCTTCATAGCTAAAATTCTACCATCTCCAATGGTTGCCAATACTTGTAGCAGTGTTTCGCAGTGTAGGGCTTATCAATGGGCCCCACTGGGCCAGAAGTTTTATAGCAGCGCTGGCATCAGAACCCTGGTGGCTAACTTATTGCGCACAGTCTCTATGTCAAAGGCGTTTAAAGCTCCCGTTCCCACCCCCGCTGCTCCCGCAATCAATGAATCTAGCCCGCTAGCAACGCGCAATTTGGGGATGGGCCACAGAAATTGACTCCATTTGTAGCAGCTTGGTTGTAATACGGAAACATTGCCTTGTGACAAATCTATATCTAAGTGTACTTCTGTAATAATAGAGGCGTGCATTACGGACCTGCACTTTAAATGTTGTCTTACTACTGGAAAATCTAGCATGTGTACAGTTTCTACCTTCTGTGATTTAAAGAACACCATTCTCCAAGTGGCATGCCTGCCATATACAATATTAGTTTTAGATATAAACACCATACTACCATCCGGCAGTGGCTGTTTCATCGCACAATTGTATGAAATGCATTTAGTCAAGTTATAGTCACAAAATCTTGGCGAGTACACTCGCTGCAGTTCTTGGGGCAGAAAAAACATGAAACATCAAACAAATTGTTGGATCCATTCACTGAAACATTTTGGCCTAGGATTCCATAAGCACCAGTCATATGAGTCAGTGACAAAAGGTGTCTGACAATATGCCAAGCCAGTACATTAGCAGTTCCATGTGGATACTGATTTGTAGCGCTTTTCTCAAAGGTTACGGTGCGATTTTTATCATCACGCAAGACTGGAGCATCAGGTGTAGTGCATGCGATTCTCAGAGTCCATGTAGCGTCTTGCATCAACCCATTCTTTACAGAGGCAAGTCCCATCCCTTTCATGTCGCACTATGTTCGTGGTGTGAGCCTAGTAGCAGGGATATAAACATGCATGTCAGAATTCTGCAATAGTACAACGTAAGTACTTCCAACACCTTGACTTAACACCTGCCCAGCCTCAGGCTTTTTGTTTGGATGGTGAATCCACACCTTTTTCCCGGTGCTACTGAAGCCTCCTTCACCCCTCAGTGTGGTGTCTGGGGTTTGCTTACTTTCAACCACTAGGGGAACTGCTTGCTCACAAATCAATTGTGTAATTCGGTCATATTTGGTTAATGGTACCGCAATGCATCAGCATTATGTAAAAGTACCGAAACAGTCCCTCGATAATCAGGATCAATCACACCTCCCAAAATGTCAATGCCTTTTTTCGCCAGGCTGGAGCGTGCAGCAATGTGTCCATAAGTGCCAGCCGGCAATTTTATGCCAATACCCAGCGATATGGATTTGGTTTGCCCTGCTGGTATAACATCATCTTCATAGGTAGATAAATCAAGTCCAATGCTACCCGCAGTAGCTTGCACAGGCAGCTTTGCTTCTTTGTCTGTTTTCCACCCAATAAGAGTCTTTGTGGATTCCACCTTCTCACTTGTCAGTCTCACCAAGGGTGTCTGCCGGTTTCCCAACGGACGATTGTTCAGTTCAAACATTGCTTGTGCCAGGTGTTTGGACCACCCCTTGAGAGTGTGAGTCTTAGTCAGTTTCTTTATTTGTTGCTTGAGCAGCCCATTGCTGTGCGCTACCAGAGCAGAGGATTTGGGGTACCGACTGATGTGCAGTGTCCATTTGATACCTTGCTCTAGCGCCCAGTTCTGCACATTATGTCCAGCAAAATGGCTGCCTTGATCTGATTGGATTTCATCCGGAATGCCATAGTGCCCGATGAGGTATTCCATTCCTTGCAAGGTAGCCCGTTGATCTGCATGGGCGACTGGATAGGCTAACAGCAGTCCCGAATATGTGTCTACCATGGTCAACACATAATGCTTCCCATTCTCGGCCGTCAGACGACCAATGTAGTCAACTTGCCATACGCTAGCAGCTCTTTCACCTCTTCTCAAAGGGCCTTGAGGCTTCCACTTCAGTGGGTAGTGCTTCACTTCGCAGTACACAGAACATTGGGAGGCAGATTGCTTGGCATGATCCATTGTAATTGGCAATTGTCTCCTCTTAGCCCATTCATAGGTTCCTGCTTGCACTAGATGCCCTGAGGTTTGGTGTGCCCAGTCCGCCATTCCTTGCAATACCTCAGCTTCTTCAGGTGTTGTCACTGGGCGAATCTTGGCCATTTGATCCACTTTGTTGTTGAACAGGGCAGCCAGTGAGGTGTCAGGGGGCATGTGTGCATCGACATGCCCAATGCAGATTTTGCACCTCTCACCTTTGCACCACATCTCTTCCCAGATGTCCGGCCCTCCCCAGATCGGAGTGTTTTTGATCTGCCAGCCATCTCTTCTCCGTGTCAGTGCCAAATGCGTCAGGCCCTGATATGTGGCCCAACTGTCCGTGTATATATACGCCGTCTCTGTCTCTTTCACCTGTTCAATCACGGAGGCCAGCGCCTGCAGTTCAGCATATTGACTGGTTCCTCCCACACCTTCTCTCATCAGCAGTGTTTCTCGGTGGGGCTGGAATGCAACAGCTTGCCAGAGTCTTTGCCTTTTATCATATATTCAAACAGAAAATCAGGATGGGAGACCCACACTTTTGAGATTCAGGATAATTTTATTTAATCTCTGAATTTTGGTGATGATACATATAATATATCAATTGTTAACATAATAACAGACAGACGGACAGTTGTACTTTTGATATGTAGGTGTACCACTAGGTACCACCCTCAAGAGTGTGGAGGGTGCAAGCCTTCTGATGGTGCAAGATCTCTTGGATACACAGTTAACAAGGGTTTACAACACAAGAGTGAATGCAGCCCAAGACCTCAGTTGGTCCATGGGTATTGTCATAGGGATAAAAACACAACAACAGGTGTGTACAAGTATGCAAGGGGTGGAGTTGTGTCATAGATCGACACTGTAGTGTTTCGGCCACAGGGTACGAAGACTGGACGTAGGTGACTGGGATGGCCTTCTTCAGGATGGAGGTGAAGGGATGAAACACTGTCCGTGGGGTATCTGTGGGATTCAATGACAGATAGTTTAGGAGGAGTGGGATCTCTAGAGTTAATCAGTGATTTGCATAACTTATTAGTGACCAATTGGTGTCAGGACTGGTGTAAAGAGTAAGCACCAGTGAACAGAAGCTTACCGTGAACCGACAAGCGGTGCAGGGGTAATGGCTCCTGAGGGTCTTCAACCATGCGGGAAGTCAGCCCAGTGTCCACTGTTGCTAATGGAATTAGTCCAAAGAACCGTATCTGGAACCGGGGTCTACAGATGGCGGTAGCGTCAATCAATGGAACCAGCAACTAGAAGGAAAAGGCAAGAGCTACTAGTGGTCTTGGTCTTGTAACAGAAAAGGTTAACCGGTCAGGGGTGGTACATACTTGATCAGGGGTGAAAGAGCCAGGGGGCCGATTCAACAGACCCAGAGCGTGTGTGATGACCGGTTCGAGTGAAGGCTATAATAGCCTATATGCGCCCAAGTTGACTACAAGGCAGGAGCCTCTGTGAGGTGCAATGCATAGGAGACGCATGGAGGGAGGCATACGCCGTGGTTTGTGGTGCCCGTGTGGTTGAGCTGTGTGTTCAAAGTGATCCAGAAAAAATGACTAACTGAGGGAGTGCCGGGTGAAGGTGCATGTAGGTTCCAGCAATAGTCAGGGTCATTGTGCAGCAGAAATGAGAGAGCAGTGAATTGCCCAAAAATAATAATAACAGGCACGAGGTTGGAGGCTGGGCAATATCGTGTGAGGGACGTGGAGTGTCCAAGAATAGACTATGGGCCAGCGAGTAGTTGAGAAACAATTTGCAATTCTTCAAAACTTACTTGGTTACCGGAGCAGAAGTGTCTAAATGTAGTGTCGCAGCATGTGCAAATTGAAGTGAAACAAAAAAACTGCAAGTCACAGGTAGTACCCGCCCCCAGATCGGGAGGACCAATCGGCTGTCAGTAAGTGGGCCAATGGGAGTGCCGTGTGTTGGGGAGGGACAAGCCCTGTCAATCAACGTGGCTGTGGGCAGAGGATGCTCGGAAATGTAGTCTGGGGGTGTGGATGGTCGTGGTGTAAATACACCAGATTGCATGGAGTACTGTCAGGAGCAATGTAATGAAAGATCATAGCGAGTTCAATAGTGACGTGACTGACTATGTTGATGCCGCGATTGGCGGCTGTGCAGATGTGTGTGCAACGATGCTGAACACGAGCAAGGTTATGAAAATACAGTACAGGTGCAAGTCCATAGTGACTGACTTGGGTGGTGACTGGAGTGACAAATACAAGCACATAAAATGTGGATGAGCGTGGCATACGTTTTAAGAGCCATTCGATGTTCAAAAACAGCATGTACATATTCCTGGTTACTAATTGGGTGACTGTATCGGTCAGTAGAAGAATAAGTCAAACTTTTAGGGTGAATCTGTATAATATTAAACTTGGTGCTTGTGCCATGGAGTGTCTAGACATTGAGTGGCACGACATGGTCTAGGCATAGTGTTGGAAAAACGGCATAGTCAAACAACACACAAAGGTCAATTCCATTTGGTCATGGTCAACTCGTAGGGGATCAAAACCGTTAGCGTTACCACATGGAGGAGAGCTAACAGTGTAGAGTGGTTCTAAATGGTAGAATACAGGTAACAGACCTCTATTAGAGAGTGCAGGGTGGGATTAAAGAATCACACAGGGTTGAAAGGAGACATTGGTGGCAGTTACGTCCAGAAATGTTTCCATTCAACAGTAATGTTGAGACCGTTTTTCACTGTATTCAGTCTATAGAACCACTTTTGTTCAAGTCGGGTGAGGGCCAAATTGAAGGACCATCCAAGTGAATTGTTAGTTGCTGTGTCCTTTTTTGTGAAAATGGTCGACTAGAGGTTTGTCTGCCACACAATTTTTGATGCAAGACCTGTGTTCGCTGATGCGTTGCTTAATTGGCCTGATAGTTTTGCCAATGTATAATAAATTGCACAGGCATTCGATGACATAGATCACATGTTTGCTTTCACAATTTGTGTGGTTTTGTAGGGTCCAATGAAAGTTATTGTGGTCAAAGGTTTTACTGGTTTTAGTGAATTTACAGGCCACACAATGTCCGCAGCTGAAATGGCCGACCACGGGTGGTAGGTTCCATAGGGTGGAAGTCTCCTTTTCAGGCTTGAGAAAGGTATGGACCAAGGTGTCTCAGAGGTTTCTGTTTTTCTTAAAGGTGAAAAGCGGTTTCTTAGCTAATGTCCCTTCATTTTTGATAAGGTGCCAGTGTTTGTTGATCGCACATTTGGTTAGGTTGCTAATAGGACTGAATGTAGTAACACAGACAGTTCGTTCCATGGGTTTCTTCTCTTTTTTGATGAGGCAGATGGTACGATCTGTGTTAGCTGCTCTCTTTTTGGCCATTTTAACAGCTTTTTTGGGGTATCCCCTGTCGCTGAGACGTTGTTGGAGTTGATGTGCATGGATCTCAAAATTATCTCTCTCGGTGCGATTTCTTCTGACCCGGAGAAATTGACCATACAGTAAATTGTATTTGAGGCCGACTGGGTGGTTCCTGGAGAAGTGTAAAAGGGTGTTCCTGTCTGTTGGTTTTCTGAACAGCTCAGCCTTTAGAATGTTGCCAGTGTGATAAATGTGTAAGTCCAGGTAGTTGATGGTCTGGTGGTCCCATTCTTGAGTGAATCTGATGTGGGGATTCTTTTGATTGAGCCAGTGATGGAAAGAAATGAGTTCGGTCTGACTTCCTTGCCAGATGAGCAGGACATCATCTATGTATCTGCGCCAAATTAAGATGTTGTTGAGGTAAGGATTGTTGCTGTTCCAAATGTGGTCTTCTTCATATTGTACCATATATAAGTTTGCCCTTTATCATACTTTGCGGTGCCGTCCGTGAACCATGCAAAATGTTGTTCTTTCTCTGTCAATGTATCATAGGCGGGTGCGACTTTGAAGGGAGATTCTGGCAATGCCACTGGAGTGCTCGGTTCAGGCATCGCGTCCAGATCCACTGCCTCCAGCATTTCTTCTTGCAGTCTGGAAACCCCTGCGCGGCCAGCTTTCGCACGTTGCTGTAAATACCATTTCCATTTGACATGAGTGGTGTCTTGCGCCCTGCCACTTTTTCCGCTTGCAGCAGTGTCGCGCACCCAGCCCATGATCGGAATTTCTGTGCAAATAGTCACTGGTTGCTCGCCTGTGATTCTTTCAGTCTCAAATAGAGCCCAGTACACTGCAGCAACTTGTTTATCTTGTCATAGGATCAGTGAGTTTTCTTGACCAGAAACGTTGTGGCACTCTTTTCTGTCCTTGCTTTTGCCACAAGCTCCACACAGCAACATCATTGTAGACCAGAATTTCCAGTTCAAAAGGATCAGTTTTCGTCATGGGGCCCAGCGTGATGTAATTCTGCAAAGCGTCCCTAGCCTGCTGAAAAACAGACTGTTGCTCTAGGCCCCATGTAAAATCATGTTTCCTTCTGGTGACTTTGTAGATGGGTTTCAGTATCAGGCTTAAATGAGGTATGTGATTTCTCCAAAAACCCATTAACCCAATGAAACTTTGTGCCTCTTTTTTATTTGCTGGTGGACTCATCTGCTGAACCATGTCAATCACAGGGACTGGAATTTTCTTAACTGACCCAGACCAGATTGCACCTAAAAATTTCACCTATTGAGCGGGCCCCTGTACCTTTTTGGGATTTATGGCCCACCCCCGGTTTTGCATGTGTGTGATCAACTTTTCAGCAGCTTTTTCTACATGTTCTTTCTCAACACTGGTTAGCATGATGTCATCAATATAGTGGGCAACATACACATCATCCAACTGTACCATCTTCAAGTCTCTGGTAATCAATCCATGACACAGAGTGGGACTATGCAAATACCCCTGGGGCAATTTAGTAAATGTAAATTGTCTGTCTCCCCAAGTGATAGCAAATTGGTCTTGTGATTCAGCGTCAATATCAATGGAGAAAAATGCATTGGCCAAGTCAAGGACCACATGCCATTCACCCACTTTTCTCGTAAGGTTTTCAATCAGAGTAATGATGTCTGGCACCGCCACAGCTAAGAGTGGCACCTTCTTGTTCAAAGTGCGAAAATCAATTGTCAGATGCCACGCCCCATCTGGGCGGTGGATAGGCCGGATCGGCGAGTTGAATGGACTGACTGCCGGCCTCATTATGCTAGCTTTCACCAATGACTCAATAGTTTCACCGATCTCTTTGTGCCCTCCTGGCAGCCTGTACTGTTTCACGCACACTCGCTCAGCAGGAGGAGGTAAATGCAAGGGGGACCATTTTGCATGCCCAACCACCACAGGGTTAACAACTCTCACATGGATTTTCCAATTGCTAAAAACAAATTCACCTAAATCTGTAGTACACTTTTGCCCAACAACACATCCATTCCCAGTATATACTCAGGTATGTCTGCAATCAGGACATTTGTTGTGAAGGGCAATCCCTCGCCAATTGACATCTTTACATTGAATGCTTTTGCAACAGTTTCTGCTCCCCCATAACCATTAACCAAAACTCTGGGACCAGATAACTTATTGTGTTTGCCATTCAAAATGGTTACCTCAGCTCCCGTGTCTAATAGAGCCAACACCTGTTTCACTTTGTCATTCAAATACAAGGTATATGGTACAAAAGGGCGTCTGTCTCTGGGACTGGTTCTCTTTATTAACCGTACCTCAAAGACAGAGTACCGTACCTCAAAGAGCCAGCCCTTCAATCAAAAATGGGGTCTGGGACCTCCCATTTGTCCTTTGCCAAATCAGGGTTCACTATTGCCCGCACTTTGGGCTTCAACACCTCTTCCTCAGATGGTGCAGAAGGCCTAGTTTTGCCTGACCCCAGCTTTTGCAATTTTTTCCATTTCTCAAGCAGCACAGGTGTGGGTTTACCGTCTATCTCTTCCTTTGGAATTCCCGCTTTTAGCAGGTACACCCACATTTGCCTGGGTGTAACCTCAATAGTGTCAGTTTTTGCTTTAGATTTTGCATTCTTGCCAAGCTTTTTCTCTGAATCATTACTCGCCGCCACTAGGCACGCCGTTTTGCGCACATCTAGCCCTTCTAGTTGCCCTAGTAACAGTGCAACCTCACCAATGGCTTTACCTTGCGCTGGACCCAGCAATGAAAGCAATGCTCCTTTCATATGACCAGGGGCATTTCGCAACAAGCGCGCGCGCATCCCTGCTGTAAACATTTCCATATCAGGCCCTGCAAAATTTGCACTGTACATTGCGCACTGTAACCCCATCTCTCTAAGCTGATCTGTCGCTTCGGGTAGTGAACCCCAGGGGCCCCACATTTCTTCCATATCCATCGTACTTGCAAACAAATTTATTAAAGCAGTCTGAAGCCAATTAAACAAGGAATGTGACCCTTGCTGCCCCAGCGCGCTGCGCAACATCTGTCCCAGCATTATATTAGTAGTGATTGAACCCATTTTTAATAATTCTTCTGGGGTTAAGAAGATGCCATCGGCCCCAATGTCCCACACTTTCAAAAGCCACTTCAAAATCGGTTCACCTGCTCACTGTCTAAACAACTTGGCAATATTAAAAGCTCTGTCTGTGTATAATCGCAGACAATCCTAGTATTCTGAATGTTTCCACCGCCAGCTTGGCCTTTTGACTTGTTAGTGATTAACGGCCGCGCTGGATAAACATATTTCTTTGGAGCACATTCCAGCTCCTCTCCCTCGGAACAGTCCAGCTCTGCAAGTCTGACGTCAATGGATTCATCGCAGTCAAATGTCTGTTCGGTTTCGCTATCACTAACCTCACCAGACCATGAATTTGGGTCTCAAGTATCTTTGCTAATTAATGCTAGAATCCTTATCTTTTACGGATTGCCTCGCCGCTGTCTGCGCTTGTAGGTGGCTACATGCACAGCTAAAGAGGCACACCTGTCTTCCATCTGATCAGCCCGCTTAACAGACAATTCAAGGGTCTCTCTCATTATGATTTGTTGCTCCTGGAGCAGGGAAATCTCATCATTTAATTTACGAATCTGTGCATCTTAAGCAATTCATTCTCATGCAACTTCCTGAACGCCTGCAGGAACAACCAGCCCACGTTTCCTGCTGCTTTTTGCTCCCTTCTGCATTTCCCAAGTGGTAAACTCTCCAAACACTCACTAATTACCGCCGGGGAAACATAATTTTCAAGCATGTCCCATGCCCTCGGCACAGAGTACCAATGCAAAATGTCTGCTACACCCGACCAGGCATTTGTTGCCGGCCACCCTGGAATGTGACGGAGTGCGCTATCCCCTTCATTGCATTCATCCTTCCCCTGTTTCATCCAGAAAGGCATTGTGCTCGCAAATCCTGCTATCGACTATGCCAAATGTAGTGAAAAGAAGAACCTACACCCCCCTGGGGCCAGCCCTTAGTGCAATATCACTCCTAATCACTTTCCCTCACAAGTAAGAAGCTATGCAAGGCACAATGAACTTGGTCTGGAAGAAAGCCACTCACTCAGAAGATTTTATGCTTCCATTTATTTACTACAGTGACTAATCATAATCAAGCAGCAGTTTTCAATAGTATGGGAATGAAAGTGCAAGCTAAATAATACAAATGATCAGTTACAGATGAATATGCAATTGATCTTAAGCTCTTAGGAATCCTTGATGCCGATACAATAGAACCACACCCAGGACCCATGCCACTCAGTGTGCCCGGCACCCCTCAGGGACTGGCCTAGCCCCCAAAAGCCTGCACCAGAGCGGGGATGTGATGCCAGGAGCATCTGCCCTCTAGTGCTGGCTGGTCATCCATGCGCTGTTTCTCTCCGTGCGCGCATCTCGCAAACATCCCAGGAAGAGTCCTCCCCTAACTGGCCCAAGTAAAGTTCTCTTATTAGGGGCTGCACGTCAATCACTGACGTACCAGCTCTTTGAGAATCTTCTAGGCCATGGGTGCACAACATACGGCCCGCGGGCCAGTTGCGGCCCGCCATGCCCTTTTGACCGGCCCGCGAGGCACAAAGACTTTCCTAATGGAGGGCGGCCCGTGGCCGCCCTCCATTAGGAAAGTCTTTGTTGTCTTCCGGGCCGGTGAAAACACTGGCCCTCATTGGCTCAGCACACACACACGCATCACGTCGCTCCTACGAGCCACGTAATGCGTGTGTGCTGCACCAATGGAGGGCCAGCACTACGGCTGGCGTGGCCCATAAGGCTTGATGCCTGAAGGCATTTCAGCCTTGGACCACGCCAGCCGTAGTACGAGTCCAGCGTTCCTGCTTACCTGCCGCTTACCTGCCTGCCTTCCAGCATGTCTCCGGTAAGTGGTCTGTTTGTGTTTGTGTGTCGGGTTTGTTTTGCTTTATGTTTGTGTGTATGAATGTTTGTGTTTGAATGTATTTTGAGTGTATGTTGAGATGCGGGGGTGGGGGGGTGTGTCGGATGTGTATGAATGTTTGTGTTTGAATGTATTTTGAGTGTATGTTGAGATGCGGGGGTGGGGGGTGTGTCGGATGTGTATGAATGTTTGTGTTTGAATGTATTTTGAGTGTATGTTGAGATGCGGGGGTGGGGGGGTGTGTCGGATGTGTATGAATGTTTGTGTTTGAATGTATTTTGAATGTATGTTGAGATGCGGGGGTGTGTCGGATGTGTATGAATGTTTGTGTTTGAATGTATTTTGAGTGTATGTTGAGATGCGGGGGTGGGGGGGTGTGTCGGATGTGTATGAATGTTTGTGTTTGAATGTATTTTGAGTGTATGTTGAGATGCGGGGGTGGGGGGGGGGTGTGTCGGATGTGTATGAATGTTTGTGTTTGAATGTATTTTGTGTGTATGTTGAGATGCGGGGGTGGGGGGGTGTGTCGGATGTGTATGAATGTTTGTGTTTGAATGTATTTTGAGTGTATGTTGAGATGCGGGGGTGGGGGGGTGTGTCGGATGTGTATGAATGCTTGTGTTTGAATGTATTTTGTGTGTATGTTGAGATGTGGGGGGGGTATGAATGTTTGTATTTGAATGTATTTTGTGTGTATGTTGAGATGCGGGGGTCGGGGGGTGTCGGATGTATATGAATGTTTTGATTTGAATGTTTTTTGTGTGCTGAGTTGGGGGATGGGGGTTCGGGTCTGTATGGGTGCTTGTTTGAGAGTTTGCTGAGTTGGAGCGGGTGGGGGGTTCGGGTCTGTATGGGTGCATGCTTGAGTGTGTGTGTACTGAGTTGGGGGTGGGGGTTTGGAGGGGGGTGGGGGGTTCGGGTCTGTATGGGTGCATGTTTGTGTGTGTGCTGAGTTGGGGGGGTGGGGGGTTCGGGTCTGTATGGGTGCATGCTTGAGTGTGTGTGTGTGTGTGCTGAGTTGGGGGTGGGGGGTTGGGGTCTGTATGGGTGCATTTTTGTGTGTGTGGTGATTTGGGGGGTGGGGGGTTCAGGTCTGTATGGGTGCATGCTTGAGTGTGTTTGGGGCATAGTGTTTGGTTGGGGGTGAGGGGGCCATGGGGCATAGTGTTTGGTTGGGGGGTAGGGGGGTGAGGGGGCCATGGGGCATAGTGTTTGGGGGTGAGGGGGCCATGGGGCATAGTGTTTGGTTGGCGGTGAGGGACAGGGGGCATAGTGTTTGGTTGGGGGTGAGGGGGCCATGGGGCATAGTGTTTGCTTGGGGGGTGAGCGACAGGGGGCATAGTGTTTGCTTGGGGGGTGAGGACAGGGGGCATAGTGTTTACTTGGGGGGTGAGGGACAGGGGGCATAGTGTTTGGTTGGGGGTGAGGGGGCCATGGGGCATAGTGTTTGGTTGGCGGTGAGGGACAGGGGGCATAGTGTTTGGTTGGGGGTGAGGGGGCCATGGGGCATAGTGTTTGCTTGGGGGGTGAGCGACAGGGGGCATAGTGTTTGCTTGGGGGGTGAGGGACAGGGGGCATAGTGTTTGCTTGGGGGGTGAGGGACAGGGGGCATAGTGTTTGGTTGGGGGTGGGGGCCATGGGGCATAGTGTTTGGTTGGGGTGGGAGCCATGGGGCATAGTGTTTGGTTGGGGGTGAGGGGGCCATGGGGCATAGTGTTTGTTTGGGGTTGGGAGCCATGGGGCATAGTGTTTGGTTGGTGGTGAGGGACAGGGGGCATGGTGTTTGGTTGGGGGTCAGGGGGCCACGGGGCATAGTGTTTGTTTGGGGTTGGGATCCATGGGGCATAGTGTTTGGTTGGGGGTTCGGGGCCCATGGGGCATAGTGTTTGGTTGGGGGTGAGGGAGCCATGGGGCATAGTGTTTGTTTGGGGTTGGGAGCCATGGGGCATAGTGTTTGGTTGGCGGTGAGGGACAGGGGGCATAGTGTTTGGTTGGGGGTGAGGGGGCCATGGGGCATAGTGTTTGCTTGGGGGGTGAGCGACAGGGGGCATAGTGTTTGCTTGGGGGGTGAGGGACAGGGGGCATAGTGTTTGCTTGGGGGGTGAGGGGGCCATGGGGCATAGTGTTTGGTTGGAGGTGGGAGCCATGGGGCATAGTGTTTGGTTGGGGGTTAGGGGGGTGAGGGGGCCATGGGGCATAGTGTTTGTTTGGGGTTGGGAGCCATGGGGCATAGTGTTTGGTTGGCGGTGAGGGACAGGGGGCATAGTGTTTGGTTGGGGGTGAGGGGGCCACGGGGCATAGTGTTTGTTTGGGGTTGGGAGCCATGGGGCATAGTGTTTGGGGGTGAGGGGGCCATGGGGCATAGTGTTTGGTTGGGGGTGAGGGGGCCATGGGGCATAGTGTTTGGTTGGCAGTGAGGGACAGGGGGCATAGTGTTTGGTTGGGGGTGAGGGGGCCATGGGGCATAGTGTTTGGTTGGGGGTGAGGGGGCCATGGGGCATAGTGTTTGGTTGGGGGTGAGGGGGCCATGGGGCATAGTGTTTGGTTGGGGGTGAGGGGCCCATGGGGCATAGTGTTTGGTTGGGGGTGAGGGGCCCATGGGGCATAGTGTTTGGTAGGGGGTGAGGGGGCCATGGGGCATAGTGTTTGGTTGGGGATGGGAGCCATGGGGCATAGTGTTTGGTTGGGGGTGAGGGGACCATGGGGCATAGTGTTTGGTTGGGGATGGGAGCCATGGGGCATAGTGTTACACTCCAAGAGTGAACTCAATAATAAAGCTAAAACAGGCACAGTTAGGAGATGTACATCCTTTGCTTTTTTGAGGAAACCTGACTCAACGAAGGCCATACTCCTCTTGGGTAACCCAAACAGCAAACTATAGCAGTCCAAAATAACGGAATGTCCAATCAAGGGTCAATAAAATATATATAATTTAATTAAACAGACGATATACAATAACTAAATCGAAATAAATGACAGCAATGGAAAATGTGTAGTACAAAATGTAAGTTTGAAATGCAATAAAAATCGTTACCCCTCAAAAACATATCTTTTTCCATGTGTTTAATACAAATTGGGGGTTGAAAAAGCCTCCTGACATGCCCCGCCTACCGCCCCGCCCACTTTTACTTTTCGGCCCACTATAGCCCTCATGTAAGGTACTTTCGGCCCTCTGTCAAAATCAGTTGTGCACCCCTGTTCTAGGCTAAAACCTTCCATGCGGCAAAACATGTTTTTGACTGGAAAGTTACTGCCCGTGTTTGGCTCTCAGGCTCCGTGTACGTTGTTGTGGGAAGCGCCTTTCTACATTCCTGTGTTATCAGTGCACCTGACTCGCAGAGCGCAGAAGAGAATAGCCATGCCTGGCTCCTACAAGCTGCCCAGAGCTTCATGCAAAACTAAATCTTTATGTCTTGAAGGGCCTTCGCAGTTAACCCCTAGCAAGCATGCTGGCTCACTCAGATCGAGAGGCCTGGCTGGTTCAGCATTTTCCTGCACACTTCGAATAAGCTCTAAATACACCAAAGATAGCTCAGTAGGTTAATGCACGTGCAGGTTACTGCAAGTGCCTAGATGCTTTTCACGACAGTAACCTGTGTATATAATTTGCTAAGAGATTTCAAATTTATAAATTAACTGTTTGTGGCTAAAATAACTGTGGGTGGTCTTTTTGAACATTGTAAACTCACACCATATATCTGCCCTCCTGCTTTGAAATCCAACCAGTTGAGAGCGAGGCAGAGACTAGCACCCCTTTCCAATCCCGTCAGTTAGAGGTGTGCTTAACTAAGCCTGCCCAGCCATATGATTGGATGATGTCACTGTGCATTATAAATAAGAATCCCTGACAAGACACAAGACGCACTCTTCCGGATTCTCCTGCGCCAACGTTCCGTTCCTGTTTCATTCATCCTGCTGAGTCCAGATCCCAACTACAATGCCAAAGCATTGCTGACCCTACTCCAGGGCCCACTGCAAAATCCAAGCAGTGCTGATCCTATTCCCAGCAAGGCCATTGATCCAGAATCAACCCACTAATCTCCCATTAAGAAGGAGAAAGCTGTGGTATTCTTTTGGGAAGCATCCTGAACCAGCCTGGCTTGCTGCCCACTAACTACTTGCCCACTAACTGCATCCAGAGGTACCTATGCCATCCAGTGACGTGATCAGAATAACCATCCGGTGACCCGAACTGCCCAGCTGTCTTTTGCCCAGATGTCCTTTTCCAGGCGCGCTGCCGTGTAGTGACCAGAACCATTGACGGTCCAAAATCCCAAAAATTAAAAGTGGACTGTAAGTTTAATCCCTACCACATAGAAATCCATAGTCTACTTTGTCTTGCATTTGTCCTTAGCCCACTCTCTAAGCCATCCTATCTTTATCCTGATAACTTGTTAAAACTGTTAGAATTCTCTGTGTTCTTGACCTTGATCTCCAAGCGTTAGCGCCACTTTCACTTCATTCCTGTCTTGCACAGATCATAAATGATAAGCGATATTGTGCTTAAATTAATTAATTTTCCCTAAAGAAAAGGAGTACTCTGCATGAAGGGTTACAACTGCAGCGTAACTTTGATATTCATGGGTGGCGTTCCTCTTTTCTTAGCCATTAAATTTAGTTTAAGTAAAATTCGCCTTTCACTTTTAAAAACCAATTTCTCTTTTTCACAGCTATATTTTCCTAAAAAGGAACCTCACTCTACCTTCCAAATCTCTATCAATTCACGAGCTAGAGACCTATTTTCACCTCTATGTTGTACCTGTGATATATATTTATCCCTGCACTCCAAATCAGAGTATTTCACCCATTTTTATTAAAAACCGTTTGGGTAATTTAAAGTGGGAATTTAAAGGAAATGCAACTTTTACACGTGTCATTTTGCTGCAACATGTTTTAAACTTTCCACTCAGTTTTCAATTGTACGCTCTTGGTAATCCATTTCTGGGGATTATTAGTATCTATGCATTGTTGCTTTAGTTTTAACTGCACATTTATTAATTATTTGTCCATTTCCGAGTGTCATTTCATAACACTGCAAGGGGTTTACAATCAGTTTCCTACTCTTATTTGGTGAGGGAAGGTCAGATTTTGATTCCGTCTTCTGCCTCTTATCCCTGATTACCTGCTGTGTCTTTCCATGCATTCAGAATTGATTATAAATTGGTTGAGGGAATATTGCAGGGGGAAATCCTAACTCGGGTGCTATCTTTCCTAAATCAAAAAGTGCTCCTATTCCCTTGTGTTTTGTGTAGGTTCCACTAGAAGGTTAAACCAAGTGTATTGTTTACATCCTCATTGTAATTATCACCATATTGGTGATTGCTGCCCATATTAAAAATTGTATGATTTCTTTTGAATTTTAAAATAAATGAATAAATATTGCATTTTACCAACCAGCCTGGTTCATGGTCCATTGTGACCCGGGGTATTTGAAAAGGGGTTGTGATACGAGTTGTGTATCATCTCAAATTGAATCTGCATAAAATAAGGAGAAAAGCATCTCAGAGACCAAGGTGTGTGTCGCCTGATTGAAATCCTACCCATAACCAAACTACAAGCACCAACATTATGCTTTAGAAATAATGGTTCAGTAAAGCTTGGTGACAATGAAGGTTGCAAACGCATTATGGATTTGCCAGGTATGAAAGTTGGCACAGCTGTACTGATGGACCATTACTGGGCTTGCGGTACAAGGTTTTATGTGCAGCTTCCACCCAACTGGGGTGGCATATGTATCTGCACATGATAAGGAGAACTGGACCTTGGCAGAGGCCATATACTCCTTGGAAGAGTTACAGGATAACATGGAGGGGGAAGTAAATGACACTGAGGACAATAGCTGGTTCATTTATCTATTATCCTGGATGCCTACATGGCTGACAGATGCATTCAAATTTCTGTTGGCAATTTTGGTACGGGTCCTAATGGCTTTTGCATCTTGAGAATAGCAATAAGCCAATGTAAAAAGACTGGCAAGAAGGCACTCCAAATGACAGTAATGGTTAATGTGGCTGACACCGTACATCAGTACACAAACTGATGATGAAGATTACTGTACCATGTACACATTGGGGCCGCCAGTTAGACAACCTGGGGCATTTTTTACATGCCCAAAAGATACTGTAACGCTTACCTCTGGGGCCCTGTGGCGATGTTGATCGGGAAGCGGAGGAGATCTGCGAGTTCGACGTGTCCCCAGACAGGCAGCCGGACTGGATCTTCGCTCCCGACGTTCCGGGACTAAGATGACTGATCCGTCGTGAAGAGCAGAGCAGGAGACGTCTTGATCACGTTGTGAAGATCACGGCATGCAGAACTGGACTCACGATGCAGGATGAACAGATCCTCGGCTGGCAAGCGTCACGCTGGTAGCCGGAGAAAACGCTAAGCACTGGGTGTGGGCCAGGGCGGGGTTTATATAGCCCTGGGCCCACCCAGCACCACTAGACTACCATGGAAGCTTATATCATGGCCCTCTGGGGGCCGTGTTGAATATTACTGAATGGGCCCAACCCAGGGGCCATTTTGAATGGGGCATTTTGCAATCTAGGCACTGGCAGCAACTTGTGCCTACACCAGGCAGCTAACCTCTTAACCCAAATACTATCAATATTACAGTCTGAGCCCCTGGCTTGCCAGGGATCGTGACAGCACTTCGCCCTAAAGCCCCCCCAAGGAGAGCTATTCCCGGGTCTGGGCGTTCAGGGTGTTCTCGATGGTATCGGGCCACCAGGCGAGGTGCATGCAGGTGCTCCACTGGTTCCCAGGTCCGATCTAGAACTCTGTAACCTTTCCAGTCCACCAAGTAATAAAGTTTATTTCGGATGATTTTGGAATCCAGAATACTCTTGACTTCGTACTCAGCTTCTCCCTGTGTGACTATAGGTGGAGGTCGTCTGAGGGTATCTCCAGTACCGGGGTGTACAGGTTTTAACAGGGAGACGTGGAATACAGGATGTATATGAAGTACCAGTGGCAATTCTAGTTCCATGGCCACAGGGTTAATGACATTCTTTATTGGGTATGGGCCAATGTATTGTGGATGGAATTTTCTGGGTCCTTTCAACTGGATATATCTTGTTGACAACCATACTTTATCCCCTTTCAGGTACTGAGGCTTGGGAATCCTTTTCCTGTCTGCAAAGCGCTTTTGGTTGGTCTTGGTTTCTCAGATGGCCTGCGTGGCCTTTTTTAGGGTTTCTTTAATCTTGGTGTGCAGGGTGTGCACTGCTGGCATATCCAAAGGTGTCGGAGGATCTAAGGTTGAAGTTCGCGGGTCCCGTCCATACAAAAAGAAAAAAGTGAAACTTTGGTGGAGCAGTGAACAGTGTTATTGTACGCATACTCAGCCGCCCATAGCAGTTCCTTCCAATTTTGGTCTGTTTGGGCGAGCATGCACCGGAGATATTGCTCGAGTGAGTGATTTCTTCTCTCTGTCCATCCATCTGGGGATGGTGGCTAGTGGACACACGGATCTCGATCTGAGCTTTGACACAGCAAGCCCTCCAGAATTTAGATACAAACTGGCTTCCTCGGTCTGACAATACTGCTGAAGGAAAACCGTGTAGCCGGACAATGTTATTCAAGACGATTTGAGCTAGCGTTCCTGCATTGGGTATGCCTTTCAAGGCGATGAAGTGCGCCATCTTGGTAAGGAGGTCCACCACTACCAGTATGGTATTGTAGCCGCCACAGGAGGGTAGGTCCATAATAAAGTCCAAGGAAATGGTGTGCCATGGCGTCGGTGGAATTGACAGAGGACGAAGTAATCCTTGTGGTTTGGTTGTTGATGCCTTGTTCCTAGCACAGATGTCACAAGACTTCACGTGTTGTACAATATCTTTCCACCAAGTGGGCCACCAGAAATGTTGTTGAATTTTTGCTATAGTTTTTGCTATACTAGGATGACCTGCTGTAAGAGCGTCGTGGTAAGTGCTCATGACCAGCTCTCGCATTTCCTGATGTGGTAGGTAAAGGCGTTTTTGGTAATATGGTAGATTGTTGATAACAGAATGTTGTGGTCCTTGTGAAGCCCACGTCTGCACTTGCCATGGGGTCATGACTTCAATGATTTCTTTGTGGAGGTTCTCCAATGTAGTTTGGTGATTACTTGTTATCCCGATTAACTTTTCTCCGGGTATGATGGGTAATGACGGAGGAGATGCATATGCATCTTCTTTTTCGGTATTCTAACAGATTTGCGACAGTGCGTTCGCCTTTCCATTCTTTACCCCGGGGCGGTAACTAACTGTGAACTCGTACTCTGAGAAAAACTGAGCCCAACGCAGATGTCGCAGAGTTTGTGCTCTAGCTGTTCATAGGAATTGCAAGTTACGATGGTCGGTTAGAACTGTGACTGGATGTCGTGCTCCTAAGAGGTGGTGTCATGATACTTACCCCCGGGGAACCAGACCAGGTCCAGCAACCCCAGAAGCAGGCATCAAGTTATTTTGAGCAAGCCCAAAAACCCCTGCTAGGGGCTGTTTGGGTGCAGTCCTGGCGCCTATGGTGCCAGGATCATATGGAGAGTCAGTCCTGGCGCCATAGGCGCCAGGCTCATAGAGTAGAACTTACCTGATGCAGACCATGCTGCAGAGCTCCAAGCCAAATGAGGCTTGGAAGGGACTATTTTACCTAGGGACTATTTTTTTACTCGGGTGGGGCTGGGGAGGAATACTGTTAGGGAGAATTCTCTGTTTAGGTTGAATTTCCTAACCTAGTGAGTCCCCCAGCAGATTTGCTGGATTTCTGGAGTTTGTTTTTTCCATCCTGCCAAGAGTGAGACTCTTTTTCTCCCACTCTTGGACATGTATGTGTGTAATTCCTTTGAATGTCACTGAGTTCGATGGGCTATGGGGTCTTTTACTCCATAGGGTCTCATATGTTTTTCTATGTGTGTTACACCGCACCCTACGTGCCGTAGCACTGGGGCATCCTAGTGGACCCCCACCATAGACTCCATACCCGGGGACTGACTACCGTCTCCCCGGGCATGTAAAGTCACCATTGGCTTTACTAGACCTAAATTTACTAACAGAACTAGTACAAACCATCTTATTGTGGACATATTAGTAGGGGTAATTCGATTACTCCTGGATCCGTTATTCGAGGGGGCACTGTCCCGTCCCCCCTTGTCGAGTTTTGGCTGGTGGCAGTGGAAACTACTCGTTATGTTCGACCCCGAACATAACCCTATGGGATTCGTCCCATTGTTGGAGATTGATACCTTTTCTCGTTAATCTCTAACGTACCACCGGTCTACTTATCTTAAATAAGTTTATCGGATGGTATTTTCTGCCAGAACTCGGTTTGTAAAATGACGTCTGTGTTCGTCTCTGTGACTCCTAAACCAAAGGTCGAGCCCTTTGTTCCACTTTTGGCGGGCTCTGTAAAGAGACCCTCCAAAGTGGTGCCATTCTGTCTGGGTTACCACAGGGGTGTGGGAGGGGGTTTAGGCACCCTGGACCGAGTTGCCTTGCCAACTCCGGTCGCACTCTGGAGTGATTGGCCCAAGTGGTGAGCCTCCCCGCTCACCACTTAGCATGTGTTGATTGAGAGCTAGGCTGAATGAATGGGGGTTTTCTGCATAAAAGCAGGGCTTTTGGGACTGGATCTTCAGAAGTCGCCACAGGACCTAAGAATCCGACGAGGGTAACGCTGAGCCGACCTGCACGACGACACCTCCGGTGGAGCCCTGCGGAACCAACTCATCACTTCCCGACGACAGAGGAGATCTCCCTGCCGGAGAGTCTCTTCCCCTGGCTGGTGGGAACAACCAGTCCCCTTTGCTTTTTATTCACCTCAGGACGCAGTGGTCGAATTGCCCGTGCAGAGCACCTCCGCAACCGGATAGCCACTACCCCTGTACCGCGACCAAAAGGTGGTGCCTTGTGACGGAGCACTCCGCGGCTGGTCTCTTCCCTGGTGGTGCACCGGACTTCACTTTTCTTCGACGACGAGATCATCTCTACTCTTGGCAAAGACCCGACGTGCATCCACCACCAGGAACAACTGCCCCCGCCAGAGCTGTCTCTCCACAAACAAGGTACCGTGTCCGCCTGGCTTCCCTTTCGATCGGTTCGAGTGAGGTGTCTTAATCCTCTCCTTTCCGTTGGGTCGCCGCCAAGCTTTCTCATGTATTGTTCTGAACTAGTTCTAATCTGCCGATAACAATTTGCTACAAAGACTTGAACGCATCTCCACTAGAGACTTTTGGGACATATCGCCTTACCTCTCTCCGAGTGGGCCTGGCCTCTGAACTTTATGATCTATTGTGGTTCTTGCCTTCTTGCCTTGCATTTTTCCCGTGAAGTTTTGAACTGTGTTGATTTCATAACCTGCTTATTTTTCTCTCCTGTCCTAACTAATATTAGAGTGCCATCTAGGTTGAGGCATACACCTCTGTCTGTAAATAAGTGGTGCCGGTAGAACCTAGACTTGTCGAAATATCGCTAGGGGGATTGATCGTTTCTTCTTCGTAGAGTAACTGTGTTTGATTTGTTTGCCGTGATAGTGCCATAGTGTTTTTGATAGATGTTTCGTTATAAATACCTTAATATTTTTACACTGAGCCTCGTTGCGTGTTTGCTTGTCTTACTGTGAAGAATTGCCCTCTCTTGTATACTCCACATACTGCTTAACTCTTCTTGAGAGAGGTCTGACTGCTCAGCCACAGCTACCAAGTGAATCTGTGTGGTACAGACTGCTACCAAGTGGGTTTACTGCCAAACACCTGTAGTCCTAAATCTTTTGCAGTGGTCCCAGAGGGAACTGCTCAGGTTTCCGCCTAACAAATACTTACCTGGGACTACTTTGGAGGCTATTTAAACCAGGCCCGAAGAGCAGCACACGCTTTGCGTTATTCTGCATCCAGCAGCGTAACGCTCACTGTGTCTGCAAGTCTGCATCCAGTCTTCTGCCACACCCGCCACAAGTCTGCATCTCCTAGAAAAAGGGAGGAACAGAAGGAGAAGAGGTTAGAATTAGAGCAAAACCTTCGATCCTTACCTGAATTCTGGATCCACCGCGCCTTCGAGCTGGAAGAAGAAGCATTTTACGCGTGCCGCCTCGCCTGCTGCAGCGCCGCGCTGAACTCACCGGCCTTCGCAGCATCCTCATGATCCACCACATCCTTCTGCACTTTCCCGCCGCACTCTGGCACCTAAGGGGAACACAAGAACAGCAAAGGTGAGCCAAGGGAATAAATAGGCAATAGTAATTACCCCCATAGACCTACCTGATTACCGCCGGGGGTACTATTCCTCTTCACGGGTCGGCGCAGTCTCCATTCCATCCTCGCCGTACCCCGGCCCCTAAGGGGAACAAAAGGACAACAAGGTGAGACAAAGGGACAAACAAGGGGAACTCTTCTCACCACAATAGACTTACCTAATTTTACCGCCGGAGGCCTTATTCCTCGAACTTCATATTTTCTCTCCACACCTGAATAAGGGAGCAAGCAACAGGTTACATTCTGGCCTTATCTTATTGAACTGTGTAGGATAAGCCAAATCCTTACCTGAACTTCGTCAGCTACCACAAGGAACTCTTCGCTGGGGTCAAGCTGCAAACTGCAAGGAATCGGACAAGAGTGAAAGTCAGACATGTGAACACTTCCAAACTACATACTTTTCAGAGTCAATATTGTTCTGGAACTCACCAATTCCTTCAAGCCAGTGAAGCAACTGGTTATCAATGCGCCCCTGCGCTCAATGCAGGATGGAGAGCTCATCTTTTCAAACCATCAGGTGAGACTATAAGAGGGGACATCAAAGGTGATCTGTGGGGAGAACAGCGGGGGTGGGGGGATTTACGCTCAACTCCACGGGTGGTTAATTCCCTTTCTCCATTTGCAGAAGAATATTCCTACGGGCCAAGCAAACGAAGCTAGGTGGGCCAGTCCAGTCCATCATCTCGGCCCTAGACGTCACATTGGTGGAGACGGCAGCTGTCCAGTTCAGATCGACGCCTCTGTGGGAGCCAGGTGAGCGTAACAGGTGGTGTCGCCATTCCTTGAAAGCTGCCTTTATGGCAAGAAGTTCTTTATCGGTCACTGCATAATTCTGTTCTGCTGGGTTGAATTTTCTAGACCAAAAGGCTACTGGGTGCAGCTGGTTGGTGTCAGGGTCTCTTTGGGACAAGACTGCTCCTATAGCAATGTTAGAAGCGTCTGTTTCCACTAGAAATGGGAGGTCTGGGTTGGGGTGCTTGAGTATTGGTGCGGTGGTAAACCGTAGCTTCAGTTGTTGGAAAGCCCTCTCGGCTTCGGCGGTCCACTGAAACAGACGATTTTTTCAAAGTAATGATATTATTGTATGGACCACTTCTGAAAAGTCAGCAATGAACCTCCTATAGAAATTTGCGAAGCCTAGGAAACTCAGTTTTGACCGAAGAGGGTGATGGCCATTGTAGTATTGCGTCTACCTTGCATCTATCCATCTGGATGCCTTGTGGACTGAGTATGTATCCGAGGAACTCCACCGTAGTTACATGAAAAGCACATTTCTCAAGTTTTGCAAATAGATGATGCTGACGCAACTTTGCTAGGACTGCTCTCACATGGTGCACATGTTCCTGAATGTTTTAGGAGTAGATAAAGATATCGTCAATATAAACCATTGCACAGACATCCAGCAGTTCTCTCAACACATCTGTCATAAAAAATTCAAATGCGGCTGGCGCATTGCATAGTCCAAAGGGCATGACAGTGTATTCAAATAAACCAAATTTGGTGCGGAAGGCCGTCTTCCACTCGTCCCTGGCCTTCACACGAACCAGATGATAGGCCCCTCTGAGGTCCAATTTTGTAAAGATTTTTGCCCCTTTTACTTGATCCAGGAGTACGGGAATCAGGGGCAGAGGGTATCAGTTTTTTACTGTGAGTTTGTTAAGTGCTCTATAGTCTATGCATGTCCTGAGGTCCCCCTCCTTCTTGGGGATGAAGAAGAGAGCAGAGGAGACTGGAGATTTGGAGGGCTGGATAAACCCATTAGCAAGATATTGGTCTAAGTATTTGCATAAGTGTTGGTTTTCTTTCTCCGTAAGAGCGTAGATTCGGCTACATGGTAATTGTGCTCCTGGGATCAGATCGATTTGGCAATCATAGGGCCTGTGAGGTGGTAGAACATTGGCCTGTTCTTTGCGAAAGATGTCCTGAAAATCGCTATACTCCGGAGGCAACTGTTCCATGATCCCAAGAATAGTTCCTAACATCTGTATTGCTGATCCAGGTTTCTCTTGGCATCCTACTGAGGCTGGATAACAGGTCTGAGTAAATTCTGCAGGAAACTTCACTGCATGAGCACGCCAATCTATGACGGGATTATGGCGTACCAACCAGGGCATACCCAGGATAAGTTGGAACTGAGGAGCGTTAATAAGATCAAAGACTATTCGCTCCCGGTGACCGTCATGGCATAGCAACACAACTGTTCCATTACATTGGATCAGGGGCCCAGAAGTCAACTGAGTTCCATCCACGGACAATATGGTATTGATCCTTTCCCTTGTCTGGGTGGGCACATCTATCCGTTGGGCCATTGCGATGTCCATGTAATTACCTACTGCTCCGCAGTTAATGTATGCTTCCAGGGCATGCATCCGTTGTGGATGTTCGGGGCTTAGTAGGATAACTGGCGTTGTAAGATGCGAGACCACTGACGTATATCCCTGTCCCGACAAGCCGGTCTCTACTCTTGTCGAGCCGTGTAGTTTTTCGGTGGTTCTTGTGGCTCAGGCATGGTTTCTAGGACCCCCAAAGGCTTCCGAGGTATTTTGTTTGGGCAGTCTTTTAAGAAATGTCCCGGCTTCCCGCAGTACAAACATAATTGCTGTTTCCCTTGTCTTTCTCTCTAGTCCTTGGTTAACGGACCTCGTATGCTTCCCAGTTGCATTGATTCAGATGCATTTTCGGTGGTTTGTGGTGTTTCGTTGGGGCGAACATACAAAGGTCGATTTTAAAAACGGTTCCGGTCAGACTTTCTTTCTTGCAGACGGTGGTCAAGCTGGACTATCAAGTCTATGTAGTCTGCACTATAATCAGGTAGGTTCACAACTTGAGCAAGGATGTCTTTTAGCTCACTCCGTAATCCCCGATAGAACAGGGTAGGTCTTTTCTCCTCCGGCCAGTTAGTTTCCGCCACCAATCGATTAAACGTCGTGATATATGCAAGCAGGTCCTGAGAACCCTGTCGAAGGGCTAGTAGTTCTGCATCCAAAGCCTGTCCTCGGGTACGACGGGAAAAGAGCTTATCCATTTCTTGCTGGAACTGGACAAAGTTATGTAACACAGGGTCGTTCCGGTCGACCAACGGGACTGACCAGCTAGCGGCATGCCCCCCTAGGTAGGACAGGATGAAGGCTACTTTGGTTTGGTCTGTCGGGAACGCCCCCGGTCGGCATAAAAAGTGAAGCCGACACTGGGTCATAAACACCCCATACTTCTGGGGATCCCCCATGAATCGTTCAGGCGCGGCGAGGGGAACGGTGACAGGATTGGTTACTTGTATCTGTGGTGGTGTTGCTGCCCCATCTGTAGCGCCGGGTAATGGAGTTTGCCCAGCTTGAGTGCTGGTGAGGCGCCTTGCTAGTTCCTCGGTTCTCTCCCGTTTCACTATCATTTCCTTCCATACTGCACTGGTTTCTGAGCGTGCTGCATGCACCTCAGCTCATAACTCGCCCAATAGGAGGGCCAGCTGGTCGACTTCAGATGCCATGACACTCCGGCAAAGCAGTAACGTGGGCTTAGCGTTCTGTAACGCTTACCTTTGGGGCCCTGCAGGAGTGCCTGGTCCAGTCTGTCGGCGGGCTCTGGTCCGGTCTGTTTATATCTCCGGATGCTGTCCAAGACACTCCCTCCGCACTGCCCACTGCAGGTTAATTCACCCAGTGGTCAAGGAGGCAGGAGTGGCCCGGATAATGGAGTCCTGGACGCTTCTGTGATGCACCTTCAAGGTGAGTATGGCCAAAAGTCCCTCCTAGTCTCTGTATAGGTGCTTATACCCAGTTCCTTCATTGGGCTTATGATGGTAAGTATGTTTCAGTTACTTCACTGAAATAGCGACAGTTTTGGCCCAGTTCCTTCACTGTGCTGGTGGGTGCCCAGGCCTGCTGCGGCATGCCAATCTGTCTTGGAATAGTCTTTACAGGGTGCTGCAGACACCTCCCCTCGAGGGTTTGATTGGTGGTCCGTGTGCCTGCAAATTGGCAGTCTTTTCCCTTTCTCCTTCTGTTTCTTCCCAGGTTCAGAAATGTTATGACGGGGAATTCAGCCGCGTGTGAGTGCTACGGGGACCGCTGCTGAGGGACACTTCCCTGGTAAGTAACACTAAGATGATGGGCGGGTGTTGATGTTGTAATTTGTCTTTGTTCTTTCCTTTGTAGCAGGAGCGAAGGAATGCTGGACACGAACGCGCCGGAAGAACTGTGGCGATGCTGATCGGGAAGCGGAGGAGACCCGCGAGTTCCACGTGTCCCCAGACAGGCAGCCGGACTGGATCTTCGCTCCCGACGTTCCGGGACTAAGATGACTGGATCCGTTGTGAAGAGCAGAGCAGGAGATGTCTTGATCACGTTGTGAAGATCACGGCATGCAGAACTGGACTCACGATGCAGGATGAACAGATCCTCGGCTGGCAAGCGTCACGCTGGCAGTTGGAGAAAATGCCAAGCACTGGGTGTGGCCCAGGGCGGGGTTTATATAGCCCTGAGCCCACCCAGCACCACTAGACTACCATGGAAGCTTATATCATGGCCCTCTGGGAGCCATGTTGGATATTACTGAATGGGCCCAACCCAGGGGCCATTTTGGATGAGGCATTTTGCAATCTAGGCACTGGCAGCAACTTGTGCCTACGCCAGGCAGCTAACCTCTTAACCCAAATACTACCAATATTACCAGTCTGAGCCCCTGGCTTGCTGGGGATCGTGACAGCTACCCATAACTACAATGAGCACTGGATGAAATGCGACGACAGTGGCGAGTGCTGACTTATGACATGCAGTGCAGCAGAAAATGTAGCACAAGGAGGTAACGTGAGGGGGTCACCAAAGTTTGGCTCACCAAAGATGGCTACAATAAAATGAGAAAAAATGAAGGTGTGGTCGATGACTTGACCAGAGGGGGGAATGTAGTGGGGCAATTTTTGGCAAGAAAGCAGGTGCCCCCTGCCTTCGCCAGAAAGCACAGAATTATAAAATCGGAAAGAACACATTTCAAACTGCACTTTAAATCCTCCTGAAAATGGAGCTGGCACAAAGAATAGTTAGCTTCGCTACACAAGTAGGAACGGAGGTGGCATTGGCTTGTACAATTGGTGTGTCCTTTTAAATAAAATAGACTAGGTGGCAGGAAAGCGCGTACCAAGAGAGGGTCTCACTACACATGTAGGGGCAGAATGGCTATAATAGGTAGGGTCATGTTGCAGCGTACCCATTGGTAGAAAAATCATGCGTCAGGCATGCACCAGGCCTCGGGTAGGGAGCAAAGAAATGCAGAGCTAATGTGTGTTGCATAAGAAACATAACGTGACAAAATGCCATTTTAAAAATTGCACCAGCAGAAAATTCAACCTTGCAACTTTAAGGAAGGCCCAGTTTAACACACAGAACAAATCAGGGAAAATGCTGTAGCCGGCTGGATGGTGAATAGCCAAAGGAATGTCGAGGCCGAGCGAGCCTTGCAGGAAGTGTACATCACGGAATAAGATATTATTGTGTGCGGTCAGCTGTCAGATAAATCAAGTTGCATAGACACGGCAAACTGTTTCAAGTTTGTAACATCCCAAGAAATCAGAAGGAGGTGACAGATTAATGTATTCTGCACTCGGCTAGGCGGGAAGGGAAGACCAAGAAGCGGCATAAGAAAAAACAACCAAAATGCCATGATGGAATCTTAACAGGATGATTTGCAAAATAATTATCCGTAAATCTGTCAAGAGCAGGATGGTGATTATGGATTGCGAACAAGGCCTTGAGCCTCGGCACTCATGGCATGGGAGGTAAAACATGGGCTATTTGATTTAATTTAATTAAGGCGATGCGCTTGTCTCGCCTGCTCTCTCACCTACACAAATGTGTCATTATGCCGCCAGTTCATGGATAGTGCGAATGCATTGTACCTCGATTAGCATGTCTTTTTTCACTGTAGAAGTAATTCAGGGCCTACCAATTAATTTCCAAATATGATGAGGTAGCACTTTTTTAGGGGAAAGTCCATGTGTGGGGTTTTAGATAACGATTGTCCAATCCCTGGGTGCACACATATAGGTTCCATATGTAGCTTAGTAGAGAGAGCCAATTGGCAGGAGCGATAGGTTTCCACAACTTTGACATCACAACACAATCACAAACTCCTGTTGTCTGTTCAAACGTTGGAGAATTCTGGAGTGAGAGCTTGGCTTTTATTTTGATTTTATCCCGTCTATTGCAATAAACTGGTTACCTTGCATTTCAGCATACAACACTCTGTGTTGTCTCTTTTTTGTCAAATGCCAGCAAGAGGGCAATTTGGCCTTTCTGAACCTCTTATAAAAAAAAGTCAGGAAAGAAAGCATGGAAATAAAGTGAAATGCAAAAAGTAAAAGCAAGAAAAATTAAACAAATTGAAGAGAAAAAGTAAGAAATAGCAAAATGAGACCAACGTGCATGGCATGTCCACTGTTCCCACAATTAAGACTGAGGTTATGACAAGGCGACCTTCTCACTTTGAAGGGAGCAGCACTTGCTAGTTTTGCAAGATGCAAGCTAACGGTTCACCAACACAGAGCATGGCAAGATAGGAGTCAGAAACCCTGTCATGCCCAATGAGGGTGTAGCCAGTCACAGCTTGCTTGCCTTTTGAGACTGCCTTTGCTCGATTTGGATTTTTTGTTATTTTCTTTTTTTTGACGCATATGCAAAGATCCCCCATGCAAGTACTTACGTAATCTCCACAGGAGTAAAATGACACGTCTGCCGCCCTTGTTTAAGGAAAATGGGGGCAGCTGCACCCTTTGCAGCCAAGTACTCAGCCTCTTTGTGCTCACTTATAGTTGTCACCTGATGAATTCATGCCTAACAGTGTTCATGTCCAAAAGGTATATCAGAATGACAATATTAAATCAAGAACTCTAATGACCCAAAATCTGCCCAAAGGAGGTAGGTCCACATGTTTTATGCACTCTGGTGGGGTTAAAAAGAATCTTCTTATTTACATGATTCGCAAAAACACTTAGCATACAGTATCAATGTTAGATATTTTCCTTGCAGGAGATATCCTCTGTTGCACAGATCTGAGACACAGTACAACAGTGCACCAATTTTCATAAAACAATGTTTACTTCAACTCAAAACATAATATCAAACATAACTTTCAGTATTGGTGGTTCCAATCCACCATCACAAACATTTGGTCAAGATTACCTCAAACCAGCAGGGTTTCATCAAAACAGTATTCCACATGTTTTTTGCATTTTAAGACAGTAAGATTCCTCTCCCTTGGTACAATTGTATGACCATTCCTGGTCTTAGTCAGAATCCAAACATTCAGTTTCTGACCTACGTGTTTCGCATATATTATCCTTCATCAAGGCCTGTTCAACACTGACATACAGTTGTTACAATCATTCAATATTATGTGAATGTCTGTAAGCAATAACTGTGGTCTCAGTTAATTTGTGATTTATGTAGCACTATCCACATGTTATTTCCTTGCGGTAGTATCTAGTTAACTAACCTTCAAGGTTTCTTGCTTAAATAGAAGTGTAACGCTAAATTCTGATTTATTAAATCTGAAACTGCAGGGCCATCTGAAAATGTGTGAGTGCTGGTTGGGACCCATTTCAAAAAGATGTTTCGGAGCCCCCTTAGCTAAAGCTGGGAAAAACAGTCTAAATTAGCTGTGGGGTGCTTAAATTATAATGGAGTCAAAAGAATGTGGCGAAGGGGTTAATAGCTGCAGATTAACATGGACAGGCAGCCAGCGGGGAGCAGAAAATCTAAATGACCACTGAAAACCCCTGAATCGGTCTTTGATATTAAGGTGCTAATGTAGAGGAAACCAGAGTAAAAATGGAACAAGATGATCAGAAGGTTGCTGGATAATGCAAGAAGCCAGAGGGAGGTAATGGCCTGAAAGTGCCAGCAAACGCAACCTGTAACGTGTGCGCTTCAAAGCACACATTTAATTTGCTTAATCAAAGGACCATGTTGCTGTGTCATAGATGGCCAACATGGCTCCTTCTGCCCCCCGAGGCACAGGGCTCATTTTAACTGAAAATGTTGGAAGGCCCTGACGCTGTCCCTGAGAGCCTTAGAATAATCTTTGGCCATAATAGTAACATTCGAGAGACGGGGTAAACATCATAATGATTGGTTGGTGTTTTCTCAGTCCTGTTAGAAGGAGCTTTGTGCTTCAGAAGGCATGTGGTTCTGCTGCACCATTTGTAGGGTGGCAATGCCCTTCATGGATACTTGCAGCCTCTGTGGGGGTGGGGGATTGATTACTTTTCTGCTTTATACCTTTTGTTTCTCAGTGTTTGTGTCTGTGTGTAAATGTCTGAGGATGGAGGTCCTGCACCTTGAGGGGCGTTCCCGCATATACAGACATTCCCTGCATCCACCCCACCGCTTTTGCATTCCCTTACACTGCCCCATCTCACTTCTCACTCCTACTTCCTATATTCCTCCATCCTCCCATTGCTATCCTTTACCCACTCCATCTATTCCCATCTGTCACTCCTTCGTCCCCTCCCTCTCTTCTTCCCTCAAAATACTTAATTTTGCTTCCCTTTGTGCCTTCCATCTCTCCAACTCACACTCCCTCAGTCTTCCTCCCTCTCATCTCTACTCTCTCTCCACACATTACTGCCTGATCCCCCCCACATTCCATCTTCCTTGCTCACTGCTTCCCAAACCTAGTAACCCATGCTCTTTCTCCCTACCTTGCTGTCCCTTCCTCTTCTTCTCTCCACATTTCTATCTCTAACCCACTCTCTGGTACCGGTTCCGGATTCCAGGAATGAGGAATTACTGGGCCATTCCAACTTTGAAGGGCCCGGTAATTCCCTTTCCTGGGACCCGGACTCGGTACATCCCCATTCCCATTTGAGCCCCCATAGGGCTCAATGGGAATGGGGAGGATGCTAACAACGGGCCCGTTAATGATGGGCCCGTTGTTAGCATCCTGGTCTGCTAGTGGGTCCTGCTAAGGACGCCTGGTTTTACCAGATGTCCTTAGCGGGACACGAAAGCTGACCTCGTAATGAGGCGGTAGAGGGTTAACGGCGCCGGCAGCTCTACAGGCGCTGTTAACCCTCCACCGCCTTCCTCGTATAACTCACCACTTAAGGGAGAAAGGGAGACAGAGACAGCAGCAAAATCGTGGCCGTGCGTATATGGGAGGCAGATGTAAGATTAAAAAAAAGGGGGGTTGACAGGTGGGATGGCTGAAAAAAAGATTCAGAAAGAAAAATAAATTCAGGAAAGAACGAATGTAAATAAAGTGAAATGCAAAAAGTCAAAGGAAGAAAAATTAACAAATAAATAAAAAAGTAAGAAATAGCAAAAGGAGAACAACCAGCATGCGTGTCTATTGTCCTGACAATCAAGGCTGAGGTGATGAGGCGACCTTCCTGCTTTGATGTGAGCAGCACGTGCTAGCTTTACAAAATGCATGCTAACACTTCACCAACACTGAGCACAGCCTGAGAGGAGTCAGAAGTCCTGCCGTGCCCAGTGAGTGAGGGTGTAGACAGTCACAGTGCACTTGCCTTTTGAGACTAGGGCCTCATTACGACCCAGGCGGTAAGTTACCGCCTGGGTCGTACCTTTACCACCATGGCGTAAACTTTGTTTACGCCATGGTGGTTGGCGGACTTACCGCCCCATTCCGAGGTTGGCGGGGCGGTAAGTCCCCAATCCCCATTTACCCTTCCCCATTCCCATTTTTGCCCCATAGGGCATAATGGGAGTGGGGAAGGCGTTAATTACGCCACCGTAAATTACGGTGGCGTAATTAACATCAAGGTCCCTTAGCGCCATGGATTTTAACACCTGCTAAAAGCAGGTGTTAAAACCTCCATGGCGCTAAGGGACCTCGGAATCAGGCGGTAAGGGTCGGTGCTGTTTACGCCGCCGTAAACCCCTTACCGCCTGAGTCGTAATGAGGCCCTGCGCCTTCACTCAATCCAGATGTTTTGTTATTTTCGTTTTTGGTCGCACTTGCAAAGATCCCCCAGGCAAGTAATTACATAGGCCCTCATTACAACTCAGGCGTTAAGGGTTAACGCCACCGTTAACCCTTAACGCCTGATTCTGATTTTAACGCCTGCTCTTAGCAGGCGTTAAAATTCATGGCGGTAACCCGTCATGGTGCTAATTACGCCGCCGTAATTTACGGCGGCGTAATTAGCGCCTTCCCCATTCCCATTATGCCCTATGGGGCAAAAATGGGAATGGGGAAGGGAAAATGGAAAATGGGGATTTACCGCCCCACTCACCTTGGAATGGGGCGGTAAATCCGCCATCCACCATGGTGTAAACAGAGTTTACACCATGGTGGTAAAGCTGGTGCACTTAGCACCAAGGTTGTAATGAGATCGATAATCTCCACTTGGGGAGATGGAGGGGGGCAGGGGGGAATGACACTTGTGCCACCGTTGTTGAAGGAGAACGGGGCAGCTGCCCTCTTTGCCCTGGTGTGCACGGCACCTATGATCGCAGGCTTTATTAACAGATGTAAGCGTGCACGGCACCTATGATCTCAGGCTTTATTAACAGATGTAAGCGCATATTAAAAGCTGGTGGATGAGGTCTAATTCCCCTTTGCTCTGTTTGTAAGTGAAGGCATACTCCTCACAACACGCAATGTCAAACGGAAATTATATCGTGCCTCCTATTGCAATGAAAAATACGTATATTGGCCTACGCCAAGCTGCTTATAAGTCACTTGCGAAGAAATCCGTGTTGCAAAGTCCTGACGTTAGAATCAATGTAAGCCACAATTTTAGGTCAATCTGCCATTTAAGGTTCTTGCTGTAAAGTCACCCTGTGAGTTAAAATGGTGGACGATGTCATTCCGAAATACAACATGGCCGTCTTGACCTCTGCGTATAATTAATATGTAACTAGCCTGCAGGCCACTTGTTGGGGTCGTGAACTGAGACCTTGTCTTTCGCTGACCTGTGTGTAAAGGATTACTTGTGCCAATGAAACTAATCTGCAAGCATATGTTAAGAACAATGCATCCAAATACTGAACTGAGAACACTTGTTTAACTACATTGTATTAATGTTTGAGAAGACTCTATGAGAAATCCTAAAATACACTGTTACCGTGTAGACTTGTTGGCGAATGTATTAAAGGCAAACCCTAAGCATATAGATGTGTGAACTCGGCATGAACCCTAGATCAGTAATGTATTAGAGGAATATTAACCCGCAGTAGGGTTGGACATCATGTTCGCAAATGGTATAAAAGTGCGACTAATTCTAATGTACAGTCCCACTCGCTGAGCACACCGAACCATGCTGGAGTTCGTTGTGTTGTACTGACGGCCGATAGCTATCTGATTTTGTTTTGTCCTTTGTAACTGTTCAGTATAAATTAAAGATCTTTGTATGTTCCTTTGTAACCCGTGTTCGGTGTATTTCCTTTTGGGGTACTGAGGCTCGATATTTTAACTTTGTTTTCACAGTTGGTGCCTGAATAGGGACCCTCAAGATTGATGCCGGATTGTTGAAGGTTGACACGCGCTATCGGACCGGGATCGGACGGTGAAGGGGGCCCCTTCTGAATGAGACGCGACATCTCAGCAGCGCTGCACGACCCGATCCCTGGATGATTAGCGTGTGGTCCAAGACAGCATCTTGACGAAGGTCCACTTATCGAGGGGGGCAGATTTGCCGAAATCACCAAACACGAGGTAAGATTAGTTAGGTAAGATTCTTTGTAATCTGATCGGATCTCCTTAGGATTGATCAGGTGAGTCGTGACCCGATTCTTACATATCCTGATAAGTTGATTTTGGCGTATTGTATCTGCAGACACAATTATTGACCAGGTAACACCAATATTTTGATATGCCTGGGAAATTGTCTATCTGCTTCAGGGCGTTATTCCGCAGCGATGGACAATCTTTGGAATTTAGCCTTCCGGCACCACAGGTGGGGTCGCCGGCATGTACTATGTACTGTAAGCATAGAATTGAAAGTATAGTGTTTAATGATATTTGGCACAGACAAACCAGACATGCCTCCGAACTTCAGTGGCCAATCAATGGTAGTTTTGAAATCCCTCGTATTGAGTATTTAGAGTCGATTCTATTAAAGAAAAAGGCTAGACCTGCAGCATTCAATGTTTTGCAGAATTGGAAAAAAGAAGCGTTGCAGCAACTTAAGAGTAGGGAAAAACATGCGCGCCGTCATAAGACGAACGCCGAAAATGCATTGTTGTATGACCAAGATAAACAGTCTGAGTCAGCTAGGAATATGGATAGGGCTTTCTCACTTGGCATTCAGAAAATCTATCCTTCTAAAGATTTCCATGTTTCTGATGAATTCATTGACAAATTGTTAAATGAGCGAAGGCCTGGTGCCACTGCGCCACCTCCTTATGTTCCTCTTCCTGCTGTTGTGCCTCTTCCTGCTGTTATTCCTGCTATTCCTGCTCTGCCTGTTGTTCCTGCTCCTCCTGTTGTTCCTCTTCCTCCAGTTGTTGTTCTTCCACCTATTCCTCCACCTCTTCCTATTGCACCAGTAACAGTACCTCCATTGAATTTGCCTGCCCCCCCTCTCCCAAGTGGTCTCGTACCGCTTGTAGTCGATCAGGGTGCGGGGTCAAGGGTTGTTACTCGCAATACTGTACCTCCAGAAAAGAAACATGAATTGATTGCATGGGCTAACCATTGTATAGAGAAGGAGGATCGAGCTAATATTCTTGCCACACTTTCTAATATGGATAATTTTTCTGAGAAAAATGTTTTCATGGAAGGTTTAGGGGTTCATTTATGTGCAATGTGGGGCAAATTAAATAATACAGATCTCCCGCAAGTGTTAAGGGATCTAAACACTTTAGAGTTTTCAAGAGACACTGTGGAGAAAGTAAATGAGCATGTCGAGAGGTTATTTGAGTATAGAAAGGAGTTGGAAAGGTTACAGAATGAGGATGACGATGGGGAAAGTATGTATGTACAGAAACGGTTCCTTCCTTGTCAAAAATCGATATCTGAGGAAGTACGGATTTGTACGAAAGACGCGCTTAGATGGATCTCAGATATGTCGATAACTCCAGTTGAGGTATATGACACATACAGTCAGTGTACGCCAGAAATGCAGAGGAAAGTGATACAGGTAATGGTAGAGTACCTACAGGATGATTGTGTAAAGAGAAAGATTAGTTGTCCCATGGAGTTATTAAGTATTTATAAGAGAGCTTTTTCACTTGACACTTCTTCGACTGCTTTAGCGCTCGACTTAGCTCTGTTGCTTAGTAAGCGTTCGGAGTTGCCTACTTCTCAGTTGCCTATGAGAGAGGTTCCTCCGACATTTGTCCTGAAGGTTGAGATTGCGGCCGATCCTGCAACGAATGCAGTTGCTGTGAACATTCCTGCACATTATGTATCACAGTTTGTTCACGTCCCGTTCTCAAGACAGGAAGTGAACACTATTAGACAACCTATTCCTGACATTAGGAAAAATCCGACAGGATTCTATAAAGAAATAGAGTCTGTCTTGCAGTCCTCAGTATTCACCCCCAGTGATATTGATTTGTTATTTCCTGTACTCCTGCCCGTAGATTTGTGGAAACAAGTTAGGACTATAGACGACGTACCAGGGTTGGGAGATACATGGGCTAACATAACTAGACTCGATGGAGAAAGGCCAGCTGGTGAGAGACCGCCCTAGGTGATACTAACTTTGCCTGATAGAATCATTGCAAAATTGAAAACTATAATTCCAAAAAAGAGAATTATTTGGGACAAGCTTACGGCCTGTTTCCAAGGGAAGTCTGAGGGTGCGACTGAGTTCTTTAATCGGTTCAAACAAGTATTCTCGGATTTCAGCAGACAAGACTTAGGCACAGAGTCTGGGAAAAGATTATTTGTGGCCAAATTTGTGCGTGGATTGCTGCCTGACATCCAGTCAAAAATTATGTCTTCAGAGAGCGCTTGGCAGGCGAAGTCCCAATCAGAAGTACTACACATGGCTCAGTACTACGAGAATCGTGTCAACAATGAAAAAGATAGAGTTGAGAAGCGAAAAGGTGATTTAAAGGCTAAAGTATTATTACAGCAAATTGTTAGAGGCCCCAGAGGGGAGAGTTCGCAGATTAGAGGTCAGTATGTTCCAAAAGGGAATGTGCCCTTGGGTCCTGTGAACATTAACCAATGTGCCTATTGTCGACAAGAGGGTCATTGGCGTGCACAATGCCCCGTCCTTCGACAGAGGTTGAATAACACATTTGGAAATATGGGTAGTCGATCCAGAGGTCGCCCGGGTGTAGGGGGCCCTGGTAGAGGTCAGTTTGCACAGGATCCTCAGCAACCTTTTTCGCAGGATAATCAGACTCCGAGTGTGGATACTAGAAACATATTTGATCATCCTTCTGCTGCATATCTATCTGAAGAGCTTCCTTTTGATGATATTCTGTTACATTAGGATTGCCCGAAGCAGGGTTTGGAACCTACACCTATTCCCGTTAATCAGAAATGTCCCTACGTTGAAATGATAGTGGGAAATAGGAAACATCCGTTTTTGATAGACACAGGAGCACAGAAGTGTTCCATTGATCATTCTCGGGTTCCAAACATTCCACTGTCAGGGAAAACCAATGTTTCTGTAGGGTTTTCTGGCACACCAGTTGTTTGTCCAGTTTCTTTGCCGGTACCTATTTCTTTGGGTCCCTTTACAGACCACTGTCCATTTCTGTTGACTTCGAATTGTGGATAGAATTTGCTGGGGTTGAATCTGTTGAAAGAATTAAATGCGGTAATTCATTGTTCTTCTGACGGAGTGCGTTTGACAATTTCACCACAGCAACTTTCTGTCTCGCAATTCTTGACTAGACCTTTGCCGCCAGAATTCAGTGATGTACCAGAGAGTTTATGGGCAATTGACGACAATGATGTCAGTGTTATACAGATTGAGCCTGTTAAAATAGTCTTGAAACATGGAATTGAGCTGCCACGCATTCCACAGTATAAGATTTCAGTTGAGGGCGATCGAGCTTTGAAGTGCATTGTTTCCGATTTTGTGCATCGCGGGGTGATTGAGGAAATTTCAGGTAGTTTGTGCAATAGTCCGATTTTACCCGTGTACAAAAAAGGCGATAATGCCATTCCATTCCGTTTTATAATTGATTTACGTGCCATTAATAAAGTCGTTGCCCCGCAATTTCCAATTGTGCCTGATGTGACAACAATATTAACCATGATTCCAGCTACAGCTACTTACTTTAGTGTTGTGGATCTGAAGAATGCTTTCTTTAGTATTCCTATACACAAGGACAGTATATATTTGTTCGCATTCACCTTAGGGGGACGCTCGTTCACATTTACCCGTGCACCTCAAGGTTACACAGAGAGTCCTAGCATTTACAGTAGGGCTTTGAAAGAACAGCTTGATACCCTTGAATTGCCCTCTACTTGTACACTGCTTCAGTGTGTTGATGACCTGCTTTTAGCTGCAGACTCCGAGAGCGCTTGTAAGAAGGGCACTGTATTGTTGCTTATTCATCCAGCTAAACATGGTCACAAAGCTTCGCTTAAAAAGTTTCAATGTTGTTGCCAGGAGGTCGCCTATTTAGGCTATTCCTGGCAAAGGAGGGAAGAAGATTGACACCTGAAAGAATAAAACACATTTCTGGCATGTCTGTCCCAAATACACAGAAGGAAGCCTTGATAGGTATGGCTTCTTACTGTGATTAAACCGATGTTGGCTTTGACGAAAAAGGGCATTTCTTTGCCATTGCCGTGGAACACGGAACACCAGAAATCATTTGCTTTGCTCAAGACTGCATTATGCTCGGCACCGGTTTTGGGCACACCAAACTATGAAAAGGCTTTGTGTTGTTTGTGCATGAATGTGATGGATGTGCTTTGGCTGTATTAACGCAGGAACATGGAGGGAAGAATAGGCCGTGCGGTTACTTTTCTTCCGCCCTTGATCCTGTAGCATGCGCTTTGCCAAGATGTTGGCGAGCTGTCGCTGCTGCTGCTGCATCTGTAAAACAGAGTGAGGGAATGGTCCTAGGCCATGATCTAACCCTGATGGTGCCTCACTCTGTAGATTTTCTACTGAACAGAACCCAAATGCAACACCTCACTTCCGCACGGTTGACGAGATATGAATTGACTTGTTTGCTCCTCACATCCAAATTAAGAGGTGTTGCGTTCTTAATCCGGCTGAACTCTTACCTTTCCTGCAAGGTACTGCTTGCGGCGACGAAGAGTCGCATGACTGTTTGTATGCTACCGAACAAGATTAACAAGGGGGGTCCTAGGACCCCCCTTGTTAATTTGCATATTCAAGTAACTTTGGGTCTCACCCTAAGTTACTAGGGGAATCCAGATGTGGACCCCTTGCTTACTACTCTTAGAGAGGCACAGCTCCTCCCTACTGATGAGGTCCAACCAGACCGAAACACGTGTCTGGGGATGCTGTTGGTACTCTTGTTCAGAGGAGAATTGCCTAGCATTTCGGTGCTGGACTGCCCCAGGGCAGGACAAAGACTGATATGTTTGGGATATTTCTTCTCTGTGAAAGATAGTGAGCTAAAGACTCTGGGTAAGTCTCTCGTAACCAGGACTAATGTCTGGCAGAGGGACTCCCAGGACCCCCCTTGTTAATTTACTACCGAACAAGAGACAAAGGGTAGAATTGATCTAAAAGACACTCCTTTGAACAATCTGCAAGGAGAGCTGTTTTGTGATGGCTCCTGCTTCAAACTTCCGGATGGTACATCCACAGCTGCTTATGCAATCACCACATTAAGCACGGTCATGGAAACCAAGAGAATCACGAATAACTCTGCGCAGGCCGCAGAGATTATACCATTGACCCAAGCTTGTGAACTTTCCGAAGGGCTTACAGTAAACATATATACTGATAGTCAGTATTCCTTTGGGGTGGTTCACAACTTTGGGAGACTTTGGTCAGAGAGAGGGTTCTTAACTTCGCATGGCACAAAGATCCAACATGGCTCCCTAATAGTACAACTGCTCTCAGCGCTTGCGCTCCCTACTCAGTTAGCCGTCGTAAAATGTGCAGCACATCGGAAGATTGCAGATGATATAGGAAAAGGGAATGCTTTCACTGATCAGATAGCTAGACAAACTGCCACCAATCTCTTTACGGAGATGTATGTTTCAAGGGAGACTGTAAATGCCTATGCAATGGATGAGGGTGTTGGGTCTGTACGGGATATCCAAGCCGATGCCATGTTAGAAGAATCCAAGAGGTGGGCTGAAGGCTTGGGGAAACTCGATGATGATGGGTGTTGGGTGGACATAGTTGAAGGGGAATGGCTACTCCCTGACGCTTATGTGATGATGATGATGGTTGTTATGGCCCATGGTCCTACGCATATATGTGCCCAGAAAGTTACGAAAATGTTAGAGAAAGTTTGAGCAAATGACAAAATTTCAAAAAATTACCCAGCGTTATGTTTTGATTTTATTGAGATGGAACGGTGCAACAATATGAAGTATGTATTAGTTGTCATCTGTACTTTTAGTAAATGGGTCGAGGCTTTCCCTGTCAAAGATGCTACAGCCATGACTACTGCAAAAACCATGTTCAAGGAGTATTTTTCTCGGTTTGGGCTACCAAGAGCCATCTGGTCGGACAATGGTCCACATTTTGTCGCTGCTGTAATTCTGCAGATATGTGCGGCATTACAGATCGACAAACGGTTCCATTCGACCAGACACGCTCAGAGCGCCGGACTAGTAGAAAGACACAAAGGTATCATTAAGAACAAGCTCGCTAAGACGTGTGCCGGCACTAAATTAAAATGGCCGGCCGCCTTACCGATCGTGTTATTAGCCATGCGTACAACCCCTCAAACTAAGACTGGGCTCTCTCCGTTTGAGGTGGTAATGGGGAGACCTGCCAATATCTGGAATCTTCCTAAATGTAGATCCTTGAAAAATGTTGAAAATGTACTTCTTTCAGATTATTGCAGCCAGTTGACTAAAAACCTGTATTTGATTTATCACCAGGTGCGAGAGGCTTTACCTGTATGATACAGGGGTCCGGGCCACAGCATACGGCCTGGAGATTGGGTGCTTATCAAGGCATTTGAGCGTTCTTCCTGCCTTGCACCTCGATGGCGGAGCCCATTCCAGGTCTTGCTGGTCACACAGACGGCGGTGCGTGTCTCAGGCAGAAAGAATTGGATCTATGCGACGCATTTCAAGAAACTTCCTCACCCAGTGCCACACGATACAGAAGAAACAGAACCCCTCGCTAATGCTGCGACCAACGATCCCAAAGCAGTAAATAGCGCTGAGAGTGCATCAGAGAATCTTTCTGAGCCTGTGAGGCTTGGGAAACCCGTCATTCTGTCTCCACACTCTCCAAAAGTTTCGCTTCCGGAAACTGTTGTTTCAAATTCTGCATCTTCACTTGCTCCTGATACGTTGCTCCCAACGGGAAGTGACAACACATTGTTTGCGGATCAATCAGTACCGGAAAAGCAAGGTACAATCTGCGTCCAAGGAAATAGACTTATGGCACGGTTTTTCTGTGCATCTGATAGACTTACGGCACGGTTTTGCTGTGCATCTGATAGACTTACAGCACGGTTCGGCTGTGCATTCGGAGAAGAAAAAGAATCATCGAGGGCTTGATTTTTGCCCAAATTTGAGAAAGGGGATTCTGTTGGCTAGGGTTGTGGAAGGACTAAGAAGTCACGCGGCCGGGATGTCGCCAGCTAATAATATTGGGGTTTGTCCTTTGAAGACTACAATGCCTGCCACTGCTACAGCTTGTATGGGACTTGTAAATGATCGTGTGACCAGCCGGGATAATACACAAAGCATTTGGGCCCCCGAAAATGTATTGCTGTGTTTTTTTAATAATATTTGGTTTTTTATAAAAGTCACTGTTTTAGGCCTATGGTACCTCGAGGAAACTCATCCTTTAGAGTCCTTGTTACCGACTGAAAATGTATCCACTGTTCCTACTCCCTTCGTATATTTGCATATTCTGTCCTCTAGGGATTCCCAGCATACACAAAGGTACCATAACAATACTCTGTTACTTATCATGAATGCTATGCATGCCATTTTTAATAAGTCCAACTGTTGGGTCTGTTCTCATTTACCGCAACATGGGGATAAGGGGCTAAGTTGGTATATTCATCCTTTACCTTTGACAACTGCTTGTTATGCTTCTCTTAGAGCACTGTTCTTTGGCCGATGGAATGATAGCATCTCGGAGAACTTTGATGGCACTAATTTGAATAGTTTTGAGAAACGTGTTCTGACTCCCCTGGGATTCTTGATTTTCGCAAATAGGAGTAAGCTCAACGTTGCTTCTATTAGGCCTTCTGCTAGACTGTTTCGTCCCTTTCAATCTTTGATTTCCTTCAAGATGGCTCTGATAGGCAATAAGGATGCCATGCCTCCTTCTTACACTATTAACCATAGCCCTGATTCAGTTTCTTTCTGCATACAGAGGAATGGTGCTCAGTCAATGGGAGATTTTAAAGGTTGTGCCAACGTTGCAAATCTGACTGGGGAAGACAGACCTTTGTATGTAGGCGAACCTGTCTGCTTTGTTTGTGGTAATGTGGCATTTCCATGGTTGCCCAGGGATTGGCAGGGAACCTGTTATTTAGGGATCCTTTTACCTGGGGTGTTCATAGCTAGTACAGTAGAGGTTTCAAACGCTTGTCCATGGCGGGACGTGAATGGTGATACTCCAGCACAGGTCTTGGGAGATGTAGTAAAATCATTCGTGCCATTTTGGGGGCAGATAGCGAATTCCGAAGATATCAGAAGACTAGTGAGAGTACTGGAGAGAACCATCAACTGGACCACGGACATACTCTATAATATGACATTAGAACAGAAAGCGATAAGACTAGTAGCGCTCCAGAACCGGGTGGCATTAGATGTCATTCTGGCTGAACGTGGTGGAGTGTGTAAATTAGTGGGGTCCGCTTGCTGTGTTTTCGTGCCAGATTCCTCCCCAACTATCTTCAAAGCAATACAGAATCTGCACGTCCTTAGTTCAGAAGTGCATGTTCCCGAGGGAAACTGGGATCTTAGCTCTTGGTTCTGGGACATCTTGCGATCTTGGGGTTGGAAGGTACTTTCGGTCTTACTGATTATTTTGGGAATTCTGTTGTTCCTTTGTTGTGTTCTGACTTGATGGTCGTGTAGATATGAGATACCTCCGTCCCCAAGTACCACTCGAGCAGGAAAGAATACACTGCACGAGCAATCTTTGAGGCCACAGGTGTGGAATGTCGCCGTCAGCCTGGTACCTGGAACGCCGGAAGAACCCCTGACTGCTGTAAGGCAAAGGGTTAGAATAAACAATGATGCGTACAAACAACTAACAAGGTGAGCAACAATAGTGACAATGCAGCACAAACAGCTTACCGATAGGGGTTATGTAGTAAGTGATAAACCTACAGGCAGCAATGCAGAAACAACAGCAGGCTGAGATGTTCTGGTGACACTCCGACAACACCTGGGAGGAGTTGGAATGAGGATGTGATCCGTGGTTGATCCTTAATACAGTTCGAGGTCATGAGCAAGAAGAGTTGGGTCAGAGGTAGGAAAATCCTTAGTGCCAAGTCCAGGGTCCAAAACAGTGGTCAAAGAATCCAAGAAATCAGAGAGCGTGCCTAAATCCAACAGGGTAATCCAAAGGCAATCCAAATAAACATTCTGTGGTCAAGGTTAGATCCGAATAACAAGGTACAGGAAGAACGCCCGGCAGTCCTCTATGGAGAAGCTGTGAAGCAACGTTCCTCTTTCGCCGGCTCCTTTTAAAATGCGACTGCAAGCGTGCGTCACGTGGAGCGCGACGTGAACAGTGATTGGTATCGCTGGCGTTTCCTGGTCACATGATGCGTGGTTTTTTTATGTTTAGTCTGCCGAGCAAGGAGGAGACGCCATGGCAACCGCCACCGAGGGAAGGGGCGAAAAGAGACAGGTCTGCCCGCTAAGAAATCCCGCATGCTGTGCTTCTGCTGCTGCCGCCGTTGAGAGCGGGGTATGTCAGGGGAGTGAATATGAGAGCGGGGAGTGTCAGGTGAGTGGAGGGACGTGACAGAGCCCCCCCTAAAGGCCCACGACCCCGTGGGCAGGAAGGATGATCGCGGTGAAAACGGGCCAGCAGGCGAGGGGCATGCACATCCTGGGAAGGAACCCAAGAGCGATCCTCAGGACCGTAACCTAGCCAGTCCACTAAATACTGTAAACCACCCCTGTGGACATGGGAACCCAAAATGGCCTGAACCTCAAATACGTCAGAAGAGGAGACAGAAACAGGGGCAGGAGGAGTAACCAACCGGGTGGGACCTAGGCAAGGTTTGACCAGCAAAGTGTGGAACACCGGGTGGATCCACCAGGAGGAGGGGACCGCCAGGTGTAAAGCCACCGGGTTCAGGACCCTGACAACCTTATAGGGGCCCACAAAACGGGGAAGCAGTTTGCGACACCCAGGAATATGCAAATGGCGAGAAGAAAGCCAAACCCGGTCCCCCACCTTGTAACTGGGAGCATCCACCCTCTTCCTATCAGCCGCAGCCTTCATGGAAGCCTGCGCCTCGCGCAGATGGATCTGCGTTTGGGCATGGACCGAAACCAGATCCCGTGCCAGGGTGAGGCTGCAGGGGTGAAAAATCCGGAAAAGGGAGGGTACGGGGATGTTGACCATAGAGGGCGAAGAAAGGAGAGAAACCAGTAGAAGAGTGCAGTGTGTTGTTGTAAGCAAATTCAGCAAGATGTAATAGATTGAGCCATATGTCTTGGAACTGCAGTGTCAGACAGCGTAGGTGCTGCTCTACTGCCTGATTGACCCTTTCGGGAATCAAAAGCAGTTTGTTGTTCTGTGGACCAGGTGTAAGGGACGAGAGGGCTGGTTAGAGCGGTGAGAGGAGCCACGATAGAGGAAAACCCAGCAATGAACCGTTGGTAGAAATTAGCGAATCCCAGAAAAGATTGCAACTGCTTAAGGTTGGCTGGAACCGGCCATTCGCTGATTACCCAGACTTTGGATTGGTTCATTGACAGACCCCAGGTGATATATGAAACCCCAAAAACTCGACCTGACTGTTATGAAAAAGGCATTTTTCGGGTTTAGCAAACAACGCGTTTGTTTAGAGTCGTGCCAGCACCTCCCTGCCATGCATGACGTGTTCTTCAAGAGAAGAGGAAAATATCAGTATATCGTCTAAGTATACCACTAACGTAGGCGTTCAAGATATCATTAAATATGTCATGCATGAAGCGTTGAAACGTAGCCGGGGACTTACAGAGGCCAAACGGCATTACAGTATATTCGAACAGTCCCTGTCGCGAGCAAAAGGCCGTTTTCCACTCATCTCCACTACGCATGTGTATCAGATTGTACGCCCCCCGGAGATCCAGTTTGGTGTAGACAGTAGCATGGGTGAGTCTGTCTAACAACGTGGTGATGAGAGGGATAGGATAACGTTTTTTTACAGTGATAGCGTTCAAACGCCTGTAGTCAATACAGGGACGGAGGTCCCCTTCTTTCTTCGGAACAAAGAAAATCGGGCTTGCAGCTGGTGACGTTGAAGGGCGGATGTGGCCCAAACGTAAAGCTTACTGTATATATTCCTGCAGGGCCCGTTCTTCCGTCTGAGTCAGAGAGTAAATCCGGCCCTTTGGGATTGGGGCTTCGGGGACCAAATCAATGGGACAATCGTATAGCCGATGTGGAGGAAGGCCTTCCGCGGACCCCTTATCGAACACAGCTTGGAAATCGTGGTACTCTGGAGGTATTCTGGCCATGACCGCCCCTACTATGTGCATGTCTTGGGAGGAGGGATTGTCCTCTAGGACCAAAGAAGCAATTGCCCCAAGAGCGTCTCCTGGGCTGGAAACCTGAGGTGTCTCGAGTAGACAAAAGTGTTGGCATATCTCCGACTCGAAGAAAACCTGGCCTGTGCCCCAGTTGATTAAAGGATTATGCTTTTGTAGCCAAGGAATACCTAGAATAACCCCGAACTGCGGTGTAGCTATGAGATCAAAGGATAGTGTTTCCTTGTGGACTTGTATACCAAGCTCCAGCGGGGCCGTCTGTTGCATTATCGGCCCAGAAGTAAGAGACGTCCCGTCAACCGCATGGACTGGTTCTGGATGTCTCTTCGAAATCAATGGCAAATTCAACGATTTGGCTAGGGCTATGTCTATGAAGCAACCTGTAGCTCCGGAATCAATTACTATGTGTACAGCATGTGTGGTACCAGTGGTAGGGTTCAAGGAGTGTTAGGGAGAATTCTCTGTTTAGGCTGAATTTCCTAACCTAGTGAGTCCCCCAGCAGCTTTGCTGTATTTCGGGAGTTTGTTTTTTTCCATCCTGCCAAGAGTGAGACTCTTTTCTCCCACTCTTGGACATGTATGTGTGTGTAATTCCTTTGAAATGTCAATGTGTTCGATGGGCTATGGGGTCTTTTACTCCATAGGGTCTCATATGTTTTTCTATGTGTGTTACACCGCACCCTACGTGCCGTAACACTGGGGCATCCTAGCGGACCCCCACCATAGACTCCATACCCGGGGACTGACTACTGTCTCCCCGGGCATGTAAAGTCACCATTGGCTTTACTAGACCTAAATTTACTAACAGGACTAGTACAAACCATCTTATTGTGGACGTACTAGTAGGGGTAATTTGATTACTCCTAGATCTTTTACTCGAGGGGGCACTGTCCCGTCCCCCCTCGTCGAGTTTTGGCTGGTGGCAGTGGAAACTACTTGTTATGTTCGACCCCGAACATAACCCTATGGGATTCGTCCCATTGTTGGAGATTGATACTTTTTCTCATTAATCTCTAACGTACCACCGATCTACTTATCTTAAATAGGTTTATCGGATGGTATTTTCTGCCAGAACTCGGTTTGTAAAATGGCGTCTGTGTTCGTCTCTGTGACTCCTAAACCAGAGGTTGAGCCCTTTGTTCCACTTTTGGCGGGCTCTGTACAGAGACCCTCCAAAGTGGTGCCATTCTGTCTGGGTTACCACAGGGGTGTGGGAGGGGGTTTAGGCACCCTGGACCGAGTTGCCTTGCCAACTCCGGTCGCACTCTGGAGTGATTGGCCCAAGTGGTGAGCCTCCCCGCTCACCACTTAGCATGTGTTGATTGAGAGCTAGGCTGAATGAATGGGGGTTTTCTGCATAAAAGCAGGGCTTTTGGGACTGGATCTTCAGAAGTCGCCACAGGACCTAAGAATCCGACGAGGGTAACGCTGAGCCGACCTGCACGACGACACCTCCGGTGGAGCCCTGCGGAACCAACTCATCACTTCCCGACGACAGAGGAGATCTCCCTGCCGGAGAGTCTCTTCCCCTGGCTGGTGGGAACAACCAGTCCCCTTTGCTTTTTATTCACCTCAGGACGCAGTGGTCGAATTGCCCGTGCAGAGCACCTCCGCAACCGGATAGCCACTACCCCTGTACCGCGACCAAAAGGTGGTGCCTTGTGACGGAGCACTCCGCGGCTGGTCTCTTCCCTGGTGGTGCACCGGACTTCACTTTTCTTCGACGACGAGATCATCTCTACTCTTGGCAAAGACCCGACGTGCATCCACCACCAGGAACAACTGCCCCCGCCAGAGCTGTCTCTCCACAAACAAGGTACCGTGTCCGCCTGGCTTCCCTTTCGATCGGTTCGAGTGAGGTGTCTTAATCCTCTCCTTTCCGTTGGGTCGCCGCCAAGCTTTCTCATGTATTGTTCTGAACTAGTTCTAATCTGCCGATAACAATTTGCTACAAAGACTTGAACGCATCTCCACTAGAGACTTTTGGGACATATCGCCTTACCTCTCTCCGAGTGGGCCTGGCCTCTGAACTTTATGATCTATTGTGGTTCTTGCCTTCTTGCCTTGCATTTTTCCCGTGAAGTTTTGAACTGTGTTGATTTCATAACCTGCTTATTTTTCTCTCCTGTCCTAACTAATATTAGAGTGCCATCTAGGTTGAGGCATACACCTCTGTCTGTAAATAAGTGGTGCCGGTAGAACCTAGACTTGTCGAAATATCGCTAGGGGGATTGATCGTTTCTTCTTCGTAGAGTAACTGTGTTTGATTTGTTTGCCGTGATAGTGCCATAGTGTTTTTGATAGATGTTTCGTTATAAATACCTTAATATTTTTACACTGAGCCTCGTTGCGTGTTTGCTTGTCTTACTGTGAAGAATTGCCCTCTCTTGTATACTCCACATACTGCTTAACTCTTCTTGAGAGAGGTCTGACTGCTCAGCCACAGCTACCAAGTGAATCTGTGTGGTACAGACTGCTACCAAGTGGGTTTACTGCCAAACACCTGTAGTCCTAAATCTTTTGCAGTGGTCCCAGAGGGAACTGCTCAGGTTTCCGCCTAACAAATACTTACCTGGGACTACTTTGGAGGCTATTTAAACCAGGCCCGAAGAGCAGCACACGCTTTGCGTTATTCTGCATCCAGCAGCGTAACGCTCACTGTGTCTGCAAGTCTGCATCCAGTCTTCTGCCACACCCGCCACAAGTCTGCATCTCCTAGAAAAAGGGAGGAACAGAAGGAGAAGAGGTTAGAATTAGAGCAAAACCTTCGATCCTTACCTGAATTCTGGATCCACCGCGCCTTCGAGCTGGAAGAAGAAGCATTTTACGCGTGCCGCCTCGCCTGCTGCAGCACCGCGCTGAACTCACCGGCCTTCGCAGCATCCTCATGATCCACCACATCCTTCTGCACTTTCCCGCCGCACTCTGGCACCTAAGGGGAACACAAGAACAGCAAAGGTGAGCCAAGGGAATAAATAGGCAATAGTAATTACCCCCATAGACCTACCTGATTACCGCCGGGGGTACTATTCCTCTTCACGGGTCGGGCAGTCTCCATTCCATCCTCGCCGTACCCCGGCCCCTAAGGGGAACAAAAGGACAACAAGGTGAGACAAAGGGACAAACAAGGGGAACTCTTCTCACCACAATAGACTTACCTAATTTTACCGCCGGAGGCCTTATTCCTCGAACTTCATATTTTCTCTCCACACCTGAATAAGGGAGCAAGCAACAGGTTACATTCTGGCCTTATCTTATTGAACTGTGTAGGATAAGCCAAATCCTTACCTGAACTTCGTCAGCTACCACAAGGAACTCTTCGCTGGGGTCAAGCTGCAAACTGCAAGGAATCGGACAAGAGTGAAAGTCAGACATGTGAACACTTCCAAACTACATACTTTTCAGAGTCAATATTGTTCTGGAACTCACCAATTCCTTCAAGCCAGTGAAGCAACTGGTTATCAATGCGCCCCTGCGCTCAATGCAGGATGGAGAGCTCATCTTTTCAAACCATCAGGTGAGACTATAAGAGGGGACATCAAAGGTGATCTGTGGGGAGAACAGCGGGGGTGGGGGGATTTACGCTCAACTCCACGGGTGGTTAATTCCCTTTCTCCATTTGCAGAAGAATATTCCTACGGGCCAAGCAAACGAAGCTAGGTGGGCCAGTCCAGTCCATCATCTCGGCCCTAGACGTCACATTGGTGGAGACGGCAGCTGTCCAGTTCAGATCGACGCCTCTGTGGGAGCCAGGTGAGCGTAACAGGTGGTGTCGCCATTCCTTGAAAGCTGCCTTTATGGCAAGAAGTTCTTTATCGGTCACTGCATAATTCTGTTCTGCTGGGTTGAATTTTCTAGACCAAAAGGCTACTGGGTGCAGCTGGTTGGTGTCAGGGTCTCTTTGGGACAAGACTGCTCCTATAGCAATGTTAGAAGCGTCTGTTTCCACTAGAAATGGGAGGTCTGGGTTGGGGTGCTTGAGTATTGGTGCGGTGGTAAACCGTAGCTTCAGTTGTTGGAAAGCCCTCTCGGCTTCGGCGGTCCACTGAAACAGACGATTTTTTCAAAGTAATGATATTATTGTATGGACCACTTCTGAAAAGTCAGCAATGAACCTCCTATAGAAATTTGCGAAGCCTAGGAAACTCAGTTTTGACCGAAGAGGGTGATGGCCATTGTAGTATTGCGTCTACCTTGCATCTATCCATCTGGATGCCTTGTGGACTGAGTATGTATCCGAGGAACTCCACCGTAGTTACATGAAAAGCACATTTCTCAAGTTTTGCAAATAGATGATGCTGACGCAACTTTGCTAGGACTGCTCTCACATGGTGCACATGTTCCTGAATGTTTTAGGAGTAGATAAAGATATCGTCAATATAAACCATTGCACAGACATCCAGCAGTTCTCTCAACACATCTGTCATAAAAAATTCAAATGCGGCTGGCGCATTGCATAGTCCAAAGGGCATGACAGTGTATTCAAATAAACCAAATTTGGTGCGGAAGGCCGTCTTCCACTCGTCCCTGGCCTTCACACGAACCAGATGATAGGCCCCTCTGAGGTCCAATTTTGTAAAGATTTTTGCCCCTTTTACTTGATCCAGGAGTACGGGAATCAGGGGCAGAGGGTATCAGTTTTTTACTGTGAGTTTGTTAAGTGCTCTATAGTCTATGCATGTCCTGAGGTCCCCCTCCTTCTTGGGGATGAAGAAGAGAGCAGAGGAGACTGGAGATTTGGAGGGCTGGATAAACCCATTAGCAAGATATTGGTCTAAGTATTTGCATAAGTGTTGGTTTTCTTTCTCCGTAAGAGCGTAGATTCGGCTACATGGTAATTGTGCTCCTGGGATCAGATCGATTTGGCAATCATAGGGCCTGTGAGGTGGTAGAACATTGGCCTGTTCTTTGCGAAAGATGTCCTGAAAATCGCTATACTCCGGAGGCAACTGTTCCATGATCCCAAGAATAGTTCCTAACATCTGTATTGCTGATCCAGGTTTCTCTTGGCATCCTACTGAGGCTGGATAACAGGTCTGAGTAAATTCTGCAGGAAACTTCACTGCATGAGCACGCCAATCTATGACGGGATTATGGCGTACCAACCAGGGCATACCCAGGATAAGTTGGAACTGAGGAGCGTTAATAAGATCAAAGACTATTCGCTCCCGGTGACCGTCATGGCATAGCAACACAACTGTTCCATTACATTGGATCAGGGGCCCAGAAGTCAACTGAGTTCCATCCACGGACAATATGGTATTGATCCTTTCCCTTGTCTGGGTGGGCACATCTATCCGTTGGGCCATTGCGATGTCCATGTAATTACCTACTGCTCCGCAGTTAATGTATGCTTCCAGGGCATGCATCCGTTGTGGATGTTCGGGGCTTAGTAGGATAACTGGCGTTGTAAGATGCGAGACCACTGACGTATATCCCTGTCCCGACAAGCCGGTCTCTACTCTTGTCGAGCCGTGTAGTTTTTCGGTGGTTCTTGTGGCTCAGGCATGGTTTCTAGGACCCCCAAAGGCTTCCGAGGTATTTTGTTTGGGCAGTCTTTTAAGAAATGTCCCGGCTTCCCGCAGTACAAACATAATTGCTGTTTCCCTTGTCTTTCTCTCTAGTCCTTGGTTAACGGACCTCGTATGCTTCCCAGTTGCATTGATTCAGATGCATTTTCGGTGGTTTGTGGTGTTTCGTTGGGGCGAACATACAAAGGTCGATTTTAAAAACGGTTCCGGTCAGACTTTCTTTCTTGCAGACGGTGGTCAAGCTGGACTATCAAGTCTATGTAGTCTGCACTATAATCAGGTAGGTTCACAACTTGAGCAAGGATGTCTTTTAGCTCACTCCGTAATCCCCGATAGAACAGGGTAGGTCTTTTCTCCTCCGGCCAGTTAGTTTCCGCCACCAATCGATTAAACGTCGTGATATATGCAAGCAGGTCCTGAGAACCCTGTCGAAGGGCTAGTAGTTCTGCATCCAAAGCCTGTCCTCGGGTACGACGGGAAAAGAGCTTATCCATTTCTTGCTGGAACTGGACAAAGTTATGTAACACAGGGTCGTTCCGGTCGACCAACGGGACTGACCAGCTAGCGGCATGCCCCCCTAGGTAGGACAGGATGAAGGCTACTTTGGTTTGGTCTGTCGGGAACGCCCCCGGTCGGCATAAAAAGTGAAGCCGACACTGGGTCATAAACACCCCATACTTCTGGGGATCCCCCATGAATCGTTCAGGCGCGGCGAGGGGAACGGTGACAGGATTGGTTACTTGTATCTGTGGTGGTGTTGCTGCCCCATCTGTAGCGCCGGGTAATGGAGTTTGCCCAGCTTGAGTGCTGGTGAGGCGCCTTGCTAGTTCCTCGGTTCTCTCCCGTTTCACTATCATTTCCTTCCATACTGCACTGGTTTCTGAGCGTGCTGCATGCACCTCAGCTCATAACTCGCCCAATAGGAGGGCCAGCTGGTCGACTTCAGATGCCATGACACTCCGGCAAAGCAGTAACGTGGGCTTAGCGTTCTGTAACGCTTACCTTTGGGGCCCTGCAGGAGTGCCTGGTCCAGTCTGTCGGCGGGCTCTGGTCCGGTCTGTTTATATCTCCGGATGCTGTCCAAGACACTCCCTCCGCACTGCCCACTGCAGGTTAATTCACCCAGTGGTCAAGGAGGCAGGAGTGGCCCGGATAATGGAGTCCTGGACGCTTCTGTGATGCACCTTCAAGGTGAGTATGGCCAAAAGTCCCTCCTAGTCTCTGTATAGGTGCTTATACCCAGTTCCTTCATTGGGCTTATGATGGTAAGTATGTTTCAGTTACTTCACTGAAATAGCGACAGTTTTGGCCCAGTTCCTTCACTGTGCTGGTGGGTGCCCAGGCCTGCTGCGGCATGCCAATCTGTCTTGGAATAGTCTTTACAGGGTGCTGCAGACACCTCCCCTCGAGGGTTTGATTGGTGGTCCGTGTGCCTGCAAATTGGCAGTCTTTTCCCTTTCTCCTTCTGTTTCTTCCCAGGTTCAGAAATGTTATGACGGGGAATTCAGCCGCGTGTGAGTGCTACGGGGACCGCTGCTGAGGGACACTTCCCTGGTAAGTAACACTAAGATGATGGGCGGGTGTTGATGTTGTAATTTGTCTTTGTTCTTTCCTTTGTAGCAGGAGCGAAGGAATGCTGGACACGAACGCGCCGGAAGAACTGTGGCGATGCTGATCGGGAAGCGGAGGAGACCCGCGAGTTCCACGTGTCCCCAGACAGGCAGCCGGACTGGATCTTCGCTCCCGACGTTCCGGGACTAAGATGACTGGATCCGTTGTGAAGAGCAGAGCAGGAGATGTCTTGATCACGTTGTGAAGATCACGGCATGCAGAACTGGACTCACGATGCAGGATGAACAGATCCTCGGCTGGCAAGCGTCACGCTGGCAGTTGGAGAAAATGCCAAGCACTGGGTGTGGCCCAGGGCGGGGTTTATATAGCCCTGAGCCCACCCAGCACCACTAGACTACCATGGAAGCTTATATCATGGCCCTCTGGGAGCCATGTTGGATATTACTGAATGGGCCCAACCCAGGGGCCATTTTGGATGAGGCATTTTGCAATCTAGGCACTGGCAGCAACTTGTGCCTACGCCAGGCAGCTAACCTCTTAACCCAAATACTACCAATATTACCAGTCTGAGCCCCTGGCTTGCTGGGGATCGTGACAGCTACCCATAACTACAATGAGCACTGGATGAAATGCGACGACAGTGGCGAGTGCTGACTTATGACATGCAGTGCAGCAGAAAATGTAGCACAAGGAGGTAACGTGAGGGGGTCACCAAAGTTTGGCTCACCAAAGATGGCTACAATAAAATGAGAAAAAATGAAGGTGTGGTCGATGACTTGACCAGAGGGGGGAATGTAGTGGGGCAATTTTTGGCAAGAAAGCAGGTGCCCCCTGCCTTCGCCAGAAAGCACAGAATTATAAAATCGGAAAGAACACATTTCAAACTGCACTTTAAATCCTCCTGAAAATGGAGCTGGCACAAAGAATAGTTAGCTTCGCTACACAAGTAGGAACGGAGGTGGCATTGGCTTGTACAATTGGTGTGTCCTTTTAAATAAAATAGACTAGGTGGCAGGAAAGCGCGTACCAAGAGAGGGTCTCACTACACATGTAGGGGCAGAATGGCTATAATAGGTAGGGTCATGTTGCAGCGTACCCATTGGTAGAAAAATCATGCGTCAGGCATGCACCAGGCCTCGGGTAGGGAGCAAAGAAATGCAGAGCTAATGTGTGTTGCATAAGAAACATAACGTGACAAAATGCCATTTTAAAAATTGCACCAGCAGAAAATTCAACCTTGCAACTTTAAGGAAGGCCCAGTTTAACACACAGAACAAATCAGGGAAAATGCTGTAGCCGGCTGGATGGTGAATAGCCAAAGGAATGTCGAGGCCGAGCGAGCCTTGCAGGAAGTGTACATCACGGAATAAGATATTATTGTGTGCGGTCAGCTGTCAGATAAATCAAGTTGCATAGACACGGCAAACTGTTTCAAGTTTGTAACATCCCAAGAAATCAGAAGGAGGTGACAGATTAATGTATTCTGCACTCGGCTAGGCGGGAAGGGAAGACCAAGAAGCGGCATAAGAAAAAACAACCAAAATGCCATGATGGAATCTTAACAGGATGATTTGCAAAATAATTATCCGTAAATCTGTCAAGAGCAGGATGGTGATTATGGATTGCGAACAAGGCCTTGAGCCTCGGCACTCATGGCATGGGAGGTAAAACATGGGCTATTTGATTTAATTTAATTAAGGCGATGCGCTTGTCTCGCCTGCTCTCTCACCTACACAAATGTGTCATTATGCCGCCAGTTCATGGATAGTGCGAATGCATTGTACCTCGATTAGCATGTCTTTTTTCACTGTAGAAGTAATTCAGGGCCTACCAATTAATTTCCAAATATGATGAGGTAGCACTTTTTTAGGGGAAAGTCCATGTGTGGGGTTTTAGATAACGATTGTCCAATCCCTGGGTGCACACATATAGGTTCCATATGTAGCTTAGTAGAGAGAGCCAATGGGCAGGAGCGATAGGTTTCCACAACTTTGACATCACAACACAATCACAAACTCCTGTTGTCTGTTCAAACGTTGGAGAATTCTGGAGTGAGAGCTTGGCTTTTATTTTGATTTTATCCCGTCTATTGCAATAAACTGGTTACCTTGCATTTCAGCATACAACACTCTGTGTTGTCTCTTTTTTGTCAAATGCCAGCAAGAGGGCAATTTGGCCTTTCTGAACCTCTTATAAAAAAAAGTCAGGAAAGAAAGCATGGAAATAAAGTGAAATGCAAAAAGTAAAAGCAAGAAAAATTAAACAAATTGAAGAGAAAAAGTAAGAAATAGCAAAATGAGACCAACGTGCATGGCATGTCCACTGTTCCCACAATTAAGACTGAGGTTATGACAAGGCGACCTTCTCACTTTGAAGGGAGCAGCACTTGCTAGTTTTGCAAGATGCAAGCTAACGGTTCACCAACACAGAGCATGGCAAGATAGGAGTCAGAAACCCTGTCATGCCCAATGAGGGTGTAGCCAGTCACAGCTTGCTTGCCTTTTGAGACTGCCTTTGCTCGATTTGGATTTTTTGTTATTTTCTTTTTTTTGACGCACATGCAAAGATCCCCCATGCAAGTACTTACGTAATCTCCACAGGAGTAAAATGACACGTCTGCCGCCCTTGTTTAAGGAAAATGGGGGCAGCTGCACCCTTTGCAGCCAAGTACTCAGCCTCTTTGTGCTCACTTATAGTTGTCACCTGATGAATTCATGCCTAACAGTGTTCATGTCCAAAAGGTATATCAGAATGACAATATTAAATCAAGAACTCTAATGACCCAAAATCTGCCCAAAGGAGGTAGGTCCACATGTTTTATGCACTCTGGTGGGGTTAAAAAGAATCTTCTTATTTACATGATTCGCAAAAACACTTAGCATACAGTATCAATGTTAGATATTTTCCTTGCAGGAGATATCCTCTGTTGCACAGATCTGAGACACAGTACAACAGTGCACCAATTTTCATAAAACAATGTTTACTTCAACTCAAAACATAATATCAAACATAACTTTCAGTATTGGTGGTTCCAATCCACCATCACAAACATTTGGTCAAGATTACCTCAAACCAGCAGGGTTTCATCAAAACAGTATTCCACATGTTTTTTGCATTTTAAGACAGTAAGATTCCTCTCCCTTGGTACAATTGTATGACCATTCCTGGTCTTAGTCAGAATCCAAACATTCAGTTTCTGACCTACGTGTTTCGCATATATTATCCTTCATCAAGGCCTGTTCAACACTGACATACAGTTGTTACAATCATTCAATATTATGTGAATGTCTGTAAGCAATAACTGTGGTCTCAGTTAATTTGTGATTTATGTAGCACTATCCACATGTTATTTCCTTGCGGTAGTATCTAGTTAACTAACCTTCAAGGTTTCTTGCTTAAATAGAAGTGTAACGCTAAATTCTGATTTATTAAATCTGAAACTGCAGGGCCATCTGAAAATGTGTGAGTGCTGGTTGGGACCCATTTCAAAAAGATGTTTCGGAGCCCCCTTAGCTAAAGCTGGGAAAAACAGTCTAAATTAGCTGTGGGGTGCTTAAATTATAATGGAGTCAAAAGAATGTGGCGAAGGGGTTAATAGCTGCAGATTAACATGGACAGGCAGCCAGCGGGGAGCAGAAAATCTAAATGACCACTGAAAACCCCTGAATCGGTCTTTGATATTAAGGTGCTAATGTAGAGGAAACCAGAGTAAAAATGGAACAAGATGATCAGAAGGTTGCTGGATAATGCAAGAAGCCAGAGGGAGGTAATGGCCTGAAAGTGCCAGCAAACGCAACCTGTAACGTGTGCGCTTCAAAGCACACATTTAATTTGCTTAATCAAAGGACCACGTTGCTGTGTCATAGATGGCCAACATGGCTCCTTCTGCCCCCCGAGGCACAGGGCTCATTTTAACTGAAAATGTTGGAAGGCCCTGACGCTGTCCCTGAGAGCCTTAGAATAATCTTTGGCCATAATAGTAACATTCGAGAGACGGGGTAAACATCATAATGATTGGTTGGTGTTTTCTCAGTCCTGTTAGAAGGAGCTTTGTGCTTCAGAAGGCATGTGGTTCTGCTGCACCATTTGTAGGGTGGCAATGCCCTTCATGGATACTTGCAGCCTCTGTGGGGGTGGGGGATTGATTACTTTTCTGCTTTATACCTTTTGTTTCTCAGTGTTTGTGTCTGTGTGTAAATGTCTGAGGATGGAGGTCCTGCACCTTGAGGGGCGTTCCCGCATATACAGACATTCCCTGCATCCACCCCACCGCTTTTGCATTCCCTTACACTGCCCCATCTCACTTCTCACTCCTACTTCCTATATTCCTCCATCCTCCCATTGCTATCCTTTACCCACTCCATCTATTCCCATCTGTCACTCCTTCGTCCCCTCCCTCTCTTCTTCCCTCAAAATACTTAATTTTGCTTCCCTTTGTGCCTTCCATCTCTCCAACTCACACTCCCTCAGTCTTCCTCCCTCTCATCTCTACTCTCTCTCCACACATTACTGCCTGATCCCCCCCACATTCCATCTTCCTTGCTCACTGCTTCCCAAACCTAGTAACCCATGCTCTTTCTCCCTACCTTGCTGTCCCTTCCTCTTCTTCTCTCCACATTTCTATCTCTAACCCACTCTCTGGTACCGGTTCCGGATTCCAGGAATGAGGAATTACTGGGCCATTCCAACTTTGAAGGGCCCGGTAATTCCCTTTCCTGGGACCCGGACTCGGTACATCCCCATTCCCATTTGAGCCCCCATAGGGCTCAATGGGAATGGGGAGGATGCTAACAATGGGCCCGTTAATGATGGGCCCGTTGTTAGCATCCTGGTCTGCTAGTGGGTCCTGCTAAGGACGCCTGGTTTTACCAGATGTCCTTAGCGGGACACGAAAGCTGACCTCGTAATGAGGCGGTAGAGGGTTAACGGCGCCGGCAGCTCTACAGGCGCTGTTAACCCTCCACCGCCTTCCTCGTATAACTCACCACTTAAGGGAGAAAGGGAGACAGAGACAGCAGCAAAATCGTGGCCGTGCGTATATGGGAGGCAGATGTAAGATTAAAAAAAAGGGGGGTTGACAGGTGGGATGGCTGAAAAAAAGATTCAGAAAGAAAAATAAATTCAGGAAAGAACGAATGTAAATAAAGTGAAATGCAAAAAGTCAAAGGAAGAAAAATTAACAAATAAATAAAAAAGTAAGAAATAGCAAAAGGAGAACAACCAGCATGCGTGTCTATTGTCCTGACAATCAAGGCTGAGGTGATGAGGCGACCTTCCTGCTTTGATGTGAGCAGCACGTGCTAGCTTTACAAAATGCATGCTAACACTTCACCAACACTGAGCACAGCCTGAGAGGAGTCAGAAGTCCTGCCGTGCCCAGTGAGTGAGGGTGTAGACAGTCACAGTGCACTTGCCTTTTGAGACTAGGGCCTCATTACGACCCAGGCGGTAAGTTACCGCCTGGGTCGTACCTTTACCACCATGGCGTAAACTTTGTTTACGCCATGGTGGTTGGCGGACTTACCGCCCCATTCCGAGGTTGGCGGGGCGGTAAGTCCCCAATCCCCATTTACCCTTCCCCATTCCCATTTTTGCCCCATAGGGCATAATGGGAGTGGGGAAGGCGTTAATTACGCCACCGTAAATTACGGTGGCGTAATTAACATCAAGGTCCCTTAGCGCCATGGATTTTAACACCTGCTAAAAGCAGGTGTTAAAACCTCCATGGCGCTAAGGGACCTCGGAATCAGGCGGTAAGGGTCGGTGCTGTTTACGCCGCCGTAAACCCCTTACCGCCTGAGTCGTAATGAGGCCCTGCGCCTTCACTCAATCCAGATGTTTTGTTATTTTCGTTTTTGGTCGCACTTGCAAAGATCCCCCAGGCAAGTAATTACATAGGCCCTCATTACAACTCAGGCGTTAAGGGTTAACGCCACCGTTAACCCTTAACGCCTGATTCTGATTTTAACGCCTGCTCTTAGCAGGCGTTAAAATTCATGGCGGTAACCCGTCATGGTGCTAATTACGCCGCCGTAATTTACGGCGGCGTAATTAGCGCCTTCCCCATTCCCATTATGCCCTATGGGGCAAAAATGGGAATGGGGAAGGGAAAATGGAAAATGGGGATTTACCGCCCCACTCACCTTGGAATGGGGCGGTAAATCCGCCATCCACCATGGTGTAAACAGAGTTTACACCATGGTGGTAAAGCTGGTGCACTTAGCACCAAGGTTGTAATGAGATCGATAATCTCCACTTGGGGAGATGGAGGGGGGCAGGGGGGAATGACACTTGTGCCACCGTTGTTGAAGGAGAACGGGGCAGCTGCCCTCTTTGCCCTGGTGTGCACGGCACCTATGATCGCAGGCTTTATTAACAGATGTAAGCGTGCACGGCACCTATGATCTCAGGCTTTATTAACAGATGTAAGCGCATATTAAAAGCTGGTGGATGAGGTCTAATTCCCCTTTGCTCTGTTTGTAAGTGAAGGCATACTCCTCACAACACGCAATGTCAAACGGAAATTATATCGTGCCTCCTATTGCAATGAAAAATACGTATATTGGCCTACGCCAAGCTGCTTATAAGTCACTTGCGAAGAAATCCGTGTTGCAAAGTCCTGACGTTAGAATCAATGTAAGCCACAATTTTAGGTCAATCTGCCATTTAAGGTTCTTGCTGTAAAGTCACCCTGTGAGTTAAAATGGTGGACGATGTCATTCCGAAATACAACATGGCCGTCTTGACCTCTGCGTATAATTAATATGTAACTAGCCTGCAGGCCACTTGTTGGGGTCGTGAACTGAGACCTTGTCTTTCGCTGACCTGTGTGTAAAGGATTACTTGTGCCAATGAAACTAATCTGCAAGCATATGTTAAGAACAATGCATCCAAATACTGAACTGAGAACACTTGTTTAACTACATTGTATTAATGTTTGAGAAGACTCTATGAGAAATCCTAAAATACACTGTTACCGTGTAGACTTGTTGGCGAATGTATTAAAGGCAAACCCTAAGCATATAGATGTGTGAACTCGGCATGAACCCTAGATCAGTAATGTATTAGAGGAATATTAACCCGCAGTAGGGTTGGACATCATGTTCGCAAATGGTATAAAAGTGCGACTAATTCTAATGTACAGTCCCACTCGCTGAGCACACCGAACCATGCTGGAGTTCGTTGTGTTGTACTGACGGCCGATAGCTATCTGATTTTGTTTTGTCCTTTGTAACTGTTCAGTATAAATTAAAGATCTTTGTATGTTCCTTTGTAACCCGTGTTCGGTGTATTTCCTTTTGGGGTACTGAGGCTCGATATTTTAACTTTGTTTTCACAGTTGGTGCCTGAATAGGGACCCTCAAGATTGATGCCGGATTGTTGAAGGTTGACACGCGCTATCGGACCGGGATCGGACGGTGAAGGGGGCCCCTTCTGAATGAGACGCGACATCTCAGCAGCGCTGCACGACCCGATCCCTGGATGATTAGCGTGTGGTCCAAGACAGCATCTTGACGAAGGTCCACTTATCGAGGGGGGCAGATTTGCCGAAATCACCAAACACGAGGTAAGATTAGTTAGGTAAGATTCTTTGTAATCTGATCGGATCTCCTTAGGATTGATCAGGTGAGTCGTGACCCGATTCTTACATATCCTGATAAGTTGATTTTGGCGTATTGTATCTGCAGACACAATTATTGACCAGGTAACACCAATATTTTGATATGCCTGGGAAATTGTCTATCTGCTTCAGGGCGTTATTCCGCAGCGATGGACAATCTTTGGAATTTAGCCTTCCGGCACCACAGGTGGGGTCGCCGGCATGTACTATGTACTGTAAGCATAGAATTGAAAGTATAGTGTTTAATGATATTTGGCACAGACAAACCAGACATGCCTCCGAACTTCAGTGGCCAATCAATGGTAGTTTTGAAATCCCTCGTATTGAGTATTTAGAGTCGATTCTATTAAAGAAAAAGGCTAGACCTGCAGCATTCAATGTTTTGCAGAATTGGAAAAAAGAAGCGTTGCAGCAACTTAAGAGTAGGGAAAAACATGCGCGCCGTCATAAGACGAACGCCGAAAATGCATTGTTGTATGACCAAGATAAACAGTCTGAGTCAGCTAGGAATATGGATAGGGCTTTCTCACTTGGCATTCAGAAAATCTATCCTTCTAAAGATTTCCATGTTTCTGATGAATTCATTGACAAATTGTTAAATGAGCGAAGGCCTGGTGCCACTGCGCCACCTCCTTATGTTCCTCTTCCTGCTGTTGTGCCTCTTCCTGCTGTTATTCCTGCTATTCCTGCTCTGCCTGTTGTTCCTGCTCCTCCTGTTGTTCCTCTTCCTCCAGTTGTTGTTCTTCCACCTATTCCTCCACCTCTTCCTATTGCACCAGTAACAGTACCTCCATTGAATTTGCCTGCCCCCCCTCTCCCAAGTGGTCTCGTACCGCTTGTAGTCGATCAGGGTGCGGGGTCAAGGGTTGTTACTCGCAATACTGTACCTCCAGAAAAGAAACATGAATTGATTGCATGGGCTAACCATTGTATAGAGAAGGAGGATCGAGCTAATATTCTTGCCACACTTTCTAATATGGATAATTTTTCTGAGAAAAATGTTTTCATGGAAGGTTTAGGGGTTCATTTATGTGCAATGTGGGGCAAATTAAATAATACAGATCTCCCGCAAGTGTTAAGGGATCTAAACACTTTAGAGTTTTCAAGAGACACTGTGGAGAAAGTAAATGAGCATGTCGAGAGGTTATTTGAGTATAGAAAGGAGTTGGAAAGGTTACAGAATGAGGATGACGATGGGGAAAGTATGTATGTACAGAAACGGTTCCTTCCTTGTCAAAAATCGATATCTGAGGAAGTACGGATTTGTACGAAAGACGCGCTTAGATGGATCTCAGATATGTCGATAACTCCAGTTGAGGTATATGACACATACAGTCAGTGTACGCCAGAAATGCAGAGGAAAGTGATACAGGTAATGGTAGAGTACCTACAGGATGATTGTGTAAAGAGAAAGATTAGTTGTCCCATGGAGTTATTAAGTATTTATAAGAGAGCTTTTTCACTTGACACTTCTTCGACTGCTTTAGCGCTCGACTTAGCTCTGTTGCTTAGTAAGCGTTCGGAGTTGCCTACTTCTCAGTTGCCTATGAGAGAGGTTCCTCCGACATTTGTCCTGAAGGTTGAGATTGCGGCCGATCCTGCAACGAATGCAGTTGCTGTGAACATTCCTGCACATTATGTATCACAGTTTGTTCACGTCCCGTTCTCAAGACAGGAAGTGAACACTATTAGACAACCTATTCCTGACATTAGGAAAAATCCGACAGGATTCTATAAAGAAATAGAGTCTGTCTTGCAGTCCTCAGTATTCACCCCCAGTGATATTGATTTGTTATTTCCTGTACTCCTGCCCGTAGATTTGTGGAAACAAGTTAGGACTATAGACGACGTACCAGGGTTGGGAGATACATGGGCTAACATAACTAGACTCGATGGAGAAAGGCCAGCTGGTGAGAGACCGCCCTAGGTGATACTAACTTTGCCTGATAGAATCATTGCAAAATTGAAAACTATAATTCCAAAAAAGAGAATTATTTGGGACAAGCTTACGGCCTGTTTCCAAGGGAAGTCTGAGGGTGCGACTGAGTTCTTTAATCGGTTCAAACAAGTATTCTCGGATTTCAGCAGACAAGACTTAGGCACAGAGTCTGGGAAAAGATTATTTGTGGCCAAATTTGTGCGTGGATTGCTGCCTGACATCCAGTCAAAAATTATGTCTTCAGAGAGCGCTTGGCAGGCGAAGTCCCAATCAGAAGTACTACACATGGCTCAGTACTACGAGAATCGTGTCAACAATGAAAAAGATAGAGTTGAGAAGCGAAAAGGTGATTTAAAGGCTAAAGTATTATTACAGCAAATTGTTAGAGGCCCCAGAGGGGAGAGTTCGCAGATTAGAGGTCAGTATGTTCCAAAAGGGAATGTGCCCTTGGGTCCTGTGAACATTAACCAATGTGCCTATTGTCGACAAGAGGGTCATTGGCGTGCACAATGCCCCGTCCTTCGACAGAGGTTGAATAACACATTTGGAAATATGGGTAGTCGATCCAGAGGTCGCCCGGGTGTAGGGGGCCCTGGTAGAGGTCAGTTTGCACAGGATCCTCAGCAACCTTTTTCGCAGGATAATCAGACTCCGAGTGTGGATACTAGAAACATATTTGATCATCCTTCTGCTGCATATCTATCTGAAGAGCTTCCTTTTGATGATATTCTGTTACATTAGGATTGCCCGAAGCAGGGTTTGGAACCTACACCTATTCCCGTTAATCAGAAATGTCCCTACGTTGAAATGATAGTGGGAAATAGGAAACATCCGTTTTTGATAGACACAGGAGCACAGAAGTGTTCCATTGATCATTCTCGGGTTCCAAACATTCCACTGTCAGGGAAAACCAATGTTTCTGTAGGGTTTTCTGGCACACCAGTTGTTTGTCCAGTTTCTTTGCCGGTACCTATTTCTTTGGGTCCCTTTACAGACCACTGTCCATTTCTGTTGACTTCGAATTGTGGATAGAATTTGCTGGGGTTGAATCTGTTGAAAGAATTAAATGCGGTAATTCATTGTTCTTCTGACGGAGTGCGTTTGACAATTTCACCACAGCAACTTTCTGTCTCGCAATTCTTGACTAGACCTTTGCCGCCAGAATTCAGTGATGTACCAGAGAGTTTATGGGCAATTGACGACAATGATGTCAGTGTTATACAGATTGAGCCTGTTAAAATAGTCTTGAAACATGGAATTGAGCTGCCACGCATTCCACAGTATAAGATTTCAGTTGAGGGCGATCGAGCTTTGAAGTGCATTGTTTCCGATTTTGTGCATCGCGGGGTGATTGAGGAAATTTCAGGTAGTTTGTGCAATAGTCCGATTTTACCCGTGTACAAAAAAGGCGATAATGCCATTCCATTCCGTTTTATAATTGATTTACGTGCCATTAATAAAGTCGTTGCCCCGCAATTTCCAATTGTGCCTGATGTGACAACAATATTAACCATGATTCCAGCTACAGCTACTTACTTTAGTGTTGTGGATCTGAAGAATGCTTTCTTTAGTATTCCTATACACAAGGACAGTATATATTTGTTCGCATTCACCTTAGGGGGACGCTCGTTCACATTTACCCGTGCACCTCAAGGTTACACAGAGAGTCCTAGCATTTACAGTAGGGCTTTGAAAGAACAGCTTGATACCCTTGAATTGCCCTCTACTTGTACACTGCTTCAGTGTGTTGATGACCTGCTTTTAGCTGCAGACTCCGAGAGCGCTTGTAAGAAGGGCACTGTATTGTTGCTTATTCATCCAGCTAAACATGGTCACAAAGCTTCGCTTAAAAAGTTTCAATGTTGTTGCCAGGAGGTCGCCTATTTAGGCTATTCCTGGCAAAGGAGGGAAGAAGATTGACACCTGAAAGAATAAAACACATTTCTGGCATGTCTGTCCCAAATACACAGAAGGAAGCCTTGATAGGTATGGCTTCTTACTGTGATTAAACCGATGTTGGCTTTGACGAAAAAGGGCATTTCTTTGCCATTGCCGTGGAACACGGAACACCAGAAATCATTTGCTTTGCTCAAGACTGCATTATGCTCGGCACCGGTTTTGGGCACACCAAACTATGAAAAGGCTTTGTGTTGTTTGTGCATGAATGTGATGGATGTGCTTTGGCTGTATTAACGCAGGAACATGGAGGGAAGAATAGGCCGTGCGGTTACTTTTCTTCCGCCCTTGATCCTGTAGCATGCGCTTTGCCAAGATGTTGGCGAGCTGTCGCTGCTGCTGCTGCATCTGTAAAACAGAGTGAGGGAATGGTCCTAGGCCATGATCTAACCCTGATGGTGCCTCACTCTGTAGATTTTCTACTGAACAGAACCCAAATGCAACACCTCACTTCCGCACGGTTGACGAGATATGAATTGACTTGTTTGCTCCTCACATCCAAATTAAGAGGTGTTGCGTTCTTAATCCGGCTGAACTCTTACCTTTCCTGCAAGGTACTGCTTGCGGCGACGAAGAGTCGCATGACTGTTTGTATGCTACCGAACAAGATTAACAAGGGGGGTCCTAGGACCCCCCTTGTTAATTTGCATATTCAAGTAACTTTGGGTCTCACCCTAAGTTACTAGGGGAATCCAGATGTGGACCCCTTGCTTACTACTCTTAGAGAGGCACAGCTCCTCCCTACTGATGAGGTCCAACCAGACCGAAACACGTGTCTGGGGATGCTGTTGGTACTCTTGTTCAGAGGAGAATTGCCTAGCATTTCGGTGCTGGACTGCCCCAGGGCAGGACAAAGACTGATATGTTTGGGATATTTCTTCTCTGTGAAAGATAGTGAGCTAAAGACTCTGGGTAAGTCTCTCGTAACCAGGACTAATGTCTGGCAGAGGGACTCCCAGGACCCCCCTTGTTAATTTACTACCGAACAAGAGACAAAGGGTAGAATTGATCTAAAAGACACTCCTTTGAACAATCTGCAAGGAGAGCTGTTTTGTGATGGCTCCTGCTTCAAACTTCCGGATGGTACATCCACAGCTGCTTATGCAATCACCACATTAAGCACGGTCATGGAAACCAAGAGAATCACGAATAACTCTGCGCAGGCCGCAGAGATTATACCATTGACCCAAGCTTGTGAACTTTCCGAAGGGCTTACAGTAAACATATATACTGATAGTCAGTATTCCTTTGGGGTGGTTCACAACTTTGGGAGACTTTGGTCAGAGAGAGGGTTCTTAACTTCGCATGGCACAAAGATCCAACATGGCTCCCTAATAGTACAACTGCTCTCAGCGCTTGCGCTCCCTACTCAGTTAGCCGTCGTAAAATGTGCAGCACATCGAAAGATTGCAGATGATATAGGAAAAGGGAATGCTTTCACTGATCAGATAGCTAGACAAACTGCCACCAATCTCTTTACGGAGATGTATGTTTCAAGGGAGACTGTAAATGCCTATGCAATGGATGAGGGTGTTGGGTCTGTACGGGATATCCAAGCCGATGCCATGTTAGAAGAATCCAAGAGGTGGGCTGAAGGCTTGGGGAAACTCGATGATGATGGGTGTTGGGTGGACATAGTTGAAGGGGAATGGCTACTCCCTGACGCTTATGTGATGATGATGATGGTTGTTATGGCCCATGGTCCTACGCATATATGTGCCCAGAAAGTTACGAAAATGTTAGAGAAAGTTTGAGCAAATGACAAAATTTCAAAAAATTACCCAGCGTTATGTTTTGATTTTATTGAGATGGAACGGTGCAACAATATGAAGTATGTATTAGTTGTCATCTGTACTTTTAGTAAATGGGTCGAGGCTTTCCCTGTCAAAGATGCTACAGCCATGACTACTGCAAAAACCATGTTCAAGGAGTATTTTTCTCGGTTTGGGCTACCAAGAGCCATCTGGTCGGACAATGGTCCACATTTTGTCGCTGCTGTAATTCTGCAGATATGTGCGGCATTACAGATCGACAAACGGTTCCATTCGACCAGACACGCTCAGAGCGCCGGACTAGTAGAAAGACACAAAGGTATCATTAAGAACAAGCTCGCTAAGACGTGTGCCGGCACTAAATTAAAATGGCCGGCCGCCTTACCGATCGTGTTATTAGCCATGCGTACAACCCCTCAAACTAAGACTGGGCTCTCTCCGTTTGAGGTGGTAATGGGGAGACCTGCCAATATCTGGAATCTTCCTAAATGTAGATCCTTGAAAAATGTTGAAAATGTACTTCTTTCAGATTATTGCAGCCAGTTGACTAAAAACCTGTATTTGATTTATCACCAGGTGCGAGAGGCTTTACCTGTATGATACAGGGGTCCGGGCCACAGCATACGGCCTGGAGATTGGGTGCTTATCAAGGCATTTGAGCGTTCTTCCTGCCTTGCACCTCGATGGCGGAGCCCATTCCAGGTCTTGCTGGTCACACAGACGGCGGTGCGTGTCTCAGGCAGAAAGAATTGGATCTATGCGACGCATTTCAAGAAACTTCCTCACCCAGTGCCACACGATACAGAAGAAACAGAACCCCTCGCTAATGCTGCGACCAACGATCCCAAAGCAGTAAATAGCGCTGAGAGTGCATCAGAGAATCTTTCTGAGCCTGTGAGGCTTGGGAAACCCGTCATTCTGTCTCCACACTCTCCAAAAGTTTCGCTTCCGGAAACTGTTGTTTCAAATTCTGCATCTTCACTTGCTCCTGATACGTTGCTCCCAACGGGAAGTGACAACACATTGTTTGCGGATCAATCAGTACCGGAAAAGCAAGGTACAATCTGCGTCCAAGGAAATAGACTTATGGCACGGTTTTTCTGTGCATCTGATAGACTTACGGCACGGTTTTGCTGTGCATCTGATAGACTTACAGCACGGTTCGGCTGTGCATTCGGAGAAGAAAAAGAATCATCGAGGGCTTGATTTTTGCCCAAATTTGAGAAAGGGGATTCTGTTGGCTAGGGTTGTGGAAGGACTAAGAAGTCACGCGGCCGGGATGTCGCCAGCTAATAATATTGGGGTTTGTCCTTTGAAGACTACAATGCCTGCCACTGCTACAGCTTGTATGGGACTTGTAAATGATCGTGTGACCAGCCGGGATAATACACAAAGCATTTGGGCCCCCGAAAATGTATTGCTGTGTTTTTTTAATAATATTTGGTTTTTTATAAAAGTCACTGTTTTAGGCCTATGGTACCTCGAGGAAACTCATCCTTTAGAGTCCTTGTTACCGACTGAAAATGTATCCACTGTTCCTACTCCCTTCGTATATTTGCATATTCTGTCCTCTAGGGATTCCCAGCATACACAAAGGTACCATAACAATACTCTGTTACTTATCATGAATGCTATGCATGCCATTTTTAATAAGTCCAACTGTTGGGTCTGTTCTCATTTACCGCAACATGGGGATAAGGGGCTAAGTTGGTATATTCATCCTTTACCTTTGACAACTGCTTGTTATGCTTCTCTTAGAGCACTGTTCTTTGGCCGATGGAATGATAGCATCTCGGAGAACTTTGATGGCACTAATTTGAATAGTTTTGAGAAACGTGTTCTGACTCCCCTGGGATTCTTGATTTTCGCAAATAGGAGTAAGCTCAACGTTGCTTCTATTAGGCCTTCTGCTAGACTGTTTCGTCCCTTTCAATCTTTGATTTCCTTCAAGATGGCTCTGATAGGCAATAAGGATGCCATGCCTCCTTCTTACACTATTAACCATAGCCCTGATTCAGTTTCTTTCTGCATACAGAGGAATGGTGCTCAGTCAATGGGAGATTTTAAAGGTTGTGCCAATGTTGCAAATCTGACTGGGGAAGACAGACCTTTGTATGTAGGCGAACCTGTCTGCTTTGTTTGTGGTAATGTGGCATTTCCATGGTTGCCCAGGGATTGGCAGGGAACCTGTTATTTAGGGATCCTTTTACCTGGGGTGTTCATAGCTAGTACAGTAGAGGTTTCAAACGCTTGTCCATGGCGGGACGTGAATGGTGATACTCCAGCACAGGTCTTGGGAGATGTAGTAAAATCATTCGTGCCATTTTGGGGGCAGATAGCGAATTCCGAAGATATCAGAAGACTAGTGAGAGTACTGGAGAGAACCATCAACTGGACCACGGACATACTCTATAATATGACATTAGAACAGAAAGCGATAAGACTAGTAGCGCTCCAGAACCGGGTGGCATTAGATGTCATTCTGGCTGAACGTGGTGGAGTGTGTAAATTAGTGGGGTCCGCTTGCTGTGTTTTCGTGCCAGATTCCTCCCCAACTATCTTCAAAGCAATACAGAATCTGCACGTCCTTAGTTCAGAAGTGCATGTTCCCGAGGGAAACTGGGATCTTAGCTCTTGGTTCTGGGACATCTTGCGATCTTGGGGTTGGAAGGTACTTTCGGTCTTACTGATTATTTTGGGAATTCTGTTGTTCCTTTGTTGTGTTCTGACTTGATGGTCGTGTAGATATGAGATACCTCCGTCCCCAAGTACCACTCGAGCAGGAAAGAATACACTGCACGAGCAATCTTTGAGGCCACAGGTGTGGAATGTCGCCGTCAGCCTGGTACCTGGAACGCCGGAAGAACCCCTGACTGCTGTAAGGCAAAGGGTTAGAATAAACAATGATGCGTACAAACAACTAACAAGGTGAGCAACAATAGTGACAATGCAGCACAAACAGCTTACCGATAGGGGTTATGTAGTAAGTGATAAACCTACAGGCAGCAATGCAGAAACAACAGCAGGCTGAGATGTTCTGGTGACACTCCGACAACACCTGGGAGGAGTTGGAATGAGGATGTGATCCGTGGTTGATCCTTAATACAGTTCGAGGTCATGAGCAAGAAGAGTTGGGTCAGAGGTAGGAAAATCCTTAGTGCCAAGTCCAGGGTCCAAAACAGTGGTCAAAGAATCCAAGAAATCAGAGAGCGTGCCTAAATCCAACAGGGTAATCCAAAGGCAATCCAAATAAACATTCTGTGGTCAAGGTTAGATCCGAATAACAAGGTACAGGAAGAACGCCCGGCAGTCCTCTATGGAGAAGCTGTGAAGCAACGTTCCTCTTTCGCCGGCTCCTTTTAAAATGCGACTGCAAGCGTGCGTCACGTGGAGCGCGACGTGAACAGTGATTGGTATCGCTGGCGTTTCCTGGTCACATGATGCGTGGTTTTTTTATGTTTAGTCTGCCGAGCAAGGAGGAGACGCCATGGCAACCGCCACCGAGGGAAGGGGCGAAAAGAGACAGGTCTGCCCGCTAAGAAATCCCGCATGCTGTGCTTCTGCTGCTGCCGCCGTTGAGAGCGGGGTATGTCAGGGGAGTGAATATGAGAGCGGGGAGTGTCAGGTGAGTGGAGGGACGTGACAGAGCCCCCCCTAAAGGCCCACGACCCCGTGGGCAGGAAGGATGATCGCGGTGAAAACGGGCCAGCAGGCGAGGGGCATGCACATCCTGGGAAGGAACCCAAGAGCGATCCTCAGGACCGTAACCTAGCCAGTCCACTAAATACTGTAAACCACCCCTGTGGACATGGGAACCCAAAATGGCCTGAACCTCAAATACGTCAGAAGAGGAGACAGAAACAGGGGCAGGAGGAGTAACCAACCGGGTGGGACCTAGGCAAGGTTTGACCAGCAAAGTGTGGAACACCGGGTGGATCCACCAGGAGGAGGGGACCGCCAGGTGTAAAGCCACCGGGTTCAGGACCCTGACAACCTTATAGGGGCCCACAAAACGGGGAAGCAGTTTGCGACACCCAGGAATATGCAAATGGCGAGAAGAAAGCCAAACCCGGTCCCCCACCTTGTAACTGGGAGCATCCACCCTCTTCCTATCAGCCGCAGCCTTCATGGAAGCCTGCGCCTCGCGCAGATGGATCTGCGTTTGGGCATGGACCGAAACCAGATCCCGTGCCAGGGTGAGGCTGCAGGGGTGAAAAATCCGGAAAAGGGAGGGTACGGGGATGTTGACCATAGAGGGCGAAGAAAGGAGAGAAACCAGTAGAAGAGTGCAGTGTGTTGTTGTAAGCAAATTCAGCAAGATGTAATAGATTGAGCCATATGCCTTGGAACTGCAGTGTCAGACAGCGTAGGTGCTGCTCTACTGCCTGATTGACCCTTTCGGGAATCAAAAGCAGTTTGTTGTTCTGTGGACCAGGTGTAAGGGACGAGAGGGCTGGTTAGAGCGGTGAGAGGAGCCACGATAGAGGAAAACCCAGCAATGAACCGTTGGTAGAAATTAGCGAATCCCAGAAAAGATTGCAACTGCTTAAGGTTGGCTGGAACCGGCCATTCGCTGATTACCCAGACTTTGGATTGGTTCATTGACAGACCCCAGGTGATATATGAAACCCCAAAAACTCGACCTGACTGGTATGAAAAAGGCATTTTTCGGGTTTAGCAAACAACGCGTTTGTTTAGAGTCGTGCCAGCACCTCCCTGCCATGCATGACGTGTTCTTCAAGAGAAGAGGAAAATATCAGTATATCGTCTAAGTATACCACTAACGTAGGCGTTCAAGATATCATTAAATATGTCATGCATGAAGCGTTGAAACGTAGCCGGGGACTTACAGAGGCCAAACGGCATTACAGTATATTCGAACAGTCCCTGTCGCGAGCAAAAGGCCGTTTTCCACTCATCTCCACTACGCATGTGTATCAGATTGTACGCCCCCCGGAGATCCAGTTTGGTGTAGACAGTAGCATGGGTGAGTCTGTCTAACAACGTGGTGATGAGAGGGATAGGATAACGTTTTTTTACAGTGATAGCGTTCAAACGCCTGTAGTCAATACAGGGACGGAGGTCCCCTTCTTTCTTCGGAACAAAGAAAATCGGGCTTGCAGCTGGTGACGTTGAAGGGCGGATGTGGCCCAAACGTAAAGCTTACTGTATATATTCCTGCAGGGCCCGTTCTTCCGTCTGAGTCAGAGAGTAAATCCGGCCCTTTGGGATTGGGGCTTCGGGGACCAAATCAATGGGACAATCGTATAGCCGATGTGGAGGAAGGCCTTCCGCGGACCCCTTATCGAACACAGCTTGGAAATCGTGGTACTCTGGAGGTATTCTGGCCATGACCGCCCCTACCATGTGCATGTCTTGGGAGGAGGGATTGTCCTCTAGGACCAAAGAAGCAATTGCCCCAAGAGCGTCTCCTGGGCTGGAAACCTGAGGTGTCTCGAGTAGACAAAAGTGTTGGCATATCTCCGACTCGAAGAAAACCTGGCCTGTGCCCCAGTTGATTAAAGGATTATGCTTTTGTAGCCAAGGAATACCTAGAATAACCCCGAACTGCGGTGTAGCTATGAGATCAAAGGATAGTGTTTCCTTGTGGACTTCTTGTATACCAAGCTCCAGCGGGGCCGTCTGTTGCATTATCGGCCCAGAAGTAAGAGACGTCCCGTCAACCGCATGGACTGGTTCTGGATGTCTCTTCGAAATCAATGGCAAATTCAACGATTTGGCTAGGGCTATGTCTATGAAGCAACCTGTAGCTCCGGAATCAATTACTATGTGTACAGCATGTGTGGTACCAGTGGTAGGGTTCAAGGAGTGTTAGGGAGAATTCTCTGTTTAGGCTGAATTTCCTAACCTAGTGAGTCCCCCAGCAGCTTTGCTGTATTTCGGGAGTTTGTTTTTTTCCATCCTGCCAAGAGTGAGACTCTTTTCTCCCACTCTTGGACATGTATGTGTGTGTAATTCCTTTGAAATGTCAATGTGTTCGATGGGCTATGGGGTCTTTTACTCCATAGGGTCTCATATGTTTTTCTATGTGTGTTACACCGCACCCTACGTGCCGTAACACTGGGGCATCCTAGCGGACCCCCACCATAGACTCCATACCCGGGGACTGACTACTGTCTCCCCGGGCATGTAAAGTCACCATTGGCTTTACTAGACCTAAATTTACTAACAGGACTAGTACAAACCATCTTATTGTGGACGTACTAGTAGGGGTAATTTGATTACTCCTAGATCTTTTACTCGAGGGGGCACTGTCCCGTCCCCCCTCGTCGAGTTTTGGCTGGTGGCAGTGGAAACTACTTGTTATGTTCGACCCCGAACATAACCCTATGGGATTCGTCCCATTGTTGGAGATTGATACTTTTTCTCATTAATCTCTAACGTACCACCGATCTACTTATCTTAAATAGGTTTATCGGATGGTATTTTCTGCCAGAACTCGGTTTGTAAAATGGCGTCTGTGTTCGTCTCTGTGACTCCTAAACCAGAGGTTGAGCCCTTTGTTCCACTTTTGGCGGGCTCTGTACAGAGACCCTCCAAAGTGGTGCCATTCTGTCTGGGTTACCACAGGGGTGTGGGAGGGGGTTTAGGCACCCTGGACCGAGTTGCCTTGCCAACTCCGGTCGCACTCTGGAGTGATTGGCCCAAGTGGTGAGCCTTCCCGCTCACCACTTAGCATGTGTTGATAGACAGCTAGGCTGAATGAATGGGGGTTTTCTGCATAAAAGCAGGGCTTTTGGGACTGGATCTTCAGAAGTCGCCACAGGACCTAAGAATCCGACGAGGGTAACGCTGAGCCGACCTGCACGCCGACACCTCCGGTGGAGCCCTGCGGAACCGACTCACCACTTCCCGACGACAGAGGAGATCTCCCTGCCGGAGAGTCTCTTCCCCTGGCTGGTGGGAACAACCAGTCCCCTTTGCTTTTTATTCGCCTCAGGACGCAGTGGTTGAATTGCCCGTGCAGAGCACCCCGGCAACCGGATAGCTACTACCCCTGTACCGCGACCAAAAGGTGGTGCCTTGTGACGGAGCACTCCGCGGCTGGTCTCTTCCCTGGTGGTGCACCGGACTTCCTTTTTCTTCGACAACGAGAACCTCTCTACTCTTGGCAAAGACCAGACGTACATCGACCACCAGGAACATCTGCCCCCGCTGGAGCTGCCCTCCACAATAAGGTACCGTGTCCGCCTGGCTTCCCTTTCGATCGGATTGAGCAAGGTGTCTTAATCCTCTCCTTTCCGTTGGGTCGCCTCCAAGCTGTTCTCATTTATAGTTCTGAACTGGTTCAACCTGCCGATGACAATTTGCTACAAAGACTTGAATGCATCTCCACTAAAGACTTTTTGGGACATCGCGCCTTGCCTCTCTCCGAGTGGGCCTGGCCTCTGAACTTCATGATCTATTGTGATTCTTGCCTTCCTGCCTTGCATTTTATTCGCGAAGGATTGAACTGTGTTGATTTCGTGACCTGCCTATCTTTTTCTCTCCCCATCCTAACTAATGTTCGAGTGTCATCTAGGTTGAGGTATACACCTCTGTCTGAAAATAAGTGATACTGGTAGAACCTAGAGTTGTCGAAATATTGCTAGGGGGATTGATCGTTTTCTACTTTGTAGAGTAATTGTGTTTGATTTGTTTGCCGTGATTTGCCATAGTGTTTTTCATAGATGTTCTGTTATAAATAAATACCTTAATATCTTTACACTAAGCCTCGTTGCGTGTTTGCTTGTCTTGCTGTGAAGAATTGCCCTATTTTGTATACTCCACATACTGCTCAACTTTTCTTGAGAGAAGTCTGACTGCTCAGCCACAGCTACCAAGTGAATCTGTGTGGTGCAGACTGCTACCAAGTGGGTTCACCGCCAACGCCTGTAGTCCTAAATCTTTTGCAGTGGTCCAAGCGGGAACTGCACAGGTTTCCGCCTAACACTGGTGTACAGCGGTGGGATTTGTATCGAGTATACAGTTTAGAGTGCTTTTCGACACTGTAGGATAACTAACCACAAAACCTTGCACAAAAGCAACTTTCAAAAAACATGTCTACGATGGAAACTTACAGTCAAGAGTCCTTGTCCTTGTCAGGTGAAAATACTGAGAGTTTGCGAGCTCTCTGTAGGCAAGAGAATCTTTCTGTAAGAGGCAAGAAGTTAGAACTAATCGAGAGATTGCTGGCGAACCAAAGTCTGGGTACTGGTTCAGAGGAACCAAGCCCTCCAGCGACTGTAGATACCAGTGATGGTGTTGATCTGAATCGTAATTCTGATGATAGCGATGAAGAGGCTGACGAGGACGGCGAGGCTAACAAAACTGTCTCACCTGCTCCTCTACCCGCCTTACCAGCTGTGCCTACGGGGCCCATTCCAGGTCCCACAAGTAACCCTGCTTATTTTGAACTTGAAAAAATGAAGCTCGAACTAGAATACAAACAGTTCTTGGCTCAATCTGAACGAAACCAAGAACTCGAGTTCAGACGGATGAATGCCCAGGCTGAGCAGAAGCAAGCTGAGTTAAGACTCAGGGAAATAGAACTTAATCACGAGTTAGAGATGAAAAAGTTGTCTATGGAAAATGCTTCTCTCTCCTCTGGTTCCTCTAGGAGCTCCAGTCCCAAAAGACCCCGGATGCCGAAGGAATTAGTGGGTATGTATGAACCGAGATTGGATGTGTTGGATTGGTTGAAACTGTTTGAGTACAATCATGGGCTCCAGGACATCACCGGGAATGATTTGCTTCCCTGGTTGTTCTCTAGGCTCCCTCCTGTTGCGACTGATGTGGTAATGGAGTTGGGGGAGGCGGATAAAATGGATTACAAAAGTGTGAAACTAGCTTTAATAGCTAGATTCGGGAAGACCCCTTCCCAGTATCTTAAGAGGTTTAGAACCCTCAAAAAGCATGATGGTACCCCTTAGGCTACCTGGGTGAGTGAAGGGTTGAAAAACTTAGAGGGATGGATTAAGGGTTACAAAGTGAACACTTATGAGGGTATGAGAAATCTTTTTATGTTGGAGTCTATTTATAATGCCTGTTCTCCTGAGCTCAGACAGCACTTGGCTGATTCGAAGGAATTGGATTCCAGGGAGCTAGCTAAGGCTGCTGACTTGTGGGTTGCCAACAGGGCATCTCATAAGGATTCTGGGGCAACTCAGAAAAAGGATGAGGGAAAACAGCCTAAAAAAGACTCAAAAGAGAATTCTATTAACTCACATTCCAAAGAGGGCCCCAAACAAAACCAGAAGGGTAAGCCACCGGGAAAACCACAGCAGAATAGTATGCCTTCTGGTGCCAAACCGGAAGGAGGGCAGAACAAGCCACCATTCCAGAAAGCATTTGGAAAATGCTTTGTTTGTGGCTCGACTGACCACGTGAAAGGAGGTCCCAGATGTAAGGGTAAACCTTCAGGGGTCCAGCTTTTCTCCTTAGCCTTCGCTCCAGATGAGGAAGTCCAAATGGCAAGTGGAAACTTTCTTCTGCTAGCTGACGAACCCATTGGAGTCTCAGCCAGCGTTTCTTTAGTATCTCTGGGGTTGTGGGAACAACAGAATTTAGATGTCTATAATTCTATCCCCGATAATACTAAAGAGTATTATAAGGACAGTGTCCTGGTGAATGGTCAGGACACGCCTGCCATTAGGGACACTGGGGCCAGCATAACTGTGGTGGATAAATCGTTTTTTCAGGCTGAGGATGCTGCTAAGGCACCCAAACGCCTCACCAAGTTAGCTGGAGGGCCTGTGCAGATGCTTCCCCAATTACCAGTTCTCATCCAGTGTAACGACATGACTGTGAAGATACCTGTCAGCATACAGAGTGAGGTACCAGGACGCGTACTGTTGGGTAACGATTTAAAAACTCTCGGAGTTGTATCGCATACTCCCAGACCTCCTAGTAAACGGTTACAGGAGCTAACCAGACCTGCAAGAGAGAGGACCATGCGCGGAACTCTCCAGGAGATGATGAAGAGAGATATCACTCCTACTCCACTGGAATTGTCGGCCGCTGTCTCCAAGAGATCGGAAGCAAAAGGGAAACCTAAGACTTCTATCCCGAAACCAGCAGCCAGCATTCCAGTGCAGCCAACACGACTTCCCCGCGGTTGTCCAAAGTTACACCCGTAACTCCACCTCCAGCCGAGGCTGAGAGGGAGGTACAACCCTGTGTGGTAGAATTAGACTCTGAGGAAGAGCTAATGGAAGGCCAGGAACTCATTGGAGATCTGGATCCTGTTGACCATCCTGAGCTGCAGTCTTTACTGGCTGGCAGAAGGTGGACCCAGCAGGGCAGACTTCAGTAAGGGACAGAGAGAATGTCCAACTCTGGAAGGTCTTCGCCACCAGGCAGAAGCTCAGGCTGAAGGGCAAGAGCCTGGGAAATACAGGTTGCACTGGGAAGATGGCCTCTTCTACAGTGAACCGACCGAGTCTGCACCTGGAGACTACAAACAACTTGTAGTACCCCAAGAGAACAGACGACAGTTCTTGCAGTTAGCCCACGAGATTCCTTTGGCTGGTCACTTGAGTTTCTAGAAGACTAAGGAAAGGCTCTCTCTCTACTTCTATTGGCCAAAGATGGGGGCCGAAGTAGAAAAACACTGCCGGAGCTGCCACACCTGCCAGACCTCTGGTAAGGTTGGTTCCAAGAATGTGGCACCTTTAGTGCCTCTCCCAGTCGTGGGAGTCCCATTTGAGAGAGTAGGGATTGACATCGTTGGTCCCCTTGATCCTCCAACCTCCTCAGGCAACAGGTTTATACTTGTTGTAGTAGACCATGCTACTAGGTATCCTGAGGCAATTCCTATGAGGACTGTTACAGCTCCGGCTGTGGCTAAGGCCCTCCTTGGTATTTTTACTAGGGTCGGGTTTCCTAAGGAAGTAATCTCTTACAGGGGGTCAAACTTTATGTCCCACTACATGAAAGCCATGTGGAAAACCTGTGGAGTTACTTACAAGTTCTCAACAGCTTACCACCCACAAACCAATGGATTGGTAGAACGGTTCAACCGAACCATGAAGAGCATGATAGTGTAACGCTCACCTGATTCCCACGGAGGCGCAGGTCTGGTTTCGAGTGCTGGTGCTTCTTCAATGGTGAAGCGCAGGACCCTGAAGATGGACAGGAAGGGCCCCTCTACTCTGGCTCGCAGGAATATTCCCCTGTGCGTGAAAAGGGAGTATTACCTACTGACTGAGTTATGCTCAAGCCTCCCACTCTCCTCCAGCCCTCCACGATACCCTTCCACGATTCCCTGTGAAGTCTCACCTTAGGGTCAAGAAGGATGAGCTCTCCATCCTGCTTCTGATGCAGGGGCGCGTTGAAACCCAGTTACTTCACTGGATTGAGGATTGATGGGAGTTCAGGTAAGCTTGACTATTCAGGTAAGGCGCTGTAAAAGTTCTGCTGCAAGTTCTAAAGTCCAAGCTTAATAATAATGTTCATTGTCTTGTTGCAGCAAGCGCTAATGCTTATGTCTTTTTCCCCTTAGGGGCCGGGTTCAGAATGCCGGAGATATGGCGTGCAGTTCCAGTAAATGACAGGTAAGTTCTGGATGAGCGCTCGGGTAATATCTTTGCATTCGCTCATTCAATGTCTTTGTCTTTTTTCCCCATAGGGGCCGGGGTCCGGAAAATGCCTGGAAGCGGCTAGACCCGAAATGAAATGGGAATGACCCAACAGGTAAGTCTTAGAAGGACCTGAGCTTTTCCTATTCCTTTCCTTCTCTCACCTTGTTCTTGTCTTTTTCTCTCTAGGCTCTGGGAAGTGGCTGTGGATCCGGATCGCTGCTGAAGATGGAGGCGTCCAGGATAGGTGAGTGAAATGCAGCGCTGCAGCGTTCGTAGCGAAATGCCTTTAAAATGATGTCTTCCTTTTCAGGATCGTCGGTGTGATGTCTCCGTGGTGCTGATTTAGCAGGTAAGGTCTTTTGTCTCCCTTTGCAGGTGACCCAGGATACTTACAGGCGTGGCTGAGGTCCAGATGCAGGAGCTGACACGGTGAGCGTCCAGCTGCGAGGAGCAGAACAACGCGAAGTGTGAGTTGCTGATCGGGTGTGGTTTAAATAGCTTTGGAAGAACTTCCCAGTGTGTATCCTTCCACCGATCAGGTATGTATCCTTCCCCGACCACACCCGGGTGGAAAGTAGTCCCACAGGTAAAGTAGTTCCATTCAGGCCTCAAGAGGGCCTGGATGTAGCAGCATGGTCTGCATCAGGTAAGTGCACACTTGAACACATGTTTAGCTTTATGAGCCTGGCGCCAAAGGCGCCATGACAGGGGTCCAACATGAGCCCGGCGCCTAAGGCGCCAGGACTGCGTCCAAAGGGCCCCAGCTTGGGCCCGCTGGCACTCCCCTTGGGGAAATGATGCCTGCCTCTGGGGTTGGGTCGGAACTGGCTCCTTGGAGGTAGGCATCATGACAGATAGGTGCTTTAGAGGAACCCCTTAAGCGTAAGTGGGACCTTCTACTGCCATGCCTTCTCTTTGCTTATAGAGAAGTCCCTCAGGAGGGAGTAGGTTACTCTCCCTTCGAACTCCTCTATGGTCATCCCGTCAGAGGTCCCTTGGCCCTGATTAAGGAGGGGTTGGAGAGTGCTCCTTCCCCCAAGCCAGTCAGAGTGACTGACTACGTGATAGGTCTCCGGAGGAGAATGTTGCACATGATGACGGAAGCAAGCGATAACTTGAAAGCTGGACAAGCATTGGTCAAGCACTGGCACGATCAAAAGGCTAACATGGTTGAGTTCGCTCAAGACCAGCTCGTTAAGTGGATGGGACCCTTCCGAGTAGTGGGTAAACTCGGAGAGGTTAACTATCTGGTGGACTTGGGCAATCCCAAGGAGGCTCCGACAGTCTTTCACACCAACCGACTTAAAGCGTATGTCTCACGACCTGATGTAGGAGCGTTGCTTCTAGCATCATCCGAGGAAGAAGAAGAGAGTGAAGCTCTTCCGGATCTCCTCAGAGGCTTGCCTTTAGACGAAAAAATTGAAGGAGTAAATCTCTCCTCCAATCTGACACCCAAGCAACAAGAAGAGTGCAAATCGATGTTGAATCAGTTTGCCCCTCTGTTTTCGCTTTCACCAGGCTTGACCCCTTGGGGCCAGCACGACATACTCACTGGTGACTGTCTGCCGGTCAAGAGCAGAGGATACAGAATGTCAGAAAACGTACGAACCCACATCAAAGGTGAGGACAGCAAGATGCTCGATCTCGGGGTAATAGAGCCCTCTACTAGTCCATGGTCTAGCCCAGTTGTGTTAGTACCAAAGGCCGGATCTAAAGAACTTAGATTCTGCGTGGATTATAGAGCTCTTAATGCAGTCACCAAGACTGATGCCCACCCTTTGCCAAGAACAGATGAGTTGGTGGATAAACTTGGCGCCGCCAAGTTCCTCAGCACATTTGACTTGACGTCAGGCTATTGGCAAATAGCCCTGACGGACCAGGCCAAGAAGAAAACTGCATTTTCTACCCCCGTTGGCTTATACCAGTTTAAGGTAATGCCTTTCGGATTGAAAAATGCACCTGCTACGTTTCAACGGATGGTAAACCAGGTTCTGAATGGGATAGAGGACTTCTGTATGGCATACTTGGATGACATCGCAGTGTTCAGCAATTCCTGGGAAGAACATGTAACCCACCTGAGAGATGTTTTGCAGGCTCTTGGACGAGCCAATCTGACCATAAAGGCGAGTAAATGCCAAATTGGACAGAGTAAGATAGTCTATCTTGGGCATGAGGTAGGCGGTGGAGAAATAAGGCCTTTGCTCAGTAAGATTGAAGCTGTGCAAAATTGGACAACACCGACTACTCAAACCCAGGTGAGAGCCTTCCTAGGCCTCACCGGGTATTACAGGAATTTCATAGAGAACTATGAGACCATAGTTTCTCCACTGAATGTCATCTCCTCGGCCAAATTTCCTAAAAAGGTTAAATGGAACGAGGAGTGCAATCAGGCTTTTGAAAACCTGAAAAAGGCTCTTTGCCAAGCCCTAGTACTCAGAGCTCCTGATTACCGCCAACACTTCATTGTGCAGACAGATGCTTCAAATGTAGGAATAGGTGCCGTACTCAGTCAACTGGATGGGAAAGGTAGGGAGCACCCCGTTTGCTTCATCAGCCGCAAGCTGAAGGATCCTGAAACAAGGTGGGCAACAATCGAAAGAGAGTGCTTTGCTATCGTGTGGGCTCTGAGGAAGTTTAGGCCGTACTTGTATGGTTCTACTTTCGTCATTCAGACTGACCACCAACCCTTGAGATGGTTAATGCAAATGAAAGGGGAAAACCCAAAACTATTGAGATGGTCGATCTGCCTGCAAGGGTTTGATTTCACCATTGAGCACAGGTCAGGATGTCACCACCAAAATGCTGATGGTCTCTCTAGGATGTATGTCATCGACTAGAGGTATGAGATTCATCCAGGAGTGGATTAAATCCTCCTGTCCCTTAGTCTGGGGGGGGCGAGTGTTAGGGAGAATTCTCTGTTTAGGCTGAATTTCCTAACCTAGTGAGTCCCCCAGCAGCTTTGCTGGATTTCGAGAGTTTGTTTTTTTCCATCCTGCCAAGAGGGAGACTCTTTTCTCCCACTCTTGGACATGTATGTGTGTGTCATTCCTTTGAAATGTCAATGTGTTCGATGGGCTATGGGGTCTTTTACTACATAGGGTCTCATATGTTTTTCTATGTGTGTTACACCACACCCTACGTGCCGTAACACTGGGGCGTCCTAGCGGACCCCCACCATAGACTCCATACCCGGGGACTGACTACTGTGTCCCCGGGCATGTAAAGTCACCATTGGCTTTACTAGACCTAAAGTTACTAACAGGACTAATACAAACCATCTTATTGTGGACGTACTAGTAGGGGTAATTTGATTACTCCTAGATCTGTTACTCGAGGGGGCACTGTCCCGTTCCCCCTCGTCGAGTTTTGGCTGGTGGCAGTGGAAACTACTTGTTATGTTCGACCCCGAACATAACCCTATGGGATTCGTCCCATTGTTGGAGATTGATACTTTTTCTCATTAATCTCTAACGTACCACCGATCTACTTATCTTAAATAGGTTTATCGGATGGTATTTTCTGCCAGAACTCGGTTTGTAAAATGGCGTCTGTGTTCGTCTCTGTGACTCCTAAACCAAAGGTTGAGCCCTTTGTTCCACTTTTGGCGGGCTCTGTACAGAGACCCTCCAAAGTGGTGCCATTCTGTCTGGGTTACCACAGGGGTGTGGGAGGGGGTTTAGGCACCCTGGACCGAGTTGCCTTGCCAACTCCGGTCGCACTCTGGAGTGATTGGCCCAAGTGGTGAGCCTTCACGCTCACCACTTAGCATGTGTTGATTGACAACTAGGCTGAATGAATGGGGGTTTTCTGCATAAAAGCAGGGCTTTTGGGACTGGATCTTCAGAAGTCGCCACAGAACCTAAGAATCTGACGAGGGTAACGCTGAGCCGACCTGCACGACGACACCTCCGGTGGAGCACTGCGGAACCGACTCACCTCTTCCCGACGACAGAGGAGATCTCCCTGCCGGAGAGTCTCTTCCCCTGGCTGGTGGGAACAACCATTCCCCTTTGCTTTTTATTCGCCTCAGGACGCAGTGGTCGAATTGCCCGTGCAGAGCACCCCGGCAACCGGATAGCTACTACCCCTGTACCGCGACCAAAAGGTGGTGCCTTGTGACGGAGCACTCCGCGGCTGGTCTCTTCCCTGGTGGTGCACCGGACTTCCTTTTTCTTCGACGACGAGAACCTCTCTACTCTTGGCAAAGACCCGATGTGCATCCACCACCAGGAACATCTGCCCCCGCTGGAGCTGCCCTCCACAATAAGGTACCGTGTCCGCCTGGCTTCCCTTTCGATCGGATTGAGCGAGGTGTCTTAATCCTCTCCTTTCCGTTGGGTCGCCTCCAAGCTGTTCTCATTTATAGTTCTGAACTGGTTCAACCTGCCGATAACAATTTGCTACAAAGACTTGAATGCATCTCCACTAGAGACTTTTTGGGACATCGCGCCTTGCCTCTCTCCGAGTGGGCCTGGCCTCTGAACTTCATGATCTATTGTGATTCTTGCTTTCCTGCCTTGCATTTTATTCGCAAAGGATTGAACTGTGTTGATTTCGTGATCTGCCTATCTTTTTCTCTCCCCGTCCTAACTAATGTTCGAGCGTCATCTAGGTTGAGGTATACACCTCTGTCTGAAAATAAGTGATACCGTAGAACCTAGAGTTGTCGAAATATTGCTAGGGGGATTGATCGTTTTCTACTTCGTAGAGTAATTGTGTTTGATTTGTTTGCCGTGATTTGCCATAGTGTTTTTCATAGATGTTCTGTTATAAATAAATACCTTAATATCTTTACACTAAGCCTTGTTGCGTGTTTGCTTGCTGTGAAGAATTGCCCTATTTTGTATACTCCACATACTGCTCAACTTTTCTTGAGAGAAGTCTGACTGCTCAGCCACAGCTACCAGGTGAATCTGTGTGGTGCAGACTGCTACCAAGTGGGTTCACCGCCAACGCCTGTAGTCCTAAATCTTTTGCAGTGGTCCCAGAGGGAACTGCACAGGTTTCCGCCTAACAAGGAGGCCTGGACCACCACTGGCCAGACGGGACCAAAGGCAGGGTCAGAGGGATTTCGTATAGGACTGGCCCCCACCCCTGATCTCAAGGGCGAGCCTTCTGAAAACCTGGGTTCTTATTCTTTGGACGGCAGGGACAATCCTTAACAAAATGACCGTTGAGACCGCAGTAGAAACAGGCATTGTCTGTTCTTCTACGTTCCCGTTCGGCATGGGTGATAGGGCTGCGTATCCCGCCGATCTGCATGGGTTCAGATGAAGTGTCTGGCGTGGATGATGATGGGGAATGAGACAGTCCTGCTTCCACCCTGCGTTCCGTTCATCTAGCGTCGACCTGTAATGTCAAGTCAACCAGATCAGCATAGACCGCGGGAAGGGAGGGTACTACTGATGAAGCATCTTTCATGGAACCACACAAACCCCGATAATATACTACTGCCTTTTTGTTTTCTGGCCAGGAGGTTTCGGCAGAGAGTTGGTTGAACCTAGTGATGTATTCTATGAGTGATATTCAGCCCTGAGTGAGGTCTAGTAATTCCATATCTCGGGATTGTGCCTTGTATCTGGTATCGAACACCTAGGACATTTCACTGACTAACAGATCAAAATCCTAAAGAGAAGGATGATCACTCTCTAAAAATGGGTTAGCCCAAGTGGCTGCCACACCTGATAGGTGGGAGAGCAGAAATGCCGCCTTCGATATCGAATCGGGAAAAGCCTGAGGGCGACATAGAAAGTGCAGTTTGCATTGATTTAAGAAGGTGCGGAACTTCTTTCGGTCTCCCTGGTATCTTTCGGGGGCTGCCAGCGGAAAAGGAGTTGGTATCACCACAGGAGTAACTGGTATGGGGAGTGGTATGACAGGAGTTGGGTTCTGAGGCGGGGTAGCATCCCCGAATTCAGCATCTGCAGGTAAAGGATGACGGGAGCTTTGCAAGGTGCCAAGAAGGTGATGTAATGCAGTAGTGGCAGCAGCCATGTCAGTGCGAAGGGCAGTGGTAGGAGCGGCCTTGTCAGTCCTAAGTGATGCAACTGCTTGCATGAAGGCAGTCACAGGGTCCCCGGCTGAAGTATCCATTATCTGGACGACCACAAGGCTTCACAGTCTGTCTGACTTGATGGTCGTGTAGATATGAGATACCTCCGTCCCCAAGTACCACTCGAGCAGGAAAGAATACACTGCTCGAGCAATCTTTGAGGTCACAGGTGTGGAATGTCGTCGTCAGCCTGGTACCGGGAACGCTGGAAGAACCCCTGACTGCTCTAAGGCAAAGGGTTAGAATAAACAATGATGCGTGCAAACAACTAACAAGGTGAGCAACAATAGTGACAATGCAGCACCAACATCTTACCGATAGGAGTTATGTAGTATGTGATAAACCTACAGGCAGCAATGCAGAAACAACAGCAGGCTGAGATGTTCTGGTGAGACTCCGACAACACCTGGGAGGAGTTGGAATGAGGATGTGATCCGTGGTTGATCCTTAATACAGTCTGAGGTCATGAGCCAGAAGAGTTGGGTCAGAGGAAGGAAATTCCTTAGTGCCAAGTCCAGGGTCAAAAACAGTGGTCAAAGAATCCAAGAAATCAGAGAGCGCGCCTAAATCCAACAGGGTAATCCAAAGGCAATCCAAATAAACATTCTGTGGTCAAGGTTAGATCCGAATAACAAGGTACAGGAAGAACGCCCGGCAGTCATCTCTGGAGAAGCTGTGAAGCAACGGTCCTCTTTCGCCGGCTCCTTTTAAAATGCACGCGCGATCACGTGACAAAATCACGTGACCACTAGCGTGCGTCATGTGGAGCGCGACGTGAACAGTGATTGGTTTCGCTGGCGTTTCCTGGTCACATAATGCGTGGTTTTTTTATGTTTACACTGCCGAGCGTGGAGGAGACGCCATGGCAACTGCCACCGGGGGAAGGGGTGAAAAGAGACAGGTCTGCCCGCTAAGAAATCCCACCTGCTGTGCTTCTGCTGCTGCCGCCGTTGAGAGCGGGGTATGTCAGGGGAGTGAATATGAGAGCAGGGAGTGTCAGGTGAGTGGAGGGACGTGACATATATTTGTATCCAGTGTTTACCTAGTATATGTTTGATGCTAGGGGGATGTTGCGCACAAGCGATAGGTACAATAGGACATAAATTGCATGCTCCAGATAAAACTTCCAAGGAATATGTGTTAAAAGAAATTTTAGCAAATGATCTGATGGCAATAGATATTTCTGACAGCGATTCAGGGTGCATGGATGAGGATGCATGGAGTTGTTTGCAAGAAGATCAGAAGTAGTTTAGCACTTGGCATAGGCTAAAAGGAGGGTTTGTCAAACGGGAAATTATATCGTGCCTCGTATTGCAATGAAAAATACGTATGTTGGCCTACGTCAAGCTGCTTATAAGTCACTTGCGAAGAAATCCGTGTTGCAAGGTCCTGACCTTAGAATCAATGTAAGCCGCCATTTTAGGTCAATCCGCCATTTAAGGTCCTTGCTGTAAAGTCACCCTGTGAGTTAAAATGGTGGACAATGTCATTCCGAAATACAACATGGCCGTCTTGACCTCTGCGTGTAATTAATATGTAACTTGCCTGCAGGCCACTTGTTGGGGTCGTGAATTGAGACCTTGTCTTTCGCTGACCTGTGTGTAAAGGATTACTCGTGCCAATGAAACTAATCTGCAAGCATTTGTTAAAAACAATGGGCCTCATTACGACCTTGGCGCTAAGTGAAAAACGATGGCGGTAAATGGTTACCGCCATCGTTTTCCGCCAGGCACGATTATGACCCGTGACCGTTAACTACGATGCCATTAGCGCCATCGTAGTTAACGCTGCCGCTAACTGCACCAAGGGAGCGCGCACGCGACCTCCCACACCGTACTTAGCGCCATGGGGGTAAGGTACGCGAATGCCGACCCGAGCGGACATGCACCTAACGCCATCACCCAGGGCGTTAAGTACCTTAACGCCATGGTGCTAATTACGCCATCGCGAACCAACCGTAAAGGGACATGTAAAGTGAATGCAGCTGCCACAGGTGCACAGAAACAGCACAGGTGAAGGCAATACAGACTCAGGAAGTACAAAAAGTGCACACCCCACCCCTTCCCACACCCAGTCACACTCCACAATGATACCAATACGACTAGCAATGTTGGGGCTGGAGGACCTGATAGCAATGCGAGTGCTACAACTGCAGCAACAACAACAACAACAACAACAGGCTGCACGGAGGAGACGCAGGAGGAGAAGGAGGGCAAGGCAGGGCCAGCTAGCCCCACCAGCACAGCCAGTGGCACCACGCAGGCAGCCCCCAATCCCACGCATCAGAGCCAGTCCATTCAACCTCACTGCAGAGCAGATCCATACCCTGTACCGTTTGGACCGGGACACCATTACCGCCATCGTAGACATGACACACAACGACATCGTCAGCATGATAGAAAGTCCAACCGCCATCCCACCCCTACTGAAGGTAGTGTCTGTACTCCACTTCCTGGCCACAGGCACCTATCACCACACAGTGGGGCACTTGCATGGAATCTCACAACCATTATTCTCACGTACGCTCATCCAAGTGCTCGATGCCCTCCTCAAGCACACAGATGACCACATCTCATTACCACGGACTGCCCAGGAGATTGCAAACACCAAAGTGGGATTCCATGCACTAGCAGGCATACCTGGTTGCATTGGTGCCATCGACTGCACCCATGTGGAATTGGTTGTTCCACGTGCCATGGAGGTACCGTACCGCAACCGGAAACAGTACCACTCAATTAACGTGCAAATGGTCTGTGACTCCAACAAGATCATCACACATTGTTGTGCCCGATTCCCCGGATCAACCCATGACGCAATGGTCCTGAGGAACTCCACAATACCACGCTACATGGAGCGACATGCAGGCCCAAGATCCTGGCCACTCGGTGAGTCCAATGTCATGACCATGGAAATGTGAAGTGGGTAGGTGAATGACGTACCGATGCATACTCCACCTGGCTGAAAGGGGGGGGATGATGCATACTCCACCTGGCTGAAAGGGGGGGGGAATGATGCATACTCCACCTGGCTGTGAGTAGCAGAGAGAACGGAGATAGATGATACCCTAGAGCAACCAGGACTCCACCCAACGCCAGTAAAGCCAATACCCAATGTATGCAGCCCTCCCCTGTGAATGAGGTTGTGCCCCAACCATGACACAACCATCTGCATGTGCATTTTACCAAATCAGACCCCATTGCCAACAATGCAGAACACCTAAATGCACCAAACACCATCAACCGACAGGCCTGTCCCCCACAACTGACCACGAAGGAGGCACATGACGGACAGAAACATCAACACACCATTACACAGACAGCAGGGCCCCCAAAATGGCCCTGTCCACATCACCATCGCTCACTGGGGCCATGATGAGGCGCACAGAAATGTTGCAATGATGTGTGCATTGCCATTACAGGACATGTGCCAGGCCAACTAACCAAACGGCATGAACGGACACAGTGGATGGGCACTCACAATGCACTCCACCCCACTGCATACATTGGGTGATGGCATGCAAGACAGGCCATGGGAGACATGAGCATATACTTGTTGCATTGTGTGAATTGATCAGTGCATGTAGGAGTGATCCAAAGTAACAGTTGGATACAAGCCATGGTGGCACATAATGTTTTTTGTCATACGTCATGACTGACACATACAATCTCGCCCAAATACAGGTGATGCAGGCTATCCCCTGAAGAGGTGGCTCCTTACACCAGTCCGGAACCTGCAGAACCAGCACGAGGAGGACTTCAACCGTGCACATACACGTACCCGTGTGGTCATAGAGCAAACATTTGGCCTATTGAAGGCACGGTTCCGATGCCTCAGCAGGTCTGGTGGTGCACTCCTGTACCGCCATGAGAAGGTGGCAAAGATCGTCATGTCATGTGTCATGCTACACAATATGTGCGTCAGACGGAATGTGCCCCTGCCCCCTGACGCAGAACTGCAACCACCTGACGATGAGGATGAGGAGGGTGCTGATGGGGCGGCACCCTATGGAGGAGGCGATGCCCAGGAGGGGCGTGCAATGCGCCAAACTATCATCGACCACTGCTTCTAACACACACGGCTGGTGTGTACCACATGGAGACTGCACTTGGGCCACTGTGTGTTCCTGGGACATGCACACTGTGGACTGTACACCAATGAAGCACACATATGCAATGAAAATGTCGACACAATTCATTTTGGAGAAGCAAAAAGTGTATTTCGGAGATAACATGTCGTGGCACACCCCCTCCTCCCTCCCCCCTGAATACCCCAACACACCCACTCCCCCCTCTCCCCTCCCCCCTGAATACCCCAACACACCCACTCCCCCCTCCGCCCTCCCCCCTGAATACCCCAACACACCCACTCCCCCCTCCCCCCTGAATACCCCAACACACCCCCTCCCCCTCCCCCTGAATACCCCAACACACCCACTCCCCCCTCCCCCCTGAATACCCCAACACACCCACTCCCCCCTCCCCCTGAATACCCCAACACACCCACTCCCCCCTCCCCCCTGAATACCCCAACACACCCACTCCCCCCTCCCCCCTCCCCCCTGAATACCCCAACACCCCCTGTGATCAAGTGGCTGATGTATTATTGCACCGGGCAGGCACTATTGGCAGCCCCCTCTCCCAGACCCCGGGGCACCCCTGCCTGTGCTCCGCAGGGTCCTGCCTGATCGGCGGACGGGGCTGCTCGGGGTGGAACTGGCAGCGGAGGATGTGCTTGGCTGCTCAGTTGGTTGCATGTCCCGAATTGAGCGTGCAAGCTCAGACAGCACGCGCCGCATGTCAGCAAGTTCGGCACAAATGTCCTTTGTGCAGGACTGCATGTCAGCCCTCAGGGTCTCGGAGGTTTGCACCATCGCTGCCCTCAGGGTCTCGGTGCTTTGCACCATCGCTGCCCTCAGGGTCTCGGTGCAGTGTTCCATTGATGCCCTTGCACCCCCACATTCCGTGACATGCTCATTAAGGAGCGAGGAGAGTTGCTGCTGGCGAGTTATGAGCTCCTCCAGGCTCTGTTGTTCCCTCTGTGCCATGCCTATTGTCTGCGGTGTGTCCATGGGGCTGCTCCCCTCCTGCAGACTTACAACAGGGCTTGGGGGGGATGGCCAATCGTCATCATCGATTTGCACCTGTGTGGCATCCTCATGTGGGCTGCTTTGGGACAGGGTGGGGGATTGGAGGTGGGCAGTGGGGGGTCCCACATCAGTATCCTCTGCATCCCCTGCATCACTGTCTGAGCAAGCTGGTATGGCAGCAGTTTCCCCCATAGTGCTGCTTCCTGCTGAACCTGTCCCCTCTGTGGGAACCATTTGGGGGATGTTTACTGCTTCTGCTGCAGCTACCTTGCTACCTGCTGGGGTGCCGGTCAGTGGCCTGTCCTGTTGTCTGGCACCGGCTTTTGGCTGCTGTGGTGTTTTTTTTTTGCTGCAGCAGAGGTGGAGGGTTGTAGTGTTGGCCCTGTGGTCCTGGCCCTCTTGACAGGTGTGGTGTCAGGTGTGTCCTCATCATCGGGTTCTGAGTCTGAGCCTGTGGTGGAGCAAAGGAGGAAGAGTGTTATTGATGGGTCTGTGTACATTGCGCGTGCATCGTGATGGATGACATCATTTGGGTTACTAGATGCGGCACATTTGAGGCAGGGGCATACAGGTTGTCTCACTTTTGCGTGGAAGTAGCATGGAGGTATGTGGGTGCCTGCAGTTAGGGTGTGCATACTGCATGCGTACTGGGTGGAGGTCAGATGTGGCTCTAGGCAGTGCCCTGCGGATGTGTTGCATTTACACTATAGGGTAACATTGGGCTTCACATGAATGGACTTCAGTGACTCTAGCATGGCTTCATTTGAGGCACCTACCTGCATCGCCTGATGCCGGTGCTCCTCGCTCCATCCCTCCTACCCCTTCAATGGACTCCATCCCGATTGTTGAGGCGCATATTTCTTCCCAGGGCTGTAGTTTGATTGGGGACTCAGATCCTCCCCCGGTCGCCATGCCCATGTTGCGGTTCGCCGAGAGGATGCTCCTGACGCGGAGCCGGAGATCGTCCCAGCGCTTCCGGCACTGCCTTGCGTTGCGGGGGACGGTCCCTACCGCACTAACCCGCTGGGCAACTAAGGCCCATATGGCCTTCTTCTTCACAATAGCCGGCCGGGTCATCTGTGTGGAAAAGACCACAGCGGAATTCTCCTGTAGGGTCTCAGCAAGTATATTGAGCTCCTCCCTTGTGAACCGGTCTTGCCGCTGCCGGTCACAGGCTTTTCGGACAGATTTGGGCATTTTCGAGCAGGGAAATGGGTAGGTATTGGTTTTTGCAGGGTCTCAGGGTCAGATGTCCAGTGGTTGCGGAGGATGCCGATGGATTGTGTTTTTCAAGATGGCCACCGTGCTCTTTCCCGTTCCGGCGCGATGGCGCTACTTCCGGTTCCGCTTATTTACGGTGACCGTAAAGTACGCTGACCGCTAATTACGGTCACCGCTAAGTACGGTGACCGCTAAGATGGATGGCGGAAGTGTACCTAGCGCGGCGGACGACGCCGGTGAGTGCCGTTTTGGTGTCATTTCCGCCATCGCGTACTTTACATTACCGCCATGGCGTAAAGCTCGTGCCCGATGGGTCGGAATGAGCCGCACTTTACGCCATCGGGCCAAGCCGTAAACGCTATTTACGCCATGGCGGTAATGTCCGATACTTACCGCCTGGGTCGTAATGAGGCCCAATGTATCCAAATACTGAACTGAGAACACTTGTTTAACTACATTGTATTAATGTTTGAGAAGACTCTATGAGAAATCCTAAAATACACTGTTACCGTGTAGACTTGTTGGCGAATGTATTAAAGGCAAACCGTAAGCATATAGATGTGTGAACTCTGCATGAACCCTAGATCAGTAATGTACTAGAGGAATATTAACCCGCAGTAGGGTTGGACATCATGTTCGCAAATGGTATAAAAGTGCGACTAATTCTAATGTACAGTCCCACTCGCTGAGCACACCGAACCATGCTGGAGTTCGCTGTGTTGTACTGAGGGCCGATAGCTATCTGATTTTGTTTTGTCCTTTGTAACTGTTCAGTATAAATTAAAGATCTTTGTATGTTCCTTTGTAACCCGTGTTCGGTGTATTTCCTTTTGGGGTACTCAGCCTTGATATTTTAACTTTGTTTTCACAGTAATACCCAATAGACCAAATAATGGACACACCCTGTGAGGGGATGAGACCAGGAGATTAATTGTAAGTAAAACAAATTGATATAAGATAAAGTATGCATGCAGAGAGCTCTGCTGCCAGAGAGCGCTCTGCCGACAGATACACGGGCAGCACTTCAAAAAGGCACCAAGCGTCAGCTGTGACATCACATATAGGTAACAAACTATCGAAATCGATTGGCTAGGTATGTATACTAATCCCAGCTCCATATGGGATGCCTGGGTTCCATTGGTTGCTGTCTCTTTGTCAGTCACAGTGCACGTGGTCCGCTGGGCTCATCGTCGCAGTGAAGGTCAGGGCATAAAGGCGCTACAATGCTATCTAACTAAGCTAAACAACATGAACTGATTGCATAAGAGTAATGGCAGACATAAAAATCATTGCATAAATGGGGGTACTTTCAGGTCATTGGCAGATATATTGGCATTCCGACCCTTGTGCTCAAGGGTTCATAAAACACGGTACCCCAGATCCAGGTGTCGTTCTCATGCATTTTGATCTACCTGATGCCTCGTTTTGGGCAGGACATATTGATGCGTAGGATTACGGCTTTGGTGGGTGTCCTGGAATGGTCACTGCGAGGGGCCAGATGCATATCTGCATCAAAGAGTAGAGGCGCGAGGGACTGATGGCGTGTGGTCTGGCAGGGTGGGGGTCGAGGGAGCAAGGGCAGGTTAGTGGAGATGGATGGGCACATGGCCGGTCACCTGCTCTCGTCTCACACAGTGCAATGAGATACTAAACGTTGCAACAATTAATGGCTGGAGTTCAGTGAGAACAAGGCTCGCGTGGAGCTGGCAAGAGGCGGAGGGGGCTTGGGCTGTCTGTGCACGGCTCTGAGGAAGGGAGAGCCGTGACTACTGAGAGATCATTCTTGGGCCTAGTAAAAGATGGTGTTTGGTGTAGCACAAAATGCAGTTGCTAGGCCATGACAAAAACTTGGTTATTTGTTTGTTTCCTAATATTATGTAGTACAGAAGATAGAGAGGAGGGTGGGGGCATCTAACCCCTTTAGCATATACTGCGTCTAGTCATTGCGGGAATGGTAATGGGGGTGGGAAAGACCACCTCTCCCCTAACATTCACCCTTTTCGTTACTCCTAAAGTAACGAATACCCTCCCCCAGTGCATCTACGTTCCTCAGCCCTTTTCACTGCTTCATCCCAGGCAGGGGTACCTTTTATGGGCATCCATACTCTACACACACTTCTCAAACTTTCCCCACACCATGCATACTCTTCGGGAGTGCATGTCATGTAGATACATCCCCCATTCCCCTCTAAGTCGACCCATACTTCCTTATAATTTACGGGATGTTCGGGTTGCTTAATAGTAGTGGGATAGAGATTATCAACATATTCCCCTTTGTTATATATTGCCACCGTCGCTTTCACCTGTTTTTACTTGGGCTTCTCTAGTATCATGAGGCACCTTATGCCTATTTTTATTGCCAATAGTCACCATCATCATCTCACTGCTAGGAATGGCCTTTGCACAACAGCGAACCCCTAACTGGCACACACAGAAGATCAACAGGAGGAAGACAATGATGGGGACCAGCATTTTCATTGCAATCTCGAGCCATGAAGGTACCCAGGCGAATGCCGCGCTAAGCCAGTCACTTGGTTGAACACCACCTTCTTTTTTATCATTCTCACTCCCAGTTCATGTACAGCTGCAATCACGTGCGAGAGTGTCCCGTTCTCAGCATCCGAAGAAGGTATGAAAGTGCAACATGAACTCACGATTCTTCGGCAAACACTGCCCTCCATAGATGTTAGGAGGTCAAGCATGTAGCTGTTTTGCATTGTCATTAGTCTCAGTGCTCTTAGTTCCACCTTGATGACGTTGAACCCCTCCTCAGTGTCGTTTGCCAGTTGGATCAGCTCCCAATTAACAATTTGGAGCCATTCGGCATTCACTCGTGCTTGGATGTTTGGAATTAGTGATGCTAAAAATGTTTCTGCTGAGTTGAAAAGTTTATATTCATCAGGAATTTGTGCCAGGAGGTTGGAAGAGTCTTTAGAGAGGTAGTTGGATGTTCTCTTTTTGCGTGACACTGGATCTTGCAGCTTGTTTTCAGATAGTATGTCAAAGATGGGGGGATAGTCACTGGTAGGTTGTGTGGCAGTTGCTGTCTGTTGGGCACCATTTCCCCCCGGATATGCTTTTCTGGTATCACGAGCAGTGCGAAGTGCAGCGTTGCCAGAGCACAGTAGCCCCTCCATGATGAAGGAGGTGCAAGTATGCCTGTTTGCCACACATCCAATAATGGTCCATCAGGGCCGCAGTTCCTTTTTGCATGTCAGAGATGACAAGGGTTCCGTTGCAACGTGTGTTTGAACACATGGGTAGTTTTCCTTCCCCCTGAAAGCATAGTTCATTTTTTTCTTCATGTTGAATCTTTATCATTGTTTCAAGCGCCCGATAAGCCACGCAGTGCTTCAGATTTACACATGACGGTTGCATCTTGCCATTTATTTTCTGTGAACATTGTCCCTTTTATTGCCTAAAAATGGTTCCTTAAAACAAGTTGCACCTTCAGGTTTGTTCTTGCATATTTTCTCATCTGCAGGGAGCAGTTGCAGTTTCACTGTGTGTGCCTGGAAGGTGCTCCTGATTATACATAGTACGAGGTGGACGAGACACTGGGATTCTACTATAGGGGCTTCTTGAGGCAGTAAAACCTTAGGCGTTCCTCAGCATGAGGTATCAGTGAATATACATAGCAGCTACCGTTCGTAGCCTGCCTACCAGTGGTGCTCATGTCTGAGTACAATTTGTTAGACTGGCCCGGATGGCGGAGGTCTTCTACCTTATCCAACCCCAACCCATGATACACATCGTATTAGTACTGTTGCACTTGCCTTTTCCTTCTACTGTACATACTAGTTCAGCCTCTAGCTAATGACCTTGTGGACCGCCATGATACATGAGGATTTGTATACGTTCATTGTTTTCAGCCGGGAAATCGGAAAAATACCAGTTTTCATAATTACATTAGTGTCAGTGTTAAATTGCCAATATTGAGAACCTGGGTGGGTACTTCGCGTAACAGTGAGGAACATAGTATACATTTGATTAACAGTTGAGGCAGTTTCTTAGTCGGTTGTGAGGCAGTTTGTGGCATTGTAAACATGGTTGGGGTCAGTGACCCGTCACTTTTCATATCACTTGTGCTGTCATTCTCATTATTTACCACTATCCCAGGCTGTGGGGTTTCTCTTGTGCAGTTCTTGTGTAGGGTAGTAAGGTTTGGAGATGCATTATTATCCCATATTAGTTTTACCCCATTCCATATCAGTTTCCCCTCTTCTGGTATTAGTGTTCTCCCCTCCCCCCCTTCTTTTATGTCTCCCCAAATAAAAGATGCACCCCAATATATACAGAGTCAAACATTATCACAGAAAAAATAATGGCTGTAAAGTGCAGGCCGCAAGTATAGCTATACACCCTAGTGGCACTTATTTCATTCCTACTGCTATCTATCTCATTTCGCTCTGCTGCAAGTGGCTTTCTCTCCACCATCGTAGCTCCTATGGAAGGGGATATAACGGGACAGGGGTTAATAAAGGTTGAGCTTTGAATAAGAGGTGAGATCAGTGGAGAAACAGAGAAAGTATGGAAATGTGGGACAACAAGAAAAAAGAGTTTTCACATATCAATATACACTTTATATTATATAAATATAATCTTATTCTGTATATTTACATTTGAATTTTTATATTTTCTGCCTGTTTTACTTCTCTTGTGTTTTCTGATATAATTTCTAAGGCACTGTTGCCTCTCTTTCATTTTCTTGTGGCGTTTCTGGCATCACACTATCATGAGCTTTCCTTATGTCCAATAAGTGCACCCAGTCCCTTTGCCTTTACTGCTAAAGGGGTACAGTATATTACCTCATAGGGACCATGGAACCTCAGCGAGTTGCATTTCCTTACAAAGCTGCCAACATACACCAGTTCGCCAGGCATTAGTGGTTTTGCTGGGCTGTCTACAGCCGCAGTTGTCGTTTCTGTTTCGCTCTCTCGTGTGAAAGGTGGGGCAATTTGTTTGGCAATACATCTTAGTGCTCTGGTGAGGTGGGTGAGGTATTCTTTGAATTCCTCACCTAACACAGCCGCTGTTTTGTGTGCATCTGACAATCTCCTTACAGGCGACATTGGCGTTTGCATGTGCCTACCAGTCACTATTTCGTGAGGGGACAGGTGGTGGTCTTTGCTGGGCTGTGTGTGCAATGGGAACAGGGCCAAAGGCAGGCAATGGACCCAATTATTCTTTAGAGAGTGGCATAGTTTTGCCATTGTGCTTTTAAGAAGGCCGTTGATTTTCTTGACCACCCTGTTTGTAAATTGAGCACATTTTATGTTTTATTCCCAATAAAGCTGTTACTTCCTTAAACAGAAACAGGTCATTTACAAAATCTGTTCCGTTGTCGGACCATATGACATTGCATATGCCCCAACGCAGGAACACTTCCCATACTATGAATTTTGCTGCACAGTTCGTGTGTGGGTGGGCACAGTTGCCTGCCTCCACCCAGCGCAAGAAGGGACAGACCACCACGATCAGATATCTCGCTCCATTGCACCTTTCTACCATGTCTGCAATGTGCAGTTCACGAAAAGGTCTCACAGGGCAAGGCAATGTTCCCTGTAGGGTTCTAAGAGTAATTCCTGAGTTAAATGTTTGACTGGTTGTACATTCTATTGTGAGTTTATTGAGATACTCCTGGAGGTTTGGGATAAACCAATCCTCCCGGATATCTGCTGCTATGTGCTGTTTTGAGGTGTGGGCTGGGAAATGCAGCTGTTCAGGAGATCAGTTGGCGACTGGGTGCATCCTCTTTTGGTCCATAGTTCCTTTACGCCAAGTGTGCCTCTCTTTTGGAGTTCTATTATCGGAGCTATAGCTAGTGCATTGTATCCCTCTTCTTTGGGCTCTTATTGTTTTCCTTTCAACATGCATTCTGTATTCATTGGTTTTAGGAGGTAAGTCGCTTCTTTTGCAGCAGCATCCGCTGCTGCGTTCCCTAGTGATATTCCGTCATTGTTATTGGTGTGGGCTTGGCATTTTACCAGGGCCACTACTGAGGGTTCTGCAAGTGCTTCTACTGACTCATTCAGCAGTTGTGCATGTTGTACTGGGGACCATCCACCCTTCGGAACCCCCTCCATCCACCCTTTGGAACCCCCTCCATCTCCATAGTGATAAGCCAGCATGTACTGTAGTGGTAACATATGCAGAATCGGAATAAATAGTTACTGCACATCCTTTTGCTGCGTGTAATGCTTCGATGAGTGCCACTAATTCTGCTGCCTGAGCTGAGATCTGCACGGGTAAGCACTTTTGAACCAGTACCTCTTATTCCCCTTCTCCCATTCTCACGACTGCCTCTCCGACATGTTTTTCACCCATTTCTGGACAGATGGATGCTGATCCATCAACAAAATATACCTCACCCTCCTCCAGTGCATTCTCGCTTGCTTTGGGAATATCATCCCCTTTCCCCTTATAAGTGGAAACATCATGGTCTTGCATATCTTTTACTGAACATGGATCTGTGAGAAAAGTAGCAGGGTTTACTGTTTTACATCGTACTACGTGTACGTTTGGACTTGATATTATAACTTCGTATGCTGATGCTCTTTGTGTGGTCAGTGTGGATTTGGACCTTTCAAGTATGGCGAACAGGGAGTGTTCAAAGTACAAAATGACAGAGCATCCCGTCACAATTGTTGAACTCTTTTCTATTGCAAAGGCGGCTGCAGCAAGAGCCTGTTCGCAAGCGAAGTGCCCTTGCATTACTGAATCAAGTGTGACGCTGTAGCACGCTAATGGCTTGTGGCCCATGGATGGTTTTTGTGTCAATTCTGCTGTCATGAATGTCCCGTTTGAGTCTGAGAAGACGTAAAATTCCCATTCATAATAGTGTGTGACTTGGACTATGGCGGTACTTATCAGTTCTTTAAGTGTCTCGAAGGCAATATGCAATTCAGGTGTCTATGTGATGGGTGTCTTGTCTTTCTTTGCTTCTTTCAGCCCTTGTAATAGCGGTTGTGTGTAGGCAGCATAGTCTAATATCCATGCCTTGCAGTAATTGCAGATGCTGAGAAACTTCTGCATATCCTTCACAGTATGTGGTCTGGCTGAGGCATGCACTGCTGCCGCTCTGTCAGGTATTATTCTCTTGCCATCTTTTGAAATCAGTTGGCCCAAGTACAGCACCTCAGTCAGACAATACTGCAATTTGTTTTCGTCCACCTTGTACCCCTTCTGGGCCAGCAATTTAAGCAATGTGGCAGAATACCTCAGACAATTCTATTCTCCTTCACTACATACCAGGAGGTCATCTACGTACTGAATGACTATGCTCTGAACATCAATATTGCAGAGGTCTTCATGCAATATTCTGTTGAAAATGCTTGGGCTCTCACAATACCCTGAGGGCAATCGTCGATGCTCATATCCCCTCCCCCCTAGTGTGAAGGCTGTAAGGTACTGTGATCCTGGGTCGAGTGGTATTGATAAAAATGCATTATTCAGGTCCACCACAGTGAAATGGATGCCGGATTAGGCACAAGCGGAAACTTCTTTTGGAAGTGCGCCACGATCCATCTTTCGCTTTCTTGATGGGGTTCACTGCGGTGTTACATGGTGAATTCATGGGGACAATGATACCCTGTTGCAGTAGTGCATGTATTGTTTCTTTATTCCCTCCCTCTGCCTCCCTGGACAAGGGATACTGTCTCACTCTGGGCAGGACCGCACCTGGTTTAAGTTTTATTTTTACTGCGGTCACTTCCCTTAATAACCCCACATCATGGGGGCCCATGGTCCTCAATTATGGCAGTACTTGTTGCAAGGGGCCTCATTACGAGTTTGGAGGCAGCCATGGAGCTATTAGCTCCATGGCTGCCTCCAAACCGGGCTCCTTTACCGGGTTCCTGCAATGAGGAATAACCAGGTCTTTCTGACATAGGAGGACCGGGTAATTGCTCCTTGCAGGAACCCATCCCCATTCGAGCCCCCATAGGGCTCAATGGGAATGGGGAGGGAGGTAATAACGGGCAGATTACATCTGGCCCGTTATTACCTCCCTCTTCCCCTCGCGGGAACCGGAAAAGACGTCTGGTTTTACCAGACGTCTGGTCCGGGTCCCGCCAAGGGAACCTCGTAATACATGCTCCCAGAATGAAGGGGGCGGTCCCGTACCGGCCCCCTTCATTCAGGGAGCGCAAGGGTCATAATGAGGCCCTGCATCACAGAAAGATGGCGGTGCACTGACAACAGCCATGAGGGGGTTTGTTACCCCTTTTTACTGTACCATTAAATCACAGGGCATCCACATTTCCAGTATGATCTCGCTATCAGAGTCGTTGTCAGTGAAAAGCTCCTTGTACGTTAATTCTTATAGGGGTACTTTGGGGTCAATACACAACACTGCATGCCACTCACAGCTGTGGGTGTCCAGGCCTATTGCTACAACGCGTTTTTCTGACACTTGGACACTCTGCAGATTGAGGGACAGAATGGTACCAGGCTCTATCTCGGGCGTTGCCACTGGGCCACACACAAAATCAGAAGGCACTCTCCATTCGTTTCATGTTAATTCTGGCACTGCTCTTGCTAATACTTGTATTCCATATATAAACATGTCTGCATTTGTGGGTACCACCCACACTTTTACTTCGTTGCCTATTTTGTGTATCAGCAGCATTGATCAGAGTGTGCACATGCCCGGGGTAGAACAGTCTATCCCCCTGTCTGTGAATGCTATGGTCATGTTGAGCTTGCTAAGTAAGTCTTGCCCCAGTAAGTTTACAGGAGAATCTTCGCGGTACAGTAAGGATGTTTCCCCCCCCCCACCCGATTCTAGCATCCAAATCTTCTGTGTAAGGAACCGTGACCACAGCCCCAGAGAATCCTTGCGTCTCGAGATTTTTGCCAGATAACGGAAAATCACCTTCACATAGACATGATTTTCCCACTCCCGAGTCCACCATAAAGATGAACGGTTTGTTCCCTATATCTGCCCCTACCAGTGGTTCCTTGTCTGGATGTAAGGTAGTGGATGGGACTGGACACGCAAGTGCTCTCTGTGGGCTGTCCTAATCAGGGTGGGTATCTGCTCCGGTGCAGGAGAAAATATTTTCACTTAGCACACATGTTCCTTGATACAGGGCCGGCGCGCCATTAGCGGTGGTAGAAAATGGGTTGGCATGGCGATGTGTCATTTGACTTTGGTGAGTGGGACGCGACTGCATACTATGTGGAGGGTGTCTGAGCATATGGTACCTCGGTATTGGTCTACTGTCTGATTGTTCATCCTCTTCGACCTCCCTTGGGGAAGGCCGTGTGGGCTACCTGGGTGGGGGTTTCCATACTGTTGTTGATTATATTGTGGCTGCTGCTACTGATAGATCCCCCCTTGTCTGATGTGGCATTGCTGTGAAAAATTGCACCATCTCCCACAAGACCAACACTGCCCTTGCCCTCCTCCTCTCGGCCCTTGCCCCCCATATCCTCCTCCCCTCTGTCCCCGGAACCCACCTCGTCCCGATGCGGTTCTTCCTGGCCATTGGGGTCCCATGTATGGTTGATCTCCTCCCCACTGCTCTTGCCCGTTGTCTGCCCATGCTGCTACCATCCTTGCTTGTATTGCTACTGACACTCCTCCTTCTTCTCCGTGTTGTTCTGGGGGTGGTACTGCAGTTACTGCCGCGACTAGCACTAACTTACTCTGTACGAGTTTTGCTTCTTCAACTAATCTCCTCTGCATTGTTTCTTTCTCTCTCTCTTTGATCCTCCTGCAATGGTGAACTATAATGCTCTGAATTTCTGGTCATCCTTTGGCTTCTATCCCAGCTATTTTATCAAGGGCCTTCTGTATTTCCTTTGGGAGGCCTTGCTTAATGATGAAATAAAATAGGGAGGTGGATTGGTCCCAGGCCGTGCCCGTCTCCGCGTGCCACATCTCCAGCACCGAAGAATGAACTGCGCAGCATCTTCCTCATCCCCCATAGTGCATTGCATTATAGAGTGTACATCGGGGGTGTCTGGGAAGGTTCTCCGCAGGGCATCCCACACTAGTGGACACACATTATTGAACGACGCACCATCATGTGTATCGTTTCCTGTGGTGACCCCGGGAATGCTGCTTTCACCCACACTGAGTTTGCGTTGGAGGGATTTGAGGAGGTCGTTTTTATCTATCAATGCCCAGGGCACATAATGGGGCCACCCTGCTCCTTTATGAATGAGGGGCATTTGTAATTTTGATCTTATCTTTCTGCGATTTACCTTTGTTTCTTTCTTTTTCGCTAATGCCATTCTTCCCATTCTGTTTCCTAGGCTGTTTTCCCACCCTTCTACTTCCTCTGCCACCCTTGGGGATACCCACTTAACTACCTGTATTCCTCCTAAGGCCCCCTCCTCACCCTCGTCAAAATCGCTCCCACATTCCTCATCTCTTTCCGAAGCTACTTTATCGTATCCTACACTCTCTATCTCTCCCTCCCTTTCGACTCGTACTCTCTTTATTGGTGCACTGTCTATTCTAAAAAGACCCCAGATTTCCACTCAGTTTCTGGCAGGAGAGAGGAGCTTTTTAAGGGTTGTGACACTGGCCCTTCCCCCAATGGTTGGGTTCTCTCACATATTGCTCTCAATTGGGTCAGCTAGGTTTGCGTGGGTGTTAGCGCTATTTCAAGATCTTGTGTAGATGGCCCTATGGGGGCAGGCAAAGTTGCAAAATACAGTGAGTGGGGGGGGCTGAGCTGGGAGTCACTGACGTTCTTCCACTAGTACATAGGCTGGGTCGGAGTATCCCGCTGCAGGTCTTGTGAGTAACAGGTATATCTTTTTGGGCTCTTTGCTCCCCTTCCCTGCTTCCTTCTCCCCATCTTGCGTGTCTTTAGGTGACCCACCCTCTTTTCCCTTATTATTTGTGGTGGGTGTTTCCTCAAACATCTTCAACAAATCTAGCATCTCTCGTCTGTTCTGGAGCGGTTTCCCCTTGTATTTTGCCATCAAGTAAGTTGCTATATGATCTAATATGTCCTTATTAAAAGACTCTCCTTCCGGCCATGCATGAGGTGATCCTCCCCCCTTTGTTTCCATTACCCACTGACCATGGTACTTTTTTATTCGTTCACTGTAAAAGGGGAGGTGCTTGCAAATATGTGACAGTGGGGTATCCATCCCCATTTTCTTGAAAGAATCCCCCTCTTTGAGCTCAATCTACAAATCTTAATCACTTGTACAATCAACAATACCTTTTTTATCCTTGCACATCACTGATACATTTGTCAGACCATAGACATGAAACCACAAACCACTGAACACTTCACAGACGAACCAACAGAGATACCGAAAACATTGAACCTTAATCCCTCCCTGTCTTTTCCCCTAGTTCCTTTCCCTTGTTTGGAGCAACACCCCTTCCGTACTCGTGCTACACTCACATCACATTTACCCCCTGCTGGGCATGCCTCCACATCTTTAAAATCACTAAAACAATAAGTTAATAATCTCTATTTATTCCTGAGCCCACTGTTTATAGGAGGCTCTTAGGTTTCACCCTTTTCACTTATTTCCTGCACTGGTCGGGACAGTGCACTGCGGCGCCGCCTTTTACCCCCTCTTGGAGCTAGTTTCCTGTTTCTTCCTCTATTTTTCCACTTTATTTTTGTTTATGTATATAAAAAAACTAATGACCATGACAAAAGAAAGCACTTCGTTTCCTACAGTTATTCTTCTTCATCCATACCCGTATCATGCGTGTTCCCCTTACTAAATCTGCTCCAATTCCTTCCTGTCCCCTTATTTATTTTGTCTTGCAATCAATACTCATGCGCCCGTGTTCTTCCAAGAGCCTCCGTTTGCGGTCTATCCACAAAGCTTTGGCCTCCCCCTCGTGACCGCACACGGCTCAGGCGAGCAGCGGGGTATTCACAAAGCCGGAACCCACGATAACCGCTTTCTTCTGCGTACGTGTTTTGGGGCCGGTCAGCCGTAGGTGGGGGCGGCCCTTTCAGGGAAGCTCTAGATCTTGCCACAAGTACGGGGGTCTCAAGGAATATCACGCAAGAAGGGTCACCAAATGAAGGTATACTCCTCACAACACATAATACCCAATAGACCAAATAATGGACACACCCTGTGAGGGAATGAGACCAGGAGATTAATTGCAAGTAAAACAAATTTATATAAGATAAAGTATCCATGCAGAGAACTCTGCTGCCCGAGAGCGCTCTCTTGACAGATACACGGGCAGCCCTTTAAAAAGGCACCAAGCGTCAGCTGTGACATCACATATAGGTAACAAACTAACAAAATCAATTTGCTAGGTATGCATACTAATCCCAGCTCCATATGGGATGCCTGGGTTCCATTGGTTGCTGTCTCTTAGTCAGTCACGGTGCACGTAGTCAGCTGGACTCCTTGCTGCCGTGAAGGTCAGGGCAGAGAGACGCTACAATGCTATCTAACTAAGCTAAACAACAGGAAATGATTGCATAAGAGTAGTGGCAGACATAAAAATCATTGGATAAATTGGGGTACTTTCAGGTCATTGGCAGATATATTGGTATTCCGACCCTTGTGCTCAAGGGTTCATAAGACACGGTACCCCAGATCCAGGTGTTATTCTTGTGATTTTGATCTACCTGATGCCTCATGATACAGATAGACATGTGTTTGTTTTGGGCAGGAAATATTGGTGCATAGGATTATGGCTATGGTGGGTGTCCTGGAATGGTCATTGCAAGGGGCCAGATGCATATCTACATCAAAGAGTAGAGGTTGAGGGACTGGTGGCCCATGGTCTGGCGGGTGGGAGTCGAGGGAGCAAGGGCAGGTTAGTGGAGATGAATGGGCACATAGCATGTGGCCTGCTCTGGTCTCAGTGCAATGAGCTCATCTGACACGAAAGGATACTAAACGTTGCAACTATGAATGGCTGCACTCCTGTGAGAACACGGCTTGTGTGGAGCTGGCAGGAGGCGGAGGGGGCTCGGGCTGTCTGTGCGCTGCGCTGAATAAGGGAGAACCATGACTACTGAGAGGTCATTCTTGGGCCTAGTAAAAGATAGCGTTTGGTGTAGCACAAAATGGAGTTGCTAGGCCATGACAAAGTTATTTGTTTGTTTACTAATATTATGTAATATTATGTAATGCAGAAGATAGAGAGGAGGTTGGGGGCGTACGACACTTTAGCAAATACTGCGTCTAGGTATTGCGGGAATGGTAAGGGGGTGGGAAAGACCACCTCTGCCCTAACATTAGCCTGCCTTTTTGGACCAAATCACTCGGTTCCTGCTCCTTTCTTTTGCTCCCCTTCTTAATCTACACCTATTTCCAAAAAGCACTCTGCAGGCCTGGCCTTCAATGTCCAGCTCACTGCCTCTTATAGTCATCTCAAGGACCCATGCAATGGAAAAGGAAGCAAGTCTCTGCTTGGAACTCCAGCTCCAATTTGCATTGCAATATATGTGTCTTTTTCCCTTAAACAGAACAAACGGGTTGCGAGCTGGCACCATTCAATGTTTTGCTGCCTTGACCTCACTGATAGCACCCTGGGCATTTGCATCCTGAGGCAAATGGCCACAAGGTCCTCTTCTTCTGGCAGGGAATGACCAGCTATTTACTTGGGTTGCCGGCCATTACAAACTGGGATTGACCACTGCATTAATGCTTAAATAGAATACTTTCTCCTTTCCCTCAATCATTGTACCCCAATCAATAAAAGTTTATTTTGGACACCCTACCTTAAAAACCTGTATACAAACACAGACAGAATAAAATTGAATAAGAGTGGAGTGAGTACATATTAAAACCGATTGATAAAAAATTGATAAAAAAACATAAGGGAACAATGAGCAAATAGATTTAGAAAGCACCTATCTCTCTTACTCTTACGCTCCTATGAGCCACGTAGTGTGTGTGTGCTGCACCAATGGAGTACCAGCATTATGGCTGGCGTGGCCAGTAAGGCTTGATGCCGGAAGGCATTTCAGCCTTGGACCACGCCAGCCGTAGTACGATTCCAGTTACCTCGCCAGCGTTCCTGCTTACCTGCCTTCCAGCACTTCTCCGGTAAGTGGTCTGTTTGTGTTTGTGTGTCGGGTCTGTTTTGCTCTATGTTTGTGTTGTGTATGTTGGGGTGGGGGGTGTGTCGGGTGTGTATGAATGTTTGGTTTTGAATGTTTTGTGTATGTTGAGATGCGAGGGTGGGGGGGTGTCAGATGTGTATGAATGTTTGGTTTTGAATGTTTTGTTTATGTTGAGATGCGGGGGTGGGAGGGTGTCGGATGTGTATGAATGTTTGGTTTTGAATGTTTTTTTTGTGTATGTTGAGATGCGGGGGTGGAGGGGTGTCGGATGTGTATGAATGTTTGGTTTTGAATGTTTGTTTTGTGTATGTTGAGATGTGGGGGTGGGGGGGCAATGAATGTCTGTATGGGTGCTTGTTTGAGAGTGTGCTGATTTGGGAGGTGGGGGGTTCTGGTCTCTATGGGTGCATGCTTGAGAGTGTGTGTGCTGAGTTGGGGGTGGGGGGTTTGGGTCTGTATGGGTGCTTGTTTGAGAGTGTGCTGATTTGGGGGGTGGGGGGTTCTGGTCTGTATGAGTGCATGCTTGAGAGTGTGTGTGCTGAGTTGGGGGTGGGGGGTTCTGGTCTGTATGGGTGCTTGTTTGAGAGTGTGCTGATTTGGGCGGTGGGGGGTTCTGGTCTGTATGGGTGCATGCTTGAGAGTGTGTGTGCTGAGTTGGGGTGGGGGGTTTTTGGGTCTCTATGGGTGCTTGTTTGAGAGTGTGCTGATTTGGGGGGTGGGGGTTTGGGTCTGTATGGGTGCATGGTTGAGAGTGTGCTGATTTGGGGGGTGGGGGGTTTCGGTCTATATGGGTGCATGCTTGAGAGTGTGTGTGCTGAGTTGGGGGTGGGGGGTTCTGGTCTGTATGGGTGCTTGTTTGAGAGTGTGCTGATTTGGGCGGTGGGGGGTTCTGGTCTGTATGGGTGCATGCTTGAGAGTGTGTGTGCTGAGTTGGGGGTGGGGGGTTTGGGTCTGTATGGGTGCTTGTTTGAGAGTGTGCTGATTTGGGGGGTGGGGGTTCTGGTCTGTATGGGTGCATGCTTGAGAGTGTGTGTGCTGAGTTGGGGGTGGGGGGTTTGGGTCTGTATGGGTGCTTGTTTGAGAGTGTGCTGATTTGGGGGGTGGGGGGTTCCGGTCTGTATGGGAGCATGCTTGAGAGTGTGCATGCTGAGTTGGGGGTGGGGGGTTTGGGTCTGTATGGGTGCTTGTTTGAGAGTGTGCTGATTTGGGGGGTGGGGGGATCTGGTCTGTATGAGTGCATGCTTGAGAGTGTGTGTGCTGAGTTGGGGGTGGGGGGTTTGGGTCTGTATGGGTGCTTGTTTGAGAGTGTGCTGATTTGGGGGGTGGGGGGTTCCGGTCTGTATGGGTGCATGCTTGAGAGTGTGTGTGCTGAGTTGGGGGTGGGGGGTTTGGGTCTGTATGGGTTCTTGTTTGAGAGTGTGCTGATTTGGGAGGTGGGGGGTTCTGGTCTGTATGGGTGCATGCTTGAGAGTGTGTGTGCTGAGTTGGGGGTGGGGGGTTTGGGTCTGTATGGGTGCTTGTTTGAGAGTGTGCTGATTTGGGGGGTGGGGGGTTCTGGTCTGTATGAGTGCATGCTTGAGAGTGTGTGTGCTGAGTTGGGGGTGGGGGGTTTGGGTCTGTATGGGTGCTTGTTTGAGAGTGTGCTGATTTGGGCGGTGGGGGGTTCTGGTCTGTATGGGTGCATGCTTGAGAGTGTGTGTGCTGAGTTGGGGTGGGGGGTTTTTGGGTCTCTATGGGTGCTTGTTTGAGAGTGTGCTGATTTGGGGGGTGGGGGTTTGGGTCTGTATGGGTGCATGGTTGAGAGTGTGCTGATTTGGGGGGTGGGGGGTTTCGGTCTGTATGGGTGCATGCTTGAGAGTGTGTGTGCTGAGTTGGGGGTGGGGGGTTTGGGTCTGTATGGGTGCTTGTTTGAGAGTGTGCTGATTTGGGGGGTGGGGGTTCTGGTCTGTATGGGTGCATGCTTGAGAGTGTGTGTGCTGAGTTGGGGGTGGGGGGTTTGGGTCTGTATGGGTGCTTGTTTGAGAGTGTGCTGATTTGGGGGGTGGGGGGTTCCGGTCTGTATGGGTGCATGCTTGAGAGTGTGCATGCTGAGTTGGGGGTGGGGGGTTTGGGTCTGTATGGGTGCTTGTTTGAGAGTGTGCTGATTTGGGGGTGGGGGGATCTGGTCTGTATGAGTGCATGCTTGAGAGTGTGTGTGCTGAGTTGGGGGTGGGGGGGTTGGGTCTGTATGGGTGCTTGTTTGAGAGTGTGCTGATGTGGGGGGTGGGGGGTTCCGGTCTGTATGGGTGCATGTTTGAGAGTGTGTGTGCTGAGTTGGGGGTGGGGGGTTTGGGTCTGTATGGGTTCTTGTTTGAGAGTGTGCTGATTTGGGGGTTGGGGGTTCTGGTCTGTATGGGTGCATGCTTGAGAGTGTGTGTGCTGAGTTGGGGGTGGGGGGTTTGGGTCTGTATGGGTGCTTGTTTGAGAGTGTGCTGATTTGAGGGGTGGGGGTTTCTGGTCTGTATGGGTGCGTGCTTGAGAGTGTGTGTGCTGAGTTGGGGTGGAGGGGTTTGGGTCTGTATGGGTGCTTGTTTGAGAGTGTGCTGATTTGGGGAGTGGGGGTTCTGGTCTGTATGGGTGCATGCTTGAGAGTGTGTGTGCTGAGTTGGGGTTGGGGTTTGGGTCTGTATGGGTGCTTGTTTGAGAGAGTGCTGATTTGGGGGATGGGGGGTTCTGGTCTGTATGGGTGCATGATTGAGAGTGTGTGTGCTGAGTTGGGGGTGGGGGGTTTGGGTCTGTATGGGTGTCGGATGTGTATGAATGTTTGGGTTTGAATTATTTTTTGTATGTTGAGATGTGGGGGTGGGGCGGAGTCAGATGTGTATGAATGTTTGGTTTTTAATGTTTTTTTTGTTTATGTTGAGATGCGGGGATGGGGGGGTGTCAGATGTGTATGAATGATTGGGTTTCAATGTTTGTTTTGTGTATGTTGAGATGCGGGGGTGGGAGGGTGTCAGATGTGTATGAATGTTTGGTTTTGAATGTTTGTTTTGTGTATGTTGAGATGCGGGGGTGGGGGGGGCATCGGGTGTGCATGAATGTTTGTTTTGGAGTGTAAGTGCGGTGTATGTTGAGATGCAGGGTCTGTATGGGTGCATGCTTGCTAGATTGTATGCTGATTTGGGGGGTGGAGGGTTCTGGTCTGTATGGGTGCATGGATGAGAGTTTGTATGCTGATTTGGGGGGTGGGGGGTTCTGGTTTGTATGGGTGCATGGTTGAGAGTTTGTATGCTGATTTGGGGGGTGGGGGTTTGGGTCTGTATGGGTGCTTGTTTGAGACTGTGCTGATTTGGGAGGTGGGGGGTTCTGGTCTGTATGGGTGCATGCTTGAGAGTGTGTGTGCTGAGTTGGGGGTGGGGGGGTTTGGGTCTGTATGGGTGCTTGTTTGAGAGTGTGCTGATTTGGGGGTGGGGGGTTCTGGTCTGTATGGGAGCATGCTTGAGAGTGTGTGTGCTGATTTGGGGGTGGGGGTTGGGGTCTGTATGGGTGCATGGTTGAGAGTTCGTATGCTGATTTGGGGGTTGGGGGGGTTCTGGTCTGTATGGGTGCATGCTTGAGAGTGTGTGTGCTGAGTTGGGGGTGGGGGGTTTGGGTCTGTATGGGTGCTTGTTTGAGGGTGTGCTGATTTTGGGGGTGGGGGGTTCTGGTCTGTATGGGTGCATGCTCGAGAGTGTGTGTGCTGAGTTGGGGTGGGGGGTTTGGGTCTGTATGGGTGCTTGTTTGAGAGTGTGCTGATTTGGGGGGTTCTGGTCTGTATGGGTGCATGCTTGAGAGTGTGTGTGCTGAGTTGGGGGTGGGGCGTTTGGGTCTGTATGGGTGCTTGTTTGAGAGTGTGCTGATTTGGGGGGTGGGGGTTCTGGTCTGTATGAGTGCATGCTTGAGAGTGTGTGTGCTGAGTTGGGGGTGGGGGGTTTGGGTCTGTATGGGTGCATGGTTGAGAGTTTGTATGCTGATTTGGTGGGTGGGGGGGTTCGGGTCTGTATGGGTGCTTGTTTGAGGGTGTGCTGATTTTGGGGGTGGGGGGTTCTGGTCTGTATGGGTGCATGCTCGAGAGTGTGTGTGCTGAGTTGGGGTGGGGGGTTTGGGTCTGTATGGGTGCTTGTTTGAGAGTGTGCTGATTTGGGGGGTTCTGGTCTGTATGGGTGCATGCTTGAGAGTGTGTGTGCTGAGTTGGGGGTGGGGCGTTTGGGTCTGTATGGGTGCTTGTTTGAGAGTGTGCTGATTTGGGGGGTGGGGGTTCTGGTCTGTATGAGTGCATGCTTGAGAGTGTGTGTGCTGAGTTGGGGGTGGGGGGTTTGGGTCTGTATGGGTGGTTGTTTGAGAGTGTGCTGATTTGGGGGGTGGGGGGTTCTGGTCTATATGGGTGCATGCTTGAGAGTGTGCTGATGTTGGCGGTGGGGGGTTCTGGTCTGTTTGGGTGCATGCTTGAGAGTGTGTGTGCTGAGTTGGGGGTGGGGGGGGTTTGGGTCTGTATGGGTGCTTGTTTGAGAGTGTGCTGATTTTGGCGGTGGGGGGTTCTGGTCTGTATGGGTGCATGGTTGAGAGTTTGTATGCTGATTTGGGGGGTGGGGGGTTCTGGTCTGTATGGGTGCATGCTTGAGTGTGTGTGCTGAGTTGGGGGTGGGGGTTTGGGTCTGTATGGGTGCTTGTTTGAGAGTGTGCTGATTTGGGGGGTGGGGGGTTCCGCTCTGTATGGGTGCATGCTTGAGAGTGTGTGTGCTGAGTTGGGGGTGGGGGGTTTGGGTCTGTATGGGTGCTTGTTTGAGAGTGTGCTGATTTGGGGGGTGGGGGGTTCTGGTCTGTATGAGTGCATGCTTGAGAGTGTGTGTGCTGAGTTGGGGGTGGGGGGGTTTGGGTCTGTATGGGTGCTTGTTTGAGAGTGAGCTGATTTGGGCAGTAGGGGGTTCTGGTCTGTATGGGTGCATGCTTGAGAGTGTGTGTGCTGAGTTGGGGGTGGGGGGTTTGGGTCTGTATGGGTGCTTGTTTGAGAGTGTGCTGATTAGGGGGGTATGGGGTTCTGGTCTCTGAGTGCATGCTTGAGAGTGTGTGTGCTGAGTTGGGGGTGGGGGGGTTTGGGTCTGTATGGGTGCTTGTTTGAGAGTGTGCTGATTTGGGCGGTAGGGGGTTTTGGTCTGTATGGGTGCATGCTTGAGAGTGTGTGTGCTGAGTTGGAGGTGGGGGGTTTGGGTCTGTATGGGTGATTGCTAGATTGTATGCTGATTTGGGGGGTGGGGGTTCGGGTCTGTATGGGTGCATGGTTGAGAGTTTGTATGCTGATTTGGGGGGTGGAGGGATCGGGTCTGTATGGGTGCTTGTTTGAGAGTGTGCTGATTTGGGGGGTGGGGGGTTCCGGTCTGTATGGGTGTATGGTTGAGAGTTTGTATGCTGAATTGGGGGTGGGGGGTATGGGTCTGTATGGGTGATTGCTAGATTGTATGCTGATTTGGGCGGTGGGGGTTCTGGTCTCTATGAGTGCATGCTTGAGAGTGTGTGTGCTGAGTTGGGGGTGGTGGGGTTTGGGTCTGTATGGGTGCTTGTTTGAGAGTGTGCTGATTTGGGGGGTGGGGGGTTCTGGTCTGTATGGGTGCATGCTTGAGAGTGTGTGTGCTGAGTTGGGGTTGCGGGGTTTGGGTCTGTATGGGTGCTTGTTTGAGAGAGTGCTGATTTGGGGGGTGGGGGGTTCTGGTCGGTATGGGTACATGATTGAGAGTGTGTGTGCTGAGTTGGGGTGGGGGGTATGGGTCTGTATGGGTGTCGGATGTGTATGAATGTTTGGGTTTGAATTTTTTTTTGTATGTTGAGATGTGGGGGTGGGTGGGAGTCAGATGTGTTTAAATGTTTGGTTTTGAATGTTTTTTGTGTGTATGTTGAGATGCGGGGGTCGGGGGGTGTCAGATGTGTATGAATGTTTGGTTTTGAATGTTTGTTTTGTGTATGTTGAGATGCGGGGGTGATAGGGTGTCAGGTGTGTATGAATGTTCGGTTTTGAAAGTTTGTTTTGTGTATGTTGAGATGCGGGGGTGGGGGGGCATCGGGTGTGCATGAATGTTTGTTTTGGAGTGTAAGTGCGGTGTATGTTGAGATTCAGGGTCTGTATGGGTGCATGCTTGCTAGATTGTATGCTGATTTGGGGGGTGGGGGGTTCTGGTCTGTATGGGTGCATGGATGAGAGTTTGTATGCTGATTTGGGGGGTGGGGGGTTCTGGTTTGTATGGGTGCATGGTTGAGAGTTTGTATGCTGATTTGGGGGGTGGGAGGTTTGGGTCTGTATGGGTGCTTGTTTGAGACTGTGCTGATTTGGGGGGTGGGGGTTCTGGTCTGTATGGGTGCATGCTTGAGAGTGTGTGTGCTGAGTTGGGGGTGGGGGGCTTGGGTCTGTATGGGTGCTTGTTTGAGAGTGTGCTGATTTGGGCGGTGGGGGGTTCTGGTCTGTATGGGTGCATGCTTGAGAGTGTGTGTGCTGAGTTGGGGGTGGGGGGGTTTGGGTCTGTATGGGTGCTTGTTTGAGAGTGTGCTGATTTGGGGGGTGGGGGTTGGGGTCTGTATGGGTGCATGGTTGAGAGTTCGTATGCTGATTTGGGGGTTGGGGGCGTTCTGGTCTGTATGGGTGCATGCTTGAGAGTGTGTGTGCTGAGTTGGGGGTGGGGGGTTTGGGTCTGTATGGGTGCTTGTTTGAGGGTGTGCTGATTTTGGGGGTGGGGGGTTCTGGTCTGTATGGGTGCATGCTTGAGAGTGTGTGTGCTGAGTTGGGGTGGGGGGTTTGGGTCTGTATGGGTGCTTGTTTGAGAGTGTGCTGATTTGGGGGGTTCTGGTCTGTATGGGTGCATGCTTGAGAGTGTGTGTGCTGAGTTGGGGGTGGGGCATTTGGGTCTGTATGGGTGCTTGTTTGAGAGTGTGCTGATTTGGGGGGTGGGGGGTTCTGGTCTGTATGTGTGCATGCTTGAGAGTGTGTGTGCTGAGTTGGGGGTGGGGGGTTTGGGTCTGTATGGGTGCTTGTTTGAGAGTGTGCTGATTTGGGGGATCGGGGGTTCCGATCTGTATGGGTGCATGCTTGAGAGTGTGTGTGCTGAGTTGGGGGTGGGGGGTTTGGGTCTGTATGGGTGCTTGTTTGAGAGTGTGCTGATTTGGGGGGTGGGGGGTTCTGGTCTGTATGAGTACATGCTTGAGAGTGTGTGTGCTGAGTTGGGGGTGGGGGGTTTGGGTCTGTATGGGTGCTTGTTTGAGAGTGTGCTGATTTGGGGGGTGGGGGGTTCCGGTCTGTATGGGTGTATGGTTGAGAGTTTGTATGCTGAGTTGGGGGTGGGGGGTATGGGTCTGTATGGGTGATTGCTAGATTGTATGCTGATTTGGGCGGTGTGGGGTTCTGGTATGTATGAGTGCATGCTTGAGAGTGTGTGTGCTGAGTTGGGGGTGGGGGGTTTGGGTCTGTATGGGTGCTTGTTTGAGAGTGTGCTGATTTGGGGGGTGGGGGGTTCTGGCCTGTATGGGTGCATGCTTGAGAGTGTGTGTGCTGAGTTGGGGTTGGGGGGTTTGGGTCTGTATGGGTGCTTGTTTGAGAGAGTGCTGATTTGGGGGGTGGGGGTTCTGGTCTGTATGGGTGCATGATTGAGAGTGTGTATGCTGAGTTGTGGGTGGGGGGTTTGGGTCTGTATGGGTGTCGGATGTGTATGAATGTTTGGGTTTGAATTTGTTTTTGTATGTTGAGATGTGGGGGTGGGTGGGAGTCAGATGTGTTTGAATGTTTGGTTTTGAATGTTTTTTGTGTGTATGTTGAGATGCGGGGGTGGGAGGGTGTCAGATGTGTATGAATGTTCGGTTTTGAATGTTTGTTTTGTGTCTGTTGAGATGCGGGGGTGGGGGGGCATCGGGTGTGCATGAATGTTTGTTTTGGAGTGTAAGTGCGGTGTATGTTGAGATGCAGGGTCTGTATGGGTGCATGCTTGCTAGATTGTATGCTGATTTGGGGGGTGGGGGGTTCTGGTCTGTATGGGTGCATGGATGAGAGTTTGTATGGTGATTTGGGGGGAGGGGGGTTCTGGTTTGTATGGGTGCATGGTTGAGAGTTTGTATGCTGATTTGGGGGGTGGGAGGTTTGGGTCTGTATGGGTGCTTGTTTGAGACTGTGCTGATTTGGGGGGTGGGGGGTTCTGGTCTGTATGGGTGCATGCTTGAGAGTGTGTGTGCTGAGTTGGGGGTGGGGGGTTTGGGTCTGTATGGGTGCTTCTTTGAGAGTGTGCTGATTTGGGCGGTGGGGGGTTCTGGTCTGTATGGGTGCATGCTTGAGAGTGTGTGTGCTGAGTTGGGGGTGGGGGTTTGGGTCTGTATGGGTGCTTGTTTGAGAGTGTGCTGATTTTGGCGGTGGGGGCTTCTGGTCTGTATGGGTGCATGGTTGAGAGTTTGTATGCTGATTTGGGGGGTGGGGGGTTTTGGGTCTGTATGGGTGCTTGTTTGAGAGTGTGCTGATTTGGGGGGTGGAGGGTTCTGATCTGTTTGGGTGCATGTTTGAGAGTGTGTGTGCTGAGTTGGGGGTGGGGGGTTTGGGTCTGTATGGGTGCTTGTTTGAGAGTGTGCTGATTTGGGGTGGGGGGTTCTGGTCTGTATGGGAGCATGCTTGAGAGTGTGTGTGCTGAATTGGGGGTGGGGGGCTTTGGGTCTGTATGGGTGCTTGTTTGAGAGAGTGCTGATTTGGGGGGTGGGGGTTGGGGTCTGTATGGATGGATGGTTGAGAGTTTGTATGCTGATTTGGGGGTTGGGGGGGCTCTGGTCTGTATGGGTGCATGCTTGAGAGTGTGTGTGCTGAGTTGGGGGTTGGGCGTTTGGGTCTGTATGGGTGCTTGTTTGAGAGTGTTCTGATTTGGGGGGTGGGGGGTTCTGGTCTCTATGAGTGCATGCTTGAGAGAGTGTGTGCTGAGTTTGGGGTGGGGGTTTTGGGTCTGTATGGGTGCTTGTTTGAGAGTGTGCTGATTTTGGCGGTGGGGGGTTCTGGTCTGTATAGGTGCATGCTTGAGAGTGTGTGTGCTGAGTTGGGGGTGGGGGGTTTGGGTCTGTAAGGGTGCTTGCTAGATTGTATGCTGATTTGGGGGTGGGGGGTTCTGGTCTGTATGGGTGCATGGTTGAGAGTTTGTATGCTGATTTGGTGGGTGGGGGGTTCGGGTCTGTTTGGGTGCTTGTTTGAGAGAGTGCTGATTTGGGGGGTGGGGGGTTCTGGTCTGTATGGGTGCATGATTGAGAGTGTGTGTGCTGAGTTGGGGGTGGGGGTTTGGGTCTGTTTGGGTGTCGGATGTGTATGAATGTTTGGGTTTGAATTATTGTTTGTATGTTGAGATGTGGGGGTGGGGGGGAGTCAGATGTGTATGAATGTTTGGTTTTGAATGTTTTTTTTGTGTATGTTGAGATGCGGGGGTGGGGGGGTGTCAGATGTGTATGAATGATTGGGTTTCAATGTTTGTTTTGTGTATGTTGAGATGCGGGAGTGGGAGGGTGTCAGATGTGTATGAATGTTTGGTTTTGAATGTTTGTTTTGTGTATGTTGAGATGCGGGGGTGGGGGGTGTCGGATGTGTATGAATGTTTGGTTTCGAATGTTTGTTTTGTGTATGTTGAGATGCGGGGGTGGGGGGGGCATCGGGTGTGCATGAATGTTTGTTTTGGAGTGTAAGTGCGGTGTATGTTGAGATGCAGGGTCTGTATGGGTGCATGCTTGCTAGATTGTATGCTGATTTGGGGGGTGGGGGGTTCTGGTCTGTATGGGTGCATGGATGAGAGTTTGTATGCTGATTTGGGGGGAGGGGGGTTCTGGTTTGTATGGGTGCATGATTGAGAGTGTGTGTGCTGAGTTGGGGGTGGGGGTTTGGGTCTGTTTGGGTGTCGGATGTGTATGAATGTTTGGGTTTGAATTATTGTTTGTATGTTGAGATGTGGGGGTGGGGGGGAGTCAGATGTGTATGAATGTTTGGTTTTGAATGTTTTTTTTGTGTATGTTGAGATGCGGGGGTGGGGGGGTGTCAGATGTGTATGAATGATTGGGTTTCAATGTTTGTTTTGTGTATGTTGAGATGCGGGAGTGGGAGGGTGTCAGATGTGTATGAATGTTTGGTTTTGAATGTTTGTTTTGTGTATGTTGAGATGCGGGGGTGGGGGGTGTCGGATGTGTATGAATGTTTGGTTTCGAATGTTTGTTTTGTGTATGTTGAGATGCGGGGGTGGGGGGGGCATCGGGTGTGCATGAATGTTTGTTTTGGAGTGTAAGTGCGGTGTATGTTGAGATGCAGGGTCTGTATGGGTGCATGCTTGCTAGATTGTATGCTGATTTGGGGGGTGGGGGGTTCTGGTCTGTATGGGTGCATGGATGAGAGTTTGTATGCTGATTTGGGGGGAGGGGGGTTCTGGTTTGTATGGGTGCATGGTTGAGAGTTTGTATGCTGATTTGGGGGGTGGGGGGTTTGGGTCTGTATGGGTGCTTGTTTGAGACTGTGCTGATTTGGGGGGTGGGGGGTTCTGGTCTGTATGGGTGCATGCTTGAGAGTGTGTGTGCTGAGTTGGGGGTGGGGGGTTTGGGTCTGTATGGGTGCTTGTTTGAGAGTGTGCTGATTTGGGGGTGGGGGTTCTGGTCTGTATGGGAGCATGCTTGAGAGTGTGTGTGCTGATTTGGGGGTGGGGGTTGGGGTCTGTATGGGTGCATGGTTGAGAGTTTGTATGCTGATTTGGGGGTTGGGGGGGTTCTGGTCTGTATGGGTGCATGCTTGAGAGTGTGTGTGCTGAGTTGGGGGTGGGGGGTTTGGGTCTGTATGGGTGCTTGTTTGAGGGTGTGCTGATTTTGGGGGTGGGGGGTTCTGGTCTGTATGGGTGCATGCTCGAGAGTGTGTGTGCTGAGTTGGGGGTGGGGGGCTTTGGGTCTGTATGGGTGCTTGTTTGAGAGAGTGCTGATTTGGGGGGTGGGGGTTGGGGTCTGTATGGATGCATGGTTGAGAGTTTGTATGCTGATTTGGGGGTTGGGGGGGCTCTGGTCTGTATGGATGCTTGTTTGAGGGTGTGCTGATTATGGGGGTGGGGGTTCTGGTCTGTATGGGTGCATGCTTGAGAGTGTGTGTGCTGAGTTGGGGTGGGGGGTTTGGGTCTATATGGGTGCTTGTTTGATAGTGTGTTGACTTGGGGGGTTCTGGTCTGTATGGGTGCATGCTTGAGAGTGTGTGCTGAGTTGGGGGTTGGGCGTTTGGGTCTGTATGGGTGCTTGTTTGAGAGTGTGCTGATTTGGGGGGTGGGGGGTTCTGGTCTCTATGAGTGCATGCTTGAGAGTGTGTGTGCTGAGTTTGGGGTGGGGGTTTTGGGTCTGTATGGGTGCTTGTTTGAGAGTGTGCTGATTTTGGCGGTGGGGGGTTCTGGTCTGTATAGGTGCATGCTTGAGAGTGTGTGTGCTGAGTTGGGGGTGGGGGGTTTGGGTCTGTATGGGTGCTTGCTAGATTGTATGCTGATTTGGGGGTGGGGGGTTCTGGTCTGTATGGGTGCATGGTTGAGAGTTTGTATGCTGATTTGGTGGGTGGGGGTTCGGGTCTGTTTGGGTGCTTGTTTGAGAGAGTGCTGATTTGGGGGGTGGGGGGTTCTGGTCTGTATGGGTGCATGATTGAGAGTGTGTGTGCTGAGTTGGGGGTGGGGGGTTTGGGTCTGTATGGGTGTCGGATGTGTATGAATGTTTGGGTTTGAATTATTTTTTGTATGTTGAGATGTGGGGTGGGGGGGAGTCAGATGTGTATGAATGTTTGGTTTTGAATGTTTTTTTGTGTATGTTGAGATGCGGGGGTGGGGGGGTGTCAGATGTGTATGAATGATTGGGTTTCAATGTTTGTTTTGTGTATGTTGAGATGCGGGGGTGGGAGGGTGTCAGATGTGTATGAATGTTTGGTTTTGAATGTTTGTTTTGTGTATGTTGAGATGCAGGGGTGGGGGGTGTCGGATGTGTATGAATGTTTGGTTTTGAATGTTTGTTTTGTGTATGTTGAGAGCGGGGGTGGGGGGGCATCGGGTGTGCATGAATGTTTGTTTTGGAGTGTAAGTGCGGTGTATGTTGAGATGCAGGGTCTGTATGGGTGCATGCTTGCTAGATTGTATGCTGATTTGGGGGGTGGGGGGTTCTGGTCTGTATGGGTGCATGGATGAGAGTTTGTATGCTGATTTGGGGGGAGGGGGGTTCTGGTTTGTATGGGTGCATGGTTGAGAGTTTGTATGCTGATTTGGGGGGTGGGGGGTTTGGGTCTGTATGGGTGCTTGTTTGAGACTGTGCTGATTTGGGGGGTGGGGGGTTCTGGTCTGTATGGGTGCATGCTTGAGAGTGTGTGTGCTGAGTTGCGGGTGGGGGGTTTGGGTCTGTATGGGTGCTTGTTTCAGAGTGTGCTGATTTGGGGGTGGGGGGTTCTGGTCTGTATGGGAGCATGCTTGAGAGTGTGTGTGCTGATTTGGGGGTGGGGGTTGGGGTCTGTATGGGTGCATGGTTGAGAGTTCGTATGCTGATTTGGAGGTTGGGGGGGTTCTGGTCTGTATGGGTGCATGGTTGAGAGTTTGTATGCTGATTTGGGGGGTGGGGGGTTTTGGGTCTGTATGGGTGCTTGTTTGAGAGTGTGCTGATTTGGGGGGTGGAGGGTTCTGATCTGTTTGGGTGCATGTTTGAGAGTGTGTGTGCTGAGTTGGGGGTGGGGGGTTTGGGTCTGTATGGGTGCTTGTTTGAGAGTGTGCTGATTTGGGGTGGGGGGTTCTGGTCTGTATGGGAGCATGCTTGAGAGTGTGTGTGCTGAATTGGGGGTGGGGGGCTTTGGGTCTGTATGGGTGCTTGTTTGAGAGAGTGCTGATTTGGGGGGTGGGGGTTGGGGTCTGTATGGATGGATGGTTGAGAGTTTGTATGCTGATTTGGGGGTTGGGGGGGCTCTGGTCTGTATGGATGCTTGTTTGAGGGTGTGCTGATTATGGGGGTGGGGGTTCTGGTCTGTATGGGTGCATGCTTGAGAGTGTGTGTGCTGAGTTGGGGGTTGGGCGTTTGGGTCTGTATGGGTGCTTGTTTGAGAGTGTTCTGATTTGGGGGGTGGGGGGTTCTGGTCTCTATGAGTGCATGCTTGAGAGAGTGTGTGCTGAGTTTGGGGTGGGGGTTTTGGGTCTGTATGGGTGCTTGTTTGAGAGTGTGCTGATTTTGGCGGTGGGGGGTTCTGGTCTGTATAGGTGCATCCTTGAGAGTGTGTGTGCTGAGTTGGGGGTGGGGGGTTTGGGTCTGTAAGGGTGCTTGCTAGATTGTATGCTGATTTGGGGGTGGGGGGTTCTGGTCTGTATGGGTGCATGGTTGAGAGTTCGTATGCTGATTTGGTGGGTGGGGGGTTCGGGTCTGTTTGGGTGCTTGTTTGAGAGAGTGCTGATTTGGGGGGTGGGGGGTTCTGGTCTGTATGGGTGCATGATTGAGAGTGTGTGTGCTGAGTTGGGGGTGGGGGTTTGGGTCTGTTTGGGTGTCGGATGTGTATGAATGTTTGGGTTTGAATTATTGTTTGTATGTTGAGATGTGGGGGTGGGGGGGAGTCAGATGTGTATGAATGTTTGGTTTTGAATGTTTTTTTTGTGTATGTTGAGATGCGGGGGTGGGGGGGTGTCAGATGTGTATGAATGATTGGGTTTCAATGTTTGTTTTGTGTATGTTGAGATGCGGGGGTGGGAGGGTGTCAGATGTGTATGAATGTTTGGTTTTGAATGTTTATTTTGTGTATGTTGAGATGCGGGGGTGGGGGGTGTCGGATGTGTATGAATGTTTGGTTTCGAATGTTTGTTTTGTGTATGTTGAGATGCGGGGGTGGGGGGGGGCATCGGGTGTGCATGAATGTTTGTTTTGGAGTGTAAGTGCGGTGTATGTTGAGATGCAGGGTCTGTATGGGTGCATGCTTGCTAGATTGTATGCTGATTTGGGGGGTGGGGGGTTCTGGTCTGTATGGGTGCATGGATGAGAGTTTGTATGCTGATTTGGGGGGAGGGGGGTTCTGGTTTGTATGGGTGCATGGTTGAGAGTTTGTATGCTGATTTGGGGGGTGGGGGGTTTGGGTCTGTATGGGTGCTTGTTTGAGACTGTGCTGATTTGGGGGGTGGGGGGTTCTGGTCTGTATGGGTGCATGCTTGAGAGTGTGTGTGCTGAGTTGGGGGTGGGGGGTTTGGGTCTGTATGGGTGCTTGTTTGAGAGTGTGCTGATTTGGGGGTGGGGGTTCTGGTCTGTATGGGAGCATGCTTGAGAGTGTGTGTGCTGATTTGGGGGTGGGGGTTGGGGTCTGTATGGGTGCATGGTTGAGAGTTCGTATGCTGATTTGGGGGTTGGGGGGGTTCTGGTCTGTATGGGTGCATGCTTGAGAGTGTGTGTGCTGAGTTGGGGGTGGGGGGCTTTGGGTCTGTATGGGTGCTTGTTTGAGGGTGTGCTGATTTGGGGGGTGGGGGTTGGGGTCTGTATGGATGCATGGTTGAGAGTTTGTATGCTGATTTGGGGGTTGGGGGGGCTCTGGTCTGTATGGATGCTTGTTTGAGGGTGTGCTGATTATGGGGGTGGGGGTTCTGGTCTGTATGGGTGCATGCTTGAGAGTGTGTGTGCTGAGTTGGGGTGGGGGGTTTGGGTCTATATGGGTGCTTGTTTGAGAGTGTGTTGACTTGGGGGGTTCTGGTCTGTATGGGTGCATGCTTGAGAGTGTGTGCTGAGTTGGGGGTTGGGCGTTTGGGTCTGTATGGGTGCTTGTTTGAGAGTGTGCTGATTTGGGGGGTGGGGGTTCTGGTCTCTATGAGTGCATGCTTGAGAGTGTGTGTGCTGAGTTTGGGGTGGGGGTTTTGGGTCTGTATGGGTGCTTGTTTGAGAGTGTGCTGATTTTGGCGGTGGGGGGTTCTGGTCTGTATAGGTGCATGCTTGAGAGTGTGTGTGCTGAGTTGGGGGTGGGGGGTTTGGGTCTGTATGGGTGCTTGCTAGATTGTATGCTGATTTGGGGGTGGGGGGTTCTGGTCTGTATGGGTGCATGGTTGAGAGTTTGTATGCTGATTTGGTGGGTGGGGGGTTCGGGTCTGTTTGGGTGCTTGTTTGAGAGAGTGCTGATTTGGGGGGTGGGGGGTTCTGGTCTGTATGGGTGCATGATTGAGAGTGTGTGTGCTGAGTTGGGGGTGGGGGGTTTGGGTCTGTATGGGTGTCGGATGTGTATGAATGTTTGGGTTTGAATTATTTTTTGTATGTTGAGATGTGGGGTGGGGGGAGTCAGATGTGTATGAATGTTTGGTTTTGAATGTTTTTTTGTGTATGTTGAGATGCGGGGGTGGGGGGGTGTCAGATGTGTATGAATGATTGGGTTTCAATGTTTGTTTTGTGTATGTTGAGATGCGGGGGTGGGAGGGTGTCAGATGTGTATGAATGTTTGGTTTTGAATGTTTGTTTTGTGTATGTTGAGATGCAGGGGTGGGGGGTGTCGGATGTGTATGAATGTTTGGTTTTGAATGTTTGTTTTGTGTATGTTGAGAGCGGGGGTGGGGGGGCATCGGGTGTGCATGAATGTTTGTTTTGGAGTGTAAGTGCGGTGTATGTTGAGATGCAGGGTCTGTATGGGTGCATGCTTGCTAGATTGTATGCTGATTTGGGGGGTGGGGGGTTCTGGTCTGTATGGGTGCATGGATGAGAGTTTGTATGCTGATTTGGGGGGAGGGGGGTTCTGGTTTGTATGGGTGCATGGTTGAGAGTTTGTATGCTGATTTGGGGGGTGGGGGGTTTGGGTCTGTATGGGTGCTTGTTTGAGACTGTGCTGATTTGGGGGGTGGGGGGTTCTGGTCTGTATGGGTGCATGCTTGAGAGTGTGTGTGCTGAGTTGCGGGTGGGGGGTTTGGGTCTGTATGGGTGCTTGTTTCAGAGTGTGCTGATTTGGGGGTGGGGGGTTCTGGTCTGTATGGGAGCATGCTTGAGAGTGTGTGTGCTGATTTGGGGGTGGGGGTTGGGGTCTGTATGGGTGCATGGTTGAGAGTTCGTATGCTGATTTGGAGGTTGGGGGGGTTCTGGTCTGTATGGGTGCATGCTTGAGAGTGTGTGTGCTGAGTTGGGGGTGGGGGGTTTGGGTCTGTATGGGTGCTTGTTTGAGGGTGTACTGATTTTGGGGGTGGAGGGTTCTGGTCTGTATGGGTGCATGCTCGAGAGTGTGTGTGCTGAGTTGGGGTGGGGGGTTTGGGTCTGTATGGGTGCTTGTTTGAGAGTGTGCTGATTTGGGGGGTTCTGGTCTGTATGGGTGCATGCTTGAGAGTGTGTGTGCTGAGTTGGGGGTGGGGCGTTTGGGTCGGTATGGGTGCTTGTTTGAGAGTGTGCTGATTTGGGGGGTGGGGGTTCTGGTCTGTATGAGTGCATGCTTGAGAGTGTGTGTGCTGAGTTGGGGGTGGGGGGTTTGGGTCTGTATGGGTGCATGGTTGAGAGTTTGTATGCTGATTTGGTGGGTGGGGGGTTCGGGTCTGTTTGGGTGCTTGTTTGAGAGTGTGCTGATTTGGGGAGTGGGGGTTATGGTCTGTATGGGTGCATGCTTGAGAGTGTGTGTGCTGAGTTGGGGTGGGGGGTTTGGGTCTGTATGGGTGGTTGTTTGAGAGTGTGCTGATTTGGGGGGTGGGGGGTTCTGGTCTGTATGGGTGCATGCTTGAGAGTGTGCTGATGTTGGCGGTGGGGGGTGCTGGTCTGTTTGGGTGCATGCTTGAGAGTGTGTGTGCTGAGTTGGGGGTGGGGGGGTTTGGGTCTGTATGGGTGCTTGTGTGAGAGTGTGCTGATTTTGGCGGTGGGGGGTTCTGGTCTGTATGGGTGCATGGTTGAGAGTGTGTATGCTGATTTGGGGGGTGGGGGGTTCTGGTCTGTATGGGTGCATGCTTGAGTGTGTGTGCTGAGTTGGGGGTGGGGGTTTGGGTCTGTATGGGTGCTTGTTTGAGAGTGTGCTGATTTGGGGGGTGGGGGGTTCCGGTCTGTATGGGTGCATGCTTGAGAGTGTGTGTGCTGAGTTGGGGGTGGGGGGTTTGGGTCTGTATGGGTGCTTGTTTGAGAGTGTGCTGATTTGGGGGGTGGGGGGTTCTGGTCTGTATGAGTGCATGCTTGAGAGTGTGTGTGCTGAGTTGGGGGTGGGGGGGTTTGGGTCTGTATGGGTGCTTGTTTGAGAGTGTGCTGATTTAGGCGGTAGGGGGTTCTGGTCTGTATGGGTGCATGCTTGAGAGTGTGTGTGCTGAGTTAGGGGTGGGGGGTTTGGGTCTGTATGGGTGCTTGTTTGAGAGTGTGCTGATTAGAGGGGTATGGGGTTCTGGTCTCTATGAGTGCATGCTTGAGAGTGTGTGTGCTGAGTTGGGGGTGGGGGGGTTTGGGTCTGTATGGGTGCTTGTTTGAGAGTGTGCTGATTTGGGCGGTAGGGGGTTCTGGTCTGTATGGGTGCATGCTTGAGAGTGTGTGTGCTGAGTTGGGGGTGGGGGGTTTGGGTCTGTATGGGTGATTGCTAGATTGTATGCTGATTTGGGGGGTGGGGGTTCGGGTCTGTATGGGTGCATGGTTGAGAGTTTGTATGCTGATTTGGGGGGTGGAGGGTTCGGGTCTGTATGGGTACCTGTTCGAGAGTGTGCTGATTTGGGGGGTGGGGGGTTCTGGTCTGTATGTGTGCATGCTTGAGAGTGTGTGTGCTGAGTTGGGGGTGGGGGGTTTGCGTCTGTATGGGTGCTTGTTTGAGAGTGTGCTGATTTGGGGGTGGGGGGTTCCGATCTGTATGGGTGCATGCTTGAGAGTGTGTGTGCTGAGTTGGGGGTGGGGGGTTTGGGTCTGTATGGGTGCTTGTTTGAGAGTGTGCTGATTTGGGGGGTGGGGGGTTCTGGTCTGTATGAGTACATGCTTGAGAGTGTGTGTGCTGAGTTGGGGGTGGGGGGTTTGGGTCTTTATGGGTGCTTGTTTGAGAGTGTGCTGATTTGGGGGGTGGGGGGTTCCGGTCTGTATGGGTGTATGGTTGAGAGTTTGTATGCTGAGTTGGGGGTGGGGGGTATGGGTCTGTATGGGTGATTGCTAGTTTGAATGCTGATTTGGGCGGTGGGGGGTTCTGGTCTGTATGAGTGCATGCTTGAGAGTGTGTGTGCTGAGTTGGGGGTGGGGGGGTTTGGGTCTGTATGGGTGCTTGTTTGAGAGTGTGCTGATTTGGGGGGTGGGGGGTTCTGGTCTGTATGGGTGCATGCTTGAGAGTGTGTGTGCTGAGTTGGGGTTGGGGGGTTTGGGTCTGTATGGGTGCTTGTTTGAGAGAGTGCTGATTTGGGGGGTGGGGGGTTCTGGTCTGTATGGGTGCATGATTGAGAGTGTGTGCTGAGTTGGGGTGGGGGGTTTGGGTCTGTATGGGTGTCGGATGTGTATGAATGCTTGGGTTTGAATTTTTTTTGTATGTTGAGATGTGGGGGTGGGTGGGAGTCAGATGTGTTTGAATGTTTGGTTTTGAATGTTTTTTGTGTGTATGTTGAGATGCGGGTGTCGGGGGGTGTCAGATGTGTATGAATGTTTGGTTTTGAATGTTTGTTTTGTGTATGTTGAGATGCGGGGGTGGGAGGGTGTCAGATGTGTATGAATGTTCGGTTTTGAAAATTTGTTTTGTGTATGTTGAGATGCGGGGGTGGGGGGGCATCGGGTGTGCATGAATGTTTGTTTTGGAGTGTAAGTGCGGTGTATGTTGAGATGCAGGGTCTGTATGGGTGCATGCTTGTTAGATTGTATGCTGATTTGGGGGGTGGGGGGTTCTGGTCTGTATGGGTGCATGGATGAGAGTTTGTATGCTGATTTGCGGGGTGGGGGGTTCTGGTTTGAATGGGTGCATGGTTGAGAGTTTGTATGCTGATTTGGGGGGTGGGAGGTTTGGGTCTGTATGGGTGCTTGTTTGAGAATGTGCTGATTTGGGGGGTGGGGGGTTCTGGTCTGTATGGGTGCATGCTTGAGAGTGTGTGTGCTGAGTTGGGGGTGGGGGGTTTGGGTCTGTATGGGTGCTTGTTTGAGAGTGTGCTGATTTGGGCGGTGGGGGGTTCTGGTCTGTATGGGTGCATGGTTGAGAGTTTGTATGCTGATTTGGGGGGTGGGGGTTCGGGTCTGTATGGGTGCTTGTTTGAGAGTGTGCTGATTTGGGGGGTGGAGGGTTCTGGTCTGTTTGGGTGCATGTTTGAGAGTGTGTGTGCTGAGTTGGGCGGTGGGGGGTTCTGGTCTGTATGGGTGCATGCTTGAGAGTGTGTGTGCTGAGTTGGGGGTGGGGGGTTTGGGTCTGTATGGGTGATTGCTAGATTGTATGCTGATTTGGGGGGTGGGGGTTCGGGTCTGTATGGGTGCATGGTTGAGAGTTTGTATGCTGATTTGGGGGGTGGAGGGTTCGGGTCTGTATGGGTGCTTGTTTGAGAGTGTGCTGATTTGGGGGGTGGGGGGTTCTGGTCTATATGTGTGCATGCTTGAGAGTGTGTGTGCTGAGTTGGGGGTGGGGGGTTTGGGTCTGTATGGGTGCTTGTTTGAGAGTGTGCTGATTTGGGGGATCGGGGGTTCCGATCTGTATGGGTGCATGCTTGAGAGTGTGTGTGCTGAGTTGGGGGTGGGGGGTTTGGGTCTGTATGGGTGCTTGTTTGAGAGTGTGCTGATTGGGGGGGTGGGGGGTTCTGGTCTGTATGAGTACATGCTTGAGAGTGTGTGTGCTGAGTTGGGGGTGGGGGGTTTGGGTCTGTATGGGTGCTTGTTTGAGAGTGTGCTGATTTGGGGGGTGGGGGGTTCCGGTCTGTATGGGTGTATGGTTGAGAGTTTGTATGCTGAGTTGGGGGTGGGGGTATGGGTCTGTATGGGTGATTGCTAGATTGTATGCTGATTTGGGCGGTGGGGGGTTCTGGTCTGTATGAGTGCATGCTTGAGAGTGTGTGTGCTGAGTTGGGGGTGGGGGGGTTTGGGTCTGTATGGGTGCTTGTTTGAGAGTGTGCTGATTTGGGGGGTGGGGGGTTCTGGTCTGTATGGGTGCATGCTTGAGAGTGTGTGTGCTGAGTTGGGGTTGGGGGGTTTGGGTCTGTATGGGTGCTTGTTTGAGAGAGTGCTGATTTGGGGGGTGGGGGGTTCTGGTCTGTATGGGTGCATGATTGAGAGTGTGTATGCTGAGTTGGGGGTGGGGGGTTTGGGTCTGTATGGGTGTCGGATGTGTATGAATGTTTGGGTTTGAATTTGTTTTTGTATGTTGAGATGTGGGGGTGGGTGGGAGTCAGATGTGTTTGAATGTTTGGTTTTGAATGTTTTTTGTGTGTATGTTGAGATGCGGGGCTGGGAGGGTGTCAGATGTGTATGAATGTTCGGTTTTGAATGTTTGTTTTGTGTATGTTGAGATGCGGGGGTGGGGGGTGTCGGATGTGTACGAATGTTTGGTTTTGAATGTTTGTTTTGTGTATGTTGAGATGCGGGGGTGGGGGGGCATCGGGTGTGCATGAATGTTTGTTTTGGAGTGTAAGTGCGGTGTATGTTGAGATGCAGGGTCTGTATGGGTGCATGCTTGCTAGATTGTATGCTGATTTGGGGGGTGGGGGGTTCTGGTCTGTATGGGTGCATGGATGAGAGTTTGTATGCTGATTTGGGGGGTGGGGGGTTCTGGTTTGTATGGGTGCATGGTTGAGAGTTTGTATGCTGATTTGGGGGGTGGGAGGTTTGGGTCTGTATGGGTGCTTGTTTGAGACTGTGCTGATTTCGGGGGTGGGGGGTTCTGGTCTGTATGGGTGCATGCTTGAGAGTGTGTGTGCTGAGTTTGGGGTGGGGGTTTTGGGTCTGTATGGGTGCTTGTTTGAGAGTGTGCTGATTTGGGCGGTGGGGGGTTCTGGTCTGTATGGGTGCATGCTTGAGAGTGTGTGTGCTGAGTTGGGGGTGGGGGTTTGGGTCTGTATGGGTGCTTGTTTGAGAGTGTGCTGATTTTGGCGGTGGGGGTTCTGGTCTGTATGGGTGCATGGTTGAGAGTTTGTATGATGATTTGGGGGGTGGGGTGTTCGGGTCTGTATGGGTGCTTGTTTGAGAGTGTGCTGATTTGGGGGGTGGAGGGTTCTGATCTGTTTGGGTGCATGTTTGAGAGTGTGTGTGCTGAGTTGGGGGTGGGGGGTTTGGGTCTGTATGGGTGCTTGTTTGAGAGTGTGCTGATTTGGGGTGGGGGGTTCTGGTCTGTATGGGAGCATGCTTGAGAGTGTGTGTGCTGAATTGGGGGTGGGGGGCTTTGGGTCTGTATGGGTGCTTGTTTGAGAGAGTGCTGATTTGGGGGGTGGGTGTTGGGGTCTGTATGGATGCATGGTTGAGAGTTTGTATGCTGATTTGGGGGTTGGGGGGGCTCTGGTCTGTATGGATGCTTGTTTGAGGGTGTGCTGATTATGGGGGTGGGGGTTCTGGTCTGTATGGGTGCATGCTTGAGAGTGTGTGTGCTGAGTTGGGGGTTGGGCGTTTGGGTCTGTATGGGTGCTTGTTTGAGAGTGTGCTGATTTGGGGGGTGGGGGGTTCTGGTCTCTATGAGTGCATGCTTGAGAGTGTGTGTGCTGAGTTTGGGGTGGGGGTTTTGGGTCTGTATGGGTGCTTGTTTGAGAGTGTGCTGATTTTGGCGGTGGGGGGTTCTGGTCTGTATAGGTGCATGCTTGAGAGTGTGTGTGCTGAGTTGGGGGTGGGGGGTTTGGGTCTGTATGGGTGCTTGCTAGATTGTATGCTGATTTGGGGGTGGGGGGTTCTGGTCTGTATGGGTGCATGGTTGAGAGTTTGTATGCTGATTTGGTGGGTGGGGGTTCGGGTCTGTTTGGGTGCTTGTTTGAGAGTGTGCTGATTTGGGGGGTAGGGGGTTCTGGTCTGTATGGGTGCATGCTTGAGAGTGTGTGTGCTGAGTTGGGGGTGGGGGTTTGGGTCTTTATGGGTGCTTGTTTGAGAGTGTGCTGATTTGGGGGGTGGGGGGTTCCGGTCTGTATGGGTGCATGCTTGAGAGTGTGTGTGCTGAGTTGGGGGTGGGGGGTTTGGGTCTGTATGGGTGCTTGTTTGAGAGTGTGCTGATTTGGGGGTGGGGGGTTCTGGTCTGTATGGGTGCATGCTTGAGAGTGTGTGTGCTGAGTTGGGGGGTTTGGGAATGTATGGGTGCTTGTTTGGGAGTGTGCTGATTTGGGCGGTAGGGGGTTCTGGTCTGTATGGGTGCATGCTTGAGAGTGTGTGTGCTGATTTGGGGGTGGGGGATTTGGGTCTGTATGGGTGCTTGTTTGAGAGTGTTCTGATTTGGGGGGTGGGGGGTTCCGTTCTGTATGGGTGCATGCTTGAGAGTGTGTGTGTGCTGAGTTGGGGGTGGGGGGTTTGGGTCTGTATGGGTGCTTGTTTGAGAGTGTGCTGATTTGGGGGGTGTGGGGTTCTGGTCTGTATGAGTGCATGCTTGAGAGTGTGTGTGCTGAGTTGGGAGTGGGCGGGTTTGGGTCTGTATGGGTGCTTGTTTGAGAGTGTGCTGATATGGGGGGTGTGGGGTTCTGGTCTGTATGGGTGCATGCTTGAGAGTGTGGGTGCTGAGTTGGGGGTGGGGGGTTTGGGTCTGTATGGGTGATTGCTAGATTGTTTGCTGATTTGGGGGTGCGGGGTTCGGGTCTGTATGGGTGCATGGTTGAGAGTTTGTATGCTGATTTGGGGGGTGGAGGGTTCGGGTCTGTATGGGTGCTTGTTTGAGAGTGTGCTGATTTGGGGGGTGGGGGGTTCTGGTCTGTATGTGTGCATGCTTGAGAGTGTGTGTGCTGAGTTGGGGGTGGGGGGTTTGGGTCTGTATGGGTGCTTGTTTGAGAGTGTGCTGATTTGGGGGGTGGGGGGTTCCGGTCTGTATGGGTGCATGCTTGAGAGTGTGTGTGCTGAGTTGGGGGTGGGGGATTTGGGTCTGTATGGGTGCTTGTTTGAGAGTGTGCTGATTTGGGGAGTGGGGGGTTCTGGTCTGTATGAGTGCATGCTTGAGAGTGTGTGTGCTGAGTTGGGGGTGGGGGTTTGGGTCTGTATGGGTGCTTGTTTGAGAGTGTGCTGATTTGGGGTGTGGGGGGTTCCGGTCTGTATGGGTGCATGGTTGAGAGTTTGTATGCTGAGTTGGGGGTGGGGGGTTTGGGTCTGTATGGGTGATTGCTAGATTGTATGCTTATTTGGGGGGCGGGGGTTTCTGGTATGTATGGATGCATGGTTGAGAGTTTGTATGGTGATTTGGGGGATGGAGGGTTCGGGTCTGTATGGGTGCTTGTTTGAGAGTGTGCTGATTTGGGGGGTGGGGGGTTCTGGTCTGTATGTGTGCATGCTTGAGAGTGTGTGTGCTGAGTTGGGGGTGGGGGGTTTGGGTCTGTATGGGTGCTTGTTTGAGAGTGTGCTGATTTGGGGGGTGGGGGGTTCTGGTCTGTGTGGGTGCATGCTTGAGAGTGTGTGTGCTGAGTTGGGGGTGGGGGGGTTTGGGTCTGTATGGGTGCTTGTTTGAGAGTGTGCTGATTTGGGGGGTGGGGGTTGGGGTCTGTATGGGTGCATGGTTGAGAGTTTGTATGCTGATTTGGGGGTTGGGGGCATTCTGGTCTGTATGGGTGCATGCTTGAGAGTGTGTGTGCTGAGTTGGGGGTGGGGGGTTTGGGTCTGTATGGGTGCTTGTTTGAGGGTGTGCTGATTTTGGGGGTGGGGGGTTCTGGTCTGTATGGGTGCATGCTTGAGAGTGTATGTGCTGAGTTGGGGTGGGGGTTTGGGTCTGTATGGGTGCTTGTTTGAGAGTGTGCTGATTTGGGGGGTTCTGGTCTGTATGGGTGCATGCTTGAGAGTGTGTGTGCTGAGTTGGGGGTGGGGCATTTGGGTCTGTATGGGTGCTTGTTTGAGAGTGTGCTGATTTGGGGGGTGGGGGGTTCTGGTCTGTATGAGTGCATGCTTGAGAGTGTGTGTGCTGAGTTTGGGGTGGGGGGTTTGGGTCTGTATGGGTGCTTGTTTGAGAGTGTGCTGATTTTGGCGGTGGGGGGTTCTGGTCTGTATAGTGCATGCTTGAGAGTGTGTGTGCTGAGTTGGGGGTGGGGGTTTGGGTCTGTATGGGTGCTTGCTAGATTGTATGCTGATTTGGGGGTGGGGGTTCTGGTCTGTATGGGTGCATGGTTGAGAGTTTGTATGCTTATTTGGGGGTGGCGGGTTTGGGTCTGTATGGGTGGTTGTTTGAGAGTGTGCTGATTTGGGGGGTGGGGGGTTCTGGTCTGTATGGGTGCATGCTTTTGAGTGTGCTGATGTGGGCGGTGGGGAGTTCTGGTCTGTTTGGGTGCATGCTTGAGAGTGTGTGTGCTGAGTTGGGAGTGGGGGGTTTGGGTCTGTATGGGTGGTTGTTTGAGAGTGTGCTGATTTGGGGGGTGGGGGGTTCTGGTCTGTATGGGTGCATGCTTTTGAGTGTGCTGATGTGGGCGGTGGGGGGTTCTGGTCTGTTTGGGTGCATGCTTGAGAGTGTGTGTGCTGAGTTGGGGTGGGGGGTTTGGGTCTGTATGGGTGCTTGTTTGAGAGTGTGCTGATTTGGGGGGTGGGGGGTTCTGGTCTGTATGGGTGCATGCTTGAGAGTGTGTGTGCTGAGTTGGGGGTGGGGGTTTGGGTCTGTATGGGTGCTTGTTTGAGAGTGTGCTGATTTGGGGGGTGGTGGGTTCTGGTCTGTATGGGTGCATGCTTGAGAGTGTGTGTGCTGAGTTGGGGGTGGGTGGTTTGGGTCTGTATGGGTGCTTGTTTGAGAGTGTGCTGATTTGGGGGGTGGGGGGTTCTGGTCTGTATGAGTGCATGCTTGAGAGTGTGTGTGCTGAGTTGGGGGTGGGGGGGTTTGGGTCTGTATGGGTGCTTGTTTGAGAGTGTGCTGATTTGGGCGGTAGGGGGTTCTGGTCTGTATGGGTGCATGCTTCAGAGTGTGTGTGCTGAGTTGGGGGTGGGGGGTTTGGGTCTGTATGGGTGCTTGTTTGAGAGTTTTCTGATTTGGGGGGTGGGGGGTTCCGGTCTATATGGGTGCATGCTTGCGAGTGTGTGTGCTGAGTTGGGGGTGGGGGGTTTGGGTCTGTATGGGTGCTTATTTGAGAGTGCGCTGATTTGGGGGGTGTTGGGTTCTGGTCTGTATGAGTGCATGCTTGAGAGTGTGTGTGCTGAGTTGGGGGTGGGGGGGTTTGGGTCTGTATGGGTGCTTGTTTGAGAGTGTGCTGATTTGGGCGGTAGGGGGTTCTGGTCTGTATGGGTGCATGCTTGAGAGTGTGTGTGCTGAGTTGGGGGTGGGTGGTTTGGGTCTGTATGGGTGATTGCTAGATTGTATGCTGATTTGGGGGGTGGGGGTTCGGGTCTGTATGGGTGCTTGTTTGAGAGTGTGCTGATTTGGGGGGTGGGGGGTTCTGGTCTGTATGTGTGCATGCTTGAGAGTGTGTGTGCTCAGTTGGGGGTGGGGGGTTTGGGTCTGTATGGGTGCTTGTTTGAGAGTGTGCTGATTTGGGGGGTGGGGGGTTCCGGTCTGTATGGGTGCATGCATGAGAGTGTGTGTGCTGAGTTGGGGGTGGGGGGTTTGGGTCTGTATGGGTGCTTGTTTGAGAGTGTGCTGATTTGGGGGGTGGGGGGTTCTGGTCTGTATGAGTGCATGCTTGAGAGTGTGTGTGCTGAGTTGGGGGTGGGGGGTTTGGGTCTGTATGGGTGCTTGTTTGAGAGTGTGCTGATTTGGGGGTGGGGGGTTCTGGTCTGTATGGGAGCATGCTTGAGAGTGTGTGTGCTGAATTGGGGGTGGGGGGCTTTGGGTCTGTATGGGTGCTTGTTTGAGAGAGTGCTGATTTGGGGGGTTTGGGTTGGGGTCTGTATGGGTGCATGGTTGAGAGTTTGTATGCTGATTTGGGGGTTGGGGGGCTCTGGTCTGTATGGGTGCTTGTTTGAGGTTGTGCTGATTATAGGGGTGGGGGTTCTGGTCTGTATGGGTGCATGCTTGAGAGTGTGTGTGCTGAGTTGGGGTGGGGGGTTTGGGTATGTATGGGTGATTGTTTGAGAGTGTGCTGATTTGGGGGGTTCTGGTCTGTATGGGTGCATGCTTGAGAGTGTGTGTGCTGAGTTGGGGGTGGGCCGTTTGGGTCTGTATGGGTGCTTGTTTGAGAGTGTGCTGATTTGGGGTGTGGGGGGTTCTGGTCTGTATGAGTGCATGCTTGAGAGTGTTTGCTGAGTTTGGGGTGGGGGATTTGGGTCTGTATGAGTGCTTGTTTGAGAGTGTGCTGATTTTGGCAGTGGGGGTTCTGGTCTCTATAGGTGCATGCTTGAGAGTGTGTGTGCTGATTTGGGGGTGAGGGTTTGGGTCTGTATGGGTGCTTGCTAGATTGTATGCTGATTTGGGGGTGGGGGGTTCTGGTCTGTATGGGTGCATGGTTGAGAGTTTGTATGCTGATTTGGTGGGTGGGGGGTTCGGTTCTGTTTGGGTGCTTGTTTGAGAGTGTGCTGATTTGGGGGGTGGGGGGGTTCTGGTCTGTATGGGTGCATGCTTCAGAGTGTGTGTGCTGAGTTGGGGGTGGGGGGGTTTGGGTCTGTAGGGGTGCTTGTTTGAGAGTGTGCTGATTTGGGGGGTGGGGGGTTCTGGTCTGTATGGGTGCATGCTTGAGAGTGTGTGTGCTGAGTTGGGGGTGGGGGTTTGGGTCTGTATGGGTGCTTGTTTGAGAGTGTGCTGATTTGGGGGGTGGGGGGTTCCGGTCTGTATGGGTGCATGCTTGAGAGTGTGGGTGCTGAGTTGGGGGTGTGGGGTTTGGGTCTGTATGGGTGCTTGTTTGAGAGTGTGCTGATTTGGGGGGTGGGGGGGTTCTGGTCTGTATGGGTGCATGCTTGAGAGTGTGTGTGCTGAGTTGGGGTGGGGGGTTTGGGTCTGTATGGGTGCTTGTTTCAGAGTGTGCTGATTTGTGGGGTTCTGGTCTGTTTGGGTGCATGCTTGAGAGTATGTGTGCTGAGTTGGGGGTGGGGCGTTTGGGTCTGTATGGGTGCTTCTTTGAGAGTGTGCTGATTTGGGGGGTGGGGGTTCTGGTCTGTATGAGTGCATGCTTGAGAGTGTGTGTGCTGAGTTTGGGGTGGGGGGTTTGGGTCTGTATGGGTGCTTGTTTGAGAGTGTGCTGATTTTGGCGGTGGGGGGTACTGGTCTGTATAGATGCATGCTTGAGAGTGTGTGTGCTGAGTTGGGGGTGGGGGGTTTGGGTCTGTATGGGTGCTTGCTAGATTGTTTGATGATTTGGGGGTTGGGGTTCTGGTCTGTATGGGAGCATGGTTGAGAGTTTGTATGCTGATTTGGTGGGTGGGGGGTTCGGGTCTGTTTGGGTGCTTGTTTGAGAGTGTGCTGATTTGGGGGGTGGGGGGTTCCGGTCTGTATGGGTGCATGCATGAGAGTGTGTGTGCTGAGTTGGGGGTGGGGGGTTTGGGTCTGTATGGGTGCTTGTTTGAGAGTGTGCTGAATTGGGGGGTGGGGGGTTCTGGTCTGTATGAGTGCATGCTTGTGAGTGTGTGTGCTGAGTTGGGGGTGGGGGGTTTGGGTCTGTATGGGTGCTTGTTTGAGAGTGTGCTGATTTGGGGGTGGGGGGTTCTGGTCTGTATGGGAGCATGCTTGAGAGTGTGTGTGCTGAATTGGGGGTGGGGGGCTTTGGGTCTGTATGGGTGCTTGTTTGAGAGAGTGCTGATTTGGGGGGTTTGGGTTGGGGTCTGTATGGGTGCATGGTTGAGAGTTTGTATGCTGATTTGGGGGTTGGGGGGCTCTGGTCTGTATGGGTGCTTGTTTGAGGTTGTGCTGATTATAGGGGTGGGGGTTCTGGTCTGTATGGGTGCATGCTTGAGAGTGTGTGTGCTGAGTTGGGGTGGGGGGTTTGGGTATGTATGGGTGATTGTTTGAGAGTGTGCTGATTTGGGGGTTCTGGTCTGTATGGGTGCATGCTTGAGAGTGTGTGTGCTGAGTTGGGGGTGGGCCGTTTGGGTCTGTATGGGTGCTTGTTTGAGAGTGTGCTGATTTGGGGTGTGGGGGGTTCTGGTCTGTATGAGTGCATGCTTGAGAGTGTTTGCTGAGTTTGGGGTGGGGGATTTGGGTCTGTATGAGTGCTTGTTTGAGAGTGTGCTGATTTTGGCGGTGGGGGTTCTGGTCTCTATAGGTGCATGCTTGAGAGTGTGTGTGCTGATTTGGGGGTGAGGGTTTGGGTCTGTATGGGTGCTTGCTAGATTGTATGCTGATTTGGGGGTGGGGGGTTCTGGTCTGTATGGGTGCATGGTTGAGAGTTTGTATGCTGATTTGGTGGGTGGGGGGTTCGGTTCTGTTTGGGTGCTTGTTTGAGAGTGTGCTGATTTGGGGGGTGGGGGGGTTCTGGTCTGTATGGGTGCATGCTTCAGAGTGTGTGTGCTGAGTTGGGGGTGGGGGGGTTTGGGTCTGTATGGGTGCTTGTTTGAGAGTGTGCTGATTTGGGGGGTGGGGGGTTCTGGTCTGTATGGGTGCATGCTTGAGAGTGTGTGTGCTGAGTTGGGGGTGGGGGTTTGGGTCTGTATGGGTGCTTGTTTGAGAGTGTGCTGATTTGGGGGGTGGGGGGTTCCGGTCTGTATGGGTGCATGCTTGAGAGTGTGTGTGCTGAGTTGGGGGTGTGGGGTTTGGGTCTGTATGGGTGCTTGTTTGAGAGTGTGCTGATTTGGGGGGTGGGGGGGTTCTGGTCTGTATGGGTGCATGCTTGAGAGTGTGTGTGCTGAGTTGGGGTGGGGGGTTTGGGTCTGTATGGGTGCTTGTTTCAGAGTGTGCTGATTTGTGGGGTTCTGGTCTGTTTGGGTGCATGCTTGAGAGTATGTGTGCTGAGTTGGGGGTGGGGCGTTTGGGTCTGTATGGGTGCTTCTTTGAGAGTGTGCTGATTTGGGGGGTGGGGGTTCTGGTCTGTATGAGTGCATGCTTGAGAGTGTGTGTGCTGAGTTTGGGGTGGGGGGTTTGGGTCTGTATGGGTGCTTGTTTGAGAGTGTGCTGATTTTGGCGGTGGGGGGTACTGGTCTGTATAGATGCATGCTTGAGAGTGTGTGTGCTGAGTTGGGGGTGGGGGGTTTGGGTCTGTATGGGTGCTTGCTAGATTGTTTGCTGATTTGGGGGTGGGGGGTTCTGGTCTGTATGGGAGCATGGTTGAGAGTTTGTATGCTGATTTGGTGGGTGGGGGGTTCGGGTCTGTTTGGGTGCTTGTTTGAGAGTGTGCTGATTTGGGGGTGGGGGTTCTGGTCTGTATGGGTGCATGCTTGAGAGTGTGTGTGCTGAGTTGGGGGTGGGGGGTTTGGGTCTGTATGGGTGGTTGTTTGAGAGTGTGCTGATTTGGGGGTGGGGGTTCTGGTCTGTATGGGTGCATGCTTGAGAGTGTGTGTGCTGATGTGGGGAGTTCTGGTCTGTATGGGTGCATGCTTGAGAGTGTGTGTGCTGAGTTGGGGGTGGGGGTTTGGGTCTGTATGGGTGCTTGTTTGAGAGTGTGCTGATTTGGGGGGTGGGGGGTTCCGGTCTGTATGGGTGCATGCTTGAGAGTGTGTGTGCTGAGTTGGGGGTGTGGGGTTTGGGTCTGTATGGGTGCTTGTTTGAGAGTGTGCTGATTTGGGGGTGGGGGGTTCTGGTCTGTATGGGAGCATGCTTGAGAGTGTGTGTGCTGAATTGGGGGTGGGGGGCTTTGGGTCTGTATGGGTGCTTGTTTGAGAGAGTGCTGATTTGGGGGGTTTGGGTTGGGGTCTGTATGGGTGCATGGTTGAGAGTTTGTATGCTGATTTGGGGGTTGGGGGGCTCTGGTCTGTATGGGTGCTTGTTTGAGGTTGTGCTGATTATAGGGGTGGGGGTTCTGGTCTGTATGGGTGCATGCTTGAGAGTGTGTGTGCTGAGTTGGGGTGGGGGGTTTGGGTATGTATGGGTGATTGTTTGAGAGTGTGCTGATTTGGGGGTTCTGGTCTGTATGGGTGCATGCTTGAGAGTGTGTGTGCTGAGTTGGGGGTGGGCCGTTTGGGTCTGTATGGGTGCTTGTTTGAGAGTGTGCTGATTTGGGGTGTGGGGGGTTCTGGTCTGTATGAGTGCATGCTTGAGAGTGTTTGCTGAGTTTGGGGTGGGGGATTTGGGTCTGTATGAGTGCTTGTTTGAGAGTGTGCTGATTTTGGCGGTGGGGGTTCTGGTCTCTATAGGTGCATGCTTGAGAGTGTGTGTGCTGATTTGGGGGTGAGGGTTTGGGTCTGTATGGGTGCTTGCTAGATTGTATGCTGATTTGGGGGTGGGGGGTTCTGGTCTGTATGGGTGCAAGGTTGAGAGTTTGTATGCTGATTTGGTGGGTGGGGGGTTCGGTTCTGTTTGGGTGCTTGTTTGAGAGTGTGCTGATTTGGGGGGTGGGGGGGTTCTGGTCTGTATGGGTGCATGCTTCAGAGTGTGTGTGCTGAGTTGGGGGTGGGGGGGTTTGGGTCTGTATGGGTGCTTGTTTGAGAGTGTGCTGATTTGGGGGGTGGGGGGTTCTGGTCTGTATGGGTGCATGCTTGAGAGTGTGTGTGCTGAGTTGGGGGTGGGGGTTTGGGTCTGTATGGGTGCTTGTTTGAGAGTGTGCTGATTTGGGGGGTGGGGGGTTCCGGTCTGTATGGGTGCATGCTTGAGAGTGTGTGTGCTGAGTTGGGGGTGTGGGGTTTGGGTCTGTATGGGTGCTTGTTTGAGAGTGTGCTGATTTGGGGGGTGGGGGGGTTCTGGTCTGTATGGGTGCATGCTTGAGAGTGTGTGTGCTGAGTTGGGGTGGGGGGTTTGGGTCTGTATGGGTGCTTGTTTCAGAGTGTGCTGATTTGTGGGGTTCTGGTCTGTTTGGGTGCATGCTTGAGAGTATGTGTGCTGAGTTGGGGGTGGGGCGTTTGGGTCTGTATGGGTGCTTCTTTGAGAGTGTGCTGATTTGGGGGGTGGGGGTTCTGGTCTGTATGAGTGCATGCTTGAGAGTGTGTGTGCTGAGTTTGGGGTGGGGGGTTTGGGTCTGTATGGGTGCTTGTTTGAGAGTGTGCTGATTTTGGCGGTGGGGGGTACTGGTCTGTATAGATGCATGCTTGAGAGTGTGTGTGCTGAGTTGGGGGTGGGGGGTTTGGGTCTGTATGGGTGCTTGCTAGATTGTTTGCTGATTTGGGGGTGGGGGGTTCTGGTCTGTATGGGAGCATGGTTGAGAGTTTGTATGCTGATTTGGTGGGTGGGGGGTTCGGGTCTGTTTGGGTGCTTGTTTGAGAGTGTGCTGATTTGGGGGTGGGGGTTCTGGTCTGTATGGGTGCATGCTTGAGAGTGTGTGTGCTGAGTTGGGGGTGGGGGGTTTGGGTCTGTATGGGTGGTTGTTTGAGAGTGTGCTGATTTGGGGGTGGGGGTTCTGGTCTGTATGGGTGCATGCTTGAGAGTGTGTGTGCTGATGTGGGGAGTTCTGGTCTGTATGGGTGCATGCTTGAGAGTGTGTGTGCTGAGTTGGGGGTGGGGGTTTGGGTCTGTATGGGTGCTTGTTTGAGAGTGTGCTGATTTGGGGGGTGGGGGGTTCCGGTCTGTATGGGTGCATGCTTGAGAGTGTGTGTGCTGAGTTGGGGGTGTGGGGTTTGGGTCTGTATGGGTGCTTGTTTGAGAGTGTGCTGATTTGGGGGGTGGGGGGGTTCTGGTCTGTATGGGTGCATGCTTGAGAGTGTGTGTGCTGAGTTGGGGTGGGGGGTTTGGGTCTGTATGGGTGCTTGTTTCAGAGTGTGCTGATTTGTGGGGTTCTGGTCTGTTTGGGTGCATGCTTGAGAGTATGTGTGCTGAGTTGGGGGTGGGGCGTTTGGGTCTGTATGGGTGCTTCTTTGAGAGTGTGCTGATTTGGGGGGTGGGGGGTTCTGGTCTGTATGAGTGCATGCTTGAGAGTGTGTGTGCTGAGTTTGGGGTGGGGGGTTTGGGTCTGTATGGGTGCTTGTTTGAGAGTGTGCTGATTTTGGCGGTGGGGGGTACTGGTCTGTATAGATGCATGCTTGAGAGTGTGTGTGCTGAGTTGGGGGTGGGGGGTTTGGGTCTGTATGGGTGCTTGCTAGATTGTTTGCTGATTTGGGGGTGGGGGGTTCTGGTCTGTATGGGAGCATGGTTGAGAGTTTGTATGCTGATTTGGTGGGTGGGGGGTTCGGGTCTGTTTGGGTGCTTGTTTGAGAGTGTGCTGATTTGGGGGTGGGGGTTCTGGTCTGTATGGGTGCATGCTTGAGAGTGTGTGTGCTGAGTTGGGGGTGGGGGGTTTGAGTCTGTATGGGTGGTTGTTTGAGAGTGTGCTGATTTGGGGGTGGGGGTTCTGGTCTGTATGGGTGCATGCTTGAGAGTGTGTGTGCTGATTTGGGGAGTTCTGGTCTGTATGGGTGCATGCTTGAGAGTGTGCTGATGTGGGCGGTGGGGGGTTCTGGTCTGTTTGGGTGCATGCTTGAGAGTGTGTGTGCTGAGTTGGGGGTGGGGGTTTGGGTCTGTATGGGTGCTTGTTTGAGATGTGCTGATTTGGGGGTGGGGGGTTCCGGTCTGTATGGGTGCATGCTTGCTTGAGAGTGTGTGTGCTGAGTTGGGGGTGGGGGGTTTGGGTCTGTATGGGTGCTTGTTTGAGAGTGTGCTGATTTGGGGGGTGGGGGGTTCTGGTCTGTATGAGTGCATGCTTGAGAGTGTGTGTGCTGAGTTGGGGGCGGGGGGGTTTGGGTCTGTATGGGTGCTTGTTTGAGAGTGTGCTGATTTGGGCGGTAGGGGGTTCTGGTCTGTATGGGTGCATGCTTGAGAGTGTGTGTGCTGAGTTGGGGGTGGGGGGTTTGGGTCTGTATGGGTGCTTGTTTGAGAGTTTTCTGATTTGGGGGGTGGGGGGTTTCGGTCTATATGGGTGCATGCTTGAGAGTGTGTGTGCTGAGTTGGGGGTGGGAGGTTTGGGTCTGTATGGGTGCTTGTTTGAGAGTGTGCTGATTTGGGGGGTGTGGGGTTCTGGTCTGTATGAGTGCATGCTTGAGAGTGTGTGTGCTGAGTTGGGGGTGGGGGGGTTTGGGTCTGTATGGGTGCTTGTTTGAGAGTGTGCTAATTTGGGCGGTAGGGGGTTCTGGTCTGTATGGGTGCATGCTTGAGAGTGTGTGTGCTGAGTTGGGGGTGGGGGGTTTGGGTCAGTATGGGTGATTGCTAGATTGTATGCTGATTTGGGGGGTGGGGGGTTCGGGTCTGTATGGGTGCATGGTTGAGAGTTTTTATGCTGATTTGGGGGGTGGAGGGTTCGGGTCTGTTTGGGTGCTTGTTTGAGAGTGTGCTGATTTGGGGGTGGGGGTTCTGGTCTGTATGGGTGCATGCTTGAGAGTGTGTGTGCTGAGTTGGGGGTGGGGGGTTTGGGTCTGTATTGGTGGTTGTTTGAGAGTGTGCTGATTTGGGGGTGGGGGTTCTGGTCTGTATGGGTGCATGCTTGAGAGTGTGTGTGCTGAGTTGGGGGTGGGGGGGTTTGGGTCTGTATGGGTGTTTGTTTGAGAGTGTGCTGATTTGGGCGGTAGGGGGTTCTGGTCTGTATGGGTGCATGCTTGAGAGTGTGTGTGCTGAGTTGGGGGTGGGGGTTTGGGTCAGTATGGGTGATTGCTAGATTGTATGCTGATTTGGGGGGTGGGGGGTTCTGGTCTGTATGAGTGCATGCTTGAGAGTGTGTGTGCTGAGTTGGGGGCGGGGGGGTTTGCGTCTGTATGGGTGCTTGTTTGAGAGTGTGCTGATTTGGGCGGTAGGGGGTTCTGGTCTGTATGGGTGCATGCTTGAGAGTGTGTGTGCTGAGTTGGGGGTGGGGGGTTTGGGTCTGTATGGGTGCTTGTTTGAGAGTGTGCTGATTTGGGGGGTGGGGGGTTCTGGTCTGTATGGGTGCATGCTTGAGAGTGTGTGTGCTGATTTGCGGGTGGGGGGTTTGGGTCTGTATGGGTGCTTGTTTGAGAGTGTGCTGATTTGGGGGGTGGGGGGTTCTGGTCTGTATGAGTGCATGCTTGAGAGTGTGTGTGCTGAGTTGGGGGTGGGGGGTTTGGGTCTGTATGGGTGCTTGTTTGAGAGTGTGCTGATTTTGGGGTGGGGGGTTCTGGTCTGTATGGGAGCATGCTTGAGAGTGTATGTGCTGAATTGGGGGTGGGGGGCTTTGGGTCTGTATGGGTGCTTGTTTGAGAGAGTGCTGATTTGGGGGGTTTGGGTTGGGGTCTGTATGGGTGCATGGTTGAGAGTTTGTATGCTGATTTGGGGGTTGGGGGGCTCTGGTCTGTATGGGTGCTTGTTTGAGGTTGTGCTGATTATAGGGGTGGGGGTTCTGGTCTGTATGGGTGCATGCTTGAGAGTGTGTGTGCTGAGTTGGGGTGGGGGGTTTGGGTATGTATGGGTGATTGTTTGAGAGTGTGCTGACTGATTTGGGGGGTTCTGGTCTGTATGGGTGCATGGTTGAGAGTGTGTGTGCTGAGTTGGGGGTGGGGCGTTTGGGTCTGTATGGGTGCTTGTTTGAGAGTGTGCTGATTTGGGGTGTGGGGGGTTCTGGTCTGTATGGGTGCATGGTTGAGAGTGTGTGTGCTGATTTGGGGGTGAGGGTTTGGGTCTGTGTGGGTGCTTGCTAGATTGTATGCTGATTTGGGGGTGGGGGGTTCTGGTCTGTATGGGTGCATGGTTGAGAGTTTGTATGCTGATTTGTTGGGTGGGGGGTTCGGGTCTGTTTGGGTGCTTGTTTGAGAGTGTGCTGATTTGGGGGGTGGGGGGTTCTGGTCTGTATGGGTGCATGCTTCAGAGTGTGTGTGCTGAGTTGGGGGTGGGGGGGTTTGGGTCTGTATGGGTGCTTGTTTGAGAGTGTGCTGATTTGGGGGGTGGGGGGTTCTGGTCTGTATGGGTGCATGCTTGAGAGTGTGTGTGCTGAGTTGGGGGTGGGGGTTTGGGTCTGTATGGGTGCTTGTTTGAGAGTGTGCTGATTCGGGGGGTGGGGGGTTCCGGTCTGTATGGGTGCATGCTTGAGAGTGTGTGTGCTGAGTTGGGGGTGTGGGGTTTGGGTCTGTATGGGTGCTTGTTTGAGAGTGTGCTGATTTGGGGGGTGGTTGGGTTCTGGTGTGTATGGGTGCATGCTTGAGAGTGTGTGTGCTGAGTTGGGGTGGGGGGTTTGGGTCTGTATGGGTGCTTGTTTGAGAGTGTGCTGATTTGTGGGGTTCTGGTCTGTTTGGGTGCATGCTTGAGAGTATGTGTGCTGAGTTGGGGGTGGGGCGATTGGGTCTGTATGGGTGCTTGTTTGAGAGTGTGCTGATTTGGGGGGTGGGGGGTTCTGGTCTGTATGAATGCATGCTTGAGAGTGTGTGTGCTGAGTTTGGGGTGGGGGTTTGGGTCTGTATGGGTGCTTGTTTGAGAGTGTGCTGATTTTGGCGGTGGGGGGTTCTGGTCTGTATAGATGCATGCTTGAGAGTGTGTGTGCTGAGTTGGGGGTGGGGGGTTTGGGTCTGTATGGGTGCTTGCTAGATTGTATGCTGATTTGGGGGTGGGGGTTCTGGTCTGTATGGGAGCATGGTTGAGAGTTTGTATGCTGATTTGGTGGGTGGGGGGTTCGGGTCTGTTTGGGTGCTTGTTTGAGAGTGTGCTGATTTGGGGGTGGGGGTTCTGGTCTGTATGGGTGCATGCTTGAGAGTGTGTGTGCTGAGTTGGGGGTGGGGGGTTTGGGTCTGTATGGGTGGTTGTTTGAGAGTGTGCTGATTTGGGGGGTGGGGGTTCTGGTCTGTATGGGTGCATGCTTGAGAGTGTGTGTGCTGATTTGGGGAGTGGGGAGTTCTGGTCTGTATGGGTGCATGCTTGAGAGTGTGCTGATGTGGGCGGTGGGGGGTTCTGGTCTGTTTGGGTGCATGCTTGAGAGTGTGTGTGCTGAGTTGGGGGTGGGGGGTTTGGGTCTGTATGGGTGCTTGTTTGAGAGTGTGCTGATTTGGAAGGTGGGGGGTTCTGGTCTGTATGGGTGCATGCTTGAGAGTGTGTGTGCTGAGTTGGGGGTGGGGGTTTGGGTCTGTATGGGTGCTTGTTTGAGATGTGCTGATTTGGGGGTGGGGGTTCCGGTCTGTATGGGTGCATGCTTGCTTGAGAGTGTGTGTGCTGAGTTGGGGGTGGGGGGTTTGGGTCTGTATGGGTGCTTGTTTGAGAGTGTGCTGATTTGGGGGGTGGGGGTTCTGGTCTGTATGAGTGCATGCTTGAGAGTGTGTGTGCTGAGTTGGGGGCGGGGGGGTTTGGGTCTGTATGGGTGCTTGTTTGAGAGTGTGCTGATTTGGGCAGTAGGGGGTTCTGGTCTGTATGGGTGCATGCTTGAGAGTGTGTGTGCTGAGTTGGGGGTGGGGGGTTTGGGTCTGTATGGGTGCTTGTTTGAGAGTTTTCTGATTTGGGGGGTGGGGGGTTTCGGTCTATATGGGTGCATGCTTGAGAGTGTGTGTGCTGAGTTGGGGGTGGGAGGTTTGGGTCTGTATGGGTGCTTGTTTGAGAGTGTGCTGATTTGGGGGGTGTGGGGTTCTGGTCTGTATGAGTGCATGCTTGAGAGTGTGTGTGCTGAGTTGGGGGTGGGGGGTTTGGGTCTGTATGGGTGCTTGTTTGAGAGTGTGCTGATTTGGGCGGTAGGGGGTTCTGGTCTGTATGGGTGCATGCTTGAGAGTGTGTGTGCTGAGTTGGGGGTGGGGGGTTTGGGTCAGTATGGGTGATTGCTAGATTGTATGCTGATTTGGGGGGTGGGGGGTTCGGGTCTGTATGGGTGCATGGTTGAGAGTTTGTATGCTGATTTGGGGGGTGGAGGGTTCGGGTCTGTATGGGTGCTTGTTTGAGAGTGTGCTGATTTGGGGGTGGGGGGTTCTGGTCTGTATGTGTGCATGCTTGAGAGTGTGTGTGCTGAGTTGGGGGTGGGGGGTTTGGGTCTGTATGGGTGCTTGTTTGAGAGTGTGCTGATTTGTGGGGTGGGGGGTTCCGGTCTGTATGGGTGCATGCTTGAGAGTGTGTGTGCTGAGTTGGGGGTGGGGGGTTTGGGTCTGTATGGGTGCTTGTTTGAGAGTGTGCTGATTTGGGGAGTGGGGGGTTCTGGTCTGTATGAGTGCATGCTTGAGAGTGTGTGTGCTGAGTTGGGGTGGGGGGTTTGGGTCTGTATGGGTGCTTGTTTGAGAGTGTGCTGATATGGGGGGTGGGGTGTTCCGGTCTGTATGGGTGTATGGTTGAGAGTTTGTATGCTGAGTTGGGGGTGGGGGGTATGGGTCTGTATGGGTGATTGCTAGATTGTCTGCTGATTTGGGGGGTGGGGGGTTCTGGTCTGTATGAGTGCATGCTTGAGAGTGTGTGTGCTGAGTTGGGGGTGGGGGGGGTTTGGGTCTGTATGGGTGCTTGTTTGAGAGTGTGCTGATTTTGGGGGTGGGGGGTTCTGGTCTGTATGGGTGCATGCTTGAGAGTGTGTGTGCTGAGTTGGGGTTAGGGGGTTTGGGTCTGTATGGGTGCTTGTTTGAGAGAGTGCTGATTTGGGGGGTGGGGGGTTCTGGTCTGTATGGGTGCATGATTGAGAGTGTGTGTGCTGAGTTGGGGGTGGGGGGTTTGGGTCTGTATGGGTGTCGGATGTGTATGAATGTTTGGGTTTGAATTTTTTTTTGTATGTTGAGATGTGGAGGTGGAGGGGAGTCAGATGTGTTTGAATGTTTGGTTTTGAATGTTTTTTGTGTGTATGTTGAGATGCGGGGGTCGGGGGGTGTCAGATGTGTATGAATGTTTGTTTTTGAATGTTTGTTTTGTGTATGTTGAGATGTAGGGGTGGGGGGTGTCGGATTTGTATGAATGTTTGGTTTTGAATGTTTGTTTTGTGTATGTTGAGATGCGGGGGTGGGGGGGCATCGGGTGTGCATGAATGTTTGTTTTGGAGTGTAAGTGCAGTGTATGTTGAGATGCAGGGTCTGTATGGGTGCATGCTTGCTAGATTGTATGCTGATTTGGGGGGTGGGGGGTTCTGGTCTGTATGGGTGCATGCTTGAGAGTGTGTTTGCTGAGTTGGGGGTGGGGGGTTTGGGTCTGTATGGGTGCTTGTTTGAGAGTGTGCTGATTTTGGCGGTGGGGGGTTCTGGTCTGTACGGATGCATGGTTGAGAGTTTGTATGCTGATTTGGGGGGTGGGGGGTTCGGGTCTGTATGGGTGCTTGTTTGAGAGTGTGCTGATTTGGGGGGTGGAGGGTTCTGGTCTGTATGGGTGCATGCTTGAGAGTGTGTGTGCTGAGTTGGGGGTGGGGGGTTTGGGTCTGTATGGGTGCTTGTTTGAGAGTGTGCTGATTTGGGGGTGGGGGGTTCTGGTCTGTATGGGAGCATGCTTGAGAGTGTGTGTGCTGAATTGTGGGTGGGGGGCTTTGGGTCTGTATGGGTGCTTGTTTGAGAGAGTGCTGATTTGGGGGGTGGGGGTTGGGGTCTGTATGGGTGCATGGTTGAGAGTTTGTATGCTGATTTGGAGGTTGGGGGGCTCTGGTCTGTATGGGTGCTTGTTTGAGGTTGTGCTGATTATAGGGGTGGGGGTTCTGGTCTGTATAGGTGCATGCTTGAGAGTGTGTGTGCTGAGTTGGGGTGGGGGGTTTGGGTCTGTATGGGTGCTTGTTTGAGAGTGTGCTGATTTGGGGGGTTCTGGTCTGTATGGGTGCATGCTTGAGAGTGTGTGTGCTGAGTTGGGGGTGGGGCGTTTGGGTCTGTATGGGTGCTTGTTTGAGAGTGTGCTGATTTGGGGGGGTGGGGGGTTCTGGTCTGTATGAGTGCATGCTTGAGAGTGTGTGTGCTGAGTTTGGGGTGGGGGATTTGGGTCTGTATGGGTGCTTGTTTGAGAGTGTGCTGATTTTGGCGGTGGGGGGTTCTGGTCTGTATAGGTGCATGCTTGAGGGTGTGTGTGCTGAGTTGGGGGTGAGGGTTTGGGTCTGTATGGGTGCTTGCTAGATTGTATGCTGATTTGGGGGTGGGGGGTTTTGGTCTGTATGGGTGCATGGTTGAGAGTTTGTATGCTGATTTGGTGGGTGGGGGGTTCGGGTCTGTTTGGGTGCTTGTTTGAGAGTGTGCTGATTTGGGGGTGGGGGGTTCTGGTCTGTATGGGTGCATGCTTGAGAGTGTGTGTGCTGAGTTGGGGGTGGGGGTTTGGGTCTGTATGGGTGCTTGCTTGAGAGTGTGCTGATTTGGGGGGTGGGGGGGTTCTGGTCTGTATGGGTGCATGCTTCAGAGTGTGTGTGCTGAGTTGGGGGTGGGGGGGTTTGGGTCTGTATGGGTGCTTGTTTGAGAGTGTGCTGATTTGGGGGGTGGGGGGTTCTGGTCTGTATGGGTGCATGCTTGAGAGTGTGTGTGCTGAGTTGGGGGTGGGGGTTTGGGTCTGTATGGGTGCTTGTTTGAGAGTGTGCTGATTTGGGGGGTGGGGGGTTCCGGTCTGTATGGGTGCATGCTTGAGAGTGTGTGTGCTGAGTTGGGGGTGTGGGGTTTGGGTCTGTATGGGTGCTTGTTTGAGAGTGTGCTGATTTGGGGGTGGGGGGTTCTGGTCTGTATGGGTGCATGCTTGAGAGTGTGTGTGCTGAGTTGGGGTTGGGGGTTTGGGTCTGTATGGGTGCTTGTTTGAGAGTGTGCTGATTTGGGGGTGGGGGTTCTGGTCTGTATGGGTGCATGCTTGAGAGTGTGTGTGCTGAGTTGGGGGTGGGGGGTTTGGGTCTGTATGGGTGCTTGTTTGAGAGTGTGCTGATTTGGGGGGTGGGGGGTTCTGGTCTGTATGAGTGCATGCTTGAGAGTGTGTGTGCTGAGTTGGGGGTGGGGGGGTTTGGGTCTGTATGGGTGCTTGTTTGAGAGTGTGCTGATTTGGGCGGTAGGGGGTTCTGGTCTGTATGGGTGCATGCTTGAGAGTGTGTGTGCTGAGTTGGGGATGAGGGGGTTTGGGTCTGTATGGGTGATTGCTAGATTGTATGCTGATTTGGGGGGTGGGGGGTTCGGGTCTGTATGGGTGCATGGTTGAGAGTTTTTATGCTGATTTGGGGGTGGAGGGTTCGGGTCTGTATGGATGCTTGTTTGAGAGTGTGCTGATTTGGGGGGTGGGGGGTTCTGGTCTGTATGTGTCCATGCTTGAGAGTGTGTGTGCTGAGTTGGGGGTGGGGGGTTTGGGTCTGTATGGGTGCTTGTTTGAGAGTGTGCTGATTTGGGGGGTGGGGGGTTCCGATCTGTATGGGTGCATGCATGAGAGTGTGTGTGCTGTGTTGGGGGTGGGGGGTTTGGGTCTGTATGGGTGCTTGTTTGAGAGTGTGCTGATTTGGGGGGTGGGGGGTTCTGGTGTGTATGAGTGCATGCTTGAGAGTGTGTGTGCTGAGTTGGGGTGGGGGGTTTGGGTCTGTATGGGTGCTTGTTTGAGAGTGCTGATTTGGGGGGTGGGGGGTTCTGGTCTGTATGGGTCTGTATGGTTGAGAGTTTGTATGCTGAGTTGGGGGTGGGGGGTATGGGTCTGTATGGGTGATTGCTAGATTGTATGCTGATTTGGGGGGTGGGGGGTTCTGGTCTGTATGAGTGCATGCTTGAGAGTGTGTGTGCTGAGTTGGGGGTGGGGGGGTTTGGGTCTGTATGGGTGCTTGTTTGAGTGTGTGCTGATTTGGGGGGTGGGAGGTTCTGGTCTGTATGGGTGCATGCTTGAGAGTGTGTGTGCTGAGTTGGGGTTGGGGGGTTTGGGTCTGTATGGGTGCTTGTTTGAGAGAGTGCTGATTTGGGGGGTGGGGGGTTCTGGTCTGTATGGGTGCATGATTGAGAGTGTAAGTGCTGAGTTGAGGGTGGGGGGTTTGGGTCTGTATGGGTGTCGGATGTGTATGAATGTTTGGGTTTGAATTTTTTTTTGTATGTTGAGATGTGGGGGTGGGGGGGAGTCGGATGTGTTTGAATGTTTGGTTTTGAATGTTTTTTGTGTTTATGTTGAGATGCGGGGGTCGGGGGGTGTCAGATGTGTATGAATGTTTGGTTTTGAATGTTTGTTTTGTGTATGTTGAGATGCGGGGGTGGGAGGGTGTCAGATGTGTATGAATGTTTGGTTTTGAATGTTTGTTTTGTGTATGTTGAGATGCGGGGGTGGGGGGTGTCGGATGTGTATGAATGTTTGGTTTTGAATGTTTGTTTTGTGTATGTTGAGATGCGGGGGTGGGGGGCATCGGGTGTGCATGAATGTTTGTTTTGGAGTGTAAGTGCAGTGTATGTTGAGATGCAGGGTCTGTATGGGTGCATGCTTGCTAGATTGTATGCTGATTTGGGGGGTGGGGGGTTCTGGTCTGTATGGGTGCATGGATGAGAGTTTGTATGTTGATTTGGGTGGGTGGGGGGTTCTGGTTTGTATGGGTGCATGGTTGAGAGTTTGTATGCTGATTTGGGGGGTGGGGGGTTTGGTTCTGTATGGGTGCTTGTTTGAGACTGTGCTGATTTGGGGGGCGAGGGGTTCTGGTCTGTATGGGTGCATGCTTGAGAGTGTGTGTGCTGAGTTTGGGGTGGGGGGTTTGGGTCTGTATGGGTGCTTGTTTGAGAGTGTGCTGATTTTGGCGGTGGGGGGTTCTGGTCTGTATGGGTGCATGGTTGAGAGTTTGTATGCTGATTTGGGGGGTGGGGGGTTCGGGTCTGTATGGGTGCTTGTTTGAGAGTGTGCTGATTTGGGGGGTGGGGGGTTCTGGTCTGTATGGGTGCATGCTTGAGAGTGTGTGTGCTGAGTTGGGGGTGGGGGGTTTGGGTCTGTATGGGTGCTTGTTTGAGAGTGTGCTGATTTGGGGGTGGGGGGTTCTGGTCTGTATGAGTGCATGCTTGAGAGTGTGTGTGCTGAGTTGGGTGTGGGAGGGTTTGGGTCTGTATGGGTGCTTGTTTGAGAGTGTGCTGATTTGGGCGGTAGGGGGTTCTGGTCTGTATGGGTGCATGCTTGAGAGTGTGTGTGCTGAGTTGGGGGGGTGGGGTTTGGGTCTGTATGGGTGATTGCTAGATTGTATGCTGATTTGGGGGGTGGGGGGTTCGGGTCTGTATGGGTGCATGGTTGAGAGTTTGTATGCTGATTTGGGGGGTGGAGGGTTCGGGTCTGTATGGGTGCTTGTTTGAGAGTGTGCTGATTTGGGGGGTGGGGGTTCTGGTCTGTATGTGTGCATGCTTGAGAGTGTGTGTGCTGAGTTGGGGGTGGGGGGTTTGGGTCTGTATGGGTGCTTGTTTGAGAGTGTGCTGATTTGGGGGGTGGGGGGTTCCGGTCTGTATGGGTGCATGCTTGAGAGTGTGTGTGCTGAGTTGGGGGTGGGGGGTTTGGGTCTGTGTGGGTGCTTGTTTGAGAGTGTGCTGATTTGGGGGGTGGGGGGTTCTGGTCTGTATGAGTGCATGCTTGAGAGTGTGTGTGCTGAGTTGGGGTGGGGGGTTTGGGTCTGTATGGGTGCTTGTTTGAGAGTGTGCTGATTTGGGGGGTGGGGGGTTCCGGTCTGTATGGGTGTATGGTTGAGAGTTTGTATGCTGAGTTGGGGGTGGGGGGTATGGGTCTGTATGGGTGATTGCTAGATTGTATGCTGATTTGGGGGATGGGGGTTCTGGTCTGTATGAGTGCATGCTTGAGAGTGAGTGTGCTGAGTTGGGGGTGGGGGGGTTTGGGTCTGTATGGGTGCTTGTTTGAGAGTGTGCTGATTTGGGGGGTGGGGGGTTCTGGTCTGTATGGGTGCATGCTTGAGAGTGTGTGTGCTGAGTTGGGGTTGGGGGGTTTGGGTCTGTATGGGTGCTTGTTTGAGAGAGTGCTGATTTGGGGGGTGGGGGGTTCTGGTCTGTATGGGTGCATGGTTGAGAGTGTGTGTGCTGAGTTGGGGGTGGGGGGTTTGGGTCTGTATGGGTGTCGGATGTGTATGAATGTTTGGGTTTGAATTTTTTGTGTATGTTGAGATGTGGGGGTGGGGGGAGTCAGATGTGTTTGAATGTTTGGTTTTGAATGTTTTTTGTGTGTATGTTGAGATGCGGGGGTCGGGGGGTGTCAGATGTGTTTGAATGTTTGGTTTTGAATGTTTGTTTTGTGTATGTTGAGATGCGGGGTGGGAGGGTGTCAGATGTGTATGAATGTTTGGTTTTGAATGTTTGTTTTGTGTATGTTGAGATGCGGGGGTGGGGGGTGTCGGATGTGTATTAATGTTTAGTTTTGAATGTTTGTTTTGTGTATGTTGAGATGCGGGGTTGGGGGGGCATCGGGTGTGCATGAATGTTTGTTTTGGAGTGTAAGTGCGGTGTATGTTGAGATGCAGGGTCTGTATGGGTGCATGCTTGCTAGATTGTATGCTGATTTGGGGGGTGGGGGGTTCTGGTTTGTATGGGTGCATGGTTGAGAGTGTGCTGATTTGGGCGGTGGGGGCTTCTGGTCTGTATGGGTGCATGCTTGAGAGTGTGTGTGCTGAGTTGGGGGTGGGGGGTTTTTGGTCTGTGTGGGTGCTTGTTTGAGAGTGTGCTGAATTTGGCGGTGGGGGTTCTGGTCTGTATGGGTGCATGGATGAGAGTTTGTATGCTGATTTGGGGGGTGGGGGGTTCTGGTTTGTATGGGTGCATGGTTGAGAGTGTGCTGATTTGGGCGGTGGGGGCTTCTGGTCTGTATGGGTGCATGCTTGAGAGTGTGTGTGCTGAGTTGGGGGTGGGGGGTTTTTGGTCTGTATGGGTGCTTGTTTGAGAGTGTGCTGAATTTGGCGGTGGGGGTTCTGGTCTGTATGGGTGCATGGTTGAGAGTTTGTATGCTGATTTGGGGGGTGAGGGGTTTGGGTCTGTATGGGTGCTTGTTTGAGAGTGTGCTGATTTGGGGGGTGGAGGGTTCTGGTCTGTATGGGTGCATGCTTGAGAGTGTGTTTGCTGAGTTGGGGATGGGGGGTTTGGGTCTGTATGGGTGCTTGTTTGAGAGTGTGCTGATTTGGGGGTGGGGAGTTCTGGTCTGTATGGGAGCATGCTTGAGAGTGTGTGTGCTGAATTGGGGGTGGGGGCTTTGGGTCTGTATGGGTGCTTGTTTGAGAGAGTGCTGATTTGGGGGGTGGGGGTTGGGGTCTGTATGGGTGCATGGTTGAGAGTTTGTATGCTGATTTAGGGGTTGGGGGGGCTCTGGTCTGTATGGGTGCTTGTTTGAGGGTGTGCTGATTATAGTGGTGGGGGTTCTTGTCTGTATGGGTCCATGCTTGAGAGTGTGTGTGCTGAGTTGGGGTGGGGGGTTTGGGTCTGTATGGGTGCTTGTTTGAGAGTGTGCTGATTTGGGGGGTTCTGGTCTGTATGGGTGCATGCTTGAGAGTGTGTGTGCTGAGTTGGGGGTGGGGCGTTTGGGTCTGTATGGGTGCTTGTTTGAGAGTGTGCTGATTTGGAGGATGGGGGTTCTGGTCTGTATGAGTGCATGCTTGAGAGTGTGTGTGCTGAGTTTGGGGTGGGGGATTTGGGTCTGTATGGGTGCTTGTTTGAGAGTGTGCTGATTTTGGCGGTGGGGGGTTCTGGTCTGTATAGGTGCATGCTTGAGAGTGTGTGTGCTGAGTTGGGGGTGGGGGGTTTGGGTCTGTATGGGTGCTTGTTTGAGAGTGTGCTGAATTTGGCGGTGGGGGGTTCTGGTCTGTATGGGTGCATGGTTGAGAGTTTGTATGCAGATTTGGTGGTTGGGGGGTTCGGGTCTGTTTGGGTGCTTGTTTGAGAGTGTGCTGATTTGGGGGGTGGGGGGTTCTGGTCTGTATGGGTGCATGCTTCAGAGTGTGTGTGCTGAGTTGGGGGTGGGGGGGTTTGGGTCTGTATGGGTGCTTGTTTGAGAGTGTGCTGATTTCGGGGGTGGGGGGTTCTGGTCTGTATGGGTGCATGCTTGAGAGTGTGTGTGCTGAGTTGGGGGTGGGGGTTTGGGTCTGTATGGGTGCTTGTTTGAGAGTGTGCTGATTTGAGGGGTGGGGGGTTCCGGTCTGTATGGGTGCATGCTTGAGAGTATGTGTGCTGAGTTGGGGGTGGGGGGTTTGGGTCTGTATGGGTGCTTGTTTGAGAGTGTGCTGATTTGGGGGGTGGGGGGTTCTGGTCTGTATGGGTGCATGCTTGAGAGTGTGTGTGCTGAGTTGGGGGTGGGGGTTTGGGTCTGTATGGGTGCTTGTTTGAGAGTGTGCTGATTTGGGGGGTGGGGGGTTCTGGTCTGTATGGGTGCATGCTTGAGAGTGTGTGTGCTGAGTTGGGGGTGGGGGGTTTGGGTCTGTATGGGTGCTTGTTTGAGAGTGTGCTGATTTGGGGGGTGGGGGGTCTGGTCTGGTCTGTATGAGTGCATGCTTGAGAGTGTGTGTGCTGAGTTGGGGGTGGGGGGTGTGGGTCTGTATGGGTGCTTGTTTGAGAGTGTGCTGATTTGAGGGGTGGGGGGTTAAGGTCTGTATGGGTGCATGCTTGAGAGTATGTGTGCTGAGTTGGGGGTGGGGGGTTTGGGTCTGTATGGGTGCTTGTTTGAGAGTGTGCTGATTTGAGGGGTGGGGGGTTCCGGTCTGTATGGGTGCATGCTTGAGAGTATGTGTGCTGAGTTGGGGGTGGGGGGTTTGGGTCTGTATGGGTGCTTGTTTGAGAGTGTGCTGATTTGGGGGGTGGGGGGTTCTGGTCTGTATGGGTGCATGCTTGAGAGTGTGTGTGCTGAGTTGGGGGTGGGGGTTTGGGTCTGTATGGGTGCTTGTTTGAGAGTGTGCTGATTTGGGGGGTGGGAGGTTCTGGTCTGTATGGGTGCTTGTTTGAGAGTGTGCTGATTTGGGGGGTGGGGGGTTCTGGTCTGTATGGGTGCATGCTTGAGAGTGTGTGTGCTGAGTTGGGGGTGGGGGTTTGGGTCTGTATGGGTGCTTGTTTGAGAGTGTGCTGATTTGGGGGGTGGGGGGTTCTGGTCTGTATGGGTGCATGCTTGAGAGTGTGTGTGCTGAGTTGGGGGTGGGGGGTTTGGGTCTGTATGGGTGCTTGTTTGAGAGTGTGCTGATTTGGGGGGTGGGGGGTCTGGTCTGGTCTGTATGAGTGCATGCTTGAGAGTGTGTGTGCTGAGTTGGGGGTGGGGGGTGTGGGTCTGTATGGGTGCTTGTTTGAGAGTGTGCTGATTTGAGGGGTGGGGGGTTCCGGTCTGTATGGGTGCATGCTTGAGAGTGTGTGTGCTGAGTTGGGGGTGGGGGGTGTGGGTCTGTATGGGTGCTTGTTTGAGAGTGTGCTGATTTGAGGGGTGGGGGGTTCCGGTCTGTATGGGTGCATGCTTGAGAGTATGTGTGCTGAGTTGGGGGTGGGGGGTTTGGGTCTGTATGGGTGCTTGTTTGAGAGTGTGCTGATTTGGGGGGTGGGGGGTTCTGGTCTGTATGGGTGCATGCTTGAGAGTGTGTGTGCTGAGTTGGGGGTGGGGGTTTGGGTCTGTATGGGTGCTTGTTTGAGAGTGTGCTGATTTGGGGGGTGGGGGGTTCTGGTCTGTATGGGTGCATGCTTGAGAGTGTGTGTGCTGAGTTGGGGGTGGGGGGTTTGGGTCTGTATGGGTGCTTGTTTGAGAGTGTGCTGATTTGGGGGGTGGGGGGTCTGGTCTGGTCTGTATGAGTGCATGCTTGAGAGTGTGTGTGCTGAGTTAGGGGTGGGGGGTTTGGGTCTGTATGGGTGATTGCTAGATTGTATGCTGATTTGGGGGGTGGGGGTTTCGGGTCTTTATGGGTGCATGGTTGAGAGTTTGTATGCTGATTTGGGGGGTGGAGGGTTCGGGTCTGTATGGGTGCTTGTTTGAGAGTGTGCTGATTTGGGGGGTGGGGGGTTCTGGTCTGTATGTGTGCATGCTTGAGAGTGTGTGTGCTGAGTTGGGGGTGGGGGGTTTGGGTCTGTATGGGTGCTTGTTTGAGAGTGTGCTGATTTGGGGGGTGGGGGGTTCCGGTCTGTATGGGTGCATGCTTGAGAGTGTGTGTGCTGAGTTGGGGGTGGGGGGTTTGGGTCTGTATGGGTGCTTGTTTGAGAGTGTGCTGATTTGGGGGGTGGGGGGTTCTGGTCTGTATGAGTGCATGCTTGAGAGTGTGTGTGCTGAGTTGGGGGTGGGGGGTTTGGGTCTGTATGGGTGCTTGTTTGAGAGTGTGCTGATTTGGGGGGTGGGGGGTTCGGGTCTGTATGGGTGCATGGTTGAGAGTTTGTATGCTGATTTGGGGGGTGGAGGGTTCGGGTCTGTATGGGTGCTTGTTTGAGAGTGTGCTGATTTGGGGGGTGGGGGGTTCTGGTCTGTATGTGTGCATGCTTGAGAGTGTGCGTGCTGAGTTGGGGGTGGGGGTTTGGGTCTGTATGGGTGCTTGTTTGAGAGTGTGCTGATTTGGGGTGTGGGGGGTTCCGGTCTGTATGGGTGCATGCTTGAGAGTGTGTGTGCTGAGTTGGGGTTGCGGGGTTTGGGTCTGTATGGGTGCTTGTTTGAGAGTGTGCTGATTTGGGGGGTGGGGGGTTCTGGTCTGTATGGGTCTGTATGGTTGAGAGTGTGTATGCTGAGTTGGGGGTGGGGGGTATGGGTCTGTATGGGTGATTGCTAGATTGTATGCTGATTTGGGGGGTGGGGGGTTCTGGTGTGTATGAGTGCATGCTTGAGAGTGTGTGTGCTGAGTTGGGGGTGGTGGGGTTTGGGTCTGTATGGGTGCTTGTTTGAGAGTGTGCTGATTTGGGGGGTGGGGGGTTCTGGTCTGTATGGGTGCATGCTTGAGAGTGTGTGTGCTGAGTTGGGGTTGGGGGGTTTGGGTCTGTATGGGTGCTTGTTTGAGAGAGTGCTGATTTGGGGGGTGGGGGGTTCTGGTCTGTATGGGTGCATGCTTGAGAGTGTGTGTGCTGAGTTGGGGGTGGGGGGTTTGGGTCTGTGTGGGTGCTTGTTTGAGAGTGTGCTGATTTGGGGGGTGGGGGGTTCTGGTCTGTATGAGTGCATGCTTGAGAGTGTGTGTGCTGAGTTGGAGTGGGGGGTTTGGGTCTGTATGGGTGCTTGTTTGAGAGTGTGCTGATTTGGGGGGTGGGGGGTTCCGGTCTGTATGGGTGTATGGTTGAGAGTTTGTATGCTGAGTTGGGGGTGGGGGGTATGGGTCTGTATGGGTGATTGCTAGATTGTATGCTGATTTGGGGGATGGGGGGTTCTGGTCTGTATGAGTGCATGCTTGAGAGTGTGTGTGCTGAGTTGGGGTTGGGGGGTTTGGGTCTGTATGGGTGCTTGTTTGAGAGAGTGCTGATTTGGGGGGTGGGGGGTTCTGGTCTGTATGGGTGCATGATTGAGAGTGTGTGTGCTGAGTTGAGGGTGAGGGGTTTGGGTCTGTATGGGTGTCGGATGTGTATGAATGTTTGGGTTTGAATTTTTTTTGTATGTTGAGATGTGGGGGTGGGGGGGAGTCAGATGTGTTTGAATGTTTGGTTTTGAATGTTTGTTTTGTGTATGTTGAGATGCGGGGGTGGGGGGGCATCGGGTGTGCATGAATGTTTGTTTTGGAGTGTAAGTGCAGTGTATGTTGTGATGCAGGGTCTGTATGGGTGCATGCTTGCTAGATTGTATGCTGATTTGGGGGGTGGGGGGTTCTGGTCTGTATGGGTGCATGGATGAGAGTTTGTATGTTGATTTGGGTGGGTGGGGGGTTCTGGTTTGTATGGGTGCATGGTTGAGAGTTTGTATGCTGATTTGGGGGGTGGGGGGTTTGGGTCTGTATGGGTGCTTGTTTGAGACTGTGCTGATTTGGGGGGTGGGGGGTTCTGGTCTGTATGGGTGCATGCTTGAGAGTGTGTGTGCTGAGTTGGGGGTGGGGGGTTTGGGTCTGTATGGGTGCTTGTTTGAGAGTGTGCTGATTTTGGCGGTGGGGGGTTCTGGTCTGTATGGGTGCATGGTTGAGAGTTTGTATGCTGATTTGGGGGGTGGGGGGTTCGGGTCTGTATGGGTGCTTGTTTGAGAGTGTGCTGATTTGGGGGGGTGGAGGGTTCTGGTCTGTATGGGTGCATGCTTGAGAGTGTGTGTGCTGAGTTGGGGGTGGGGGGTTTGGGTCTGTATGGGTGCTTGTTTGAGAGTGTGCTGATTTGGGGGTGGGGGGTTCTGGTCTGTATGAGTGCATGCTTGAGAGTGTGTGTGCTGAGTTGGGGGTGGGGGGGTTTGGGTCTGTATGGGTGCTTGTTTGAGAGTGTGCTGATTTGGGCGGTAGGGGGTTCTGGTCTGTATGGGTGCATGCTTGAGAGTGTGTGTGCTGAGTTGGGGGTGGGGGGTTTGGGTCTGTATGGGTGATTGCTAGATTGTATGCTGATTTGGGGGGCGGGGGATTCGGGTCTGTATGGGTGCTTGTTTGAGAGTGTGCTGATTTGGGGGGTGGGGGGTTCTGGTCTGTATGTGTGCATGCTTGAGAGTGTGTGTGCTGAGTTGGGGGTGGGGGGTTTGGGTCTGTATGGGTGCTTGTTTGAGAGTGTGCTGATTTGGGGGGTGGGGGGTTCCGGTCTATATGGGTGCATGCTTGAGAGTGTGTGTGCTGAGTTGGGGGTGGGGGGTTTGGGTCTGTGTGGGTGCTTGTTTGAGAGTGTGCTGATTTGGGGGGTGGGGGGTTCTGGTCTGTATGAGTGCATGCTTGAGAGTGTGTGTGCTGAGTTGGGGTGGGGGGTTTGGGTCTGTATGGGTGCTTGTTTGAGAGTGTGCTGATTTGGGGGGTGGGGGGTTCTGGTCTGTATGTGTGCATGCTTGAGAGTGTGTGTGCTGAGTTGGGGGTGGGGGGTTTGGGTCTGTATGGGTGCTTGTTTGAGAGTGTGCTGATTTGGGGGGTGGGGGGTTCCGGTCTATATGGGTGCATGCTTGAGAGTGTGTGTGCTGAGTTGGGGGTGGGGGGTTTGGGTCTGTGTGGGTGCTTGTTTGAGAGTGTGCTGATTTGGGGGGTGGGGGGTTCTGGTCTGTATGAGTGCATGCTTGAGAGTGTGTGTGCTGAGTTGGGGTGGGGGGTTTGGGTCTGTATGGGTGCTTGTTTGAGAGTGTGCTGATTTGGGGGAAGGGGGGTTCCGGTCTGTATGGGTGTATGGTTGAGAGTTTGTATGCTGATTTGGGGGGTGGAGGGTTCGGGTCTGTATGGGTGCTTGTTTGAGAGTGTGCTGATTTGGGGGGTGGGGGGTTCTGGTCTGTATGTGTGCATGCTTGAGAGTGTGTGTGCTGAGTTGGGGGTGGGGGGTTTGGGTCTGTATGGGTGCTTGTTTGAGAGTGTGCTGATTTGGGGGGTGGGGGGTTCCGGTCTATATGGGTGCATGCTTGAGAGTGTGTGTGCTGAGTTGGGGGTGGGGGGTTTGGGTCTGTGTGGGTGCTTGTTTGAGAGTGTGCTGATTTGGGGGGTGGGGGGTTCTGGTCTGTATGAGTGCATGCTTGAGAGTGTGTGTGCTGAGTTGGGGTGGGGGGTTTGGGTCTGTATGGGTGCTTGTTTGAGAGTGTGCTGATTTGGGGGAAGGGGGGTTCCGGTCTGTATGGGTGTATGGTTGAGAGTGTGTATGCTGAGTTGGGGGTGGGGGGTATGGGTCTGTATGGGTGATTGCTAGATTGTATGCTGATTTGGGGGATGGGGGGTTCTGGTCTGTATGAGTGCATGCTTGAGAGTGTGTGTGCTGAGTTGGAGGTGGGGAGTTTGGGTCTGTATGGGTGCTTGTTTGAGAGTGTGCTGATTTGGGGGTGTGGGGATCTGGTCTGTATGGGTGCATGCTTGAGAGTGTGTGTGCTGAGTTGGGGGTGGCGGGGTTTGGGTCTGTATGGGTGCTTGTTTGAGAGCGTGCCGATTTGGGGGGTGGGGGGTTCTGGTCTGTATGGGTGCATGCTTGAGAGTGTGTGTGCTGAGTTGGGGTGGGGGGTTTGGGTCTGTATGGGTGCTTGTTTGAGAGTGTGCTGATTTGGGGGGTGGGAGGTCTGGTCTGTATGGGTGCATGCTTGAGAGTGTGTGTGCTGAGTTGGGGTGGGGGGTTTGGGTCTGTATGGGTGCTTGTTTGAGAGTGTGCTGATTTGGGGGGTGGGGGTTCTGGTCTGTAGGATTGCATGCTTGAGAGTGTGTGTGCTGAGTTGGGGGTGGGGTTTGGGTCTGTATGGGTGCTTGTTTGAGAATGTGCTGATTTGGGGGGTGGGGGGTTCTGGTCTGTATGGGTGCATGCTTGAGAGTGTGTGTGGTGAGTTGGGGGTGGGGGTTTGGGTCTGTATGGGTGCTTGTTTGAGAGTGTGCTGATTTGGGGGATGGGGGTTCTGGTCTGTATGGGTGCATGCTTGAGTGTTTGTGTGCTGAGTTGGGGGTGGGGGGTTGGGTCTGTATGGGTGCTTGTTTGAGAGTGTGCTGATTTGGTGGGTGGGGGGTTCCGGTCTGTATGGGTGTATGGTTGAGAGTGTGTATGCTGAGTTGGGGGTGGGGGGTATGGGTCTGTATGGGTGATTGCTAGATTGTATGCTGATTTGGGGGATGGGGGGTTCTGGTCTGTATGAGTGCATGCTTGAGAGTGTGTGTGCTGAGTTGGAGGTGGGGAGTTTGGGTCTGTATGGGTGCTTGTTTGAGAGTGTGCTGATTTGGGGGTGTGGGGATCTGGTCTGTATGGGTGCATGCTTGAGAGTGTGTGTGCTGAGTTGGGGGTGGCGGGGTTTGGGTCTGTATGGGTGCTTGTTTGAGAGTGTGCCGATTTGGGGGGTGGGGGGTTCTGGTCTGTATGGGTGCATGCTTGAGAGTGTGTGTGCTGAGTTGGGGTGGGGGGTTTGGGTCTGTATGGGTGCTTGTTTGAGAGTGTGCTGATTTGGGGGGTGGGAGGTCTGGTCTGTATGGGTGCATGCTTGAGAGTGTGTGTGCTGAGTTGGGGGTGGGGGGTTTGGGTCTGTATGGGTGCTTGTTTGAGAGTGTGCTGATTTGGGGGGTGGGGGTTCTGGTCTGTAGGATTGCATGCTTGAGAGTGTGTGTGCTGAGTTGGGGGTGGGGTTTGGGTCTGTATGGGTGCTTGTTTGAGAATGTGCTGATTTGGGGGGTGGGGGGTTCTGGTCTGTATGGGTGCATGCTTGAGAGTGTGTGTGGTGAGTTGGGGGTGGGGGTTTGGGTCTGTATGGGTGCTTGTTTGAGAGTGTGCTGATTTGGGGGATGGGGGTTCTGGTCTGTATGGGTGCATGCTTGAGTGTCTGTGTGCTGAGTTGGGGGTGGGGGGTTGGGTCTGTATTTGTGCTTGTTTGAGAGTGTGCTGATTTGGTGGGTGGGGGGTTCTGGTCTGTATGGGTGCATGCTTGAGAGTGTGTGTGCTGAGTTGGGGGTGGGGGTTTGGGTCTGTATGGGTGCTTGTTTGAGAGTGTGCTGATTTGGGGGGTGGGGGGTTCTGGTCAGTATGGGTGCATGCTTGAGAGTTTGTGTGCTGAGTTGGGGGGTGGGGGTGGGGGGTTTGGGTCTGTATGGGTGCATGCTTGAGAGTTTGTGTGCTGAGTTGGGGGGTGTGGGGGGTTTGGGTCTGTATGGGTGCTTGATTGAGAGCTTGTGTGCTGAGTTGGGGGGTGGGGGGTTCTGGTCTGTATGGGTGCATGCTTGAGAGTGTGTGTGCTGAGTTGGGTGGGGAGTTTGGGTCTGTATGGGTGCTTGTTTGAGAGTGTGCTGATTTGGGGGTGCGGGGTTCTGGTCTGTATGGGTGCATGCTTGAGAGTGTGTGTGCTGAGTTGGGGGTGGCGGGGTTTGGGTCTGTATGGGTGCTTGTTTGAGAATGTGCCGATTTGGGGGGTGAGGGGGTTCTGGTCTGTATGGGTGCATGCTTGAGAGTGTGTGTGCTGAGTTGGGGGTGGGGGGTTTGGGTCTGTATGGGTGCTTGTTTGAGAGTGTGCTGATTTGGGGGGTGGGAGGTCTGGTCTGTATGGGTGCATGCTTGAGAGTGTGTGTGCTGAGTTGGGGGTGGGGGGTTTGGGTCTGTATGGGTGCTTGTTTGAGAGTGTGCTGATTTGGGGGTGGGGGTTCTGGTCTGTAGGAGTGCATGCTTGAGAGTGTGTGTGCTGAGTTGGGGGTGGGGTTTGGGTCTGTATGGGTGCTTGTTTGAGAGTGTGCTGATTTGGGGGGTGGGGGGTTCTGGTCTGTATGGGTGCATGCTTGAGAGTGTGTGTGGTGAGTTGGGGGTGGGGGTTTGAGTCTGTATGGGTGCTTGTTTGAGAGTGTGCTGATTTGGGGGATGGTGGTTCTGGTCTGTATGGGTGCATGCTTGAGTGTTTTTGTGCTGAGTTGGGGTGTGGGGGGTTTGGATATGTATGGGTGCATGCTTGAGAGTTTGGGTGCTGAGTTGGGGGGTGTGGGGGGTTCAGGTCTGTATGGGTGCATGCTTGAGAGTTTGTGTACTGAGTTGGGGGGTGTGGGGGGTTCGGGTCTGTATGGGTGCTTGTTTGAGAGTTTGTGTGCTGAGTTGGGGGGTGGGGGGTTCTGTTCTGTATGGGTGCATGCTTGAGAGTGTGTGTGCTGAGTTGGGGGTAGGGGGTTTGGGTCTGTATGGGTGCTTGTTTGAGAGTGTGCTGATTTGGGGGGTGGGGGGTTCTGGTCTGTATGGGTGCATGCTTGAAAGTGTGTGTGCTGAGTTGGGGTGGGGGGGTTTAGATCTGTATGGGTGCTTGTTTGAGAGTGTGCTGATTTGGGGGGTGGGGGTTTTGGGTCTGTATGGGTGCATGGTTGAGAGTTTGTATGCTGATCTGGGGGGTGGAGGGTTCTGGTCTGTATGGGTGCATGCTTGAGAGTGTGTGTGCTGAGTTGGGGGTGGGGAGTTTGGGTCTGTATGGGTGCTTGTTTGAGAGTGTGCTGAATTTGGCGGTGGGGGGTTCTGGTCTGTATGGGTGCATGGTTGAGAGTTTGTATGCTGATTTGGGGGGTGGGGGGTTTGGGTCTGTATGGGTGCTTGTTTGAGAGTGTGCTGATTTGGGGTGTGGAGGGTTCTGGTCTGTATGGGTGCATGCTTGAGAGTGTGTTTGCTGAGTTGGGGGTGGGGGGTTTGGGTCTGTATGGGTGCTTGTTTGAGAGTGTGCTGATTTGGGGGTGGGGAGTTCTGGTCTGTATGGGAGCATGCTTGAGAGTGTGTGTGCTGAATTGGGGGTGGGGGGCTTTGGGTCTGTATGGGTGCTTGTTTGAGAGAGTGCTGATTTGGGGGGTGGGGGTTGGGGTCTGTATGGGTGCATGGTTGAGAGTTTGTATGCTGTTTTAGGGGTTGGGGGGGCTCTGGTCTGTATGGGTGCTTGTTTGAGGGTGTGCTGATTATAGGGGTGGGGGTTCTGGTCTGTATGGGTGCATGCTTGAGAGTGTGTGTGCTGAGTTGGGGTGGGGGGTTTGGGTCTGTATGGGTGCTTGTTTGAGAGTGTGCTGATTTGGGGGGTTCTGGTCTGTATGGGTGCATGCTTGAGAGTGTGTGTGCTGAGTTGGGGGTGGGGGGTTTGGGTCTGTATGGGTGCTTGTTTGAGAGTGTGCTGATTTGGGGGGTGGGGGGTCTGGTCTGGTCTGTATGAGTGCATGCTTGAGAGTGTGTGTGCTGAGTTGGGGGTGGGGGGTGTGGGTCTGTATGGGTGCTTGTTTGAGAGTGTGCTGATTTGAGGGGTGGGGGGTTCCGGTCTGTATGGGTGCATGCTTGAGAGTGTGTGTGCTGAGTTGGGGGTGGGGGGTGTGGGTCTGTATGGGTGCTTGTTTGAGAGTGTGCTGATTTGAGGGGTGGGGGGTTCCGGTCTGTATGGGTGCATGCTTGAGAGTATGTGTGCTGAGTTGGGGGTGGGGGGTTTGGGTCTGTATGGGTGCTTGTTTGAGAGTGTGCTGATTTGGGGGGTGGGGGGTTCTGGTCTGTATGGGTGCATGCTTGAGAGTGTGTGTGCTGAGTTGGGGGTGGGGGTTTGGGTCTGTATGGGTGCTTGTTTGAGAGTGTGCTGATTTGGGGGATGGGGGGTTCTGGTCTGTATGGGTGCATGCTTGAGAGTGTGTGTGCTGAGTTGGGGGTGGGGGGTTTGGGTCTGTATGGGTGCTTGTTTGAGAGTGTGCTGATTTGGGGGGTGGGGGGTCTGGTCTGGTCTGTATGAGTGCATGCTTGAGAGTGTGTGTGCTGAGTTAGGGGTGGGGGGTTTGGGTCTGTATGGGTGATTGCTAGATTGTATGCTGATTTGGGGGGTGGGGGTTTCGGGTCTTTATGGGTGCATGGTTGAGAGTTTGTATGCTGATTTGGGGGGTGGAGGGTTCGGGTCTGTATGGGTGCTTGTTTGAGAGTGTGCTGATTTGGGGGGTGGGGGGTTCTGGTCTGTATGTGTGCATGCTTGAGAGTGTGTGTGCTGAGTTGGGGGTGGGGGGTTTGGGTCTGTATGGGTGCTTGTTTGAGAGTGTGCTGATTTGGGGGGTGGGGGGTTCCGGTCTGTATGGGTGCATGCTTGAGAGTGTGTGTGCTGAGTTGGGGGTGGGGGGTTTGGGTCTGTATGGGTGCTTGTTTGAGAGTGTGCTGATTTGGGGGGTGTGGGGTTCTGGTCTGTATGAGTGCATGCTTGAGAGTGTGTGTGCTGAGTTGGGGGTGGGGGGTTTGGGTCTGTATGGGTGCTTGTTTGAGAGTGTGCTGATTTGGGGGATGGGGGGTTCGGGTCTGTATGGGTGCATGGTTGAGAGTTTGTATGCTGATTTGGGGGGTGGAGGGTTCGGGTCTGTATGGGTGCTTGTTTGAGAGTGTGCTGATTTGGGGGGTGGGGGGTTCTGGTCTGTATGTGTGCATGCTTGAGAGTGTGCGTGCTGAGTTGGGGGTGGGGGGTTTGGGTCTGTATGGGTGCTTGTTTGAGAGTGTGCTGATTTGGGGTGTGGGGGGTTCCGGTCTGTATGGGTGCATGCTTGAGAGTGTGTGTGCTGAGTTGGGGGTGGGGGGGTTCTGGTCTGTATGGGTGCATGCTTGAGAGTGTGTGTGCTGAGTTGGGGTTGCGGGGTTTGGGTCTGTATGGGTGCTTGTTTGAGAGTGTGCTGATTTGGGGGGTGGGGGGTTCTGGTCTGTATGGGTCTGTATGGTTGAGAGTGTGTATGCTGAGTTGGGGGTGGGGGGTATGGGTCTGTATGGGTGATTGCTAGATTGTATGCTGATTTGGGGGGTGGGGGGTTCTGGTGTGTATGAGTGCATGCTTGAGAGTGTGTGTGCTGAGTTGGGGGTGGTGGGGTTTGGGTCTGTATGGGTGCTTGTTTGAGAGTGTGCTGATTTGGGGGGTGGGGGGTTCTGGTCTGTATGGGTGCATGCTTGAGAGTGTGTGTGCTGAGTTGGGGTTGGGGGGTTTGGGTCTGTATGGGTGCTTGTTTGAGAGAGTGCTGATTTGGGGGGTGGGGGGTTCTGGTCTGTATGGGTGCATGCTTGAGAGTGTGTGTGCTGAGTTGGGGGTGGGGGGTTTGGGTCTGTGTGGGTGCTTGTTTGAGAGTGTGCTGATTTGGGGGGTGGGGGGTTCTGGTCTGTATGAGTGCATGCTTGAGAGTGTGTGTGCTGAGTTGGAGTGGGGGGTTTGGGTCTGTATGGGTGCGTGTTTGAGAGTGTGCTGATTTGGGGGGTGGGGGGTTCCGGTCTGTATGGGTGTATGGTTGAGAGTTTGTATGCTGAGTTGGGGGTGGGGGGTATGGGTCTGTATGGGTGATTGCTAGATTGTATGCTGATTTGGGGGATGGGGGGTTCTGGTCTGTATGAGTGCATGCTTGAGAGTGTGTGTGCTGAGTTGGGGTTGGGGGGTTTGGGTCTGTATGGGTGCTTGTTTGAGAGAGTGCTGATTTGGGGGGTGGGGGGTTCTGGTCTGTATGGGTGCATGATTGAGAGTGTGTGTGCTGAGTTGAGGGTGAGGGGTTTGGGTCTGTATGGGTGTCGGATGTGTATGAATGTTTGGGTTTGAATTTTTTTTGTATGTTGAGATGTGGGGGTGGGGGGGAGTCAGATGTGTTTGAATGTTTGGTTTTGAATGTTTGTTTTGTGTATGTTGAGATGCGGGGGTGGGGGGGGATCGGGTGTGCATGAATGTTTGTTTTGGAGTGTAAGTGCAGTGTATGTTGTGATGCAGGGTCTGTATGGGTGCATGCTTGCTAGATTGTATGCTGATTTGGGGGGTGGGGGGTTCTGGTCTGTATGGGTGCATGGATGAGAGTTTGTATGTTGATTTGGGTGGGTGGGGGGTTCTGGTTTGTATGGGTGCATGGTTGAGAGTTTGTATGCTGATTTGGGGGGTGGGGGGTTTGGGTCTGTATGGGTGCTTGTTTGAGACTGTGCTGATTTGGGGGTGGGGGGTTCTGGTCTGTATGGGTGCATGCTTGAGAGTGTGTGTGCTGAGTTGGGGGTGGGGGGTTTGGGTCTGTATGGGTGCTTGTTTGAGAGTGTGCTGATTTTGGCGGTGGGGGGTTCTGGTCTGTATGGGTGCATGGTTGAGAGTTTGTATGCTGATTTGGGGGGTGGGGGGTTCGGGTCTGTATGGGTGCTTGTTTGAGAGTGTGCTGATTTGGGGGGGTGGAGGGTTCTGGTCTGTATGGGTGCATGCTTGAGAGTGTGTGTGCTGAGTTGGGGGTGGGGGGTTTGGGTCTGTATGGGTGCTTGTTTGAGAGTGTGCTGATTTGGGGGTGGGGGGTTCTGGTCTGTATGAGTGCATGCTTGAGAGTGTGTGTGCTGAGTTGGGGGTGGGGGGGTTTGGGTCTGTATGGGTGCTTGTTTGAGAGTGTGCTGATTTGGGCGGTAGGGGGTTCTGGTCTGTATGGGTGCATGCTTGAGAGTGTGTGTGCTGAGTTGGGGGTGGGGGGTTTGGGTCTGTATGGGTGATTGCTAGATTGTATGCTGATTTGGGGGGCGGGGGATTCGGGTCTGTATGGGTGCATGGTTGAGAGTTTGTATGCTGATTTGGGGGGTGGAGGGTTCGGGTCTGTATGGGTGCTTGTTTGAGAGTGTGCTGATTTGGGGGGTGGGGGGTTCTGGTCTGTATGTGTGCATGCTTGAGAGTGTGTGTGCTGAGTTGGGGGTGGTGGGGTTTGGGTCTTTATGGGTGCATGGTTGAGAGTTTGTATGCTGATTTGGGGGGTGGAGGGTTCGGGTCTGTATGGGTGCTTGTTTGAGAGTGTGCTGATTTGGGGGGTGGGGGGTTCTGGTCTGTATGTGTGCATGCTTGAGAGTGTGTGTGCTGAGTTGGGGGTGGGGGGTTTGGGTCTGTATGGGTGCTTGTTTGAGAGTGTGCTGATTTGGGGGGTGGGGGGTTCCGGTCTGTATGGGTGCATGCTTGAGAGTGTGTGTGCTGAGTTGGGGGTGGGGGGTTTGGGTCTGTATGGGTGCTTGTTTGAGAGTGTGCTGATTTGGGGGTGTGGGGTTCTGGTCTGTATGAGTGCATGCTTGAGAGTGTGTGTGCTGAGTTGGGGGTGGGGGGTTTGGGTCTGTATGGGTGCTTGTTTGAGAGTGTGCTGATTTGGGGGGTGGGGGGTTCGGGTCTGTATGGGTGCATGGTTGAGAGTTTGTATGCTGATTTGGGGGGTGGAGGGTTCGGGTCTGTATGGGTGCTTGTTTGAGAGTGTGCTGATTTGGGGGGTGGGGGGTTCTGGTCTGTATGTGTGCATGCTTGAGAGTGTGCGTGCTGAGTTGGGGGTGGGGGGTTTGGGTCTGTATGGGTGCTTGTTTGAGAGTGTGCTGATTTGGGGTGTGGGGGGTTCCGGTCTGTATGGGTGCATGCTTGAGAGTGTGTGTGCTGAGTTGGGGGTGGGGGGGTTCTGGTCTGTATGGGTGCATGCTTGAGAGTGTGTGTGCTGAGTTGGGGTTGCGGGGTTTGGGTCTGTATGGGTGCTTGTTTGAGAGTGTGCTGATTTGGGGGGTGGGGGGTTCTGGTCTGTATGGGTCTGTATGGTTGAGAGTGTGTATGCTGAGTTGGGGGTGGGGGGTATGGGTCTGTATGGGTGATTGCTAGATTGTATGCTGATTTGGGGGGTGGGGGGTTCTGGTGTGTATGAGTGCATGCTTGAGAGTGTGTGTGCTGAGTTGGGGGTGGTGGGGTTTGGGTCTGTATGGGTGCTTGTTTGAGAGTGTGCTGATTTGGGGGGTGGGGGGTTCTGGTCTGTATGGGTGCATGCTTGAGAGTGTGTGTGCTGAGTTGGGGTTGGGGGGTTTGGGTCTGTATGGGTGCTTGTTTGAGAGAGTGCTGATTTGGGGGGTGGGGGGTTCTGGTCTGTATGGGTGCATGCTTGAGAGTGTGTGTGCTGAGTTGGGGGTGGGGGGTTTGGGTCTGTGTGGGTGCTTGTTTGAGAGTGTGCTGATTTGGGGGGTGGGGGGTTCTGGTCTGTATGAGTGCATGCTTGAGAGTGTGTGTGCTGAGTTGGAGTGGGGGGTTTGGGTCTGTATGGGTGCTTGTTTGAGAGTGTGCTGATTTGGGGGGTGGGGGGTTCCGGTCTGTATGGGTGTATGGTTGAGAGTTTGTATGCTGAGTTGGGGGTGGGGGGTATGGGTCTGTATGGGTGATTGCTAGATTGTATGCTGATTTGGGGGATGGGGGGTTCTGGTCTGTATGAGTGCATGCTTGAGAGTGTGTGTGCTGAGTTGGGGTTGGGGGGTTTGGGTCTGTATGGGTGCTTGTTTGAGAGAGTGCTGATTTGGGGGGTGGGGGGTTCTGGTCTGTATGGGTGCATGATTGAGAGTGTGTGTGCTGAGTTGAGGGTGAGGGGTTTGGGTCTGTATGGGTGTCGGATGTGTATGAATGTTTGGGTTTGAATTTTTTTTGTATGTTGAGATGTGGGGGTGGGGGGGAGTCAGATGTGTTTGAATGTTTGGTTTTGAATGTTTGTTTTGTGTATGTTGAGATGCGGGGGTGGGGGGGCATCGGGTGTGCATGAATGTTTGTTTTGGAGTGTAAGTGCAGTGTATGTTGTGATGCAGGGTCTGTATGGGTGCATGCTTGCTAGATTGTATGCTGATTTGGGGGGTGGGGGGTTCTGGTCTGTATGGGTGCATGGATGAGAGTTTGTATGTTGATTTGGGTGGGTGGGGGGTTCTGGTTTGTATGGGTGCATGGTTGAGAGTTTGTATGCTGATTTGGGGGGTGGGGGGTTTGGGTCTGTATGGGTGCTTGTTTGAGACTGTGCTGATTTGGGGGGTGGGGGGTTCTGGTCTGTATGGGTGCATGCTTGAGAGTGTGTGTGCTGAGTTGGGGGTGGGGGGTTTGGGTCTGTATGGGTGCTTGTTTGAGAGTGTGCTGATTTTGGCGGTGGGGGGTTCTGGTCTGTATGGGTGCATGGTTGAGAGTTTGTATGCTGATTTGGGGGGTGGGGGGTTCGGGTCTGTATGGGTGCTTGTTTGAGAGTGTGCTGATTTGGGGGGGTGGAGGGTTCTGGTCTGTATGGGTGCATGCTTGAGAGTGTGTGTGCTGAGTTGGGGGTGGGGGGTTTGGGTCTGTATGGGTGCTTGTTTGAGAGTGTGCTGATTTGGGGGTGGTGGGTTCTGGTCTGTATGAGTGCATGCTTGAGAGTGTGTGTGCTGAGTTGGGGGTGGGGGGGTTTGGGTCTGTATGGGTGCTTGTTTGAGAGTGTGCTGATTTGGGCGGTAGGGGGTTCTGGTCTGTATGGGTGCATGCTTGAGAGTGTGTGTGCTGAGTTGGGGGTGGGGGGTTTGGGTCTGTATGGGTGATTGCTAGATTGTATGCTGATTTGGGGGGCGGGGGATTCGGGTCTGTATGGGTGCATGGTTGAGAGTTTGTATGCTGATTTGGGGGGTGGAGGGTTCGGGTCTGTATGGGTGCTTGTTTGAGAGTGTGCTGATTTGGGGGGTGGGGGGTTCTGGTCTGTATGTGTGCATGCTTGAGAGTGTGTGTGCTGAGTTGGGGGTGGGGGGTTTGGGTCTGTATGGGTGCTTGTTTGAGAGTGTGCTGATTTGGGGGGTGGGGGGTTCCGGTCTATATGGGTGCATGCTTGAGAGTGTGTGTGCTGAGTTGGGGGTGGGGGGTTTGGGTCTGTGTGGGTGCTTGTTTGAGAGTGTGCTGATTTGGGGGGTGGGGGGTTCTGGTCTGTATGAGTGCATGCTTGAGAGTGTGTGTGCTGAGTTGGGGTGGGGGGTTTGGGTCTGGATGGGTGCTTGTTTGAGAGTGTGCTGATTTGGGGGAAGGGGGGTTCCGGTCTGTATGGGTGTATGGTTGAGAGTGTGTATGCTGAGTTGGGGGTGGGGGGTATGGGTCTGTATGGGTGATTGCTAGATTGTATGCTGATTTGGGGGATGGGGGTTCTGGTCTGTATGAGTGCATGCTTGAGAGTGTGTGTGCTGAGTTGGAGGTGGGGAGTTTGGGTCTGTATGGGTGCTTGTTTGAGAGTGTGCTGATTTGGGGGTGTGGGGATCTGGTCTGTATGGGTGCATGCTTGAGAGTGTGTGTGCTGAGTTGGGGGTGGCGGGGTTTGGGTCTGTATGGGTGCTTGTTTGAGAGCGTGCCGATTTGGGGGGTGGGGGGTTCTGGTCTGTATGGGTGCATGCTTGAGAGTGTGTGTGCTGAGTTGGGGTGGGGGGTTTGGGTCTGTATGGGTGCTTGTTTGAGAGTGTGCTGATTTGGGGGGTGGGAGGTCTGGTCTGTATGGGTGCATGCTTGAGAGTGTGTGTGCTGAGTTGGGGGTGGGGGGTTTGGGTCTGTATGGGTGCTTGTTTGAGAGTGTGCTGATTTGGGGGGTGGGGGTTCTGGTCTGTAGGATTGCATGCTTGAGAGTGTGTGTGCTGAGTTGGGGGTGGGGTTTGGGTCTGTATGGGTGCTTGTTTGAGAATGTGCTGATTTGGGGGGTGGGGGGTTCTGGTCTGTATGGGTGCATGCTTGAGAGTGTGTGTGGTGAGTTGGGGGTGGGGGTTTGGGTCTGTATGGGTGCTTGTTTGAGAGTGTGCTGATTTGGGGGATGGGGGTTCTGGTCTGTATGGGTGCATGCTTGAGTGTTTGTGTGCTGAGTTGGGGGTGGGGGGTTGGGTCTGTATGGGTGCTTGTTTGAGAGTGTGCTGATTTGGTGGGTGGGGGGTTCCGGTCTGTATGGGTGTATGGTTGAGAGTGTGTATGCTGAGTTGGGGGTGGGGGGTATGGGTCTGTATGGGTGATTGCTAGATTGTATGCTGATTTGGGGGATGGGGGGTTCTGGTCTGTATGAGTGCATGCTTGAGAGTGTGTGTGCTGAGTTGGAGGTGGGGAGTTTGGGTCTGTATGGGTGCTTGTTTGAGAGAGTGCTGATTTGGGGGTGTGGGGATCTGGTCTGTATGGGTGCATGCTTGAGAGTGTGTGTGCTGAGTTGGGGGTGGCGGGGTTTGGGTCTGTATGGGTGCTTGTTTGAGAGTGTGCCGATTTGGGGGGTGGGGGGTTCTGGTCTGTATGGGTGCATGCTTGAGAGTGTGTGTGCTGAGTTGGGGTGGGGGGTTTGGGTCTGTATGGGTGCTTGTTTGAGAGTGTGCTGATTTGGGGGGTGGGAGGTCTGGTCTGTATGGGTGCATGCTTGAGAGTGTGTGTGCTGAGTTGGGGGTGGGGGGTTTGGGTCTGTATGGGTGCTTGTTTGAGAGTGTGCTGATTTGGGGGGTGGGGGTTCTGGTCTGTAGGATTGCATGCTTGAGAGTGTGTGTGCTGAGTTGGGGGTGGGGTTTGGGTCTGTATGGGTGCTTGTTTGAGAATGTGCTGATTTGGGGGGTGGGGGGTTCTGGTCTGTATGGGTGCATGCTTGAGAGTGTGTGTGGTGAGTTGGGGGTGGGGGTTTGGGTCTGTATGGGTGCTTGTTTGAGAGTGTGCTGATTTGGGGGATGGGGGTTCTGGTCTGTATGGGTGCATGCTTGAGTGTTTGTGTGCTGAGTTGGGGGTGGGGGGTTGGGTCTGTATTTGTGCTTGTTTGAGAGTGTGCTGATTTGGTGGGTGGGGGGTTCTGGTCTGTATGGGTGCATGCTTGAGAGTGTGTGTGCTGAGTTGGGGGTGGGGGTTTGGGTCTGTATGGGTGCTTGTTTGAGAGTGTGCTGATTTGGGGGGTGGGGGGTTCTGGTCAGTATGGGTGCATGCTTGAGAGTTTGTGTGCTGAGTTGGGGGGTGGGGGTGGGGGGTTTGGGTCTGTATGGGTGCATGCTTGAGAGTTTGTGTGCTGAGTTGGGGAGTGTGGGGGGTTTGGGTCTGTATGGGTGCTTGATTGAGAGCTTGTGTGCTGAGTTGGGGGGTGGGGGGTTCTGGTCTGTATGGGTGCATGCTTGAGAGTGTGTGTGCTGAGTTGGGTGGGGAGTTTGGGTCTGTATGGGTGCTTGTTTGAGAGTGTGCTGATTTGGGGGTGCGGGGTTCTGGTCTGTATGGGTGCATGCTTGAGAGTGTGTGTGCTGAGTTGGGGGTGGCGGGGTTTGGGTCTGTATGGGTGCTTGTTTGAGAATGTGCCGATTTGGGGGGTGGGGGATTCTGGTCTGTATGGGTGCATGCTTGAGAGTGTGTGTGCTGAGTTGGGGGTGGGGGGTTTGGGTCTGTATGGGTGCTTGTTTGAGAGTGTGCTGATTTGGGGGGTGGGAGGTCTGGTCTGTATGGGTGCATGCTTGAGAGTGTGTGTGCTGAGTTGGGGGTGGGGGGTTTGGGTCTGTATGGGTGCTTGTTTGAGAGTGTGCTGATTTGGGGGTGGGGGTTCTGGTCTGTAGGAGTGCATGCTTGAGAGTGTGTGTGCTGAGTTGGGGGTGGGGTTTGGGTCTGTATGGGTGCTTGTTTGAGAGTGTGCTGATTTGGGGGGTGGGGGGTTCTGGTCTGTATGGGTGCATGCTTGAGAGTGTGTGTGGTGAGTTGGGGGTGGGGGTTTGGGTCTGTATGGGTGCTTGTTTGAGAGTGTGCTGATTTGGGGGATGGTGGTTCTGGTCTGTATGGGTGCATGCGTGAGTGTTTTTGTGCTGAGTTGGGGTGTGGGGGGTTTGGATATGTATGGGTGCATGCTTGAGAGTTTGGGTGCTGAGTTGGGGGGTGTGGGGGGTTCAGGTCTGTATGGGTGCATGCTTGAGAGTTTGTGTACTGAGTTGGGGGGTGTGGGGGGTTCGGGTCTGTATGGGTGCTTGTTTGAGAGTTTGTGTGCTGAGTTGGGGGGTGGGGGGTTCTGTTCTGTATGGGTGCATGCTTGAGAGTGTGTGTGCTGAGTTGGGGGTAGGGGGTTTGGGTCTGTATGGGTGCTTGTTTGAGAGTGTGCTGATTTGGGGGGTGGGGGGTTCTGGTCTGTATGGGTGCATGCTTGAAAGTGTGTGTGCTGAGTTGGGGTGGGGGGGTTTAGATCTGTATGGGTGCTTGTTTGAGAGTGTGCTGATTTGGGGGGTGGGGGTTTCGGGTCTGTATGGGTGCATGGTTGAGAGTTTGTATGCTGATCTGGGGGGTGGAGGGTTCTGGTCTGTATGGGTGCATGCTTGAGAGTGTGTGTGCTGAGTTGGGGGTGGGGAGTTTGGGTCTGTATGGGTGCTTGTTTGAGAGTGTGCTGAATTTGGCGGTGGGGGGTTCTGGTCTGTATGGGTGCATGGTTGAGAGTTTGTATGCTGATTTGGGGGGTGGGGGGTTTGGGTCTGTATGGGTGCTTGTTTGAGAGTGTGCTGATTTGGGGTGTGGAGGGTTCTGGTCTGTATGGGTGCATGCTTGAGAGTGTGTTTGCTGAGTTGGGGGTGGGGGGTTGGGTCTGTATGGGTGCTTGTTTGAGAGTGTGCTGATTTGGGGGTGGGGAGTTCTGGTCTGTATGGGAGCATGCTTGAGAGTGTGTGTGCTGAATTGGGGGTGGGGGGCTTTGGGTCTGTATGGGTGCTTGTTTGAGAGAGTGCTGATTTGGGGGGTGGGGGTTGGGGTCTGTATGGGTGCATGGTTGAGAGTTTGTATGCTGTTTTAGGGGTTGGGGGGCTCTGGTCTGTATGGGTGCTTGTTTGAGGGTGTGCTGATTATAGGGGTGGGGGTTCTGGTCTGTATGGGTGCATGCTTGAGAGTGTGTGTGCTGAGTTGGGGTGGGGGGTTTGGGTCTGTATGGGTGCTTGTTTGAGAGTGTGCTGATTTGGGGGGTTCTGGTCTGTATGGGTGCATGCTTGAGAGTGTGTGTGCTGAGTTGGGGGTGGGGCGTTTGGGTCTGCATGGGTGCTTGTTTGAGAGTGTGCTGATTTGGAGGGTGGGGGGTTCTGGTCTTTATGAGTGCATGCTTGAGAGTGTGTGTGCTGAGTTTGGGGTGGGGGATTTGGGTCTGTATGGGTGCTTGTTTGAGAGTGTGCTGATTTTGGCGGTGGGGGGTTCTGGTCTGTATAGGTGCATGCTTGAGATTGTGTGTGCTGAGTTGGGGGTGTGGGGTTTGGGTCTGTATGGGTGCTTGCTAGATTGTATGCTGATTTGGGGGTGGGGGGTTCTGGTCTGTATGGGTGCATGGTTGAGAGTTTGTATGCAGATTTGGTGGTTGGGGGTTCGGGTCTGTTTGGGTGCTTGTTTGAGAGTGTGCTGATTTGGGGGGTGGGGGGTTCTGGTCTGTATGGGTGCATGCTTCAGAGTGTGTGTGCTGAGTTGGGGGTGGGGGGGTTTGGGTCTGTATGGGTGCTTGTTTGAGAGTGTGCTGATTTGGGGGGTGGGGGGTTCTGGTCTGTATGGGTGCATGCTTGAGAGTGTGTGTGCTGAGTTGGGGGTGGGGGTTTGGGTCTGTATGGGTGCGTGTTTGAGAGTGTGCTGATTTGAGGGGTGGGGGGTTCTGGTCTGTATGGGTGCATGCTTGAGAGTGTGTGTGCTGAGTTGGGGGTGGGGGGTTTGGGTCTGTATGGGTGCTTGTTTGAGAGTGTGCTGATTTGGGGGGTGGGGGGTTCTGGTCTGTATGGGTGCATGCTTGAGAGTGTGTGTGCTGAGTTGGGGGTGGGGGTTTGGGTCTGTATGGGTGCTTGTTTGAGAGTGTGCTGATTTGGGGGGTGGGGGTTCTGGTCTGTATGGGTGCATGCGTGAGAGTGTGTGTGCTGAGTTGGGGGTGGGGGGTTTGGGTCTGTATGGGTGCTTGTTTGAGAGTGTGCTGATTTGGGGGGTGGGGGGTCTGGTCTGTATGAGTGCATGCTTGAGAGTGTGTGTGCTGAGTTGGGGGTGGGGGGTTTGGGTCTGTATGGGTGCTTGTTTGAGAGTGTGCTGATTTGGGCGGTAGGGGGTTCTGGTCTGTATGGGTGCATGCTTGAGAGTGTGTGTGCTGAGTTAGGGGTGGGGGGTTTGGGTCTGTATGGGTGATTGCTAGATTGTATGCTGATTTGGGGGGTGGGGGTTTCGGGTCTGTATGGGTGCATGGTTGAGAGTTTGTATGCTGATTTGGGGGTGGAGGGTTCGGGTCTGTATGGGTGCTTGTTTGAGAGTGTGCTGATTTGGGGGGTGGGGGGTTCTGGTCTGTATGTGTGCATGCTTGAGATTGTGTGTGCTGAGTTGGGGGTGGGGGGTTTGGGTCTGTATGGGTGCTTGTTTGAGAGTTTGCTGATTTGGGGGGGTGGGGGGTTCCGGTCTGTATGGGTGCATGCTTGAGAGTGTGTGTGCTGAGTTGGGGGTGGGGGGTTTGGGTCTGTATGGGTGTTGTTTGAGAGTGTGCTGATTTGGGGGGTGGGGGTTCTGGTCTGTATGAGTGCATGCTTGAGAGTGTGTGTGCTGAGTTGGGGGTGGGGGGTTTGGGTCTGTGTGGGTGCTTGTTTGAGAGTGTGCTGATTTGGGGGGTGGGGGGTTCTGGTCTGTATGAGTGCATGCTTGAGAGTGTGTGTGCTGAGTTGGAGTGGGGGGTTTGGGTCTGTATGGGTGCTTGTTTGAGAGTGTGCTGATTTGGGGGGTGGGGGGTTCCGGTCTGTATGGGTGTATGGTTGAGAGTTTGTATGCTGAGTTGGGGGTGGGGGGTATGGGTCTGTATGGGTGATTGCTAGATTGTATGCTAATTTGGGGGATGGGGGGTTCTGGTCTGTATGAGTGCATGCTTGAGAGTGTGTGTGCTGAGTTGGGGTTGGGGGGTCTGGGTCTGTATGGGTGCTTGTTTGAGAGAGTGCTGATTTGGGGGGTGGGGGGTTCTGGTCTGTATGGGTGCATGATTGAGAGTGTGTGTGCTGAGTTGAGGGTGCGGGGTTTGGGTCTGTATGGGTGTCGGATGTGTATGAATGTTTGGGTTTGAATTTTTTTTTGTATGTTGAGATGTGGGGGTGGGGGGGAGTCAGATGTGTTTGAATGTTTGGTTTTGAATGTTTTTTGTGTTTATGTTGAGATGCGGGGGTGGGGGGTGTCAGATGTGTATGAATGTTTGGTTTTGAATGTTTGTTTTGTGTATGTTGAGATGCGGGGGTGGGAGGGTGTCAGATGTGTATGAATGTTTGGTTTTGAATGTTTGTTTTGTGTATGTTGAGATGCGGGGGTGGGGGGTGTCGGATGTGTATGAATGTTTGGTTTTGAATGTTTGTTTTGTGTATGTTGAGATGCGGGGGTGGGGGGGCATCGGGTGTGCATGAATGTTCGTTTTGGAGTGTAAGTGCAGTGTATGTTGAGATGCAGGGTCTGTATGGGTGCATGCTTGCTAGATTGTATGCTGATTTGGGGGGTGGGGGGTTCTGGTCTGTATGGGTGCATGGATGAGAGTTTGTATGTTGATTTGGGTGGGTCGGGGGTTCTGGTTTGTATGGGTGCATGGTTGAGAGTTTGTATGCTGATTTGGGGGGTGGGGGTTTGGGTCTGTATGGGTGCTTGTTTGAGACTGTGCTGATTTGGGGGGTGGGGGGTTCTGGTCTGTATGGGTGCATGCTTGAGAGTGTGTGTGCTGAGTTGGGGGTGGGGGGTTTGGGTCTGTATGGGTGCTTGTTTGAGAGTGTGCTGATTTTGGCGGTGGGGGGTTCTGGTCTGTATGGGTGGATGGTTGAGAGTTTGTATGCTGATTTGGGGGGTGGGGGGTTCGGGTCTGTATGGGTGCTTGTTTGAGAGTGTGCTGATTTGGGGGGTGGAGGGTTCTGGTCTGTATGGGTGCATGCTTGAGAGTGTGTGTGCTGAGTTGGGGGTGGGGGGTTTGGGTCTGTATGGGTGCTTGTTTGAGAGTGTGCTGATTTGGGGGTGGGGGGTTCTGGTCTGTATGAGTGCATGCTTGAGAGTGTGTGTGCTGAGTTGGGGGTGGGGGGGTTTGGGTCTGTATGGGTGCTTGTTTGAGAGTGTGCTGATTTGGGCGGTAGGGGGTTCTGGTCTGTATGGGTGCATGCTTGAGAGTGTGTGTGCTGAGTTGGGGGTGGGGGGTTTGGGTCTGTATGGGTGATTGCTAGATTGTATGCTGATTTGGGGGGTGGGGGGTTCGGGTCTGTATGGGTGCATGGTTGAGAGTTTGTATGCTGATTTGGGGGGTGGAGGGTTCGGGTCTGTATGGGTGCTTGTTTGAGAGTGTGCTGATTTGGGGGTGCGGGGATCTGGTCTGTATGGGTGCTTGTTTGAGAGTTTGTGTGCTGAGTTGGGGGGTGGGGGGTTCTGTTCTGTATGGGTGCATGCTTGAGAGTGTGTGTGCTGAGTTGGGGGTAGGGGGTTTGGGTCTGTATGGGTGCTTGTTTGAGAGTGTGCTGATTTGGGGGGTGGGGGGTTCTGGTCTGTATGGGTGCATGCTTGAAAGTGTGTGTGCTGAGTTGGGGTGGGGGGGTTTAGATCTGTATGGGTGCTTGTTTGAGAGTGTGCTGATTTGGGGGGTGGGGGTTTCGGGTCTGTATGGGTGCATGGTTGAGAGTTTGTATGCTGATCTGGGGGGTGGAGGGTTCTGGTCTGTATGGGTGCATGCTTGAGAGTGTGTGTGCTGAGTTGGGGGTGGGGAGTTTGGGTCTGTATGGGTGCTTGTTTGAGAGTGTGCTGAATTTGGCGGTGGGGGGTTCTGGTCTGTATGGGTGCATGGTTGAGAGTTTGTATGCTGATTTGGGGGGTGGGGGGTTTGGGTCTGTATGGGTGCTTGTTTGAGAGTGTGCTGATTTGGGGTGTGGAGGGTTCTGGTCTGTATGGGTGCATGCTTGAGAGTGTGTTTGCTGAGTTGGGGGTGGGGGGTTGGGTCTGTATGGGTGCTTGTTTGAGAGTGTGCTGATTTGGGGGTGGGGAGTTCTGGTCTGTATGGGAGCATGCTTGAGAGTGTGTGTGCTGAATTGGGGGTGGGGGGCTTTGGGTCTGTATGGGTGCTTGTTTGAGAGAGTGCTGATTTGGGGGGTGGGGGTTGGGGTCTGTATGGGTGCATGGTTGAGAGTTTGTATGCTGTTTTAGGGGTTGGGGGGCTCTGGTCTGTATGGGTGCTTGTTTGAGGGTGTGCTGATTATAGGGGTGGGGGTTCTGGTCTGTATGGGTGCATGCTTGAGAGTGTGTGTGCTGAGTTGGGGTGGGGGGTTTGGGTCTGTATGGGTGCTTGTTTGAGAGTGTGCTGATTTGGGGGGTTCTGGTCTGTATGGGTGCATGCTTGAGAGTGTGTGTGCTGAGTTGGGGGTGGGGCGTTTGGGTCTGCATGGGTGCTTGTTTGAGAGTGTGCTGATTTGGAGGGTGGGGGGTTCTGGTCTTTATGAGTGCATGCTTGAGAGTGTGTGTGCTGAGTTTGGGGTGGGGGATTTGGGTCTGTATGGGTGCTTGTTTGAGAGTGTGCTGATTTTGGCGGTGGGGGGTTCTGGTCTGTATAGGTGCATGCTTGAGATTGTGTGTGCTGAGTTGGGGGTGTGGGGTTTGGGTCTGTATGGGTGCTTGCTAGATTGTATGCTGATTTGGGGGTGGGGGGTTCTGGTCTGTATGGGTGCATGGTTGAGAGTTTGTATGCAGATTTGGTGGTTGGGGGTTCGGGTCTGTTTGGGTGCTTGTTTGAGAGTGTGCTGATTTGGGGGGTGGGGGGTTCTGGTCTGTATGGGTGCATGCTTCAGAGTGTGTGTGCTGAGTTGGGGGTGGGGGGGTTTGGGTCTGTATGGGTGCTTGTTTGAGAGTGTGCTGATTTGGGGGGTGGGGGGTTCTGGTCTGTATGGGTGCATGCTTGAGAGTGTGTGTGCTGAGTTGGGGGTGGGGGTTTGGGTCTGTATGGGTGCGTGTTTGAGAGTGTGCTGATTTGAGGGGTGGGGGGTTCTGGTCTGTATGGGTGCATGCTTGAGAGTGTGTGTGCTGAGTTGGGGGTGGGGGGTTTGGGTCTGTATGGGTGCTTGTTTGAGAGTGTGCTGATTTGGGGGGTGGGGGGTTCTGGTCTGTATGGGTGCATGCTTGAGAGTGTGTGTGCTGAGTTGGGGGTGGGGGTTTGGGTCTGTATGGGTGCTTGTTTGAGAGTGTGCTGATTTGGGGGGTGGGGGTTCCGGTCTGTATGGGTGCATGCGTGAGAGTGTGTGTGCTGAGTTGGGGGTGGGGGGTTTGGGTCTGTATGGGTGCTTGTTTGAGAGTGTGCTGATTTGGGGGGTGGGGGGTCTGGTCTGTATGAGTGCATGCTTGAGAGTGTGTGTGCTGAGTTGGGGGTGGGGGGTTTGGGTCTGTATGGGTGCTTGTTTGAGAGTGTGCTGATTTGGGCGGTAGGGGGTTCTGGTCTGTATGGGTGCATGCTTGAGAGTGTGTGTGCTGAGTTAGGGGTGGGGGGTTTGGGTCTGTATGGGTGATTGCTAGATTGTATGCTGATTTGGGGGGTGGGGGTTTCGGGTCTGTATGGGTGCATGGTTGAGAGTTTGTATGCTGATTTGGGGGTGGAGGGTTCGGGTCTGTATGGGTGCTTGTTTGAGAGTGTGCTGATTTGGGGGGTGGGGGGTTCTGGTCTGTATGTGTGCATGCTTGAGATTGTGTGTGCTGAGTTGGGGGTGGGGGGTTTGGGTCTGTATGGGTGCTTGTTTGAGAGTTTGCTGATTTGGGGGGGTGGGGGGTTCCGGTCTGTATGGGTGCATGCTTGAGAGTGTGTGTGCTGAGTTGGGGGTGGGGGGTTTGGGTCTGTATGGGTGTTGTTTGAGAGTGTGCTGATTTGGGGGGTGGGGGTTCTGGTCTGTATGAGTGCATGCTTGAGAGTGTGTGTGCTGAGTTGGGGGTGGGGGGTTTGGGTCTGTGTGGGTGCTTGTTTGAGAGTGTGCTGATTTGGGGGGTGGGGGGTTCTGGTCTGTATGAGTGCATGCTTGAGAGTGTGTGTGCTGAGTTGGAGTGGGGGGTTTGGGTCTGTATGGGTGCTTGTTTGAGAGTGTGCTGATTTGGGGGGTGGGGGGTTCCGGTCTGTATGGGTGTATGGTTGAGAGTTTGTATGCTGAGTTGGGGGTGGGGGGTATGGGTCTGTATGGGTGATTGCTAGATTGTATGCTAATTTGGGGGATGGGGGGTTCTGGTCTGTATGAGTGCATGCTTGAGAGTGTGTGTGCTGAGTTGGGGTTGGGGGGTCTGGGTCTGTATGGGTGCTTGTTTGAGAGAGTGCTGATTTGGGGGGTGGGGGGTTCTGGTCTGTATGGGTGCATGATTGAGAGTGTGTGTGCTGAGTTGAGGGTGCGGGGTTTGGGTCTGTATGGGTGTCGGATGTGTATGAATGTTTGGGTTTGAATTTTTTTTTGTATGTTGAGATGTGGGGGTGGGGGGGAGTCAGATGTGTTTGAATGTTTGGTTTTGAATGTTTTTTGTGTTTATGTTGAGATGCGGGGGTGGGGGGTGTCAGATGTGTATGAATGTTTGGTTTTGAATGTTTGTTTTGTGTATGTTGAGATGCGGGGGTGGGAGGGTGTCAGATGTGTATGAATGTTTGGTTTTGAATGTTTGTTTTGTGTATGTTGAGATGCGGGGGTGGGGGGTGTCGGATGTGTATGAATGTTTGGTTTTGAATGTTTGTTTTGTGTATGTTGAGATGCGGGGGTGGGGGGGCATCGGGTGTGCATGAATGTTTGTTTTGGAGTGTAAGTGCAGTGTATGTTGAGATGCAGGGTCTGTATGGGTGCATGCTTGCTAGATTGTATGCTGATTTGGGGGGTGGGGGGTTCTGGTCTGTATGGGTGCATGGATGAGAGTTTGTATGTTGATTTGGGTGGGTCGGGGGTTCTGGTTTGTATGGGTGCATGGTTGAGAGTTTGTATGCTGATTTGGGGGGTGGGGGTTTGGGTCTGTATGGGTGCTTGTTTGAGACTGTGCTGATTTGGGGGGTGGGGGGTTCTGGTCTGTATGGGTGCATGCTTGAGAGTGTGTGTGCTGAGTTGGGGGTGGGGGGTTTGGGTCTGTATGGGTGCTTGTTTGAGAGTGTGCTGATTTTGGCGGTGGGGGGTTCTGGTCTGTATGGGTGGATGGTTGAGAGTTTGTATGCTGATTTGGGGGGTGGGGGGTTCGGGTCTGTATGGGTGCTTGTTTGAGAGTGTGCTGATTTGGGGGGTGGAGGGTTCTGGTCTGTATGGGTGCATGCTTGAGAGTGTGTGTGCTGAGTTGGGGGTGGGGGGTTTGGGTCTGTATGGGTGCTTGTTTGAGAGTGTGCTGATTTGGGGGTGGGGGGTTCTGGTCTGTATGAGTGCATGCTTGAGAGTGTGTGTGCTGAGTTGGGGGTGGGGGGGTTTGGGTCTGTATGGGTGCTTGTTTGAGAGTGTGCTGATTTGGGCGGTAGGGGGTTCTGGTCTGTATGGGTGCATGCTTGAGAGTGTGTGTGCTGAGTTGGGGGTGGGGGGTTTGGGTCTGTATGGGTGATTGCTAGATTGTATGCTGATTTGGGGGGTGGGGGGTTCGGGTCTGTATGGGTGCATGGTTGAGAGTTTGTATGCTGATTTGGGGGGTGGAGGGTTCGGGTCTGTATGGGTGCTTGTTTGAGAGTGTGCTGATTTGGGGGTGCGGGGATCTGGTCTGTATGGGTGCATGCTTGAGAGTGTGTGTGCTGAGTTGGGGGTGGCGGGGTTTGGGTCTGTATGGGTGCTTGTTTGAGAGTGTGCCGATTTGGGGGGTGGGGGGTTCTGGTCTGTATGGGTGCATGCTTGAGAGTGTGTGTGCTGAGTTGGGGTGGGGGGTTTGGGTCTGTATGGGTGCTTGTCTGAGAGTGTGCTGATTTGGGGGGTGGGAGGTCTGGTCTGTATGGGTGCATGCTTGAGAGTGTGTGTGCTGAGTTGGGGGTGGCGGGGTTTGGGTCTGTATGGGTGCTTGTTTGAGAGTGTGCCGATTTGGGGGGTGGGGGTTCTGGTCTGTATGGGTGCATGCTTGAGAGTGTGTGTGCTGAGTTGGGGTGGGGGGTTTGGGTCTGTATGGATGCTTGTTTGAGAGTGTGCTGATTTGGGGGGTGGGAGGTCTGGTCTGTATGGGTGCATGCTTGAGAGTGTGTGTGCTGAGTTGGGGGTGGGGGGTTTGGGTCTGTATGGGTGCTTGTTTGAGAGTGTGCTGATTTGGGGGGTGGGGGTTCTGGTCTGTAGGATTGCATGCTTGAGAGTGTGTGTGCTGAGTTGGGGGTGGGGTTTGGGTCTGTATGGGTGCTTGTTTGAGAATGTGATGATTTGGAGGGTGGGGGGTTCTGGTCTGTATGGGTGCATGCTTGAGAGTGTGTGTGGTGAGTTGGGGGTAGGGGTTTGGGTCTGTATGGGTGCTTGTTTGAGAGTGTGCTGATTTGGGGGATGGGGGTTCTGGTCTGTATGGGTGCATGCTTGAGTGTTTGTGTGCTGAGTTGGGGGTGGGGGTTTGGGTCTGTATGGGTGCTTGTTTGAGAGTGTGCTGATTTGGTGGGTGGGGGGGTCTGGTCTGTATGGGTGCATGCTTGAGAGTGTGTGTGCTGAGTTGGGGGTGGGGGTTTGGGTCTGTATGGGTGCTTGTTTGAGAGTGTGCTGATTTGGGGGGTGGGGGGTTCTGGTCAGTATGGGTGCATGCTTGAGAGTTTGTGTGCTGAGTTGGGGGGTGGGGGTGGGGGGTTTGGGTCTGTATGGGTGCATGCTTGAGAGTTTGTGTGCTGAGTTGGGGGGTGTGGGGGGTTTGGGTCTGTATGGGTGCTTGTTTGAGAGCTTGTGTGCTGAGTTGGGGGGTGGGGGTTCTGGTCTGTATGGGTGCATGCTTGAGAGTGTGTGTGCTGAGTTGGGGTGGGGAGTTTGGGTCTGTATGGGTGCTTGTTTGAGAGTGTGCTGATTTGGGGGTGTGGGGTTCTGGTCTGTATAGGTGCATGCTTGAGAGTGTGTGTGCTGAGTTGGGGGTGGCCTGGTTTAGGTCTGTATGGGTGCTTGTTTGAGAGTGTGCCGATTTGGGGGGTGGGGGGTTCTGGTCTGTATGGGTGCATGCTTGAGAGTGTGTGTGCTGAGTTGGGGGTGGGGGGTTTGGGTCTGTATGGGTGCTTGTTTGAGAGTGTGCTGATTTGGGGGTTGGGAGGTCTGGTCTGTATGGGTGCATGCTTGAGAGTGTGTGTGCTGAGTTGGGGATGGGGGGTTTGGGTCTGTATGGGTGCTTGTTTGAGAGTGTGCTGATTTGGGGGTGGGGGTTCTGGTCTGTAGGAGTGCATGCTTGAGAGTGTGTGTGCTGAGTTGGGGGTGGGGTTTGGGTCTGTATGGGTGCTTGTTTGAGAGTGTGCTGATTTGGGGGGTGGGGGGTTCTGGTCTGTATGGGTGCATGCTTGAGAGTGTGTGTGGTGAGTTGGGGGTGGGGGTTTGGGTCTGTATGGGTGCTTGTTTGAGAGTGTGCTGATTTGGGGGATGGGGGTTCTGGTCTGTATGGGTGCATGCTTGAGTGTTTGTGTGCTGAGTTCGGGGGTGGGGGGTTTGGATCTGTATGGGTGCATGCTTTGAGAGTGTGTGTGCTGAGTTGGGGGGTGTGGGGGGTTCAGGTCTGTATGGGTGCATGCTTGAGAGTTTGTGTACTGAGTTGGGGAGTATGGGGGGTTCGGGTCTGTATGGGTGCTTGTTGAGAGTTTGTGTGCTGAGTTGGGGGGTGGGGGGTTCTGTTCTGTATGGGTGCATGCTTGAGAGTGTGTGTGCTGAGTTGGGGGTAGGGGTTTGGGTCTGTATGGGTGCTTGTTTGAGAGTGTGCTGATTTGGGGGGTGGGGGGTTCTGGTCTGTATGGGTGCATGCTTGAAAGTGTGTGTGCTGAGTTGGGGTGGGGGGTTTAGATCTGTATGGGTGCTTGTTTGAGAGTGTGCTGATTTGGGGGGTGGGGTTTTCTGGTCTGTATGGGTGCATGGTTGAGAGTTTGTATGCTGATCTGGGGGGTGGAGGGTTCTGGTCTGTATGGGTGCATGCTTGAGAGTGTGTGTGCTGAGTTGGGGTGGGGGGTTTGGGTCTGTATGGGTGCTTGTTTGAGAGTGTGCTGATTTGGGGGGTGGGAGGTCTGCTCTGTATGGGTGCATGCTTGAGAGTGTGTGTGCTGAGTTGGGGATGGGGGGTTTGGGTCTGTATGGGTGCTTGTTTGAGAGTGTGCTGATTTGGGGGGTGGGGGTTCTGGTCTGTAGGATTGCATGCTTGAGAGTGTGTGTGCTGAGTTGGGGGTGGGGTTTGGGTCTGTATGGGTGCTTGTTTGAGAATGTGATGATTTGGGGGGTGGGGGGTTTTGGTCTGTATGGGTGCATGCTTGAGAGTGTGTGTGGTGAGTTGGGGGTGGGGGTTTGGGTCTGTATGGGTGCTTGTTTGAGAGTGTGCTGATTTGGGGGATGGGGGTTCTGGTCTGTATGGGTGCATGCTTGAGTGTTTGTGTGCTGAGTTGGGGGTGGGGGTTTGGGTCTGTATGGGTGCTTGTTTGAGAGTGTGCTGATTTGGTGGGTGGGGGGTTCTGGTCTGTATGGGTGCATGCTTGAGAGTGTGTGTGCTGAGTTGGGGGTGGGGGTTTGGGTCTGTATGGGTGCTTGTTTGAGAGTGTGCTGATTTGGGGGGTGGGGGGTTCTGGTCAGTATGGGTGCATGCTTGAGAGTTTGTGTGCTGAGTTGGGGGGTGGGGGTGGGGGGTTTGGGTCTGTATGGGTGCATGCTTGAGAGTTTGTGTGCTGAGTTGGGGGGTGTGGGGGGTTTGGGTCTGTATGGGTGCTTGTTTGAGAGCTTGTGTGCTGAGTTGGGGGTGGGGGTTCTGGTCTGTATGGGTGCATGCTTGAGAGTGTGTGTGCTGAGTTGGGGTGGGGAGTTTGGGTCTGTATGGGTGCTTGTTTGAGAGTGTGCTGATTTGGGGGTGTGGGGTTCTGGTCTGTATAGGTGCATGCTTGAGAGTGTGTGTGCTGAGTTGGGGGTGGCCTGGTTTGGGTCTGTATGGGTGCTTGTTTGAGAGTGTGCCGATTTGGGGGGTGGGGGGTTCTGGTCTGTATGGGTGCATGCTTGAGAGTGTGTGTGCTGAGTTGGGGGTGGGGGGTTTGGGTCTGTATGGGTGCTTGTTTGAGAGTGTGCTGATTTGGGGGGTGGGAGGTCTGGTCTGTATGGGTGCATGCTTGAGAGTGTGTGTGCTGAGTTGGGGATGGGGGGTTTGGGTCTGTATGGGTGCTTGTTTGAGAGTGTGCTGATTTGGGGGTGGGGGTTCTGGTCTGTAGGAGTGCATGCTTGAGAGTGTGTGTGCTGAGTTGGGGGTGGGGTTTGGGTCTGTATGGGTGCTTGTTTGAGAGTGTGCTGATTTGGGGGGTGGGGGGTTCTGGTCTGTATGGGTGCATGCTTGAGAGTGTGTGTGGTGAGTTGGGGGTGGGGGTTTGGGTCTGTATGGGTGCTTGTTTGAGAGTGTGCTGATTTGGGGGATGGGGGTTCTGGTCTGTATGGGTGCATGCTTGAGTGTTTGTGTGCTGAGTTGGGGGGTGGGGGGTTCTGTTCTGTATGGGTGCATGCTTGAGAGTGTGTGTGCTGAGTTGGGGGTAGGGGGTTTGGGTCTGTATGGGTGCTTGTTTGAGAGTGTGCTGATTTGGGGGGTGGGGGGTTCTGGTCTGTATGGGTGCATGCTTGAAAGTGTGTGTGCTGAGTTGGGGTGGGGGGGTTTAGATCTGTATGGGTGCTTGTTTGAGAGTGTGCTGATTTGGGGGGTGGGGGTTTCGGGTCTGTATGGGTGCATGGTTGAGAGTTTGTATGCTGATCTGGGGGGTGGAGGGTTCTGGTCTGTATGGGTGCATGCTTGAGAGTGTGTGTGCTGAGTTGGGGGTGGGGAGTTTGGGTCTGTATGGGTGCTTGTTTGAGAGTGTGCTGATTTGGGGGGTGGGGGGGTTCTTGTCTGTATGGGTGTATGCTTGAGAGTGTGTGTGCTGAGTTGGGGGTGGGGAGTTTGGGTCTGTATGGGTGTTTGTTTGAGAGTGTGCTGATTTGGGGGGTGGGGGGTTCTGGTCTGTATGGGTGCATGCTTGAGAGTGTGTGTGCTGAGTTGGGGGTGGGGGGTTTGGGTCTGTATGAGTGCTTGTTTAAGAGTGTGCTGATTTGGGGGGGTGGGGGGTTCTGGTCTGTATGGGTGCATGCTTGAGATTGTGTTTGCTGAGTTGGGGGTGGGGGTTTGGGTCTGTATGGATGCTTGTTTGAGAGTGTGTTGATTTGGGTGGTGGGGGGTTCTGGTCTGTATGGGTGCATGCCTTGAGAGTGTGTGTGCTGAGTTGGGGGTGGGGGGTTTGGGTATTTATGGGTGCTTGTTTGAGAGTGTGCTGATTTGGGTGGTGGGGGGTTCTGGTCTGTATGGGTGCATCCTTGAGAGTTTGTGTGCTGAGTTGGGGTGTGTGGGGGGTTTGGGTCTGTATGGGTGCTTGTTTGAGAGTGTACTGATTTGGGGGGTGGGGGTTCTGGTCTGTATGGGTGCATGCTTGAGAGTTTGTGTGCTGAGTTGGGGGGTGGGGGATTTGGGTCTGTATGGGTGCATGCTTGAGAGTTTGTGTGCTGAGTTGGGGGGTGTGGGGGGTTCGGGTCTGTATGGGTGCTTGTTTGAGAGTGTGCTGATTTGGGCGGTGGGGGGTTTCGGGTCTGTATGGGTGCATGCTTGAGAGTTTGTGTGCTGAGTTGGGGGGTGGGGGGGTTCGGGTCTGTATGGGTGTTTGTTTGAGAGTGTGCTGATTTGGGAGGTGGGGGGTTCGGGTTTGTATGGGTGCATGGTTGAGAGTTTGTATGCTGATTTCAGGGGTGGGGGGTTCTGGTCTGTATGGGTGCATGCTTGAGAGTGTGTGTGCTGAGTTGGGGGTGGGGGGTTTGGGTCTGTATGGGTGCGTGTTTGAGAGTGTGCTGATTTGGGGGGTGGGGGGTTCTGGTCTGTATGGGTGCATGCTTGAGAGTGTGTGTGCTGAGTTGGGGGTGGGGGGTATGGGTCTGTATGGGTGCTTGTTTGAGAGTGTGCTGATTTGGTGGGTGGGGGGTTCTGGTCTGTATGGGTGCATGCTTGAGAGTGTGTGTGCTGAGTTGGGGGTAGGGGGTTTGGGTCTGTATGGGTGCTTGTTTGAGAGTGTGCTGATTTGGGGGGTGGGGGGTTCTGGTCAGTATGGGTGCATGCTTGAGAGTTTGTGTGCTGAGTTGGTGGGTGGGGGGTTTGGGTCTGTATGGGTGCATGCTTGAGAGTTTGTGTGCTGAGTTGGGGGGTGTGGGGGGTTCGGGTCTGTATGGGTGCTTGTTTAGAGAGCTTGTGTGCTGAGTTGGGGGTGGGGGATTCTGGTCTGTATGGGTGCATGCTTGAGAGTGTGTGCTGAGTTGGGGGTGGGGGGGTTTGGTTCTGTATGGGTGCTTGTTTGAGAGTGTGCTGATTTGGGGGGTGGGGGTTCTGGTCTGTATGGGTGCATGCTTGAGTGTTGGTGTGCTGAGTTGGGGGTGGAGGGTTTGGGTCTGTATGGGTGCATGCTTGAGAGTTTGTGTGCTGAGTTGGGGGGTGGGGGGTTCTGGTCTGTATGGGTGCATGCTTGAGAGTGTATGTACTGAGTTGGGGGTGGGGGGTTTGGGTCTGTATGGGTGCTTGTTTGAGAGTGTGCTGATTTGGGGGGTGGGGGTTCTTGTCTGTATGGGTGCATGCTTGAGAGTGTGTGTGCTGAGTTGGGGGTGGGGGGTTTGGGTCTGTATGGGTGCTTGTTTGAGAGTGTGCTGATTTGGGTGGTGGGGGGTTCTGGTCTGTATGGGTGCATGCTTGAGAGTGTATGTGCTGAGTTGGGGGTGGAGGGTTTGGGTCTGTATGGGTGCTTGTTTGAGAGTGTGCTGATTTGGGGGGTGGGGGTTCTGGTCTGTATGGGTGCATGCTTGAGTGTTGGTGTGCTGAGTTGGGGGTGGGGGGTTTGGGTCTGTATGGGTGCATGCTTGAGAGTTTGTGTGCTGAGTTGGGGGGTGGGGGGTTCTGGTCTGTATGGGTGCATGCTTGAGAGTGTATGTACTGAGTTGGGGGTGGGGGGTTTGGGTCTGTATGGGTGCTTGTTTGAGAGTGTGCTGATTTGGGGGGTGGGGGTTCTTGTCTGTATGGGTGCATGCTTGAGAGTGTGTGTGCTGAGTTGGGGGTGGGGGGTTTGGGTCTGTATGGGTGCTTGTTTGAGAGTGTGCTGATTTGGGTGGTGGGGGGTTCTGGTCTGTATGGGTGCATGCTTGAGAGTGTATGTGCTGAGTTGGGGGTGGAGGGTTTGAGTCTGTATGGGTGCTTGTTTGAGAGTGTGCTGATTTGGGGGGTGGGGGGTTCTGGTCTGTATGGGTGCATGCTTGAGAGTGTGTGTGCTGAGTTGGGGGTGGGGGGTTTGGGTCTGTATGGGTGCATGCTTGAGAGTTTGTGTGCTGAGTTGGGGGGGTGTGGGGGGGTTCAGGTCTGTATGGGTGCATGCTTGAGAGTTTGTGTGCTAAGTTGGGGGGTGTAGGGGGTTCGGGTCTGTATGGGTGCTTGTTTGAGAGTTTGTGTGCTGAGTTGGGGGGTGGGGGGGGTCGGTTCTGTATGGGTGTTTTTTTGAGAGTGTGCTGATTTTGGCGGTGGGGGGTTCGGGTCTGCATGGGTGCATGGTTGAGAGTTTGTATGCTGATTTTGGGGGTGGGGGGTTCTGGTCTGTATGGGTGCATGCTTGAGAGTGTGTGTGCTGAGTTGGGGGTGGGGGGTTTGGGTCTGTGTGGGTGCTTGTTTGAGAGTGTGCTGATTTGGTGGGTGGGGGGTTCTGGTCTGTATGGGTGCATGCTTGAGAGTGTGTGTGCTGAGTTGGGGGTGGGGGGTTTGGGTCTGTATGGGTGCTTGTTTGAGAGTGTGCTGATTTGGGGGGTGGGGGGTTCTGGTCAGTATGGGTGCATGCTTGAGAGTTTGTGTGCTGAGTTGGGGGGTGGGGGGTTTGGGTCTGTATGGGTGCATGCTTGAGAGTTTGTGTGCTGAGTTGGGGGGCGTGGGGGGTTCGGGTCTGTATGGGTGCTTGTTTGAGAGCTTGTTGCTGAGTTGGGGGGTGGGGGGTTCTGGTCTGTATGGGTGCATGCTTGAGAGTGTGTGTGCTGAGTTGGGGGTGGGGAGTTTGGGTCTGTATGGGTGCTTGTTTGAGAGTGTGCTGATTTGGGGGGTGAGGGGTTCTGGTCTGTATGGGTGCATGCTTGAGAGTGTGTGTGCTGAGTTGGGGGTGGGGGGGGGTTTGGGTCTGTATGGGTGCTTGTTTGAGAGTGTGCTGATTTGGGGGGTGGGGGTTCTGGTCTGTATGGGTGCATGCTTGAGAGTGTGTGTGCTGAGTTGGGGGTGGGGGGTTTGGGTCTGTATGGGTGCTTGTTTGAGAGTGTGCTGATTTGGGGGGTGGGAGGTCTGGTCTGTATGGGTGCATGCTTGAGAGTGTGTGTGCTGAGTTGGCGATGGGGGGTTTGGGTCTGTATGGGTGCTTGTTTGAGAGTGTGCTGATTTGGGGGTGGGGGTTCTGGTCTGTAGGAGTGCATGCTTGAGAGTGTGTGTGCTGAGTTGGGGGTGGGGTTTGGGTCTGTATGGGTGCTTGTTTGAGAGTGTGCTGATTTGGGGGGTGGGGGGTTCTGGTCTGTATGGGTGCATGCTTGAGTGTTTGTGTGCTGAGTTGGGGGGTGGGGGGTTTGGATCTGTATGGGTGCATGCTTGAGAGTTTGTGTGCTGAGTTGGAGGGTGTGGGGGGTTCAGGTCTGTATGGGTGCATGCTTGAGAGTGTGTGTACTGAGTTGGGGGTTGTGGGGGGTTTGGGTCTGTATGGGTGCTTGTTTGAGAGTGTGCTGATTTGGGGGGTGGGGGGTTCTGGTCTGTATGGGTGCATGCTTGAAAGTGTGTGTGCTGAGTTGGGGTGGGGGGGTTTGGATCTGTATGGGTGCTTGTTTGAGAGTGTGCTGATTTGGGGGGTGGGGGGTTCTGGTCTGTATGGGTGCATGCTTGAGAGTGTGTGTGCTGAGTTGGGGGTGGGGAGTTTGGGTCTGTATGGGTGTTTGTTTGAGAGTGTGCTGATTTGGGCGGTGGGGGGTTCGGGTCTGCATGGGTGCATGGTTGAGAGTTTGTATGCTGATTTTGGGGGTGGGGGGTTCTGGTCTGTATGGGTGCATGCTTGAGAGTGTGTGTGCTGAGTTGGGGTGGGGGGTTTGGGTCTGTATGGGTGCGTGTTTGGAAGTGTGCTGATTTGGGGGTGGGGGGTTCTGGTCTGTATGGGTGCATGCTTGAGAGTGTGTGTGCTGAGTTGGGGGTGGGGGGTTTGGGTCTGTATGGGTGCTTGTTTGAGAGTGTGCTGATTTGGTGGGTGGGGGGTTCTGGTCTGTATGGGTGCATGCTTGAGAGTGTGTGTGCTGAGTTGGGGGTGGGGGGTTTGGGTCTGTATGGGTGCTTGTTTGAGAGTGTGCTGATTTGGGGGGTGGGGGTTCTGGTCAGTATGGGGGCATGCTTGAGAGTTTGTGTGCTGAGTTGAGGGGTGGGGGGGTTGGGTCTGTATGGGTGCATGCTTGAGAGTTTGTGTGCTGAGTTGGGGGGTGTAGGGGGTTCGGGTCTGTATGGGTGCTTGTTTGAGAGCTTGTTTGCTGAGTTGGGGGGTGGGGGGTTCTGGTCTGTATGGGTGCATGCTTGAGAGTGTGTGTGCTGAGTTGGGGGTGGGGAGTTTGGGTCTGTATGGGTGCTTGTTTGAGAGTGTGCTGATTTGGGGGGTGAGGGGTTCTGGTCTGTACGGGTGCATGCTTGAGAGTGTGTGTGCTGAGTTGGGGGTGGGGGGGTTTGGGTCTGTATGGGTGCTTGTTTGAGAATGTGCTGATTTGGGGGGTGGGGGTTCTGGTCTGTATGGGTGCATGCTTGAGAGTGTGTGTGCTGAGTTGGGGGTGGGGGGTTTGGGTCTGTATGGGTGCTTGTTTGAGAGTGTGCTGATTTGGGGGGTGGGGGTTCTGGTCTATATGAGTGCATGCTTGAGAGTGTGTGTGCTGAGTTGGGGGTGGGGTTTGGGTCTGTATGGGTGCTTGTTTGAGTGTGTGCTGATTTGGGAGGTGGGGGGTTCTGGTCTGTATGGGTGCATGCTTGAGAGTGTGTGTGGTGAGTTGGGGTGGGGGGTTTGGGTCTGTATGGGTGCTTGTTTGAGAGTGTGCTGATTTGGGGGGTGGGGGTTTTGGTCTGTATGGGTGCATGCTTGAGTGTTTGTGTGCTGAGTTGAGGGGTGGGGGGTTTGGATCTGTATGGGTGCATGCTTGAGAGTTTGTGTGCTGAGTTGGAGGGTGTGGGGGGTTCAGGTCTGTATGGGTGCATGCTTGAGAGTGTGTGTACTTAGTTGGGGGGTGTGGGGGGTTCGGGTCTGCATGGGTGCTTGTTTGAGAGTGTGCTGATTTGGGGGGTGGGGGGTTCTGGTCTGTATGGGTGCATGCTTGAAAGTGTGTGTGCTGAGTTGGGGTGGGGAGGTTTGGATCTGTATGGGTGCTTGTTTGAGAGTGTGCTGATTTGGGGGGTGGGAGGTCTGGTCTGTATGGGTGCATGCTTGAGAGTGTGTGTGGTGAGTTGGGGGTGGGGGGTTTGGGTCTGTATGGGTGCTTGTTTGAGAGTGTGCTGATTAGGGGGGTGGGGGTTCTGGTCTGTATTGGTGCATGCTTGAGTGTTTGTGTGCTGAGTTGAGGGGTGGGGGGTTTGGATCTGTATGGGTGCATGCTTGAGAGTTTGTGTGCTGAGTTGGAGGGTGTGGGGGGTTCAGGTCTGTATGGGTGCATGCTTGAGAGTGTGTGTACTTAGTTGGGGGGTGTGGGGGGTTCGGGTCTGCATGGGTGCTTAGTTTAGTTTAGTTTATTTTATTATTTGTAGGGCGCACCAAGCCCTGGAGCATCAGGGCGCACAAGACAAGAATATGCTCAACTTTGTTACAGGTACATCTACATAATCCTAGTACAATCTGCAATAAATAAAATATATACAGGTACATGTGCATGGTCATAATGCAGTATACAATAAGCAAGAATGAGCAGGGCTGGAGCTAGGTCCAGACAAGAGGTGATAAGGGTACAGGAATATTTAAAAATGTGGATGTGATATACAGTGGAATAAGTACAGTAATATACAATGGTGTAAAATACAGAACGTGGTATCAGAGCTGGGGCATGCAGGTGGATCGCTAGTAGGGACAGTCAGGTCAAGCAGGTCGGATTAGTTAGATGTCATTAGCTCTCAGCCACTTGGTCAAATTCTGCCTAAATTTCGCAAAGGGCTGGGGTTCTCTTATGTCATGTGGTAGGGAGTTCCAAAGCTGTGCTGCTTTGACTGCGAAGCTATGTCCTCCAATAGTGGCACGTTTAAAGCGAGGGACATAGAGGCAATTCGCATTGACCATTCTTGTTGGTCTAGGTGAGGTTCTTAAGTGTAGCCTGTCCATGAGGTAGGGTGGTGCCATGTTATTGAGGCACTTGTGAGTAAGGGAGGCAATTTTGAGTTGGATTTTGTCCTGAGTGGATAGCCATTTATATTCTCTTCTTATAGAGGAGATATGCTCTTTCCTGTTGATCTTAAGCGCGGCTCTCAGGGCATTATTCTGTAGAACCTGGATTTTTTGGATAGTCTGTTTGTTAGCCCCAATGTAGAGACCATTACAGTAGTCCAGTTTGGACAGTATAAGGGCTCTGGCAAGTGTGATGCAGCTGTCTGTAGAGAGGAATTGCTTGCTGGCTCTAATGAGTTTGCAAGTATATGCTGTAGAAGAGGCTAGTGAGTTGACTTGTTTGCCAAAGTTTAAGGTGTCGTCAAGGTAAAAGCCTAGGGTCTTGACTTCCTTTGCTACTTTGATATTGTTCCCATCGATAATGAAGCTGGCATAGTCAGTGTTAAGTTTAGTTATGTATGTCGGGGTGCCTAGGATTATGAGCTCAGTTTTGTCGTTGTTCAGGCATAAGCCGTGTTTGGCCATCCATGCCTGAACAATGCTGTAAATTTTATTCACTAAAGCCAGATCCACGACGTAATCTCCTGAAAGCGGAAGGAGGATATGGGTATCGTCTGCATAGTTGGTGTAGGCGATACCCAGATGATCCATTTCGTCAAAGAGCGGCTTTGTGAATATGTTATAGAGGGTTGGTGATACACAAGATCCCTGGGGTACACCGCACGTTATAGGGATCGGGTCAGCTGAGGCTGATGGAGAGAAGACTCTCATGGTGCGGTTATTCAGGAAGGATTTGATCCATAATATGGCCTCTTTAGAGAAGTGAGCAGCAGAGTCTAGGTGGCTGCATAAGACTGTATGGTCGACTAAATCGAACGCTGCTGAGAGGTCTAGCAAGAGGAGTAAGGCTGCTTGGCCATTGTCCCTACATTGATCTATTTGGGCCTTGAGATCGATAAGGGCAGTCTCTGTTCCATGCTGTGGACGGAATCCAGATTGGCGGGTTCCGAGCAGGTGGTTGGATTCAAGGAAATTTTGTATTTGCATGTATGCCACTTTGTCTAAAATTTTTAGAAGAAAGGGCACAGTCGTGATAGGCCTAAAATTGGTGGGAATGGCAGGGTCGAGGGTTTGCTTCTTTAGGAGTGGCAGGACCCACGACTCTTTAAGATTTTTCGGTACAATGCCGGTAGTGAAGGATGAGTTGATGAGTTTAGCTATGAATGGCGATAGTTCTCTCGCAGCATCCTTAATTAATTGGGCAGGGCATTGGTCACCTTTACAGTTGGATGCTTTAAGTCCCAGGATCACTTTTTCAACTTCAATGGTAGATACCTTGGAGAAGCAGAAACGTGTTATTTGTTTAGATTTAAGTAGGGGTGCTGGGGTTAGAGCGTCCTGAGGTGTGAGAGATGCTTTTTTGAAGGCGATTTTAGTTTGTAGGTTGACTACTTTGTTGGTAAGGGCAAACTGAATGTCTGAGCACCATTTTTTGTCTTTGGTGCAGTTTTCTTGGGGAATGATGGGTGTTTCCAGCTCTTTCAAGATACTGAACAGTTCTCTGACACTTGATTTAGATTGGGATATTCTGGTATTGTATGTTTCCTGTTTGGCTAGTAGGATATCTTTTTTGTATTGGGATGATATCTTTGCAAGGTTTAGTTTGTTTTCTACTGTAGGAGTAAGTCTCCATTTGGATTCTAGTTTTCTTTTGGTTAACCTGAGATTTTTTAGGTGGGGGGTGAACCATGAGTTGAGATGTTTTTTCGGTTTACTAGTCCGTAATTTGAGCGGTGCTATGTGATCAAGGGCTGAGTTCATAGTTTCATTGAATTGATCAACTAGCATATCAGGCTCCGTGTTAGCTGGGAGCGAGTTTAGTTGGGGTAGTATGATTGGCAACAATTTTTCCGTGGTTATTAGCTTTTTGTTCCTCGTGGGTATAGGAGGGGCAGGTGTGGGCTTGGCTGTGGCTAAGTTAGTATCTACTGTAAATAGAAGTAGAAAGTGGTCCGTCCAGATCTGGGGAACAGTGTCTGTAATGGTTACTCCACAGTTGTGATCAGCTATCCAGTCAAGGATGCAACCTTTATTATGAGTGGGACAGGTGACTCTTTGGGCAAAGCCCAGCTCTTTTAGGATCAGAGCAGTAGCTGTGGACTGGATGTCTTTAATATCATTGTAGCCTAGGTTGAAGTCTCCTAGCACTATAGTTTGGGAGGTGTTTTTCAAATTGTTGGACAGGGTGGTGGAGAGGTCCTCAACAAAGGTTCCAATAGGACCAGGAGGTCTGTAGAGCAGGACAATGTTTAATGTTTGGGAGCTGGCGGTGGCTATTTTGACCGAGAGGCATTCACAAGATTTCGTGATGGGGGATGTGGAGACTCTTATGTCGAGACTGATCCTGGCAATAATGGCTAGACCCCCACCTCGGGAGGTGTGTCTGTCAGCTCGTATGATGGTATAATTGTCGGGAACTGCTAAGGAGAGGGCGGAACCCGCTGCATCGTGAAGCCATGATTCTGATATGGCTAGGAAGTCTAGGTGGTGTCCGAGAATAATATCTGAGATTTCTGTAGCATGAGCGACTAGGGACCTAGCATTTATGAGTGCACCTTTGAGGTGATGTTTAGTGAGCATGGTGCTTGCTATGATGGTAGGTTTGGAGCATTTTTGTGTGGGTCTTTTAGGGATATGAGCTTTCCTAGTGTGTTCTGCAGAGGTTTTCGGCTGTATGTTCATTTTTAGGAAGTTGATTTGTTCAATTTGCTTTGCTGGTAGTTCGTACAGTTTTGGTAGGCGAGCACGAATTTTGAGGTTTCTGTCTGTGGTACTACAGGCCCTGTATGTGGTAGTATCATCTTGATATTGGTTTACTGTAGGTCCAATGGTTTGTTGAGAAAAAGGCATGGTCAGGTAGGAGAGTGATAATCCCACTAATATGATGAGGGAGGCAGCGTAGAGAGGTAACTTAGCTGTCCTATCTAGTGCAGTGATACTTAGTATGTTTGGTTTAGGAGAGTACATGCTAGCTGACTAAGTCAGGTGCGCAGATAGCAGCACAGTTAGATATAGCTTTCGCTATTAACCTGAAGATAGGGAGTTGCGGCATGCGAATCGAGGCACAGCTAGATTCAGCTTTAAACTAAAGGTATGCAGTTGTAGAATGCAACTAAAAACATAGCTAGGTTCTAAATTCCATTTTAGCGACTAGAAACATATCACTAAGTGCAATTTTAACCTACAATTGAATGGTCTGTAAGCGACCTTAAGGCACAACACAATTAGGGTTGCTGCGGCAGGGTCAATTAAGAAATAACCCCAGAGAGGGCTGACCTAGTGCGGCTTGGAGAGTATGCATAGCAGGCCAGCAGCATCGTAGCAGGATCCTATAAGTGGCTGCAGATGGCTCAGGTCTATAGACTATAATCTCGGGCAGCACACAAGACATTGATCATGGGGGACCATAGCAAGATAAGGTAACAATAGGTACAGCCACCTAGGTTCAAGAGTTAGCGAGTGTCATAGTGTAAGGCTAGTGGTAAAGGCAGTACAGAAGTTCAATGGAGAGCATGTAGATCAGGTTGGGTAGAGAGATAGGTGCGGCCAAGCATGCAGAGCATAAAAATGATGGTAAAGTGTTTACAGTAAAGAGTGATGCAACGTTGCAAATCTAAACCTACGGGCAGCGTTGTCGACAGAATGGCTGCGAAGGGGGGGAGGACAGAGGTATGTGTGGAGTTGCGCTTGATGCTGTGCATGGATTAGGAGCAAGGGGAGCAACATGTGCAGTGCGAAGTATCTTTGGGCACAGATACATCATGCAATAAGGCATGAGTGCACGAGAATGGCATTAAGAAGCTTGTGGTAACAAAGCCTTTTCAAGAATCAAAGCAGTTCAATTTATCCACGGGCTGCGTAAGCGAAGTGGCGTTTACCGTTGTGGTTGGTCTGGAATCCGGCAGGGGATCCGGGCGAATGGCGAGGAAGGCTGAGGACAGGTGAAGACAGGTATTGGCCTTATTATCCTGGGCCTTGCTGGGAGTGGGCCGGCTTCGCCTACCGGCTGGTGATAGGCTGCTTAAGGTGGCTCAATGGCCAATCGGATGCGAGGACAGTCGGCTGTGCTCAGTTAGGCACTGGGGTTCCTTGAGACATGGCGGGCGGCCATCTTGGAAGTGTAAAAACCTTGTGGTGGCTGATGGTGGCAGGGGCAAACACAGCAGCTGTTGGCATCAATTTTAAAACATGCAGGCTGTGTAGATATTCTTGCAGGTCGGCGGATCAGTGGTGCAATTAGCAGCGAGAAAAAACGAGAGTGTGCTGATTTGGGGGGTGGGGGTTCTGGTCTGTATGGGTGCATGCTTGAGAGTGTGTGTGCTGAGTTGGGGGTGGGGGTTTGGGTCTGTATGGGTGCTTGTTTGAGACTGCTGATTTGGGAGGTGGGGGGTTTGGGTCTGTATGGGCGCATGCTTGAGAGTTTGTGGGCTGAGTTGGGGGAGTCGGGGGTTCGGGTCTGTATGGGTGCATGCTTGAGAGTTTGTGGGCTGAGTTGGGGGAGTCGGGGGTTCGGGTCTGTATGGGTGCTTGTTTGAGAGTGTGCTGATTTGTGGGGTTGGGGGTTCGGAGTTGGGGGTGGGGTGTTCGGGTCTGTATGGGTGCTTGTTTGAGAGTGTGCTGATTTGTGGGGTTGGGGGTTCGGAGTTGGGGGTGGGGTGTTCGGGTCTGTATGGGTGCTCATTTGAGAGTGTGCTGATTTTGGGGGTTGGGGGTTCGGAGTTGGGGGGTTCGGGTTTGTGCCTGATTGGGAATGGGCTCCAAAATCAAATGGAAGCCAAATATTTCTACCCTGCCACTCCACATTGCCCAGGTTCCATTGGAATGTTAGCGGGGGAGAAATGATTAGTGGGTGTCTGTCTACAGGTCTAACTCATACACCCTGTAAATGTCTGATAGTGACGGCTCATTTAGTGATGCTCTTTGGCATTAGCTGCAGTCCCCTAAAGATCATACTCCTAGGTCCAGAATTGTCCCTGGACCTAGTATGATTGTAACATATGTTTGCCCCCCACCCCCAGGGGCATAGTGTTTGGTTGGGGGTGGGAGCCATGAGGCATAGTGTTGCACTCCAAGAGTGAACTCAATAATAAAGCAAAAACAGGCACAGTTAGGAGATGTACATCCTTTGCTTTTTGAGGAAACCTGACTCAACGAAGGCCTTACCCCTCTTGTGCAACCCAAACAGCAAACCATAGCAGTCCAAAATAACGGAATGTCCAATCAAGGGTCAATAAAATATATATAATTTAATTAAACAGACGATATACAATAACTAAATAGAAATACATTATAACAATGGAAAATGTGTAGTACAAAATGTAAGTTTGAAATGCATATAAAAATCGTTACCCCTCAAAAACATATTCTTTTTCCATGTGTTTAATACAAATTCGGGGTTGAAAAAGCCTCCTGCCACGCCCCGCCTACCGCCCCGCCCACATTTACTTTACGGCCACTATAGCCCTCATGTAAGGTACTTTCGGTCCTCTGTCAAAATCAGTTGTGTACCCCTGCTCTATAGGTTGGCTGATCTACCATCAATAGATCTGGGCTGTGTAAAGATCATACTGATGTTTAAGATACTATATGAACATCCGATGTACAGTAACCATGGAACTGCCAGAAAGTTACTTTCAGACGACAATATGCAGTGAAGGATATGATGAGTTAAACTCACCTTCTCATTACACCACACTCTCAGCCCGAGTGACATTGGTAGTGGCATTAACTCTTCTTCCAAAAAATCTACTCACAGATCTTGATGAACAGCCTAGTTTTCATCAATGGCCAAGCCCAACATCGTTTTAAAGAAGTTGTTCTGCTGTACTTGGAGTTTAGCTGGATGTGCATACCACCAAGTACCCGCACCATACTTTGCAATAGCTTGAGTCTTTACAGAATATACTTTAAGCATTATCTCTAAAGGATGGACTTTGTACATTTTGGAAAAGCCCCCCCATCCCACCTGTAGCATTTTATTGGTTTGCTTGATACAACGTTTAATAGCAGTTAAGGTTGATGAAAAGGTTATACCCGAATAGTCACATGATAGTCATGTTCAAGGGCTTTCCCTTCACAACAAAGCTTGAGGATTTGGTCTGGCATATAATCTCTGAGTATTTTGATACATTTTTTTCTATATCTAAATTATTTGTAACACTTGTGTTAGTCAATATCGGTAAGGCATGTGGTGTTCCTACAAAGAGGACTGTATCGTATGCGTATGCCAAAATATGAAAATTGGAAACTGGAACTCCACAAAATGTGGAACATTCACCGTCAAGCTGGAAAAAACTCTCATTAAATTGTTAACATCGAGGTAAAACAATGCGTGGGGGCAAGAGGGCAAAACACATTCCCATCTAACAGCAGTTTCGAGAGGAAACTCCCTTCCTGGCCAGACCACACACATTCCCTAGAATCTCAGTGTATAGCCATTAGTATTTTTATTAGATCCACGGGGCAATTCAGGTTTTTGTGACACTGCCACAGCTCACTTCTATTGACCTTGCCAAATGCAGTCCAAAAATCCATAACGGCGAGCTATATCTTTTCCTGCGTGATCCTTAAGGAGTTGGCAATAATTAGGTATTGGTACCCACTCCCTCTGAGAATCCCAATTGTAAATCTGACAATGTTCCTTCTCTGATCACCCACGCCTGTAATCTAGCCAAGACAATCCTTCTGAATATTTTAAAATGGGAATCCCAAAGAGAGATACAGTGATATGAGCCCAGCCAATTTGTCATACCTTGTGTGTTGGAATATGAAATAAATGTATAATTGCTGCATTGGTTGAGCAGGCTCCATCCCAATAATCAGTCAATGTCCCCAGGTGGCAAGCCTGACTTCAGTTCCTAATCTCACACAGATGAACAACACTACAAAAAGCTATTATTTGCACAGCCTTTTAAAATCTCTGAATTTTACACCGACAATGGATTCTTTTTTTCAAACAATATCCTTTAGCTATTTTTCACCAGTAGTAATACAAAAACCTTAGCATGATTCTTTCCAATGGATTGTGTCCTCTCACGTAGTCCTCATCTTATGACATCTCCATATCCATCTTCAGCTGTTTCAGCAACCATTTTCCAGCAGGGGGCGCTGTGCGTCGATGCCTGTCGACTCAATGTCCCTCGAGGGCCTCTGTCTTAGTGTCAATGCCATCGATGGTATATAGCACGTGCAGCAACCGTTGGCTTCAGTTCCGTTTTACCGCAAGAGCTATCACTCCGGAAGATCGGTGCGCTTTGGTTCGTTGATAAGAAACCTTGTATTTAGTAAAAATTGCATCATCGTCAGCAAAATCGACTCTGAGATCGGGGTTAGAATAAAGTCACGACTGCGGGGCAAAAATGTCCCTTATGGACCCCCATTGGGTGCATCTGTGTTGCTTAGGATCCACTCATTTAACATTGGAGTGTGGGTCCTGCCTATCGATGACAGCGAAAGCCCTGAAAGAGCGTAGAGGGCAGTAAACTGCAGATATATCTCATAAATTCCCTTCGACAAGCCTGTTGAAAAAGCCATCCTCAGACAAGTCGAGAGACGACTCTCCTCGTCAGGAGAAAGTTAAAAGGTTGCGATCAGGCAGTGGATCACACCACTCGTCATCATCCTCACGGCGGTCGAAGGAAAGGTGCCACAGATCCCCATCTTTGTCGTTGAGTTCCTCCCCGGAACAGGGTCTGTTGCCCAACCAAATCAGCCTCACCGGCTGTGTGGGAGAGGTTCACACTTAAAATGCTCAATGTATTCAAGAATGCGGCCTCAACCCCCTCGAAGAAAGAAAAGAGCCATGCCCATGTCGACAAACACGACAAAAAGAAGGCAAAGGACAAAACCTGTGTGCCTCGGGCCGGGTGTCCAGGAGAAAACTCCTCGGGAGCGCTTGGAGGTTCCTTCGAGTAGAGAAAAGACTCCTTCAAAGACATCGACGCCATCAGTGCCGAAAGACTCCACATCAGTGTCTAAGAAATCCTCAATGCCACAGCCGTCGAAGCCCTCGAAGTCGACCTCGACGGTGTGAAAGACTTCAACGCTATTGTCGACGCAAATAAGAAAACCCTCAAAGGATGTCAAGAAAACATTCACCCCACTGCCTAGGAAACACCTTTTTAACTCTCTTTCCTCAATTTATGAAGATGATGTGCCATCTTCGGATGAATCTCGTCCTTTTGGGTTACAATATGGGACACAAGGTGTTCCAGAGGCCTTCACTTCAGAGGACTCAAGAATAAAAAACCTAGATAAAACCCTGCAAACTGCAAGTGGGTTAGACACTTCACCTGAAATAGAGTTTGGCAGACCAGATCTCTGAGACCATGCTGATGGGTCATACAGGCAACTAATGTTTAGGGTCATAGAATATCTGGGAAGGAGTAGGCCTGCACAACTTTTTGAGCAGCACAACCTGACTGATACTTTAGATCGGGCACCCCAGGAGGACCCCCTTCTTCCTTTCCATGTAGCCCTACAAAGGCGAGTTAATGTCAACTGGGAGACCCAGGAATTAATTCCAACAGTGAACAAAACAGACAAGCAAGTGCAGAGCGTCGAGCAGTGACCCCTATTAACTGACAAAACATCCAACTCCCAAAAGTTTGGTAGTTCAGCTGCCACTTCTACATCCATACACAATACAAACCCAACTATCCCCCCAGACAGAGATGAAAGCGTTATGACGCTTTAGCTAGAAAGGTTTTCTCTGCTGGGAGTATGGCCCTTAAATATGGAAATGCCACGTGTGCACTGGCCAAATTCACTTTCAACCTATGGGATTGCATAACGATGGCAGCTGAACATATCCGTGAAGGGGAAGAAGGAGACAGTTTCCTAAACATTGTCAAGGTTGGGAAAGATGCAATGTGCGAATACCTCTAGACTGGTCTCGACTCTGCTGACAGTATCAGAAGACCAATGGTATCTAGTATGAATATGCACAGATTTGGCTGGTTGAGAAAGTGTGGTTTTACTCCAGATGGGCCATCTAGACTTCTTAACATGCCCTTTGGCGGCACACATTTATTTGGTAGAAAGGCTGATGAGAGCCTGGAGAAGCTGCCGACCTCCAAAGCAGCAGCCAAATCACTTGGCACAGCAATCAGACAGCCACAAACTCGCCCCACTGGTACAGCTTGGAGGGGCAGGTCCTTTCGCTATTACTCCTCAGTTGGAAGCGGGAGAGGACTGTCAAATCAAAGAGGTCAGAGAAGATTCCCCCATGGTGGACGGGGAAGAGCTGCTAAGACCATCAAGGCAGTGGCTACTTTACCATCAGCCGCTGCATCAGCTGCCTCAAAACCTCTCTGAGGCTTAGTCCACAAACCCCTGGTGGGAGGCAGACTATCACAGCATCTGAAAGAATGGTGGGGTATTACTTCAGATGCATGGGCATTGGAAACAGTAGCCCAGGTTTACTACCTTCCCTTTTTATAAAGGCCTCAGGATCATCCACCAAGGAACAGCTCTTTCAAAGTTCCAGATGCGCTCCTTATGTAGGAAATCTTGACTGTGCTAGAGAAAGGTGCTATAGAACCGATACCTGGAGCGGAGAGGAACAAGGGTTGGTACTCCCCTTACTTTCTAATCCCCAAGAAGGACAGAGGATTGAGAACCATCTTGGACTTAAGAGACTTGAACAAGTTCCTCAGGAAGGACAAGATCAAGATGGTTACCCTTTCTAAGATCCTTTAGGCCCTTCCAGCTTCAGGACTGGATGATATCATTGGACCTTCAGGATGCTTACTTTCATGTGCCAATCCATCAAAAGCTAAACTGTTGTAAACTCTTCATTCTACAATGTAATTGCATTTAGAAAGTGTGCAGAATAATATATCCGTGGTGTAGTTGCATCTAGAATGTCCACCTAATAGCATATCTTTTGTGTAGTTGCATTTAGAAAGTGTTCAGAATAACATATCTGTGGTGTAGTTGCATCTAGAAAGTCCACCTAACAGCATATCTGTGGTGTAGTTGCATTTAGAAAGTGTGCAGAATAACACATCTGTGGTGTAGTTGCATCTAGAAAGTCCACCTAATAGCATATCTGTGGTGTAGTTGCATCTAGAAAGTCCACCTAATAGCATAGCTGTGGTGTAGTTGCATCTAGAGAGTCCACCTAATAGCATATCTGTGGTGTAATAGCATTTAGAAAGTGTGCAGAATAACATATCCGTGGTGTAGATGCATCTAGAAAGTGTGCCGAATAGCATATCTGTAGTGTAATACCATCTAGAAAGTCCACCTAATAGCATATCTGGGGTGTATTTGCATTTAGAAAGTGTGCAGAATAACATATCTGTGGTGTAGTTGCATCTAGAAAGTCCACCTAATAGCATATCTGTGGTCTAGTTGCATTTAGAAAGTCTGCCTAAAAGCACATCAATGGTTTAGTTGCATTTAGAAGGTCTGCCTAATAGCATATCCGTGGTTTAGTTGCATTTAGAAAGTCAGCCTACTAGCATATCTGTGGTCTAATTGCATTCGTAAAGTCTAAATAAAAACTGTGATATAGTTGAATTTAGATACTGTGAATAATCTCACCCTGTGGTATAGTGAACATGAAAACGGTGAATAATCTCACCCGGTGGTATAGTTGTATTTAGAAACTGTGAATAATATAACCCTGTGATATAGTTGAATTTAGTGACTGTGAATAATCTCACCCTGTGGTATAGTTGAATATTACAACTGTGATTAATCTCACCCTATTGTATAGTTGAATTTATAATGTGTGAAAAATATCACCCTATGGTATAGTTGAATTTAGAGACTGTGAATAATCCGACCCTGTGGTATAGTTGAATTCAGAAACTGTGAATAATATCACCCTATGGTATAGTTGAATTTTTAAAACTTGGTATAGTTGAATTTTAAAAACTGTGATTAATCTCACCCTGTGGTATAGTTGAATTTAGAAAGTGTGAATAATATCACCCTGCGGTATAGTTGAATTTAGAAACTGTGAATAATCTCACCCGGTGGTATAGTTGAATTTAGAAACTGTGAATAATCTCACCTGGTGGTACAGTTGAACCTAGAAAGTACGAATAATCGCTGTGGTACAGCCGTAGTACAGTTAATCATAGAGAGTGTGTACAATTAACATTGTATAGTTAAAGTGGGAAGGTGTGAATGCCAACTATAACACAGTTCAAACTAATCCAAACCATGAGTCCACCCAACCCACCAAGGTCTACCGAAAATGAACCCCTCGCGCCAGCCTCCCTTCCCGCCCGCCCTACCTCAGATTCCACCTGCCCTACCTCCCATCCCCCCTTCCCCTAAACATCCCCTACCCATCCCCTATCCAAACACCAAGCCAGAGGGGCACGATGGCGAGCCAACCATCCTAAAACCACCGCTCCTCCCATCCCCTCCACCCACCTGCCTACTATCATCATACCCACTCCCCCCGCTCCCCTGACTAATGGCCCGCCTAGCCTCCCAAGCACACCCAGCCCCGCTACCATCCACCCCCCACTCCCCATATCAACTCCCACCATCATCCCCCTGCGACCCCACTCCTTCCCCTCCCTTAAAATTGCACGCCTCGCCCTGGCAAGAACAGTAGCCGCATCCCTTTCCCCCTCCCACCCCCCTACTCTCTCTCACACACCAACCGCAACAAAAACACTGAAGAGAAAACGTACCTGGTCTCCCTCAATCTCTCAGTACTCATCGCCCCTCCTGTCTCGACCCACCTCCACATCCTCCCAATCTCGATCATCACCACCCTCCCCCGCCTCACCCTACCTGAAACCCCTCTCCCTTGAATTCTCACCGACCACAACTGAAACTCCTAACCCCCCACACCCCACCTTCAAATCCTCCGACCCAAATCCAATCAACCCGTCACACCAGTCCAACCCCTCCCCCCAAACCCACCAACTCAACTGCCCGCCTACTCTTCCCATCGACCACCAACTGCCCACAGCCTCTTGCTCCCCTTTTTCCACCCTCTGCCCTCCCACCCCCCACCTCTGCAACTCCCTCATCATCCTCCTGTACCGAAGTAAATTGCATCCTCTTTAATGCCCGATCTGTAGCAAAAAACAGACACAGCATCTTTGACCTCCTCGCCTCTGACAAACCGGACCTGGTCTTTATCACGGAAACCTGGTTCTCTGACGACTTCACCCCTATCGCCAATGAAGCCTTCTCCCGAGACTACTCCCTCATCCCACTGAACCGTCCGTCTAGAGGAGGAGGAATAGCAATCACCTTCAAGTCTCACTTCCACGCCTCAATCATCGACAACCAGCCATTCATCCCTTCCCGCGAATCACTCCTCATAAAACTATCCCTCTCCCCTTCGTTCTCCCACAGCTTCCTAATCATCTACAGACCCCCTGGCTACGATAGGCAATTCTCAAACAACCTCTGCGACTCTATTGCCACCCTCCAACTAAACCATCCCACCTCACCCTTCTAGGAGATTTCAACATATGGCTTGACATCCCCACCAACCTTATGACCCACTCTCTGGTTGACGGCCTAGACGCGATTAATCTCCATACCCACATAAACAGGCCGACTCACTATAAAGGACACACACTTGATGCCATCTTCAGCTCCCACAACCAGATACATTTAAACCCCCCCACCCCTATCATCTGGTCCGATCACTTCATTGTTTCCTTCGCCATTCGCTCACCCAACCCGCTCCCCTTACCCGAACCAGAACCTCTGAATCTACGCAAATGCTGGAAGAAACTAAAAATCCTTCCCGACCTAGCCGATGCACTCCTTCAGTCTCCTCCCCCTACCCAATGAAAACCTAACCTCCAACGTCTTTGACTCATGCCTCAACACCTCACTAACCCCGCTCACCCCCTCTTGCAAACCATCAGCTCACCATGGCCTTTTTCCTAGATGGTTCACACCAGAACTGAAGACCACTAAACAACTATATAAATCCCTAGAACGCAAATGGCGGAAAGACAAAACAGCCCTGAGCAGATCCACCTTGGCCCGACACCATCGCCACTACAAAGCCGAAATCCGGAAAGCTAAAAAAGCCCATTACAACTCCCGAATCCTAAACTGTAAAAACCCCAGCAAAGAACTTCATAAAATCATTGCCGAGTTCACCAAACCATCATGTACCACCACCCTTCCCACCCCCTCACAATCACTGTGCGACTCACTCTCTCTTCACTTTTACACCACAGCTCTCGAAAGAACAAACTCTCTAACCAACAAACTAGCTCTCTTACACCCACCACGCAATCAACCCACCCTACTTGCCATCCCATCGCCTGCGACCGCTACCCCAACCGACTTTCGACTCCTTCATTCCAATATCAACTGACCAATTTCTCAAACTTCTCTCTGCCCGCAAACCATCTGGCCCCCCGCTGGACCCCTACCCAGCCACAACCCTCAAAGAAATGTTTGCATCTACCTGCGCAGGAGAACACACAAGAACCATCATAAATGACTCCCTCTCCTCGGGAATTTTTCCCGATGCATTCAAAACTGTTCATCTCAAGCCTCTTCTAAAAAAAACCTTCCCTCAACCCTCTCGAGTCCAAAAACTACCGCCCCATCTCAAACACCAGGTTCCTTGCCAAACTCATTGACCGAACCGCCTACTCCCAACTAAATGCCTTTGTCCAAGCCAACAATCTCCTAGACCCTGCTCAATCAGGTTTCAGAGCCCGACACGGAACCGAAACCACCTTAACCTTAATCTGGGATGACCTTAAAAACACTGCTGATTCTGTGGGATGCGCCGCACTAATCCTGCTTGACCTATCCGCCGCCTTCGACACAATGAACCTCTCAATCCTCCTTGGCCGCCTCCACTCCCTGGGAATCCGTGGAAATGCTCTCAAACGGATAGCATCTTTCCTCGACAAAAGGAACCAAATAACCCTACTCTCCACCTATGCTTCCCATGCCCGACCTGTCAACACTGGAGCTCCACAAGGAGCATGCCTGTCAGCCCTCCGGTTTAACCTCTATATGTTCACCCTCCCACGAGTAATCCGCTCGCATGATATCCTGTGCTATGCTGATGACACACAACTAATCTGAAAACTCCTGAATTCAAATCCCACTACCAACCCGACCTCGCTTCCTGCCTCCTCGACATAGATCACTGGATGACCACAAACCACCTCTTGCTTAAACCCCTCCAAAACTGAAATCATGGTATGTGGCAAGACCGATCTTCTTCCGCACCCGTTACCCTGGCCATCTGCCATGGGCAATTCCCCGACACCCTCAAATTCAGTAAAAAACCTTGGATGCACCCTAGACTCAGACCTAACCCTCTCGCTCTAAGTCAACATCGTCTCCAAGTCCTGCCACTACCACCTTAAAACTCTTAGGCGCATTTTTCCATACCTCTCCTTTCCCAACAGACTCTCCATGGTCCAATCAATTGTTATGTCAAGACTGGACTATGCTAACCCCTCTACCTCGGAGTCCACGCGTACCAACTGACTAAGCTACAAAGAGCAAAAAACGCCGCAGCCAAACTGCTAATAGCACTTGGCCCAAGAGATCACATCTCCCCAGCCCTCAAAACTCTGCACTGGTTTCTGGTTGCCCGAAGGGTGACCTTCAAAACCCTATGCATCTCTCACCGAGCAATGCACAAAACCGGACCTCAATATCTTCAAGACAAACTAAAACCCTACCATCCTCCACGTTCTCTAAGATCAAGCTCTGCCGGCCTCCTAGTCATACCAAAAACCAACTCAGTCAGGTTATGTGGATCATCATTCTCAGCCCTGGCCCCCACTCTGTGGAACGCACTTCCACCCCACATCCGACTCACCGAGGACCTCATGTCTTTCCGCAAACTACAGAAAACATGGCTCTGCCCCTAAAATCGACTCTTAACTCAAACTGAATAACAGCAATCAATGACCTTAACCCAAAGTTGCTATATCATAAATAACAATTCAGCATCTTGATCCGAGAGAGAAAAATCGAAAAAGAATAACCGCTAATGTAAATTAAAACGGATAAACTGAATAGAACGAGTGAAGTGGATGAAAGTATTGAAGTGGATGAAAGAAATAAACTGGATGAAATCAGGGAAGTCGATGAAATTAAGAAAATTGATGAAATAAATTAAATGGATGAGAGGAACGAAGTGGACGAGAGGAATAAAGTGGACGAGAGGATGGAAAGGATGAGTACATGATACGGATGGAGTGCATAGAATAGATAGAGTGCATGGAACGGATAGATGGCATGGAATGACAGAGTGCATGGAATGAACGGAACTAATAGAATAGATGAATCAAGTGCCTGACATGGATGGAGTGCATGGAACGGATGGAGTGCATGGGACGGATGGAGTTCATGGGACGGATGGAGTGCATGGGACAGATGGAGTGCATGAGACGGATGGAGTGCATGGGACGGATGATGTGGGTAGAACGGATGATGTGGGTAGAACGGATGAAGTGGGTGGAACGGATGAAATGGGTGGAACGGATGAAATGGGTGGAATGGATGAAGTGGGTGGAACGGAAGAAGTGGGTGGAACAGGTGAAGAATGTGGAGCGGATGAGGAGTGTGGAGCGGATGAAGAGTGTGGAGCGGGTGAAGAATGTGGAGCGGATGAAGAGTGTGGAGTGGATGAAGAGTATAGAACCGATGAAGAGTGTAGAGCGGGCGTAGAGTGGGGAGCAGATGAAGAGTGTGGAGCAGATGAAGAGTGTGGAGCGGATGAAGAGTGCGGAGCAGATGAAGAGGGTGGAGCGGATGACGTATGTGGAAAGGATGACGTGTGTGTAAAGGACGAAGTGTGTGTAAGGACGAAGTATGTGTAAGGACGAAGTGTGTGTAAAGGATGAAGTGTGTGTAAAGGATGAAGTGTGCAGAAAGGATGAAGTGTGCAGAAAGGAGAGAGCGTGCGGAAAGGATAAAGTGTGCGGAAAGGATGAAGCGTGCAGAAAAGATGACATGTGCAGAAAGGATGACGTGTGCAGAAAGGATGAAGTGTTCGGAAAGTATGAAGTGTGCGGAAAGGATCACGTGTGCGGAAAGGACGACATGCGGAAAGGATGACGTGTGCGGAAAGGACAACGTGTGCGGAAAGGACGACGTGTGCGGAAAGGATGACGTGTGCGGAAAGGATGAAGTGTGCGGAAAGGATGAAGTGTGCAGAAAGGATGAAGTGCGCGGAAAGGACGAAGCGTGCAGAAAGGAGAAAGCCTGTGGAAAGGATGAAGTGTGTGGAAAGGACCACGTGTACGGAAAGGACGATGTGTGCGGAAAGGATGACTTGTGCGGAAAGGATGAAGTGTGTGGAAAGGATGAAGCATGCAGAAAAGATGACATGTGCAGAAAGGATGATGTGTGCAGAAAGGATGAAGTGTTCGGAAAAGGATGAAGCGTGCGTAAAGGACCACGTGTGCGGAAAGGACGACATGCGAAAGGACCACATGCGCGGAAAGGACGAAGTGTGCGGAAAGGATGACGTGTGCGGAAAGGATGACATGTGCGGAAAGGATGAAGTGTGCGGAAAGGACGAAGCGTGCAGAAAGGACGAAGCGTGCGGAAAGGAGAAAGCGTGCGGAAAGGATGAAGTGTGTGGAAAGGACCACGTGTGCGGAAAGGACGATGTGTGCAGAAAGGATGACTTGTGCGGAAAGGATGTCGTGTGCGGAAAGGATGAAGTGTGCGGAAAGGAGAAAGCGTGCGGAAAAGATGAAGTGTGTGGAAAGCACCACGTGTGCGGAAAGGACGATGTGTGCGGAAAGGATGACGTGTGCGGAAAGGATGACGTGTGCGGAAAGGATGAAGTGTGCGGAAAAGATGACGTGTGCGGAAAAGATGACGTGTGCGGAAAGGATGACATGTGCGGAAAGAACGACGTGTGCGGAAAGGATGACGTGTGCAGAAAGGATGATGTGTGCAGAAAAGATGACATGTGCGGAAAGGATGACGTGTGCAGAAAGGATGAAGTGTGCGGAAAGGATGAAGTGTGCAGAAAGGACCACGTGTGCGGAAAGGACGACATGTGGAAAGGACGATGTGTGCGAAAAGGACAACGTGTGTGCAAAGGATGACTTGTGCGGAAAGGATGACGTGTGCGGAAAGGATGAAGTGTGCGGAAAGGATGAAGTGTGCGGAAAGGATGAAGTGTGCGGAAAGGATGAAGTGTGCGGAAAGGATGAAGTGGTTGGAACGGATGAAGTGGGTGGAACGGATGAAGTTGGGTGGAACGGCTGGAGCCGATAGAACAGTGCGGAAAGGAGGACATGCGGAAAGGACGATGTGTGCGGAAAGGACGATGTGTGCGGAAAGGACGACGTGTGCGGAAAGGATGACTTGTGCGGAAAGGATGAAGTGTGCGGAAAGGAGAAAGCGTGCGGAAAGGATGAAGTGTGCGGAAAGGATGAAGTGTGCAGAAAAGATGACATGTGCGGAAAGGATGACGTGTGCAGAAAGGATGAAGTGTTCGGAAACGATGAAGTGTGCGGAAAGGACCACATGTGCGGAAAGGACGACATGCGGAAAGGACGACGTATGCGGAAAGGACGACGTGTGCGGAAAGGACGACGTGTGCGGAAAGGACAACGTGTGTGGAAAGGATGACTTGTGCGGAAAGGATGACTTGTGCGGAAAGGATGATGTGCGCGCAAAGGATGAAGTGTGCGGAAAGGATGAAGTGTGCGGAAAGGATGAAGTGTGCAGAAAGGATGAAGTGTGCGGAAAGGATGAAGTGTGCGGAAAGGATGAAGTGTGCAGAAAGGATGAAGCGTGCGGAAAGGAGAAACCGTGCGGAAAGGATGAAGTGTGCAGAAAAGATGACATGTGCGGAAAGGATGACGTGTGCAGACAGGATGAAGTGTTCGGAAAGGATGAAGTGTGCGGAAAGGACCACGTGTGCGGAAAGGACGACATGCAGAAAGGACCATGTGTGCGGAAAGGACGACATGCGGAAAGGACCACGTATGCGGAAAGGACGACATGTGCGGAAAGGACGACGTGTGCGGAAAGGATGACTTGTGCGGAAAGGATGACGTGTGCGGAAAGGATGACGTGTGCGGAAAGGATGAAGTGTGCGGAAAGGATGAAGTGTGCAGAAAGGACGAAGCGTGCAGAAAGGAGAAAGCGTGCGGAAAGGAGAAAGCTTGCGGAAAGGATGAAGTGTGTGGAAAGGACCACGTGTGCGGAAAGGACGATGTGTGCGGAAAGGATGACTTGTGTGGAAAGGATGAAGTGTGCGGAAAGGATGAAGTGTGCGGAAAGGATGAAGGTGCAGAAAAGATGACATGTGCGGAAAGGATGACGTGTGCAGAAAGGACCACGTGTGCGGAAAGGACAACATGGGGAAAGGACCACGTGTGCGGAAAGGACGACGTGTGTGGAAAGGACGACGTGTGCGGAAAGGACGACGTGTGCGGAAAGGACGACGTGTGCGGAAAAGATGACATGTGCGGAAAGGATGACGTGTGCAGAAAGGATGAAGTGTTCGGAAAGGATGAAGTGTGCGGAAAGGATGAAGTGTGCGGAAAGGATGAAGAGTGCGGAAAGGATGAAGTGTGCGGAACGTATGAAATGAGTGAAACGGATGAAGTGGGTGGAACGGATGTAGTGGATGAAACGGATGAAGTGGCTGGAACGGATGAAGTAGGTGGAACGGATGAAGTAAATGGAACAGATGATGTGGATAGAACGGATGAAGTGGGTGGAACGGATGAAGTGGGTGGAATGGATGAACTGGGTGGAACGGATGAAGCAGGAGTAACAGATGAAGTAGGAGGAACGGTTGGACTGCATAGAACAGTTGGAGTGCATGGAATGGTTGGAGTGCATGGAATGGTTGGAGTGCATGGAATGGTTAGAGTGCATGGAACGGTTGGAGTGCATGGAACGGTTGGAGTGCATGGAATGGTTAGAGTAGTCACCACAGACAGCATGGACTCAATGGATGGAGTTGAAGAGACGAAGCCGACTGAACAGACTGAGTGAATAAAATAGATAGAATAAATGGTTCAGATGTGCGCTCGATCTCAAGCACCTACTGAAAACCACCATATCACATCACCACGCTTACTCTCCTCTATACACCACCACTCAACTAGAACACAGCGATACTATGACACATTTGGTGTAGCTGTTCTCATACCAACACCTGCCACATACTCCCCATCATCCTAACTAATCACAGCTGGCTGCACACCCGCCAGACCAGGCGTTTTCCTCAGGCCTAACGCAGCCAGAATCAGTTCGGTATCACCCTGCCAGAATGAACACATACTCCTGATCTCCCAACCACTACACATACCTCTAAGAAGTAGCTATCATACGAGTGCCACCCCTGCTGTACACATATCCGGTGCTCACACGCACCTTATGACTCTCTCTCTCTCTCTCTCTCTCTCTCTCTCTCTCTCTCTACTGACTTGAACTACAGTTTCCGAGGGCATTCAACCTACCAGCGCCTTGAGATCATCCCAATGGTACATAAGGCGCTATATAAATGCAAAGTAACATAACATAACAAGCACAGAAGGTATCTGAGGTTCGCTGTTGGTGTTTCTCATTATAAGATCGAGTTCTGCCATTTGGGCTGACATCCGTCCCCAGGGTTTTCACCAAGTTGATGGCAATGATGGCATCGAGTCTCAGGAGATGGGGATCAATGTCTACCCCTACCTGGACGATTGGCTGACCAGGGACTGTTCTCCAGAACAGGTCCTGCAACATTTCAGCTCCACCTGTCACTCCTTCCACAGACTGGGCTTCTCCCTCAACTTCAAGAAGTCCCACATGATACCATCTCAAAGGCTCCAATTCATCGGGGCTGTCCTAGATGCATCTTTGGGAAAGGCCTTGCCACCCGATGTGAGGGCTCAAGACATTCTGCAGATGGTCACAAAATTCCAAAGCACCCAACGTCATCTGGCCTTCGCTTTTCTGAGGTTGCTCAGCCTTATGGCATCCTGCATTTTCATGATGCCAGAGGCTCACCTGAGAATGAGATCTCTCTAATGGGCTCTCTGGACTCAATGGTCCCAATTCTCAGGCTGGATGTAAGACCTTCTTCGGGTTCCAAGTATAGTAGCACAAGACCTTCTGTGGTGGACCTACCAGGAAAACATTCTGAAGGGAGAACCCCTTTGGCAACCATGGCCGGAGATAACAGTAGTTACGGGCGCCTCACTCATGGGGTAGAGAGCACATGCCAACGATCCTACAATAAGCGGTCATTGGTCTCCATCAGAGTCCAAACTACACATCAACCTTTTAGAGCTGAGGGCAATCATATTAGCGCTGAAGGCCTTCCTGCCTTCTGTACGGGGAAAGGACATCCTGATAATGACAGACAACACAGTAGCCATGTACTCCCTCAACATGAGAGGAAGTTTAGGGTCCTTACCACCACTGTGCAGAGAGGCAATGCAGCTCTGGTTCTGGGCAATTCAAGATGCAATCTCCCTGTCAGCAGTTCACCTAGCGGGAAAGGAGAACACAGTGGCGGAGGCTGTAAGCAAGTAGAGCACAGTCTCCCGCGCATGGGCACTAGCTCAGAAAGTCGTTCAAGAGATCTTCACCCTTTGGGGAACCCCTCAAGTGTATCTGTTCACGACCAGTGTCAACCAGAAGTGTGAACTGTTTTGCTCCAGGGAATTTCCCCCAAGAGTAGCTCTAGGAGATGCGTTCATGGTGGACTGTGAGTTTCCACTCCTGTACACATTTCCTCCAGTCCCCGTCATTCCTCAAGTCATCAGGAGGTTGAGAAAGTTCGGGAAATCCATGATCCCAATTGCTACAGATTGGGTCAGGAGGACATGGTACCTGGACCTTCTGGACATGTCCATCTGCCCTCCAATAAATCTGCCACAAAGAGATGACCTTCTCTCAAGAGAGGAGGGTTGGGTTCTCCATCCAGAGGTCAAGCCACTCAACCTTCACACATGGTTTGTGAGAGGTTGATATATAAGGATTGGGACCTCCCAGGTGACGTAATGGAGATTTTGCTTTCGGCCAGAAGGCCAGCAACAAAGTCCCTGTACCGCTGCCATTGGAACAAGTTCTGCGGCTGGTGCAGGGATAAAAATGTGGACCTTTTCACATGCAGCACACCTATGGTGTTATCATTCTTGTTACAACTGGCTAATCTGGGGCTCTAGGTTGGCACAATTAAAGGGTATTTGGCAGCCCTATTTATTTTTAAGCGCTCCTCTGAAGAAGTATCTTTCTTCAAGATTCCACTGGTTATACAGTTTTCGAAAGGATTGACAAATGTTTTTCCTCTGGTCTCTTTTCAAGTCCCGGTTTGGGATCTCAACCTAGTTCTAAAATTCCTAATGTGTGCTCCATTCGAGCCTACTCACTCCTGTCCTGTTGATTGTTAGCTTTAAAGACCATCCTTTTAGTGGCTCTTACATCTGCCCGTAGGGTGAGTGAACTTCAAGCCTTGTCCTGCAATGCTCCTTACACAGTCTTCTTTAAGGATCCTTAAGTTTAAACCTACCTTTCTACCAAACATTGTGTCTGAGTTTCATTTAACTCAAAAAATCATTCTACCTTCTTTTTAACCTCCACCTCATCCTGGAAAGGAAGAGGAGAGACTACGCAGGCTTGGCCCAAAACGTGCACTTAGCTTCTACAGTTCCAGGGTGTCTAAATTAGGACAAGATGATCAACTTTTTTTGTTGGTTACACAGGCCATATGTTGGGTATGGTGGTCTCAAAACAAACCTTATATATGTGGATCATCCTAGGAATCTCTGAATGGTACAGATTAGCTGGAAAAGATCCTCCCAAGGGTCTCAGAGCACATTTGGCCAGAGGCATGGCTACTCCCTCTGCCTTACAGAGGGGTGTCCCAATTCAGGATATTTGTGCGGCTGCAACATGGTCCTCAGTCCACACATTCACCAAGCATTATAGTCTGGCCGGGAAGGTGTTTTTGGGAGGGCAGTGTGACATTGTGTACACACAGACTAATAAAGAACTCCTTAATTATTATCAGATTGAAAATTCTGACTCCCTCCTCCGGAAATAAAAACACTGCTATGGGAGTCTATAATAAGATGAGGAATATGTGGGTGGACACAATCCATTAGAAGTACAAGTTACTTACTCGTGGTAACTTACTTTCGACTGGATGTTCCTCCCACATATTCCTCATTGCCCCTCCCAGTATTTCAGTTTACGCTCTTTCAAGATGAGTAGCTGTCGAGTGTAGGATAAACCAATACATGTGTCATGCACCGCCCTTGGAAGTGTTGGCAGCAGTGGAAGTACTTGTGACATGGTGCTTCGGGTTGTTGTTCTAACGGTCTAGTGTTCGACCAACATGGCAGCTGCCACCATATTGGTGGGCGGGAACTTAGCTTCCTTGAGTTGTATCCGTCTACTGGGTTTACTCTGCCAGACCTCTGTTTACAGTAGTTCTAGCTATCTTTGCCTGTTAGCTCTAGCGTTGCTTTCCCGTTTTTCTGCCAGCCTTATCCTCTGCTTGTCCTCACTCTCCGTCTTTTGGATCTTTAACAGTTTTTTTCTGTACTCTCGGCTTACTTTCCTGCATCCTTGCTGTGTTCTCAACCGCATCCTCACGGCTTTCCTTCACACAACCTCGCGACTTTCTCAACTGCATCCTCGTGGCCTTCCTTCCCGCACCCTCGTGGCTTTCTCAACCGCATCCTTGCGGCTTTCCTTCCCGCACCCTTGTGGTTTTCTTTACCGCTCTCTAGAGGCTTTCTTTACCGCTCTCTCGTGGCTTTCTTTACCGCTCTCTCGCAGTTTTCCTTTCCTCATTTTCCCAGGCTCTGTTAATTACGTCCAAGTCCTTTCCTGCTCCGGCACGTTTGTTTAGTATATCTTCCTCATCTGTCTATCTTGGTAGAAAACCTTAAAGTCCTAACTTTGAAATACCAAGGTATCGGTCTAAAAGATATCCATTGCATCTTGGAGACAGGAGGTATTCCTGCTGTTTATTTGTGAAGACTACAGATTTGTATTACACTCATCTTCAGTTCTATCTGGGAACTTACCTTCTCAAGAAGAGAAGATTGTGGTCCAAATACGTACTCTATACAGGAGTCCCGGAACATTTCTACATCCAGGCTTTTTTGTGCCACATAGGCTTTTTCCCTGATTTTGGGAGCTTGCTCCTCAGAGTTCCCCTTGTCTTGGGTGACTTGTCAGGCCAAGGTGGCCTCCGAGGGAGCTTGCCCCTACCTTAATCAGAAGAAGGAGAAAAAAACGAAGGAACCTCAAAAACCACACCGGAAGAAAGAATCTAAAGCCCAAGAGAGTTCCATAGAAGACACAGATGAGGAGGAAGCACGGGAGGGATCCCCAGAGCGTGACAACATGTAGAAATCGGAACTGAAGTCAACAGTCGCTGCGTGCTGTAAGGAAAACATGGTATCAACAGTAAAACAGACACAAGTGACCACAGTTCAAGGGTGTTTATTGAACTTCAAAAAGGGTTTGAAAAACATCTATCTAATCCTAAATCTGCAGATGGTAGCAAGCTATGACCATCAAATAATAATAACGCAGTCCTAGTGGTGTCTTGTCAAAATAAAAGGGCCTATATTAATAAACCTATTGCCAATCCTTACCTCTAGTGTGGGAAACAGTGTTACGCAAAAGAAAGATGTGTTCACAAAATGATATATCAGGATGTTCTGGCCTTTGGCCTCCCTTCCTCACGTTTTCAGCATGGGACAAGGCAGTTCACTCGAGCATAGCACAGTCTCCAGCTACTTTAGCAAGAGAACACAGTTCAGTCGTTAGCATCAGGACCTTCTGTGCTCAAGTCTCTTTGCTTATCAAAGTCTCTTCATTCAGAGAGCCTGATGCAACCAAATAAACAATAAGTTCTTTTCCTCTTTCAGATTTTCAAAAGTACTCAATTTAGGTGATTTGCTTGTCACCCCAGATCCCCCTCAGCCGGGCTCAGATCCCTTTAACACAATCATTACGACCCAGGCGGTAAGTTACCGCCTGGGTCGTACCCTTACCACCATGGTGTAAACTACATTTACACCATGGTGGATGGCGGATTTACCGCCCCATTCCAAGGTTAGTGGGGCAGTAAATCCCCATTTCCCATTTTACCCTTCCCCATTCCCATTTTTGCCCCATAGGGCATAATGGGAGTGGGGAAGGCGCTAATTACGCCACCGTAAATTACGGTGGCGTAATTAGCACCATGGTCCCTTAGCGCCATGGATTTTAACGCCTGCAAAAAGCAGGCGTTAAAATCACCATGGCGCTAAGGGACCTTGTAATCAGGCGTTAAGGGTCGGCGCCGTTTACGGCGCTGTTAACCCCTTAACGCCTGACTCGTAATGAGGCCCAATGTTCGTCACCTTGGCTCCCGCTCATCTAGGCTCAGATCCTCTAAACACAATGTTCGTAGGATATTCTTTTTCGGGTGATTCACGGTTCACCCCAGATCCCCCTCAGTCGGCCTTTTAACACCATTAGTCTCTCTCGGCCAGGCTCAGACCAATTTCAATTAACATCAACTATTGAAGACTTTCAAATGTGCACAGGGTTTGGCTTGACCCGTTGTAGGACCACTTCGATTTCACAATTCCTTTCCTTTTAACATTTGCCACCTTTCAGTTGGATACCTAACAGAGACTTTCAAATGAGCACCCATGTGGTGCCGGACCACTCTGTTTACAATATCGTATCTTGACTTCAAAGTTCAGTCACTCATCTGCTGTTTTAATTATATTCACATTGCTTGCCACATACGCGTCATACACTGTTCTCCTCAGTTTTCTCTGTACAATGTTGCTGGTTGCAACCTTGGCTTCAACATAGAACGGTCTGCTATCAGTCTCCCCAACTCACTGGCTGTGCTGACTTCACTGGTGCTGCTTTGTTGTAGGAGCCAAAGGCAGTACCACAGCAGCAAATGATTCTCCCCACCTTGGCTGTCGATGCGGGAGAGCCCTGGGTACCTCCAACACACAATGCAGGATTCTTCAGTTTTGATTCCGGGTCTTACATTTCCTATTCTCAATGGCTCCTGAAAGTTACAGTCTTTCAGTGAAAAGGTCGAGGCCACTTTCCTCCATGCAATCCTCTTCAGTCTTGCCGTCTTTCGCCTTGTATTAAACTGCCATCTTGGAACTGCTACTTCCTTGTGTGCTTTGTCTTGCTCAGAGCGTGCTTTCGTGCTATGCCTTTTATCCATGTAGGGAAGTCAGGTGTGTGTAATGATCAGTAATTGCCTGACCTTGCCTGACCATTGTATTGGGACACATCAGGTAAACAGCTTGGGTGTTAGTCAGTTTTCTCTCACAGTGAGCTGTCAGTGAGATAGTGTTTGTGTTGGAAAAGGGGCGGGGTTGAGTTCCTAAGTGTACTATCTGGTAAGATGGGGTAAAGGTGTTACAGGGAAGAGGATACCGCATCTCGCCATCTGGTGTCCCACTTCCACTCCCTGAAGACCCGTCATCCAGGTGATCCTCCCACACTGGTCCATCCTCAGGAACTGAATCCAAAAGTGATGGCCTTGTCCTAGCCAAATGGATGACAGATCCCCGGGGACTAGCAGGTGAGACATGTTCATGTTTCTCACAGCGCACTATATACCATCGATGACGTCGACACCGAGACGGAGGCCGTCAAGGGAAATCGAGTCGGCAGGTATCGACGCGCAGCGCCACCTGATGGAAATAGAATCAAAATCAGCTGAAGCTGGATATGGAGACATCATACAATGAGGAATACGTGAGAGGAACATCCAGTCGAAAGAACGTTACCACGGGTAAGTAACTTGTTCTTCCCACCACAAAACATGAGATAATTAGAAAATATGATTAACTAAGTGACAATGACCCTTTGAGAAACTTGATTTTCAGCAACTCTCAACTTGCTCCAAACATTTGGAGTGTTCTAATAGATATTCTATATAACCATAATCAGGGCCCATTTATCTATTTGCCACGGGCTTTCTCAAACTTTTGTACACACCCTCTGGGCTTATGTACCAGGTTTACAAATTCCCTACACGTGTTCATCACAATCCTCCATTTTCCTATTGTTGGCATTTCAGGAATAGCCCAGTATCTACCTATGTCCCATTTAGCTGTCAGCATGGCCATAAGTATGAAAAACGTTTCATAGCAGGACCAGTTTAGGCTCCATATCTAGGGATCAACCCAAAACTCTCCCAAGTTCCTCCCCGATAGATATTAATATGAGGACATGTCCAGAGCATATGGAAGTATGTACCTGCATTAATGTTGCATTTGGAACATACCTCCTCTCCCTCATGGCCATTTTATACAGTCTGTCAGCGGAGTAATACATCTGTATAGAATCTTAAAATGTATAAGCCTGAATCTGTTGCTGATTACAGCATACTGAGGAGCTCCCTTAGGGCATCCATCTGGTCCTCCTCTTCCAAGGTAATTCTCTCATCTAGCTCTCAACTCTGCCAGAGTATTTGTTGTGTTGTTAATAATAATGTTGTATATTGTGGAAATGGGTTCCTTGAAGCAGAGGCTACCGCCAATACCCTTTCCAGCGTGTCGATTCAGATAAACTGTACAGACAGCCCAATTCCTGGTGAATGGCGTGTCAGAGCTGTAGGCATTGGACATAACAGGTCTCATTCAGATGTAATTCTTCTAACAGGCCCCTGAAAATTTTAAAACACCTCTGATGGAGAATGTTACCCATCTTGACCCCCATCTTCACCCCCCTGGTCCCTCATTGCCTCTTTAATGCTCATTCACACCCATGCCCATTCCTCATTTCACATCTTTCTCAGCCAGATGTACACGTCAACATTAAACATTTTATATTTTGACCCAGTCCATCTTTTGGCCTTGTTGGCTTTAACATGTCTATATTCTGACCCTAGGTAACTTTTGGCTTTTTCGGCTTTCAAATGTCTCTATTTTGAGCTAATCTTTTGCATGCCTAGCTTATGGCTCCATATCCAAATTAACTGCTACCTTTTTTGGCGTTGCGGTGTGTATGTTATTGTACAAAGCACGTAAAACTATTAAATATGAAAAAGACCCATTACCTGGCTCGCTCCATTGGAGCAAAGATTATCTGACTTGCAGTTAGCTATTGGCCATGTGAATATGTCTTAGCCCAACCATACTACCAAGGGGGACCCTCCTCCTACCTAGAGAAGACATCATGAAAAGGGGTGAAAGCTCCTAAACCCCTGCTTGTGTGTAGTCAATTCCACACACGGCCAGCCTTCTGCAGCAAAGTTCCTATGACGTTAATAATCAACTCCCGCAATTCCTTTACACGCATAACAACACCTTTCTCACTAAACTGACACCCACTCTACTACACAATTTCCATCATGCCACAGGCTCTCCTGCCCAAGTCATCATGTATGTAACCGTCGTATTCACCCCTATCATACTTCACAAACATTCAAATCAAACCAGACTCATCACAACTCCTGACCCTCCACTTCTGCTTCCTATATCTAACCACAGCTCACTATATACAGCTCCACACATCACTTTAAACCATTCACCCCTTAATGAAGCATACATCCTCAGCATACACCATAAGCATTCATGCTAGTCAAAAGGTCAATTGATACCATAACACATGCTTTCAGCTCTCACCTTGACCGCCCGCCCACCCTCCTCTCTTACTGCCTTCAATTCAAAGTGGTCCCTGGTTCATTGTGATTGTATTTTCTTTATTCTGCTATTGCATTCTTATGGACTTCTGTTTGTTACAATATTCCCAAGTGCTCAGAAGGAACTGGTTGTATAATGGCATCACATGATGCACCTAGAGACAATCACTGTACAGTTTACACATAACTTATAATTACATCACCATGCTCTGTAGAGGACTACACAATTCTCAATGTTGTTTTTGTTATAACAGGAGTCAATTGTGAAGGGGTTATGGACATGAATGTGTATTGACTACTTTTTCATGGAAGCTACTTGAGATACATTTTGGGCGATAGTTCTGACCTATGCTTGTGAGGGGTTGAAGCAAGAACCAGCTGAACGCCCCTGTCAATCGAGCACTCGCTTCAATCACGGCAACTATTCCTTGGCCACATTTCTTTATTTATGAGGTTGTTACTGTTCTTTTCAGTATCATTCTTCAATGAATCCATTTCTACAGGCTTCAATTATTGTCCAAGCAAAAACAAAGAGGTGATGGCTGGAAGGTTTAGAATGAATCTTAACCTCTGGCATTGCTCTGGGCAACCCTCCAGACCATCCTTCTTCACCTGCCAAGCCATTACAGAAGGGAAAAGAGCATATGCAAATCCGGCTTGGTCCCACCCCTAAAGGGGCAATCCAGCCGAACTGCTAGGTCACATCCCTTCTGCACGAGACCACAAGCATCCACAAACATGTTTCAGCCTTGTCTGGCCTCATCAGTGAGGAGTAGCTTGAGTCTCTAGGCCCAGCAGGCATGAGACCCACTTCTGGGCATAACTGTCCCACTCGGGGTGACAAAGCAAAAACAAAGAGGTGATGGCTGGAAGGTTGGTGGCTGTCAAGTATCGGCAGAAATCATCAGTGTTAGGACGCCGTAATTATCCGGCTTCCACGGCTTCCACGAGACCTAATACTTGTGGTTCTCGTATTTTCCGACGAACGGTGGTTACGGTCCCTTTAAGACCTCGTCTGCCGGGAGCTTGGAAGTTGGCATGGAGACGATGGCGTCCTCTCACGTCTTTCACTTTTCCCCGTACACGTTGAAAGACGTATAGTGATCATGTGACTATTATTTAAGCCACGCCTGTGCGTTTTGCCGGCGCTTCTGAATCTTGTATTCTAGCGGCTTGCTTTCTCTCGTATCCAGGTTCTTGTCCCTTTTGCCTTGTTTTCCTGTTTCTCGACCTCGGACTGCATTCGGACCTGCATTGCTTACTCCTTTGTACTTTTACTGCCAGTCCTGCTCATCGACCTCGGATCGTCCACGGACCTGCATTGCTTACTCCTTTGTACTTTTGCTGCCAGTCCTGCTCATCGACCTCGGATCGTCCACGGACCTGCATTGCTTACTCCTTTGTACTTTTGCTGCCAGCCCTGCTCATCGACCTCGGATCGTCCACGGACCTGCATTGCTTACTCTTTTGTACTTTTGCTGCCAGCCCTGCTCATCGACCTCGGATCGCCCAAGGACCTGCCCTGCTACTCATTTGTACTGTCTCCCGCTTACCGTTTTTTCTCCCGCATTGGAACTCTGCACCATTGGTACACGGACTAGAGACTGCTTTTCATGTACCTTTAGGCGTCCTCGTGCCGTCGGGTTAGATTTTGCTCTTTGGACATTCAGCTTGGATCTTCACCCTGCTTCTTGCTTTGCCTTCATTTCTGGATTGGTTTCCTGGTCCTTTAGTTTTGGGTTTGCCACTACCTTACTTCTTATTCCTTCCTGGGGATATTCGGAGATCCGGAGATTCTGAAGAACCGCACAGGTTAGTGGTTGGTTTCTATTTCGATATCTGCATTTTTGGCATAGAGTCGCATCTGTGTGATTATTGCTCTTATTGCAGCTGTCTGGGGGTCTTGCCTGTACACCGTGAGAAGACATCCCTTTCCAGTATCCTGTTCCATGCGGTTCTGGATTATTCATTGGCATTCCATCTTTCCGCCAATCAATTGTTCTGGTTGTTCATTGTACTGACTAGTTCGGTAGATTGGCGAGAAGAATTCCTCGGCTACACTACGAGGGCAAGAGAGCTACTGACATATTCAGAAGCCTTCTATATAAATGGATGCCAATGAGTCTTTGACAGCCATCATGCAATTGGTGGCGGATCTACGCAGTGAAATGGCTAATGCCCATGCTGCCACCGAAAGACGCATTGATGAGCTACAGGCTGGTTTTCAGCCCACCGGTGCTGGGGCGCCTTCGCCCGCTGTGGCATCGGGTTCTGGGCTATCTCCTGCCCATTCTGACACTGGGCCAGTGTACATGACTGCTCAGTTTCCCTTGGCTCCACCAGAGCGGTTTCTAGGTGACCCTAAGGCCTATCGAACCTTCCTTAACCAGTGTAGGTTACACTTTCTATGTAGGCCAGCCTCGTTTCCAGATTCAACCACTAAAGCGGCCTTCTTATTGTCACACTTGGGTGGTATGGCGGCGGCATGGGCCAATCCATTATTGGAAGAGGGCAGTCACCTCTTGTACAATTGTGACGCGTTGATTGAGGCTATGAGTCGGGTCTTTGATACGCGGTATGCTACACAAGCCACCGACTTACAGTTATTGGCCTTACAGCAGGGAACTTCTACCCTGTTGGCTTACTTAGCCAAGTTTAATCAATTGGTTGCCGAAACTAATTGGCCAGAGGAGAAGAAGGCATCCTTATTTTACAAAGGGTTGTCTGATTCCCTTAAAGATACTCTATCCATGGTACCGGTAATCCCTACAGCGTTCTCTGAATTGGTTGACTTGGTACTCCAAATCGACTCTAGACAAGCAGAGAGAAGGGGGGAACGGAGACCGCTTCCTCCTCTTACGACCGCCACGTCAAATCCTGCCACCGGGCCCTCAGAACCAATGCAAATCGGAGCATTGCGGGGACCGTTGTCAGCAGAAACGAGGGAACACAGGAAAAAGAACGGCCTTTGTTTCTATTGTGGGTCATCAGATCATTTACTACGATCATGTACTAAGAAACCTGTTAAGAAACAGGGAAACGCGAAAACCCGGCAATAGAAGGGGTTCAGTTGCCGGGTGGTTCTTGCAGCAACCCCCTCATGTTTACACCTTACTGTTTATCCGTCACTCTTAATTCCACCTCCCTCGGTAGGCGGGTGATTCCAGTTGTTTTGGATTCAGGTGCCACGGGGAACTATATTGACGGTGATTATGCTTGAGAGCTGGGTATACAGATTGTTTCCAAAGACTGCCCCGAGGTCGTGAATGCGGTCGATGGCTCAACCCTGGTTTCTGGTCTAGTGACTGAGCGTACTGCTACTTTGGTCATGAGGACGGAATGTGGGCATACTGAAGAGATCTCCTTTGACCTGATTGCCGCCCCACAGCTTAAAGTAATCCTGGGGCTTCCTTGGTTGAAACTACACAACCCCGTGGTGGATTGGCAGTCGGGGGAAGTGACCTTCCTTTCAGAACATTGTGACCAGTTCTGTTTGGCATCAGTTCAAAAAACCTCTAGCCCAAGCCATGCTCTCATGGATTCCGCCTCCACGATAGGGGCTGTTCTTAACACTCAATTACCCTCAGAGTATCGAGAATATCGGGATGTCTTTGACGCAAGTGGGGCAGAAATCCTTCCACCCCACAGGTCTTTTGATTGTCCTCTAGAATTGGTTCCTGGGGCCAAGATACCATCTGGTAGGATTTATTCGTTAACACCCAAGGAGGATGTCATCCTTAAGGAATACATCGACAAATCTTTAAAATCTGGCTTCATTCGGCCTTCGCGTTCTCCGGCAGCTTCCCCTCTGTTTTTTGTTCCAAAGAAGGAGGGAGACCTTCGCCCTTGTATCGACTATCGGGCCTTGAATGCTGTTACAGTCAGGAACCAATACCCGATTCCTCTGATATCAGTCTTGCTTGATCAGCTCGGCCAAGGTCTTTTCCAAGTTAGACTTACGTGGGGCGTACAACCTTGTACGCATACGTGAAGGGGACGAATGGAAGACCGCCTTTAAAACTAAATACGGTCTATACGAATACACTGTAATGCCCTTTGGTCTAAGTAACGCCCCCGCCACTTTCCAGTTCTTCATAAATGAAGTCTTTCATGACATGTTGGATCAATATCTGATTGTTTATCTAGATGACATTCTGATTTACTCCCCCAACCATGAAACCCATGTTGTTCATGTCAGTAGAGTATTACAACGTCTGCGGGACAATCATTTATATGCTAAACTGGAAAAGTGTCTCTTCCTCGTACAAGAGGTCGAGTTCCTTGGCTTTAACATCACCAACAAAGGAGTCAAGGTGAGCAGATCTAAGGTCTCTGCTATACTGGATTGGCCGGTTCCCAACAATCTGAAGGCGTTGCAATCCTTTTTAGGTTTTGCAATTTTTTATCGACGTTTTGTTCAAGACTTTTCAGCCATTGTCTGTCCCCTTACGGCTCTAACTAGCTCTAAGAGATCTTTCCATTGGAATGGGGAGGCTCAACAGGCGTTTGATTCTCTGAAGTCCGCCTTCACCTCAGCACCGGTGCTCCAGCATCCGGACCCAACCCAACCGTTCATAGTCGAGGCTGATGCTTCGGATGTTGCTTTGGGTGCTATCCTGTCCCAACATTACCCAGATGATGCAGGTTTACATCCAGTAGCCTTTCATTCCAGAAAGTTAACGCCTTATGAAAGGAATTACACTATCACGGAGCGCGAATTGTTGGCTATCAGGGACGCCTTCTTGGTTTGGAGGCATCATTTGTTGGGTTCACAAGTGCCTGTTCAGGTGTTCATGGATCATAGGAATCTCTTGGCTCTTCACTCAGTGAAATGCACCACTGCACGGCATGCTCGTTGGCATGAATTCTTTTCCATGTTTGATTTCACTATTTCCTATCGTCCTGGTTCTCAGAATTCTAAAGCGGATGCTCTCTCTCGTCTACATGGACACGCCAAATCCTCTCACGCCACTGGTGTACCTTTGTTACCCACTCAGGTGGTGTGTGGTTGCTCTTTACGTCCGTCACTTAAGTCCTTTATACAGGAATGGCTTCGAAACGATCCGCCAGAAGTAGCCAAATACAGACTGGAGATCATAAATTCATTGCCCTATAACCAGGGTAAAATATTCCTGCCTACTCTAGGGACGCGAGGTACTGCTATACAATGGTGTCACGATTCATCTCTGGCTGCTCATCCAGGTATTAGGAAGACGGTTGATCTACTAAAAAGATGGTGTTGGTGGCCATCTTTATTGCAGGATGTTACTGATTACATAAATACATGTTCGGTTTGTGCTCAGTGTAAGACATCACATGGCAAACCCGTAGGTTTGCTACAACCTATGCCTCTTCCAGATCGCCCTTGGTCCTCCATTTCCATGGATTTCGTTGTGGAACTACCTGTGGTGGAAGGTTTTGATACTATTTGGGTGGTCATCGACTATTTTACCAAAATGGCACTATTTGTACCTTGTCAAGGGATCCCTACTGCTCCTAAACTGGCGGATCTCTTTCTGCGGAACGTGTTTAGGTTGTTCGGTCTTCCTTCTATAATCATATCCGACCGCGGTCCTCAGTTTACTTTACGCTTTTGGAGAGCCTTGTCGGCCGCTTTAGGTATTGAAGCTCGGTTTTCAACTGCTTATCATCCTCAGACGGATGGGCAGACCGAACGTCTGAATGCTACTATGGAACAGTATATAAGATGTCTCATCTTTCAGCGTCAGGACGATTGGCTTTCGGTACTGTCTATGGCCGAATTTGCCTATAATAATTTGCTCCACACTGCTACACAGGTTTCTCCTTTCTTTGCCCTTTATGGACAACATCCACGTTCCTTGCCTCTTGCCCCTGAACTGCCGGCTCACAACCCTGCTGCCCTTGCCTGTGTTAGGGACATTTCCGGCACCCATGTCCAGGTTAAAAGACAGTTGTTGGAGGCTCAGAACAGGACCAAGTTTTATACAGACCGGCATCGTAACCCCGCTCCGGTGTATCTCCCAGGCATGAACGTGTGGTTATCTACACGCAACTTACGCCTGCCTGGTCAGAGGAAGTTGCTTCCACGTTTTGTCGGGCCATATGCTATATCGCATGTCATTAACCCGGCAGTGGTGCGTTTGGTTCTCCCACGTTCGTGGAAACTTCACCCAGTATTCCACGTGTCTTTGATTAAACCATGCCGTCTTGATACGCGTCCTCCCTCCCATCCTCCGCCTGTCAGGGTTCGGGGTGCTGTGGAGTATGAGGTTTCAGCGATCTTGGACACCAAGGTTCGGAACGGTAAAAGACTCTACTATGTTGACTGGAAGGGTTATGGTCCGGAGGATAGCACCTGGGAACCATATGAGAACATACATGCCCCGGTTTTGTTGTCCCGTTTTTGGAAATCTCAGAGTGTGGGGGCCTCTTTGGGGAAGGAAACTGTCAAGTATCGGCAGAAATCATCAGTGTTAGGACGCCTAATTATCCGGCTTCCACGGCTTCCACGAGACCTAATACTTGTGGTTCTCGTATTTTCCGACGAACGGTGGTTACGGTCCCTTTAAGACCTCGTCTGCCGGGAGCTTGGAAGTTGGCATGGAGACGATGGCGTCCTCTCACGTCTTTCACTTTTCCCCGTACACGTTGAAAGACGTATAGTGATCATGTGACTATTATTTAAGCCACGCCTGTGCGTTTTGCCGGCGCTTCTGAATCTTGTATTCTAGCGGCTTGCTTTCTCTCGTATCCAGGTTCTTGTCCCTTTTGCCTTGTTTTCCTGTTTCTCGACCTCGGACTGCATTCGGACCTGCATTGCTTACTCCTTTGTACTTTTACTGCCAGTCCTGCTCATCGACCTCGGATCGTCCACGGACCTGCATTGCTTACTCCTTTGTACTTTTGCTGCCAGTCCTGCTCATCGACCTCGGATCGTCCACGGACCTGCATTGCTTACTCCTTTGTACTTTTGCTGCCAGCCCTGCTCATCGACCTCGGATCGTCCACGGACCTGCATTGCTTACTCTTTTGTACTTTTGCTGCCAGCCCTGCTCATCGACCTCGGATCGTCCAAGGACCTGCCCTGCTACTCATTTGTACTGTCTCCCACTTACCGTTTTTTCTCCCGCATTGGAACTCTGCACCATTGGTACACGGACTAGAGACTGCTTTTCATGTACCTTTAGGCGTCCTCGTGCCGTCGGGTTAGATTTTGCTCTTTGGACATTCAGCTTGGATCTTCACCCTGCTTCTTGCTTTGCCTTCATTTCTGGATTGGTTTCCTGGTCCTTTAGTTTTGGGTTTGCCACTACCTTACTTCTTATTCCTTCCTGGGGATATTCGGAGATCCGGAGATTCTGAAGAACCACACAGGTTAGTGGTTGGTTTCTATTTTGATATCTGCATTTTTGGCATAGAGTCGCATCTGTGTGATTATTGCTCTTATTGCAGCTGTCTGGGGGCCTTGCCTGTACACCGTGAGAAGACATCCCTTTCCAGTATCCTGTTCCATGCGGTTCTGGATTATTCATTGGCATTCCATCTTTCCGCCAATCAATTGTTCTGGTTGTTCATTGTACTGACTAGTTCGGTAGATTGGCGAGAAGAATTCCTCGGCTACACTACGAGGGCAAGAGAGCTACTGACAGTGGCAGTACCCCTTTTGCAATGGTGCAGACGGGCTAAAAAACGGTGGTGTGGAAGGTTGCCCAGAGCAATGCCAGTGGTTCAGATTCATTCAAAACCTTCTAACCATCAAGTTTTTGGTTTCAGTTTGTCTCCCTATGTGAGAGAGTGTATGCCCAGACGTGGGTCCCTTGCTCGCTGCGCCATAGGGAACCAAGCTGCACCTCACTGAGGAGGCCCAACAAGGTCGAAACATGTCTGGGGTTGCTTGTGTTTCCGTGTAGAGGGAACCTGGCCTAGCAGTTTCGGGCAGGGCTGCTCCCAATGGTGGCAGTACCTGACTGATTTGCATATGGCTGGACCCATTTTGCAGTGGCGCAGACAGGCTAAAAAATGGTGGTGTGGAAGGTTGCCCAGAGCAATGCCAATGGTTCAGATTCATTCAAAACCTTCTAACCATCAAGTTTTTGGTTTCAGTTTGTCTACCTATGTGAGAGAGCGTATGCCCAGACGTGGGTCCCTTGCTCGCTGCGCCATAGGGAACCAAGCTGCACCTCACTGAGGAGGCCCAACAAGGTCGAAACATGTCTGGGGTTGCTTGTGTTTCCGTGTAGAGGGAACCTGGCCTAGCAGTTTCGGGCAGGGCTGCTCCCAATGGTGGCAGTACCTGACTGATTTGCATATGGCTGGACCCATTTTGCAGTGGCACAGACAGGCTAAAAAATGGTGGTGTGGAAGGTTGCCCAGAGCAATGCCAGTGGTACAGATTAATTCAAAACCTTCCAACAATCACTTTTTTGGTTTCAATTATTGTCCACAACATTTCAGGGGAGTACTTGGTGCCTGCCTTAAATGATTTGCTAGTCAAAAAAAGTGCACACCATTACTTCATCGTGCCATACAAACTTAATAATGCACGGACCGACTGTTAATTATAACCATGAACAATATCAGAAAATAATGTACCAAAGTTTCCTTCTCACAGTTGCGAATTTAAAAAAAGCATTAATTGTAAATGAAAAGGCACCCTGTCAGTAGCTGCAGTGCCATCAACCTCGCTGCTGAAGTGTCTCCGAAAAAACACCTATTTTTCGCAGTTCCTCAAAGCTGCATCGAGTGCTCTAATACTACTGTTTAATTTTTATATAACATCTATTTTGTTATTTATTTGCAACTGTTTACTGCACATGTTTCACATGTATGGTTGCTTTGGCTAAATTGCCGCGAAAAACGGAGGACACGGCCTTCAACCATTCCTGAAGATTCTGCACCCTTGCATACGACGTGAGTTAACGAGGGACTACTTCTGCCTCCAGACACCACACGAAGGAACAAAGGGATCGGTCCACCGACAGGATTTCAACTTTAAAAAAGCATTGGGGCATACAAATGAAAATCTAACTGGCATACAGTTAAATTCAGTCATTTTGCTGTTACTTGGGTGGCGAGTACAGCAGCAGGCCGGCAGACTGGGCGAGATGGTGAAGGCCCAGCTGGTGCTTCGGCCATTTCATGGCCAAGCATTAACATGTTGCCACGCCAATGCCTACACTGCTCCCGAACTCCCTTTTACATTTTTTTTTACAGTAGCAATGTTTTGGCAATATTTTGGTGGTTACACCACCAAAAATAGCCCAAAACAAAAAGGGGCCTTAGAGTTTCCAAAACATGTTGTGGATGTTAATGGATGGAAACAAATGTTTTATTAAATTATGATATTGCAAACAGTGACAAGTGAGAAGGAATTGTGATAAAATACGTCAAAGGAATCATGGCCTTGATTAATAAGGGTAATTACCCCGTTTTAATCATGGCTGTATAAGTCAATACTTATCTAGAGCACTAGCGAATTATATAAGCGTTCCGAGTGTACACATTGCTTTTTTTATTGAATTTACGAGCTTGCACTAACCACAGACACTGTTTAAGTGAAAAGGGTACTTACGGCGACAGCTGGAAGCTCACTAACAAGGCTGACCTGGCTTGTTGCATTTACCAGGCTAAATTGTCCTTATCAGCATATCAATACATAAGATGCTTCTTAGGCCACAGACATCTGCCTCCCCTTTAACATTCCCCCTTTCAATTACCCCAACAGTATACCTTTACCTCTACCTGTGTACAATATCGCACTACACCAAGAATAACATACCGCAGTCCCTCAATTGTCTCTCATGTCACACAAAACTCTACAGTTGCTGTTTAAAAAAATACACAATTACTGTCTGGGCAGGTGAAAACGTCCTGGACAAAATGGTGCTACATTCTGGAACGTTCCCTACATAAAGTCCCATCACTGTGCCCCGCAACCAATCACCGGGCAGGCATGCGGGCCGTACCACACGTGCCCTGGCCTGGAAGAGTTTGTGTTGTGAAATAAGTGTGTGAGACTCGACTTTGCCTTCAATTAAAATGTTAGCTGACTGCATTTTATCAGCAGCTGCGCCTCAGACCATGTTCTTGCACTGCAATACTGATGCTGGAATGTAAACTTTGATCAGAGATTATGAAACGGGGGCTTTCCGCCTGTGGTTTGAAACATTGCACTCTCACGTTTGTACCCAACCGCCCAACGTGTTTCATCACTTTTGACAAGCATGAACTGAAATAGCAGTGCATTACAGCGAAATGCTACCACATTTTTGGGGGGTAAACGGAAGCAGCTCATGTATACATGTAGAGAGGTTTTTGATTATACAAGCATTAACCAAAATGCCCTACATCTAAAACAGAAGGAAAACCATTATCGTGGATTTGAAAACGGACAATTTTATTGGCCAGTCCAGACACAGATTATTATTATTTTTTTAATAAATCTATTGTGTCAAAGTTTAAAAAATAAGAAAGAAACTAGACTCAACAGTCTCATCTTTTCCACAAAACCTACTGCCGACCGCCCCTCTTTCTTTGGCCACAAAGCAGCACATCAGCTGCTCTTCTGCCATATTGCCAAGCTGGCTCCACAAGATCCCTCGTGGCTCATACAAGGTGCCATGCCAGGCCCTGCAGCTGGATTCTCGAAGTCAGTTTCTCAAGGGATTGTGGGTCCCATTTAGAGTTCGGTCGGTAATAGAATTACTGCCACTTTCACTGCACCGCGAAAATTAGATTTTCAAAATGAAATTTCCTCCACGTGTGGTAATTAATGCAGTAATGTGCAATTTCAATGGAGACCAAGGGGACTCTAAAATGGGGAATAACGGAAGGGTCCACATTACTCTAAATCATTGGACCCTTCTGGTGACTGCATACAGTAATGGTAATTGAGTTTGGCGGTGTTTCCAAGCGAAATACCGCCAAACTCTACATGAGGCCCAATGTCACAATAACCAACACAATTCCAATCATAAAAAAGTGATGATTATTAATTGGTATTAAACACCTATTTTATATGACAAATCTAAGGAACACACAAGACTTCTTTCTTTCAAGAAGTTTGAACATAGCAGATTGCCATTCTCGACCACTGAATAACCAATAAAACACAATTGAGGAACATACGATCTACTTACTGATCATGCACATGGGAAATGGGGCAATAGCTTGTATATAATTGTGTTTGTGGACTGTGGGGCAGCCCCGTACCCAGCATAGCAGCAGATCAACCAATCTCATCATACCCAAGCGCAGCAGAGTGGAGCTCAACCCCACGCTCTCTAATACATTCAAGATGAACACATCTATTGAGAGAGGTAGCTCAACAGCTTTGCTGCTTTCTCCAAACACTGCATTCCTTCAGGGTCTCCCTTTGTTGTGTCTACAGTGTGAACACATAGCTATGCTGTCTTAGGCGTCTCCGCCATGATTTGCACTTTTTGTTTCCGGTTGTGTATGTTACTGTCCAGGCGCCCATTTGCCCCATGGCTTCTTGTCCTCCGCCATGTTAATAAAATAAATAGTGAATTAAATAAATAAGGTAGAGAGTACAGATGAGCAATAATGGGTCTCCCAAAAAGATTATTTGATTGCAATTTGACATGTAAACATTAGCCATATGGTTCCATAGTTGTACACCGCCAACACATTTTAAACCAATATGTCTATGCTCACAGTCCACAATTGTGTTCTTTCTAGTTGTTACTTTGTTAAGAATTTCCTCAAGGTGGCACACTTTGTGGCATCTAATCCTTGCACCACCTAGTGTTCTGCTGGAATGACGAATGGTGTTTTGACATAGTCTAATCTCATTATTATCCACACAAGCTACCCACTGGCCATGATGATGCACATGTGCTGTGAAGGTTACTCTGGCTTTATCTGCCAGGGTTCCTCATGCACACTGTCAGGAATCTGAGGGCGTCCTCACTTCTTTCCACAATATAGCCTCCTCCCAGGTGGCCAGGGAAAGGCCGTCGCTTTCGTATCCTGACACCGGGGGTGGATATGCGAGGGAGGATCACCTGGGTGGAGGAGACTTGGGGAGTGGGGATGAGGCACCCTTGGGTGAGACACGCTATCCCCTGTTTCCCTTTTCTAATGAGTCTAATATCCCCCAGGCACTTGTAGATTATTTCCAGTACCTTCCCTATCTTTTACATGAATCATCGCCCAGTAAACACCAGTCAGGTACTAGGATGAGGAAGAGACACACCAAAGCCATAGATCCTCTCTTTTTGAATTCTTAGTCACACGAAGATCACTTAGGTACTGAGATGAGGAGGCCTCAGGCCACCATTAACACAGAAGACAGACAGACTGGAAGAAGAAACATGAGCAATCTAGTTGTTGGACTCATTATAACAGAGCTGGGCACTTTAAAAAAGTCTCAGCTGAGAGTTTTGAGCAGAGGCACGGAAAGAAGCACAGAGAAGAGCACGAAGCAGAGTTCCAGGACAGAATTAGTGGCGGCGAGAGGGCACTTTCCCAAGACGCCGGGAGGTATAGAGAGCGCAATCTGGTTCAGCGAGCGAGAGGAGCTTGTTGGCAGTCTGAGGTGGAGCTGAGAAAGCAGCGCGGCACGGAGCAAAGGTACTGGGAGCATTGGAGAGACTCTAGAATTCTCATATTTCTTTTTTATTTTATTTTTACATTTATATAGCGCACATACAGCCCAATGGCATCGCAGCGCTGTTACTTGTGGGTGGCTTGGTTACGGGACAGACTTATAGATGTAATTGAGTTAGTCATTTCAAATGAAAGACAATCGTGAGATACATAGATACATAGTACATTGCAAGACGGGTGCTGAAGGGTTTGTGAGGCAGAACTAGTCTGTGCTTATGTAATGAGTAATGTTTTCAGGGCTTTGCGGAATGCTATGAGAGAGTCTTCTCCTCTCAGGGGTGGTGACAAGGCTTTCCATAGTAGGGCTGACAGGGAAGGGAAGCTAGCGCCACCGGCTCGCGCTCTCTTGACTCTGGGGATTGAGAGCATGTTGGTATAGGGTGCTCTGGTCGGTCTTATGTAGATTGTGCGGTGTATTCTCTCGGAGAGGTATGGTAGGGCAGTGTGGTGGATACACTTATGAGTGAGAGCAAGGGCTTTGAAGAGGACTCTTTCTTTGATTGGGAGCCAGTGCGCCTGTTTCCTGGCGGCCGTGATGCGTTCCCTTTTCTGGATTCCGATGGCTGCACACAGAGCGTTGTTTTGCATTACTTGTAGTTTGGCCATGATTTTGGTGGAGGTACCCAGGAAGAGGGCATTGCAGTAATCTACTCTAGGTCCAGTAATAGCTCTTGCAATGGTAATACAATTGTCCTTGGATAGGAAGGTTCTGGCTGCAGTCATGAGTTTGGCATGATATGCGGCCGAGGAGGCGATAGCATTGACTTGCCTAGTCATAGTTAGATTGGAGTCAAGATAGATTCCCAATGTTTTTACTGAGTCAGCCACAGGGATTCTGATGTTGTCGATCATAAAGTAACTGAACTGGGAGTCGAGGTTCTTAAGAGTTTCCTTGGAACCTACCAAAAGCAATTTGGTTTTATCTGAGTTCAGGCAATGCCCATTGGCTGCCATCCATGCTTGGATAGTATTGTAAATGTCGTTGAGGGTCTTGGAGTCTGTGTCATAGTCACCTGTCAGTGTGAGGAGGATCTGGGTATCGTCGGCGTAATTAGTGTACAAGATACATAGGTGCAGGACCGCTAACTGCAGTTCAGAAGTAAGCACCAGGGAAGCGAGGAAGCTACGGAAGAGGCCGTACACCAGGAGGAATGAGCAAGAGCAGGCCGTGAGCAGAGACGGTTCTCTGGAAAGCCACAGAAAGTGGAAAACAGACTGTGAGAAGGCTGGTGAGTTACCTGTGTGTAAAGGGGCCCCGGACACGGTGGATGGGCAGTTTTAGTTCCAAAGACATTTAAATTTTGAATACCAGAATTGAAGAAAAAGAAACCAATATGAAAAAGCAATTAACACGATAAGCCATAAAAGCAATCATTACCAAGAGTTGAATAAGCAAGCATTGCGAAGAGCCAAGAATAGTTGTGTAAAATAATTATAACAGTAACAAAGTCTGTCTGCAAGAGAAACCTGGCAAAAGGGTGCCAGACGCTTTGATAAAGAAACCTGAACCAGAGAATAAGGTTCCTACCAGGATAGTGGACTGGGAAGCCTATGTTGGTCTTGCAAGTGAAAGTAACTAAACAAGTGAATGGTGACAAAGCTCCAAAGGCACTTGAAAGTCAAGCAGTGCTGGGAAGTTGAAACAGTGGCAAAATACGTATGAAACAGATTCATGTAAGGTGTGCGGTTGCGGAACCTGTAATGGGTGAACCGCGGGGTCCAACAACTGTGCCTAGATCAAATACACCCACCTAAGGAAAAGCCACTTTGTGATTGAATGAACGAAAACCTGTGTGAACTGAAATTGATGAACTGAACTTTATAAATTAGTGAAAGTTAACCAAACCTGAAGAGCTGGGAAGTATCCCAAGGAATTGAGTTATTTTGGAACGCTGAACATCCCAATGAATTGTGTTATTTTTGAACACTGAAAGACTTGAAAGCTTGGGGAAGGGACCCCCTCCTTTGGAATGTGAACTATTAGAACCTTGCGGCAGGGGAACCCCTTTTCCATGTAAGAGCTGGACTAAGCTCTGAACTTTTATTCGAACACCTCTCATTTGATGCTGTCATCTCCACATGCTGTATGCAATTAGATGTTAGGGCAAGTATAGGTTTTGGACACAGACAGACATTTGCTTTGGACTTCCTGACCCAAACTATCATTAGTTGTATTTAGGTAGGGAAATCCAACCTTAGCATAGGGCCAGTTCGTTTTTTTGTCTCCAACCCCCCTCGTTAGTTAATAGTTTGTATCTCGAAATCCTATTCAGTTGTCTGTGTCTACTTCATGATGCCTTCACAATACCCAAGTAGGTGATAGGTGAGCCAGATCTATGCTCTGACAACAGGCAAGATAAAAAGCAGTTACAATATGGTTATATGTCATGTGTTACCGAGGTTTGCGGTGGTTGTTTTGGCGAAAGTGGAGGACCCGCCCTTCCAGGACTGCACGTTTCACTCACACGAAATACATCACCTTATCCAATATGGCGGATTCACTTTGCTGTGTCTTTCCTGTTTGTCGGTTCACGCTAGACACGAGAAAGCCGTGTCGACGGCAGGCACCACCGCTCTGCAGTTCGTGCAGCGTTTCCATAAGGCAAACTCAGGAGTGAACTACCTTGCGTCTCACCATTAAGGTAACTTTAGTACAATAGCTCAGCGCTGCTCCTGTCTAGCCCCTCTGTGTTCCCAGCTGTTTTTTCTCCTTTTTGTTTGTTTCCCGTTCTGTTTTTTTGTCCTTCTGCTCCATGTGGTACTGGTCATGTTGATCGGTTTATATCCATTTTATTCCTTTTCCTTGGATTACTGCTTTGCCTCCTCCGCTATTCCAGAATGTTGCCGGTCCGTAGATTACTTCAGACTCCTTAGCCTTCGTCTAGCTGATGTATACTTACTAGGAAACGTACTCTCTGCCAAGGATTCATACTCTGGAAATACCATCAGACAAAAAGTTTATTTTTTTTATCCCTTGTGGGTTTTTCCCTTTCCTTGGGGTTTGCTTCGGGGGTGACACCGGCTGTTGCAGCCAGTGCCGGGCGGTGTGGGTACCAGAGAGGACAGCCCCTACCTGCAGGATTCCCTTCTACAGGACAGACATAGAACAAGATCCTCATCTGCATCTACAAAAAAACCTCAGGTAAGCCATATAGCTGACACTATGACACGTTCCCTTCCTAAAAATGTCCCTCTGTCCTTCCCTTGATGGTGATCTGAGATCATGCGAACAGTGTGCATGTGATAAGAGTTAGGTGTCCTTATCGTACTAAAGTGCAGATATCCTTATCCCCTATTGTGGCTTCCTTCCGTGGCTTCAAATAGAGATTGCCAGGAAAGATCATGGGGCACACTGAAAGGCCTACATATGGGTGAATTTTGATGTCCGCAGCTGGACAAACTATATATGGTAGAAAAAAAATGGAGTGAACTATTTAAGTACCATAACCAGTGACATTTCATCATCCTTTAAATTTGCCATTCTAATCAACCCAAAGGCTGACAAGATTCCCACCCAAAATTAATACAATATTCTTCGCTGCAGGATGCCTTAGTCCCACATGCATGGAAGCCAATGTTCCTATCTATCTGATCTTTCATAAATACTTACATGTTACTCGGGTAGGCGAGATCAATATCGATCAATTTGATCTCTTGACTCTCTAAGAAACCTGGCTCTGCCTCCCGCCAACCATAGACGGGTGCGAAACATTGTTAGCCCCCGCATCTAAAGTACCCAAAGGTCGCCCGAGCTCAGGTCTCCTAATAGCAGTACATATAGGAGGGAGCCTGAGAATAAAATGCACCCAAGTCTCATCGACCTTTATCCAAGCGGCCCTGTTGACTTGGAACCAAATCTGGAGACCACTCATGAACACGAAAGCAGATTCAATATTACTTATAAATGGGAAATTGCTGTAAACTCGAACACACTCTATCAAACAGTCAAATCAACTTCGAGAGGACGCTCATGGGCCGACCTCATGGACTCCCAGGACTTATACAACTTAAACCAACGGATAATTCCATCGAGCCCGAACCTACTTGGGAGAGCACGGGCCGCAAGAGCACCATTGATCATATCTACGCCTCCAAAGAACTATATGCACTTATTGACTCATTTAAAGTGATCAAAACCATTCGCAGTGATCACAACCTTTTATTAGCACCATGGCCTTGTACCAAAGAAACACCATTGGTAATTCCGCACCTGTGCGAAGTCAATCTTCAAGGTACCCGCCTAAAAATCACTAAGAAGCCCTCAGTCTAATCACATCCACCTACAAGGGCATTTACTTCCTTGAAACAGACGACGAGAGAGCAATAAACTTGGACTACTATCCATTATTGGTCCCGCATTTACAGCCTAGACCCACAAGAAACGGCCTTGGAAACCAGCACTTGCATAGCCGCAACGAGGAAGTGAAGAGAAGAAAAGCCGGTTTTAGAAAAGCCTCAAGATTAGCCAAAAAGGTGCCATCGGCTGAAAACATTGCTTGTGCATTGGCAACAAAGAAAAGTTATAAAAACTGGCTAAAATCCTCTAGATGGAGTCTCTACCAACATGTTGCAGAAACAATGCTTGAGGCCATCTGCAAGAGAAACTCCAAAGATTTCTGGTCCATCGTCAAACAAACAACGGCTCCCACAGCCTCTGCGATCTCATGTACTATCAGTGAGGACACATGGAAGAAGCACTTCACTGACCTGTTCAAACAGCCCCCAACATCTCCAAACAACAGGGCCAAACAAATCCCATGCGCATGGGTCATCCCTTACGACAAGTCAACCATTCTGATAAAAAATTAAGCAGCTCAACAATTCTAGAGCTCCCGGGCCTGATGGAATATCAAACATCCATCTAAAGAAAGAACCATTAGAATGGACCTCTCTGATCTTCAAGATCTTCCACAGGTCCCTCGCCACCAGAAATATACCTGGATCCTGGAAGACAGCCAACATGGTTCCGATCTATAAGAAGGGACCGATGAACGACCCTAAAAACTACAGACCAATTGCGTTACTTGATGTTATTGGCAAACTATTCAGAACCCTGATCCTGGATGAATTCCAAGCCTGGCAAAAAGAGTCCAATACAGCGGACCCTTTCTAATCCTGCTTTGTAAAACACCTGAATACCTCAATCAACATCATGATGATTAACATCCTAAAGGTGAGAGTAATGGAAGATCAGCCAAAAATATTCATCGCATCCATAGACCTGGTCCAGGCTTTCGATCGTGTGAATAGAGCAAAACTGTGGTCAAAACTAGAGAAATCCAAATGTCCAGCTACCATCCTTGACCCTATCAAAGCACTACACTCTGAAACCTCAATGGGAGTGTGCCTGAACGCAGAGGGCCAATTATCCTCCTGCATAACAACATCAAGGGGGGTCAAGCAGGGATGCCCTTTGGCTCCCACCCTTTACAATGCCTACATGGCCGACATCAAGGACAACGAAACCGACATTCGTTCTTTTCCACCAGCAATAGGGGAGGCCAAGGTCACCCGGCTCCTCTATGCCGACGATATAATACTCATGGATCAGACACCTATTGGCCTACAGCGCCAATTAAACAGCTTGGCAACATACCTTAAGAAAAACAACCTGGATTTCAATCCAAGTAAAACAAAGGTGCTCATCATCGAAAAGAACAAAACAAAATCCAACAGAAAATACCTGTGGTTTATGAACACGGAAAAATTGGAATTGGTCGAAAGCCTTAGTTATCTGGGGGTCAAAATTTCCCAGAGCTTTGTTGAGGCTACGATGCAGGAATATCTATTCGCAAAAACAAGAACTCGCGCCGTCCAAGCAGGAATCCTGGAAAGAACATTTGGAAAATGTTCATTACTTTCGGTAATAGATTTCTTCAAAACAAAAGCTATGCCGGCTATAACCTACGGGGCGGAAGCCATGCCCCAACTACCCTCTACATTGTGAATAAAACTTGAAGGTTTATTTTGGCGGCAAGTCCTGAGATTACCAACCTTGACCCCCATGGCTATAATTCGAAGAGAACTATGCCTTCCATCAATGAAATCAGTTGTGGAGAGGAACACAATACTCTTAATGGGGAACATCTTAAGAAAGCCAAGACCTAAGATCCTCGACATACTTCATAACGAATTCACAAATGGAAAAAGCAGGACTCTAAGAGCTTGGTTCAAAAACTACCTACACCTGCTAGATACAATCGGAAGTTCCCAATGGGAGCTCGAATTCATTTCAGACAAAGTCAAAGAAAAATTGAAGATCTGGGATTGGATTGTCACCCTGGATTGTGCCAAAGAGTATAAATCATCTATGGACCTCTCCTGGGATACACAAAAAGTGAACGAGGTTCAAAAAAATCTAAATAAATTCCCGGACAAAGGGCTTCGAACAACATTCTTGAGGGCTCGTCTCAATCTTATGAAAACAAATGAAATACTGCACTCTCGAAGACTATCTAAGTGCAACAGATGTCGCTTCTGTGACAATTCAAACTCCATTGAAACAGTGCGCCACCTTCTTATGCTTTGCCCAGGGACAACACAACTCAGGCCCACCCATCTTCAATCACACAGGCTGCAACACTCAACACTGAAGAAGCCTGGTGAAACTGGACGATGAGTGGTGAGAACCTATCCTTGACCATAGCCACCACCAAATTTCTCCAGAGCCTCGTGGGAAAAGTCCCAAACAACACTTTACAAATTTAAAACCAAGAAGTTTATTTTCCCAACACAGTCAAGAAAAGCCTTACTTTGTAAAATTGTCTAGTCACAATAAAAACAAAAAACAAAAAAAAAACGAAAAATAAATACTCACATGCTGGCATGTTATTGATTGGTAGGGCAGTCCCCATTCAGCTCAAATTGCCATGCTCCCCAAAGATTGCTCCAGAGACAAGGAGCTGTAGAATCGAAAAGCCAATGTCCAAGCTCTTTCTAGTTTAACACGTCGGGTAACTAAAAGGTTGCTGTTATTAGAACACAATGCGCGTGAGCTAGATTTGAAGCCCAATTTAGATTTTAGGTAGGAGGGACCACTCCCGTACAGACACTTATGGGCTGTGATGGTGACTTGGAAGGCAACACGCTCTCTCACTGGAAGCCAGTGGAGAGCACGACAAGTCTCACTAATGTGGTCCCTACGGTAAAGCTGATAGATGATCTTGACCATGCTATTCTGCAAAGCCTGCGGTTTAGATAAAAGTTTAGGTTGTGCTCATCTGTTGATGTGTGCAGAACCATGGTAACTGGCGTCTGTGCGTGTGAGCTTTCAAGGTGTGCTTTGGTTTGTGCACTGGGCGTCCAGTGTCTGAGTTGTTTGTTGTCTGCAGGTATTGGGTTTGTTGCATGATTAGAGGGTGTGTAAGGTTTATATGATTTTGGTTGGTTGTTCCACTAGCCCTCTGGGCGTATGTAGTACGTGTGAGGTGTGAGGATGTAGACAAGAGAAAGGGGTTTGGTTAGTTGGTTTCTGGTGATCTGTGGGTGATGAGTAGTTTTAGTGTCAGCTCAAAGAATTTGTCTCCTTGTCCGTGTAGTGATTTATGGGCATTGCAGAGGGATTAAAGTTGATGCATTTCTTTACTGGTAGCCAGTTTAGGCTTCTCAGGGTCCGTGTGAGGTAGTCTCCTCTAGTTGATCTCAGGAGTAGTATTGCTGTGGTATTTTGGATGTTTTGTAGGTTTATTTTAGGTGTTGTGACATTGTTTCATTCCAAGATACAGACTATTTGTCTAGTCTATTTTTGATAATGCAAAGGATATGTTGCAAGGGTTCTGTGCGTTAAATTGAGGTAGGGGAGCATCCCTCTTCTTAATCGCAGGTGGAAGAAAAGATTTTTTGGTATTGCATTGACTTGTGTTTCCAAAGAGAAGCCGTTGTCCATGAGGATTCCCAGATTTGTTATCACTTTCGATGTCTCTGGTATAATACGATTTTAGTTTAAAAATCAACAAGAGAAATTTGGAAACTGGAAAAACTTTGGCACAAGCCTCCTGACAGTTATCCCTTCAAGCTGTGAGAGATTCTTGTAACTCACATTGATCACTGACCAAGGAATACAAAACATGATTATACATCAACCGAATGGAAGAAGGTATCAGCAGATCAAAGGCCTTTTTTAAACCTGCGAAAAAATGTGCACTTTTCAGACTGTTGTCCATTCTGAGATCTGCAACAATGTAAATTCATTGGGTCTCATTACAAGTTTGCCGGTCCGGTAACTACGGTACCGGTAAGCTTGCCAGTACCGTAGTTACCGGACTGGCAAACTACGAGTTCTGCTCACGGGTCCCGTTTCACCCGCCAGGTCGGAACTGCCGGGCGTACCGGCACCCGCGAGCAGAGCAAGTCGGATGCACCGGCACCATTCTGAATGGTGCCGGTGCATCCGCCCTCCCCATTCCCATTGAGCCCTCTCGGGCTCAGATGGGAATGGGTAGTAAATGTTTCCGGCCCCTGGCAATGGGGAAATACAGAGTCTGCCAGGGTTGTAATGACCCTGTATTTCCCTATTGCCAGGGGCTGGAAAAATTCACAAGTTTGGCAGCAGCCTGCCGGTTTTACTGGCAAGGCTACCGCCAAACTTGTAATGAGGCCCATTATTTACTTGACAAATTCCTTAATATAAGAGGAAATTAAATCTTGATCAAAGACTTGCAATCTTCCTTTGGTAATGACCCTTCCCATTTCACTATGGGCTGAATTTAGTCACTTGACCACCACCCTCCATGACTTATCCCTCGTGAGTGCACTAAAACATAGTCTTCAAGGTGACAATATAACTCCAGTTAAATTGTCAATTTTCCTAACTTTTGTGAATTAAAATCATGAATTTACTTCATGAAACACTGAAGGCTCCGAATATTTTCATTATAATCAAGCCAAAGAAGGCTATAGCAGCATGGTCAACCGGCTTGTAATAAATTGTTTTGAAGGTAGAATCATTAGGCTAATTAGCAGCTCTCTGGATGACATCTGTGCGGGCACTGCAAAGGAAATCTCTAGAAGACATGGCCTCCATGGTTGGTGTGGACTCCATAAGTAAATGTTTAAATCGCCAGCTAGTTGAAGAGGCAACTTGACACAATGGAAAATAGTAGGAGAGGAACTTGGAGAAAAATGTTTAAAAAGGGAATTGAGGAGCTAGGGTGAGGAAGGTCTCCAGAGAGGCACATTATCCTTTTCATAATCCTTAAGGCATTTTACCATATACAATTTCTTATCTAAAGAAGAGGGGAAAACATATGGGGGAATTGTAGAAACAAACACCTTCAGGAGTGAAACACTGCATGTAGAGTCAAGGGCCCTAATTTCTGATAAGTTCCTTAAAGAAATGATATACATTAAGGTTGCCAGTTTAGCAGTTGGGAACATTTCAGAAAGACTAATTATCAAGCCAGTTAGCGATGAACTGGAGGACCACATTGACATCCCACAAGCAAGAGTACCTCTGGTAAGGGGAGCAAAAGGACCTTACCCCTTTCATGAGTTGGCAGATGGGGGATGCTTCACCACTAGGTTGCCATCAAGGAAGGAATGCCCAGTGGAGATAACTGACTGGCCCACGTTTGTTAGCTTTGTAACATTTCTTTTCTTTGAAAAGGAAAGAGGTGAAGCTCACCATGTGGATGATAGTAGAAGTAGAGTGATCAAAGCTTGTTCAACACACCAGCTTCACCCTTTAAACCATTCTGATTGATAAATGTTTGACATGCCCAGGGCGCAGGAATGTCAGATGATAGCATCCTCAGAAATTCCCAGGAGTGACCAGTCATACCCAAAATCTTCCAGGTCATCAATTATAGGGAGTAATCATGGTGTAGACAGAGATGAGGATCCATAATAAGAGACAAAAGGAGGGGAAATCTGTAGAAAGTTCCAGATGAGCTGCATGGCTCACCTGGTTCGGCCAGAAGTAGGTCACAACTGAAAGGGTGGCCAACTGACTCCATGTCTGAAGAATCATGCTCATGATTATTAAGTGGGGGGTAAAAGATATAAAATTGTTCACCCTTCCAGTTTTGAAAGAATGCATTTGTTGCCACAACTTGTCAATGCAGATGCCAGCTGAAGGACCATGTAATATGGAAGGTGAGTCTCGATGCAAAGAGGTCTACCAAAAAAGGTTCCTCCCGGATTCAATGTTTTACAAGGCCTTCGTGTGTAGCGTTCATTTACTGGGGGACATAGGATATTGAAAATTCCAGGCTGCAACCATGTTTTGCATGTATGTATTTCTGCATGTGTTTTACAAAGCACAAACCTAGCTGGAAAGCAATGGAGCACAGTACTAAGGGGACACACCCGTGGTTACAAGTAGGGTGCAGAGGTAGCAAGGAGCTAGGATGGTTAGGGGTAGCGGGGAAGGAGGGTTACTTTAGAGGCAGAGGAAGGGTTTCACCTAGTCCTCAATGATTAGCAAGATGTTTTTTTGAAGAATATGGTCTTCAGTTCCTTCCTGAAGAGTAGGATTGAGGAGGCAGCCACATCTGCTTTGGCAACTTGTTTAAGAGACAGGATGACCAGCAGGAAAAGACATGTTTCCTGTTTTCGCTCTTGCAGTGGTTTGCTTTCAGTCTGGCTGTGTTTAGACTTCTGGTTGTGTGCTGGCCTCCAGAAAGGGTGATATTCTTGGCCTGATAAACTGCTGTTCTGGTTGTGACTGCATTGTGTCTGGAGATACAAGGGGCACCCAGGTAGGTCGGGGTAGCTATCCTGATATAAAGGGACAGGCAAGCAAATACAGCATGAGGGTAAACAAGAAGGAAGAACAAACAAGGTAAATCAGAACAACGGAAGAGGAAGAAAAGACAGACCTAGATGGTGAACAAGAAGGGATGGGAACCATGTACTAGACAAACAATGAAGAATCTCACTAGGGCTGTACACAGTGTGGACTTGAGACTATCCACGGAAATAAGGGACACTCCATGCCTCTGTGCAAGTTACTCTTACAGATACCACACCCTGCAAGGCCCTGGAAGGGGCGCAGCAAAAGTGGCTTCTCTATCTGGACCCTTAGGCACAATAAAGGGGTGTACTTACATGAGAAAAGTCGGTGTGGGTCCAGCCGTAACATACAGTGGAGGCCTTCTGTGGGAGCATAATGAAACACACTGTTACGTGAAATACATTATAGTCTACAGGTAAAACGAGACAAAGGAAAGGGCAGAGATTGCCTCCTAGGGTATAGGAGTCAATCTCTGTACAAAGGACTACACAGAGGCATGGGTGCGGAAACTATAAAACACTTAACAGACACTAAAAGCCCCAAAACGCAAACGAGTTCAGAACAGGAAAGTAGGAACTAGGAATGCAGAGAAAGGGGAAAGAGTAGAAACAGAAGCAAGATAAACAGAGAATGACAACTGGGGTAAAGCCGGAGAGTAAATAGACCAGAAAGAAAAGGAAGGGCAGAGAAGGAGACTGAATAGAAACACTGCATGTTAAAGAGGCTCAAAGCTGCAGGGACACTGTACAGGGGCAGGGGCTGGCACTTGAAAAAATTAGAAAAAAGAAATAGGGGTTAATTGCTGCAGGGCCCTAGCATAAAGGGAAGAAGAAAACACCCTGGCAACAAGCAGGAAGTGCAGGACTGAGCCTGCAAGACAAGGCTTTCAGAATTGGAGCAAGGCAACAGAGGAGCAGGAAAGAGTCACAAGCAAAGCACAAGGCAGGATAGTCAGCAAGGCAGAGAGAGATTCCAAATAGGTCCAAGCTGCACGAGGTTCAGAATGCAATGCAAGAACAAGGAAGCTTGAGGGCGTGACACCTTATAATTAGTGCTAGCAGCAGTGGTCGAAGTGAGCGGGAGCGGTCGGGAGCGGTGCTCCTCCACCTTTTTAAATTACCCTTTACAGCTCCTATACTTTTATTTTAAAAAGAAACCTTTGCGCAATGTTTTCGTTTTAAAATAAAAGTGTAGGAAGAAGTTGAAACCTTCACTTTCAGTGCACTGCACTGAACGTTCCCTTAAATAGAAGGTGCACGTGTTTGGGGGGTGTATTGTGTGTGGGAGGGGTCGTGGCAATGGGGTTTGTGGGGAGGGAGATGTGCCAGTAGGGAACATATCTCCACTACTTCTTTTTGTACACTTCGACCACTGGCTAGCAGGGAGGAAAGCTTGGGTGGAGCTTCATGATTGAGCTGTACACAAGCACTCTTAGGTGTTGTTAATGGAAATCCCTGGCATGGACTTTGTGAGAGGATCCAGTGCTGACAAACTCCAGGAGTTTTTGTACGGAAACAAAAGCATTATAATTGCTATGGCGTTTTGAAAGTTGTAGGCCATTGAAATGGGCCTGTCTGCTTCCAGTCACAGTGAAACCAGTGTGCCTGCAACTCAGATTTCAAAAGAGTTTCCGGATTGGCTGCTGGGTTTTCCAGATATATTATGGGATGCATTATGGGATTGGAAGTCCATGTTTTTGGAAGTACAGATTTGTGAAAGGAAATATTAAATAATGATTCAGGGGCTTCTGTGGTGATGGTTGACAATGCCCCATGGGTCTGCAGACAGCACCACCCAGAGGCAAAGATGCAGAGATGTGACACTTCATAGGTAATGCAGGCTATCCTGAACATTATGCTTGCTTTAAGTGGTAGCCATTGTAGCTCCTTATGGATGGGGTGATGTAGTCACATTTTCTTAGTCATTTGATGAGGCATGCTGCACAACTCTGAGAGGAGCCAATGTGTCATTTAGGGCTCCTGCAAGTAGGGCGATGCTACCTGGGAGATGGCCAGGGCTTGAACAATTGTTCTGAAACTCGAGGCAGCGATGGAAGGCTTGGCATTTTGGTGGAGGGCAAGTGGGTACTGTGCTACTAGGGTAATTTTGAAGAGCTGGGAGATATTCACCCTGAAGAGATATGTGCTGGTCTAGGTAGAGATGCCAGAGCTGCCTGGCCAGATCTACCAACATTTTGGACTTCATCGTGCCAATTGTCAAGGTATCAAACTGCCTAGATGTTGTACATCCAAAGGAGGATGCAGGAACAGGTTGAGTGTTTACCCAGACTCTTTATGGCAACGAAGCCACCAGAGGTTTCAGGCAGTTGTTGTGAGGGGTTATTGCCTGACTAGACCATTTTCCTTCGGAATCCAAGGGGCTACTGCGAGTGCCCCAGTTAAGATTGCTGAAATCAGACTATGATGCTGTCTGAAATATTCCAATTATCTTCCTTTCCTTCCAGACTTTCATGTGTGAAAGACATCATATGATGTTCTGTCTTGGCCTACTCTAGCCCCGCAGAGTTAGATTGCCTTCAACCTTTGAGGAGCCCTGCGTTAGGGATCAGAGTTATGTTTGAAGACCTAGCCTTAAATGTCATATATAGTACACGCTGTGCAGAAAAAACACAGAATTAGTTAAATTGAAAGTGCAATTTTATTACTATTGAAGTTGTAATATGACATTCCAGACACCATATTTTCTGATTGTTTGCCCATGGTCCACTCATAGTTGTCATTCTCTGTGGAGTTGATGGGCCTACCTCCACGGGCCTCTAGTTGCCAGTCAGGATTAATAAATAATAATAATAACAAACGGAGCATATATGAACCTGGGGCTGGTCAGCACAGAGTAGGGAGATAGCAACACCAGTTCAGACCAGTTTCTCCTAACAGTCAAGCACACATTTGGGTATTTGCACTCTTGGACCCATTTGGCTCCCTCTGCAGAAGCTGCTACTCTCATTTGTATTGTGCAACACACTATAAGCGCAGCTATGTGCAGTCTCCTTTGCCTCTTGTTGGAGATAGGGCTTAATCAAAAAAACTCATAGTTCAGGATACGAAGAGAGAATTATTTTATCACCCTTGAGGGAGGGGATTAGGAGTCATGCTGAAGACCAGCCCCTCGGCCTGTTCTTATGTGGCGGCTCAGCCACACTGATTAAAGCAACTCTGCAATTGATATGTACATCCTCAACTTGACATTATGGGCTTCATTCCAGAGGTAAGTCTGCCACATTAATGCCCAAATCAGATTGATTTATTGCCACTTGGTCCCATGACTTTACCCCGGGATCACAAGTGGTGGTAGGGCAGTGTTAGTCCTCATTTATCCATTGTTTTATTTGGCAGAATTATCACTGTTGTAATTACCGAGTGGTAATTTTGCCTATCTCTGGAGGAAAAGTGAAGGATATGCCTCCAGCATCATTCTGGAAGTATGTCCTCCATTTTTCCTCCAAATATCCGTTGAAGGTAAATCCTCCACATTTCCTCCAAAAAGCGGTAGACTTGCCACTTGGTAACTCCACCAAAATGTGTAATTTGGCAGTGCAGGAAAAATTCAGCTAATTCCGTTACCTCCAAAAAAGGTGACAGTACCGGTATTTACTCCACTTTTTTCCCACACCACCAAACTCGGAATGAGGCCCTATGTGTGGACTGTGCTGTCATTCCTTTGCTATACCTTTACCCCTTCAGAGTAGGTTGGCCGTTGTTAGTTCTTCAGAGATTTGACCTGGCCACGTCATTGACTCGGATTTCCAGCCATCCTATTGGCTGGTAGATAGTGATGGACACATTTCTGAACCAATGGGTGGCAGTTTAGATACCGGGAAAAGCTAAAGGGGTGCCCAGTATAATTAACATGTACAGGATTGAGGGTGGCAGAGGAGCTAGAGAACCATTGGGATATCCACAGCGAAATCCCTGTGCACTTTTAGGGTATCTTCTCAAGCAATTTAGCTTGAGGGAATATCTCAGAACTATATGAGTCTCCTTTCAGCATCAGGTGTCTGCAAAATATTAATTAACAAACAAGAGTGAGGAACTGCTCGGAACAGGGGGCCAAATGCAGGTCAGTCCATCTCCTCGCAAATTGAGAACCCCATGGGGGGCCGGTAATTCAAGGGAATTCGTGTTAGAAATGCCAGATCTATGAGTTGGAGTAAGGTGACAGACGGTCAGTACGAAACTGCCCCCAACCGTAATTGAGAGAAAACGATTGAAAACGGCCTTATCAGGAGGGGGTGGGAACCCCTCTCAACTGGGGGTGGAGGAACCACCAGGGAGCAACCCAGAGCCAGTGCTACCCCCTGAGGTGGACGTTGACAGCCGAGATAGCCGCAATTCCTTCCACCATGCCAAAATGTTTCTGTGCAGACCAATTGTACTCATGCCATACCTTGACAACTTGCTTACCAGTATTCTCTTGTCTGTTGCAGAAACATTGTGTCTGAACAAGAAGCTTGGGGAGCCAAGCAAACCAAAGAACATACGAGTAAGAGAGAGACCTCTAAAGGTGAGTCTACTATGCAGCAGACTAGTTGCAGCCAGCCACGGAGAAGATGGAAAGAGACTGCTTCCCAACAAGGGAAAGAGCCTGAAAGCCTTGCAGTAATCCTGAATATCCCTAGAAAGACTTACTGGGAGACCCCGCAGAATGGGATCCTGAAAAAAGGACATGAACATCGAAAGAGACTGCTTCCCAACAAGGGAAAGAGCCTGAAAGCCTCACAGAACTCCTGAATCTCCCTAGAAAGACTTACCAGGAGACCCCACAGAACGGGATCCCAAGAAAAGGACATGAACATTGACCTTCTATGCCGCCAATCTCAGTGTGTTGCAAGCCTGCGTGGAGAAAGTGGGTGGGGTGGGGACTAGTCCCCTTTTTATGACTTTTCACTACACATATACACCCTTGGTAGGGAAGACAGGGCCAGATTGGCCAGGATGAGTCAACCAATCCCAGCAGAGGGAGGGGAATTTAAAGAGGCGACAGGAAGCAAAAAGTGTGGGTTTCTCGGTGAGGCTAGAGGTGGAGGATGACCAAGAGGCCAGCAGGAGGAAAATAAGGGATGCAGATTGTGGAAACCATTTATTGAACAGGTGAGGTATTGGCTAAGGAGTGAGAATAGTTTTGTGGCTAGTGTATAACAAGGCTAGTGTTGGGAGTGGTTGCGAAGCGAATGTTATGGAGTGAAAGGAGTGTGTTTGTATAGTTTACAGTGGAGGAGGTAGAAGTAGTAGCATGGCGGTAGGAATAGTAGTGTGGAGGTGGTAGTAGTGTAGAGGTGGGAGTAGTAGTTTGAAGGAGGAAGCAATAGTGTGGAGGAGGTAGCAGTGGTGTGAAGGTGGAAGTCATGGTGTGGAAGAGGGAGTAGTGGAAGGAGGAATCATATCAAAGGGTGAAGGCGATACCTAGGAGGAGTAAGAAAATCTAAGGAACAGAAGAGTGGTGGAGGAGTGAGACAGAGGAGACAAGAGGAAAGAGTAGAGGAGGTAGAGGCAAGAGTTAGCATGTTAGAAGCCTGAATCTTACAGTGTGGTTGTAAGGCAACATTCTACATTTCAGTAGAACACTAACAACTGGCTTGAATAGGAACAGTTAGGAAGTCCCTGAGGGAGTTTAGTCAGCTGGCTTTTAGACTACTATCTTAAGCATAAGTCAGCTCTTTAGATAGTCGGGGTCAACCTTCAGTTGCACTAACCTGGGGTTTAAGGACACCTGGGCTAGGGAGGAGGTTCATTACAAGACAAGGGAGAGCGAGAGGGGGATGGAATAGGGCCCCTTAAACGTTTAGTAAAAACCCTTGAAATGCCTCAGAAAGTTGGAGTGATTTTTGTGCCTCCTGCGACACACTGGAGTAGGAAAGATGCAGGGGAGGAACGTTGATTGTCAGACATGCAGCCTTGTGATCTGGCCTGACCTACCAGTCTCATTGATACAGACAATCCTGAAGAATACCATCCACTTTTAATTGACAGTAGAAGACTAGTCACATGAAGGATTTAAGGTTTATCATTGGGCGCACACCCTTCTTCATTAGGAAGATATTGCGTAGAAACCCACCATACCGAGGGGTGCAGGAATCGTGGTGACTTTGCAAGCTAATTCTACAATCTCTGAGGGAATTAAGCACATTTCTTCCAGCAAGAAGACACTGTGGGCAAAGATCAGAGCATCCTCTGCATATAATTGGAGGTTTTTACCACATTCTTGGTTGAAACTGCAGTGATGATTAGAGCCATCGGATGAAACGACCAGCAATAATGACCTCAACTGATCTGCCCTAAAAACATTCCCAAAGAAAACCATTTTCAGCGTTTGATTGGGTCCTGTCCAAGACTGTGAATTGTGTGGCATATTTGTTCAACTTCTTTATACATTTACACCTGCATAGGAAATCTTCTGCCTGGTGGGCCAGATCAGATGCAGCTACCTTGCCAAACGTGTACTCAAGCTTGATGAGTAAGTCTTTATGGCATTCATTTTATATAGCTGTCTGGGAATTTCCTAACAGGCATATTGCACATCATGCTCATCCTCTGACAACCTCAATATCTAAAGGGGTTTCTTTCATTCTCACAATCACAGAGGCCTTTCCAGGCAGACCCAGGACATCATGAAGTTTATCTTAACAGCCTTCCAAGGGGGTGTCAATACCTTTCCTCGGATTCTTGTTAGATAAATGTTAAAAGCCAACATTTGAGTCAGGGGTGGCCCCAGTCTTATTGGGAATGGCACAGCGGAGGTATTTTGCTCTAAACCTATTGCAGGGCCTCTTGAGAATCCCTTTACACATTATAAAACAACTCAAAGCCACCAGATGCTCTGGAGGCCCTTCTGAGGAATTTGGGTGCCCAATGTCATCAGGATGGAACAAGAATTACATCCAGGAAATCATTTTATTTTTGAATGCCGTTCTTTGACGAGGTCAGGTGGAACATTTGGGGGCACTACATGTATCACAAGTTCCATTTCCCTTAACCCCCTTCACTCCAGGCCTTCCTCGAGATGGGGGATGAGATATGTTGGTATTATCCCTATCAGCAGTAGGGAACTGAAGGAACCACTGCAGATATTGCTTAACTTTATCTCTCTAGCCCACCTGCGGCCGAATAGCCCAAATTGATAGATTGTGCTGTATAGAAGATCTTAAATCTGAAGAAACCCTCTGCATAGCTTCTGACACTGATTTGTGAACTGATTTGTTCACAGAATTGTCCATTATTCTCAGAAAAGGCAAAGGAATAACGTGCCCTTCAGCATTGCATGAGGAACCCAGAACAGCAGATCCCTGCTCTGTAGCATACATAGCAAAGATACCCACTTACCATAACCACAGGCAGTGGGTTGATGTTGGATAAAAAAGCATGGAGCAGTAGCAGACAGAGGAATGTGATGTATTACTGTTGCCATGCACACAATGGTGGCCTGTAGAGTGGCAAAGCAAAAAAGGTGATGGCTGTAAGGTTTAGCATTAATCTTAACCTCTGGCATTGGCCATCTTTCTTCACCTGCCACACCATTGCAAATGGGTCAAGACTATATGCAAATCAGGCTTGGCCCCACCCCAAAAGGGCCAGTCTATCCCAAACCGCTTGGTGACATCCCTTCTGCATGAGATCACAAGCATCCCCAAACATGTTTTGGCCTCATTGGGCCTCATCGTTGAGGGGTAGCTTGAGTCTCTAGGCCCAGCAAGCACAGGACCCACATCTGGCTATAACCTTCGCACCCGGGGTAACCACAGCAAAACAAAAGGTTTAGAATGAATCTTAACCTCTGGGATTGCTGTGGGCAATCATCCATACCATCGTTCTTCACCTGCCATGCCATTACAAAAGGTGAAAGACCATATGGAAGTCAGACTTGGTCCCACTCCATTCTGAGGCGCCTGCAGAGAGGCGCCCCAGAATGCAGCGGTGTAGTGACGCAGCGCCATCGGCTCATTGCATGACTGTAAGCCCAGCAGACCGCTGTGAAGAAAGACCCAGAAGCAGCACATGGATATGCCTTGACACAGCTTATAAACTGCAAGCAATCCAGTGGTCATACATGGCGAAACCCAGAGAATGGCACAGGTGAGGCCACTTGTACAGGGTGAGGAATCTGATGGTGTCATCACTTCTTTCCCGGCGGTGACCTCTCCACATGTGGCCAGGGGACAGCAGCCGATACCTGATCCTGATCCTGGGGGCTGCTATATGAGGAAGGATCACATGGGGGGGACCTCTGGGGGAGCAGCAGGGCACCATCGGACAAGGCATGGTATCCCTTTTCCTCTATTGAGGATCCCCCATCCATCCGCCATGCCTTAATGGCATATTGTTCCACGTCCCCTCATCCCCCTAGTAAAGGTGCATAAGACCTTCTAACATGATCTAAATGTGAACCACCAAGGTCTGATTTCCCCTCCAAAATGCATGATAATATCTCCTCAGACTCTGCTTACATGTTATTCAGTAGGTGTTGCTAATTCTAAGTAACATTCTCTCATATTGGGTTTCTTCTTTTAATCCCAAGTAACCCTAGGTTCACTCAGTAAGTCTACAGGATCTTAAACTGCTATGTACCCCTAATAGATTACTGATTAGATACCACAGGAGTTCTTTTTTTTAACCTTTTTTCCATGTATTCATATACATGTGAGACAGTGGCCTAGGACGGACCAGATTGAATACTTGCCTAGAGCTTTGACCGTCTGGAAAAGCACTGGACATTTTGTTGTTATGAAGATCTCTTTCTTTTCTTTTATTGTGTTCTTTTAGATAAGCGGCACACCAGCGCTTTCTAGTATTAGTCACCAAGTAGGCAGTTTTAGTAAGAAAATAGCTCTATCCTTGTGTCTTTCTGATAACCTACACCTCCGAAGGCCACTGAATGACTGAGAAGCTTTGTTGCAGATAAATGAAACACAGATGTGTTTTGCCTATTTTTGTGTCAAACCACTGATGAGTTAGGGCAATACCCTGTTCATTTAAAGTGTGTGACCTTTAGTTTGTTAGTTAATTTCTAGACCCTGTTGAGAAGTGCAGCTTACTCAGATGATACCAATCTGGATTCCGGCATTGCTGCAAAACAAAGATGGCTCCTCTCCAGGTGATGGACAACCTTCTCCTGGTGACCTGTAGTGCAGGGATGTGGCGTCTAGAACTATTGTATCTCTCTGTGCCAATTAACACAATGGCCCATTGGGTTTTCATTTCTAAATGATTAGCATGCATAGGGTTGCCTGGAGGTTTTTTTTAACAGTCCTGTCTTGGTGTTCTCAGTGGATCCTGATAGGTCACTCCAGGTCTCCTCTACTCCCTGCCCATTGTGGGGTGCCCTAGGTGACAATTCTTGTGGTTATTGTCACAGATGGTGCCACAATCACCCCGAGTCCCAGAGGCGGGAGGTTCAAGAGTTTTTATTTCAATTCATGTGGTGGCCATGGCCATCCCTCTCTCATCTATTTCCCCCCCCCTCTCGCCAGCCCAGGCGTCCTTAACCCCAGGTTAGTTCTACCAATTGTTTTTCCCTCCATATACTAAAACATTAAATGTGTTGTGATGATGACCTAAACACACAGGCCCATATCTCTCTGTACTCCCACAGGGACTTCCTAACTTTCCCTACACTATCCAAGGATAGTGTTCTAATGTTCTAATGGGGATAGGGTTGGTGCCTTTCAATTACAAGATTACATTCAGCCTCATTTAATCATGTTTGCCCTCTTTTCTCCATTCTCTATTCTCAACTCTCCGTCCATCTACTTCACTCCTCCCATCCATTTACTCTTCCTTAGATGTTCCACTCCTCCTACTTCTTTCCTCCACCCGTTGAATTTTCCTTCTCCTTCTCCACTTTTGCTGTTTCCTTCTTCACACTACAACTCACCTTCTCTACACTACTACTCTCCTCCTCCAAACTACTACTCTCTTCAAACAAACTACTGCTCCCCCCTCCACACTACTACTCCCATCCGAACTACTGATCCCCTCCTCCACACTACTACTCCCTACTACAAACTACTACTCCCCTCCTCCTTCCAACTACTCAAACACCCTCCTCTTACACCATACCATTCACTTCACAACCACTCCTTGTGCTAACATTTCTACACACTCCCACACAGACAGGCACACTCAAACTGCACAATGGCTTTCACTCCTAAGCCAATGCTCCACCTGCTCCACAAATCTTCTCCTAAAGTCGCTGCTCCCTTCTTCCTTCTTCTGGTCTCTTGATCATCCTCCACCTCTGACCTCACCCGAAAGCCCATACTTCCTGCTTCCTATCCCCTGCTGAAGTCCCCCTCTCCCTGTGAGTAATGGACAACTTCCCTGGCCATTCTGGCCTTGTTTCTTCCTCAGGGCGTCTATGTGCAAAAAGGTCATGAGACAGGGGCTAAGTCCTGCCAGGCTTCTCCACACAGTATCACTGCGTGCAAATGATGATGACTTAGGAAGTTCGTTGTTCTATTTCATGTTCCAGGACCTGTTCCAGTTGATTATCCAGGTAGATTTTTTGGGGGAGGAGTATTCCTTTTCCCCTTGTTGTCGCTGGTGGGATAGGGGACCTGCTATTTGCTGCGCAAGCTCATCGGTGGGCTCTGCCAGCCCCACAACGTGGGTCTCTGCACTATATCTGTGCGTGGCTGCAGCAATCGTCTCTCTCTCTCTCTCTCTCTGCATTAGCGATGTACTGCTTCAGTTGTGTCTCTGCTGGGCTGTGGTTTCTTTTTGCTGCTTTTCTCCTCCCTTGCCTTTTCTGGTCTTGTTACTTTCTCTCTGCATGTGGGGTGCTGATGCTGATTTTCATTCTTGGCTGTTAATTTTCTGCTTTGGGCTGGTGTCTGAAAACAAAATGGACACTGGCTAGTATTTGAGACATGAGGCAAAGCTGCAAAATAATTGCAAACAAATATGCTGGCACGAAGGGGGGATAGAAATGAGGGATTAGGGCCATCTCTACTGCCACTGTCCACCTCCGGGGTAGGACTGGCTCAGGATTCCTCTATGGTAGGTCTCTCACCCCCGGATGACAGGGGTTCCTATCCCTTCTTGGCAAACCCAGATTACTGGCCTTGCCACATTGTTTAATGTCTAGCTAGAGCTGCCGCAAGATCTAATCACTCAATGCGGTGTCTCCATCCACCAGTACACCAAAGACTCCCATTTATACTTTGGTGTGTCATCCAAGCCAGCTGTCCACATCGTGGAGAGCTGCCTGCAGGGATCAAAGTGTGAATGGTTATTGCTAACCTTAAATTTAACCCCTTCAAAACTCATTGTTTCCCTTCTTCCTGGGGAGGGAAGACACTTTGGTCTTCTCCAACCCAATTTTTCACTCATGGCTCCCTGTTCTTGCCAAAGATGGAACTGTCCACAGGAATGTTAGATTCACATTCTGGGCCCAAATATCTAAAAGAAAACAGAAACTTCTCATGATAAGATCTCCTTCCAATGCATTCAACCCTTTCTATCCCCAATCATGTAATCTCTATAGAACAATCCTTTCTATTGTCCCACATAGCATTCCCTTTATAGTGAGGCTACCTAAACCTATCCTCCTGTCACTAAGGATTTTTTTGCACTGCTCAACTTATTTCTTGCTTTAAAAAGTACAAACATTTCTCACATATTCTCCAAGAACTCTATTGGCTTCCCCTGGAAGTGTATGTAACATTTAAAAGGAAATGCTTGGGTGGCCTTGCAAAGATGGCGGAGAGAGAGCGGATGCAAGAAGCATTAACTCCTGTTCCGGCCTCCAGATTAGAGCATCAGAGTGTGGCCTGTGTGAACCTGAGCGCAGGTAAACCTGTTGGCACTGTAAATTTGCAAAGCGGACATAGTTCCTGGCTTCACCTTAAATCACTGTGTTTGGTGCATAAACATTATAACAAACAAGTTCCTGCCTTTTTGCAAAAGCATTTTGCGCAATATAAACTAGCTAGAACATTAAGTTCAGCCCCTTTAGGCCTGCTAGTCATCCTCAAATTCAAATATGTAAAATGGGGTGGCCTCTCTTTCTCAGGGCAGGCCTTCAATACCTGCTTATGGTGATTCTGCACTTAACAAATCGTGATACAATGCCTGACCACCACTGACAAAACAAAGGAACTAATACATTGAGTTATTGCTCATCTCGCAATACCATCCAAAATTGCAGCAATTACCCGATCGGAGAGCAGAGGAAATCACAAAAACAACGCAATGGGTGTCATCTAAGTGGGCCCTGAATACAGGGCAGTGAACAGATCTGACATCCGCCAAACAAAACAGCAAACCAGGATGATCCCTAAAAAACAAAACAATAAAAATAAATATCGGCATGGCATGACAGACCCCTTTGGACCCAGAGGACTCTCATCACCCTGGACAGTTGCAAAGCAGGTGGTACTTTTATTTAGGAGAATCTCTTAGAGAAAGAACCCTGATGTGAAAAACATGATGAAAATGAGTAGCCAGCAGATGGAGCAGAGGATAAGCTGATCTATTAAGACAGTTGTCAGGATGGGCCTTTAGCGGTTCTGAAGTGCATTGAAGATGAGATATATAAATGGTGACATCTGGGGGACTCCCCGAACAGCAGCAAATCAAAATAAAAGTCTGTGGAGATTAAGTCACATTAATTTGAAGGGAGGCCCCTTTGAAACAAGGCCAAAGCCTATGGTAGTTGGCTAACATAAAAGAGCACAGAGGGTACCTTTAGCCTGTGGTGATGCAGAGAGCTGGTGTCCACTGTAATATTAAGCAACTAATGGGTCTCACACAAACAGAGAAGACAAGCAATGACTCCAAGCCTGTGGCGTGTCATGGTTTCTCTAGCCAGACCCTATGCATGATGATCATAATGCACAGGGGACCTAGGAACCCATGTAGGCATGCCTTCCTGGATACCACTACAAAAGTAACTCAAAAGAAGAAAATATAAGAGCATATTAACATGACAAGGAAGGAATCCTGAGGATGTTAGTCTGTAACCATCAGCTATTACAATATGACCTCAAGGAGTTTTTTGCAAACAGAAATACTATCTGTATGCTCTGAAATGGCTTCAGCAATTGCACAAGATAAAAAAGAGATTCCCTTGTTAGGAGAGAAGGTGGACAGAGATGAAACTGCTATCAGCTTGCACGAAAATAAAGTCCAGTGGATTTCACAGGAATTAAAAGAGGTGAGAGAAACATACCTCGCTCTTCAGCTAAAGTGTGGAAATTTAGAGAGCAAATCTCATCGAGAAAACATACACATTAAATTCCTGAAGGCAGGCTCACACTGGAAATATTTTTGAATGCAGTGAGGGACAATTTTTTCCTGTTTTGAAAGATTTGGAGATCGCTAAAGTGAAAATTGACGGGGCTCATCGTATTATCCCTAGGAATCAGAATAGCTGATGAGCGTATCAGACTCACGTCCCCCACTGTGTCTGCATTCAATATGGTTTTAAGCTCCTTTGTAAAACTGTATGATAATATTTGGGATGAGACACAAGCTCACTCGATGGTGCTAAATTCTATTCTAATTAAACTAGATGATTTGGAAGTAGTCTCCGAGCAATGGCCGCTTGCCGGCCTCCCTCCATTATTGGAAAGACATTGTGATGTGGTTTCTAGGTTTTTAAATAGTACTCCTATAAATATAACTGATAATTCAATAGAAGTAGGAAATGTGGTGTGTAAAGAGATTACTCAGCTTCAAGCCCATGAGGCACCATGGCTAAAATGTAATCTTGAGCATAATCAGAGGTTTGGTGCAACATCAGATTTGAATAAATCGATTCTGTGTGCTAATGGAGAGGCAATGTATCCTCCCAAGAAAACACTAACGAGGTCATGAAACCGTTAAACCCAAATTCATATGTGTTCAGAGGGGTGATGCCTCCTCATAAGGAGGATGTGATACCCAAGAAGGCGAAAAATGTAAAATTGGTCAAAAAGAAAAATTTGTCATCACACACATTTCTAAAAAGATTTAAATATCACTGAAACATTGTGCAGAAGAAAGCAATCTAAAGGAAGAAATCATGCGCAGCGAATATTGACTCAAGTAGTAGAAGAAAATTATAATGGTTTAAGTGCACAAGTGATGGACTTGGAGGCAGTGGGGACTACTCCCAGTGTGAAATGGAGTAAGGTGAATGGAAAATCTGATAAGGTGAATATGCTTGGGGTTTGCACTACTAGTATTACATCTATCATAGGAATACAGACTAATCGTCCATTGGTGCAACCACTGAGTGGAATATTACTGCAAGGGAGCACTTCCATAAATCCCTGTCTCTCGGGCAGCCTCACAACCTCAACAACACAAACTGAATGGGGTAAAAATGGTGGTATGGTAAATCTTCCTTTTACTTTGGAGTATTCAACAGGAGAAGGTAACAAAAACTGAGCAGGGTAATATTAGGGGGGTCATCTAACCGAAGGGACACAAACGGAGTTGGGGGCACCCAGGGATGTGATAAATCCTTTGCTACAGCGCTCTGCTTGTCGCAAAAAGGTGTTTTTATCAAAATTGAACAGCAGCCCAGTGATAACGAAATGAGTAAATTGCTAAAATAATTGCACCTGCCAGGTGTAATACAAAGCTTAGACTCTGATGTAAGAATGAATTCTTCTGGTATGACCCTGTAAAATTGGGGTCTAATAAACATATCCAGATGAATGAGGATGATCCACCAAAGAATGGTAGCTATGCAAATAAGTTAATAAACAAGACATTCAGTATATTGAAATATGCCAGAAGCGTGGACGCTCAGGAAGAGGTTAATGGAATGAAGGGAAATGAAAGAATTAGCAAGAAGAGAGATACAACCTCTGGGTCGCTCGTAGTAATACGTTGTTTTTGGTTAGCACACACAGAGAGAGTGTGCTAGTTTGTTTTAACAGACACAATGTTCTTCTAATATTTTCTGAGAAACCTAGTTTGGCAGCTTTATTATCAGTAGATCTGGAAAGGGTGGCTTTTCCAGACAGAACCCGAACAAGTAGGTGCACATTACACTTTTCCTCATGGCTGGTGATGGAGATGGTTCTCTCAGAAAAATTTAAGTTGGAAACACTGGGTTTTGTGGTTGAATTATGGGATGATTATAACTGTGAGCATTGATGAAAGGTATACAGGCCCATTGAGAATCTCTATGAATCCGGTCGGCTCCAGCTACCGACCAGTGATTGGACTGTGACGGCATCACTTCGGCATTAAGGAATAAGAGGGATCCCTGACCTTGCTTCTTGTAGTAGGCTGATCGAGGATATGGAAGATTTGAAGAGGCAGCATTCACTTACATAGGGATATTGAAGATGTAGCTCTACTGAAAGAATCTTAATGTATTTTTCCCCAGGAAACCTGGATAATAGATCAACCAGTAATAGATGTTTATCAAATTTTGTCTCAACCGGCCTCATTATTGCTCTTCATTCAGGGCAGAATCTTACTGCCGAAATAGTCCCTAATCTTCCATATGGTATGTTGGTGGTTGAGTTACTAAGGCCTGAGCTACTTTTAATTAATGTTTATTGCCATAAAGAGATATGTAAATTGGAGGAGCTTGTGAAAGTTGTTGTTGCTACCATCTTAAACTGGTAGAGTAAGAAGAGCAAGGGCCATATTATATTAGCAGGGGATTTGAACGCGAATTGTATTATGCCTGACGTGGATGGAGAGATATGGGACTACACTCCCGATATTATGCCCTCCCATCATAAGGCGCTTGCGGGAAGGAAGTGGTATGCTGCCATATCTTCTGTTGGTAACCGGTTGTTAAACGGTCAGGTTAGAGGTGACAAATTAGGACAACCAACTTAGCACAGAGGAGACTGTAAATCTACTCTTGATTATATTTTTGCTGATCATCTTTTGTTTCAGAGCTGTAATAATTTTGAAATCCTGGATAACTCTTGGAGTGATCATTCTATTCTAAGAGCTTCATTCAGAGTAGTGTTCTGTGCTAAATTATCTGGTGGTCCAGGTAACCTTATGGTTAAAAGTGGATGAAATGGCATCCGTTGGACAGAGGTCAATATTCAGTGCTTAGATTATACGCTCTCCAGCGTATTGAATACATCTACATTTGAGTGGAAATTGGAGGCATTCAACGTGGAACACTTTGGTTCCTCCTTATCTGCTATTATGGATAAGGTCTCCAACTGCCCGATTAATAGAAAGGGGAAGCCTGCTAAGGGTCACTCACATATTTACGATGAGCAGCTGGCTCTGAAACAGCGTGAAATGAGGCAAAGCTTGAAAAAGATAAAAAATGTGGGTATTTGCAAAGCACTATGTGAGAAGGGATCTAGGTTAGCCAAACAATGATATAGGAACTATTGCAAATATCTGTGTGCAAAGCTATTACAAAATGATGTAGCGACAATATTAAATATTGTCATTAAAAGGAATGTGGTCTCTTTTTGGACATTGGTGAATGGGCAGGATGTCCCACTAGTCAGCGCACAGTTAAATGCTGTTCCTTAATCATGCTGGGTGGAATACTTTGAAAACTTGCACTCTCTCGAACCTGCTACAGGCTTAAGTTCTATTCCAAGCAGAATCCCTATTGATAGAACAAGTTGTCTATGTTTATAGAGATAGACGACATTACCCCGGGTCCTAATGGGCTCACAAATAATACTGTCAAAGCAGATCCTGTCAGTTGCGCAATGGTTTTACTTATTCTATTTACGAGTATTCTGCAGAAAGGAATATTTCCTGAATCCTGGCACACAGCCTTAGTTATTACCATTTACAAGAGGGGGCGAGGAGTGAATTGAGGAATAACCGTCTGATTTCATTACTTGATACGTACAGTAAAATCTTTGCCTCTCTCTTGTTGAATCATTTAGCACATTGGGCATATTCGGTTGGCCACATTAACAAATTACAGACAGGCTTCCCAAAGGGCTGTGTGTTAAGGGCAATTCAGGAGTGTTACCAATGGACATATGTATGTGGTTTCAATCGATCTCTCAGTAGGCTTTGACCGAATTGACCATAATAGATTATGGTGGAAGTTATATTCTTGGGGGCTGCAAAGGGGCTATTAAATTTTATTATGAAGTTACATGAAAACACTGGCATTCTAATTAGGCTGAACAAGGATGGTGAAATGTCTAGAAGGATTCCCACCCAATATGATCTTGGGCAGGGGTGTGTATTAGCCCCCTGCCTTTTTAATTTATATGTATCTGACATTGATGATTCTTTTGCTCCTGCCTCTGATTTTTCTCCAAGGCTAAGCAAAGAAAAAGTTACATGGATGGCATACACAGATGACTTCCTCCTGTTTGTCAACACTAGAGTGGGTTTGCAGAGACTGTTGTCAGCCTTTGCGAATTATGCTAAGGACAATCGTCTTGTAATTAATCCCATCAAGACTAGGATATTGAAGTTGTTAAGGGGGAGGAAGAAATCTGCGGTGGGCTGGGTCTTGGTGGATGTTAAGATTAAGTGCTCTGTGCTCCACTAGTATTATTTATTTGGGTTTTTACATTACTGCATAACCCTCAAATTTTAGTATGTGTTCTTTTGTAACTCAAAACGCAAACTGCCTCTCAAACCAATTAGTAAAGTTTGATAAGAGGTTCGGACTATTTTCTATTAGGCCAGCGATTTGTTTTTATGAAGGAAAAATGGTCCCAAAGCTAATATACGTCCTTGAATTATGGTCAGAAAGTTTGCTTAAATGGCTATATTTAGTGGAAGCTGCAATTTGGCAACGTGTTTTAACTCTGCCTAAATATGCACCGTTATCGGCTATATGATATGAGCTGGGTTTATTGTCAATAAGAGTTACAGTGAGATGATTGGGTAAATACAGTTGACTCCTTCCATGTTTATCCTTCGTTGGAACATCTAGCACTTGAACACAAAAGAGGCACAACTCCCTCTTACTTAAATCTGTTTCCAAATCGTTTTTTAGGCTGCTTATGGTAAAATTCTGTTAGAATCTTCTGCCCACTAGAGAAATTATTTTGAGGAGAGGGCAGATTGCTCAATGAGATGCCACATGCAGATTCTATAATGACAGCAATGTTAAAGAGACTGTGAAGCACTTGATTGAGCACTGTAGTGCTTTGAATGTACAGAGATCGGCATATTTGGAGAAACTGTTTGTGAAAATTGATTGGCAGAATGAGGATAACCTCTGGAAAAGGTGCTTAAGCTCAGAGAATCCTAAGGATGGGTTATCTGTAGTAGCATTTTTAAATTCCCTGCATTTGTACTCACTGTAATTCTGTTTTAAAGTGTTTTTTTAAACAAATGATACTGTTAAATATCTTTTTACCTATTTGATTGTGAGATCAATTGTGATGTTATTTAAGGATGAATTTTCTTTTAAAGCAAAGATGAAAATGCATTATTTTAAGATTTGGCATTACTTTTTTTCAACGGTGTTATTTTACTTACTTATAATTTGTAAAGGTTTTTTGTAAACCATATACAATAAAAACCTTTTTTTTAAAAATAAGTCAAAGCTCCCACCCGAAACATATTAATAAAGCTTAATGATTTTTCAGTCACAGAGGCGATCCCAACGAAAGCCAGGAAAATGGGGCCTATCCAATTCTTGGACAGTGAGGTCTTGATTGTCCATGATCTGGCAAGACCACTTTGTCGAGATGTCGAACAATTAAACTGCTTAAAATTTCATTTGGTTTATAAAGTCACTATAGCCTTCATGCCCGGGGAAAGGGTAAATGTATTTGCCATTCGTCTCCCATCAACCACTGAAAAGGAGCCCAATTCCCTCTGTTTATGTATGAGAATGAGGAATCCAGAGGGCAAATCCACTGATCTCATAGACTACATGAGGGAGTCAGAAATGAGAGAGAAGCACCATGCTGAATAGGTGAGACTTAGTTGCATGCTATTTAACTGTCTGTTTAGTATGGAAATCAGATCCCTGTTCTATCATCGCTAGCAGTGTTCGTTAATTTGTTTTGCTTTGTGATGAGGTTGAGTGGCATCATTTTGGTTTGGGAGGAGCATTGAAGATACTGAAGGATCAAGCATGGCTTTAGGTATAAGGTTGAATGGTCATTGTTATGCTCAAATAAGAAGGAACAGAATATGATCACAATTAGCATAAGCTTAGTGTTGGCACCACTAGTCAAACTTGTAATAGGAAGTCTGGTTGGGAGTACTAGGCAGAGTATGGTAATTCAGACATTTTGTGTTCACATTTTGGAGTTACATGTCTGGTGGGAAATATGGGGTGAAGGGGCAGAGAAATATATTGGCATGAATACAGTAGGTAACCCAACATCATTGCAGGTGATTTATATGTAAAGAGGTAAAGGAGCCTGCAGTTAGGACACTCATGTTTCTGGCCAAAGGTCATAAGTGGCTGATAATACACTGAGCTACAGTTACGCATGGCAAACATTTCAATAGTGGTCCTGCAAGAAACACAACTAAAGGCTGTGTGCCAAAGGGGATTAAGGCACATAAATTACATGCTGAAATTCCATTCTACACATAAGGATAAGAGAGCAGAAGTAGGCCAACTTTTCCATAGGCATACAGCATTATTCCAGGAGACCATTAACAGGATACTGAGGTCCGATATGTAATAGTTAAAGGGACAAACAAGAAGATGCAATACACATCTCATTCATTTTACGCATCCAAATGGGTGATTAGAGATATATGAAAGGACTTCTTTCCCCACTACATAGCTTCCCATAGGGTGAATTACTTGTTTCAGGTGACATGAATCTGGCTAGGAATAACCTTTTAGACAGATCCTCCCTGACGACATAGCAAGGTACAGGTAAATCCTTGGTAGATCTTATGGGTATTCTAGATCAGACTAGTCTGCTGTTTTTTTTATAGATATAAAGACACTCAGGAAAGAGACTATACACATTTCCCCATGGTCACCGGTCCCATTCTAGAATTGGCTATATCTTTCTATAAGGCGGACTAATCAGGAATGTCCACTCAGTGGACATTTTACTGAATACCCTGTCTAATCAGTATTTTATGCCAATTAGACTAGAAGCTACGGGAACCAGATTCAAAAGGCAGTGGTAGAGACTGGACAAGTCAACCCTCAGGGACTCTGTAGTAAGGGGAGAACTGAGGACTAACATATGGAATTACATACAAACTCCCTGGTAGATACTTCACCTGGTATACACTTGGATACCCTTGAGGTGGTGGCTAGAGGGACTCTGATATCAGCGTCCGCTTTGAGTTGTCTGAGGAGACTGACAGAAGATGCCTTTGTTAGTGAGCTTCAGGCAATAGACAGGGACTATGGAGAAAAACCCTCTAAAACCATGTTCAGTTGGCTTGAAGACACTTGGAACAACTCAAAGCTTTGTGGGCCTGTGGAACAGAGGAATTCATCCGTAGGACAAATATATTTTGTTTGAAGAAGGTAGTAAGGTAGGATGATTATTAGCCAGGAGGCTAAAATCTCAGGAAATCAAAGCTTGTCATTGTACTATTTGTACAATAGTATAACTAAAATCAAAGCTTTAATTTGTACTATTGTAAATTATCGGGGTGTAGGAACCGGTGAAGAAAACCATAAACTTAAGGCATTTCATACATTTGATCAATCCGTTTATAAGGCAGAGACACTGTGCCTCCTAAGGCAGAGTGAGTATCCAGGGTCCATTAAATTACCTACACTTTCAAAGGTCCAGTATTAACATTTAAAAAGCACCAGTGTGGATAAAAGATGTTTTGGATGCTATTAAACACCCAAAAAGTTCCAAAGGTCCAGACCCCGATTGGCCATCCGCTATCTTCTGCAGAATTTGCATCCCAATTCTACCCAAACCTTTGACAGACCTATTCAATGTATTTAGGAAAGGTTTCACATTGACAGATTCCATGTGTGAATCTCGGATCACGATCATCCGTAACCCAGGGAAAGTCCACTTGTTATAGGCCCATTGTACTAATAAACATTGACACACAAATATACACATGCATAATTGCCAATAGTTTAGAGTAAATAATGCCATCTCTGGTACAACCAGACCAAGCAGGGTTTCTTGTTATGAGATATACTTTTCACAATATCAGATGCCTTCTGCATCTGATTGATAAGGCTGAAAGACTGGCTGCTCCATCCCTGCATCTTGCGTTGAATGCACAGAAATCTTTTGACAGGGTGCACTGGGCATACCTGAAACCGATCCTGGAAAATGTGGGTTTTGGCAAAACATTAGAACCATGATCCTGGCCAAATACCAAGCACCTATTGCGTGGATTGGGGTTAATGGCAATCTTACTGGGTTTGCTTTGGAAAGAGGAGCAAAACAGGGAGGCCCCTTCACCCCCTCCCCTGTAATTTGCAATGGGGCCATTTACAGAGAGAATCAGAGTGCAGTGGCATACCAGGGGTATCACAATAGGAAATACATGGCCTAAAATGACTTTATTTGTGGGTATTTTCATCCTGTAACTGTGCAGGAAACAGCCAAGGCTGAAGGAAAATTAAAGCGCCTCTAATTTATATATGAATCTAGTGACAAGAGCCACCCTAGAGGTCTTGGGTAAAGTGGCACAAAGGAAGGTTGTCTATCTTACCTCTCCCCTTCACAATGATTAAAGGGAATAGTAACTTCTCCCCTGCCTCAACAGACAGAAGCTTTAATGTGTGGGCAGAGGAGGGATGCACCAAACTAGGCAATCTGTTTATAAATGATTCAATAAAATCATAAGAGACATGCAGCAAGGATTTTTGCGCGGGCGACAGGTATCTGTGCTGCCAGATGCAGCATTGCATGCATATTGAAAGATCTATATGCCTTGGAGGTTATGTTACATTAGACTACTGCACTGAAAGCCTGATTTCTAAATTATATAAGGTGCTTGAGATAACCGAGCATCATTTAGATTGGGTATTGCGACTAATCCAGATCGTCACCTCTCCCCAAGGAGGAGCCAGCTAGGGAGATGAGCCTGCTAAGCTTAACACCCACTAGGGGACAGGATAAGCAGAATTCCTCTGGAGTTGACTCCCCGTGAGGGGACAAGTGCCCTGAGACACGTATAAATCTCCAAACCACCCCCCAAGTTACTAACATCTTTGTAGGGTATCTAGGGGCTAGGCTTTCCAATAACCCTATACACCCTTATCCAACAGCTTACTTGGCTTCTATGTCACAATCACACCTTGTAAGGGAAGAGAGTTCGACACTCTCTCCCGAACCACAGAAGCCGAATGAATCGACCCCTCCCACCACGTGGCAGGCAATGGGGGGAAGAGGGATTAGGGAGAGGTTGTGGATAGGGTGGGGGAATGAGGAACACCGGAAAGAGGGTAAGAAAATACCTAGTTTGGATAGGCCTGGGGAAACACAGGGTAAAACCTGACCTACACAACCCTATCATACATATTCAGATGTGTGATAACTGTAGAACTAACACATACACACATAATGCGAATAATTCCTAAACAACCTGCCTCCTAATCCTGTCTAATACATATACATGGAAATTCAACATGAACACGTAACGAACACTTTGTCATAAACGAGATGAAGCAAACAAATGGGAAATTTCCCATCATGATGAGACACACACATGGCCCTGTGAGCACGCATAAGCGACATGTAACAGAACGTGAACACATGAAGTAGAAGATTCTAGTTAACAGCACTAGTTCTTGCGAACACATATAACTTCCTGATTCCAGGAACTGTTGTGACTTAACCAACAATGACTAGTGATACTGGCCGGTTTGCAGTTGAACGTTCGTAATTACACAGGTTCCATCAAGGGTGATTATAACCCAACAACTAGACATAAGCCCCATCGCCAAAAACTGCCATGGCAATGCAATAGTCTGTCTGTCAAGGACGGTATAACCACAATTCCCTCCAGTACTTATCTTTAGTCCGGGAGCCCACGGGACTACCCGGACAATGTGAACTTCTGCAGAAAAAGGCAAGCCGGCAGCACGTCTGTCCTGCCGAAATGCTAGTCCTCCAACCGTCAGCATAATTGTGCGCCAGGCGCACCCCGAACTCCTGCTTCCTCCGACAGCATAACGCCTAGCAAACCAGAATAAGCTGCACCTGTCTGGTGCCGTTGCCGGTTAATAAGCTGTGAGTAATCAGAGACAGCTGGCAACGCGCGCGCAACCCAGGACTACACGCGGCTGCTAATTCTGCTGGGAAAGGTAGTCTATGCTTCCCCAGCTCTCCAATGCACTACATCGTGCATAATGTAACACTCCTTGTCTGCCCCATCCTCTATTCCTGACAGTACCTCCTCTCCCAGGGCTCTTCCCAGGGCCAGGTTTATCCAGGTGGCGCACATGAAACTGTTTCACCAACCTGGGGGCATGCACCGCTCCTGCAGGTTGCCAAGAACAATCCTCAGGGCCATAACCTTCCCATTGAATTAAGTACCATAATTTCTTGTGTCTTCTTCTGGCGTCCATGATCTGTCTTACTTCATATTCTTTCTGGCCTTCCTTAATCACAGCCGGTGGTCGTTTCGTGGTCATTCCTGGAGCTGCGGGTTTAAGTAAAGACACATCGAACACCGGGTGTATAGGCAAAGTTTTTGGCAAACATAATTTCATTGCGGTAGGAGACACACATTTCATTACCTCATATGGTCCAATAAATCGAGGCATAAACTTACGCAACCCCACCAATGATAAATTCCTTGTTGACAGCCAAACCCTATCTCCAACTTTATACTTGGTGTTGTATTAGCGGGGGCAGGCCAAGGGCCCCCACCGGCATTCACACGTGCGCTCACACACTCATACAATGAGCCACGCCGGAAACATGTGACTTACTCGGGTCCCCGGCGCCAACTCCCGGAGGACCGTCTTTATTCCAAACCACGCATGCGCGAGCCTCGATCCTGCTCGCGCATGCGTACATTAGCGTATTCACTATGCAACATCCCTCCCTTTTCCCTTGAACAATAAACATTACCAAACATTAGAATCAACAGTGCTCTATTCAAATTGCAACTGACAGTGTGCCACTGGTTACGAGGCAGGGTCCATAATAAAGTCTTGGAACCTCTGCGGCGGCTTGCGCCCCGCCCGGCTCGGGTACCTGCGTGCCTCAGCATTGGGCACCTCTGGTGTCCCAGGAGTCTCTGGTGGTCCATCGCTTCGTGGCAATTCTGTGTCATTATCTGGGCCTTGCATGACGGCTTCCTCCGAGTTCGCAGCTCCTATGCGCTTGAGGAACGAGACATTCCTGGTGACTGTCCCTCGTGCATTGGCGGCGGTGACCATAGACCCCTTGACGTGTGTCACTTCCAGCGGTTGTGTTTCATATGGCAGCAACAACTTCCCTTCCGGTCTCCTATTCCGCACCAGCACGGTGTCTCCCACTGCAATCTCTTTCTCTGATAATCCTCGCCGTATTGTCTCTCTCTCGTTCTGAGCGGCCCTCTCCGTTCGCACGTTGTTGTTATCGATCTCTCCTGTACGTCGATCTTCAACTTCAGGTAACAATCCTCTTGATACCCGTTTCAAAAGGGCCTCCGCAGGTGCGACCCCAGTGGATTGGTGCGGGGTTGTGCGGTATTCTCGGAGGAAGTCAAACAGTTTGCGCCGGAGGTCTTCCCCCCCCATTCAGCGATATGCGGAACACTTTGTTGAGCGTTCGCATGAAGCGTTCTACTTCTCCATTCGCTCTTGGCCAGAAGGCGGTGACTTTACGACTTTACTTTCCTCACAATAGCGAGCAAATTGCTGTCCTTTGAACGGTGCTCCATTGTCCGAGCATATCTCCAGGGGAAAACCATGTGTGGCGAACATCTTCTCTATGGCTAGGATGGTGTGGTCACTGGCCGTGGATTCAACCAACTCGACCTCCGGATAGCGCGACCACTGGTCTGTCACTACCAAAAAGTGTATTCCTCGGCCTGTGGACCCGAAGTCAGCATGCACCATCCCCCATAAGCGGTCACTCCTCTCCATGGCCTAAATGGGCGGCCCCCTCTCCGCAGCACTCGCTGCCTGGCAGGGGATGCAAGATTTCACAAATTCTTCAACCCTGCTTTCCAGATCCGGACACCAGACCTTCAATCTAAGACATGCTTTCGTCTTAGCCATCCCCTGATGGCCTTTGTGGGCGAGCTGCAGGACTTTGTCTACCAGTGTTCTCGGAATCACGATCTGGTGGCCTCTCAGCAGGAGACCGTCTTCTGCTACCGACAGCTCATGGCGCGCCTTCCAGAGTGCTTGCAGGTCTTTTTGCGCCCCCACGTTCCTACGGGAGTTGTTCAGGAGGACCTCACGCCACTCCCCACTGGCCACCGCTTCTTTTATCCTCAGGAACGCTTCATCTGTGTTGGATTCGTCTGCGATCTCCTGGCACGCTAGGGCAACAGGCAATGCCGTTTCCACCACAAGGTGTATAGCCTCCATACAGTCTGCCATCTCCTGTGAGTCCCTGGGTCATCCAGTACCCGGATGGCGGGATAAGTAGTCCGCTGGGTTGTGCGTCCCTGGGAGGTAGAGCAGCCTGACCCCATATTCCATGAGCGAAAGCATCCATCTTTCTATGCGAGGTGGTGGTTTGGACGAGGTTCCTGACAAAATTGGGATGAGAGGCTTGTGATCTGTCACAACGACAACTGGCTTCCCTAGAATGTAGATCCGGAAGTGTTTGCACCCCCACAATATGGCCAAGGCCTCACGCTCAATCTGTGAATATCTCCTCTCTGTGTCGGTGAGAGCTTTGCTAGCGTAGGCGATGGGTCGCATGGTCCCCTGATGGTCTACCTGCATGAGGACTGCTCCTAGCCCTACCAGGCTGGCATCGACCACGATCTCTGACTCGCGGTCCGGGTTGAAATAGGCCATGGTCTCTTGTCCCGATAAGGCATTCTTGATGGCCGTGAACGCCCTGTGTTCTTTTCCCGTCCAGGTCCACGCTGCGTCGTTTCTGGTAAGTGCCCTCAGGGGTTCTGACAAGGAGGCTAGGTCACGAATAAATCGTCCACAATAGTTGACCATCCCCAGGAAGCTTCTAATTTCTGCTGGGGACGCCGGCGGGGCTGCTTCTTGAATATCTTTCACCTTCTCGGGATCCGGGGAGATGCCCCCAGCGTGGAATATGAATCCAAAAAATTCCAGCCTGTCCTTCAAGAACTCGCACTTTTCTTTGTGCAGGGTCAGATCGAGGCTGCGAAGTCTCTCGAGGGTGTTTTCTAGGCGCTTTAGATGTTCAGCCTCCGATCGTGCAAAGACCAGGATAACGTCCAATATATTTATTACCCCCTTGAGTCCTGACAGGGCCCCCCTGATGGCATTTTGGAAGACCTCCGCTGCGGACGAGACCCCGAAGCTGAGCCTTTTGTACTGGTATAGCCCCTCGTGAGTCGCAAAGGTGGTAATATATCTCGACTAGGGGTGGAGCTCCAACTGGTGGTAGCCAGATCTCAAGTCCAGTTTTGAGAAGACTTTTGCTCCCTGAAGTTCACCAACAATGTCATCTAGGGTGGGCGTGAGGTGACGTTCTCTCTTGATTGCTACATTGGGCAGCCTCATATCCACACAGATGCGTACTGCGCCCGGCTGTTTGGGCTTTGGGGCCACCACAATTGGGGAGACCCAAGGGGTAGGCCCTTCCACTCTTTCAATAATGTCTAAGTCGACCAGTGACTGTAGCTCTCTTTCCACCTGTGCCCGCAGATGGAACGGGATGCGGCGATGTTTGAGCGCTGTCGGTCTCACCGACCCATCAATGTGCAACCGTATGGGGTCAGCCTTTAGTTTCCCTATGCCGTTGAAAATCATCTCAAAGCGTTGTAACAGACGTTCCAGATCAGCATGATACACCGCCAAAGTGAAGTGCACAATGTTCAGTGCTTCCGATGCAGCACAACTTAAAAGGGAATGTGGGTTTACGCTGGTGACGAAGAATCTCTCTTTTATTTTGTTCTGTCCATGAGATACTGGAGCCACGAACACTCCTTGGATGGGAAGGGGTGCGTCTCCTCCAAATGCGTATATCCGTGCAGAGGATTCTGTCAATCCTGACGGGCCTGGGAGTGCATTGTAGTGTTCAGTTGCTAGCACACAGACTGACACCCCAGTGTCTATGAGGGCTGGAGTGGGGACTTCTCCTATGAGTACTGTACATGTTGGTTGTCGACTTCCTTCAGGGCCCTTGGCAATGCTTGAAATCTCTTCTTCTTCCTCTTCCTCTTCTGTGATGTTGAGGTCTTGCATGCCCTGTTCGACAGCCGATACACCCCTCACTCTCCGAGCGTCGCTTCTGCCAATTCTCTCTGGTCCTCTCGAGGCTGCTACTGGTGCCGTTGCCCTGCACACCCTAGCATAGTGTCCCGGTGTGCCACACCGGCCACAGACTCTCGATTTGGCTGGGCACTCACCCACGTGCAGTAGGTGACACCCGCAGTAGAGGCATGATGGAGCGTTGCTTGGTGTTGTGGGGCCGTCTCCTCTCCTTGGTGTCCATCTCGCCCTCCCTGGACCAGAACGTCTGATCGCAAATGCCTCCTCTTCCTTTCTAGAGTGTGTGGCTGCATCCATCTTTGCCCCCTGGCCTCAGCCAGTTCGTAGGCTCTTCCCGTGTCTAAAATTTCCTGTAGAGTCAGCCCAGGTTCTCTCAGGACTTGTCTCCTCAGTTTCCCCGAACTTCACCCTTGCAGCAGCTGGTTACGAACCATTTCTTCTTCGTTCACCCACCTGCAGGAGCTTGCTAGGTGCCTTAGCCATGCACAAAACTGGTCCAGCGATTCTTCTTCCAGTTGTTTTTCAGCGCACATGACAAACCTGTCAAAGTCTACGTTTGCCATGGGAAGAAAGTGGTCTCGGAGTGCTTGTTTCACTGCGTCATATGTGACTACTAGGATGTTGAGAGAGTCATATATTCTGTGAACTTCCGTCCCTGCCGAGTACACCATGATGGCTATCTTCGCCTCATCCTCTGTTTCCCCCCAGGCTCTGAAAAACATTTCAAATTTTTTTGTCCCATAGGAGCCATTTCGGTCCTAATTTGGATGGAGGGCCCGTGGTATCAAGTTCGGGCATAGGAGCCAGAGTACTGTGCATCCTGCGTGGGACTGGGGCAACAGCACCCTCTTGCTCTTCATGCTCACCCATGGTGGTGTATGGTACTCACAGGAGGTTGTTGTTCCTTGTGGGTGTCGAGGTGGTCTGGTCAGGTGGGTCCACTTGTGACACAATGTCCTCTTCCTGCTCTGCTTCCCTTCTTCTATTTTTTTCTTGTTGCCACAGCCCTGCGGCAGCTAGGGCTGTGGGAGTTCCAAAAATTGGTCCAAAATCTTGATGGAATGCAGCTGGCGCATGAGCACCCTCACGGGCCGCAACCACTGCAATCTGCATGTGAAGTAAAATGGCTGCCGGCCATGCGTGTGGATCCGTGCCGACAAGGAGCGACGTTCTTTCCCTCCGACGCCGTCGGAGCGGAGAACTGCTCCGGAGCCGTCCTCGTCGCCAATGTTGTATTAGCGGGGGCAGGCCAGGGGCCCCCGCCGGCATTCACACGTGCGCTCACACACTCATACAATGAGCCACGCCGGAGACGTGTGACTTGCTCGGGTTCCCGGCGCAAACTCCCGGAGGACCGTCTTTATTCCAAACCGTGCATGCGCGAGCCTCGATCCCGCTCGCGCATGCGTATATTAGCGTATTCACTACGCAACACTTGGGACTCTCCTGCCTTAGTTTGTCTGCTTGTTTCTTGTAGGCTGCTTTAGCCCGTTCTAGATTTGCACGTGCTTTCTGTCTGATCTCAAGAAGCAACTGTTTACGCTCCTGTAGCGCCAGCATTTGTTCCATCTCTGGCAAATGTTCCGGTATCATGTTCTGTTCATGGCCATACAAACATTCATTAGGTGCCATTCCCAAAGAGGCACGTTGGGTATTATTATATGTAAATTCCGCCAACCATAGTGCTTGCACCCATGATTCCATGCCATCTCCTAAATAACACCTCAAATATTGCTCAAGGGTCTGATTTACCCGTTCCGTTTGCCCATCAGTTTGCGGGTGGTAACTTGTGGACAGGGCACACTCGATTCCCAACATCCTACAGAAAGCACACCAAAATCTTGAAGTAAACTGAGGCCCTCTGTCAGATACAATACTCTTCGGAAGACCATGCAACCGCACCACGTGTTGCAGAAATAATTCTGCTAATTTGCCTGCCCCCGGTATCCCTATGCATGGAATAAAATGGGCTTGTTTAGACAGATAATCTACCACCACCCAGATGGTATCAAACTGATTGTCAGGGGGAAGATCGGTAATAAAATCCATGGAAATGTGAATCCATGATTTCTCTGGAGTAGGTAGCGGTTGTAACAAACCCCTCTTCTTGACATGGTCAGTTTTGTTACGCACACATGTTTCACATTTTGACACAAACACTCCCACATCCTCCGTTAATTCAGGCCACCAGAAATATTTTTCCAACATAATTTGCATCTTCTTTTTACCAGAATGTCCCGCTAAAGGAGAGTTATGACACCAGTACAACGCCTTACGTTGTAACTCCTTAGTAGGCAAATACAATCGTCCCTTATGATAAGGCAACCCCTCCCGCACTGTTCTGGCAGGATGACTGTCTCACCATTTCTGGATTTGTGGAGGAGGTAGATTTTTCTTCACTTGATCAACCAATTTCTTTGTAATAGTACCAATGACCTTTTCAGGAAAAATAATCGCTTTTACTTCCACTACCACATTCTCTGAATTCTGTTGTCTAGATAATGCATCCACCTTCCCATTCTTGCTTCCTGGCCTGAAGGTTAAAATAAAGTCAAACTCATTGAAATACTGGGACCAGTGGAGTTGTCTGGGACTAAGTGTTTGAGCAGTCTTAAAATATTGTAGATTTTTGTGATCTGTGACTACTATCACCTGATGTCTTGCCCCTAACAGGTATTTCCTCCACTCAAGAAAGGCAGCTTGAATAGCCAACAATTCCTTGTCGGTGATGGAATAATTTTGCTCACAACTGGATAATTTCCTTGAGTAAAAAGCCACTGGATGCCATACTCCTTCCTTGTTTTTCTGTGACAAAATGGCTCCTAACGCTACATTACTCGCATTAGTCTCCACTTGGAATGGCCTCTCCGTATCAGGATGTTTTAAGACCGGAGCAGTAGTAAATGCAACCTTTAATTCTTGAAATGCTTTCTCTGCCTCTTGATTCCAGTCAAATCTCACTGCTTTCCTAAGTAACTGAGTAATGGGGGCCACTATCTTGGAGAAATTGCCAATGAACCGTCTGTAGAAATTGGCAAATCCTAAAAAGGATTGTATGTCCTTTATGCACTGGGGGAGGGCCATTCTGTCACTGCCTTCACCTTTTTAGGGTCCATAACAATGCCACCGGGTGTAAGTATGAAGCCTAAAAACTCCACCTGAGTTGTGTGAAAATTACATTTCTCTAACTTCACACACAACTGATACTCCTACATCTTTTACATCTTGCTCCTGGGAAGATGAATAAATCAAAATGTCGTCTATATAGACAATAACAAACACATCAAGGAAATCTCTCAATACTTCCTGCATGAAAAACTGAAATGCCGCTGGAGCATTGCACAATCCGAAAGGCATGACAAGAAACTCAAACAAACCAAACTTGGTACGGAATGCAGTCTTCCACTCATCACCCTCTTTCACTCTTATCAAATGATATGCTCCCCTTAAGTCCAACTTGGTATAAATTGTAGCTGACCTCACCTGATCTAACAAAACTGAAATTAACGTTAAAGGAAACCTATTTTTCACTGTGATCTTATTTAAGGCCCGGTAATCAATGCATGTTCGTAATGTTCCGTCCTTTCTAGGGACATAAAACAATGGTGATGATACAGGGGAGGTAGAATGTGTAATAAACCCTTTCTCCAGCATCTCATCCAGATACTCTCTTAGATATTGATTTTCCTTTTCAGTAAGGGCGTAGATACGACTGCAAGGCAACTTAGCCCCTGCCTCCAATTCAATCACACAATCATAGGATCGGTGTGGCGGTAACTTTTCCGCCCCTCTCTTATTAAATACCTTGCTAAATTCCTGATACTGCAAAGGAATTACTGGACCTGTGGCCCCCACCACCTGACCTACCTGGCCCTTATCTGTTAACAAAGCCGCAGGACTCACCATTGACACATTGTGGGCCTGACACCCCTCCTCGTCAAACAACACTATCTGTTTTTTTCCAGTCAATCCTTGGATTGTGTTGTATTAACCAAGGCATTCCCAAAATTACACCAAACTGAGGAGCCGCTATCAAATCGAAAGTAATCTCTTCACTGTGACCTGATTCACATACCATCTGCAAGACTTCTGTCTGTTTCCGTATGGGTCCAGACACTAAGGGAGACCAATCTATAGACTCTACTACTTCCAACCGTTGCTTGTCCTGTACAGGCAATCCCAACTGCTTCGCCAATGAAATATCAACAAAGTTACCAGTGGCCCCTGAATCCACCATCGCCCACACCACCTGTTTGGTCATGGGAAAAAATAGAGTCACTAAAGTGTATAAATGGGATGTCTTACTCCCTACGGTATTTGCCACCCACCTCGGGAACCTTGATTCCTTCTTGCTCCGCTCTCCCCCAGCCACCTTCTGCGGAGTATTGGGGCATGTGTGAATAAAATAACCTGACTGCCCACAATATAGACACAAATTGTTGGTTTTCCGTTGCTCCTTTTCGGCAGCGGACAACGGTCCTCTTATACTACCAATCTGCATTGGTTCTACCTCACTAGCCCTTTCACCTCTGCTCTGATCTAATCTTACAAAAGGTACTGGATCCAGTCATTTCCTGTCTCCTTTTCTTTCACTCATTCGATGATCTAACCGTAATGCAAGATCTATCATGGCCATACAATTACTTGGTTGTGGTTCTACCTGCGCAATTGCATCTTTCAACTCCTCCCGTAGACCCTGATAAAATAGCACTGTTTGTTTTGCTTCTGGCCAATCGGTCTCAATCACCAATCTATTGAACTGTGTCACATATGTTACCAGATCGCGTGATCCCTGACATAATCCGAGTAACTCTTTATATTGCGCGAATGATACTTCTCGTCTATCGCACAATCTGCCAAACTCAGCCAAGAACCCATCCCAATTGTATAACAATGGATCGTCCTTTTGAACCAGTAGCATAGCCCAGGTTACCGTATCTCCAGTTAAATATGAGATTACAGGGGGGTGCTGTTGAGCAGCCGTCAAGATGGCTGCCTAGCTCTTGAGCTCCGTGCGCCACCGCTACACATCCAAGGACATCTGCGGTCGGCCTCTTCCCCATGCCTGTATTTTAGATCCTCTGCCTTCTCCACGACCGGGCTATGTGCCGGTGAAATCCGGGCACGAATCGGACTCTGGGGGCCGGAGATCGGCATGCAAGCCACCCTCGAGGTTCCTGCTCCGCGCGGCGGCCCTTCGGGACGCACCCCTTGGCCCGAGCTGCCCCACTGCTGCCGCCTACCCACCCACCTACTGGATCCGCCTGTTGGAGCTGCCTGCCTCGATCCTGCGAGGCATGGGGCACGCTCAGCCTGGGCTCTGCGCTTGTGGTGCTGCGGGCTGGCCCTACGCCCGTGGCCTGGTCTGAGCGCCGCATCGGCTCGCACCGCCTGGGCCCCTCGCACTGCTGCCGGGGCCATCTGGCCGCGCCACGCCCGGCCCTGTGCCCCTGGAGCAGTTGGAGCCGGGGAGCCCTTGATCGCATTGCGCCCGTACCCCCTAATCATCCGGGCAGTGGGGCCCTGCCCGAGGGGCTGCGCCTGACGCCAATACACCACGATTGCCGCCCTGAGGACTCTTTATGGATTCGGCCGCCCGCCTGCGGCTGCCTATATCACAGGTGAGGTGCGACTGGGCCCGCTGCGCGCCGGACTCCACTACTCTGCTGGGCACCCCGGCGTTGTCCCTGTGACATGTGAACTTTGCCTCCACTGCTGGGCCCATAATCAAAGGCGCCTCTCCTGGTTTGCGCCCCGGCGGGCCTCTGCTTACATCGCTGGTGCTGCCCCCATTGCTCCTAGTCCTCTGCCCCGGGCTCCATGGGCCCCTGCCCAACATAACTATTGCCGTGGCTGAACAACATACTTGGAGGGCTGATCTGGGGGAGAGGGGCCCGGACGCTCGCTTCCCGTCGCTGCCTGTCAACTTGCCATTCTCACGCTGGCGCAGCCTTGTGACTTTTTCGGACACTGCTTCTACCACATCCTGCGGTGACTGCCTTGCTATCTACCCCTCCTGTTTCTCTCACCACGGGGTCAGACCATACGCTGGCCACGTCCACCAGGGTGGCACTATCCCCCCAGTTTCCCTGCGCCCTCCACTGGCTTGACTGCCTCTTTCTAGGTACCATCCCCGCGATTGCGGCCTGGCGCTCTGCTTCACCGATCTGTGTTTCCCCAGCTGTGGGGCTTGAGCCGTGCCCTCTCTCACCCCTCCACGCCTTGTGCCCTTCTGTTTTGACACGCTTGCTCAAGCTCCTGATCTGAGCACTTGGCGACCCAGCACCATCCTCCACGATGTCCAACAGATCCAGGAATACCAACAAATCTGGGGCCATGGACAAGTTTGCTAAGGTTACCCCTCGGTCCGACTCAGCCCACACGTCAGGTGATCGTGTGGACGACGCGCTCCCTGCCGAGGTACCCGCCGCTGACCTAACAGGGATGATGGAATCAATGGCTAGGAATTTCGCAGCCTTCCACGAAAAGCTTGACGACATTAATGCCAATGTAGCATCGCTCAGAGCTAAACTAGACCAGCAGGGGACGAGAATCGCGGAGGCTGAGAACAGGATAGGGACCAACGAAGATAACATAGCCACACTCCAGGGCACCGTATCCAATCTGGTCACGGACATGAAGGCGGTCAAGGCCAAATGCGACGACCTCGAATCCAGGTCGCGTAGAAATAACATACGCATTGTTGGAGTTCCGGAGAATGCGCTGTAGGGCCGACTTGAACTGGCAGTCGAGAATCTCTTGAAAGACTTATTGGGCAATCCTGATATGTCTCCCTTCTTCACCATTGAAAGGGCCCACAGGGCGCTGTCGCCACGGCCTAAACCTGGTGACTTTCCAAGGCCCATCATTGTGAAGACTTTGAGCTTTAAGGATCGTGACCAAATTCTCCATCTTGCACGAGAGAGGGGCGAGCTACGGCTAGACTCGCAGGTGATCAGAATTTTCCCCGATCTTTCAACCGGAGTTCAGCAAGAACGGCGCCAATTCCTTGGAGTGAAGAAACTCCTCAGAGAGAGGAACATCCCTTATGCCATACTCTTTCCTGCCCGCTTGAAGCGGTTAAATTCATAGAAGCGTACGTTCCCCTGCAACCCCCAGATGACGACGCTATGAGCGATAATTGAATTTCATGCTTTTTTTCATGCTGTCTAGTTGTTGTGCTTATGTGCTGATCAAGTCCTGCCACTTATTCTCTGCGTGCTTAAGCAACCACACTTTTGGTTTTTCCATGGTACACAACTATACTACACACATCTCATTTTTGCTGGGTACACACACTTGCCATGGAGCTATGGCTACCCTGCCCCGTTTATCTGCTCACACCTGCTCTTGCCCCGGTACTCCGCTGACAGGCCTGTTATCCCCCACTCACAGTCATTGTGACACGCATCACACAACTGCTGAATCCGCTCTCTGAATCGCGATATCATTGCGGCTCATGCGTGAATTCCTGTACCGCACTAAGTGAGTGGGGGCACTCCTTTTTCGACCGCTAATACTGTTCGTTTTGTAACGGAACCAATTGGTTCCAAGCGTGCTTGCGCACGGCAATAGCGCACCCCACTGCGATTGCAATGTTCCTGGTATTGATTTTGTTGTGGATCAGCCCCAGTTGGGCTTTTGGACAGAATGGGACAAGTTAGGGTCGGTTCAGCTCTGCACTGTTGAGGGTGGGTTCTGTTTACACTGCTGATCTTGGGTTAGTGGTGAGGGTGGTGGGGGGGAATGGGGTTTTGCAAAAAAAAGGCATGCAAGGTTTCACGGCGCGTGCAATGGAAAGCTTTGAGCGCACTCACTATTTTGACCTAGTGTATCCGTGCTACCGCTGGACTTGGGATGTTCATTAACACGTGTACTATGTGCTTAGATATTTGCCATTGAAATGTCTACCGTCATAATGTGCTGGAACATCCGCAGTTTAAGCAATCACACCAAAGCCCGTAAGGTTATGGCCCTCGCTAATAGGCATAGCTGCAAGGTTCTACTCCTGCAGGAGACACACTCCAATGGCGGTATTCCAAACACCATGGCCCCGTCATGGGGCCCTGCCAGATTCTTCACTTCTTACTCCTCCCAATCAAGGGGCGTCCTCACAATGGTCCATAAATCGATTAAATTTATAATGCATAAAAGTTACATATACCCTGAAGGCTGCTATGTTATACTGCACTGTACCCTGGTGAACAAAGAATACTTACTTTTCAATACATAGTGCCCCAATCTGGACTCCCCAGCGTTTTTTGACGCGGTGGCTGCCATACTGCTAGGCTATGTAGGAATCCAGACAATATGCGGGGGGGACCTGAACCTTATCTTGGAAACTACCCTGGACAGAACCGGCACAGCGCCTCGAGCCCTATTTGGCCCTGCGCGCAGGCTACTCTATCACATGCGGACACTCAATATTTGTGATGCCTGGAGGACACTGCACCCCCAGGGTCGGGCGTATACTTATTACTCAACCGTACATGACAGTTCATCCAGAATAGACCTGTTTTTTGTGTCAAATGAAATTATGGGCAGGGTGGAGGGGTCCTGGATCCTACCTCGTACACTATCAGACCATGCTCCAATTGCACTATCTGTGAAGTTGGGGATACCCGTCCCGACACTCAGCACCTGGCGCTTTAAATGCAAGGCCCTCAGGGATATTGTGTTTAAGGCCGCATTCCTGGCAGACATCAAATCATTCTTTGAGCACAACTCCCCTCAGGACACGTCAGCCGAGATCAGATGGGATGCCTTCAAGGTGTACGTTAGGGGAATGTCTATCTCGCGGGAGGCTGGGGTACTAAAATCAATCTGTGCCGCCCTCGGCCGCTCCGAAGCCAAACTGAAGCAATTGGAACTGCAATGCTCCATGGGCGCCGACCCCGCTATACTTGCCCAGATTAATAGTGAACTGCAAGCGTATAACGCGCTGGCTACTAGTGAAGTCCAGTACTTCAGCCGCCCGCAAGCCGCCAGGAAATATGGCGAGGGGGACAGACCGAGGAGAACGCTTGTGACGCTGGTGAGAGGGGAAACTGGCCGGACCCAGATCACCTCCATCAAAGATCAACTCGGCAATGTGCAATGGGCGGATCATTGAATCCTAGTCCCTCTACTCCCAACCGGCCGAACACACCGACCAGCACATGCGCTAGCTGCTAGACCAGATCCCCACCACTGAAATATCCCCTACCACCCGCGACCAGCTGGACTTACCAATTACGCTGGACGAGATAGTAACGGCCATCTCAGACCTGCCCAAAGGCAGGGCGCCGGGACCCGACGGCCTTACCACCGAATTTTATCAGGAACACGTGGCCATGTTAACCCCCAAGCTACTTGAGGTCTGGGACGAAGCACTACGCGTCTCCATCCTCCCCCTTCCATGCGCGAGGCTGTCATCACAGTCTTCCTCAAGACTGGCAAACCAGAAGACGAGTGCGGATTTTATAGACCTCTTTCCCTCATGAACCTAGACACTAAAATCTTTGCAAAGATCATAGCTAACCGCTTTCTGCCCATTATGCCATATTTGGTCCATGAAGATCAGGCAGGTTTCGTCCCTGGTAGATCCACCTCCCATAATATCAGGAGATTGTTCAATGTTATGTCCCGTATAAACCAAGATGCCCAAGCCATGGCGGTCACCTTAGACGCTCAGAAAGCCTTTGACATGGTCTCATGGAAATACATGTGGCTCGTGCTGAAGACGATAAGTGTCGGACGGAATATGATTGGGTTTATCAAACTACTATACACCTCCCCTGTGGCGCGAGTAAGGGCTAATTCATTGGCATCTGACCCTTTCGCTCTTTCCAGGGGTACCCGGCAGGGCTGCCCCTTTTCTCCGATTCTTTTTGCACTCGCTATAGAGCCTATGGCGGAATATATCCGCGCACACCACGCCCGCAAGGGAATAAGATTACAAGGTGACCCTGAAATCATATCCTTATATGCGGACGATGTGCTGTTATACATCAGAGAGCCCACAACCCATTTTGACCCCATATTGAGGGATATCATTCGCATCGGCACCTACTCCGGCTTCACGATCAACTATTCAAAGTCGGAGATCTTCCTGCTTACTAAATCCACTCAACAACCCTCCACTGAGTACCCCCTTGGGTGGTCCCCGAATGGTGTCCGATATTTGGGTGTGCAGATTTCCCTGACCAAATCCACCTTACTCGCTGACAACTATTCTGCCGTAGCACAAACGGTTGAGACCAAGATACTACGGTGGCGTTCTCTCCCATTATCCATGGCTGGTCGGCTTTCCCTAATTAAAATGATTCTGCTCCCCAAGCTCCTTTACACCTTTAGCAATGTTCCTGTATGGCCCGGGAGGGGATACTTCGCCAAACTCCACACACTATGCGCATAGTTCCTCTGGCACTCTGGTGCGGTGCGCAAGAAGTGGACGGACATGGCTCTCCCATTTAAACAAGGGGGTTTCACTGCCCCTGACCTGATACTTTACTGGATTGCGGCCCAGGCTCAGCATGCCACTCACTGGTACCCTGGCTCCCCAGCGCGACCACATGTCAAGTTGGAGCGCCTCGCGGCCGCCGATATCAATATAATGTCCCTTATACTGCATCGTCATTTTACACCTGACTCTCCCATTGACCCCATTGGAGCGACCATTCATGCCTGGAAACGCTTGCTGTATCCGACACCCGATTCCGCCCCTTACTATAAATGGCTCCCGGTGTGGAACCTCCCTGGCTTGGAGCCCACACATGACACTGCTTTAGCCCAACACTGGGGGGAGGCTGGGATACCAGGCACTCTCCGACTTCTTCCCTGATGGCAGGTTCATCGACCCCCGAACATGGAAGCAGGGGCACACCAGATCCGCCCTAGAGACCCTCCAATACTATAGACTTCGGGCTGCGTTTCGCACTGCTTGGCCCTCATTCCCGGACAAACCCCCAGAGAACCCTGCGATAGCATACATTGCGAATTCCGGCTGCGCCCGCGGCGTCGTCTCCTCACTATATAAGATCCTGCAGGAGAGCGCTGCGACCCCGGCGCCCAGGGCGCGTGATGATTGGGCAAATTAACTGGGTCTAGAAATATCTGATCGGGCCTGGGGTGCGATGTGCCTACACACCAAGAAAGTCTCCCTCAATTCCCGCCACCGCGCCATGCAGTACAAACTCCTCAACAGGCTCTACTACACCCCACATAGGACCTCGCGGTTCATCCGCACCACAGTGCACCTGTGCCCTCGGTGTGGTGCGGAGGCAGCTGACCACTTGCATATGTTCTGGGCCTGCAGCAAGCTATCTGGCTTTTGGGAGAGTATTTTGAAAACATTGTCTGCGATAACCGAAACGGTGGTTGACCCCGATCCTCTAGCGGTCCTGTTTGGGGCCTGGAAAACGGACGATACCAGGCGTCTGGCGAAATTTCTAAAAATAAGCTGTATGATTGCAAAAAAATGTATACTCCAGAGTTGGAAAAATCCCTCCCCCTCGGTCTATGAGAAATGGTTACGCCTACTCACCTGGTCACGAAATTGTGAGGAAGAATACCTGACTATGCTCCCCGCCCAATCCCGCCCCAAGAACATCTGGGTTGAAATCAACACCTATCTTAACAATCAAAGCGAGGGCACTCCTGAGACTGGACTGTCCCCCACCTTGCCGGACCCCGACCCCATCACACGAGGCCTTGCGATTGCTTCTTTCAGGTGTCGCTCTGATGTAAGAGTTGTGATTGCTGTTTCTTAATTAATGTGCTGCTCTATGCTGTAACTGTTGCCTACACTTGTTGTTTTGTGTACGTGCCTTGTGAACAACTGCCGTCAAAAATAAAAGTAAAAAAAAAAAAATAGGAGATTACAAAAGCTGTTCTAGCCTGAACGGTCTCAAACGCTGTAGGCTTACACAAAAAATGGAGTCTGCATTGCGTGATAAACATCATATATTTCTGAGGATCCCCCGAAAACCGTTCGGGAGAGGACAACGGTACACTACTGGGAGGCTGAACAATTACTGTGGTATTTCTACTAGTAGATGCTCCCATTGCAGGATTTGCGCTAGTCCCTTCCAATGGAGTCCCTTGAGCTACTAGACTCTGGACTTGAGCCTTTAACGTCACCGATTCTTGTCTGGCCTGAGCTAATTCTGCCTGAATCTCTTGCAAAACCTTTAGCACGTCGGCCAAAGGTGGAGGAGTCGCTTCCATTTGGCTTGGGTGGTTGTGAGTATCCCAATATGGGCTGGCTTATGATGTCACAATCACACCTTGTAAGGGACGAGAGTTCGACACTCTCTCCCGAACCACAGAAGCCCAATGAATCGACCCCTCAAACTGTGGTTGGCACAGGTACCTGATATAGAGATACACAGGACACCACGTGGCAGCCAATGGGGGGAACAGGGATTAGGGAGAGGTTGTGGATAGGGTGGGGGAATGAGGAACACCGGAAAGAGGGTAAGGAAATACCTAGTTTGGATAGGACTGGGGAAACACAGGGTAAAACCTGACCTACACAACCCTATCATACATATTCAGATGCGTGATACCTGTAGAACTAACACATACACACATAATGCGAATAATTCCTAAACAACCTGCCTCCTAATCCTGTCTAATACATATACATGGAAATTCAACATGAACACGTAACGAACACTTTGCCATAAACGAGATGAAGCAAACAAATGGGAAGTTTCCCAGCATGATGAGAAACACACATGGCCCTGTGAGCAAGCATAAGCAACATGTAACAGAACGTGAACACATGTAGTAGCAGATTCTAGTTAACAGCACTAGTTCTTGCAAACACATATTCAAACACATGTTCCTGATTCCAGGAACTGTTGTGACTTAACCAACAATGACTTGTGATACTGGCCGGTTTGCAGTTGAACGTTCGTAATTACACAGGTTCCATCAAGGGTGATTATAACCCAACAACTAGACATAAGCCCCATCTCCCAAAACTGCCATGGCAATGCAATAGTCTGTCTGTCAAGGACGGTATAATCACAATTCCCTCCAGTACTTATCTTTAGTCCGGGAGCCCCACGGGACTACCCGGACAATGTGAACTTCTGCAGAAAAAGGCGAGCCGGCAGCGCGTCTGTCCTCCTGCCGAAACGCTAGTCCTCCAACCATCAGCATAACAGTGCGCCGGGGGCGCACCCCAAACTCCTGCTTCCTCCGACAGTATAACGCCTAGCAAACCAAAATAAGCCGCACCTGTCTGGTGCCGTTGCCGGTTAATAAGCTGTGAGTAATCAGAGACAGCTGGCAACGCGCACGCAACCCAGGACTACAAGCGGCTGCTAATTCTGCTGGGAAAGGTAGTCTATGCTTCCCCAGCTCTCCAATGCACTTCATTGTGCATAATGTAACACTCCTCGTCTGCCCCATCCTCTATTCCTGACCCCAGGTGTGCCCAACTTCCTGTGAAGAATGAGATGAGTGAACCAGCCCCTGGAGGAGCATCTGTGAGGTGACCAATCACGGAGGAGCCTTATCAGGCAATATCAGGCACTACAGTGTTTAACCGCACCGCACAGGCCAAAGGGGAGGTGGCCGATTAAAGAGATTGAGCCTCAGCGTCAGTATGTCGAGGTGGGCGACAATGCAGGAGAGTGTAGCAGGGCGCAGCAGGAGGACTGATGCAGCGCCCAGTGGAAGAGGGATCTATGTGATCAATGCACTACTGAAAATCCCGACAAAGAAGATGCCAAATACAAAACCGGCGAGGGGCAGTGATCACATAGATCACCATTTTCTGCATCACCATACCCGCTTCCCCTTTATATACCTACTTTACTTTCGGCGGCACACTTCTGTGTGTGCTGCCAACTCCCCTCTATCCCTACGGTGTCAGTTCCCTTCCACTATCATGGGTCGGAACTGGCGCTGCAGTGTCCTTTTTTAAAACTTTATTGTCCCCTGCTATCCATGTAATGGAAGTGGGGGACACCCCCACAACCCATTACACCGAACAAGGGGTGCGGGGATATCCCGGCAACCCCCACTCCCCTTGTTCAGTGTAATGGGATTCAGAATTTTGTTTGCTGCCTAATGCACAGTAAACGCACATGCAGCTTTTTTTTATCGACATTTTGGGCCAATACCGTGGAAGAGGCACATAAACGTCTCTGTGCTGGCAGAAGAGGAGGAGAGACTCAACAGCCCTCTCAATGTGCAGCGCCACAGGAAGTCCAGCATGCTGCTTTCAACGGCATGCAAGAGATGCCTGGTGGAAGAAGCTCCAAGAGACTTCTAGGAAGCAAGAGAGAGGCTCAGGAAGATCGATGCAGTGCCAAGTGGAAGTGTTGCACAGGCTAGTCTGTGCCAGCAGAAGAGTAGAGACTTGATGGCCCACCCAAAGAGCACAGTCGCAGAAATCCCAGTATGTGGCTGCTTAATGGCACGAAGCAGATGCCTGGTGACAGCAGCACAGAGCGACTGCTAGGAAGCAAAAGAGTAGTCAGGAGAACCGATGTAGCGTCCAGTTGAAGAGTCACGTGAGCAACTCTGTGCCGGCAGAAGAGGACTAGAGACTGGACAGCCCTGCTGAGATACACCACCACAGGAAGCCAGGTACGCAGTCACTCAATGATAGGGGGTGACGGTCGAACGAGTGAGAGAGAGAGAGATAACCCCTAGAGTGAGGAATGAGAAGAAACAGATCCCCAGAGTGGGGAAAGAGAAATATTGAAATCCCAGAATGAGGCGTGATGGGAAGGACTGTAATCCCAGAGTGAGAACCATGAAGAGCCAGAACCCCAAAGTGAGCAGAGAGAAAGAGTGGAACCCCAGAGTGGAAAGTGAGAGCAAGAAGAGCCCCAGAGTGTGGAGAGCCTGAGAACAGCCAAGAGTAGGGAGTGAGAAGAAGAAGAACCCCAGAGAGATGCGAGCCTGAGAACAACCCAAAGTGGAGAGTGTGAAGAAGAGCCCCAGAGTGGGGACCGATTGAAAAAGAAAAACAGGAAGGGCAGTGCAAAGGACAGGAGCCATTGAGTGGGGCCTGAAAATAAAAAGAACCACACAGTGGGGGCGTGGAGAGACAGAGGAAACTGCACAGTGGGGAGTGGAGACTGAGAGAACTCCAGACTAGGGAGGACGAAAGATTGAAAGAATCCCAGAGTGGAGAAAGACTGAAAGATTCCCAGAGCGGGGCGAGACGAGACAGAGACAGGCCTCTGCTGAAACACCGGGACAACCTTCCAGCGCACTAAGAACGAACTGCCTTTTGTTTGGGACTCGAACTATGGGCAAAGGCCTTTACTAAAAGGGACAGGGCTGTGCTCGGAATCCAGCAGTCATCCCTGCCAAAGTTGTCCTTTGTTGTTTGGATGTTTTCTCTTGGAGATAGGGAAAGTAAGTAGGTGGAATCGAATTCTGGATAGAGGACTTTAATATGTTACAGACATCCTGACAAGCACTCTTTCGACTTTCTTTTATAGCATAGGGATTGATCTCGTAGAGTTAGGGAAAGATTATTTGAACATGACAGGAATAAAATCTTTTAACTATACATTGTTGTTCGAGTCCTAGTTTTGACCAACCACAGTATAAACATCTGCACAGCAGAGAGTGCTCCAACATGATTTAGGAATGGGATGCAATTCACAAAAGAATGGCCAAGCAACCTATTTGCATGTTGCATACAGAATGCAGATAAAGATAGTATGCCTACGGTGTTAAACACCAACTAGGTTTAGTAAAATTTCATACTAACAGATGCTGGAGGTGAAGTGGCGATGAAGGGCCCATGTATCATGTTCTATGGAAATGTCCCAAACTAAGAGCATGTTAAAGTTAACATACCAAATGAAACCATTTATATTTTGCTTAAGCTGCCACACAATTCTTCTTTCTCGCTGTAGGCAAAGGAAGAGATACTAGCCTCTCACTTATTTCTTGCAGCTAATCTGGTTCTTGCCTTAGTGTGGAACTCCGGCTTCATTCAGATGTCGCGGACAAAGGTTTGGAACATACTGGCGCAGGAGAGGTTAACACTGTGTGTTAGAGAAGGTCATCAGAACTTCTCTGAAGTGAGTTATCCATTCTTAGAGAATATGAAAAATGAATATAAAGTGCTTTTCTGTCCGACTAGATTGAAGGCCCTAAACTTGTTTGGATAAAGGAATAATACCAATAAAGACCGTTAGGGAGCTAATGTGTGCTATGGAGATGCTTTTTCGCAGTGATCTTGCCAATTGAATGAGGTAAGGGAGGGTGGGTTATTAAATAAGTAATGGTGATTATATCATGAAGATTTTGTCATTTGCTGTTTTTGAAAGTGTCAAAAATGTGATGCTTTGATTTCAAAGTCTTTTGTCTTAAGAATCCCATCTAAAGGTTAACTCCCCCAGGTGGCTTACAGGCTACATGAAGTAAGAGTTGTCAGATCTCAGAATTGCCTGCTGAAAAAAGCACAGCCCTTCTCTCTTGCTACTCTATAACTGTGCATCTCTCAGCTTATATCTCTGTGCCAGGCCGCTCCTCCACTCAGTTCCAGAAAGGAACCGGAAACCTTGCTTGTTAAAGAATCTTTTGGATCCTTGTTCTGCCTATTTGTTCTTTCGTATCTGCTGTCCTTTAAAAACATGGTATTGATTTTGCTCTGTATTGTTCCATTTGTGTTTTCTCATGTATTATTGCACTTTACAATTTTGTAAAACGTTTGAGCAGCTGGTGAATCAAGATGTGTGCTACATTATATTGACTTGATTAAAAAAGAAAATCATCAGAGCAAAGAGGATCACCAGACATTAACCCTGAACTACTGAGCAGGCCAATGAATATAAGATACTTATTGTCAGGTTCCATGGATCCATAAAGACAGAACCCCAACAGCTCCCTTGAGATAATAAGTTATTTTATTATAACTTATGAGTATAAATCTCAGATCACTGACTTGAGGTACAAGGTGGGTAGAAAAGGCCCAATCCAAGTTGTAAGTGAAAAAAATAATATTGTTAAAACAGGGTCACATAGGTGATGGGAATCAATAAACAAGATAAACTCACAAAATGATATTCAAAATTGTTTATTTGCATACTGTTACAGTGTGGAGGCAAGATAACAAACATGGAAGGCATAAAGTACAACTCAAAGTGTCAGTATAATCTGGTTGTTGCTAACTACAATGCAGGGGTAGCTACAATTTCGAAAGGTCTCTCAGGGTTCGGGTAATGCCGGGATCCCCCTCTTGGGCTGTAAAAAATGGTGCTCTAAAAGAAAGTCTTCTAAAGTTTTCCCTTAACATTGTTCCATTGAGGTGTGTTTCAGACTTTAGTGGTCAGCAAACCTACTTCTTATATCTGGAAGATATGGTTTGTCGTGACGCTAGGACCTTGGCGGGGTTCATCACTTCCAACAAATCCCTTGGCAGATCATTGGGACTGTCCTGGCAAGGGAATGAAGATGTTAGGAAGTGACTGTGGCAAGTTTTAGAGTCCAAGGTGGAGGCAGAGAGCTTCAGGCAGGAAGAGTATATGGCCAACTACTCTGTTCAGAGGTCTTCTCCTTGATGTGTGAACCCTAGGCTCAGCCGCTCACTCCCCCCTGTACTTCTCAATCTCAGAACCCTGTTTTCTTATCCTTACCATGGCATTGTCAACCACCACAGCAAATTTCTCACTGGTCCAATACTCTATTTCTCAAATCAGTTCTTGCACAATCTCTTGATCTATCCTCTAGCCCCCTTTTCTTCCTTAACCAATTCTCATCCCTGTCAACCCCCCCCCCTCTTCTCTGATTTCTATTCTGACTACTTCACTCCTTTGGACACTCCTCCATCACCAAAGGACCTCTTTCCTTTCTCCTTGGTATCCTTTACCCTCTTCGCCTCTCTGGGCACCATCCACCTTCCAACCAACAACTCTCTCAGCTCGCTCACCTTCTCTGCCCCTCCCGTCCACACTCTGGCTCCAAATAACAGCACTATTTGCTTCTTCACTCCTTCTAGCACATGTCTCCCGGTTCTAAGTTTCTCTCAAAGGTCTCTTCACTCCTCCCCTTGTTTCATCCCTCTGAGCAACTGTCTCTTGGTAGAAAAGTCTTTCTACTATTATTCAGACTTCTCCACCTTATTCAGCCCTTTGGGCATTTGTCTGTTCCCCTCCTCCCTTCTCCTGATGAACACCTGTCTACACTGTCTAATATTCACAACACTCTTCCTTCTGATCTTCACCTCTCCCCTCCCCCTGATCAACCTTGCCAACCTCCTCCTTCTCTCCAACTACACCAACCCCCTGTTTTAAACTCACCCATCTCTTCCTGCTCTTTATCCTACTCTGCCTTAGTAATCTTACAGAACATCTACTGATTTTCTCTTTAAACCTCCTCACACTCCTGATAATGTCTCCTCCTTCAATTCCTGACGCTTAGTACCTTTAGCCACCTTTCTGCTGCGACTCCTCCTTCCAACTCCTGGTCTTCTGCTCTTGTTTACACTCCTCGTGTTCCTTACGGCAGCCTTCTCCAAACCTGTTTCTCTCTCCATGCTCCTTCTCTGACCACCTGCACTGTCAGACTGAGGCTGTTTGATTTTATAGTGCTCTGTTCCCATCTTCCAGCCTCACTCCATTGAAAACGGATTCAGGTGTCTTGGCACCAGCCTGGATATGGGACTTGGATTGGGGTGTCCCTGCCCTTGGACAGTACTCTTCTTCTTGCTACACTCTAGCTCTGTACTTCAATCTCACCTTTGGATAAGGGTACTCAGGTGCATGTCCTCTGGCTGCTGGTGTAGGGATTGGCTCGAGGACCCACCCCTGAGGATGACATCAATTTCTGATAAGAGACTCAGGCAGGAAAAACATTTGCACAGTCCTCTCTCTGGTTGTCACACCCTGTGCCTGCACCTCTATTAGCCTACCTGCTCTTAGCTGTAAGAGAGTGGTGGCCTTGTTCAATGGATGGGTGGCAGAGTTCTGCATCTCCCTCCGTCAGGTGCCTCTCTTTGCCTCTGTTGATTTAGATGGGACTCCTGGAAGGGGAGTCAGGCATGCAGGTACCACTGATTCTCTGTAATTTCCTGGGAACAATCCGAAGGAATAGAAAAATAGACCTAGCCAGGGCAGAGGCTGATAGCCATTGGGACAGAGACAGATGCACCAATGTACATGCGTGGCTCCATGCATACTGCAGAGTGGGGGACAGGGGTCCCCTCAACTCCCCATCTGCTCTGGGGTCCTTGGACCCCCTCACCTCAGCAAGACCAGGCCCATGACCCTGACACATTGGTCATAAGCCATTCCAAGACCCACATGACCAGAATCATCACTAATTCCGTGGTGGCAGGCTCCTCCTCCATGGCCAGGGAAAGGCAGCCACTATCTGATCCTGACCCTGCAGGAGGTGTCAAGTGGGAGGATCAGGGTGGAGGAGATAAATACCAGGTAGAGGTGGTGGCTCCAAAAGAAGAGATGCAGTATCTTCTACCCAGAAGGATAGCTCAGGGGCAACGCATGTGTCTTGGAAGCAAGACAACACATAGCAACACAGGTTTGAATCCCGGTCTCGTGCTTAGAAACTGGTCTTTGGTATTAAGCGCGTTATAAAAGAACAATTCAAATTATAATAATAAAGTATTCTCTCCCTTTTCATGAGGAGGAAACCTTACGTTCAGAATCTTTGATGGGACATTGTTGTGAAACATCTGATGTTTATGGTAATTGTAATTTACAACTGTTCAACCATGTAATGTAAAATACATTGAAACTTCCTTGGACTCAAAGTCCCAGAAATACTCAAGCACTGTGACCAGGAAGAGGAGCGAGGAGTTTATGTGGAGGAAATGTGACCTTGAGAATACTGTGCAGTCTAGTTGCTACAAATCTAATCAGCTGCGTGGGACTTTCAAATCCCAAATCACCTGCAGCTAATGGAATGTGGATGGAGAGAGAAGTCAGGTTGCAGAGTGCGCAGAGCGGTAAGCAGGACCGATGGCAGAGGAAATCCTACGAAGGACTGTGGGAAGAGAAGCACATCAGAAGTCAGCTGGTGGCGTTTGTGACTGGAGGAGAGGCGCTCCGGGCAAGAGGAAGCAGATGGTGCTCAGCGGAGCTGTGGTTGGAGACGCGATCCTGCAAAGCTGCGCTGGTTTTGGCAGCGAAGGCTGGAAGAGTCCACGCAGAGACCTAGCGAGACTCTGCCAATAAAGGGAATCCGTCCCCTCACGAGCAGTTCTCAACCACGTACAAAGAGCCAGTGAGTCAGCCTAGTAGTAAAGGGGGCCCCAGGATGTGCGGATATGCTAATAAACATATCTAAAGTACTTTTGAATACCAACCTAATAGAACTAAATTGAAAAGGCGAATGTGGTGCAATTCTCCTGAAATGAGACATCAGTTGGGGGAAACTTGCGATCAGCATTGCCTAAGCCAAAGGACATTGCCAAAAGAACAACAGGGACAAATGTGGTGCAATTCTCCTGACAACTGATCAGTTGGGAGAAGCCTGGAAGACCGATTGCCAAAAGTCAAGAGAGAGTGTTGAAAGAAAAAGCTTCAACATACCCTCAGATATTGGATGTCAGTTTGGGGGAAATGGGTACAAGTAATGAATGGTGTCACGCGTCCATGCCAGCCACATTCCGCTGCGACCCACAGACAGCCTCCCAAGCCTTGCGAGTGCCCACACTTACCTTCCGGCATCTTCCTTCTTGGCACCTGTATCCCTGTTGGCACTTGTCCTCTGGGGATAGACACACATATCCTGGTCTCAGGGGTCAGGCTCCGGTGGGCGCCGCCTTGTCTCTTGCACCTCGCATGCGCCATGACCCAGCTCCTGGGTTTAGTACATGCACAGTGTGGCAGCAATGGCACACAGGAGCCTCGCTTTTGTGCCGCAAGCATATTTAAATCCATGGTCGCAGCTGGGTTGATACTGTTTTTCCCCTTTTGGTCCCTGCCTTGTCTTGTCTCTCACTAGTCCTGTCCTGCCATATCCTTATCTGCTTTTTGTACTGACCTTTCCACCCTACCTTCTGGGGTCCCTTCTTGCTCTGGGGCTGCCTGCTCCTTTCCTTCTTGCCTGCCTGCCTGCCATCATCGTCTCACCTGGTCACAATTGTATTCTCTGCTTCTGTGTCATGCGCGCAGGTTCCTGGCGCTTATGGCATAGGTGGAGGTTGGGTCACCATTAGAGTGTTCCTCCACGTTCTTTTCCGTACATAGCTTGCACGTCTAGTCTTTTTTCATCATGGCCGCTGCCGGAAGGTTCTTAGCTGTTTCACTCCCAGCGGTCGGCGCATTGCAACCGCTGACTGCTGCTTGCTCTCTGTGCGGTCATACGCTTGTTTTCCTTTCCATTCCTTTTGCCAGAACTCTTTCTCTTTATTCCTCTCGCGTGCTGGCTCTCGCGCCCTCTCTGTCCTTTCCCCTGTTATTGCTCTCTCTCTCTCGTACGGTTCTCTCCGCTTCTTGTTTTCTGTTTCGTGCAGTATACCCTGTCCTGGGTTCGCCCCCGGGTCCTTCCCGCTATGTCTCTCCCTTTTTTTCCATTTCCCCTTAATCGGAGTCCTCTCTTCTGTCATCCAATTCCTACTTACCTTGCCATCTCGCTGCCATGGGAGACCTGCCCCCTTCCTCACGCGGTCCACTGCCACTCAGGACTATTTCCCAGTTGTTTGTGAATTTCACATTCCTGGTTCCATCAGTTGCTACAGGGATACCTGCCGTGTACCTTTCTGCTCCACGTTTGTTTCATGGACTATTGTTCTCAAGAACTGCAACATTCCACCGGATTCGTGATACCTGTTCTTGGAACCGGAACACTACTGCTTGCTAGGATTCAAGTCTCTTACAGCAAGACTGTACTACCACAGGTTTTTTTGTGCCAACTGGGCTTTTTCCCCGTATCAGTCCTTCTTCGGGAAAGGAGCCACAGGGCTGCTGTTTGTAGGCAGCCACTGTGGCTTCCTCTCGAGGTAGGACCCGCTTCTTAAAAAAGAAAAGGACCACAAATCCAGACGGCATTTAACTGCAAGCAGCCCCAACACCAGTGACACAGGTGAGGAGGAAGAAGGGAGCATTGGCTCAGGGGAGGAGGGACAAGGAGCTAACATTCTGCTCCAGTGGACTTTGCCTAGAGTATCCTGATACCGGATTCAGCTACCATCACTGTGCCTCCCCTGTCAGTGCTCACACTGTTCCTACACCACGAGAATACAGGGAAGGCAACTGCATGGTGTGGGGAGTTGTGCTGACAACACTAGGTATAATATTCCTGGGGTTTTGCCAAACTGATTTCCCGCATCATGAGTGCAACACGTTTGACAGCAATGGATCACCGCGCCAGATCAGGTATGCAACTTTGACGGGACACCGCCCTGACAGAATAAGACGCATGCAATTTTCTGACATGGAAGCAATAGAAGATGAACTACAGAATCTGCGAATGGAAGTGGCTACCTTGTGTCAAGAGAATACCACGCTGAAACAATTGGTGGCCAAGGTGCTATTGCCTCATACACGGAAAGTGCAGTGGCTCATGGTTCCTCAATGAAATATGATGGGGCTCCTCGTAAACTTACAGACATTTGCAATCACTGCTGGATATACTTCCTTTACCGGCCAACGCTTTTCCAGCAGGACAAGGCTAAACCTGGTTATGTTTTGAGCAACCTGATGGGCAATGCCCTCTCCTGGGCTACCCCCTATGTGACTGCCAATAGTCCCATGTTGGACAGTTTTGCAGATTTTGAGAAGGCGTTCATGGAGGTATTTCAATCATCCAATCTGGTTTCCACCGGCCAGAATCATTTGATGGATATACGCCAAGGTTCCATGGACCTGGTTGCTTACCTTTTTGTTTACTAGCTGCCGAAGCAGAATGCCCAGAGGTGACCCAAAGAACGTTGTTCAAATGACGAAATCAAGGATGAACTAGTGCCTAGTCCAGCCCCGGACACTTTGCAAGCTTTGATGGAACTGGTTCTGCTATTAACCACTGCCTCACTCAGAGGAGGAACGAAAGCAAGAAATCAGAACAGTTCTCCTTTCCTCGTCCCACAATGATGACACCTGTACCACCCACATCAAGTAGTAACTAACACACCAGAACCAATGCAGTTGGGGGTTATGATATGATATGATATGGCATTTGTAACGCGCCTATACACAAGTGTTTCAAGGCGCGACGAGGCAGAGAGGGGGGAACAAGGGAAGACAGACAGCGATCCTACTAGGCCAGGTGTCATTCAGATCGCGCAAGTGCATGGGTGGAGGGAAGGGAAAAGTGCAAGGGGAAAGGGAGGGGGGAAGTGCAGTACACGGTAGTGGATCAACAGATAAATGATAGGGCCAGACTGGTGGCAGGTGCAAGGTAAGTGCAGACAAGTGCTGGTAAAGGGGGTTGTAGGGATACAGAGACAATCCCGCAGTGCAGGGGTTGCCAGGGAGGCAGTGCAAGTGGAGAGCGGCCCAGATGCAGGTTGAGTGCAGTTACAGTCAAGAATTTAGCAGGGGAGAGGGGGGGAGAAGGCAGAAGCAAAGAGGAAGGTTTTGAGGTGCTTCCGGAACCGGAGATGGTTCTCCTCAAGTTTCAGGGAGGCAGGAAGGCTGTTCCAGTGGGAGGACCCTGCCGCGGAGAGAGATCTACCCCCAACTCATTTCTTGGAGAAGCGGCTGACCCTGAGGGAGTTGGAGACGGATGAGCGAAGAGCTCGAGAGGGAAGATATTTAGGAAGAGAGAGTTGAAGGTATTTAGGCCCCAGGCCCCAGAAGGCCTTGTGGACAATGCAGAGGGTTTTGAACTTAATCCTCGCAGCCACTGGGAGCCAGTGTAGAGATTTCAGTCCTGGAGAGATACGATCCCTGGGCTTGAGGCCAAGGACAAGTCTCGCAGTCCTGTTCTGGATAATTTGCAGAGGGCGGAGAGTAGAGGCAGGCAGATTTAGATAGAGGCTGTTGCAGTAGTCCAGCTTCGAGAGAACCAGGGCTCGGGAGACAGTGAGCTTCTGGGGGAGGGAGAGGAAAGGAAGAATACCTCTGAGGAGGTGCAGCTGGTAGTGTGACTTCTTAGAGACGTCAGATATGTGAGGAGAGAAGGAGAGTGTGGAGTCGAAGATGACCCCGAGGTTTTTTGCCTTGCAGGTAGGGGCAGGAGGGGGGCCAAGTGTAACGCTCACCTGATTCCCGCAGAGGCGCCGGTCTTGACTGGGTGAATGCCGTATCTTCAAAGGTGATGTGTAACACACGGTTGGCTCTTTGGGCTGGACCTCTGTGCACTGTATGTCTGACTCGAAGAGTAAGATGTCTGCAGATAGAAAATATGGGATTAATGGACTGGGGTTATTGGGTGCCTCTCTCCTCTTCCCTTTCTCTTCTCCTGTAGAACCCCAAAGGTTAACGCCCTCACCTTAGGTAAGTGAACGCCGAGCTCTCCATCTGCCTCGGGGCAGGGTGCCGTAACCAGTTTCTTCACTGGATAAGGGTGCAGGCCTCTTGGCCTCAGAGGACTGCTGTCCGTCGTTAACTGCACGAACGGTAAGTTCTGGGCACTTCAAATGTCTTAAAAGTCTTTTGTAATGATATCTCTTGTTTTGCAGGGTTCCGGCGATGGCGGATGGCGGGCTGATGAGAGTTGAGGATCGAACCCGCGTGAGGAATAGAAGCGCCTGGAAGCACGTAAGTAAGCGCTTGTAGCCTGCTTCACGATGCGCACTAACTGTCCCTTTTATCTTGCAGGTACAAGTTCGGAGCTTTAGAGAAGCTGAAGGGTGCTGGAATACCCACTGGATTCGGCGTGGGAAGGAGTAATGGCACGTGAGTAATAAAGTTGCCCAATGTCTTTAAACGCACCTTCTTTTGTCTTTCAGATGCAGGATGCAGCGCCGAAGGCCTCCGGAGCGTGCGAAGAGCTGGTAAGCTTTTGTCTTTCAGATGCCGGAATGCAGTGCAAAGACCTCCGGAGCATGCGACGAGTAGGTAAGCCTTTGTCTTTCAGATGCCGGAATGCAGCGCGAGGCGTTGGTGACAGCCGATGGACCAGGTAAGAGATGCGCTGCCACTGAAGACCGTAGTGCTAACCTGTTCTTTCTTTGTCTTTACAGGTGCTGCTGAAGACTGGATTCCAGGATGGTAAGCCTTTGTTCCCTTAGGCCCAGGATCAGAAGCAGAAGACACGATGAGCGTTCTGCTGCAGAGAATGCAGAATAACACAAAGCAAGATTCATCCATCGGGTGTGGTTTAAATAGCCTCCTGTAGTGCTTAGGTGTCTCCTTCCACAGCCACGCCTAGGTAAGAAAAGAGTTCCTGCTTTCCAGAAGAGTTCCAGTATTCTGAACCTAGGGAGTGGCTCCTGCCCCACCCAACAGGAAAAGTAGTCCCAAACAGAAGAGGATCAGGGGTTCAACTGGCAGGTAAGTAAGCAGCATGGTCTGCTGCAGGTAAGTCCACCCAAGCATTATGAGCCCGGCGCTTCCAGTGCTGGGACTGGGCATCTTTATGAGCCTGGTGCCACTGGCGCCAGGACAGGGTCCAAAAGGTCCCAATTGGGACTGGCTGGCACTCGGAACCGGGGTTATGGGTCTGCTTCCAAGGGAGTCGGGCAAGTCCTGATCTTTTGGAAGCAGAGATCATGACAGCACCCCCCCTCAAGGCCCCTCCCAAACCGGGCTTCTCCGGGGGTTTGGGCTTGTTAGGAAATGTTCGATGAAATCTTTTGATTAGACGAGGCGCGTGGACGTATTCTGCAGGTTCCCAGGATCTTTCTTGGGGACCGTAGCCTTTCCAGTCAATCAGGTAAAATAGTTTAGATTTGGAGATCTTGGAATCCAGGATGCTTTTGACTTCAAACTCGAGTTCTCCATCAACTAGAATAGGTTTTGGAGATGTAGTTAGTCGGGTTTGAGGTTGCACGGGTTTTAATAGAGAGACGTGGAAGACCGGATGTATCTTCATGTGAGGGGGCAAGTCCAACTTGACCGCTACTGGATTTACTATGGTAGTGATGGAATAGGGACCAAGGTATCTTGGGTTGAATGTGCGTGGTCCTTTTAGAGGTAGATATTTGGTGGATAACCAGACTTCATCTCCTACTTGATATTGGGGGGCTTCCTTCCGATGTTGGTCTGCTCCTTTCTTGTATTGTTCTTTAGCCCTTTGAAGGTGAGAAACGGCTTCCTTAAAGGCTTGGGTGATTGTAGAATGCAGGTGGTCTACTGCTGGTGTTCCAAGATCTTGGAGTGGATCCAACTCCGAGGTTCGAGGGTGACTACCGTATAAAAGAAAAAACGGGGTCTTCCCAGTTCCCGAGTGGACAGAGTTATTGTAGGCATATTCGGCTATCCAAAGGATATCTTTCCAAGTTTTTTCAGTTTGTTGTAGCATGCAGCGCAAATACTGTTCCAGAGTTTGATTGGTCCTCTCGGTTTGTCCGTCGGTTTGAGGGTGGTGGCTGGTCGAAAGTCTCACATCAATTTGAGCCGACCGACAGCAACTTCGCCAAAAATGAGAAATAAATTGACTACCTCGATCCGAAATTAGAACTGAAGGAAAACCGTGCAGTCGGACGATGTTTTCGAGAAATTCTCGGGCCAGAGTTGCTGCTGTTGGTAAGCATTTGAGTGGAATGAAATGCGCCATCTTGGAGAATAGGTCCACGATTACTAGGATCGTATTGTATCCGGAGCATGGAGGTAGATCGGTGATGAAGTCCATAGAAAGCGTATGCCAAGGGCGAGGCGGGATGTCAATAGGGCGTAAGAGGCCGGCTGGTTTTTCCTTTTGACTCTTGTTTTGGGCGCATACTCCACAGGACATTATAAACTCTCTGATATCTTTTTTCCAAGACGGCCACCAGAAGTAGCGCTTGATCTTTTCCGAGGTCTTGGTCATACCGGGATGTCCTTCCATTAAAGAATCGTGATAACAAGAGATTACCTTTTTCTGTAAATCTGTGCTGGGCAGGTATAACCGTTCTTGGAAATATAATAGGTTGTCCTTCACCGTAAAGTCCTTTCCCTGCAGATGCCAATTCTGTATGTCTGCTGGAGTTACCAGTAGCCTGGCTTTATCCTTAACTTCCTCTATGGATTGTGTGGCGATTACACCTAGAATTCTTTGTTCGGGAATGATAGGTACAGGTTTAGGATTGATCAAATGTTCTTCCACTCCCATCCGAGAAAGGGCATCAGCTTTACCGTTTTTTGTACCAGGTCGATAGGTAATTATGAAGTCAAACTCGGCAAAGAATAGTGCCCAACGGAGTTGCCTAGAGGATTGAGCTTTTGCGGTTTTCAAATATTGCAGGTTTCGGTGATCTGTAATCACAGTAACGGTGTGTCGGGCCCCCAGAAGATAATGCCGCCAAGCCTTAAAGGCGGACTTGATAGCTAGAAGTTCCTTATCAGTAATAGTGTAATTGATTTCAGGAGGCGAGAATTTGCGGGACCAAAATGCCACAGGATGCAACTGATTGGTTACTGGGTCCTTTTGTGATAGAACTGCCCCCATGGCAAGGCTTGAAGCATCAGTTTCAACGATGTAGGGGAGTTCTGGGCGAGGATGTTTTAAGATCGGTGCAGAGATAAATCTAGTCTTCAAATTCTGGAAAGCTTGTTCCGCCTCGGTAGACCATTCAAAACGTTTGTTTTTCTTTAACAAGGCGGTGATGGGCTGGACTATTCGAGAGAATTCGGGGATAAACCTGCGGTAAAAGTTAGCAAAGCCTAACATGCTTTGAACACCTTTTACGGAGGATGGCGATGGCCATTTGAGAATTGCATCGACCTTCTTTGAATCCATACGCACTCCGCTAGGTGATAATATGAATCCCAAGAATTCAACTTCAGTCACGTTGAAAACACATTTTTCCAACTTAGCGAAAAGTTTGTGTTGACGCAATCTCTCGAGGACCATTTTTACGTGTTTCCGATGTTCAGTTTCCGATGAAGAATAAACGAGGATGTTGTCAATGTAAACAACAACACACACATCTATGAGCTCTCTGAGGACATCATTCATAAAATATTGAAAGGCGGCCGGGGCATTGCAAAGTCCGAAGGGCATGACCTGATATTCAAATAGCCCATACTTGGTGCGGAAGGCCGTCTTCCATTCATCGCCCTCTTTTACTCGTACCAAGTGGTAGGCTCCTCTAAGATCCAGCTTTGTATATATGCATGCTTTTCTGACTTGGTCCAGGAGTTCAGGGATCAAAGGTAACGGATATCTATTCTTAACGGTGATCTGGTTCAGGGCGCGATAATCTATACAAGTTCTAAGATCCCCTTCTTTTTTTGGAACGAAGAACAAAGCTGAGGAAGCAGGGGACTTGGAAGGATGAATAAACCCATTCGCTAGGTATTGATCCAGGTATTGTCGGAGGTGAAGATTCTCAGGCTCGGTGAGGGCATAAATTCTACTACAAGGAGGAGTAGATCCAGGTATCAGGTCTATCTGGCAGTCATAAGACCTATGAGGAGGTAGAGAGTTAGCCTGATCCTTCCGGAAAACATCTTGGAATTCTAGGTATTCAGGAGGTAACTGGGGAGCCTCCGAGGAAATTGCTGCCAGTGCAACACCAGGTCGAGGGTGACAAGTAGAGGCACATTCTGGAAACTGAACCGTTCTTGCTCGCCAATCGATCTGAGGATTGTGCTTCTCTAACCAAGGAATTCCTAGAATAATCTGGAACTGAGGGGCCTTGATCACATCGAACACGATCTTCTCATCCATCTTGACTTACTAGCGTCACTTCTTGGGTGGTATGCATTACTGGTCCGGAGGCTATCTCCGTACCATCCACCGTAGTAATGACGTCCTTTACAGCCTTTGGACAAAGAGTCAGATTCATCCTAAAAACCATTTCCTGATCCACATAATTGCCGATGGCACAGCTGTCGACGTAAGCTTCAATCGCATGTAATCGATCCGGATGTTCAGGGCTAATGAGGACCATAGGTATCACGAAATGCGAGGTCACTGAACTGGTTTTAACGCTCGGCAAGAGGACCTCTATTCTTGTCGGGCGAGGTCGTTTCCCTGCTCAGAGTTTGTGACCCTGGTAACTGCAGCTCCTACTGCCTTCTTGGCTGGTTTCACCGGACAGTCTCGAAGAAAGTGCCCCGAGTTTCCGCAATGGAGGCATAATTGCAGCTGTTTTCTCCTTTCCCGCTCCTTTTGTGTTAGTGGTCCTTTCAGGCCCCCTATTTGCATGGGTTCCCCGGAGTCTACTCCTTTGGTAGGAGTTGGTGGTTTGGAAAATACTCGAGCATCAAACTTGGAACGATCGGCCTTCCTGTTCTGCAGTCTGTGGTCAATTTGAACGACTAAGTCAATATAGTCCGAACAGTCTTGCGGGGGATTCACTACTTGGGCTAACACATCTTTGAGCTCTCCACGTAGACCTCTATAAAACAGCGTAATCCTTTTGTCCTCAGGCCATCGAGTTTCCACTATCAGTCTGTTGAAAGACGCAATATAAGCCAAAAGGTCTTGATTACCCTGTCGCAATGAAAGGAGCTCATTGTCCAAGGCCTGCCCCTGTGAATGTCTTGCAAACAGTTTTTCCATACTGAGCTGAAAAGCTTGAAAATCATGGAGAACCGGATCATCTTGATTAACTAGAGGGATCGACCAGTCTGCCGCATTGCCACTAAGGTACGAAAGCACGAAAGCTACCTTAGCTTGATCAGTTGGAAAGGCTGCTGGCCGGCATAAGAAGTGCAACCGGCACTGATTAATAAATACTGCAAACCTCTTTGGGTCACCAGAAAATCGTTCGGGCAGAGCCAGAGGTACATTCCCAGGTAGGTTGATCTGCACTGGGTTCGTAGAGGATGTTGAAGGAAGATTTGCCCCTGATGCGGGTAACGGAGTTTGTCCGGCTTGTGACTGTAGCAATTGTCTAGCGAGATCGTCTGTTCGCTCCTTGGAAATAATCAGTTCCCTTCTTAGAGCATTCGTCTCCTGACGGGCTGCATGCACTTCTGCTCTTAGTTCCCCAAGTAACTGGGCTAGCTGGTCGGTATCCGAGGTTTCCATAGCGCCTGGGTGGGAGTTTTGCGGTAGGCTTTGTGTTCTGTAACGCTCACCTGATTCCCGCAGAGGCGCCGGTCTTGACTGGGTGAATGCCGTATCTTCAAAGGTGATGTGTAACACACGGTTGGCTCTTTGGGCTGGACCTCTGTGCACTGTATGTCTGACTCGAAGAGTAAGATGTCTGCAGATAGAAAATATGGGATTAATGAACTGGGGTTATTGGGTGCCTCTCTCCTCTTCCCTTTCTCTTCTCCTGTAGAACCCCAAAGGTTAACGCCCTCACCTTAGGTAAGTGAACGCCGAGCTCTCCATCTGCCTCGGGGCAGGGTGCCATAACCAGTTTCTTCACTGGATAAGGGTGCAGGCCTCTTGACCTCAGAGGACTGCGCTCCGTCGTTAACTGCACGAACGGTAAGTTCTGGGCACTTCAAATGTCTTAAAAGTCTTTTGTAATGATATCTCTTGTTTTGCAGGGTTCCGGCGATGGCGGATGGCGGGCTGATGAGAGTTGAGGATCGAACCCGCGTGAGGAATAGAAGCGCCTGGAAGCACGTAAGTAAGCGCTTGTAGCCTGCTTCACGATGCGCACTAACTGTCCCTTTTATCTTGCAGGTACAAGTTCGGAGCTTTAGAGAAGCTGAAGGGTGCTGGAATACCCACTGGATTCGGCGTGGGAAGGAGTAATGGCACGTGAGTAATAAAGTTGCCCAATGTCTTTAAACGCACCTTCTTTTGTCTTTCAGATGCGGGATGCAGCGCCGAAGGCCTCCGGAGCGTGCGAAGAGCTGGTAAGCTTTTGTCTTTCAGATGCCGGAATGCAGTGCGAAGACCTCCGGAGCATGCGAAGAGTAGGTAAGCCTTTGTCTTTCAGATGCCGGAATGCAGCGCGAGGCGTTGGTGACAGCCGATGGACCAGGTAAGAGATGCGCTGCCACTGAAGACCGTAGTGCTAACCTGTTCTTTCTTTGTCTTTACAGGTGCTGCTGAAGACTGGATTCCAGGATGGTAAGCCTTTGTTCCCTTAGGCCCAGGATCAGAAGCAGAAGACACGATGAGCGTTCTGCTGCAGAGAATGCAGAATAACACAAAGCAAGATTCATCCATCGGGTGTGGTTTAAATAGCCTCCTGTAGTGCTTAGGTGTCTCCTTCCACAGCCACGCCTAGGTAAGAAAAGAGTTCCTGCTTTCCAGAAGAGTTCCAGTATTCTGAACCTAGGGAGTGGCTCCTGCCCCACCCAACAGGAAAAGTAGTCCCAAACAGAAGAGGATCAGGGGTTCAACTGGCAGGTAGGTAAGCAGCATGGTCTGCTGCAGGTAAGTCCACCCAAGCATTATGAGCCCGGCGCTTCCAGCGCTGGGACTGGGCATCTTTATGAGCCTGGTGCCACTGGCGCCAGGACAGGGTCCAAAAGGTCCCAATTGGGACTGGCTGGCACTCGGAACCGGGGTTATGGGTCTGCTTCCAAGGGAGTCGGGCAAGTCCTGATCTTTTGGAAGCAGAGATCATGACACCAAGAGAGGCCGGCCAGAGAGTAGCAGGGAAGGAAGGAGTGGGTGTGCCGATGAGTAGAATCTCAGTCTTACTGGCATTAAGGCAGAGGTCATTGTCGGCACACCATTCCTGGATAGCAGACAGACAGTCAGAGATGAGGGAGGGAGGGGAGGAGGCCGAGGGTAGCCTGAAAATGAGCTGGGTATAATCTGCATAGCACTGAAAAGTTGGGGCAGAGAGCGGCGTTGCGGTGGGCAAGGAGTGCCAGATATTGGTTAAACAGCCAGGGAGAGAGGTTAGATCCCTGGGGACACCACAGGTAGAGAAAAAGATGTCAGAAAGGAAGGACCCCAGTTGGACCTGGGAGGGTCGATTGGAGAGGAAAGAGGTCAGTCACACCAGTGCCTGACCAGTGATACCCAGGTTATCACGGAGACGGTTGAGCAGGATGGCATGGTTGACAGTATCAAAGGCAGAAGAGAGATCGAGCAAAATGAGAACACACGGAGTGTTGGAGTCAAGGTTCGAGAGCAGGTCCTCACGGATGTTCAGGAGAGCAGTTTCCGTGCTTCTGGCAGCTTTGAAGCCAGACTGATGGTCATGAAGACTACCAACAGATTCAGCATGAAGATTAAGCTGGCAGATGGACAGCTTTTCCAGGAGTTTGCCCAGGAAAGGAGTGATGGAGATTGGACTATTGTTAGCTGGGCAGGACGGGTCGGCAGAGAGTTTCTGAAGAAGAGGGTGCACAAGGAGCTTGCCCAGGAAGGGAGTGATGGAAATTGGGCGATAGTTGGCCGGGCAAGAGGGGTCGGAAGAGAGTTTCTTAAGAAGAGGGTGCACATGGGAGTGCTTAAGGGGGGATGGGAAGACTCCAGAGGAGAAGGAGTGGTTGCAAAAGTCAGCCAGGGCAGGAGCCAGGGAATCAATGTGGTCCTTGATAGTTTTGGAGGAACAGGGGCAATCCTGTTTTGACGAGACTTTCATAGATCAGACTTGTCTGGAAACCTCTTCAGTGGAGAGAAGGGGAAAGGCAGAGAAGGAGGAAGGAGGGGTGGCTGCAGAGGGGCCAGAGGAAGAGCAGGGAATAGAGGGAGGGAGGTGGTGGGAGGAGAGTGAGGACAGGGTGTCCTGAGTTTTAGAGATGAAGTGAGCGGCCAGCGCCGTGCAGAGGGCTTGGGAGGGGTTAGGAGAGGTTGAGACTGCAGCAGGGTTGGCCAGCTCCTTGCAGATTTGAAAGCGTTTGGCCGAATTGTTAGATGCCGCAGAGATGCGGGCTTGGATAAGGGCTCTCTTCTTGGTGAGAACGGAGAGCCGGTATTGCCTTTGGAGCAGGCGGCAGGCCAGTTTGTCAGAGGATGAACATGAAGCACGCCATTTCCTCTCTGCCACCCTGCACTTGCGTTTTAGGGTGACGAGATCCGAGTCATACCAGGAGTTACATTTGGCTTTGGGCTTCAGGCGGATTCTCTTGACAGGGGCAAGGATATCAAGAGTATCAGATATAGCAGAGTGGAGGGTAGAGAGGGCTGTGTCAGGGTGGGAGTCAGCCGCAGGGGGAGCGGGGAGGGCGAGAAGATGGCAGCGAAAGCCTCAACTGGCACGCGCTTCATGGGTCGGATGACAGAGAAGGAGGGTGGCAGTGATGAGGGTGGCTTTGCCTGTGGGGTAGGGAAGGTGAGGTGGGAGGATAGGAGAAAGTGATCACTCCAGGAGAGAGGAGTGGAGAGAGGGATGGAGAGGGGAAGGTCAGAAGAGATCAGAGCATCAAAGGTGTGCCCTGCCGAATGAGTCGGCCCAGACGGGAGAATAGAGAGTGAGAGAGAGTCGCAGAGGTTGCGAAAGAGTCCAGAGGGGGGACAGGAGGCATCCAGGTGGATGTTGAAGTCTCCAAGAAAGAGGAGTTGAGTGGTTGAGGACAGGAGTGAGGAGGAGTGGTCCGCCCACTCGGAGAGGAAGGAGGAAATTTGGCCAGGTGGCCGATAGGTAGTAGCCACGGTAAGGGAATGGCTAGGAGAGAGAGAGAGTCGGCAGACAAGGCATTCAAAAGAGGAGTAGGTCTGCGTAGGAGTGACAGTGGCAAGAATCCACTCAGGGAAGATAAGGGCCACACCCCCCCAGCACGGTTGGGCCTGGGCACGGAGAGGATCTTGTAACCGTCAGGTAGGAGTGTGTCAAAGCTGGTGACAGAGCTGGCCGTGAACCATGTCTCAGTGAGACCGAGGACGTCGAGGTCCAGTTCCTCAAGAAGGCGACTTTTATCAGAGGAATGTTTGATGGCAGAGCGAGAGTTAAGAGTGGAAATGTGGAGAAGGTTGCCAACCTTGAAGGACTTCCGGGGAGGGTTACAAATCAGAGGTACGCCCTGCGGAGGTGAGGAGGGAGCAAGAGAGGGGGCAGGGAGGGAGGGTAGAGGCAAGGTAGCCGAGGACAGAGGAGGGGGGACATCAGGAGAGGAAAGGAAGTTGATGAGGCGTGGGAAGCGTCTATAAAAGAGGTGAAGGTTGGCCTGAGGGCCTTGGACCAAGACGGTCCCATTTGTGTAGACATTAATGATGGCCTTAGAGGAGTGGAAGGGGGCCAGGAGGACATCCCAACGGGTGCCACCATTAATGGGAGAAGAGGAGAAAGGAGAGAGCACAGAGACCATATGAAGGGTACGTAGGTCAGGCGAAGGCACGAAAAAAAGGATGTCAGTGAGGGTTTCCTTGGAGGAGGCACTGGTGTAGATGTCAGCGATAGGGAGGCCTGGGTTGGAGACCAGGATGTCATTTTTAAACTTTTTCCTACCAGATTTAGTAAGGAGAGCAGGATAGTCAATGGAGAAGCAGTCAGAGAAGATAGGCGAGATAGAGAGCACCATGGAATGGGAGGGAGTGGGGGGAGGACAGACGAGAGCAAGCGGACAGGAAGTGAACGGTGATCCCTAGTTTACCACATTTCAGAAAACAACAGTAACACAGTAAATGCGTATTAGGTACCCAGTGGAGAGGCCACCTAAGTTTGAGAATCCTGCGAGGGGAGAAAAAGGCCCTAGTTTACCACATTTCAGAAAACAACAGTAACACAGTAAATGCGTATTAGGTACCCAGTGGAGAGGCCACCTAAGTTTGAGAATCCTGCGACGGGAGAAAAAGGCCCTTAGTTTACCACATTTCAGAAAACAACAGTAACACAGTAAATGCGTATTAGGTACCCAGTGGAGAGGCCACCTAAGTTTGAGAATCCTGTGAGGGGAGAAAAAGGCCCTAGTTTACCACATTTCAGAAAACAACAGTAACACAGTAAATGCGTATTAGGTACCCAGTGGAGAGGCCACCTAAGTTTGAGAATCCTGCGACGGGAGAAAAAGGCCCTTAGTTTACCACATTTCAGAAAACAACAGTAACACAGTAAATGCGTATTAGGTACCCAGTGGAGAGGCCACCTAAGTTTGAGAATCCTGTGAGGGGAGAAAAAGGCCCTAGTTTACCACATTTTAGAAAACAACAGTAACACAGTAAATGCATATTAGGTACCCAGTGGAGAGGCCACCTAAGTTTGAGAATCCTGCAAGGGGAGAAAAAGGCCCTAGTTTACCACTAATTGCGGAACACGGTGACATGTAGACACCATGCGAATGAAGTGAACAGGTGTGGGTGGGGTGGGCCGGGAGAGCAGGTGGTGAAGCAAGGTGATAGCTGATGCCTGGCGTCCCCTGCGGACACCTTCAGACACAGAGGGAGCTTCAACCAAGGAGCTGCCCTTTGCCTAAGGGGCCCTTAGCCGAGGGGGCTGCCGGGCAGGGGGGCTGCCAAGGGGGAAACAGTTATAAGGCAGAGGGAGGTGAGGAAGGGGAGGGGGGTGTGTGGGCGGGCAGGGAGGTGGGAAGGGAGAGGAGGACCAGGAAGTGGGAGGGGGGAGCAGGCACAACAACGTGCTCGGAGCGCGAACAGCACAATAGTCCAAAATGCACAAATTTACTCACGGAGGCCCAGAGGGCCTGGCAGGGCTTCCCTTGGCCTGCAATTCCCTCAGGGCTACCAGCGACTGCTCTCTCCCGCTCCACTCAACAAAGAAGCGAGCGGGGGAGCAGCCGTCGAGTAGTCTAGAAGGGACTCGCCAGCCAACCAATCAGAGGGGGGGGTGGGCGGGCAGGGAGGCGGGAAGGGAGAGGAGGACCAGGAAGTGGGAGGGGGGAGCAGGCACAACAACGCGCTCAGAGCGCGAACAGCACAATAGTCCAAAATGCTCCAATTTACTCACTGAGGCCCGGAGGGCCTGGCAGGGCTTCCCTTGGCCTGCAGTTCCCTCAGGGCTACCGGTGACTGCTCTCTCCCGCTCCACTCAACAAAGAAGCAAGCGGGGGGAGCAGCTGTCGAGTAGTCCAGAAGGGACTAGCCAGCCAACCAATCTTCAGATCAGGGAGGCGGGAAGGGAGAGGAGGACCAGGAAGTTGGAGGGGGGAGCAGGCACAACAACACGCTCGGAGCATGAACAGCACAATAGTCCAAAATGCACAAATTTACTCACGAAGGCCCGGAGGGCCTGGCAGGGCTTCCCTTGGTCTGCAGTTCCCTCAGGGCTACCGTCGACTGCTCTCTCCCGCTCCACTCAACAAAGAGTGGGGTTATGCATGAACCTCTTACCGAAGCAGAACGGAAATGAAGACGTCTAAACTGTGTATGTATGTACAGTGGGGGCACAGCACATTTTCTCTGGAAATGTCCTCTGAGACCACCAAAATCGATGGAAAACTAGTTGGCTTGTTGTCTGTTGTCTACAGAGATGGTGTCTACAGAGAGGGTGTCAACAGTCCCCACCAGCAATCCAACCCTCCAGAAAAAATAACTGATGCCAGCCTCTCCACTGTTTGTTCTGAAGAAACTATTGACATGGAACACCAAATCATTTTCCACAGATGCACTTGTGGACTCGGGGGCATCTGGGAATGATATCAATCACAACATGGCAGAAAAGGCCAGTATCCCATTTGTCAATATGAAAATCCCTACACTGGTGGAGGTTATTGGCGGTACACCCTTGGCCTCTGGTCCCATCAGACAACATACCCATACATTACTGTTGCATATTTCGGACCATCAGGAACTCATTGCTCTGGACATAATCCAATCACCTTCCTACCCTGTGGTGTTGGGTCTTCCGTGGTTAACCAGGCACAACCCCTACTTCAATTGGGAAACATGTGCCATCATTTTTTGTTCCACCCTGTGTACAAAAGTCTGTTAAAAACAATCATGGAACAAACACGCTCTATCGCTGTTGATTCCCATCTCAATGGAATGGTGCCAGTCTGTTCTCTTTCTTCGATTCCTACTAGCATAATTTAGGTGGTGTTTTTCTAAACCTGAATCTATTCTGTTACCTCCTCATAGGCCATACCATTGTGACATCACCTTACTGCCTGGCAAACAGATACCCCACGGAGGGATATATTCCCTGACACCACATGAAAAGGAAGTGTTACAGAAGTATATCCAAGAAAGTCTGGACAAGGGCTACATTGTGCCCTCCAAGTCCCTGGCAGGGACCCCTCTTTTCTTTGTACCCAAGAAAGAAGGAACCCTACGACATTGTGTGGACGATCGTGATATCAATGAGATAACTAAAAAAGACACACGGTTTAGTTTCTTTAGTCTCTATTCAGCCCCGAGTGGCCTCGTGGCATTTGCCCCTTTGCACCTGAAGTTTATCTAAATTGAGTACCTATGTCGACATTTAATAAGTTATTGTTTATTTAATTATTGATGTGTTAGTGCCTCCCGCCCGCCTTCTTTTGTTCACTTTTTCCTTAGCGGCCACACACTAGGGAGGGCACACGAATATTGAACTCATATTTAGTACATGGACCAGTATGTCCTTCACAAAAATAGACTAGACTACTAATAATAGAGCTGAGACCTTAGGTTTCAGCACAGAGGAAGCTAACCGCATTTTATCACTTATTAAACTAACGGGGGAGGAGTTATTAACCTCGGAGAAACCAGAGGCACTCATTAAACAACTAGAGTGGAAAATACGACGGGAAGTTAATCTCAAACTACATGCATCAACATTAGCTCAGTATTACAAGGCACAGAGGATCCCAAGGGGGTTAAGGGTTAATCTTGAACCTACATTGTGCAAGGAAAATCCCACTTTCGTGAAAAGATGGCGCCAGATTCTTAACAAGTGCTCATTGGATCTTATACTCCTTACAATTGAAGAGCTTGCACAGAGCATTAAGACTCTAGACAAAGATATTGAAAACCTCAAAACATCTTTAACCAAATGCTATTCTGCTGATCAACTCCAAGAAGTTCTAGACGACACAAATAAAAAAATACAATAGTACAGGCAGGAGTTACAAACAAAGAAAATTCGTAAATTCAGACGGGATACGCTCGATTATAAGTTGGATATTGTTTATACATGGCAAGAATACTATGGGCATCGCCCTAGTAACCGATATCAAGGCAAAACACCAAAATCAGGAGCTGATCATACCCGGGTCACGTCTTCAGACGCCTCAAGCACAGAATTAGACCCGGCTACAGAGCCTGAATCTATACAGCCTGCGGAATCTAGCAGTACTATAACAACAGACGCAGAGGTGCATTTTTTGGAAAAAGATCTATCAGACGCGGACAAAAAAAGAAATCCCCCCAGAAAGAAGACACAGAAAAAGACATAGTAGTGAATATATCCTCTTACAGACTCTCCCGTCTAGAACTGCAGGTGCTGAGAAAAGGGCTCTCATTCGTTCCACAGAACAACAGTACACTTCTGAAAGAGAAGATCGACTTCTTCAAGTTACTTAGGAAAATGAAGTTGAAACTATTCTTTGCAGGCTTGGAAGAAGATGGCCAGGAAGGCGATGAGGGATCGGAGTACCTCGAGATACGTCCAAAGAGCGAGTTCAACTCGCCAGTACAGAATCATGTCCTTTCAACCTTTGAGAAGGCAATACTCCAAGACCTGAACAAACTGCAGTATAAGAGCAAAGGACTAGGCAACTTTTCGGCTCGAGAGCGCCAAACATTGAAGAACTTGTTGGATAACAACGCAATAATTTTTAAACTTGTGCTGATGGATAAACATGATTACTTGGAGGAAATAGAACGGCAGTTGTCCGACAAGGAAACGTATCAGGAAATTTTGTTTAATCCGACTACACGAGGAATGGCCTTGATAGAGGAAACGCTGGATGAAGCAGAAAAGAGGGAGGTTATATCTGAGAAAACACAGAGGTTTTTGTGGAATAAGCACCCGTTAGCACCGGTCTTATATATACTTCCTAAAATTCACAAAAGGCTTGTGAAACCTCCAGGACACCCAATAATTGCTGCAACAGAGAGCCTTTTGGAGCCACTCGCACAGTACTTGGACAGGATCCTACAACCCTTAATACAGAACACACCCACGTATTTGAGGGACAGCATGGCTTTTTGAAAAAACTTCAAGGAGTACAGTTTGTTGAAGGGCGGGACACACTATTTACAATGGATGTGACGTCACTGTATACAAATATAGCCCACGAATCGGGATTGGAGGCAGTGGAATGGCTGTTACTAAACTCAGAGGATTGCTAAGGAGACCGAGTTTTTGTATTGACCATACTTAAGCTTGTTCTGATGAACAACTTTTTTAAGTTCGATGAGAGAAACTTTTTGCAAATTTCAGGAAACTAGCATGGGGGCAGCAATGGCTCCTTGCTATGCAAATATATATATATGTATTTTCTCGAGCACGAACACGTGATTACATCACCAAGATGGTCGAGGCACCTGACCATGTACACACAATATATTGACGACATTTTCTGGATCTGGAATGGACCGGAAGATGAACTACAAGACTTTTTCAATATGATGAACCAGATGCATCTGAGAATCCAATCTACAACCCTTACGAGTAAGTCTAGCATTCACTTCTTGGACATTGAGATCTATGTGCAAGCACAGAAATTGGAGACCCGGATCTTTTTCGAAAGCGACTGACAGGAATAGTCTGCTTCTTGCGGCTAGCTTTCACCCACAGAGAACATTGGACAGCGTCCCCCTGAGCCAATTTCTAAGGTACAGGCAAAATATTTCAGAGCCATCGGAATATACACGCCAATCTGCAATGTTGGAGAAGATATTCCAGGAAAGGGGCTATGAGCATAGACTCATAGACAGTGTGAAAGACAGAGTGAGCAAAATTCTGAGAGAGACGTTGCTTACACCGAAAGCTCAGAAGACCGGCGAAACACTTGTATATGTCACGAAACACTCTACGCAAAGTAAAAGAATTAAGAGAATAATACAGAAACATTGGGCAATGCTACAATTTGGTGATAACAATAATAAAGTCTGTGGAGATGGTGTGCCAAGGATAAGGGGGTTGTTCCAGGGGCTGTAATATTCCGACAGGTCTGTTCTTACTGCTTTTGCTTTGTGCACATACTGGACACCTCAAGGTGTATTGTTGAACGTGTTGAGCCATTTTGGGCCAGCAGAACTGTCTGAAAATCAGTTCCAATGTGGCTTTTTTCCCCCCAGTGACCGGCCATCCGGGAGAAATGAAAACATGCCATCACAGCAGTATGAAGCACATCAGTGGAAACATACAATTTGCTGTAACGGAGCACCCAAGCCGTTCACAATCTTATTGACATCTGCCAGTATGTTACTTAGCTGGACATGTTACTTGTGTTAGACAAAGCACATCAAATCAAATTCAAGGTTCATACCCCTTGGGCTGAGACAGTCCAATAGTTCTATCCATAGAATTTCTCTCTGTTGGAGCTTCCTTGAAATGTCACCACCCCTCGACCCCACTTTAACCTGTTTGAGTATGACACATTTTAATTGTGCCACTGTGTGCCTGGCTTCTGCAAAATGTACCGCTACTGGTGATTTCTGGCTCTTGGTATGGATGCTAGATTTATGCTCCATCCAGCGTATCTTGGCCTTCCTAGTGGTCCTCCCCACAGAGTAGTAGCCAAAAGGGCATTTCAGGCCATAAATAACGTTCACTACAGCCCCTGGAACAACCCCCATATCCTTGGCACACCATCTCCACAGATTTTATTATTGTTATCACCAAATTGTTATAAAGTGCAACATGCCCACGGGCCTCAGTGCACAGGGAAGGACAAAAGGGAGTGGAGAAAAACAAGTTAAGCCAGGGGAACACTGACGAGGCACAAAGTAGGAAGAGTAAGGGGGCAAAAGAATCAAACAGGGTCACAACAGAGTCAAGGAAAACTATCAGAGAATGGAACAGGCCAGAGGAGCGCAGACAGGACCCAGATTAATAATTAGTATTAGAGATAAATGTTTTCAGAGATTCTTAAAATGGGTGAGATCCGAGCAATTTCAGAGTTCACCAGGAATAGCATTACAGAGTCTATGGGCAACCACATCAAAGCTTGTACCGCCAAAACCTTCTAGCTTGTAGTGTGGTTGGGAAGGTTTCATGGAACGGCTGGAACAAAGGGAGCGGTTAGAAGGAGCACGAATAATCCTCTTGGTCAAGTAAGCAGGGGCCTTGGCCGCCAAGCATTTATGCGTCAGGGTGAGCAACTTCTACATAGTATGTTGTTTAACGGGAAGCCAGTGCAAAGATCTACGTGCGTACGTGACATGGTCTCTTCTAGTGAGGCCACAACAGCTCTCACTGTATTATTCTGGGGTACTTGCAAAACAGCAAGATTAGATTTAGAGTTATTATCTAGGAGGCTATTGCAGTAATCTAATCTAGAATTAACAAGGGTGGTAACTAAAGAAGCAGTGTTAGATTCAGACCGATAAGGCTCAATCTACCTAATAAGTCTAGTAGTATAGGCGCAGGAATCCTTAACCTGTCCCTTCATGTTAAGATTAGTGTCCAAGTAGACATCCAGGGTTTTAACCGAGGGGCTAACTTTAATAAAACAGTCTGCAATTTTAAATTGGGAATATCTCTGATCAAGTTTGGCTAGGCGTTGGCAGGATCCTATGAACATGACTTCAGTCTTGCTCCCATTAAGGGCTAGGGAGTTAGCACTCATCCATCTTTCAATCAAATCATATGTGTCCGAGATAGTTTGTTTGGTCCTTATCATAATCTCCAGTCAATTTAATAAACACCTCAGTATCATCGGCGTAGTTGGTATAACCTATGCCTGAACTATCTAAAAGATCAAAAAGAGGGCGAGTGTTCTGATTGAATAATGTGGGGGAGACACCACAGGTAAGGGTGACCGGGAAAGATTGGAAGCTACCAGAGTTTTCACAAGCAGTTCAGGGGCCTAAAAAAGAAGCAAATCAAGAAAGCGCAGATCGTAGAACTCCCTGCTTCTAAAAAATGTACTTGCATTATGGTTGTGCCCGACTTTCAGTAAAATGGGCCACTTTATTCCTCTTCACAAATTACCTACTGCAGTTCAGATGGCACATGTTTTTCTCCACGACATATATACGGTCTATGCAGTCTACTGGAGAAAATCATTTCCGATAGAGGGTCCCAGTACATCTCACGGTTTTGGAAGGCTCTGTGCCAAAATCTAGAAATTCAAAGTGCTGTCAGTTCTGGTTACCACCTGCAAACAAATGCCCAAACAGAACGCACTAACCAAACATTAGAACAATATCTGCGTTGCTATGCCAACGCCACGCAAGATAACTGGGCAGAACAACTAGATGTGGCTGAAGCGGCTTACAACACCCTACATACTGTTACAGGATGCAGACCTTTTTTGTGTATATACCGCCAGCACTCGAAACTTGTTCCTATGGACAAACCCATTAACAGTGCGGTTCCCATGGCAGATGAACTGATGGCTCAGATCAGATCTAGGACCAACACTGTTTTGCAGAAACCACTCTCACTTCAACCAAGCAGAGTGATAAAGAACACGCTGACAGACGCATGTCCCCAAGACTGACCTTCAAGTGGGAGATACGGTCTGGCCTTCGGCAAAGAATCTACCTCTTTCTAACCTGCCTACCAAGTTGGCACCCCACTTCTTGGATCCTTTTCATATCATACATTGTGTGAGCCCTGTTTCTTTCCATCACCAGTTACTGCCTTGTTGGCGGTTGCATCCTGTTTTTCCTGTTTCTCTGTTGAAACCTCATTCACCTGACCCCTTTGGGCACACACCTCTTCCACCTCCTCCTGTCATGTGTGGTGCAGAACCAGAGTATGTAGGGGTGGTTGTACTATCTGGTGGACTGGGAAGGCTACGCACTCTGTCATTGCTCCTGGCAACTGGCCACGTTTGTTCATGCCCCTTGCCTTGTGCGGGCCTTCCATCTGCAGTTCCCTTGGAAAGCCAGTGCCCCTGGGCTCCCCGGGAGGGATCATGGAGTCACGCATCCACGCCAGGCCACACGTCGCTGTGCCCCACAGACTCCCTCCCAAGTCACGTACAGTGCCCACTTACTTGCCGGCATCTTCCTTCTTGGCACCTGTATCCCTGTTGGTGCATGTACCCTGGGCATAGACACACATATCCTGGTCTCGGGGGTCATGCTTTATTGGACGTTGCCATGCTCTTGTACCGCTCATGCGCCGTGGCCTAGCTCCTGGGTTTAGCACAAGCGCGGTGTGGTGGCAATGGCGCTGGTTGGCAGAATCTGTCAATCAGGTACACAGGAGCCTCTCTTTCATGTCACAGGCATATTTAAATCCCTGGTCACAGCTGTCAAGCTTGTTTTATTGTGCTGTTTTTCCCCTCTTTGTCCCTGCCTTGTCTTGTGCAATCTCTCTACCTGGTCCTGTCGTGCCATATCCTTACCTGCTTTTCGCCCTGACCTTTCCACCCTGCCTTCTGGAGTACCTTCTTGCTCTGGGGCTGCCTGCTCCTTTCCTTCTTGCCTGCCTGCCTGCCATCATCTTCTCACTGGGCACAGTTATATCCTCTGCTTCTGCTCCAGTGGACTTCACCTAGAGTAGCCTGATACCGGATTCAGCTAATATCGCTGTGCCTTCGCTATCAGTGTTTGCACATATCCTACACCACACAAATACAGGGGAGGCATCCACGAGGTGTGGGGAGTTGGGCTGACCACACTAAGTATCATATTCTTGGGGTTTTGCCAAACTGATTTCCCACATCACAAGTGCAACACATCTGACGTAATATTGTCACAACAGATCACCACGCCAGATCAGGTATGCAAATCTGGTGGGACGCTGCCCTTGACAAAGAGGTGAAGTCAAAAAAGTTGCTAGTGAAGAAGCACAGTTGTGTGATACTTAAGGAGAAGGTGGATGTGCAGAAAAGCCTGATAAGGATATCAGGTAGTGAAACATTTTTGGATAAGGATACCTGGCAGGAGTATACACCAGGGGATCTGAGTGAACCAAAAGAGGGATATTCCTGGCAGGAAAGTAAACCAGGATATCAAGAGTTTTCAGTTGATGAGTTTCCTGGCAGTAGAGTGTACCAGGAAACTCACTTTGAATTGGTAAGTTAAAAAGAGACTTGGTCATGGTAAATTCTTGTTTCCTTTAAACATTTTGTCAACTAGAAACTTTGAAAAGACTTGCATTTTAGCATACTTAATGTAATGCCTTTAAGCGACTGGTTTTTCTATAGAACATTGTGAACAGTTTGCCTGAAATAATCCAGGGGAAGGGAGCCAACCGTTGAATACAAGAAGTGTTTTGGTGGAAGTTATATGCTTGAGTTATTGCACTTTTCTGTTGAATTGAACTTTGAAACATTAAACTTGCATATTCTTTTTGTATGTATTAGTGTGAGGGTCAGATTGAGTTTGGACACAAGGTCTTCCTGTTTTGGTTTTAGTTTCATAGGAAGGGACACTCTTGTTGTGATAGGGAAAGTTAGGCATTTATCCAAATCCCTTTCTGTTAATGAAATGGCTAATGTTGAGAATAATACCCATTTGTGTCTGCCTCCCATTTCTGACCCCTCACAATGTGCAATGGAATTAATCTTCAAAACGTTGATGGATGCTTTAACTATTGTGGCTCGTCAGAAGAAGGACGCGGACACTCTGAGCACCTTTCAAAGACGGGTTTATTAAAGAATAAGAGTAAGGCCTAACTTTCCCTATTACTATGGGGTGTTCCCTACCTATCAAACTAACTAAAGTGCTTGTCAGTCATCTGTGAATGTCCCAAAGAATATGTCCACAGTCCAAAAAGAACCCTAACTGACCCTGCCACTATTCTAACAACTAAACACAGGAGAATGACTCCCTTCTCCTGGGGTTTGCTTCTTGAAATTCTCTTCTTCTTGGTTCTCTTTAATAGGTGATTTTTAAACAGTCTTTTGTGACTTCCTTAACCAGTTCATGTAACTCTTTCAAGATTTTATTAGACTTAAGTTCTTTCTCAATATTGGTTTCTTTGACCTTGGACTAAAACTTGGACGTATTAATGAATTTTGCATAATGTGGGTCCATGTTTGCCTTCCAGGTGATTATAATTCACTTTCTTTTCTAGATAGTCCTTCTTGTCTTTTCCACACTCTAGGGGTTTCTTTACCTTTCAAGTCCTTGCATTCTATTTCAATTAGGTTCCCCTCTTTCCTTTTCCAATAAAGGGGTACTTCCCCCTCCTTTCCCAGGGTAGAGATATCCAGACTCCACTATTCTCCCTCTTGGAATTTTCTTCTCATCTTCTCAATTCATAATATTATTTCTGTTCATAGGATTCTCCTTCTACTTTATAGTCTCTGGCTTTTGACATGTATAGTATTCTGCCTTTCTCCTAAGGCGTTTGTCTCATAGTTTTTGTTTCTCTCAATATTTAGTGAATTCCTATTTCTCTCGTTATCATCGTGCCACTTTCTTAATTTCCCCAGTGGTCTCCCGGACATCCCATTCTCCCTGTTACCTTGGATTTTTTGGGACAACGTCTCCTGGGACTTCGTTCGTTTGGGGTTCGTTGTACTCTTTGGTTTCTCAGCTTCTCCGTTCACTCTGGTGTCCCACATTCCATGCTATCTTTCGGGACGGTTTGGTCGTCCTGTGGGTATCGGAAGGTATGCGGTTTTGCCACTTAGTGGTTTCAGCATTGTTCTGTCGACCGCTAGTACACCACGAAGTCACTGTGGTCACGCCACCACCATCAGCTTCTCACTCTCTCCTTCTCAAAGGACACTTTGCATCCAGCACTCTGCTTTCAGCTCCCGGGCAGTTTCCAAACTCCCTGACTACGCGGGTTGCAGAGTCGCCTCCCTTCTCAGCTGCTACTTCACCCTGGGCCTTCTCTAACTCTAGCTGACGTTCGCGTCTCTCTCCCTCCGCTTGTTGCAGCGTCTCTCTCTGTTGCAGTCTTCCCCCTCCCAGTTAAATTGGGATTTCTATTTAAAGTGATATGCTCTCTTTCTTGTTGACAATAACACATGTTACTTCTTTTTTCATACAAGTCTCTGCATTGTATATTGTTTTGTAAGTCTGATAGTCCCAAATAGGCAACTTCAGGGAATCCTTTAGGGAGTTCCTCAAAGGAACAGGAGTCCTTGTTCCGAGAGGGGGGTTTCTCCCAGTGAGGTCCCACTTGCCTTGACCCCTAAGGACGGTGTTGTGTAGTGGGCTCACATCCCTAACCTCAAAGGGGAGGCTCCTCCTTGGGGAGAAGCAATTAATTCCCTCGGTTTGTCACATACCCTTCTCGTATGCTCATGGCTGCCCCTTCTTGATTGACAGTAAAGCAGCTTAAGAAGCCAACATTCCCTTGTTCTTGCCAGTTTCGATATTCGACAGTAAAACAAAAAGGTTGTAAGTACAAGGAACACCTCATTACTCTGGCATTGGTGTCCTTTAGTAAGCTCATCCAGGTCAAAGTAGAGTGGTCCCTAATTAGTCTGAATTTTTTGCCAGTCAGATAGTATCTGAAGTACCTGATAGCCCATTTCAGTAATCGAGGTATTGCAAGAAAGAGTCCGTAAAGTCCTTACAAGTATGTAATGAATCGTTTGTAGTCCACGTGACGTAAATTAAGTGGGCCTGCCTGACTCAATAAAAGGCAGAGTGTGCATATCTGTGTTTACCAACTTCATGAAGACCTAAGCAGATTTTGCTACATGGGGTAAAAAGCATTTCCCCTTGTGGTATTTCTGGAAATTAGCCTGAGTAGAAGTTATCCACCCGTTTGGCGGTAATGCATACAGCTTTCCAGAAATACAGCATGCAGTATTTTTGGAACGCTGTAGTAATTATTTTTCTAAATGTATTAATTCATTTCCACCCACATTTTGAAAATGGAAATAGAATGCATACAGTTGTAGCTGTTCATAGTGCTTCTGTATAATATTGCTTTCAATGCAAACAGGGGTATATATTTGTGGAAACTTTTACGCATTACTTGTGCCCATCAAAAACGTTTTGCTGTGTTAGAGGGAAACGCATATACTTCTCTTCAGTACAGGCAACAAAACGTCTTAAAAACTTCTGGAACGTTTTTACATTTTCACCTCCTCCTTTGCCTGGAGGTAAAACCTGCAGTACAGAAATTAGATATGTTAAATGTTAAAGGTATTTGTACCGCGCACCGTCACCAACGGAATTGGTCCCGAGGCGCTCTGGCGGATCTGTAAACGATAAGGTGGGATGGGTTAGTAAGGTGAAGAGGGAGTAGGATAGTGAGAGGAGTGGTGTTCTGGTGTACACCGGGTGCTGAGCTTTGGTGCGGGTATTGGATCGGTGTCAGTCCACGTGTGCTGTTGCTCCGGCTTATGTGTTGTTGCACTGTTGTGAAGTGCGTGCGGCTTGTTGTGCGAGAGATGGTTGTGTGAGTTTTTTGAGTGAAATTAGTATGCAGAGTTTGAGCTTATATTGGTTAGTGGGTTACCTGACCTTTAGCATGTTAACATTCACAGTTTTGTCTAAGTGATATGCGAGAGAAAAGAGAGATAGTTAGTGCATGCGGTATTTTGATGGACGACTGCATAGGCTCATAATGAGGCAGGAGGTAAAAATATGTGATACTCCTCAATACCACCTGCCTTAACCGTTATCGCCACACACTTAACGAGTCCTCCTGTCTGTCTACATTTTTTTAGCACTCTGCTGTCTTCAGCTTGTTTTCAACAAATCTGCTCCCGATCTGTAAAGTAGTGTTTCTGTGTTTTGTATTTTATATTTAATGCTGAGTATTGTTATGGTTTTCGAAATTAACTCGGAGTGATAATACGGGAAGTAAGACGTACAAGTGGAGACGTGTATTGTTTCTGGTACGAAGTTAGTGTGTACAAAGGTGAATGAACTAAATTGATCTGCGTGTCAGCTGGCAGGCGGGAATGTGACTAGAAGGAAATATGACTCACCTCGTACTTTGCTATTGAAAGCATTTCATGACCAGCCGACCCTCGTCTCTTGCAAGCCTCATAGTCCAAGCCATGGCTTGTGGGGCAAAGGCAACTGTATGTCACGTCTCACCCACCAACTTAAAACAGCGCGTTTGCAGCACTCACTTTCACGCCCACGTCGTCATGCCAGAAAGGGGCGCGGACAGTGCTCCCGTGAACACGTTTTCAACCGATAATGCCTTATGATAAGTACAATGCCCCAACCCTGCTTGCAAAGGCATCTTTTGTCGCTTTGTTCAAAAATATGTTAAAGCGGCCTACAAGTGGTGTGTGTGTGATCTAACCAGAACTATCCGGGATTCAACTGTTTGCAAGATGTTAAATGTTAAAGGTATTTGTACCGCACTGTCACCAACGGAATTGGTCCCCAGGCGCTCTGGCGGATCTGTAAACAATAAGGTGGGATGGGTTTGTAAGGTGAAGAGGGAGTAGGATAGTGACAGTAGTGTGCAAAGGTAGCGGGCGCCCCTCTAGCAGGCGCCCCTCTCTCGACAGAACAAGGCCTGATAACCTGTTCAGTGGTTATTAACCACTTGAGAGTTCGCAGCCACTGCTTTTACTCACTGTGCCTTTCACAGATGGGAAATATCCATTTGCATATCAGTCTTTGTCCTGCCCAGGGGCAGTCCAGCACCGAAATGCAATGGCAATTCCAACCTGAACGAGAGTACCACCAGCAACCCTATACACGTGTTTCACCCTTGTTGGGGATCATCAGTGAGGTGAAGCTGATGCCTCTCTAAGCACAGTGAGAGGGAGACCACGTCTGGTTGCCCCCAGGAGACCTAGGGTTACCAATCCCAGGTTCCTTGAAATTTAGTTTGCAAAGGTAGCGGGCGCCCCTCTCTCGACGCAAGGTAGCGGGCCCCCTCTCTCGACAGAACAAGGCCTGATAACCTGTTCAGTGGTTATTAACCACTTGAGAGTTCGCAGCCACTGCTTTTACTCACTGTGCCTTTCACAGATGGGAAATATCCATTTGCATATCAGTCTTTGTCCTGCCCAGGGGCAGTCCAGCACCGAAATGCAATGGCAATTCCAACCTGAACGAGAGTACCACCAGCAACCCCATACACGTGTTTCACCCTTGTTGGGGATCATCAGTGAGGTGAAGCTGACGTCTCTCTAAGCACAGTGAGAGGGAAATTAAGCCTGGTTGCCCCCAGGAGACCTAGGGTTACCAATCCCAGGTTCCTTGAAAAATAGTTTTGCAAAGGTAGCGGGCGCCCCTCTCTCGAAAGAACAGACTTGATAACCTGTTAGGTGGTTATTAACCACTTGAGAGTTCGCAGCCACTGCTTTTACTCACTGTGCCTTTCACAGATGGGAAATATCCATTTGCATATCAGTCTTTGTCCTGCCCAGGGGCAGTCCAGCACCGAAATGCAATGGCAATTCCAACCTGAACGAGAGTACCACCAGCAACCCCATACACGTGTTTCACCCTTGTTGGGGATCATCAGTGAGGTGAAGCTGATGCCTCTCTAAGCACAGTGAGAGGGAGACCACGTCTGGTTGCCCCCAGGAGACCTAGGGTTACCAATCCCAGGTTCCTTGAAATTTAGTTTGCAAAGGTAGCGGGCGCCCCTCTCTCGACAGAACAAGGCCTGATAACCTGTTCAGTGGTTATTAACCACTTGAGAGTTCGCAGCCACTGCTTTTACTCACTGTGCCTTTCACAGATGGGAAATATCCATTTGCATATCAGTCTTTGTCCTGCCCAGGGGCAGTCCAGCACCGAAATGCAATGGCAATTCCAACCTGAACGAGAGTACCACCAGCAACCCCATACACGTGTTTCACCCTTGTTGGGGATCATCAGTGAGGTGAAGCTGATGCCTCTCTAAGCACAGTGAGAGGGAGACCACGTCTGGTTGCCCCCAGGAGACCTAGGGTTACCAATCCCAGGTTCCTTGAAATTTAGTTTGCAAAGGTAGCGGGCGCCCCTCTCTCGACAGAACAAGGCCTGATAACCTGTTCAGTGGTTATTAACCACTTGAGAGTTCGCAGCCACTGCTTTTACTCACTACAGTAGTGGTGTTCTGTTGGCAGCTTCAGCTTGGTATACACCAGATACTGAGCTTTGGTGCAGGTATTGGATCGGTGTCAGTCCGCGTGTGCTGTTGCTCCGGCTTATGTGTTGTTGCAGTGTTGTGAAGTGCGTGCGGCTTGTGGTGCGAGAGATGGCTGTGTTAGTTTTTGAGTGAGATAAGTATGCAGAGTCTGAGGTTATATTGGTTAGTGGGTTACCTGACCTTTAGCATGCTAATATTCACAGTTTTCTCTAAGTGTTGCACTTGTTGGCCTTCACAGTCCTATCTAGAAGCGGCGCATGCAATGTTCACAGTTCTATCTAGGTGTGGGCATGCTAACATTCACAATCTTATCTAGGAGCGGCGCAGGCTGGTGTTCACAGTTCTAAGTGTGGCATGTGTTAACATTCGAGTTTCATCTAGGCGCGGGCATGCTATCCTTCAATCAAAAACCTATCTAGATGCGACGCAGGCCAATGTTCCCCTTCTATCCAAGCTTGATCATGCCGACATTCACAATTCTATCCAAGTGTGGACATGCTAATATTCACAATTCCATCTAGATGCGACGCAGGCTAATGTTCACGATTCTATCTAAGTGTGGACATGCTAATATTTACAATTCTATCTTAAGTGTGGACATGCTAATATTTACGATTCTATCTGAGTGTGGACATGCTAATATTTACCATTCTATCCAAGTGTGGACATGCTAATATTCACAATTCCATCTAGATGCGACGCAGGCTAATGTTCACAATTCTATCTAAGTGTGGACATGCTAATATTTCCAATGCTATCCAAGTGTGGACATGCTAATATTTCCAATTCTATCTAGATGCGAGGCAGGCTAGTGTTCACAATTCTATCTAAGTGTGGACATGCTAATATTTCCAATGCTATCCAAGTGTGGACATGCTAATATTATGGCACTCTATGTTATTGGGAGGTAAGATAGAGTGGCAGTGGTTTTCTGGAGTAGAGTGATTGCTCTACTCCCCGCCCATGCCACACTCACAGTTTTTGTTGGTGTTTGTTGACTGCTGGCTTCCTTGGCCTCCCCTGCGGACACCTGCAGATACATCTTGGAGCCGCCAATGTTGGAGCCGCCCTTGGCCTTGGGGCCCTTAGCCACAGGGGCTGCCGGGCAGAGGGCTGCCCTGGGAAAGTCGAGGATAGAGGGGAGGTGGACCAATCAGGGCCCGAGGGATGGAGGGGGAGGCGGGACTAAGCAGGTGAAGCCTGCAATGCTGACTCTTGGCCCACGAGGGCCGTGCCGGAAGCACCATGATGGAACAATGGGGGCGCAGGGACCACCAGACTGAAGCTCACCTGAGTGCCGGAGTGGAAATGGCACAGGGAGCTGGGATGCAGAGGGTTAGGCCCTCGTTGCACCCTCGGATGCAGTCATCCAATCAGGGCCTGGGGGATGGAGGGGGGGCGGGACTAAGCAGGGGAAGCCTGCAATGCTGACTCTTGGCCTGCGAGGGCCGCGCCGGAAGCACCATGATGGGACAATGGGGGCGCAGAGACCACTAGACTGAAGCTCACCTGAGTGCCGGAGTGGAAATGGCACCGGGAGCTGGGATGCAGAGGGTTAGGCCCTCGTTGCACCCACGGATGCATTCATCCAATCAGGGCCCGGTGGATGGAGGGGGAGGCGGGACTAAGCAGGGGAAGCCTGCAATGCTGACTCTTGGCCCGCGAGGGCCGCGCCGGAAGCACCATGATGGGACAATGGGGGCGCAGGGAACACCAGACTGCGGGTTTTCAGATCATGAACGGTATTCTATGCTATTTTGCAGCACTGGAGCGGCTTGTAGTTGCAGACTGGAATATCGGTGAAAGGAGCAGAGCAGCTAGGGTTGAAACTGCCTTTAATATCTATTCAATGAGGTCGACGAACACATAGATCCCTTTTCTCTACTGGAAGTTCTACCTCCTCTGATTGCACTTTGAATGATCCCGTTCCCAAAGTGATGTTCAAGGTATTTCACTGTGGTGGTGGCAAGGGCAAGGCTACACCTTTATGTGATTCGTGCTAAGACTGGCATCTGCCGTACCTGCCTGGGATGGTACCAATGTTCCTCACACAATGACCTATCTATCACTAAATGGCCTAAGCAGACCTCAGCATTATTTTAATGCATCAGAATGGGGTGATCCATGAGGCATTGAAACTGTGTTGGGTCCCATGTAGTCCAAACAGTCAGGCGGTGCCCAGGAACAGACCCTGAGGGCGCCAAAGGCCGTTTTTTCCCTTGTCCTTTGGATGAACAGGCACTTGCTAATATCCCTTAGTTGGATAGAGGGTGTTGATAAATATGGACTCCCCAAGATGTTTTCTATATGTTGTCCTTGACATCGGATGTGCAGCTATACAGAAACACCACATTTAGTCTGCCATTGAAACAAGTACACACGGGGCACCCACTTTAATAAGCAATATTTCAGATACCCTCACCTTCCCAGTCATCTCCACCTCTTGTTGAACAATGGCTTAGCAGGCCTCTGGAAGCCTATAAGGGCGCTGCCGACTGATGTTCTCTAGGCAGTTCTTATTCAGGGCTGGATTATGTTAACTTTTGCAGTATGTTTTGAAAATAAATGTTGAAACTCTTACAGGAATGTCTCCATGTCTCTTACCTGTCACCCATGGGATCTTGATAATGGTCCACACAATTCTTGCAGCTCATCCTCCTGATTCGTGATGAATGGTCTCCTCTTCGTTTTCTCCTACCATTCCTTTAACTATGATATACTTGCTACATCTCTTGTCTATCCGGTCGGTGTATCCAATAATTCAGGGTCTATTTCCTTGCGCTGAGGCCCATAGCCATCCGCAACTACTCTATCGTCATGAACAACAAGTATTTCAGGTTATGTCCATGCACTAGTTCAAATGGTGTGAACCTGTGGATGTCTGATGTGTTTTCCTGACTGCAAAAATCATCCAGGGTATGATGGTATCCCAACTCTGCCCATTGCCATAAGAAGGCTACATTTAAATTCACTTTTGGACGGCTCCAAAAGCTCAATGGCATCCATTGTTATGCGTTCAAAAGGTACATTTAAGAGTGATGATGGTTGTAACAGTGCTATTGGTAAATCTTTGTTAATGACTTTCTGGCAGATGTTGTATGCCTGATAATCATTGTCGATGATACTGTGGATGCTGGGCCTGTGAAATGCCTAAAGTACATGTTCCTGGGCTTCTGCTATGCTCATGGGCGCTGCAGAAAGTTGAGCATGAGCTATGACCGTCATGGTCCCTTGGAAGGGCTTTGGCATCAATAGCTGTCACTGGCGAGAACCACCTCCTTTTGGGTAGAATTCAACTCAGTACAGAATAGTTTCTTATCTCTCGAAAGAACATCCTATTATGTTTCATATCTTCCCTCCAGGTAGTATATTGTTCAAACACTTGTTTGAAAAGGGGATCATTTCACTGAGTGTTGGAAAAGTCTGGGAAGATTGAGAAATCTATGCTCCGGTGAACCCCAAAACTTCATCAGGATTTGGTGGAGTCTTCTGTACAGCTGTTCACCCAAAACATTAGGCACCTCTTTTTGTAAGCTCCATCATGACTGGGTGGTAGATCTTCTCCCATATCAGCTGGGTCATTTAGTCCATAACATGCATGTGAAAAAGTGGGCCTCTGAAAACAATAGAACCCTGAGCTTTTCCTGGCTGTGTAGTCTGTTTCTACTACCTTACTTCAGTTAAATGTCTAAAGGCCATCGCTCTAGAAGCCCAATCTGTACGTCTGTCTTAACTAAAAACTGTGACTGAGCGAGGGTAGTGTACTCCTCGGCGCTGTGTACTTCTCTGCCAGCAGCTCATTCCGGTGCTCCGGATTGGAGTCAGGCTTGCGCAGAAAGGCTAGTTACTTTTAGGCAAGGATGTGTTGGGTTTATCATGGTGGTATTTATTTGTTAACGCTGTTCTGTGTGGGCTGGTCTTCTGCGTCAAGGTTAAAGGCTCCTTCTCTAAAATATTATGCGACTGATTTGCTGACAACCAAATAGATTATGGCCTCACTGATATGCGTGAAACTGCTTTTATTTAGGCTTGACAAAAAGGTTTGGTCATGATGGTGTTTGGTAGTAGTTCTCGACTTGTGTCCTTTTGCAGGTTATGAAGATTTCTCAGTTCTCTGGACCAACTGGGTTTCACTTTTCCCAGCCCCACGGCAGTTCCTCTTCAGATTTGCCTTTTCGTTCTCTTTGGACTTGGTGACTTAATTTCCAAACCTAAAAAATGTCCTTATGCATAAATTGTTTCCGTTTGCTTGGTACTTGTGACTCATTTCCCTCAACAGATTTTCTTTAAATAACTGAACCTTAAATTAGAGAAGTAGTTTGCAGTTCAATGTTCCAGTTAGGTAAGCAAACTTTCATTACAATACAGTATGGGACATTTTGTTCGGTTTCCCAGCACTGGTTCTGCCCCCTGCCCCCTTCCCCCCGCCCCCACCGCTTATTTTATCTCCTCTTTTCTCTATAGGATTTAGGACTCAGTTTCCCAACATAGATCTTGTCTTTATTTCTCAAGATAGTTTTCATTATGAAAATGTCCTTTCAGCACACTAAGTGACTTAGGGCTAGTTTTACCAACATGCAGCATATTCAACTGTCTTCATAATGCGCTATGGGTGTTAGGAGTCACTTTACCTAGATGTGGTGTTTCTTTATGTAAATGTCTTATTTGTAAGCTGTGGGACTTAGAACTCGGTTTACCAAAATGTAGCGTTTCTTTATGCAAGTGGCCTCTCGGTATGCTGTGGATCTCAGTCAAGATACTCCGGCTGCATTATTACTCCTTGACTCCAATTCCTCGCCCGGCTTGGTCAGCAACACTTGCACCCCCTTCCTGATCCTTTTTCGAATCATCAGTCTCCCATCGTCATGCATCAAATGTTTACTGGCTCATCCCTTCACATTCCTCGTCTCTTGGGTTTTTCCTGCCCTGGGGCAGTCCAGCACCAAAATGCTAGGCAATTCTCCTCTGAACAAGAGTACCAACAGCATCCCCACACACGTGTTTCGGTCTGGTTGTACCTCATCAGTAGGGAGGAGCTGTGCCTCTCTAAGAATAGTGAGCAAGGGGTCCACGTCTGGATTCCCCTAGTAACTTAGGGTGAGACCCAAAGTTACTTAAATATGCAAATTGACAAGGGGGGTCCTGGGAGTCTCTCTGCCAGACATTAGTCCTGGTTGCGAGAGACTTACCCAGAGTCTTTAGCTCACTATCTTTCACAGAGAAGAAATATCCCAAACATATCAGTCTTTGCCCTGTTACTATTCTTAGAGAGGCACAGCTCCTCCCTACTGATGAGGTCCAACCAGACCGAAACACGTGTCTGGGGATGCTGTTGGTACTCTTGTTCAGAGGAGAATTGCCTAGCATTTCGGTGCTGGACTGCCCCAGGGCAGGACAAAGACTGATATGCTTGGGATATTTCTTCTCTGTGAAAGATAGTGAGCTAAAGACTCTGGCTAAGGGCAGGACAAAGACTGATATGTTTGGGATATTTCTTCTCTGTGAAAGATAGTGAGCTAAAGACTCTGGCTAAGTCTCTTGCAACCAGGACTAATGTCTGGCAGAGAGACTCCCAGGACCCCCCTTGGCAATTTGCATATTTAAGTAACTTTGGGTCTCACCCTAAATTACTAGGGGAATCCAGACGTAGATCCCTTGCTCACTATTCTTAGAGAGGCACAGCTCCTCCCTACTGATGAGGTCCAACCAGACCGAAACACGTGTCTGGGGATGCTGTTGGTATTCTTGTTCAGAGGAGAATTGCCTAGCATTTCGGTGCTGGACTGCCCCAGGGCAGGACAAAGACTGATATGTTTGGGATATTTCTTCTCTGTGAAAGATAGTGAGCTAAAGTCTCTGGGTAAGTCTCTCGCAACCAGGACTAATGTCTGGCAGAGAGACTCCCAGGACCCCCCTTGTCAATTTGCATATTTAAGTAACTTTGGGTCTCACCCTAAGTTACTAGGGGAATCCAGACGTGGACCCCTTGCTCACTATTCTTAGAGAGGCACAGCTCCTCCCTACTGATGAGGTCCAACCAGACCACAACATGTGTCTGGGGATGCTGTTGGTACTCTTGTTCAGAGGAGAATTGCCTAGCATTTCGGTGCTGGACTGCCCCAGGGCAGGACAAAGACTGATATGTTTGGGATATTTCTTCTCTGTGAAAGATAGTGAGCTAAAGACTCTGGGTAAGTCTCTTGCAACCAAGACTAATGTCTGGCAGAGAGACTCCCAGGACCCCCCTTGTCAATTTGCATATTGAAGTAACTTTGGGTCTCACCCTAAATTACTAGGGGAATCCAGACCTGGACCCCTTGCTCACTATTCTTAGAGAGGCACAGCTCCTCCCTACTGATGAGGTCCAACCAGACCGAAACACGTGTCTGGGAATGCTGTTGGTACTCTTGTTCAGAGGAGAATTGCCTAGCATTTCGGTGCTGGACTGCCCCAGGGCAGGACAAAGACTGATATGTTTGGGATATTTCTTCTCTGTGAAAGATATTGAGCTAAAGACTCTAGGTAAGTCTCTCACAACCAGGACTAATGTCTGGCAGAGAGACTCCCAGGACCCCCCTTGTCATTTTGCATATTTCAGTAACTTTGGGTCTCACCCTAAGTTACTAGGGGAATCCAGACGTGGACCCCTTGCTCACTATTCTTAGAGAGGCAGAGCTCCTCCCTACTGATGAGGTCCAAGCAGACTGAAACACGTGTCTGGGGATGCTGTTGGTACTCTTGTTCAGAGGAGAATTGCCTAGCATTTCGGTGCTGGACTGCCCCAGGGCAGGACAAAGACTGATATGTTTGGGATATTTCTTCTCTGTGAAAGATAGTGAGCTAAAGACTCTAGGTAAGTCTCTCGCAACCAGGGCTAATGTCTGGCAGAGAGACTCCCAGGACCCCCCCTTGTCAATTTGCATATTTAAGTAACTTTGGGTCTCACCCTAAGTTACTAGGGGAATCCAGACGTGGACCCCTTGCTCACTATTCTTAGAGAGGCACAGCTCCTCCCTACTGATGAGGTCCAACCAGAACGAAACACGTGTCTGGGGATGCTGTTGGTACTCTTGTTCAGAGGAGAATTGCCTAGCATTTCGGTGCTGGACTGCCCCAGGGCAGGACAAAGACTGATATCTTTAGGATATTTCTTCTCTGTGAAAGATAGTGAGCTAAAGACTCTGGGTAAGTCTCTCGCAAACAGGACTAATGTCTGGCAGAGAGACTCCCAGGACCCCCTTGTCAATTTGCATATGTAAGTAACTTTGGGTCTCACCCTAAGTCACTAGGGGAATCCAGACGTGGACCCCTTGCTCACTATTCTTTGAGAGGCATAGCTCCTCCCTACTGATGAGGTCCAACCAGACCGAAACATGTCTGGGGATGCTGTTGGTACTCTTGTTCAGAGGAGAATTGCCTAGCATTTCGGTGCTGGACTGCCCCAGGGCAGGACAAAGACTGATATCTTTAGGATATTTCTTCTCTGTGAAAGATAGTGAGCTAAAGACTCTGGGTAAGTCTCTCGCAAACAGGACTAATGTCTGGCAGAGAGACTCCCAGGACCCCCTTGTCAATTTGCATATGTAAGTAACTTTGGGTCTCACCCTAAGTCACTAGGGGAATCCAGACGTGGACCCCTTGCTCACTATTCTTTGAGAGGCATAGCTCCTCCCTACTGATGAGGTCCAACCAGACCGAAACATGTCTGGGGATGCTGTTGGTACTCTTGTTCAGAGGAGAATTGCCTAGCATTTCGGTGCTGGACTGCCCCAGGGCAGGACAAAGACTGATATGTTTGGGATATTTCTTCTCTGTGAAAGATAGTGAGCTAAAGACTCTGGGTAAGTCTCTCGCAACCAGGACTAATGTCTGGCAGAGAGACTCCTAGGACCCCCTTGTCAATTTGCATATTTAAGTAACTTTGGGTCTCACCCTAAGTTACTAGGGGAATCCAGACGTGGACCCCTTGCTCACTATTCTTAGAGAGGCACAGCTCCTCCCTACTGATGAGGTCCAACCAGACCGAAACACGTGTCTGGGGATGCTGTTGGTACTCTTGTTCAGAGGAGAATTGCCTAGCATTTCGGTGCTGGACTGCCCCAGGGCAGGACAAAGACTGATATGTTTGGGATATTTCTTCTCTGTGAAAGATAGTGAGCTAAAGACTCTGGGTAAGTCTCTCGCAACCAGGACTAATGTCTGGCAGAGAGACTCCCAGGACCCCCCTTGTCAAGGAGGCAACTAAGAGTAACACAGAACTCCCAAACTAACAATGAGCGGTCTAGTCTTTTTCTGACCAATCAGCCTGGCAGGAGGTTTAAAAACAGGAGGATGGACAAACATAAAGTCAGCTGTGGAAGCAGGTCACAGGACTGCTGTGCGAAAGCAGATCTCACCGGCAAGATGGCGTGGCAGACGCAGTGCTCGAGGGACCAGAGAAGATGTAGAGTACATGCAACGGGAAGCGCTGCTGAAGGAGGCTGGATGCCGGTGGCAGAGTGCGGAAGAGGAACCAACGTGGCAGACGCAGTGCTCGAGGGATCAGAGAAGATACAGAATATATGCAGCGGGAAGTGCTGCTGAAGGAGGCTGGATACCGGTGGCAGAGTGTGGAAGAGGAACCAGCATAAGCAGGAGAAGCCGCTGAGTGAGGCCCTTGCTGCAAGATGCGCATCGTTAGTGGAGCGAAGCCACAATCAGCCGCTGCAGAGACTACGCAAGGAGCTGCATGAGAGAGAGAAAGAGAGAGAGTTTGTGACAGCTGGAAGCTCACAGAACGTCGTAAGCACGGACTGGTGAGTCAGCCTAGAGAAAGGGGACACCAGGATGGCAGGCGAGCATATGACATTTTTAAGGAAGTGAATGAAAGATCCAAGTTAAATGAAAGCAAGCATTTTGATAAAAACAAGTAGATTGAATACCGCTTTAGAGGAAAGGAAGCATTTTGATGAAAAGAAGCATATTGAATACCGATTTACATGTAAGAAAACATCTTGACCTTTAAATACAGATCTGAATGAAAACAGGCATGGTGGAATACTGTTATGAAGGAAAGTTGTTTTATGGAATCACATGAGTTAAAGGAACTGTGCAAGCATTGGCAAGACCCATAAAAGGAACTGTGCAAGCATTGGCAAGATCCATGAGAGTATGTCAAAGTGCAACAAGTGGATGGTGTCAAAACAAGTAAGGTGTGTTGTTTGTGACCTGTGATGGGTGGACTGTGTGGTCCAACAATTGCGCCTAGACCGAATACACCCCTGTATGGAAAAGCCCCTCAAAGCAACACAAAGAAGCTTGTGATTTGTTCTAAAAAGAAACTGTGTGTGATTTGATAGTAAGGAGCCGAATTCTAAGATATGATATGATATGATATGATATGGCATTTATAACGTGCCTATACACAAGTGTTTCAAGGCGCGACGAGGCAAGGGAGGGGGAACAAAGTGGAGGACAGAACAACGATCCTACTAGGCCAGGTGTCATTCAGATCGTGCAAGTGCAGGGGAGGGGGAAAAGGGAAAAGTGCGCGGGGGAAGGGAGAGGGGAAAGTGCAGTACATGGGATAATTGAATAAATAAGATAAATAAAAACGGCCACTGGTGGCAAGTGCAAGGTAAGAGCAGACATAAGTACTGGTAGGGGACTGTAGTGAAAGAGACTGGTGAAAGATAACCAAGGGGGAGAAGCGGGGAAGGATCCCCGCAAGTTGTGTTGTATTAAAACCGTTGAAAGACTTGAAAGCTTGGGGAAGGGAACCCTCTTTTGTACTGTGAACTTTTTGGACCTAGGGGAAGGGACACCTTTTGACAAAGAGATGGACGAAGCTCAGAACATTTATTTGAACACTTATCATGTTGAAGCTGACATCCTTACACATTGTATACAAATAGACTTTAGGGCAAGTATAGGTTTTGGACAAAGACAAACTTCCTGACACAGACTATCCTTAGTTTTATTATGTTAAGGAACCTTAGCTTAGGGCAAGATAGGCCTTTCGTCAATCTTCTTTACTTTAATAAAAATGTGTAGCCCAAACTTTAAGCGAGTTGCCAGTGTCTCATTCATGATACCTTCAGAATTAATAATTCAAAGGACATGATGTATCTCTGTGCATGTTAAGGGGAGAAACATCAAGGCAACTTAAACACAACTTAAAAAAAGAGTGGAATCGGTGTCGGGCAGCAAAAAAAAAGTGGTTTCCAGGCATCTCCCTGTTTGATCATAACAAAACTGAAACAAAGAAAAAACGAAATGAAAATAAATAAATAGCGGAGTGGCTGATTCACAAAGAAGTTACTCTAACGTACCGTTGACTTGAAAGAGAGGCGGTCTATTTGATTCACAAAGGAGTAACTATGAGTAACTGTGATCTACTAAAAGGTCATGCGTGGGTCAGAGTTACTCACATCAAAGTTACACATCAACATCATACAATATATTAAAATGAGTAAATCACACAATTAAAACACATGAAAGCCAACTATAAACCATACAAAGATGGTTTCTAAAATCACAACAATGCGTCTTAAGGCATTAAAATGTATGAAAAGTTAACAATATAGGCTGAAAAGAATAACAACATACAATTAATGAGTTTCAAACACAGTAACAGATCCTTGGAAACGAATATAGGAATAGATAAAGTGCATAGGTAAAACATATATTTTAAAGCAAAGGCTTTTACATGACCTATCAATCAATTAGCAGCATATAAATATAGAAATAGCAACATCCTATTTGCCATCATAAACGCCCAGGCGTGTTTTTGTTAATTAAAGAAACTCTAGTCAAAAGGGGGAAATAATGAAATCAAAACATTTGAAAACAGGCACTATATCAATACATATGTGGTGCAAGAGGCAATGCAGATGGGTTAGCAGAATGATAAAACTACTGGGCAAAATCCTTATACTTCATCATCCTTAACCATCCTCAGTGGCTGCAACCTCAGTTCTTCTTAAGATCATAGACCTCCTTGCCCGAGTCCTCATCAAAAGGCTTGCCGGGGCCAAAGCAGCATATACATCCTATACTGACATTAGGAAGGGTAATGCAGGTCTATAATGGTGTAAACCATTTCCCCTCTAACTCAGACACAATAATACCACCTAATGGGGAACAATAGGGCAAAACAGGAAAAAGTGGGCTAGAGTGACAAACAATATACTTTTTCACCCTCTGCCTGTGGTTTGTTCCATAGGAAGTAACTTCCCTTAGCGGCAGAACATTGAATCTAGCCCATTTCAGCAATACCCTATGTTGATAGTTTGTAATCCCTAAAAAATAATGTACATCCCCCATGGAATGTGCTAGAGGGAGCTACAGCATAACTTGTGAACTTGTGTGCATTGCTTCCTCTCGCTCAAGGCTAAAATAGCTAAGTATGGCTACCTTAATGTCAGTCTTAGAAATGTTAAGAACATTTTCAGATGGCTGTATCAAATTTCCATCCCCACCCTATTCAGATACAACCTAATGTGGGACGACCAAGCTGTTTTTTTTAAACTGGGGAACACCAACGCATTCCGAATTATAAGCTAAGTAACCTTAGTAAAAGCCTCGCTGCTCCTCTCAAGCTTGAGCTGGACCTCCTTAAGTCCAAGAAACTGCTAAAAACTCTGCTTTTCTCTACCTCTTTCCCTTCCCTGTTAATCACCCCACTGCCGCTGAGACCGGTGGCCTGGTTCTCATGAATCTCACAGAATACCAAGCCTTCTACCCAGTCGATACCAGCACCTCCACCCCACTGCACTGCTCCCGTAAGGCCCCTGCTTGGCGGCTCTACTTCCCACCCTTGGGAGTCACCCGCACTAGCACTTAGTCTGAGACCTCTGCCTTGGCACTTCCCTCCCGGGCCACCCTCCAGCACTTGTCCATTCCTTGCCCCCACCACCCATCCCTATCTCCTGCACTTCTTCACTGCACTTGCACGTCTGAATACCACAAGGCCTAGTAGGACCACAACTGTATATTTACTGTTTTTCCTATGTTTTTTCTCTCCCCTGTTCCCTTCTCATTTAGCCTTGTGGTGCTTTGAAACACAATTCCATTGTATAAAGCGCCAAACAAATGCTTAATAAAAGAAAAAGAAAAATAACCTCCTTCACCATTAGCGCACACAGAATACCAAAAGAGTACATACAGGTATGCAGACCAACTGATCTGCAAAATATGCTGTTTCCAAGTGATCAACATAATCTGATTTAAAGGTGTACGCCCAAGAGTGAGCTGGGGAGAGAATGATCCGTTTTCTGGAGCTCATTTGCATTTCCATTAAACTCATATCTCTTCCCCATATAAATTAAAGCCAAGGGCCTTCCCCCCTTATATCGGTAGCATATGTCCTACTGACAAATTGTTAATTGTTTGTGCAAACTTCAAGACTCTACCTACGCCTGTGCCATCTTAAAAGCCTGCCTGCCGATATCATCGTTTTAACCCAAGTGCTGATTAAATCATTTGTCCAGATAATCAAAATATTAACATCTCTGTCTAATCAGTGACCATCTGTAAAAATAGGTGGGGGCATTTTCTTCAAGGAGACACATACATCACACTAGACTTCGTAGGATTAACCCATAAACCTCTAACAATCATATGGGAGGTATGTTTATTCATCAATCAGGACTAACAGTATGCATACCTAGCCCCTAGCCATTGTAACTGTTGTTATCCTCGGTTACTAAGTCAGCATGTAATTTTGAATGTGTAACGTATATGTGCTCCTATTGTGTAAATGTATTTTCATGAAGCTCCAAAAAACGTATAACCATCTTCTTAAGTCTCAGTGCCTAGATGCCTTTGGGATTCGCGTGCTTTACAAATGTACAAATAAATAAATCAACACTTGCAAAACCTTTGGCGTCCATGGAAGACGAACCACGTCGTCAGCGTAGTTTAACATCAGGATTCTTCTAATCCTGACTTGCAGAACAACCAGAGTAGAGGTCTCCAAACAAGAAGCCAGTGTGTTCATCCAGAGATTAAAATAAGAGGGGGTCCATCACACATCCTCGTCGCACCCCCTCTGCACCTCAATCCTGTCACTAAGTTATTCTAAAGAACCATAATGTGCTCGGCCCTTGTAGCTAGATGTAAGTTAATCACCGTAGTCAGCAATGAACATGGGATGCCTATTTCCAGCAAAACACTCCACAGAATTCACCTGCCCATCCGGTCAAAAGCTGAGCTCAAGTCCATAAATGCCATGTGGACAGAAGAATTTAAGACATTCACATTTTGTAGGGATGAGTTCTAGGTTTAAGCCCTTGTGTGGTGTACCTAGCCCTTCCCTAAAATCGAACTGGGTGTCTAACAATGAAGATTATCCCTGCTAACTGCGCAGGGAGTATTAATTCTATTAAAGACTAGGAGGCGAGCATTATGCTTCAAATTCTTTTATCACTACTCCTCAGCAGTTTCAACAAACCAATAACAAAACACTGTAAAATGTCCAAAGTGACTTTTTCTTCCTGAAACTACAATCCCCATAGTCTCTGTAGTCCATATCCATCCATGCTCAGCTATGACCACATCCTATCCCTGAGCTCCTCCTCTCTTTTACATGCTCTGAACTGTCTCTCGAAATTCCAAACTATGTCCTGCCAACAGAGCGAAGACTTTAACCACTTCAAACTGAAACGCTGATCCCCTTCGGCTTCTTGGTCGACCTTGGCGGCTAGCCTCTCCTCAATTATTCTTTTGCTCCTCTCCTAAGGAAAATACAAAGCAGAATCATCAGGGTGGCGTCCATGTATTGCTATCATCATACAAAAACATTGCGTCTACAATACATTCTTGGGTGGGAAATTAATGCTTGCATCCTAGTCTTTAATAGAATTAATACTCCCTGCGCAGTGGTAATCATCATTCTATGGCAAGACTGGAGGCGAGCATTATGCTTGTTCAAAGCTTCCCCAACACTTTAACTGCCATACTTTCCGTTGGCTTAAAGTAAAATTCCTTAAAGGTGCGACCACTAGCCCAATCTGCCGTTAGCATAATTTCTCTCAATGACACCCCCACTGTAAAGGCCCTGGATGCCATCGCGTGGTACAGAGTGCGCTCTGTACTTCCTTAAGTCAATACCCGCTGCTTGCATGACCTCTTTAACCCACCTAGCGATAGTGGCTGTCGATACAGCGTGTAAAGGCTTCCTATGTGCTATGAGCAATTGCGTGGTGCTAGCTGCTCTACACTCTGCTGTCCTGCATTCATACTCCTTAATGCAGCTTGCTACAAACCACTTGGTCTTAACCGGAAAATAAGGGTAGTGGACTGACGAAGTTCCTGTCTTCGTTCTCTTGTCTATCGAGAAAGTAAGGATCTCCTATTCACCTCCAGTGCCTTGACATCTGATACGCGCTTGCAAGAAACCAGGCATAACAGCAATGCCAGTTTACCTGACAATTGTTTAAGGGACAATTATCTGTCTGACGGCCAGTCTTCCAAGAGCCGCAGGAGCGCAGGCACGCCCCATACCGTATTATACCTAGGCTCCAGGGGTACTTTAAATCTGGCTCCTCTGATGAGCCTCCCCACTGCTGGATGTTCTCCCACTGGCACGCCCTCAATTGGCAAATGCCTGCAGAGATCGCAGACCTGTACACTCCTATGGTGCGGAATGCTCTCCCGTCTTGCAATAACTGCGCTAGGAAATTCAGGATAACTACCACAGGGGCCGAAATGGGATGAAAACCTCTCCCTTTACACCAACTAGTCCACTTGGCCCAAGCCGCGTCGTAGCTCCTCCTAGTGGAAGGAGCCCAGGATTCTGCGATAAGCTCTGCAGCTTGCGTCGAAATGCGTGCCAGCGGCCAGCGTCTCCTGATATCCTGCATGCGATGAGCGGGAGTGTCCCTCTCACTCTCAGAGGATGACATGACCCAACTGGGTCTGTGAGTAGTCGGTCCCCTTCGGGAAGCACCCTCGGCAGGTCCACTGCCAGTTCCATCAGGGTCAGAAACCATACCTGTGACTTCCACAGTGGTGCAACCAAAATCAACTCCGCCCTTTCCCTCCGACACTTCGCTAGAACTCTGCTCAGCATTACAAAGGGGGGAAAAGCGTAGTGCTGCCCGCCTGACCATTCTTTTAGGACTGCGTCCGTTCCTCGCTGTAGTGATACACGAAATTGCAACCTTGCCAATCAGGGCTTTAGATGACAGCATTAGCCGCTGAAAGCCAATAGTGTATTCAAAGTATGTGCTAAAAATGCTGACAGTAGTCTGTTGTAGCACTTCCATTATGCAGTAGTGAGCTACAAGGAATATGCAGGCCTAGTATGAAATAGGTCACATTATGCATTGTTGATAGACAGGCGGGGAGAGGGCCCCTAGCTCTGTAGCTAATAGGTATTTTTGGAGTGTTTGGAACATCATGGCACCTATATAGCGCTTAGATAGCCAGTCTTAAGCGCTATAAACACTAAGCTATGAGTGCATGCCTTTTAGAGCTTGCAGATGGGGTTAATACATCCCTGCTTCCCTTAGAATATTCAGCCTCACTAACGGTAGCCCTGGCTCCAAGCTAATCTTCCTTTTCTCTGGGAAGGTACTGATAAGACATTCCTCAGCCTTCGCAGATGGGAACCAGGGAGGGGTAGGAGCGAGCAGGGAGCCTCTCAGAGAGAGTTGGGTTTTTTCCATGAGCCAGTTGCACAGGGAAAGTTCTGGAACTGTGCGTCATGGTGACTGACACACGAGATTATAAAATATCCATGCACACATGACTCGGTGGGAGATCGTCCTGTGGACTTGATTCCTGCACAGTCAAGTGCCCGGAATTGGAGCTCTGACGGCACTCCTTCAGCTCTGTCCTCTGAGCGGGGCTTGACAGCTAGCTTATGAGGGCCAAGGTCTCCCAGTGCTGATTAAAGGGGCGTAAGACTGTGTTTCTCTATGTTTCTCTATGTTTATCTAAATTCCATGTTTCTCTATATTTTGCATTGCTCTAAGTTTTATGCTTTGTAATATTCTCTAACTTGAATCCCAAATGTATATGAAATTCACTGCTTAGAATAAATATGCTAAAACTTTGAAAGTGTCATTTGTCACTAGCATGAGATCACTGCTCAGCACAATAGAACCTGTATTTTGGGCTGAATTGGGTATTTTTGCTCTCAAAGGGCTGGCCCCGAGGAAGATTTTGCCCATATCAAGACATTTGGTGGCAGCTTTGTGGGATTTGTGAAGAGCAGTGCCGTGCTGTGACATGACAAATTGTGTGAGAGAACACAGTGTAGAGTGGGGAGCAGGCTGTCGCATTTCCTTGGTGGTCTCACTGCAGCTCTGAGACTTCAAAAGGCAGCAATGTTGTGTCGGCTTGCCGTGGCCGATAGCTTGTGTGGTTAAGACTCCCTTCAGTAAATCAGTCGTGACTGACTTATTGCTTGGGATGGAGCCAGGGAGTACAAGGCGATAAACAAGCGGGAAATGGCTTTGTTTAAAGCACTCCGATGAATGGTCAAGAAAGATGTATGCTCAATTAGAAAAGAATTTTATCATGCGGTTTCCCCAGTTTAAAGTTGTAATTTGAAATGCATAGTGAGACGGAGTTCTCATCTCTATTCTGTCATGAGGGCAGGGAAAAATAATTGCAAGGATTTGACATGCAAATTGTGAATAGTGATTTAACCATTGACTCAGCCCCAGTGTGCTAGCGAGTGGGGGCTGTAATGTTCGGAGGCGAAGGTTCGCTTTTTTGATGTATGCTTTTGAAGTGTTGGCATTCCTGAATAATGAGGGGAATAAGCCATGCTTAGGAGAATGAGTAACATCTGTGCTGAGAGCCTAAAGGGTTTGTGTTTTTCTTTTGGCAACTGTAGATTCCATGTGCTAGTGGTGGCGAATTCTGTTTTAAAGGAAACACACTAAAATGGTTATATTGCATTTTAAGCTGTGCCATACTTTTAATGGGTGAGAGACTCACTTAAAAAGAAAGTGAGTGAATGTTATTTGGATTTTCGATTTTTGTGTGTTGATTTGAATTTGCAGAATCAGTTTGCAATGGTTTGGGGAAAAAACAATTTATATTTTTCTAAATTGCCCCTGGAGTATTTTTAACTGTTCCCATGCTATGCCATGGATTTGTGCTGTTGCCTTATAAGTGATGTATGATTTGGAAATAGTGTCCTGTTGACTGTGATACATGGTGAAAAAATGTTGTTGACACATTAAACAGCCCACAAGCAATATATAGAGTGTGGGTTGCTCTTGCAGGAAAACAGTGCAGAGAGCTGCACTAAACTAAACATGGCATTTTTATTTTTTAAATGCACTGAAATAAGTGGTTATATTTTGGCAATGGTACAACAGAATGAAAAATCTGTGTGTGATAAGATAGCACAAAGATTTAGTGGGTTGTGGGTTCATTTGAAAAATCGCACTGTAAATTGGAGTGAATTTGTGAAGCTAAACTACAAGGTTACAAGGAAAAAAAAAAATTATGCTTTTAAATGGGACATTAATCAGTTTAAAACAGGCAAAAAGACGCTTTGACATTTTGCAAAATTACATGGAGTAGAATCTGACGACAAGGAAAGTGCCTCTTTTGAAAATAAGAGTCTTGCTGTGTGTGCAGAGCTTGTGCCTTGAAGCTGTTTTGGGCGAGGTGCGCGAAAGGAAGGCAAACAAAAGCAGAATACAGCACTTCTGTTTAGTGAAATGATGCTTTTCTGAGTTACTGGACAGAAACAGTACAAGAAAGAGTTAATCTGGATGAACTGTCTGAAACGAGTGCCTTTCCATTGAAGCCGCCACAGTGTAAGAGTTATAGAGCAAAAAGAGATAAGCTGCGTGCTCATGGCGCTGCCAGGTGCACACGAAAGATAAACAATGACATTCCTGCATTCCTGAGGAAGGGGGTGCAAAGACAGAGAACTGTTCAGAAGTAAAGAATTTGCCCATGAACACTGTGGTAGGGAACAAAGGCATGCAGGATGGCAGACGGGCACATCACATCTGAACATTTACATATGCATCTGTGAATGGGCCAAGAAAAGACAGCTGCCCATTCCAACAGACATTACTGTGCAAACCGCATTCCCATGTGATGTGATGTGAAGTGAAACGCTATTGCTGTGCAAGCTGCATTCCCAGTGCTCCATGTGATGTGAACTGAAGTAAAGCGCTGTGCACTGGAGAAGAAACCTCTAGGCGCTTTGAGAAGAGAAAATACACATCTGGCAAACTGCAAGCTATATTGCCAGGGATGGAGTAACTGACAAAGACATTATGGCATTCCAGATGGAAGCAAAACTGACAAAAGTGCTTAGCCGTTTTGCAAGAGACAACATGCAGAGCGGGGCTTTGAAGTATAACATGAACACTGCACATTAGCCATGATCCAGAAGCCTCATGGCTTAGTGCAAGAATGAATGATTTGTTGAAGCAACAAAAGAAACTGACTTAGACTATCGCACTCAAAGGGGTGGTCCAAGAAACAGCAAACCCCCTTTGAAAAAAATGACAAGTGAAAAAACCAGAGGCTTGAAAGACACTGCCTGTATGGAGAAGAATAAACAAAGCTGCTGCTTGTACAACTGTAGGCGGTATTGGACTGAAAGACTTTACCTTTGAAAAATGGAGTGATGCCAGCAGGGCAAACTAAATCAAGATCATGGGACACTGGAAGCAAGTTGGCGCCTGGCATTGGTGATCGCTTTGGTGAAAAAAGAAAAGCATTGTGCGACCTGGGTACTTATTATATGGCTTTGTAAAAGCACAGATCAGTCTGAGGTACCATTGACCAACTATGATCGCATTGCACAAATGAGTTTGTAATTAGGCAGTTACACCCCGTATGGTTGAGTGTAAATAAGCCCCCAGAAACATGCAGAAGGGTGATAAATAATTGCAGTAGCAATGACAAAGTGTGTAGTTACCTGATGAGACTTTTTTGAAGATGGGGGTGGTATTATGGGAAGGGGTGGATAACGCTGATATTGAAGTTTTGATGACATCCTAACATGAAGAATAATGATATTGGACTTTTGATGAAATCCTAACATTTCTGTTTGTATTTTGCCTAGGCAAATAACCAAGAAATAGATTGGGGGGTAGACGTGTGCAAATGCCGGGTGACACTGATCAAGGAAACAGACGCATTCTCAGAGAAAGCGAGCCACTGCGACATGCTATTTCAACTTTAAACGTGCCCTGCACCGCACTCAATGCTGCAACCTGCGAAAGGTGTCCAACAGAGTAATAACTTCTGCTGAACTGGCACGGTGCAGACTTGGCTAATTATCAAATATTTGATGCTACACATTCAAATGATTCAGTTGCTGGAAATAACTTAAATGACATGGTTTGCCCTTTCTTGTTTAAAGGACTATGGACAATGAGTTGTGGACTGTAACATCAGGCACCACAAACAGCTGTGTGACACAGCAATTGAATGCTAACACATTGAAAAATGGTTTTTAAATGCACTGTTGAGATGAATCTGAAAAAACTAAATGGTTTTACTCTTCCAACTGAATTGCTTTAACCAGAGATGTTTTGCTTTTTGCTTTGAAAAAAAAAACTTCTACGTTACACGTAGGCAGGAGAATGATTTATGAATTGTTGGGGCAGCAGAATTATGCAAGCAGGAGCGTAATTTATTTTGAGATAAGATGAGTGCGCACATCAAAGTCACCTGTGCGTAGGTTAAGATTCTTAATTGAAGTAATGCTGCCAAGTGTGTGAGCTATAATTTGAAATGGTAATCTTTGAAACACTGGATACTTTTACAGCCAGCTTAAGGCAGGTAAATGAAACCATGACTGACTTGATGTTTGATTTTATGACACAGAGTGTGACACGGTTTTTGTTAAACCAACCAGTTTCATGTTTTTGTGGGGACAGCTGTCTCCAGCACACTAATGCAAAGAGTCACCTTTTGATTGTAGACATTTGGAATAATTCTTTGGAAAAGCGCTACAAATGAGTATCCACATGGAATTGCTAGCGTGCTGGCCTGGCACATTGTCAGGCATCTTTTGTCACTGAATGGATACGATTTGTTTAATTTGTCTAATGTGATGTTTTTTCTGACCAAGAACTGCAGCGAGTGTTCTCGCCAAGATTTTATGGACTATAACTTGACTAATGCATTTTACCATGATGTGATGAAACAGCCACTGCCGGATAGTAGTATGGTGTTTGTGGCTAAAACTAATATTGTATATGGTAGATATCCCACTTGAAGAAGGGTATTCTCCAAGTCACAGAAGGTAGACACTGTGAACCTGTTAGATTTTCCAGTAGTAAGACAACATGTAAATTGTAGACTGGTAATGCACACCTCCATAATTACAGTGATACACTTAGACATAGATTTACCATGAGGCAATGTTTCCTTAGTACTACCAAGCTGCTACAAATGGAGTCCATTTCTATGGCCCATCACTAGAGTGCGCGTAGCTAGGGAGCTAGATTCATTAATTGCAGGAGCTTTATATGCTTGTGACATAGAAACTGTGCACAATAAGCTAGCCACTATGGGTTCTGATGCCAGCTCTGCTATAGAACTTCTGGCCTGGTGGGGCCCATTGATACGCCCAACACTGCTACAAGTATTAGCAACCAACTGAAGATGGCAGAATTTTAGGTATGAAGACATTTTTGTCTGCCATAGGGCAGGTCAACAAGACTGCTAAATACACACGATGCATTGTATGGCAAACATTGTTTAATAAGCAGGTGTTGGCTTTTTACTGGGTGGGGGCGACCATCCTCCACACACTGGCACGCAGAGCTACAGTTACCAGCATACATATGGATTGAATTGCTTGCTTTTGATTGCATGAATAACACATGCCATGCTTGATGTAAATTAGTAGAATTGTTTTTATTTAGATAACATGGTGCCCATGGGTTCACCTTGTTCACGAAATTAGATGGTTTCTGGTTGAGTTCCACCTACATGGGGGAAGTGTCTAGTCACACAGCCCATAGTCACGCTTGAATGCCCTGGGATCAGGGGGAGGGTAGGCCCTTAGAGTGAAAAGGCTGCCAGGTTTTAGAATTGGTAACCATACATAAATGCAATAGTGCATTGTAGATTAGACTACACCGGATTGCCTTGACATTCTAACTGCATGCTGCTTTTTAACTGACAATCAGTTATACAAAATTGATTTAGGTATTTTTGTGTAGGCCAGGTTTTGGCAAGGGTATATGTCACTGTTCACTTTGTGTACATTTTTGTTTAGGTAGTGTTTTACCTTGCATGCCACGCTAACTAACCGCTAGAAGGTAGTTTGCTTAAACCTCTTGCAAAGCCCCAAGGTCTTTATCACTGCACTAAATACTATATTGATAGGTATTAGTCAGCATTTGTCGCACAAACGTTGAATAGGGGTGGAATGTAGTGATACACGAAATTGCAACCTTGCCAATCAGGGCTTTAGATGACAGCATTAGCCGCTGAAAGCCAATAGTGTATTCAAAGTATGTGCTTAAAATGCTGACAGTAGTCTGTTGTAGCACTTCCATTATGCAGTAGTGAGCTACAAGGAATATGCAGGCCTAGTATGAAATAGGTCACATTATGCATTGTTGATAGACAGGCAGGGAGAGGGCCCCTAGCTCTGTAGCTAATAGGTATTTTTGGAGTGTTTGGAACATCATGGCACCTATATAGCGCTTAGATAGCCAGTCTTAAGCGCTATAAACACTAAGCTATGAGTGCATGCCTTTTAGAGCTTGCAGATGGGGTTAATACATCCCTGCTTCCCTTAGAATATTCAGCCTCACTAACGGTAGCCCTGGCTCCAAGCTAATCTTCCTTTTCTCTGGGAAGGTACTGATAAGACATTCCTCAGCCTTCGCAGATGGGAACCAGGGAGGGGTAGGAGCGAGCAGGGAGCCTCTCAGAGAGAGTTGGGTTTTTTCCATGAGCCAGTTGCACAGGGAAAGTTCTGGAACTGTGCGTCATGGTGACTGACAGCACGAGATTATAAAATATCCATGCACACATGACTCGGTGGGAGATCGTCCTGTGGACTTGATTCATGCACAGTCAAGTGCCCGGAATTGGAGCTCTGACGGCACTCCTTCAGCTCTGTCCTCTGAGCGGGGCTTGACAGCTAGCTTATGAGGGCCAAGGTCTCCCAGTGCTGATTAAAGGGGCGTAAGACTGTGTTTCTCTATGTTTCTCTATGTTTCTCTATGTTTATCTAAATTCCATGTTTCTCTATATTTTGCATTGCTCTAAGTTTTATGCTTTGTAATATTCTCTAACTTGAATCCCAAATGTATATGAAATTCACTGCTTAGAATAAATATGCTAAAACTTTGAAAGTGTCATTTGTCACTAGCATGAGATCACTGCTCAGCACAATAGAACCTGTATTTTGGGCTGAATTGGGTATTTTTGCTCTCAAAGGGCTGGCCCCGAGGAAGATTTTGCCCATATCAAGACACTCGCGTCCCCGGGTCTAGCCTCCAGCTGAAGTAATCGGCTGTCTGTGCATTGAGGCGAGATGCAAAGAGGTCTATGTGCACTGGACCCCACCTCTGGTCCAGTATCTGAAACACTGCCGGATCCAACTTCCAATCGCTGGAGTCTGTGAAGTAACGGGAGTTCCAGTAGGCCACCCCATTCAGTGCTCCAGGCAGATACTCTGCTGTCACTGACGTCTCTAACTAGAGGCAAAAATGCCAAAAGTCTTTTGTAAGCTGGGCTAACATCCTGGACTTTGTTCCTCCCAGGTGATTTATGTAGCGCACTGCTGAGATGTTGTCCATCTTCAACAGAACGCACGACTTCAGCTTCCCTCTTGTGAATGCCTTGATCGCGAAAGACCCTGCTAGGAGCTCCAGGGTGTTTATATGAAGGTGAAGCTCCTCTTCGCTCCATTTCCTTCCTGTCTGTAAGTCTCTGCATCGAGCTCCCCAGCCACCATTCCAGTTCCATGATGGACTCCTGATCCAAAGGCACTAGCTGATGATATTTCAAACCTTGCTGCAAGTGTCTTATTTTTAATCTCTGCAGCGCCTGATAGTGCAAAGTACCCGGAAATATGGCTTAAATGGAGGCTGCTAACAGCCCCACGATCCTCAATAGTGCTCTGAGCGAAACTACTTGCTTCTGCAGACACCCTCTGATCTCTCTTTTGATATCTCTTATCTTCCGGGCCGGAAGTTCCAATGTGGCCTTTTTGGTATCTAGGACAAATCCTAGAAAGTCTAGCCTCTGCGCCGGAGTGGTATCTGACTTTTCCACGTTCACCAGGAATCCCAGGGACAAGAGCAAATCTTGCACCCATCTCGTCTGGTAAACCAGTGTCTCTCAGTCCTCCACTATTAGCAGCAGGTCATCTAGGTAAATGATCAGCCTTATGCCCTTGTCTCGTATCGCTACTGCCACTGGCTTCATCAGCTTGGTAAAAGCCCAGGGCGCGGACGCAAGACCGAAGGGTATCGTCTTGAATTGCCAGAATTGCCCTTTCCAACGAAAAGCTAGGAACGTCCTGTACTTTTCTAGTACTGCAACCGTCAAGTAAGCATCCTTCAGGTCCAGCCTCGTCAGCCAGTCTCCTTCCCTGAGAGAGTCTCTGAGCTGATGGATGCCTTCCATTTTGAAAAGGCGGTAGACTACCCAGCCATTCAATTCCTTCAGTTTTATCACTGGTCGGACTTTCTCCTTCATGTGAACCAATAATATGTTGCTCACGGAAGTGGGCGTCCTGGGACACTTCTCTATGGCGCACTTCTGTGCAAGCTGGGACAGCTCGTGATCTAAACAGCTTTGCTCTGCGCGCGCTAAGTGTTGCTGGCGCGGCCAGCTCTCTTGCACAGGCGGCTCTATAAACTCTAGATGCAGACCCCTCATGGTTTGCAATATCCAAGCATCGCTGGAAAGCGAACGCCAATTTTCCCAAAACATACCAGTCCTCCCCCCTACTGGAGGGTAATGTATTACTCTCACCTTGTGTGAATCCTTGGCCTCTGCCAGCTCCTCGTCCTCTTCGTCCCCTAGGGAAACGTCCCCTGGCTGCGAAGAAGGAATCCTGTTGTCTATTTTCCGAGTACTGGGCCCTGGGATTGGGCAGGGGGTGTCTTCTGCCTCCTTGATTTCGACACAGCCGCGCAACCACTGAAGCTGCCGGTGCCGGCAAAAACTCTGCTCGGGAATATTTTACGAATAGAGGCCTGCCCCTTCTCCAGGGAGGTGTAAGTACCTACAAACCGGCCAATTTCTTTCCCAAAAGTATCGCCGAAAAGGAGACCTTGCGCTGCCTCTCCTGCGTCGTATGAAGCGAGGCTGCTGAGTTTGGGATCGATTTTCAGCAGCAGGCCTCTTCTTCTCTCTGAGGCAATGGTGCAGTTGGCGTTCCCCAGAAGACAGACAGCCCTCTGAGCTCAGCCTGCTAAGGCTGTCTACTTCTTCCCCCGTATCTTCAGCTCTGTCCGCCATATCCATGATCTTCACTCGCAGCCCCGCCAGATCCAATACCTTCTCCTGGCAACTCTTCCATGATATATCAATGCCTTTGTGGGAATATTTGCTAGTCTTGGACACAAAGCTTAACATTTTGGGATCCAGCTCGGGGGTCTCTGTCACCTTGCCCGGCAGATCTGGCCTTGGACACTCTGCGTGAAGGCGCTGTCTAATCTCTTTGTCGAGGGCCTTCCTTAATCTTACAGTCATGTACTGCGCAACCCTAGGAGAAGGCTGGCAATCTGAGGACCTTGGATTCCGGATACTGTCCAGGTCGAACATGTCCTCCTCATCCTCTTCCAGGTGCTTCTCCTTGCGGGCTCTTTTACCCCTGCTGGGCATTAGCCCAATCCTCTTACGCTCTTTCTTCACCATCGTGTGAAGACAGGTCACCTTCTGCCGGCTCCTCTTCCGAGCCTGGGTCATCACCTCCACCAATGTCTTCCTCTGGAGTGGGGGTTGTAAGGCTCGGCACTGCCTTTTGCTGCAAATAGGCTTCTCTGAGCTTTGCAAAGGCGTCGGTAACCTCCAGGGCTTTGTCTTTCGCACCATCCAAAGGGCCTTGGGGGTCATGAGAGGCTCTCCTTTTCGGGCCTGAATACTCCCCTTAGACCCTGTATCAGAGGGTTCGATGGGCGTGCGCTCTGTCCCCATGGTGCTATCTGTTGGCTGGTTCAGCATTGCCTCCAAGGTCTCCAGCCTTTCCTGTAGGAGTCTAACCCCTTGAGCCACAGCATTGACTCGTGAATTCTCCAGCACCTCTTTGAAGCTGGCAGCCAAATCTAATGACTGCTCCCCCTCGCTCCATTCGAATTCCGACATCTTCGAGAACGTGCTGTGTACCTGGATACCTGTTACAGGTGTCTTTGCACACCCAGTTCACTATGTTCTAATTGAATAGTCTTAACTTAATTATTATTTGAATTTTTTTATTTTTTCATGTGGCTGCACCAGACGTATAGTGTATATTAACCTGGGTAGGCTGTCTGCAGTTCAGCTGTCTCCCTGAGGAGGTTCCGTGTTTCTGTTGAGGCTTGAGGCCTCGGTTCATGCTAATCTGGGAGGTTTCCTCCTCTGGCGAGCAACACTCACTTGCAACGCTGCGCTGATACGCTGATCTGCTGCGTTATTTGCTGAAAGGACTGTTGATATTCCCGTTGAAAACGCTGTTATAATTCAGTGTGGGAAGTAATCACAGCCGGGCCCGGCTTGCTCGCTTCTCCGTGTCGCATCAGGAAATGCGATGCAGAGAAGGCGCCTTGGGCTCTGGCTCTGCCTCCACGAAGGAGGGGGCCGGAGCGGTCTGGCGGCTTCTCTCCCTCTTCTGAGGGTCTTCGTTAAGCTCTGCAGCGAGTCGAAGAAACCCCCAGAGTGCTGGTCATACGGCACGGGGGCTAGAATCACAGCGGGAGCAAGGACAACGTCTTTCTATTCTGAAATGGTCGCCTAGATGTTCCGTCGGCGCGCAGTCTCACAATGTAATATCAATTGACAACAATTACATATTACAATCGTTCTGCGCAGTGCACTCGCGATATTACGGAATGAAAACCTTACAGTCAACTACTCTATTCTTTCTGCATATGTCTGTTATGTCCCTACATAACATTACGCATACTCATGTTATCTGATTATGCTTACACTAATCCTTATCAAGGCATAAATTAGTTTTCAAAAATTGATTAGCAGAGTTTGTTAATTAAAATGTTTTTGATTAGCAAACAGACTCATTTGATTAGCAATTTTGTAATAATATTGTTAATTTCACCGGATGTTATTTGTACCCAAGACATGAAATGAGCAACAATACAGCAGTTTTGCTTACGGCTGAAATAGGACATTTGTGAGAGGAGTCAGGCCTTGCAAATTCTTCAAACTTCAGCCAGACCAGCAGGTCAGGTAACTTAGTTTACATATTCAACCTAAGAGAAATACACTTGACCCATAGCAACAGAGGACAACAAATGCATAATGCGATTTCTGTAAAGTGGTGCATGTCACTACAAACCCACTGCTGCCACCCAGAGTCCAGCCATTCACAGTGAAACTTTTATTTGACATTTACTGCAAGCAAAGTAGATGTTAAATTAAAGTTTCAAACATCACTTGTAAATGCTACTCGCCCTTCATGATATCTACTCGACTGAGTGGGCGAAACGACTTTGCGAGCCATAGATGAGTGTAAAATGGAAAGGGTTAGCTGCATGAATGGACACAAATAAATAGATATGATAAAAAGGCTCTGAAAACAGTTTGGCCAGCTGTCTTCTGCAGGTGGTAATATATAATACATTTATAAAGCAAAGTGAGCTCTAGAGGCTAACTACAGTGTTTGGTATTGCAGCAGATCTGTAGATCCACAGACTGGATGGAACTATTGATCACTACTTGTGTAAACATTTAGCTCACTTTGTGTATTTATTATGTATGAGGAAAGAAAGAGACTAAGCAGAACTAGGTGGAATATTGTATTTTGTAGTCATCTCACTTTCAGGGTACCTGGTATAAAGCAACACGGTGATAACATAGAATGTCAAAGAGTATGCGTTAGATCATGGGTTGATCACCAGTTGCAAGACGTATGCAACCTGCAGGTTACAGAACTAAGTGTGAAATCAAAAGCATTTGATCATGTGATAATGTACATTTTCAAAAGTTCACTAGTCAATGCATCTACCCCAAAATGAAACACAGTTGAAACCATGAAATTCAGATAATCTATCCTAAACTTCACTGTAAAGCATGGGTTGATGCAAGGTTTTACAGTCTCAATACTGTAATTATGTATTATTTAACAACTTACATTTTAGGAATGGAACGGCATGACTGTCTTTTTAAAAGATATAATTTTGACACATACTTGTCTTTGCCAGACAGGATATAAAAAGCTTAATAAAAGTATTATCCCGATTACTTTTGGTTTGCAATTATTTGAAAAACAAAGTCTTGCACTCCTACACATGCATTTGGTACTTAAGAGTAGAGGAGTGGATTACTGCTGCACTTTCCCTCCATTAGCACTAGAGGTGAACAGAGAAAAGAGGGTGAAGAGAGCACCGACGGCAAGAGAGGAATTCAGCGCAAGCTGTGCTGTCATTGAAGAGGGCAACTTAAATAGCTAACTTTGCTACACAAGTGTTCATTTGATTAGCAAAACTACAGAATTACATAGCAAATTGCTTTGCAACACTGCTTATTTCATGCCTTGCTTATTAGCAGTTAAACTTAAACAGAGATGAGAACAAATTGTACTTATCTGCTTGAAGAGCAGTTAAAGAAGAGGAGGAGCTCAGGGACAGGATGTGGTCATAGCTGAGCATGGATGGATATGGACTACAGACACTATGGGGATTGTAGTTTTAGGAAGAAAAAGTCACTTTGGACATTTTACAGTGTTTTGTTGTTGGTTTGTTGAAACTGCTGAGGAGTAGTAATAAAAAGAAGTTGAAGCATAATGCTTGCCTCTAGTCTTACCATAGAATAACCCCTTTTTGTCACCCAATCTCCCTACCTTTTTAACAATAGCCCAGCAAATTTCTTCAAGGTCCCACCCAACAACATCACTGGGTCACAGGAGACTGGGGAAGTCAGAATTACTCACAGCAAATTAGGAGAAAGTCAAAGTTACTCATAGTAACTTATCTGCAAATCAGCCCTTGAAATATTTGGTAGAGCGATAGCTGCACATTTTGCTTATTGGGTTTAATTCACAACAGGAAAACTGGCAAGATTACTCAACAATTCATTGCATTCGGTCTCCTGTTAGCCAGAGGGCTATTGACTATAGTGAGGGGTCATAAATGCGTGACGGACAAGTAGATGGAGTTTTATCACAAGTACCCACAACCGTGCGCCTACTTGACCCACTGCGGCTGTGACTTCTGCTCCTTCGGTCGGTTCCTCACCTTCTGACAGCTCCGGTCACTCTTCCACAGTCTGTGCCTTTCTGGAAGGATGCTGGTCCTGCTTCACACATACTCCGGTGCTCGCCAGCCACCAGAATAGGGCACAGGAGAATGAGCGCTTCTATCTCCCAAGGCCTCAAAGCACTGCTTCCTGCTGTGCCACCTCTGCACTTCAGGTTTCTGACTTCTATTACTCTCTAAACACTGTAATCCGCTGCAAACACAGCAGCAGTCCCTGTGTCTTTGTTTCTCTGCCCGTGCTGCTCATATTGCTGCTGTCTACTCCTTCTGTTTCTACTTCTCCTGCTTCTCCTTCTAATGGCCTGCACCTGATGGAGCCTTAAATATTTAAAAGTCCTGCTGAGGTGTGGGTCATTAGAACCACTAGACTGCATACTGCAGTTCGGTGCCTCTGAGCTCCTCTTCCTTGTCCCAGTACCTAGAGCATTACTAGACTTGAAGTCCCTAATGTTCCGGTTTCTTTTTCTATCAAAGGCTTCAATTTTAACCATACTTATTTCATTGTTAATAGAACACACCTTTAGGGGCGGGAGTTAGAGAAATCAATGGGTGGTTCTTGACTCCATAATTTAAACCTAAGGGAGAATCATAATGATCAGAAGCAATGGTATTAAGGCTCTGAGCTTTACATGTATCATTCCCATGTTGACCATGAGGGTTTTCACGTCTAACGATTTGGGTATTTGTCGGAAGGGAAGTCTTACTCTGACAACAAGCCATAAGGTACTCCAGTACTATGGAAATCTCACCCTATGAAGAAGAGTACCGCGTCCCCCCTCCCTCCTATTTCTGTGGTGGCTTTCTACTGCCAGGTGATCCACCTGGCTAAAACCACCCCAGGGTTAGGGTCAGGTAACAGCTGCCTTCCCCTGGCCACCTTGGAGGAGACTTTAGGCATGGATTATGTGAGGACTGCGCAAGATTCATCACACTAGGCCTCATTACAAGTCCGGCGGTAATCCGCTGTTGCTACCGGCGGGTTGCCGCCAGACTGAAACACTGTTTCCTCTTCCTGATATCCCGGTTCCACTGGGACATTACACGTCCCAGTGGCCCGGAATATCGGGCGGCAGAAAATGTTAGTCGCCGTTCCCATGGAGCCCCATTGGACTCCATGGGAGTGCGGACACAGAAGCACTGGCCCCGTTGATAACGGTGCGGGTGCTTCCATGACAACTCTGCTTTCCGGGCCCGTTTGCACCCGGTAGATCAACCTGGCGGGCACACAGGCCACGGAAAGCTGAGTTGTAGTCTGCTGGTCTGGACAGGGTGCCGGTTCGTTGCTAGCAGCACCCTTATTTCCAGACCGACAGACACGTAATGAGGCCCATTGTCTAATTGTTGGCCAGGTTTACGCCTAAAAATGTCATGCGGCTGAGAGATATAATTAAGCGGGCCTCAGCTGAGAGATCTCAGTAGGCCGGACATATTACCAGAGAATGTTGCAGCTGTTATGATCTTGGGCTTCTTCTTGGTTGAATTCTCAGGGACAAGTCAGTTGCCGTTGTCCTGAGATTCTCTGATGCCGCTTAGCATTTATTTTGTATTTGTATGTGTACTTATTTGAAGAACAGAGATGTCAATTTCAAACAGAAATTACTTACAATACCACATTTACAGATGGCAGAGTCGTTCCCACGAAGGGTGCTGTACAAGAGCACAAAGACGAGAACAAGTGGTGAGCCAGTTTAAGAGGGTGTTAAAAAGCTGGACATATACCAGGGACAAAACAAACAGAAAAAAATATAACAGAGTAGGTGACTTACACACATAACCTTCACTTATGGGGCAAGTGCTTCAAACTAGAGTACTATTTAAATATAGAAAATCACATGATTAAGCGTCACTGGAGGCAGTGGTGGGTTCAAGTTGGGAGGATGGAGTGTGGGAAGGAGGAGCTCACTTTTTAGCAAGTAAGGGAAGGTAAAGGCGAGCTTTGAAGAGGTACACATCTGGGCTGGGTTTGATTGTTATGGGCAGTGGGGTCCAGTGTAGCGTAGCGAGTAAGACGAAAGAGCGGAAGAAAGACAAGGCACAGGGAGGATATTGTGGACGGTGAGGTTGAGTGCAGGTGAGGATTGGAGGGAATGAGATAGTGAGTAAACTAAGATACAATCAGATAGCTTCTGAGGAGCAAGACATTGAAAGCCTTGTAGACTAGGCGAAGGAACTTGAAAATAGATAAGTTGTGCATGGAGAGCCATCCAGTATGTTGACGGTAGGTAGAAGTGGGGGAGGATCTGGGTAGTTTGCAGGGAGTGTGGGTAGCAAAGTTGAGGACTTTGTCATGGGGGTGGAAAGAGTAGATCGGAAGGTGAAAGAGTAGGCTTGAGCAGTAGTCAAATTTGCTCAGCACGATAGTGGAGATTAGAGTTTTTGTAGAGTGGTTAGTAAGAAAAGGATGCATTTTCTGAATGTTGAGGAGGTTAATATGAGCAGCATAGGCAGTGGTAGTGATGAATTGTTGCAGTTTTAGATCACTATCAAAGACGACCCCAAGATTGGTAGCCTTATTTGAGAGAGCAAGAAGGTCAGGCATGAAGGAGGTAAGAGAGGGATATATATCATTTGAAGCCAGGAGGAAGATGACTTATATTTTTGAAGAGCCCAGCATGAGGCAGCAGAGAGCCATCAAGTGACGAATTGCAGTGAGACATTTTGTAAAACGTTCCGAGATGGCTGTGGTGAAGGAGGGAAATGAGAACAATATTTAAGTGCCATCAGCAAAAAAGTGATTGTGAAAGCAAAATGGCGCGATAGGTCTTCCTAGGGCAGAGGCATAGAGGGTGAAGAGCGGAGGTCCAAGGACTGAACCTTGGTGGATGCCGACAGGGAGAGTGGTGGGGTCAGAGGGTTGCGAGTTCCAAGAGATTTTAAATGATCAACCTTCCACATAAAGTTGATCCTGGCAAAAGCAGATTTGTGAAACCCCAGGTCCTGGAGAGTGAGTACGAGAGAGGAGCGATTGACAGTGTCAAAAGCAGCATATAGTCCTAAAAGGATGAGTATAAAAGAGAGTTTGGAGAGGTGAGGATTAGAACGAAAGTTGGAGACATTCATGAGTGCAGTCTCGGTCAAGTGTATACTACAGAAGCCAGATTGAAGTGGATCTCAATGCCATTATCCTCACGGTAGTTAGTGATCCAGTCGAAGACCACCCGCTCTAGGACATTTGAATAATGACGAAGGAGAGGAACTGGGCAATACTTTGCCCGGACATTTGGGTGTGCAGAGGGTTAAGATAAGGGCAAGTGATTGAGACTAATCCTTTGGGAAACAAAAGGGTTGATAGGAGGGGAAGATGGTTTGGCACAGCGAAGGATGCCTGCTAGTTCAATAGGAGAGGTGGGGAGAAGTAGTCAAAAGTAGAAGGGTAGGGGGAGAGGTGATGGACAGAAGGAGGCTTGGGGAGGGGGAGAGAGGAAGGCTTTGAGAGTGTCAAAAATGTTAAAGATTTTAGAAGTAAAGTAGTGTACAAAGTCATTAGCAGAAAGGGAGGAGGTGATGGATATTGGCTTGGGGAGGTGTGACCAAAGATTTGAGGGTAGATGAAAGTTTGCAGGGGTGATTGCAAAGAGAGGAGATTCGGTTTGTGAAGCGGGAGGATTTGCCATATTCCAGTGCAGAGGTTAGGACAGCAAGGGATATTTTGTAGGTTACGAGTAGGATAGGTGTCCCTAATTTACACCAGCATTGTAGATCACAGCACATGTTTATAATTGTTCTTAATACCGGAAACCAGTTTCTAAGAGCAAGACTGGAATTCTAACCTGTGTTGCTAAGCGTTGTCTTGCTTCCAAGAATAACGCATTGGGCCTCATTAGGACTCTGGCGCTAAACCATGGTGCTATTAGCACCATGGTCCATGCCGGAATCCGCCATGGCGGAATGGGGAATTATAACCCCATTCTGAGGTTGGTGGGGCGGTAATTCCCCATGCCGCCATGGCCCTTCCCCATTCCCATTTTTGCCCCATAGGGCTCAATGGGAATGGCGAAGGCGCTAATTACGGTACCGCAAATTGCGGTACCATAATTAGCACCAAGGTCCCTTTGCGGTTCCCTACTTTAACGGCTGGTAAAACCAGCCATTAAGGTCGGGTCCTGCAAAGGGACCTCGTAATTAGGCGCTAGGTGTTTAACGGTGCTGCAGCCTTTTACGGTGCTGTTAAACACTTAGCGCCTGGGTCATAATGAGGCCCATTGTCCCTGAGCTATCCTCAAAGTCCATTTGAGGATCTGCATTTCAGAGGTGATCCAAGGCTGAGGACGGGGACAGGGTAATGTTGGCAAAATAGAATCATAAGTGCACAGAGAAAGCCAGAGAAAGCACCGTCAATGGAAGAGGCATGAATAGGGCAAAGAGACGGGGGAGAGGTCCTCAAATCATCAAGGTAAGTGCTGTGCTCTGCTGTCTAAATAATCATTTAACTCATAATCGTCCTCTCTTGTACTTCTCTCATGCCTTTTTCTTGCCAGGTGAGCTCTTATGATCATCTCATTAAATACATCAGTATACATTCTTCCTACAGGGGGAATCATAGCAACATCTGCCAGTGATATAAGTGACTTTACATGTGTTAGTGGTGTAGGAACGATCACATATGGCATTGGCTTTCTTGCCACCCCTAACTCTGCATAGGTCACTGGAGTGGGGAGAATCAAACAAACTTCTATCCTTTTAGAACCAACAAGATATGCAGCATGAATCAGCAAAAATAGAAAGACAATAACAGATGCCGTGCATATATAAATTATGCACCAATACATAAAGCCCCACCATTGATGTCTCTCCACACGTCGTTGAGTTTGCTCACTTTCTGGAACTGCATCCTTCTCAATAAATCTCATTGTGCCTGTGTACTTTTTTTTAAGGAAGGAAAAAACCTTTTTGATTAGGCAGCCTCGTTAAATGCTCAGGTAGCTGCCGAATCTGCTTGATTATCGCTGCCAATAATCTTCTAATCGCAGGGCCATTTTTAAGATCCTGCACAAAAGTGCACACATCAGTACTGTGCCCAACAAGAGCAGGATAAGCTCTGAGTATAAAAACAAAAACAGCAAAAAGGAGTTTATGGACATCAACATCAGACATCACTATTTATGCGTCCAAAGAGAAACTCAGTAAGAAACGAATCTGGGCACTGCTCCCTTTTCCAATCATCAAAAAGGAATTCCAGATCAGGCATTTTCCATTTATCTCAGCACTTCCTAAGGTCCAATGTCAACAAATTCCTGTGGCTCAGGAACAATACCTTTCTCACTTCCTGCTATAGTATCTATAAGGAGTGTCCAGGGGAGCCACAGTCCAAATGCACACTTGCATTTATTTATTCCGTAAACTTTGCGTCCTTCTTCCTCGTCATCGATCGATTCTGCATGCGCTGAACTGCTTCTTCTTGACTTGCTCCTGATTCGGGAGGGGGGGTTCTGGTCTCTCCAGCATATGGCTTCAAGTTGTTAAGGTGTATCCAAGCATGCCTTCCTTGAACCTTTACTGAAGATGGAGTAATGTTCTCCACTATAAAAGGACCACTAAAAGAGGGCTCATGCCACTTCCTTGTGAAATTGCGGATCAATATAAGATCTCCACTAAATAGTTTAGAAACATGTATTTCTTGGTATCCGGTTGTTGAATGGTCTTCATCTGCGTCCTGAGACCGACACCCCTTATGCCTGAGTTGATCTGAAATGACAGAGATACTAGCGGTCATACATGTTAAATACGCATGTAACTAATTTCCTAACAATTCTGCATTTGTCAGGGCATCACTCCTAATCCTCGAAGGTGGAGTCAGAGGTGTCCTCATTCGCCTCTCTGTCAATAGTTCATGGGGTGTGAGGTGGTGGTCCGACCTGGGCTGATTTCTCAATGCATATAATGCAAGGGGCAGACAATACAGCCACCCCTTTTTCAGTGTTAATTTAAACTTGGCAATCCTCTCTTTGAGAAGGCTGTTGAGTCCCTCACATGTCCTGTTCGCTTGCGGGTGATAAGCAGAAGAAAACGTGTGTTTAATACTAAGCAATAGACTAATTTGCTGAAACACCTCATTAACAAAATGGGGCCCAGTGTCGGATTTTAGCACCTCACATACTCCCCATCTAGGAAATACTTCTCGGACTAAAAACTTTGCAGTGCAAGTGGCATCAGAATGTGTGTATGGACCAGCTTCAATCCATATAAAAAAGGGGCACACTACCACTATCATATACCTGTATCCAAGACATAATTGCAGCATATCTATATAGTCAATATGTAAATGCTGAAAAGGATTTTCTAGAAATCACTCGTCTAATTATTCGCAGTTTGTGCCCAGCAGTAAACTTTCGACATACTATGAAATTCACTACATAAAATGCAACGTGTTCTAACAGGTTTGGCACAAATCAGTCTTCTGCAATAGCTGCAGCAAGACTCTCCCTAGTTGCATGCGCTGGGTAGTGTAGCTGTTCTAAAGCTACCCTTAATAAGACTACATGCATCACCGCTTTACCAGTGCTGTCCTGTCGCCACAATGCTTCAATACGGGACAAAGAACAACCCCTCCTTGTCCACAGCTCTTTCTCTTCCTGTGGAGCACTACTTTGAACCTCCATCAATTGCGTGCTTGACAAATGATTAAATCCTTCATTTACAATCATAATTGTGTCAATTTTTTCTTTCACATCAGGAGTATCAAAACTAAAAATATCAGATGAATATGCAACTTTTGTGGCCTCTCCGTCTGCGGCTTGGTTTAAACATGAAAAAAGTGAGTTCTCTTAGTATGTGCTGCGCACTTAACTATTGCGATCATAATTGTGACAATTTTTTCTTTCACATCAGGAGTATCAAAACTAAAAATATCAGATGAATATGCAACTTTTGTGGCCTCTCCGTCTGCGGCTTGGTTTAAACATGAAAAAAGTGAGTTCTCTTAGTATGTGCTGCGCACTTAACTATTGCGATGGATACTGTGAGTTGTAGTGCCTTAATAAGCCTATCGAATAATGTTGCATGTTGCACTGGAGTGCCATCTGTTCGGAGGTAGCTCCTCCTTTTCCAATATGCTAACCCTGCGTGTACGGTTGACTATACGCTGTCACTTCCTGCCCTGCGTGATTCTTGAGCACGGCAATAAGCGCCCCCAATTCTGCAGTCTGTGCTAAAAAATGAGACGGTAGTCTTGCACTTGCTACCACTTCAAATTCCCCATTAGCTCTGTGCCTTACCACAGCTGAACCTTAATGCCTTTCTCCATAAGTTTGATCAATTTTCAAAGACCCGTCAATAAAGAGAACCTCCTCTCTTGCTAGAGCATTCTCCTTTATCATCGGAATTTCATCATAAAACTCCTCATAATTCGAGCAATCGTGAACCTGCTCATCCTCTGTCACAGGTTCGGCTACAAACGTGGCAGGGTTCACTATTTTACACCTGACTATTTTGATTGCTGTTTTCGATACAACTACCTTGTATGCAGAAGCCCTCTGTGATGTCAGTGTACCCTTGGGTTTCTCCAAAACAGCAAACAAAGCATTCTCAACAAATAACGTCATGGAACACCCCATCACAATGCATGCAGACTTTTCAATGGCGAACGCGGCTGCAGCCAGCGTTTGTTCGCAAAGAAAGTGTCCTCTCATAACTGGATCTAAAATCCCACTACAATATGCTAAGGGTTTATACCCAAGCGTGGTTCTCTGTGTGAGTACTGCTGTCCTAACTGTTCCATTTGTGTGCAAGAACAAAAATAACTCCTCAGAATAATTTGGAATTCCTTAAACTGGAGATTTGCTTTCTTGAACTTCTCAAACCCCACCTCCATTTCCTTCGTCCATTCTATTTTGTCATTGTTCACTTGGGCTTTCTTTAACACTTGCAAAAGTGGTGTCGTGTATGAACTATAATCAAATACCCATGCTCTAATATAGTTACATAATCCCAAAAACTGCTGCATTTGCTTTATCATGTGTGGTTTTGACATTTTCATAATCGCCTCAGCTCTTTCAGGTGTAACCTTTTTTCCATCATGTGAAATCAACTGGCCTATGTACAACACCTCTTCCTGGCAATATTGTAACTTCTCTTATTCTTATTCTACCTTATATTGTTTTTCAGCTAACATAGTCATTATTCGGATTGAATCTTGCCTACACTCATCTTCTGTCGTACTACAAATTAAAATATCATCTATGTACTGCAGAACAACATTTGGCAAATCAATATTGCTTAGGTCCATCTGCAGGACTCTATTAAAGATTGATGGAGACTCGCAGTACCCTTGTGGCAAACGGGTACTCTTCAACTTAGCCTGGTGGAACGTAAATGATGTGACGTCTTGAGAATCCTTATGCAACGGGATTGAGAAAAATGCATTTATCAAGTCAATCACCATGAAATATCACGCCTCTGTAAGAATACTACATATAATCATCGCAGGATTCGGAACTAAAGGAAACTCTGCCTCTACAATCTGGTTAATCGGCCTCATGTCGTGAATGAAACGCCACGACCCCCCTTTCGATTTTTTTCACAGGATAGACGGCTGTATTACACGGGTACTCTGATGTCACCACGATGCCTTGTTCCATCATAGCTGATATAGTCTTAAAAATACCATCATCTGCCACTCGAGACATTGGATACGGTCTTGCTCGAGGTAACATTGCTCCTGGTTTCAACTTAATCTTAACTTCTCCCACCCCCCTCAATAGGCCTATGTCATAAGGGCCTGTAGTCCATAAAGAGGTCGGCACTTTTTCCATGCCCTCATCAAAAAATGCGGGACGTTGCCGCACAATCACCATTCGCTGTGGGATTTCCCTTCTCTCTATTCTGACACAATATGTAATACTCATCTCGAATACTACTTCATCATCTGATGGATCATCCCGAAACATGCCCTCATCTGTGACGTCAGTCACTCTATACCCTTCCCCAATGGCAATTACTGTTCTCCATGGCCTGCCTTCGTCATCAAATCCTTCCAGTATGGCTAATTCCCCTCGTACTATAGCTGCCTGCAACTGTAAGGAAAAAATCTGTTCCCCCCTCTTAGTCCATAGGTATCTGTGGCCTGAACAAAAATTCACCAGGTATTCTCATAATCTTTCCCACTAAGCAAGGTAACCATGTTAGCAAAATCTGTACCCCATAAAGAAAAACCTCTGGCTCTAATGGTACTCCTCGCAGAACTATCTGCCCAGTAAATGCCATAGTAAATTCACCTACGTCTAAATAATGTATCCCTGGAGAGGAACACACTTATTCCCTCATCAGTGAAGGAAATTATCATATTTAATTTCGTCATTAAATCTCTACCCAGAATATTAACTGGTGTCTGCCTTGAATAAAATAAAGGTATAGACATATGACACTCTCCTATAGAGACTGGTAATTCATCAGTAAAAGGAACTCTACTTGTAGCTCCAGAGAAGCCTTGAGCATTCATGGTATATACTCTTGTATACATGAGCGAGTTGTTCCGGTGTCTACTAAAAAAGAAAAAGATTTGCCTCCTATGGTAAAATGGACCCTTGGTTCCTCTTGAGGATTTGGTGTCACTGATAGTACTGAACACATCAGGTCACCCTGTGAGGTGTCCTGTTGTGGGTACATGCTTATTCCCATGTCCATGAAAGGACTTCCTCCCGCAATAGTGACACCCCCTACTCTAGGAGTCAATAACTGTCCTGTGTTTGCAGTCTGCTGTATCTGCATGGGTGCATGCTGTGATTGCCCTTGCGGCGGATTCAATGGTGCTTGCTGTGGTTGCAAAGCCTGTTGCATTTGCAGCGTTTGTGTTTGATACACTGTCTGATCTTCGGCAAACCCATCCCTACCTTGTGGGTTGTATGCTGGCGGATAAACTGTCGCCCTTCTTGAGAATTGCCCATTCTGTACATACCCATGGCTACCACATGTTCGCACAATATGCCCTATCATACCACATGTCCAACATATAGGAGAGAACCTCCTCAATTGCCCTCCCTGGACATTTTGGTTATCATTCTGCAGATTCTGAAACCAGCCTTGATTATTTTGAAAACCACCCTGATTATTCTGAAAGCTACCTCTTCCTCTAAAGCCTGTACCTCTGCCTCTTGGAATAACCCCATTTTCTCCTCGATCCATCTGGTGTTGATTACTCGCCTGCTGCACACCCACTGTTGGCTGCATTCCCAGCCCCTCTCAACTTGTCAATACAGCTCCTTCTATAGCGTACTTTGATCATTTCTTCTGGACTAACTTAGCTTCCTCAAGTTTCCTAGCATGCTCCATCTTCTTATTTTTCTCCTGTTGTAACAGTCGACAATGATGTGCGGTAGTCAGCTGTATCTCTGCCCATCGCTTCGCTTCCATTCCCAATAGCTTCTTGAGCTGTCTCTGTACCTGTTCTGGCAACCCCTGACACAAAATATGGTAAAATACTGGCACAGATTTCCCCCAAACCTCTCGAGTTTGCAAGGTCCACCGTTCCTGAACATTTTGAAAATAAGCAAGCAGATCTTCATTCTCTTGCATCTTACGTGCCATGATTGCACCATATCTGACGTATCAGGATACTGTACTCTGAGCGCTTCCCAGACAGCTGCCCTACAATTATTAAATGGCGCTCCATCGTGAGCTGTGTTCTGTGCTTAACACTCCAGTAACCTTTTCTCGTCCAAATGTCATCAGCTCTCTCCCCAAGAATGGCTGCTAGGAGACCCTTAATGTCCCCTATAGCTAACGTGTTTCCTCCTGTCATTTTATCTAACTCATAAATCCATTTCCCTGCACCCGCTGTTAAGCGGGGGAGTTTGCATCTTAAATTATCCTTGTCCATTTGGGGCCAAGGAATATACTGCAGTCTGGCCCCTCCTTTTTCTAGTAAGGGGAATTGCGTAAACCCAAATCCACTATCCGCTCCCACCGTCTGCCTACTTATAGTGGGAACACTGGTTCCCGATTCCCTTCCACCTGGCAATGACCTTAACCTGCTCACATATGGTGACGATTCTCCTCTCTTGCTATGTGACCTCCCTTTAGGTCGCTCTGGGTATTCCATAGGGTCTGGTGTCCTATCCTTAGGTTGGTCTAAATCTGACCATTTTACTTCCTTATCTGCTTGCAGGCATCCCTCAGGACTGCATGCACTTTCTGCCTCTTCCCCATGGGAGGTTTCTCTTTCTTCGTCTGACATGTCTAGTCCCCAACTAGTCTGGCTTTTTCATCTTCCTCATCTCTGTTTAAAGATAGCCTGTCCAAAGACAGGGCCCTATGCTCGAGACTAAAGGGGCTTCCTTCCTTGCCTCGTGACTGGGCACCTGTGAGTAAATCTTCCATTTCCTTACTTCTCGACTCATCTCTTGATAAGCTTTTTCGATTCTATCTCTGATACTTCCTATTTCAAAATTCTCATCTAGGTGTACACTAGATGGTCCTGGCATTACTCCTTGTGACGGGAGAAACTCCTCTATGTCACCCCATGATACTACTGGACTCGGTTCCATCAGCTCTTTCTCAAAGCGATCAATATCGCATGCCCTCTGTGTCCTTTTTTCATTCTATTTCTTTGTCTAATTCCCTTTGTTTTCTCACTTCCCATCTACCTCTATCGTCTTCCTTCCTTTTCTCTTCCGTTCTTTCATTTGCTCTACGCACTTCTTCGTCTCTTTGTCTTTGCATTCGTTTATCTTGTAATTTATGTTCTTCCTCTTCTTCTTTCTTCTTCTCTAACCTATCTTGTTCTTTGATTGCTCTCTGCCTGTTGTCATATTTTCTCTGTTAGTCTGCCCTTTCTTCTTTTCTGAGTTGTTCCTCCTGATACATTTGCTCTCGCCTTTGTCTATTCTTCTTTTTATGCTCATCCTCTTTCAATCGTTTCTCTCATTCTGTGTCTTTTCTATCTTGTTCATCTTGATCTTCCCCCAGCCTTACTTCCTCGATGCTCTTTCCATTGAGTTTGAGCAATATCTGTCCAGCCATCCATTTGTTCTGTACGAGCGTAACCTCGTCAGTTCTATCTCTTTCTCCTTTCCACCTCTAAATCTCTTACTCTATATCTAGAGATACGTTTGGTTGTTCACTCTTCTTCTCTTTATCTTGTAGGACCTTAGAGGTCTCCTCCTTTTCTTTAGCCCTTTCTCTTTCTGGACTTTCGTCACTGCTATAATTAGGTGGTTCAGATATCAGATTACTGTATCCTATCGCTGCTTTTCGTTCCCTCAATGGGTACAACCCGTCATTTTTCATACTATGGCTGTTTACTTCAGGCGTGGTAGGGGGAGCAGAAGGCTCGACACCCTCCTCCCTGCACTGATTAAGAATCCAATTATCAAGAGGCGTATCTTCTCGTTCCTCCTTGTACATTTTTCAAAGCTCTAAGTTAGCTAACCTTTTCTCCAATTTCTTCCCTGTGTACGCAACATGCAAGTATGTGGTCATGTGTTGTAAAACTGCTTTTGACAGCGATCCCCATTGTGGCCATGGCATGAACAGTTTGTCTGTGGTACCTTAGCCCATTCTGCACTGTACTGTTTAAGTTTGGGTGCGTGTTTTGGCAGTTGCTTGCACAGATGCATTAATGGAGTAACAGCCCCATGGTGACAAGTCTCAATTGACTGTCAATACTTAATGTTACTTTACACAAAATACGTTTCAGAAAAACTATAAATATGAGCGCTGCACACCAATGATCGCCGCTCAAAGCCTCTAGTTCACAATTTGACTCCAATCTATCTACTACGATCAGTGCCAATATTAACTGAAACAGATAAATAATAACGTTTTGATCTCATACTCAACACAGCCTGTCCTTGTCGCTCTTTGACATTTCACTTCTCTTATACATAAAATACACAAACAGACAAACTAGTCGACTCTACAACATATACTTCCTCAGCCCTCTTCACTGCTATTACTCATTCCTAATTACTCTGGTAGGAGTATGAGTTATTCCCTCTCACAGACCTTGTCCATGTGCAGCCTAGGTTTACCCACTTGGGTTTTGGAATAACTCCTTCTAAACACTTCTTAAGTGTAAGGCACTGGGCTTATCTTGGACGGTCTTCGTCCCTGGCGCTCTTTGTCATATAAATATATTTATTTACTCAATCAACCCCCCGTTACTCTTCACTATCATTACACAATCCCCCGTTCTCACATTTGTTTTGCCAGAACCTTCAATCCACTCACCATTCACCTTTCGGCTCTTGACACTCAGGATCGTCTCCTCCTCTAATCAGCCCCTTTCACCTTCAGTCCGCTCAGCGCCTGTGGAAACCAGGAGGGATTTCGTGAAAGAGGGACCCGTCCCACCTGTATCTTCTTTACTTGCAAGATTGTCTATGTTCGGACGCTCTCCACAGGAAACCTTGCGTTCTTCCAGCTAGATGGCGGAGGACGCCCGATTTCCTGCAGTCTCTAAGGGCTTACTGAGCTTGATGGGCCTGAACCATCCTCTCTGCTGCCAAGTGAACCCAGGCAACGGGTCCTTTAAGACAAGGTAACAGTATCTGAGATGGGTGGGGATGCAGATCTTACTCAAACATCAATAATGAGACTGACTCAAGAAGTTGGCAAAAGTCAAAGCTGTTTTAATAACAAGTCGTTAAAACAGGTAGTACAAGGGACATCAATGGACGCCGCACTGCCTTATCTCGACATAATTCATAAAAAACATTTCCTTTATAGTAAATATTTGTCATGAGTGACTTCAGGATACGTGGCAAAGTACAAAGTCCTTCGGGGGGTTGTGACTGGGTAACAGGGAACATCTACATATACTTTCTATTGGATACAGGAACGTGATTGGATCTCCAAGGTCAGGTGGGCACTTAGGCCCATCCCAACTGCAAGTCATCTTCCGTTTCATGAAAATATACGACATACTATTGGCTTATCAAACTATAGGGCTCTCTGCTACGTGGCCCTCTATAACTGGTTGCCACACTTGTACCCTTCTGGAAGATTGCACACTCTAGCAGCACGCAACTGGGACTCCAGGTGCTGGGGGGTTTGGCCTGGTCATGCCTCCCCACTCAATTAGCCCAACATATATCAACATATATCATCATTCCTGCGGTCTGCCATTCAATTAATACCTTTGAACTTTGCCTTGCAGAGGCTCACTGTGCCTGGGAATAAAGAGGAGTGAAGCATGGTCTTATCTTCTGGTCTCGGTGTAGCTCGACCCAAAGTCTATTCCCATCCGATCATGTGACCGGAGACAACATTTTCAAGCTCTTTGTTGTATTTTAATGCCACTAAATGAAGAGGTCTTGGCACCCTCAATGGTTTTCATTACACCTCAAACAGGAGCCGAGCTCGCTTCTCACGTTTTGTATCCTCTTGAGTACATGGCAAGGCTCTTGGAGGCCCCGACTCTTGACTCTGGGCCAGGCGAGTCTTTCTCGAATCTTCCTTCGCCATCAGCTATTATTTTGCTGCGCCACACTTCCAATTATTCCATTCACAGGGTCCAAGTTTGCTAAAGTGTGATTGTGGAACATCCAGATTACATATATTCCTATGTATATACATTGGCCCATCGCCGCAATCTATTCACTATGTAGCCAGCCTTATGATTACTTTGTCTACTTGCGTTACTGCGTCTGTACAATTGTAAACTGGTTTTGCATTTTCTTCAGTGCCTTGTTGCACATGCAATCTTCATCTCAGGGGCGAAATGTTACATTCTTCATTACTTCGCCATCAGGTTTCTATAGATTCTATATTCTTACTTCATTTATATCTCTTCTGTGTGCGTCACCTCAACTTCATGTGACATCACCAGTTCTTTCTTCATTCATTTTCACACTTCTTCCAGAGCTTCCTTCAGAAGATCATCATTTCTTCGTGGATACATATAGGGCTTTCTTAATGGATGACTAGTTTCAAAGACTTTTTGCGATATAGGGACCATCGTTGATTTTGCACATGTCGCAATTTCCGGCTGCCAACATATAGGCAGAATAGGGACGGAACTTCCGATAGAGGTACTTGGCTCCACCTCTACAGGCTTGATTTAAGTTCAAGGCAGCTGGCGAAAGAGGGCTTTGGAAGGTTAATGTCCCAAGCATGACAATAGGAATATGGGCAGGAAGTGCCTCAAAGAAAAGGGTCAGATTAGGGAAGAAGGAGTTGAGGGGACAAAGGGCTCGATAGAGAGCCTGAGCAGTGAGTGGAATAGCAGTGAGGAGTAGAATGGAGGCATATTCAAAAGAGGAAGAGTTGATGTCACACTGGCAGCTGAGGGACAGTATTCAGAGCCCTATTGATAAGGAACCTGTTGCTGGTGCCCGTCCCAACAGGTCAGGGAGAGTGGGAGAAGGTAGCAGAGTCAGCTTGGAGATCTGTCATTATAACAGAGTCAAGAGGGGAGACCTAGGTTTCTATGACAGTAAGAAGGGAAAGTTGAGGATGATAAGAGTCAAAGCAGTCAGTGATGTAGGAAGAGTGAAAGAGTGATACGAGGTGGGAGAGAGGAGCAACTGTGCTGTAGACAAGAGGGGCGAGATGAGGGAGGAGATCCTGGGAACAAGGGAACATCTTATTTACGGGGTATGGGTGCAGGGGGGAAAGGAGGGCGGTGGGGAGGCATGAGGGTGATAGAGAAGCTACACCACGTTGAGGCTGACAGCTATAAGAGAAGGGAAGGAGAAGAGTGAGTAGAAGGCGGAATGATGTGAAGACAAGATGCATGATGATGGGTAGAAGAAATAGGCAATTAAAGACAATGTAGAAAGGGTGCAGCCTGAGCGTGAGAGAAGGTAGGCGAGTGGAAAGTGAAGGAGTGGATGATTGGCTTTAAAGAAGAAAGTGTACATTCTAAATTGTGCTATAGGTAATGAGTAGACAGTTAACAGACGCAAAGAAGCAATGTTACTGGGTCCTGTGAGGTAATAGAAGCTCCATGAAAGGATAGTCAGTAGGTGGAAGGCTCCCTCTGCGTGGAAGCAGAGGTTGGGTAAATGGTGAGCTCGGCGAGGTCCCGGCTTGAGCAGGGGTTCTGGCCCCAAGCCCTTTCCAGCCCTAACAGGGCACGCCCCCTTGCTTTTTTCACCTTTGGCTGCGGATGTCACCCTCGGGGTGGATGCCCAAGGGAAGCTGAATAACGTAGGCAGAGCATCACATGTCCCTCTGGGAGCCATCCACAGTGCTCCAGATGGCTTTCACACTTGCAGGCAGAGTCCTGGGTGTTGCTGTGCGGTTTTACTGACCTTGTTCTTCTCTAGGGGGCTGTTATGCATGCTGTCCTTCCAATAAACTGATTGCAGTTTGTATTTTTGCCGAAGATGCTAATGAATATATTTCAAAATGTGGTTAGTTATAGCAGGTTGAAGAAAAAAGCAAGGTACATATAATACTGTGTATTTGATGTTTTATGATGAAAATGTAGAAGTAGAAGAAGTGCTTTGAGGTATAAGATAGGGTTAAGCTGAATGCTAGGTGTGTGCATTTTCCATTTCTGAACACGCAGCATGCATTTATAAGCAATTAAACACTTTCCCCGCCCCCCCCCCCGGCCCCCTTTCCTCAGGATTTGAGCAAATGTGCACCGGGATTCGCATACAGGATGTGCACATTCAGGGGGCCTCTGTGAATCACACTCAGTGTTTTATATGCAAAGGAAGGTCATGCTTTAGCAGTATTAGACCGGGACCTAAAAATAGCCACTCTCCAAAAATAAAACGGGCCCACAATTTAAAATGGCATTTAAAATGGCAATTCTTTACTTGTGGTGACTAACTGGGTTTTTGTTAAGGTGGCGTTTTTGATGGAATTAATTGCAAATAGTGGACTTTTATATAGGGTGACCCGATTATAAACATATAAACATAAAAAACCGGGTCAGGCAACCAAAATAAAAGTAGGACTGCAATGTGACAATGGCTACAATGGCTACATTTAGTAGTGTGAAAAGGGATGTTGGGAGGAGTGTGGAGTCATTCCCCTGGATTTAAACTGTGTGGGTTTGGATGTGACTGTAACCCTGTTCAAAACAAAGGCACCTTTCCTTTGATTAGTGTTTCATGCCTTGCCATGCCGGGTCATAAAGCCATTTTCCAAGTAGTCTCTGTGGCACAATCAGTTAATACGTGTAGCTAGCTCCGACCCACCCCTGGATGGTATACTTGGTATATGCCTGTTAGTGAACTGCTGTTAAAAGACGAACTTGAACGTCACAGCTGTAAATCTGCCGGTGGTCTCCCTCCCATTCCCCAAAGAAGGTGGAATGTCCGTCCAATTCCCAAAACCAGGACGTTTGGTCACCCTAACATGAAAGCACATTTGGCCAGTAACATTAGTCAAAACGATCAGATGCACGGTGCAATATCACACGAAACGGACCCACCTTGGCCCACATTAGCATTGCTCCTTTGCCATTTGGTCCATTAGTCCGAACCTGCGCACTAGTAGTAGTGTGAAGAAACGGTGTGTGAATAGCGTCCAATGTGTATTTAGGCCACTGAGTGCGAGCCGAGTGGATTTCACAAATGCCGACCTTGGTTTTCTTCCCCTTTTTTCGTCAGTCCAGACATCTGATGCAAAACAAACCTTGTAGCATATATTTTCCCACAGTGCGGGGATCTGGTGATCTCAACCCTGAGAAGTCTTGTAGCCCTGTCACGTTGAGGTTAATCCTTGAGCAACATTCAGCCTGCCTGCAGCTTGGCCTTCTTGTTGCTGATTATTAGTAGGGGAAAGTTCACACCGCAACATTGGCGTTATGAGTCATCCTTGCATTGTTCATGTTGAAGCTAGTCGCATGCCGAGGCGTTTACAGCATAACCGAGCTTGACCTCTGCCTGTGAGATTATGCTATTACAGACTGTGCCAGATTTTTTTTTGATTGGAAACCTTGCTTCATCTCTGACCAATGAGCACAGGCCACGTGATGCACCCATTAGTCACCTGAGGAATAATTAAACCGAGTTTACGATTTCGATGCCACTTGCTCATCATTCATTCGCAATGTGCTCTCTGTTCTTCTATTCATACGGGCGCCATTTCACAGATACACTATTGTTTTTTAAATTATGTTTTGTACAGCAATCCTCATTTTTACCATGATACTCTGAATGGTAACACTTTGGAGTCCGCAGCGCTCTTGTGGGCAGGGCGAGCACCATTGTAATTCAGATTGTTTTTGTAGCGTTTACGGGTACCATGCTCTTGTTCCGCTGTTCTGTAATATTTGGTATCCCATACCGATCCAGTATCCCCTGTCTTCGTAGATCGCAGACCAAAGTAGGAGAGTTCCAATGTTGGCCCCTCACATGATAGCTTTGGGCCGGGTAAATGAACACACATGAGCCAGTCTCCTTTGCAACCTTTCCTTTATTTCTCTATACTAGAACTGCCGTTCCTCCTCCCTTGCCCCTCCTCTTCCCCTTTTCCCCCGCTCCTCTCCTTAAAGGGGCCCTGCCATTTATTCACTTACAACACATCCCCCCCACTTAACATGAGACTTCCCGGACTACATTTGCTCAATAAGCCGTTGAGTTCTCTTTGTGGTTCGATGAGGTCTGTTTAGCTGCTCGCGGTTCTCCTCTGCATTTTCTCGTCACGGGGTCTCATGTGTCTCTTGGTTCTCTGTTTCCTCCATCTCGATCACTACCTCTTCCGTTGGTTCATATTCTTCTAAGTATAGTTCGTGGAAAAAGGATGCCTGTGATGACATTCCACTGTGGTCTTTTGTTGCTCGGATGGGATCTGTATGGTATGTCCTTTTGTTGGGTTTCCTTGTTTCTCCCATCTCTTGTTCGGGCACGTGGTCTTTCATCGGGGTTACCCCGAATGGTCTATGGTGGACGTTAATGAGGGTGTTCTGTGGTGCTGTCCGATGGCTGAGGCGGCTGTGCCCTCTGGCGGGGCTCGGTATCATGTGGATGGTGGTGGGCACTCCGCGTTCTACCTGGGTTGGGTCGCATCTTGACTGACTTTTTGGCTGTGTCGGCTGTGCTGCCCTTGTCTGGTGACCTTGCCCTGTATCAACGTTTCTTGTGGCTTCTATACCCCCTGGTGTGACATCTTGGAGGGTCCTGGGCGGTTGCATGGCTCGTGATCGTCTTGCATGACTTGTGGTGTTGGTGTGCCATGCGCCGGTCCGTGTCTATTTGGGACTTTTACCTCTGTATGGAGGGGTCGTTCATCTCTGTATGCTCTTGGAGGGTTGGTGTCTATTTCTTCGATGTTTGTCCTGACATCTAGCCGTACTGTCGTTGCATTTGGGTGCCACGCTTGGGGCGTTGGTGCCCGGATTGTCCAGCGTATTGGGCCGGTCGTGGGGGTTTCTCGATTGTCCAGGTTGTCTGGTTATGTTTGGTGGTGGTATGGGCTGGTATGCAGCAGTTGTACGTTGCCCCGCCCTGCATACCCTCTGAAGGTGACCTTCTTGGCCGCAGCGCCGGCACCTTTGTCCGATGGCCGGGCATGATCGTCTGTGTGGGACCTCGAGTCCACATTTGCGGCATTGTGTGTTGCTCGGTGGTGGGTGTTGGTGGCGTCTGAGTCGTCTTCTCTGCCAGTGTCTTATGGGCCTGGAGTGTTCCATGCGTCCTACCTTGAGGGCCGCAATGAAGTTGCACTTGTTTTTGCTTTCGATGGCAGCTGTCTGTGCTTTTATTCGCTCGTGCATTCTTGCCATTTTGAGTATTTTCTTTAGGGGCATCGGCTTCTTGAGAAGGTGTTTCCGGCGCGTTGACGAGGTGCACCCTTCTATAATCCTCAGCCGTATTGCCTCCTCATTGTTGAAGTTGGCGAAGTCGCACCCCATAATGTTCTTCTGTAGGCGGGTGACAAATTCTCCCACGGATTCATGTGGAAGCTGCATGTGTTGACTGAACGTGTAGCGTTCATTGGGCCTCATTACGACCCTGGCGGAGAACCATGGTGCAATTTGCACCATGGTCCATGGCGCAAAGCTGCCAACTCCGCCATGGGGTTTGGCGGACTTACCGCCCCATTCCGACCTTGGCGGGGCGGTAAGTCCCCAATCCCCATTTACCCTTCCCCATTCCCATTTTTGCACCATAGGGTATAATGGGAGTGGGGAAGGCGTTAATTACGCCACCGTAAATTACGGTGGCGTAATTAACAACAAGTCCCGTAGCGCCATGGATTTTTCCACCTGCAAAAAGCAGGCGTAAAAATCACCATGGCGCTACGGGAACTCGTAGTAAGGCGGAAAGGTACGCCATGCATTACGCTGGCGTAAAACCCTTTCCGCCAGGATCGTAATGAGGGCCATAGTCTTTGTTGGAGTCTACGATCAGCCTGGCATTGACTGCACCGAGAAGGCGTTGGTATGTGGTCCTGTCGTTTGCTGGAATCGTCTTGATGATGCCTATTACTTCTCTCCCTGCCAAGTTCCTAAATATGCTGAGTTTGTTTGGGGGTCCTGGTCCCCTGTCGCTCCTAGAAAGTCTTCAAAGTCCTCGATCCACTCCTCCCACCTTTGACCTTGATCATGGTGCGGGTGAAGAGAAAATGGGTTGGGGCACCTCATGACACTGGCATGTGTCTCTGCGTCAGCAGCTTCGTGTTCTTCTTCATACATGGTGCAAGGCGTGCGGAGGTGCTTTGCGTGATGGTTGGGTCTTGTTCCTTTCTCGCTGGCGTTCTACTGGGTGGTTTCACTTCTCTTTTGGCGGTCTTGGATGGTATTGGGCAGCCACTTGGCCTGCAGGGTAGTGACAGGTCATTCAACTTTATGCACACCCTTCGCTCTGGTGGGGTTGTTGGCCGTGTTCAATGTGAGGTGGCGCTCTATCCAGTTTATCCGCGTAGTGGGGCTGCTGCGATAGTGTTGGCAACACATGTGGCCTGCGTGGCGCACATGTGCTGCTGTCTCTTCTTTCCCTCGCGAGGCCTATTAGTGGGCCAGTGGGCCGACGTCCTGTGGCCGGCGGGGTGTCCTGTGGCGCTGTGGGTGGAGCTGCGCCACTCTCAGTCTCTCTGGGCCTGAGAGTCAGTGTTACATGGTCCTTGTACAATGTTCGTGTGGCCTGGGTGGCTCTGGTGGCCTTTGTGGTGAAAGGGATTTTTCTTTGCTCTTGTGGTAGCTCTTTATTGAGCCCGCCCGCGGGTTGGCGGGGTGTTGGTGTCCCAATGGTGTTCGCCCTCTGTAGTTTTGCACAGAAATATATTTCTTCCTCTCTCTTCACACTTGTGCCATTAAACTGGGGCTCTTTGTGGGCTGTTCATTACTATTTTCCTTCTCCTGTCCTCGCGTTTGTGCACACGTTTCACTCATCTGGCGGGCTGCCCTTTGTGTTTTATTTTGCTTTCTACGGTTGCGTAGGTCCTTTGGTGCGCTTTGTGTACTGTCGGTTTATTTTTCTCGGGCTGCTTGCTGCTGCTGTGTTTTTTTTTCTCTCTCTACGCTCGCGGGAACGTTTGGCGCTCTTTGCAGGGCAGCTGTATGTCGTTGCTCTGTACTCGGTGTGCGGTGGTGGGGGAGGGGCACGGACTCCTTACCGGTGTCTCTCTGTTCAGATCGCTGCAGTCCTTTTCTGGCGGTCGGGGCTCGTTCGTTGCATCTCTGCCTGTTGGGCTCCCGCGGTGGGGTCCTCCCTCACTCCTGTTCCTCCTTGCTCTATTGGTTTCCGAACCTCTCCCTCTCTGATGGCTGGCTCCCCTTGTCTGAGGGCATCCATCTCACCACGCTGTGGCTCCTTCCACTGTCGGGTGTTTGTCTCCTGTTGCGCGCTCATGCGGTCTCGTGCTGTGCCCGTCTCCCGCTGGGCATGTCCTGTGTGCCCCAGCGTAGTTCTGCTGGATACCGTTTTCCTCCTCTTCAGTGGACCTCGTCCCTTTTCCCGCGCTGCTGGACACTTGCCCTCTGTTCTGAGGGTGCAGCGTGCACCGGATGACACCGTACCTTTGAGGCGGGTGTCGGGTCCTTGCCAGGCGCGTGGCTCATCGTTCTGCTGCAGGGTACGTCCCCCTTGCACCGTTACTGCTGGTCTCGTATGCCTAACCTATTGGCATACTTAGCCGTCACTCTGCTGGGCTTTTTCCCGCTCTCCTCGGTCTTGTTGCCGGGGGCATCCTTGCTTTCCTGCCTGCTTCCTCGCGTTGTCTTCTCCGACGCCTGCAACACTTCTGGACACCTCTATCCTTGCTGGGCAGACTCGTCCCACCTCTTTGTTGCCGGGCCCACAGTCCTCGAGCTCCTCTTCCACTGGGCTGACGGGCCCTCTTCTTGGTCTCCTCCGCTGGGCTCCTTTGTGCCAGGGCTCACGGGTCCTTCTCCTGGCTTCTGTCGCTGCAGGGCACACAGGCCCACCATTCCACCTTATCTGCAGGGCGTGCGAGCCCTCCGTTCTTGCAGGGCACACAGGCTCTTCCGCACTGCGGGCACACGGGCCCCTCCTTCACTGCGGGCACACGGGCCCCAGGATGCTGCTGGGCACACAGGCCCTCCTCCTCCTCTGCTGCTGGGCGTACTCAGCCCGCCTAATCCGCATTGCTGGGCCGTCCTCTTCCTTCAGACGCGGCGCTCCTCATTCCGGTACTGCCATCAAGGCACTGCTGGCGTCCGTATCGCCTCGTCGCCAGTTGTTGGCCCCTCACATGATAGCTCTGGGCCGGGTAAATGAACACACAGGAGCCAGTCTCCTTTGCAACCTTTCCTTTATTTCTCCATACTAGAACTGCCGTTCCTCCTCCCTTGCCCCTCCTCTTCCCCTTTTCTCCCACTCCTCTCCTTAAAGGGGCCCTGCCCTTTATTCACTTACAACATCCGAGCCTCGGTATGGGGTACCAAATGTTACACAACACCCGCATAACGCCCGAGTTCCATATTGTACCCCAATCTATTTTTTTGTTAACATTACTAGTGGCATCTCGCATTTTAATACAACAAAGAAAAAACGATAGAATCATTTCAGATGCAGGGAACTCATCTATTAGAGCTCTGCCCAGGGGCTCTGTGGCAAAATACATACACATCTCCTAATTTGCATATGCATTGCACCAACAGACATTACTTCACAGAAACCACATCGCACGGAGCATCATCGGTCTTTGATACTTGGAGGCGCCATGCAAGTGACTTTAGAATAAGTTGTCATAAGTAAGCCAAGTGGCAAATCATTTTGTGGTGCAAAATACCTAAATTGCACTGTTATATATGGAGCAAGTCAGTCTTTTTTTTTTTTAAATAACAGCATCATATATTAACACATAAACTTTGAAGTGAATCACTTACAGAGCTGCAGATAAGACAGTCTGATTTCATGATCTGCCCAGGATCACACACTTTGGTTAAATAGTGAAACCGGGATGTGGATAATTTAAGCAACTGAGCACATCTTCACGGTTTTAGTTCATATAGATATTTATTAAGATTTCCCTTTGCATTTCATGTGCTTAAATAATACTTTATTTATATCAATGCCTTGGAAGCAAAGCACATTACATAACAAACTTCCCTTTCATTATTAACTTTACACTATACATCATTATAGAAATGTGTTGAGCAATAAGAGGATGGATTTGGTTTTATACTCCCCATCCTGCATGCAAAGTAAAAATAGCATCATGCAGATTAATGTGAGCCTAACAAATCCGCCTTGGGTGAAGCCATAGTCATTATTTCATAAAGCCTGCAGCACTATGCAACCTTATCACTCCTGATCACTCCCTGCCATGCACATTTCTAAAGGGACAAAAGTCCCTGCTAATAGTACCCCCTCCCTCTCAGCAGTGCCTAATGGCTCACGTTGAAATGCTCTGTTGACACAGAGCTACTTGAGAGCCCCTCTGCTGCTGCCCTGAGCTCCTTGGGACATTGTCCTGGCAGAGTTTTCGGAAAGGGTAAGGTGTCCTGCTGCCAGGACAATTACTGTGCTGAGCAGGAATTACTGAGCACACATTGTCCTGCCAGCGGGACACCTTTCTCGTTGGGCACCCTCATTGAGGTGCCGAACGGGATGGGTGGCCCACTGACGAAAGTCCCGGTCATGCTCTAAAAAGAGCCTGTGGGGTGGCAGCGTGCCCCACCACCCCCTGGCTCGGTACGCCACTGTTACTTGATCAGTCAGCTGAACTGCATTGAGTTAAATGAAACTTAGTTGGTTATATGGTTATTTGTAGCTTACAAAATCACAGCTGCCAACACTTGGTGGGTTACATGGTTATTAGCAGCTTAATAAATCACAGCTGCCAACAGTGATGGAAATGGGTACACAAACTACGCTTGGAAATTGAAAAAATACTCCGGAATACTACTTCCTTAGGGAAATTGACCCGATAGATGGGTTCACTGTAGGGGGTGTGGTGTAGCGGTGCAGTCTTCATGGCAGGCACTTAAAACACATTCAAATAATATTTCATTTTACAGGGTTGACATGAAACGCAGATAAATCACACAATAAATGAGACTGACAATATATAAATTACACATCTCATAGCATAGTGGGAGTAATTGTGGTGTTTCCCTTTTAAGAACATGTATTGCCCCTCTAAGGATGTGTCATGACAGCCTCATACCTGACTGGAAGAAGGAGCCTCTGCACGCACGTGCAATACCACGGTGGTAGACTAAATGTAATGGCACTCTGTCTCTGTGTCTCATTGTGTAGGGCCTGCAGGCCTACCCCTTGTGATCACAGGTCTGTGGCCCTGCTAGTCTGGGTTTGGTTTGGGTGCCCCAGACCAGCATGTGTAACAGGGTGCCTCCAGGCCACTGGCCCTCTGTGTGATCGCAGAGTAGCCGCTTGTCCGGGAGCCCATGGCAGCTGCGGTCTTGTCATGTGACCACGACGATCAGGGTGATCCCTGCCACATTAATTGTGTGTTGGTGCCCCGAGCACCCGTTGGGCTGGCCCAGAGTCACAGTGCACAGAAATGATGTACTCCCCTCCCCAATTCAAGGGATAGTTCAAGCAGAGCGTTGTTAAATGTTACCCCTCAAAAACAAGGGGATACCAAATATTACAACACTATATTAGCTGTAATATTTGGTATCCCCTTCAAAAAAAGGATGAGATGGCTTCCAGAAGCTGTCACAGTGTAGGCTTATGATGTACTCCCCTCCCCAATGCAAGGGATAGTTCAAGAGGTGCTTTGTTAAATGTTACCCCTCAACATCAAGGGGATACCAAATATTACAACCCTATATTAGCCATTATATTTGGTATCCCCTTAAAAAAAAGGATGGGATGGCTTCCAGAAGCTGTCACAGTGAAGGTTTATGATGTACTCCCCTCCCCAATGCAAGGGATAGTTCAAGCAGTGCGTTGTTAAATGTTACCCCTCAAAATCAAGGGGATACCAAATATTACAACATTATATTAGCTGTAATATTTGGTATTCCCTTCAAAAAAAGGAAGAAATGGCTTCCAGAAACTGTCACAGTGTAGGCCTATGATGTACTCCCCTCCCCAATGCATGGGATAGTTCAAGAAGTGCTTTGTTAAATGTTACCCTTCAACATCAAGGGGATACCAAATATTACAACCCGATATTAGCCATTATATTGGGTATCCCCTTCAAAAAAAGATGAGATGGCTTCCAGAAGCTATCACAGTGTAGGCTTATGATGTACTCCCCTGCCCAATGCAAGGAATAGTTCAAGCAGTGCTTTATTAAATGTTACCCCTCAAAATCAAGAGGATACCAAATATTACAACATATTGTAGTGCATGTCGCCAGGCCCAGCTCCTAGTGTTGCTTGAGGCCTACGGAAACGCTGGAGGGATAGGATTGCGTGGGTAAGTGCTTGTTGTTGCTCTGGGGCGCCTATCAATGGTTGCTCCAGGTTTCCGGTCCCCTGGTGGGTTCCAATAGTTCGGTGCAGACTTCCAGGCTTCCCTGTCTGTACCCCTGGGACCTCGTTCCAGACTCCTTTGTTTTGTATGCCTTGAGCCCAGATCTGGTTTTGCCCTAGAGGGGCCCCACTGCAAGCCCAGAGTTCTTTAGAGATTCCTCAGATGAGGTCTGGGGCCCGGTTTCTGGCAGGGCCTCCCGTGTTGAGCCTTCTCCTTCTGGCCTTAGGGTCCCTCCGTGTTCTCTGTCTCTCCCTGGCATGAGTGTGCTGGATTGCGTGGCTTGGAGCTCCACCGAGGACTGTGATGGCGGGGTACCTGCTGCCTGCTTATTTTCTGCGCCTGCTTCGGTCTCCAGGTGGGTTCCCGGGCTCTGCACTGGAACGGGTCGGGGTCCTGTTTGTTGGCACCCCGGGTGCATTGTGGAAGCCCCAGAAGGCCGCTGTTTTATCCCCCTCCATGCCCCCGGAGTCCACGAGCCGCCCTCCGCTCCAACGTTGGGGCCCGTGCACACTGAAAAAGAGGGTTTGGGAGAGTTCTCGGGTCCCCGCTCCCGCCCGCTTGTCTCAGAGCGTTTATATATGCCAGGTGTGGGGGCGAGAGCCTGGCTCGTGATTTGGCTTCTTCTGGGCCTCCTCATCCCCCCGCTACCTCCTCACCTCTTCTTCTGGATCCTTCTGAGGCGAGGCAGCATTGGGCCGTGTGCTGCGAGGCCCCCGTGTGCTTTGAGGCCCCCCGGCCACCGCCCGCAGTCTGTCTCCCCACTCCGCGACGAGCTGGTTCCAAGCCCTCTCTCTGCCCCACGGCTCCGAGGGGTCCCCCGGGAAGTCCTCTCTCACCAACGAAGTATGGGGAGGCACCTTCGCCTCTGTTCAGGGGGAACTCTCTTTCTCCTGTATTTGGGTCTCGCTCTCGTGGTTTACTTCTCCTCCAGGCACCGGGCTACGTGCGCCTCAGAAGGTCCGCAGAAGGCCTCTGGGCCACGATGGAGCCCGCGGGGTACGCTGTTCCACTCTTGGGTCTTCTAATTGTGGGTTTTTAAAATCTCCACAGTGGCTTCCCCTTTGAATTTTCCCCTGGCCTGGCTATATTCCAGGATAACAAGCTAGCTACCAAAGGGGCTGCTTTAGATAACATGTGTACCCCCCAATCTCAATACCAGCCCCTGTCACAAAGCTCCCGGTCGCCTGGGCTGGGCCGGTCAGCCGTACGTCAGTCCAGATCTTCACAGGAGGTTAGGGCCTCATACAGATTAGCTAGCTCAACCCCAATAGTATGCGCATCTCCCTTCTGTGGGGTCAATCTCTCTCAATTAGGGTTGGACCTCCAACCCAAGGGTAATCTGTGGCCAAGAGGTGAATACAAAGGCCCCTGTGTGTGGGGTAAATCAGTGCTTCCCTCCTCCTAACAAATTTGCTCAAGCGGTTCCCTGAATCAGCCACCCTCCCTGTACAACTGTAAAACAAATCCTGAGAGACCATCCTACTATGGAGACTGTAGCTGTTTGGGTTTAAGCCTCTGGATAAATTAGGGAGGAAATCACTATGCAGTCCCCCTTCATACATTTGGGTTTTTGGCCTAACCTTCCTACCCTTCTTGCCATTAATATAAGGCTTGGGTCAATGCTCGGTCCAATCAGGTTGGTGTTGATCCAATGGGTCGTTTTATTCATTAGTGAAATAGTTGATTCAAATCCACACTTAGGGAGCCCCGGTACACCCATGATAATCCCCATAAGAGGGGCTGCTGCAGGCAGTAAATTCATAATGCTCTTCTCCAGCCCTCCTATATGCATGTTAGCCCCAGTGTCCCCTATGAAAGTCCTAAAGCTTAAGTCGGACCTCCCAGTACCCGTAAAAAATTGAATTAACAGTTACTGAGCTTAACTTTGTGGTTACTGCCTTATCCTTTGCCGGCATCACCAGCCCGCCAACCTCAGTGACCGGGCGAGGACGCTCACCACTCAAACCCCCCCTGATAGTATCTTACCATTTGGCTTTGCCCCAACCCCAACCGTACTTATTTCTGCCACTCTTTTTGTTAGAACTCTGATTCAGTCATCCAGGATAGCCAGTGTGTTCATTACCCCAGACTTAAACATCTGCAATGACTCTAGGATGGTCTAAAGGGGCTTGAGCTTTACACCTAGAAGTGATTCCAGCCAGAGCTTATCCTCTTCCCCCCCACGGAGGAGGACTTTAGATACTGACTCGGTTCCCTCTCCGGGCTCCCACCCATATGACTATTCACCAATTGATCCGTTACTACACCCCCTCACTGTTAATGATGGGTCCACACTGCGCAAAGTTATAATTAACTCTTTATTGAGTTAGTAACAGCAACGACCCCCAGCCAGGGGAAATCTTCTCAACTGACCTAGTAGAATGTGGAGTCCCTTAGATGCTGAGACTCCACATTCCAGGAGGCGATGTCAGTGAACATTTTATGACACCAGTAACCAAGTTATGAATGATATGTATTGCGCACACAAGGCCATCAATGCATAGAAATTTAAATATAATAACTTCTAATATGATAAACTCTAACCTCTAACCCCTCCCTTCCTTCTCATACTCATCACACAACACATTCTACCTTCTCAATATAGTGTATTATACTACTGCTGGTGATGTCTTTACGCACACACACTTCTGGCCATTTTGACAATAAATCCATTATGACTAAAAGATACGAGTCCCTCAAGCCTCTGATATTGAAAGGACCCAACAAATCTATTGCCTCTTCACCCCAAGGCATATTAGGGCTCTTCCTCATAATGAAGGGAGTCTTTTGTACTCTAAGCCCCTTGTCACCTTCAATACACTCTGCACACGCCTTCACTTGCTCCTCTACATCTCTGTCCACAACCGGCCACCAAAAATCAGCCCTAACCAACTCTTTAGTCCTTCCTAAGCCCAAATGACCCACATTTGCCAACTCCACTACACTACTTCTCATTGACTTAGGAACTACAAGTTTGTGGCCTCTATATAAATAATCACCCCTGACAGACAGTTCATTCTTTACTTTGTCGAACCCTTCCTATTTTCTTTCTCTACCAGTGATAGCAACACCAGTTATAAACACAATCACATCTTGATACAAAGTGTCCTTCGCACATGCTAGATCCCACTCTCATTTCTTCAAACTGGTATGCACTTGAAAAATGTCACCAGATTCTTCCTCCTCATGGACAGTACCTTCCCCACTCTCTACTGTTTTCATCACAGACCTCGACAACGCATCTGCAACCACATTATTTTCTCCTTGCACATGCATCATAACAAATTGTAAACCTTGTAAACTGCTCACCCACTTCATGATGCGTCTGGACACAACTTCCAGACCACCCTTAGAAAATTTACTAACCATTGGTTTGTGGTTAGTGCAAATAGTAAACTCTCATCCCCATAAGTTTCTTTTAAATTTCTCCACACCCCAGACAGACGCCAACGCCTCTTTCTCAACAACAGAGTACCTACGTTTAACTTCCTTAAGAGTTCTCGAGGCAAACGTCACAGTATAAAGCTCTGAGCCATACTCCTGCATGAGAACACCACCCAAGCCAGAGTTGCTCGCATCCACAAATAACAAAGTGTTCCTTGACTCTACAATACTGCTCAACACGGGACCATTCACCACAGCCTGTTTAATGTCTGTAAACTCCTTCATACACTTCTCATCCCAATCAAACAACACACCTTTTCTTGTAAGATTCCTCATGAGTAACAGCAATGGCCCCCAGCCAGGGGAAATCTTCTAAACTGACCTAGTGGAATTTGGAGTCCCCCAGATGCTTAGACTCCACATTCCAGGAGGTGATTTCAGTGAACATATTATGACAACAGTAACCAAGTTATGGATGAGATGTATAGCACACACAAGCCCATCAATACATAGACATTTAAATATAATAACTTCTAATATGATAAACTGTAACCTCTAACACTCACCATCCGGTCCCCCATCCCTAGTCTCACCCCCTCCCCTTCCACCTCTACTTCCTTATCTGCCTCCATACCAGGGTGCAGAGGATCCTGAGGCATACACACCCCAAGCAACTGCTCCTGTAGAGTCATTGCCTGAACCACTGTGCCCCCTAAGGCCCCCATCCCCTCAATACAACTATTTTTTCAGTGGTGCTACCTTTGGGATTCCCTCCTGAACCTGAAATAGCATCCCATGTGGATTTTACAGTAACAGTAATGCGATTCACTATTTTGCTGGCCATGTCTTCCAAATACGAATCAATGGAGCATTGCAAAAGATGGGGCTTAACCTCGGCAAGCTCCTGGGCTCTTTTAATTTGTTTAGTTTTTTTGCCCTTTCTGTCAGCACCCCTGGTCTCCGATCATCCCTTGCTTTCCTTTTCACCATGGTGGAAATGCACCTAAGAACAGTAAAATTGAGCCATTATAAAATTGGATAAAAAGATTAAACAGACCGCTAAAATGTCAATGTCTAAATGGTGAAATACAGTGGGACCTCCTGGCATGCGCCAGTACATAAGAAACAAATGGTAATGGGTTGTTGGCCACAGAGGACCACAACCATCCGAGGGACAAATACAGCCACCCGCCATCCTGGATTGATAGCTTAGTAAGGACTGTTAGGCTCCAAAGGCAGCCACAACACCCACGGTCACAGATGGCCACTGGCAGCCAGTCCTCAGGAAAGACCTCCAGAGACCCAGAGAGGGGGGACATGGAACACCCAATGGCTCAAGGAACAACCTTAGTCTGTCTGTCTCCCCCTAATCCCACTCTCATAAACACAAAACTTGAAACAGTCAGAGGCATTGGAGAGCGATAGATTTTGGCGGCAAATCAATAGTCAACCAGTAGCATGGCTCTCGGGAGGGATTCTAGCTTGGCACACTCCTCCTTATCCAATTGGCGGAATAAGTGAATAGCAACTCAGTTGGCTGGACGTAGAGTAGCAGGCAAAAGTGGAGGGGAGTGCAGATATATTCACGTACAATTTTTCAACCGTCCAGCTTTCACTTTCCCGCTTTTGGGTTACAGGTTTTCCGCACTCCATTATCATGCGGAAGTACCAGCATAGGGGTGAGGAAACCCGGGTTACCAAAGGAGGTCGGCCAATATGCGTTCCCTCCGTTGCCGGTGCTGCTGCGACTCATCAGTCAACTCAGACGGTCCCAGTGCAGGATGATCCTCGTCGCACCAGCGTGACCGAGGCAGATCTGGTTCCTGGACCTTCTGGACATGTCAGATCCCCCCCGGTCAAACTACCGACGGATGCAGATCTTCTCACCAGGGAAGGAGGCGCCATCTTCCATCATGACCCAGGATCGCTGAAACTGCAGGCCTGGCTCCTGCAGCACTAGAGTTCGGAGGGTACGATATCCCGGCGGACTGCAAGGAGGTGCTTGCAAAGGCCAGGGCGTCCTTGACTCTCAAGTGCTATGGACACAAATGGAAGAGGTTCTCTGTCTGGTGCCGTGCACAGAATATTAACCCTCTGTGGATTTCGGCCCCTCAAGTTCTGCTGTACTTGCTATCGCTGGCCAAGGTGGGGCTGGCACATGCCTCCATCAAGATCCATCTCGCGGCTATCTCCCGCTAAACCAGAACTCTGGGGCGGTCATCTCTGTGGTCTCACCGCCGGTGAAGGCCCCGGCGTGGGAGCTCAACGTGGTGCTGACCAGGCTCATGGGGCCGCCATTTGAGCCTCTGCACTTGGCACAGTTGAAGTTCCTCTCGTGGAAGACAGCGTTTCTTGTGGCTATCACCTCCTCACGATGAGTGGGAGAGATCCAGGCCCTCTCCTGTAAACCTCCATACCTGACATTCCACGAGACGAGGGTAGTGCGTAGGATGCACCCCTCCTTCATGCCCAAGGTGCCGTCGGACTTGTATCTCAACAAACCTTTGGTGTTACCTGTTTTCTTCCCGGCGCCTTCGTCGCCGGCTGAGAGAACTTTGCACTCGCTGGATGTGGCTAGATCGCTGAACTTCTACGTATGACCGCACAAAGAGTCTTCGGAATACATCACAGCTGTTTGTGAACTTTGGACCTGTGAACCAAGGGAAGGCTGTCTCAAAGGCTTCCATTTCCAGGTGGCTCTCTGGCTGCATCATAAACTGTCACTGGTTGGCAAACTGACCATTGCCTGACCATCCGAGAGCCCATTCAACCAGAGCGATCGCTGCTACCACGGCGTTCTGCAGGGCTGCTACGTGGAGGTCAACGCACACCTTCACAAGATTCTACTGCATCGACCGGGATTCCAGGGAGGAGTCCAGAGTCGGCCAGTCAGTGCTGTGCAACCTGTTCGCCTGATGGTGAGTCTGGTGAGGAGTCAAGAGATGCTTAATGTTGAGTTGTTGAAATGCTTAATGTTGAGCCTTGCCACCTCCTGTGGTTGTGCATGTGTGTACTGCTATGTATTCTTGTATTCATGAGCATGTGAATCCATGCCAGACCCCATGATGGAGAAGGAACAAGTTACTTACCTGTAACTGTTGTTCTCCAGCATGGGTCTGGCATGGATTTAGCTCTACCCCATGAGGCAGATGGGCGGCTGTAAGCCCGGTCTGCCGCAGGGCGTCCATCTGTATATGGTGGGTGATGGGGCACCGCTGCCACACCATCTCAGGGAAGCCTTCCAGAAGCTACCCTGTACTGGTGTAGCAGCAATATCCTATTTAAATGAAAAGTTCCAAGCTGCTGTGTAGGAGCGGAGCGCTTATCACTTAAATAGTGTGCCGCTGCCACACCAGCATGGGCAGTCTTTCAAAGGCTGTCCCATTCTGGTGTAGCAGCAGTGCCCTGTTTAAATGAAAAAAGTCCCTCTCCCGTGCTGGAGCACCCAGAAGAAGGGACATTTGTTTTATGAGGAGCAAATCGTAATATATTTTTCAGTTTTTCAGGGGTGGGCTGCAGGGGCCACAGCTCTTCCATTGTTTAGAATGGTAGGTATGCGCAGTGCATGTAACAGACAAATCAGAGCAGGCATATTAACCCTTTGTGCAGTCTAACTGGGAATGGGAAATTCAGACCCATAGGATACAAGTATATCTCTGCAACCGAGACATTAACACCCCTGGCTATATTACAGGGACTCAAATTTACTTTTATCTCTTATTTAATTCATTTTTTATTTGACTTTTTATTTTAGTAGAATTATTTGAGTACTGATTACATTTGAAATTTTAAGTTTTGGCTCCATGGGGTGGTGGTTTAGTTCCCCTCTGCATGTGAGCCAAAATGAATGCCCTAAATGATGACTAGGAGATAAGGTGTCAGGTTTAGTCCTTACCACTTTACTTCTGGACTCCTTTGCTGGGAAGAGGTAAGCCATGTCCTTTCAGGTAGCCACCATGCAACCCGATTACAGCATAACAGGTAAGCACTACGGATACCCCGAGAGCCCGGTTCCAGGGGGAAAAAAACCTTGAGGGGGAAAAAAAAAGGTGCTGAGAAGACGTTCCAGGTTGTTATTCCGGGAATTTGTCTTTACAGGAACCAGGAACAAGTAGAAAACACGAGGTTGCAAGGCAAACTAGCGTTCCACAATACAAAACAATTGCAATTCGAGAAGCCTTCGGAGTTACCTCTATTTATTTCCGGGTATCAGATGTTGCCGAGCACGTGAACGCGATGATGTCACCGCGTGGCAAGAGCGTCGGGGCGCCATCTTGGATCGGGACGCAATTTGAAAGCGTTTCCAAAATGAAACCTGATCAGATAAGTGCCAAGTAGGCGAAAGCATGACATAAGGGTTGGCAGAGGCAGATATAGAGTCTGGCTTTTGTTTGGCTGAACTGTCTTTTGTCTCAGTTATCTGCAGTTAAAAGGTTTTGCATTTTGCATTATTCATATTACCAAACGTTTTTTTAGGATCAGACACCAGGCGGCCATTGCCAAACACAGTTGGCCATTGCTGACTTTTCGCCAGCGTCCAAACCAACCACGGTTGCCTATCCCCAAGTCAATCATTGCCAACCATGGCCTACCATCCCCTATCATAGCTAACCATTGCCAAGCATCTCCAATCATGGTCAAGACTTGCCGATCATGGACAGCGATTGTGGACCATGGCCGACTATAGCCATCTGTTGAGCCAGTAAGGTTGTTCTGTGGGTTAAGTCCCCACCACAGAGATCTGAGGATCACCTCTAGACTGGACCTTTTATACTTTCAGGGTCTATAAAAGACCTTGAAATTATAGGAGGTTAATGGTCAAGGTGTATTATTGAAGTGGCAAGAGTACATTTAGTTTATGGAGGATGTTTTGTGAAAGATTGTTTGAGAGAGACGGGTAGAGAGAGATAAAGACAAACACTTACCATTCCAGCACCCAATATGGCATCCTGAAAATCATCATGGAAGGGATATACACATGTTATAAATATAATCCCCACCTGTGGAACACAAACAATCACTACGGCACCCTTGAACGGCTTTAATGTGCATGCCAATGAATCTGTTTTTACATACTGCCTGCGCCTGCTGTATGCATCTCCTTCTTAACAAATGTATGATATACACAGCCTATAAGATAGCTAGACTGGTAATATTGCTGTGGAGAGGATTAATACACTTGCTACCATGATCTCCATGTAAGCAGGAGTAGGTACAATTATTATTTTATTTATTTCAAATATTTTCATGGTGAAACATATTCTAATGAGGCCTCACAGCATTGACAACATTGGCAGCTTCCACGGCCGCAAGGTTGATGAAATAGGAACAGTTCCACTTTCTAAGAGTATCATCTGGTATGGCAGACTTTGCTAAACCACGGGATTACACCAAGAACTGCAGTAGAAGCAGCGAACATGCTTTAACAAGCTTGTGGGGTTTGAAAGGGAAGGCTGTATCAATCCTACTCACTGACAAATAATCCGGCAGGGTTTCTGTATTGATCTGCACAAAAGAGGAATACATCAGTACAGTACTCCACTCATGCACATCTTCTGAACTAAGGACGTGAGACCAAAGGACATGCAGGAGAGAAGAGGTGGCACTTTGCAGCAGCACAACATCTCACTTATCTCCTGACTCAGGGTCTGAGCCCAGGCCATTGTAAAAGGGAGGCAACATAATGCGTGCCTGCTGCACCCATGCACCAAGCAGTATCCCACTTGTGTTCGGAATTGAGGGCTTCTTACCTGCAGATGCTGAAAGGGGTGAGAAGCACAATATGTATGCCTACTGTGTTGATGTTTCTGCACAGCATACTGTGTTCCCCACATCGCTCTGACCCATGCCACAAAGGCACGCCGCTCGTGGTCGAGGAGGCGTGTGAGGGTGTCGCAGGGTGCTGCACAGAAATGCACAGAGCGGCAGGCAGAGAGGTTGCTCCCATGGGGCTCTCCTGCTTGTGGAGCGAACAACACTATGCACACCAGCCGGGTGTGATAGCAGCATAGGTACTTTATGAAGAATAATACTGTATCTTGTTAACAATAACAAGAATATGGGCCTCATTGCGGGTCTGGCGGTAAACCTGCCGGTAAAACCGGCGGGTTGCCGCCAGACCCGACAAAAATTACCAGCACTTGATTTCCCGGTAACACCAAGGTATTACAACCCCAGTAGCCGGGAAGTCAGGCGCCGGTAATTCTGTTCGTCCCCATTCCCATTGAGTCCAATAGGACTCAATGGGAATGGGGACCACGGAAACAACGTCACCGTTAATAACGGTTTTGGTGCTTCCGTGAAACTCTGCGGGTGGGACGGCACCTGCCCGCAGAGTCGTACTGTGCCGTTCCGGTAACAACAGTGCCGGTAGGCTTAGCAGGACCGCTGTTACCGGGCCGGGACAGTCGTCACTCAACTTTATGTGTAGAAGTGCTAATTCCTACACATATCTCTCAGGAATATTACCTCCATGTTCCTCTTCCTTGTCCCAGTACCTACTTTTAAGGTATCAGCCTCTTTGACCGAAACTCTTCAGGTGTCGGCATATAAGGAGGGCCACACAGCTTGTAGATTAATTGCTAACACACTATTGGTGTAATACAAATGCTGAAGCCAGGTCTGCATTCAGCTACTTGATTTATAAGCACTCTGTGTTTATTTCATTGAAGTCCTGTTAAGCACAAGCGTTGGCAAAGCCAGTTTTGACTTGTGTATAATATTAGGAACTTGCCGGGCACTGCTTAGATGCCCAGGTACTGTCACCATTTTGCACCCGCAACTACCAAAGGGCAGTTAATACCAATATGACTGTGCCTGACAAGTGCCTTTGCCATGCCTACAAAAAAGCCCAAACTGTTCGCATTGCTAATGCTTGTTATATCAGTGTGCTCCGTCTTGTCGATGTTCCTGTTGCTGTTTGTCACAGACACACCTTGTACCCACCGACTTTCCTTATGTATTGATTTTTGTGGTTGTTTTTATTAGTGACTCTTTGATGGAAAATTGTATTTGAAAGGTTGCATTTCTTGATTTATGTAAGGAATCTGTGGCGGTGTATGATGAGGATGCATCACTTCGTTGAAATTACTGTTCACGCTCTTTCTTGAATATAAAGTTTTGACAAAAAAAGTGCAGAACCTAATGGAGGAAGTCTTATGTGGTGTGTTAAAGCCCTTCAATCAGGAGGATGGATGAAATGCACAAGGATGGTTCATGAACTCATAGATGTGGCACCAGGGACTGTAAAGCTTCATATCTTGATCGGCTGGAGAACACCTGGACACAGTGACGTACCGAGCAGGGGCTGGGGGGCACGCTGCCACCCCACAGGCTCTTTTGAGAGCCTGACCGGGACTTTCGTCAGTGGGCCACCTCTCCTGTTCGGCACCTTAATGAGGGTGCCCAACGGGAAAGGTGTCCCCCTGGCAGGACAATGTGTGTTGAGTAATTGTCCTGGCAGCAGGACACCTTACCCTTTCCGAAACCTCTGCCAGGAAAATGTCCCAAGGAGCTCCAGGCAGCAGCAGAGGGGCTCCCAAGTTGCTCTGTGTCAACAGAGCATTTCAATGAGAACCATTAGGCACTGATGGGAGGGAGGGTGGACTATTAGCAGGGACTTTTGTCCCTTTAGAAATGTGCATGGGAGGGATTGATCAGGTGTGAGACGGTTGCATAATGCTGCAGGCTTTATGAAAAAATGAGTAAGGCTTTACTCAAGGGGGATTTGTTAGGCTCACATTAATCTGCATGATACTATTGTGACTTTGCATGCAGGATGGGGACAATAAAACTAAATCCATCCTCGTATTGCTCAACATATTTCTATAATGATGTATAGTTAAAAGTTAATAATGAAAGCGTAGTTTTTTTAATGTAATGTGCTTTGCTTCCGAGGCATTGCTATGAATAAAGTATTATTTAAGCACATGAAATGCAAAGGGAAACATTAATAAATATCTATATAAACTAAAACTGTGAAGATGTGCTCAGTTGCTTAAATTGTCCACATCCCATTTTCACCATTTAACCAAAGTGTGTGATTCTGGGCAGATCATGTAATCAGATTGTGTCTTATCTGCAGCTCTGTAAGTGATTCACTTCAAAGCCTTAATATATCATGCTGTAATTTAACAAAAAAAGAGCCTGACTCGCTCCATATAGGTATTTTGCAGGTATTTTGCACCACTAAATTATTTGCCACTTGCCTTACTTATAACAACTTATTCTAAAGTCACTTGCATGGCGCCTCTAAGTTTCAAAGACTGATGCTGCTCCTTGCCATGTGCTTTCTGTGAAGTAATGTCTGTTGGTGCAATGCATATGCAAATTAGGAGATGTGTATGTATTTTGCCCCAGAGCGCCTGGACAGAGCTCTGATAGATGAGTTCCCTGCATCTGAAATGATTCTGCCGTTTTTTTTTTGTTGTGTTAAAATGCGAGATGCCACTAGTAATGTTCCCAAAAAAAATAGATTGGGGCAGGAGTGGGCGGTTTGTGGGCGGGAATGAGACAACCTGAAATTGTGTGCGCTGCATTTGAGGGGAAAGTAGCAGGAGTTTCACTGTGGCTGTCCCCCCACCACATCTTGCAATGTTGGATACTCCACTGACTGGACAATATAGGGAGGCTTAGTGATGTAACTGTCTTGTTATTACCACAAAGCGCAGCTCGATATTTCATGAACTGTAACGAGTCATTAATGGCTTCAGTCTAAGCCTTAAAGTTTATGTAATGCCGAGCTTCGTTCCGTTGTGGGTATAGATTAATCACTGTTAATTATTCTGAGAGAAAGCTTTACACCAGCGGCTTCCTCAAAGACAGCCTCGCGTTTTAATGCAAAGCTTTCTCTCAGAATGAAGCGTGTTTTATCTATTACAGCAACGGACGCCGCTCACGCGGTGCTCTGCTGCTTATGTCTGTTACAGCTCGGAAGAGGGGCTGCTTCTCAGGCTTAATGCAGACAATCAGCAACGAGCCGAAGACAGCCGAAGACCAGGGGATACCGGATCGGTATGGTATACCAAATATTACAGAACACCGCCAATCCCAGGGAGGCCATGCTGTCACCTCAAAACCCTGTTACAATGGGGAGAGAAATCTCCCCACTGGGGCCTCGCAAATACTTCACATACGCGTCCGTAGCTTTGGACCATAAGTTCTTCACGTTTAAAAAAAAACATTTATTAACAATGTATGTATTTCACAGTCTACAGATACAAATTACAGCATGTCTTAATAAACCCCCTCCCAAAAAACAAAAACAAAAACCCCAGAGACGTTTAAACTGCATTTGAAATCACATTTGAAATTGCATTTGAAACTTAGGCCTCTCTCCCACTATACAGGACCCTTACAAGTGTGCCCCCGGTATTTAAAAGTGCACTGTACTGCTTTTGAACTGCATTTGAAATCACATTTAAAGTAGCATTTGAAATTGCAATTCCAATTTAGGCCTCTCTCCCACTATACAGGATCCTTACAAGTGTGCCCGCTGTATTTGAAAGTGCACTGAACTGCTTTAAACTGCATTTGAAATCACATTTGAAATTGCATTTTGAAATTTAGGCCTCTCTCCTTCTATAGAGGACCCTCACACGTGTGCCCCTGTATTTTAAAGTGCAGTGAGCTGCTTTAAACTGCATTTGAAATCACATTGAAATCGCATTTTGAAACTTAGGCCTCTCTACCCACAATACAGCACACTCTCTAAGTGTGCGCCCCTATTTTGAGACCGCATTGAAACTACATTTGAACCTTTGAAACCACATTTTGACTTGGGGCCTCTCTCCCATTATACAGGACTCTCGAATCTCAATGTGCTCTTCGGTAATATACTGCAGTCTGAAACCTAGGCCTCTCCACCTCAATACAGGACCCTCAAGTCCCTCTCTCTCCTGTATCAACGTGCACTGTGAGAAAGATTACTTCCCCCACCCCATTTCTTAACTTAATCCTGCCACACTTTGAACCTCTCCTGCTATCCAGATACTCCAGCCTAGGTGTTCAATTGCTGCCTAGGTCTCCCAGTCTAGGTGTTATTTGCTGCCGGCCACTTGGACCCTTGAACCTTCCTCCCGATATCTAGGCGTCAAGTTGCCCTTAATTACCACCAACCTCCTTCATAGCTAAACTCCCGGCCGTAACCCAGGCATCTTCGACCTGATACTGGATCACCCCTGCCATCTGCAAAGCCAAACCCTCTCCCGATAGATCAAGGTCCCAATCTTGATCACAGATACCTTGTGGAACCGAACCTACCCATTGCTGTCCAAGGATCAGAAATCTAACGGTTCCATCAGCTTTAGTACCCGCCGAAACCTACATCGCCTTGGACCTCTGATACCCCTCAACCAAGAATACAATTTCTCTGTAAACCGTCTGTAAAATTCTTAACTCTCCACCTCCTGTCCCTTAGTGTCTAGGTACTATCAGTATCTGCTACTGCTGAATCCTTGGAACCTGACACCCAGGACATACAGCAAGCACCTAAGCCTGCAACTAGTACCATAATTCCCCACAGTTACCTGCACCCTTAGCCCAATCCATACGCCCACCCTCTAACATACAATACCCCCAGGACAGCCCTCCCATTGTAAGAGGAACACCATACCCAACTGACTGAACTAAGAACTAAGACAAACCCTCGAAAACCTCCAGACAGAACAATTTAAGAGGATTGGAAACAACTGACAGAACAAAGTCCCACTGACCCAACACCCAACTGACCGTACAAAGACACACCGTCGGAAACTAGCAGATGGAACAATAGAAGATTAAAATCAACACTAGCCTGGCACGAGGCACAACAATTGGAAACTGCCCCTATAAACCTAACACCCAGATCAACTCCCCCCAACTAAGCCCAAAATGACCCGACACAGAATTGAACGCAGACAAAGAGAAAAGGAACACAGATACACAAGCTCAACTGGCCCCAGCATTACAGAACAGACCCCACAAAACAATACTATCGACAGAACAAATATCACAATAGAAAAATCGTTATAACTTACACTGTACCTCGCACCAACCAAAGAACCTAGATACTCCAACCACACCAATCTTTCTGGATGGATAAAAAAAACACCAGAACAACGGAAAACCTTTCAATCCATCCCGTAAAAGAGCAACGGCAAAATGGTTCACCCCACTACTAGGTGCCATGAAAAAACGAAAACTAGAACTAGAATGGAGGGTCAATAAAGACTGCAGAAAAAAACTCAAACTTTAACAACATACCTGTTCATACAAAAAGCAAAAAGGAAATACTACGACAACACAATCCTCAAAGCACCAAATGCCCAAAAAGAACTGTTTAAAATCATAAACGAAATTAAAAACCCTCCCGGCTGCAACAACACCCCAATACCATCGTAGAAATTATGCAGTGACCTCGCAGACCACTTCAAAAATAAAATCATGACCATCCAACAGACCATTCAAAACAGACCATGCAACCAGTACACTGAAGACACTGACCGATACAAGGAACACAAGAACATACTCCAAAACTTTCCGCACATATCGGTGGAGAATTTCATCAAACTCATAAATCAAAGCAACAAATCTGGCTCACCCGCGGACCCCTGCCCCTCTGACATCTACAAATCAATCCTTGCACAAGGAACACCAATGGAATACTACAGGAACATCCTCAACCAATCAATCTCAACAGGAAGAGTGCCTCAAGCCTTCAAATCAGCATACATCAAACCACTCCTCAAGTATACAACAGGAAACGTAGAGGACCTCTCCAACTACAGACACATCTCCAACATCCCCTACCCAGCTAAACTCCTGGAAACACACATATACAGAACAACCCAAGATTTCATAGAAGAACATCACCTATTAAACCAGGCACAAGTAGGCTTCAGACCGATGAGAGGAACAGAAACATTGCTTATTTCAATCTGGGATGATCTAAAGGCTAACGCAGACTCAAACAACAGCACCCCTCAGATACCTTTAGACTTCTCTGCAGCATTCGACACAGTTAACCACGACATACTCATCATGAGACTGGAGGAATTCGGAATCACTGACAACGCCTTACTTTGGGTCAGATCCTTCCTAACAAATAGAACAGAAACAATATGGATAAAACCCTTCAAATCAAGCCCATGAGAATCATCATGTGGAGTGCCACAAGGATCATCCTTCTCGCCACTACTATACTACATCTACCTGTCACAACTAATTAAAGTCATCAAAAAACATGGCCTCACCTGTTACAATTATGCTGACGACACACAAATAATCTACAAAATACAAGACTCACAAGAAGACAACGCAACACTAGAGAACTGCCTTTGTGAAATTTACAACTGGATGAACTTAAACTATCTTAAACTCAACCCAGGCAAAACAGAAATAATGATCATCACAAAAACGGAGAAGACAACCTCTACATCCCATGGCCAACCGAACTTGGTGAAACCCCAACCCCATCATCGACTTTAAAAAACCTGGGAGTCCTGATGGACACCAAACACACTCTAGAGCCACAAGTAAACTCCCTAATCAAGAAATCTTTCTTTATCCTGCGATCGGTTAAAAGGATCCTACCATGCCTCTCATTCACCAACAAAGATACTGCCATCATCACCCTTATCATGTCCAAACTAGACTACGCCAACAGCCTATCTCTAGGCTTGCCTGAATGACTCCTAAATAAACTCCAACGCATACAAAATGCGGCGGCCAGACTGCTCCTTAAACTATCTAGAAGAGAACACATCACACCAGCGCTGAAAACGCTAAACTGGCTACCCATCAAACAGCGGATCAAGTTCAAATCAATGTGCATAACCCAGAGAGCAATCCAGACCAAGGTGCAGAGTTCCTCAGAAGAAAACTAAACGTACATCACACTGCAAGGCCACTCTGATCCAGCAGCGACATCCGCTTGGAACCCAAATCATACAACAAGAGGAACCTCAGAGGAACCTCTTTTTCTCACCACGCCCCAAAAACCTGGAACAAACTACCAAAGAACATACGGAACACAAGAGATCACCTACAATTCCGGAAACTCCTCAAATCATGGCTCTTCACCCCATAACCTGAAAGAATTGCCGATAAGGACATACACAGAGGAATTAGGCCGAGTGAAGAACCTACCCTGACTCCCTAAATCATCAACCCTCATAAAATAAGGACATACGATCTGTAACATTCACACTTATCGATAAAAAAACCAAACGCATCAATCATACCATGAAACACCCCAGATCAATCGGGAGAGCAGGGTATGACCCAGCAATAGCACCTGGCATCCCTCCAAGGCACACGCAGCAATGGACCACCGACAGTAATAGATAGGAAGGAGCAGGGATTGATAATATAACTCCACTACCTAAGCTGGGATTCTGCTTTCCCCCTGGGTGTACTACGGTCAAAACTTAGATGGAGGCCAGCCTAAACCCTGAAACTAGACAGTCAGGAAAGGGAAGAGAAGATTCTATGACAAGACGGAGGGGAGCATTATGCTTTATTTCTTTATTACTGTTTCCCACAGCAATTCAAAGAAAAAACCTTTTTTTTTAAATAAACTTTACAACTTTTGGTCTTCCAGCGACTCCTGGAAGAGAAAACAACATCAACTTGCAGCAAACATGATAACATGTCCATGATTTATCCACTCTTGAAAACAAAAGTCTCTGGACTACCACTACCCATAGTCCCCTGGGTCCTCCGTAGTCCTTGTATCACCTCCTTTGTCCAATCCGGGCTAAACTGCCCTTATAAAATTTCCTTGCCCCCCTCTCTACCCCTCTTTCATTGTTGCTGTTTACCCAGAGCTAAGTACCTTTAATTCTTGTGACTGTTTAGTCAGGAATTCCATGGTTTACTGAGATTGTGTTTTACATACGGTTACTATCATTGTGTGAATTTACAGATAATATTCGTAGCAGCGCACGCGTGCGCTTGTATCTAGATTCTAGTTTGGTTTACCTCAATATTCTCCTGCGCGAGCATCTCCGCCCGCGTTCGATGAGTTTTGGGATCCGCAGTAGTTTTTCTTGCAGGACAGGGGCCGGAGCCGCGAGCGAACGCACTCGCGTTAGGCTCCCGGCCACTCCTCCTGCGTAAGCGGTCATAGTGTTAGACCGGTGCCCCGCTCTGGGTTTTTAGGACCCTGCGGGAGCCGCCGAACACATCGCGCCCCACAAGCCATCGCACGCGCCTCGAACTGTCATTCGCGAGATTGAATGCGGTGGAGTGCCTAGCGAGCAGTAGCTTTCAGCATTATTTACCTGTCAGTACGATTAGTACGCACAATTACACACAGCGTTTTGTCTGCTTGACACAATTCAAACGCCGTAGCCCGCTCCTGGTAGAGTCTGGGTTCAAGACATCTTGTGGAGAGGTCAGTTTAGCTGGGCACTTTTTCCTGGGCATAAAAAAAAAGAAAAAGAAAAAAAAATAATAATAATTATATATTGTTTGAGAGCTGAGGTGCCAGCCTGTTGGAAATATGGCACAGTTTACAGAGCCCAGACAGTATAGATCTATTAACCCGGAATGGACTTCGGAGGAATGGAAGGAGGACCCCGGTCAGAGTGAACAGGACCTCTCCCAGAGTTTTAAGATGGTTGGACTCTCTCTCCCACGCAGTAGCCCAAGGGGTACTCCCTCTTACACAGAGGCTGGATCACCTAGAGGCTATTCTGAATGCTCAGAAAGCAGAGCAGAGACCTAAGAAAAGGGCGCTCAGCCCTGGCGAGGGCACCTCAGCAAGACACCCTGAACAGAGGGTTGATCCCAAGGGCGGTAAGAAGGCTCGGCAGAGCTCAGGCTCTAAGACGCCCCCGAGCCACGCAGAAGGGGTAGGTTTGGTGCCCTAAGAGTGAGTTGACCTGGTGCATAGGCTAAAAGAAGCCTTCTTTAAAAGGGCAATGGTGCCGGACTCTCGACCCCTGACCCCAGGGGTGTACAATGTGGGGGAAGAAGTGGATACCGGATACACTCCAAACGAGGAAAGTGGGGCGGAAGAAGAAGTTCCCTCTCACCAACTATCCCAACAAATCCCATGAGATGACAATTTGGGAAATATGTTCGATCCGGAGGTGATCCGAGATCTACGGAATGGGTGCCTTCACCCAGAGTGGCCCGATATATGACCCTCCACATGGGAAAGACCCTCGACCGCGAGGTCAGAGCCAGAATGAGGGTGGAATACCCTAGGCCCGATTTGCCGGGTAAAGTTATCGAAACCCCGGATCTCGATCCCAAAATGGTTACGTTCGTCATGAAGACCTCCAAGGACATAAGGAAGGGGGTAGACAGGGCGTGGAGAGGCTGCCAGGACAAACCTCTAGACCTCTCCGGCCCGCTGGCAAAGATTATGGATTTAGCCGAAAGGGCTATAGATACGGGCACCCCGGTAGACCCCGAGAATCTGTCTAGCTGGGCCCAGTGCGCGGTTTGCCTTCAACAGAACGAAAACGCGAGGTACTCCTAAAAATTGACAACAAACTTAACGGCCTGGCCTCGTACGAGGCAGGAGAGGGCGCAAAAGGCATGCTTTTCGGGGAAGCCTTCACTAAAGAAATGAATCAATTTGTGGGCACATATTCCGCCCTGGAGAATGCCCAATCTTCGATCAGAAGAATTTTTCCCGTTCGTGTTTTTGCCGGGACCGGACGCTCACAGGGTCGAGCGTCAGGTCGCTTTGCAACGCAGAGATGGACCCAAGGACCGAGGTCCCAGTATTGGGAATCGAGACAAGATAATTTCTTCCCGCAACGAAGCCGGTATCCGAGGAACAGGAGAGGAAGAGGAGCTTACAGGCAGCAAAACGCTCTAACGGGTGAGTGCAGGGATTATTACCCTCAAAGTGGGGGGCAGGACAGCAAGCTTTTTGCATGCATGGCGCAGTTTATCAAACGATGCGTGGGTCCTGCAAGTGGTGTCAGGTATGGCGTTAGATTTCGTGGGGACCCCCTCTCAGGCCCGGGAACCAAGCCCCATCCTCAAGGCGCAAAGCGAAGAGGCATTGCTGCACAGCGAGTTAGGCAAGCTAGCGAGCAAAGGGGCGATAGAGCGGGAGAAGCAAGACGACCCGGGTTTTATCAGCAACATGTTTCTGGTGCACAGAGGGGACAAGGTCAGGCCCGTAATAAATCTAAAAAGCCTAAACGATGGGTAGTGTACAGACACTTCAAGATGGAGGGAATCCACCTTCTACGCGATCTTCTCAGGACAGGGGACTGGCTAGTACGCCTCAACCGCAAAGATGCTTACCTCACGATACCTATAGCAAAAGATTACCGGAGATTTCTCCGGTTCAGATGGAACACGGAGGTATGGAGGTTCACATGTCTCCCCTTTGGTCTAGCTTCCGTCCCCATGGGCTTTTACCCAGCTCATGAGACCAGTAGCAGCAGCGATTCGAGAAAGGAGGATAAGAATAATCATCTACCTAGACGATATCTTGATCCTAGGCCAGAACGCGGCACTCGTTCAAGAGCAAGCGGCATGGGTATGCAACCTAGCCACTTCTCTCGGTTTCATCATCAACACAGAAAAGTCAAATTTACACCCCGCACAGCGTATAGAGTTCCTAGGATTCATAATAGACACGAACAAAGCCTTGCTAGAGTTACCAGCTCGGAAAGTTCAAGAGATTTGGAAGGAACTGAGGGCAGTTTTAGCAAAAAGAGTGATTTCTCTGCGCAACCTTGCCCGAATAGTGGGCCTGTTGGCAACCTCTATTAAGGCGATATTCCCACGGCCCCTGCACTATAGAGCCCTACAGAGGCTAAAAATAAGGCATCTCAGAGGGGGCTTAGGGTATCACCAACTAGTCTCGCTAGACCAAGACGCCGTTACAGAGCTTCAACGGCAGAGCAATATTCAGAGACACGCCAGATCTAGTGATAGAGTCAGATGCCAGCAGACTAGGCTGGTGAGCCAGATGCGGAGGATTACAAACAGGCGGGAAATGGTCCCAAGAAGACCTCAAGCTGCACATAAACTGCTTGGAACTTTTAGCGGGTTCCTTCGCGGTGAAAGCATTCACGCGAGATCGAGTGAGTTGCTGTGTCCTTCTCAAAATGGACAACATTTTGGCGGTCCGATACGTGAACAAGCTCGGAGGTAAATCCTCCAGGATGCTAGCAGAACTAGCCAAAGACTTTTGGCATCACTGTTTGGATCAATAGATATCTGTGTCAGCAGAGTATTTACCAGGCACCCAGAATACGGTAGCGGATAGGAATTTACGATATCTGGTAGACTCCAGCGATTGGAGACTGCTTCCGAGCATATTCGAGCGCATCCATCAGCTGTGGGGACCTTTGGACCTCGATCTATTCACCTCAAGGCTCAACACTCAGCTCCCCATGTTCTGCAGCTGGAGGATGGATCCAGAGGCGATAGGGGTGGACGCATTCTTGCAACAGTGGTCAGGAGCCCTTCACTACGCTTTTCCCCCATTCATCATTTTGACAAGGACAGTGGTGAAAGTGAGGAGGGAGCAAGCAGAGCTAGTGCTCATTGTCCCATTGTGGAAGTCCCAACCATAGTTTCCAGTAGTGATGGAACTTTCTACGGATTTTCCGAGAGTGATTCCTCACAGGCTGGACATGCTGCTGAGCCCCGAGGGCCAATTCCACCCGCTCGTAGCGGGAGAGTCGCTCACCCTGATAGCATGCCAGGTTTCAGGCAACGTTGGGAGCTGCCAGGAATTTCGCAGCTCACTGCAGATTGCATCAGAAAATCATGGGCGCCTTCCACCATTAGGAGCTATCGTGCCGCTTGGGAGCAGTGAGAAGCGTACTGTACAACCATCACTGTTCATCCCATTTCGGCGTCTCTAGTGCATGTGCTAAACTTCTTAGCCCGGAAGTTTGAAGATGGGGGTGCCTACAGGACAATAGGAGTTTACAGGTCCGCGATCTCAGCAGGGCATGACAGGCTTGACGGTCATCCGATAGGAGAGCACCCAGCCGCATTCCGACTGTTAAAAGGTATGAAGTTGAGGAAGCCACCCGAGCCCAAGTACTCAGTTCTATGGGATGTCCGTAAAGTTTTTCGGTTACTTTCGGATTGGCCGGAAAACAAAGATCTCTCAAGATCTCAGCTATCAGGCAAACTGGCTATGCTTTTATGTCTCATAGCATGTAGGAGAGTATCGGATGTCAAAGCTTTAGAGATAGATCGTAAGATTTTTTTATCCTGAAGGGGTAGCATTCAATATAGCTAATCGAACGAAATCAGATTCAACAGTCATCTCTTATCCATACTTCCCAAACAACGCTAAGTTATGTATATGAGGTAGCAACAGCAGCGCTATGGCCCACAGGAATGACGTAACTTTTAATTGCGCGTAGGAAACCCTTCCATGCAGTAGCGACAGCCACCATAGCGAGATGGGTGAAAGAGGTGATGCAGTGGGCAGGAATAGATTTGTCTCAGTTTGGCGTGCATTCAGCAAGAGGGGCACTGGCTTCCAGCGCGTTTGCAGCAGGCGTGCCTCTGTAGGATATTATGAGAGCGGCTGACTGGTTCAATGAATGTACTTTTAAGACTTTTTATTTTAAACCTGTCTCTCAAATTGCAAACAGGGTATAGGATAGCTTAGAACAGCATAATGCTCGCCTCCATCTTGTCATAAAATCAAGATTGTCCAGGCTTACAGCTCAGGCAGTCTTGATTCTATTAAAGACAAGGAGGCGAGAATTATATCCCACCCTTTCAGACGAACTAGACTCATGAATTGTATTATAACCTTGTGTCAAGTAAGAACCCACCCTCATGATCACGCCTCTATCTATTGCAGGAGAAGAACAGAAGGCGTCTTGAATCAGTCACGGAGCCTAAGAGGTAGGAGTTGTTCGTTTGAGACCGCAAGGGGACAGAGCTCAGCGAAGTTCAAGCAGAATCTCACAGTTAAGGTTTCGGTTCTGATGGTTGGATAAAGTTTCTCCAATTAAGTTCCTCAGACACAGGATACAGGCGAAAGAAAGAGGAGTAGAGAGGGGGGCAAGGACATTTTATAAGGGCAGCTTAGCCCGGATTGGACAAAGGAGGTGATATAAGGACTACGGAGGACCCAGGGGACTATGGGTAGTGGTAGTCCAGAGTCTTTTGTTTTCAAGAGTGGACAGATCATGGACATGTTATCATGTTTGCTGCAAGTTGATGTTGTTTTCTCTTCCAGGAGTCGCTGGAAGAACAAAAGTTGTAAGGTTTATACAAAAAAAAAGTTTTTTCTTTGAATTGCTGTGGGAAACAGTAATAAAGAAATAAAGCATAATGCTCACCTCCTTGTCTTTAATAGAATCAAGACTGCCTGAGCTGTAAGCCTGGACAATCTTCATTATACCACCCAATGGAACACCAACAGTAAATAGATAGCAAGGAGCTGGTTAGGGATAATATAACACCACTATCGAACTAGGGGACAATGCTCACCGAACCTGGGGTACTTAGACGATTTAATCTGCTGGAGCCAGCCACGGTATCACCACAGAAACTAGACAATCAGTAAACCAAGAGAAAGAATATACCAACCCAGTATGACAACCTAATACATAAACTAAACTACAGGGATTATGGGACATACAACCCACTAACCAAAACCTCAAATTCCTGCATACTTCATTCACACAAAAACCCACACAACCACCTCTCTCACAGCAAACCGCACAGACTTCACCACACTGCAACAACAAACAATCAACACATAGATCGCAACAACAGCACGCGAGGACCCGCTTTGATCCTATATGCACACCCAAGCTCAGCGCATGGTGAAAACCGAACTGAAGCTGCCAACATTACACCACCTCTCACTTGCCTACGCCCTCTTCACCCACTAACCCACCCCCCACCTTTTTCTTTACAGATCCGCCTGAGCGCCTGGAGACCAACTCTGTTGGTGACAGTGCGCTATATAAATACCTTTAACATTAACATTAACATTTTAATCAGAGCTAGTACATGTCCAGGAAACTACCCATATCTTCTAAAATAAATACCATTTTTTTCTTACGGTGATAAAACAATCGTTCCATATCAGCCAATTTAAAAATTTCGTCCATCCAAACATTCACTTCTGGAGACAATCTCTATTTCCAGCCTCTTAATATCAGTTTTGGGGATAACTGTAAAAGGGGTATTTTTATTCTGAAAGCACATACAAAGCACAGGTTTGCTGCCTAAACCTATGACGTCTTCGTAGACATTTAAAAAGTCAAACAAAAAAGTTTTAAACTATCACCCTTGTTTTCTTTTCATGTGCTCTTATTGACACACAAAAGTACTTCTTTTGTGTGTAGAATGTCACATTTTCCTCACATCATATAGGCAAAATGCCATTGTCAACAATGGAAAACAACCAGGTTAAGTTTCAATTGCGCCCAAGGGGTTGGGGGGGGGGGCTAGCCAATCAGGGAGCTCAAAACGCAGGCTGTATTCTCTAGTAGAGGCCTGTTATGAGCTCCACCACTGCTGCGCGTCACTCGCCCTGTGCCTCCTCCATTGCTCCCTCACGCCTCCTCCCCCAGCCTCATCCCGCCTTTAGCACCCATGAGTAACCACCAGGGTGCTAAAGACGAAGTAAAAATATATATTGTTTAATGAAACACCTTTCCACAGCATTTAGAGCATCGGGAACAGGAGTTAGCTTCAGTGTTGACTCGTAATCAACACTGAAAACTATCGCCGTCGTATTCTCGGGCGAGTCAGGCCCTAAAATTGGGAACGGGCCATAGGGTTGGCCTGCACCCACGTGTTATATCGCCTCAAAACGTTATTTTTATTTGGAGTCGTTAAGTCTTGAAACTACATCTACAAAACCTAGAGGCAACTCTTTTTACCTGTCCCGCAGAATTTTTTTCTGGTATTTGTAGTCCTCAAGATGGGGGGAAATAACACTACAGTCATACTGTTTTTCCTTAACATATTTCGGATTGACATATATGTTCAAGTACTTTATTATAATTTGGGCACTTTTCAAGCTAGGTTATTGTTGTTAACCAAGCATGGGGGTGATGAGGGTAAAGGATGAGTGGCAAGTGATTCATGATGATGTGCTAGAGGAAGGTGATTCATGATGATTTGCTAGGGGAAGGTGATTCATGATGATGCACTAGGTCAAGGTGGTTAATGATGATTTGCTAGGGGAAGGTGGTTCATGATTTGCTAGGGGAAGGTGATTCATGATGATGCGCTAGGGGAAGGTGGTTCATGATGATTTGCTAGGGGAAAGTGATTCATGATGATGCGCTAGGGGAAGGTGGTTCATGATGATTTGCTAGGAGAAGGTGATTCATGATGATGCGCTAGGGGAAGTTGATTCATGATGATGTGCTCAAGGTGATTCAAGAAGATTTGCTAGGGGAAGGTGATTCATGATGATTTGCTAGGGGTGGGAAAAGAGAGGAGATTGCTGTCCTGGAGAATTCGTTTTCCTTGGCCAGGGCCTTGTGCTGATTTTGTTATCATTTGAAGACGTGCAGCATTTTTTACTCTCACTACCTCAAGACCTTCCCGTACCTAACTCTGCTTTCATTAAACTGTAAGGCAACCCTGCAGTAGCGGCACTTTGCCCTGTCTGACCCAGGCCCAGTACCTGTCCTGAGGTCCTTGCGTCCACAACAGGAGACTTTCTTTAGGTATGTAGCTCACCGTATGTTTAAAAAAAAAAGCATTGCTAGAAGATTAATTTCTTTTGACAGTCAAAATAATCCCCATATGTACTTTGGGAATTAAAAGCATTTTGTTAGTTTTGGACAATATGGCCAAATATGTACACCCAATAAGAAAGCAACAATGAACCTGCTAAAAAAGCAACACTTTACTTCAATTCGAAAAAAAGATTATAATTTCTTTGTGCTGCCTTCCACAGTCAGATGGTGTTTTCAATCAAAAGTTCCAAAAACATCTGCTGCAAACAATATTTCTTACAAGTACAGCTGTGAAGAAATGTGTTCAAGTGCCTGAGTTGCAGATTGGTCTCAATCAAGGCTTCCCCAGTTAACCAAAGCGTGTGCTCGCGGGCACATTTTTTTAACATCTCAATGAACATTTTCTGCCAACATTAGAACTCCCTAGAACTGATTCAGCTCCCACTGTCCAGTACCCCTGACTCATGATATCGCCACATGTTCAATAGTAATAGTGACCATTCATGTTTTAATTCTTTAAATGCAACTTTTCTGTGATATCGTATTCTGTGATATCACTCTATATGCAAGCTAGGGCGCCCCACGCATATTTTGCCACACAGGGCCCTGCAAATCTTAGGTCCAGCGCTGCACTTAATTACAGAAGAGTTTCGGTGAAAAGTTGATTTTAAGGTTGAATGCAGTTGCATCACTACCACAATCCTTTGCTGATGTCATCAATGTGAACAGAGGGATGTGACATCCCTTACAGGGCTACGGATGTACCTCGTAATTTGCACAACAATGTTACGCTTATTTAGATTGCAAGGCAGTTGGAGCAAACAGCATGGGAAACCAAAATAACAATAGCGCAGCACATGGCAGCACCAACTTCCTTCTATGGGGGGAGTCTTCTCTTCACGTTCCAGCATTTGTTGCAGCCCCTTTAGGCCAGGAGGATGATATAGCCGCTTCGTGTGCAGTGTCAAAGCATCAACACTGTGGATCTCTTTTTCAGCTCCTTCCTACAACGTAAGGAACCCCCTGCAGGGTTGCTGCATCATTTAGAAACCAAATGTTGCGTTCTAGTTGGCCTCCCATTACTGGAGTCCCCCACATGCCAAAACTCTGCACACAGATTTAATGAACACACAGAGAAAAGGGAATCTCTAACCATCTCTATTTCCCTCTACATCCGTCTGTCCCGGGCTCTACTAGCCCCTCCTCTTCCTCCTTTCCTCCCCTTGTACTTGCCTTCCTCCTCTTCCCTTAAGTTGTTTCTCTCCTTAAGGTTGGCTGGGCGGATCTCTTGTCACAACAAACCCCCCCCCCCCCCCCTTGCTTTTGTTCATCACCTTTGTAGGGGTTGACCTTTCTTCTCCTGCGTTCTGGAGGCTATTGTGGTCTTCTCCTTGGCCTCGTTCCCTTTCGCTGTTTTCCGCTCCCGCACTCATGCCAGGACCTGTGTGCCCTCCTGGCAAACTTGTCCCGGGAGAGATCTTCCTTGCACTCTGTTGCTCGCTCCTGTTCCACAGCCTTCTTCCTCGTTTGCATTGTCCCCTCTGGCATCACTGGTGGCCTTTAAGCCTGGGCGTCCCTTCCTTTAACCCAGCCGCCGCTGGCATTTGTTGTTGCTGATCTCCTTCTCTCTCCGTCTTTGGGGGGCAATGTCAGAGCATCGTTCTTTGGGGCTACGTTTGGTCCATTCAAGCTCTTTGCCCTGTGCCCCATGCCTTTGGCAACCTGCTGAGCAGCCCTGCTCTCGTGTTTCTATTTTCTGGTTTCCTTGTCCTTTGTGCTGATGGGCTTGCCGTTTGGGTGCTGCTTTTGTAGAAGCTGGGAGAAAGTTTTGTTAGCCGCCCCCCATCCCCCAGTACTCGCCCCCCGTTCCCCAGTACACATGCTGTGTAGTCAGAGGGTTGTAGTCGTACTGGAGGCATGTGTTATGGTATCACCCCGTATTCTGATCATAGTGACAATTCGGGGTGTCATTGTAGTCATAGATTGAGCTGTCAGGGACTGCCCTTTTGTCACCTGGAGTCATGGCAGTCAGCGGGGAGGCAGCACTTGTGCTGGTGCAGGCCTGATGCGTGCTGCTTGCCTGGTTGCGTGGTCGAGGCTTCTGGCAGCCCTCCATTGCTGTGGTGACTGTTGATTACTCCAGTAGCCTTGCCTGCACCCCTTTTAGACCAATGATGTTGTTGATTCACCTGCCTGTGCTGCACATGATCTTCTTGGTAACTAGGTCCTGCTCTTGCCTCTTGCTCCTGCTGGCGGGCCAGCTGATCAGCGGCAGTTACTGTGATGACTACAGAGGATGCTGTGGCCCGGTTTCCCACTGGGAGGGCTAGGTGTTTGCCTGCACTTTTCCTGCTGTCAACTGTGCGTATTGTGTCTGCTGTTTTGAGCAATGGGTGCACCCTCCTCCCCTTCTGCAGTCCTTGAGGGGCCTCCCACATTGAAGCATGCTGCTTCCATGCCATTCCCATATTCTGTTGTGATTGCTTGTCCTTGGTGGGTAGAGTGTTACCTCTGGTGGGGGGGTGCATGTTGAGAAACTGCAGTCGTAATGTGTTCTGCTCTTGTGTGGCTGCTATGTTCCCCAGTGTGATGGTCTTGTGACATTCTTTTGACAGCATTAGTTTGTGCTTACCGGAGGGGTGGTCTTGGTCAAGGTCAGATTTAGGAGTGCCACCTCTACAGTCCAGCCTTCTACCAAAGATGTATGGGGGACACTTGTTGTCCAGCCCTTCTTCCCCTATTGGCTTGAGTGTGCCGGTGTGTATGGTGATGTGCTTCTCTTGACTTTCAGGTTTGTTCTGATGGGCTTCCATTTTTGTCTTGGACCTTGTCGCTTCAACATCCCTCTGTAATGATGATACTTGGGCAGGGGGTGGAGGACCCCGGTTTAGGTGTGGTACCTCCTCGTCCTTGCCTCCCTCCTCTTCCCCTAAGGTGGTTCTTTCCTTAAGGTGGGCTAGGCGGATCTCATGTCACAACACCAAAGTTCTGACACTGCCTCAATACCTGGTGAGTGGTGGCAGGGGGAAATTACATTTTGGTTTGTGGGTGGCAGTGGAACTCTGGAAGACACGACACGACCAGGGATTCTGACACTCCACTGATTACCTTCCTCTTCCCAACAGGCAAAAACCATGCCACAGAACCCAGCATGACCTTGTGTTTTTATAAACAACCAAGACGGCTTTGAAGCAGCATTGCTGCAGTTGATGTGTTGCAAGCCTTCCAAATGCACAGGATAGGGTCCAGGAAACATGGGTTGGGCAGTGGGTGCTGCCATTTGATAGAAGATAACCCAGGTTTCCTGAAAAAGCAGTTAATCCAGAGCGGATGGGCTTTATGGGCCATTTAGGGACCTGAAGTGGGGAGCTCAATTACTATTCTAATAAGGAAACCACAATTAAAATTTAGAGCCACCACACATTTAAGGAGTTCGTTTGGCTAGGGGTGCTAAACAAACAGATAGACAAGGCTGATCAGTGACAGGGGCCACGCGGTAAGCTATCCAAGGGGGGCCCACGTATCATCACTGGCACTGGCAACATTCTAGTTAGACTCCCCCCCACCTCACCAAAAACTTAGTTTCAGAACACTGAAACCCTGAGAGGGCCGCTGCCAGGGTCTGTGGATTTTGCAGTTCTAAATTTCCAAAATGTTCAAGCTTTCTAGATGCACACCTACCAGTTACAATTATTTGCGACAACCTTAGACGTAAGAATGGCAGAGTCTCCCGTGCCAGGATTTGACACTGACCACTCATACAACACGATAGTTGTGTTCCCCTTGCCTTGATCTGTGTAAGAAGTCAGACAAGGCAACGTTTTGAACAAGGGTTCTACAAATCTGAGCTGGTGCCACCACACTTATGCAGAGTCCATCACGCAGCCGCACAATTTTTTCCATTGCAGACTGACCATGATACCATTGCAAATCTATGGGGACATATTTGGAAACGTTTAGGTGTATGAAAGTGGAACAGTGTTTTACCCATGGCAGTTACATTAGGCCAATTAATCTAGTCGATTCCAATTGAGACAGAGTTCTTAATACTGTCTCAATCTGATCAAGAACACCATATTCAAGGTTGCCACACTTGCAAAGGATAGCAATGGTCAATCCCTGTTCTACGGTATCCGGTAATATTTTCCCCATATATATGGTCGCCATACATAATGTCACCGGGAAAAGGATGTGGCGACATTATATTTGCTGACCATATATATGGGGCAAGGGGGGCGGGGCTGCGCCGTGTGTACCCCTTATGTTCAATGTAATAATGCCCCTGCAAAACACGACCATTTTTTGGCGACATTTTTGCCAGGCGACATTTTTGCAGGGAAATTATTACATGGAACCTGTTCTACACCTCATTATATTGGGTCACCCTGCCAAGTTTATCACAGAATGGGCATGCTACGTTCACAACATAAGGATGGTTTAAAAGTATATCTGGGGGAAAAGTGGGGGAACTTCCCTGGGTCTACCTGAGTACAGAACCCATCATTCCTTAAATACCAATTGTATCTAGACTGTCACAACAAAGTATGGTTGCTAACTCACCATAACACAAAAATAAGACTTCGATCCGAATCCTCCCAGCATGTGGCAAAAACACCCACTTTCCATATTGCTCCTTCCCCACCCCTCCACAGACTACGGCCACTAGAAGCTATGCTTCAGAAAAACCATGGCGCACCAACTAAATTGAGTTAAGTCCAGTGCTACACTACTTCTGCTGCACACTCGACATTAATTGTGCATACCTGGGCATCCCCACAGATCGCAACATACCAGACACTACTTCGACCAATATATGTTCTTATCAGTGCCACAGTGAGCACCTTTGCCTGGCATGACATCAAGTAATGTGTCCTGGTTAGGTGCAAAGGAATATCACAAGACTTGTCGGTCACCATACCCTTCATTGAAAAGGAAGTGCTTTACTCCAAAGTCGTTTTACTTCCAACGTCAAAAAAAGGAAAGCAACACACATACAATGATAGAGTGATTCCTGTGTGAATGTGTATGTGTGTTTGTTTTGGTCCGTTGAGCTGATTTTGGCAAGTGGGGATAGAGGGGGCAAGGAGGGTTGTACAATACCTTTGTTGCACAATCCCCCTACCCACCTGCCAATATCAGCTCTCCTCTGAGGCGCTGTGGAGCCATGGGGACAGGGATGGTATCTTTTTACTGGACATCTACCATAGATGCCCAGTAAAAAATATCATGCCTGCACCCTGGGCCCCCCAGTGCCAACTGCAAACTGTTTGGCTTTTTACACATTTTTTTTAAAGTATGCTCTAAAATGAACGCTGCATTTTAACCCATTATTTTAACAAAATTCACGGACTCCCTCGCTGCGCTCGGTTGCTATGGCATATCTGGTGGAAATATTTATGCCCCTCCACTTAAAATTTTTTCCAGGCACCGCTAGTCCTGGGACTGTGCTGGGAGCAAGGTGGGGGAGCCCTGGGACTGTGATGGGAGCAGGATGGGCGGGAGCCATGAAATAGTGGTGGGAGCAGCGTTGTGGTGGGGTGGGGAGAGCACATGACTGGACTAGGAGTGGAATGAGGGAGTTCAGACACTATGATGGGAGCAGGTGGAGGAGCCCAGAGACTATACTGAGAGTACAGTGCAGTGACAGCACAAATAGTTCACAGCCATTTGAATTTACTGTCCATTTGGCATCTTTGGGGGGCCCAGCCTGCCCATATTTTGATCGGGAGGCCCAGGCCTAAAATGTTTGAAGACCACTGCTCTAGACAAACCCTTGTTTTGTTACACTAGGCCACAGATTTGTGTGGCTGTATAACAGTTTGAGCGTGTAAAGGTTTATCAAGAAGCCACCATCAACACAGGGGGTCCCTTCCCTCCCCACTCAAGTGGTTATTCAACAAACTGTTTAACAGATTCTTTTTTAGCCCTATCTCTGACACATATCATGCTCCTTGGATCCCTCTCCCCTGAGCTAACAATGAGCCAAGAACCAGGCCGGTGTACAGGAAATATATACTGATATTTATTTAAATTAAAAGTAATAGAAATTATCACACAAATATCAAAAACACCACTTTATCCGTGGCACAACACAATCAATTTCTCTCAGCATAGATAAATCACAAAAGTGAGTTAAAAAGAACACAATAACAATTTTACACTTTCTGCCAGTTTCACTTTACAAAATAATTACACTGATCAATGACAAAGGCTCTTATGTACTTTTGTGCAATTTTGATTTTCCTGCAGGCTTAAAAGGCTAGTAGTAGGATTTCATGATTGGTTCAAATACATATGGCAATTATGATTTTGCCCACACTTTTGGTTTCAAATAAACACAGGGTGATTTATCGCTTTGTTTTTCAGACCCCCCTTGCTTTGGTCTATATTGGGGAGTCAGAAAAATGTGAATGCTTTGGGGAATTTTGGATTTCAGCCCCCCCCCCCCACCCTTACTGAAAGGCCTCTGTTGGGGAAGCTGGATAAAAAGGTTGAACTAATTTAAGAACAAAGACACCCAAGTTTTCAGCACACACTGGGAAGTGAGCTTTGTTAATTTCGAATTTTAACAAAATTCACCCGTAGTGTTCTGCCAAATGAGGAATTAATTAAATTCATATTTTCGGTTACATAGACTAAGGATCTACACAGTTTTGCACCCTCCACCCACTATAAAGGGAAAGGTTTCAAGGCAAGAAGACTCCCCCCACCTTTTGGTTTTCCAGGGCTTAGTTCTACTTACATAGCAAGCCTCTGTTTAAGGTTCAGGAACACCAGTGGCTTCTCAGGACACTCTGCAAAGATAGGGTAGGGGTCTGGTCACTCCATTCTCAAAGACAAACTCCCGCTCTCCACCACAGGACCTAGTAGGCTTTGAGGCCTTCCTAGAAATAGACAGCTCCACCCAGGTGCACTCGCAGCAATCTCCTCTAGTTTATCCTTACAGCTGTCAGAATGGTAAGTTTCAGCAGCCTTCCTGATGGTCTGTCTCTTCTCTCTGTCCTTCCTCCTGTCTTTCTCCTTTTTCTGTCTCCGTGGTGTTTGTGTGTCTGTCCCCTGTCCTAGTGCAGTCCCCCGTATATAGCAGAAATTACATCACCAATTTTACAATCTTGGTGAAGTACCCTGCAATAATCCCTGCCACTAGGAATGGACATTTACCCTCTCTCTCCTTCCAACCCCGCCTGCAAGTCTGGATTGGTTTAAGGGACTGGAGCAACATATGGCAATTGCTATTTGCCCCTTTATTCTCCTTTCAACATTTGGACAAAGACTAGTTATGTATCACAACTTCATAACTTTACTAGCAACTGCCAGACTAAACATATTTTCTGTTTTAGCTGATAATGTAGAATTAGATAAACTGACCACCAATTCTGTACGATGTAGCATGGCCATGTGGCACATTTCTGCCGTTTCCATAAAAAGTACAGCAGTTATGAATATGTAAGTTATTAAGCATATACCTAATTTCATTTTCCACCCATTCACCAACTCTCACATTTGGGACATGTACAGTTCAGCCAGAAACCTAGTCTAACTGGCCATTACAGTTCCCAGAGTACTTTGAAATTATTTGTGAATGTTCATGTGGGACAAATGCAGTTCTGCTTTCAGGCCATTTGTTTCCACTGGGTCAACCTGTACCCAGAGTTTTTTTTTATCAGTGTCCTTTGTGCTGGAAGCTTGCTTTTTGAAGTTGCAGCCCCCAGTCTTCACACCTTTTAGTCATGCTCCAGCCAAGGATGACTTCCCTTAAAGCCCCTGCTTTCAGAGCCAGCAAGTCTGGAGAATACTGGGCTTTCAACACCTTCAGCCGCACATTTTATTGTGGGGGGGGGCTTATTAGATGGGAGTTGTGACATCCAGGCTGGAAGTGGGAGTTTTCCTTTGTGAAGTCTTGACTACAGCCAGAAACAGGTTTTCCATGAAGACAAAGTGGCTCTTCAAATGTCACTGTAGTTTTGTAGGTGAAACCTAATATACATTGATTGTGTCAATCCACACATCATGTTTTGTTTCCCTAACATTGTTTTGTGAGCAGTGATGTTTCTTTCAGTTTTATTTTTTGCAAACCGTTGTTATTTGCACACACATGTGCAGGCCGTTTTTGTTTTCAATGTTTAAAAATCCTGTTTTCCATGTGACAGGGATCTTTGATTCCTCCTTCTTTTGTACATTTAATGCTGCTTGTCCATTGGTAATGACAGATAGGCCCCTTTCCACATGGCTCTTTAACTTTACTTGAAAAACAAAAAACAAAAGCCAGGCCGTTTTTGTTTCTGTGTTTAAAATGCCTGCCATTCACGTGAAAAGGACTTCTGTTTGGGGCCTTTAAATGCACCCCACAAGCGATAGTCAATGAAGCAAAAAAAAAAAAAGAAACACAACAGTTGTAGACAGATAATGAAAAAGTGTCTCAAACGCATAATGTGCTATACAAAAGAGCCCAAAATAACTTACAAAACGTCCACTGGGAAACTTTAAAGTCCATACTATAATGCAACAAAAGCAATGGTTGTGGTAAATGAATCATTTAGTCTTTCATTCTGACCAAAGGTATGTTGGCATGATATGCAAAGCTTCAATTAAACCATGAGCCAACGTACGTGGCTTGCAGTTTAATTTCAAAGTTTAGTGTTCAGTGCCACACTCTTGTACAGTTCAGCTTCTACATGATTCATCCTTGTTCAGTCTCAGCAGATGGAGACCCACCCATATGCAAGTAAAACGGTCCTACCAACCATTTCAGTGGCGTGTTGTTAACAACGTAGTCAACCATACTGTCGAGAGCACACTTCATTTTGTCCGATTGTCCTTTAGTGGTTGAAAGTACATTGTCAGACGTCCCTCTAATAGAGGAAGCCAAGTGGAAGGTCTGGTACACTTCTCCAGCCATTGCGCTTATGTGGTATGCCTGCGCCTGGATGTTGTGTGGTAGGCTGTGCATACTAGACACCAGTGTGCTACAGGTGGCATGAAGATGCTTGGTCAGGCTGTGAGCAATGGCTAAGGTGCAGGACTCCACATCCTATATCTTTATATATAAAGCTGAATGTATGTATGTGTGTGTATGTTTGTCCGGCTATACAAATCCACACCGTTGAACTCACATCTACCAAATTTTGCATGGATTCCTCTTTTGTCTGGGGCAAGATCGTAGTCTATGTTTGGATGCAAAAAATCTTATATGTAAAAACATTTTTGGATATGTGTGTGTGTATGTTTGTCCGGCTATACAAGTCCCCACTTTTGGACCCACTGCTACCAAATTTTGCATGGATTCCTCATTTGCCTTGGGCAAGATTGTAGTCTATGTTTGGATGCAAAAAATGTACTCCGTAGACACCTCATTTATTGATGCTCACCCCGATTCACTACAATAGGTACTAGAAGGTGGCCAAATTTGGAAAAGTTTCTGAAGCTAAATGTTTGATATCTTGGTTATTCCTTTACAATGTATTACTACTGCATACAGTTTGAAACTGTTTATCAAAGCATTTTGAAAGGGAATTAAAAAAAAGAATAACATTTCTTTTATCACGCCACTCCAAATATGGGAAATGGCAGAGTTACAGAAGAGAGCACAATCAATCAATCTTTCTTGGACATTTTCTTAAATGTGCTGAAGCCATTAAGCGACTGAAACATGCCGCACAAAAAACGAACATCAGTTGGAAAAGCTCCATCTGATACAAAGCGAACATCAGTATCAAGAGCTTTTGAAACACAACAAAAAGCAGCACAACTTGCCGACCAGAATGTCAAGAACAACTTTCTCCAGGGCAAATGAGATGCCAGTGCAAACTGAAACAAGACTTGCTGATATGAGGACAAGAGCAACATCCTCCAGGGCACATGAGACACCAATCGATCAGGACACGGGCAACGCTGGATACACCAGCTAGTATTACACAGCCATGCTAGTGGCTGTGTAGTTATGGTTAAGTTGCTAATCCCATAGGAAGAGCACTTTTTGCATAGCTTATAATTTTGCTCCCCCTGGACGAATCCTCACCAAGCTTTGCAAAAAAAGTATATGGCCCATTCTGAATTGGTTTGCAAAGTTTGGTGAGTTTTGGTCCAGTGGGGGAAAAGTAATAGGGGGGGTCCCAAAATCTTTTTTTTTCCCATAGACTGAAAGGGGGAAAAACTTTGCGCATGCCCACAGCCCAAACCGCTGGACGGATTTTCATCAAATTTGCGGCAGGAGCAGCGGCTTGGTCCCGAAAGCATGCTTTTGTAAATTTGGTGAAAATCCATCCAGTAGTTGTTTTTAAAACGATCAAAAAGTAGGTCTAAAAGAATAAGTGATATCTATTTCCGCTCCGCAGACACACTTCCCTGTTAGCTCCTCAGGCAGGACACCGATTGGCTTATCGGCTCGCGTCATGTCCGCGGACACGCGACGTGTCCACTGATTGGCTGGAGTGAGACGTGATGTGCGTCAGATTGTTCCGATGCGCCCGCCATCTTGGATCTGCCGACAGCGTGGCAGCGAACAGAGGCAAAATGCAGTTTTGGGGAGTGTTTTGGTGTGCAAGAGTGCTTGGGGAGGTTTGGGGAGTAAGAGATGGGTCAAATACTGTATTTGTTTATGTGGCAGGTGCTACTGATGTATTCGCCATGCCCATGCTGTCCGGGATTCTTCCTAATTAGTGAAAATGCGGGGTGTCCTAAGGATAGTATTCCCGTCCGTGCTGTGTGCAAGCAAGTTGAAACTGTTCTAAGGACACGCACGGTGTCAGCGGACATAAAAATTGACCATATGCCGCAGTTGAAATGTTTCATTCTATGGGTGTGATATGCTGCGGTGGTTGTGGCTCTGGCCACAACCACCGCAGCATATCACACCCATACATCACACCCATAGAATTGAATATCTATCAGGTGTTTGTGGGCAGGGCCTAGGGTCTTGGGTGCATGCCCAAAGGCCATGTACCCAAGACCGAAGTTACAAGCACTTAAGTTATAAGCCAGCATGGGTGAGACCAAAGTTATAAGCACTGAAGTTATAAGCCAGCATGGGTGAGACCGACGTTATAAGCATTGAAGTTATAAACCAGCATGGGTGTGATATGGTGCGATGGTTGTGGGTGTGATATGCTGCAGTGGTTGTGGCCAGAGCCTAGAGTCTTGGGTGCATGGGCAAAGGCCATGCACCCAAGACTGAAGTTATGTGCACTGAAGTTATAAGCAACCATGGGTGGGTTACAACTTCGCTCTCCCTGGATGAATTCTCACCAAACTTTGCAGAAAGTGTGATATGGGTGGGCCCATATACACAGTTAAAATGTTTGATTCTATGGGTGTGATCTATGGGTGTGATATGCTGCGGTGGTTGTGGCCAGGGCTTAGAGTCTTGGGTGTATGGCTCCAGGCCGTAGGCCATAGGCCATACACCCAAGACTCTAGGCCCTACCCACAACCACCGCACAATATCACAACCATAGATCACACCCATAGATTTGAATATCTATCAAATGTTTGAAATCTACAGTTTCTGTACTGTTTGATTTGTATAGTTTGTATGTGAAGTTTTGGCTACGTCATGTCATTAAGATTGTAGAGTTTGGTAACAAGCACTGTAGTATAACATATCCATGGAGGTGAACATTTTGTATTGTGGTGTATGGTTAGATGTTTGCTTCAATGGTTCTGTTATGCAGCAATATTTATGCTTTTTATTAGAATATAATTGATGTTTGATTTATTGAGATTGGATATATTTTTTCATGAGTTTGGTAACTGGAGTACATATTCTTTTTCAATTTCTGTGATAAAAGAAAAGAGCATGTTAGTGTATGCATTTTATAAAGACTTATTACATTGCATAATAGACATTTCAGCTTTTTTTGACCCTCATATTTAGTAGTTTACAAACCAGTGTACTGTGCAATTTGCTCGGTTTCTGTGTTTGTTTTTCAAATCATTGGGTCTGTGGGAAAAAAAATCCAAGTCGGATTTAAAAAACCCTTTTTTGTTATGCTACACTTTATTTGCTTGTTTGTTTTCAGTGTTCACTTATTCTTTCTGGCTAATGTTCTATCTGTTGGCTTGTTGCAGATTTTTGGAGCAGTTAGATACCTGTTGGCGTATTCTAACAGTTTATAGTTTTTTAATTGAAGTTTTGTTAATGTTTAAGTACAGATTAGTTATTAAATTTTGGTTTTAAGAAGATTAAATAGGCGTTTGTAAGATTTGCTGTTGATCTCTGCTTTAGAGTAATGGTACTATCATTACATTCGAACCATCCGCATTTCTTTTTTATATATGCAGTGTAGTGACATGCATTGGTTGTGGCTCCTGCGTGGTAGATTATACCTATTGTTGTGAAGGTTTTCTTACCAAGTGATACTTGACCATGTGTGAATCCAGTCAGCTTGCAGTTGTTTTTGGTACCATCTGCATTGTAACGTAGAAGCATTAGCATTAAGTATTTACTATGTGTTTGTATTAGTAAGGTGGAACGATTATCTGAATTGCAGGTAGTACATAATCTACCATGGTTTGCATTTTGTACAAGTTGCTGAAATGAAACGGATTCACAAATAGGTATGGATACATACACGAAGCACTCATTAGGGATTTGTTCCTGTGTCACATTGTTGCAGAGAGTGCATGTATGTTTCCACATGTATGAAATCTGGAAGATTTCATTTATAGGTATGTTTTTGTTTTCCAGTACTTGTAATAAGTACATTAGACATTCTTGTGGATCTTCTTGTGAGTTTATAGTGAATTTCACCATTCCAGCACAGTAGTCCAATTCTTGTCTTATTCCATGAACACTATACGTGTTTTCAAGATTGTTTGTTGCGTTTCTATGAAGTACTAACATTTGCAAACACAATTGGTTTGTACTGTGTAAGTAAATGTTGTCAACAATTGGTGGCAATTGAAATAGAATATTCATTGCTACATTTGCATAGCAACTTACACCAGTTATATTTGAAAATTTGAATGGAGCAGATAGTTCTGTGTCCAAGTCATTTTTTTGGAGTGTGTGTTGCTTCTTTGAAGAAGTACCTGAGTTACTTTGAGTAATAGGTTCTTCTTTGGTTGTGGTAATTGATGAAGTATTATCTTCTTTTACTCTGCAGGATTTGCAGTCAGATCCTGTTGCATTTCTGTTTGAATTAGTTTTCTTTTACAATGTTTTCCTTTCTGTGGAACAGGATATGTTTTTAGATGGGGGGTGTATAGTGAACGTAGTCTATTGTATTCTAAAATGCAAGGAATATCAGCGTTTACTTTACTTGCATCAAAGTTGATTAGAAATAGACCGTCAAGTGTACGTAAGCGTGATAGTGCTATGTAGCTCATGCCTTCTTTAAAGACTGTGTTACCAATATCTATCAATGCTTTGTCTAGGGTAAGACCTTGTGATTTATGAATGGTGACTGCGTATGCTAGAGTTAGAGAAAATTGTTCTCTGCGTACATGCATGTCTTTGAAGAGAAGGAATCGAGCTGTTGAGCGGCCTAGCCTTTTTACTTCTGAAAGTTTGTCAAAGAGAATATTGACAAACTGAATGTTGTTGTCACGTGGGTAAGTTTGAAAGCCAACAACTGTACTCAGTGCTCCATTCACTAGTCCTTGCTCCACGTCAAGGTTAGGTTTAAGCATTACTCTACAGTTTAAGGATAATTTTAATATTTTCTCCAAACCAGCTGTGTTGGAGATAGAATTGTCTATGGTATGTAGTCTTGTTGTGGCTTGTTGACACATGGGTAGTGTCATACCATGTACGTCCAGTTTGTCTGTGGAGCAAATTTCAATTATTGGTTGCATTTCTTTTTTCAACATTGTTTCATTGAATTTGGAACAGTTTGCAAGAGTTGGCACTAAGGACATAAAATTGACATTTTTGTGCGCTAATTGTTCCATAACATCAGTACCACATGAGTTATGGCCATGAAGTGCATGGATGTGCCAGGTTTTTAATATTGCTTGTGCTTCTTGAGATAGTACACCAACTCTAATACTTTTAAAAATGTTGGCGTAAGTGAGGTCTGTAGATTGGTGCATGTTTTCTGTTAATTCTCCGTATTGGAAATGTTGCCAAAGATTGACATTTCCTATGCTGCCAACAGTTTTACGGCAGAATTTGTGTCCTAAGGTTTTAAAAATAGGTTCACTTTTCACTGGTGTCAATTGAAGAAGATCTCCGAAAACAATAATATGTTTTCCTCCAAAGAGCTCTTTGTAGTTTGTTTTAAGTACTTCTTGCAATCTGAGGTGAATCAAAGCCAACATTAGGTTGGAGACCATGCTCACTTCATCTATTGGTAGCATTTTCATTTGTTTTAACACTCTGCGTAGTTCCATTGCAGCTTCTGTAGAAAGTTTGTAATAGTCTAATTTGTTTTGGTGTTCTACTGGAAGGAGTAGTAATCAGTGTAAAGTGACACCGCCTATGTTGTAGGCAGCTATACCTGTGGGGGCAGTTACAACAGCTGACAGTTTGTTGTTTGTCAATTGTTGAAGGAGCTTGCTGATGATTTTGATTAAGAATGTTTTGCCTGAACCAGCTTCACCACTGACATATAGTAGTATAGGTTTGTAATCTTGGCAGGTACATTCTTTATTTTCATGTTGTAGACCATGTGCAATTTTGTTTTGTTACTTCTTGAAAAATGGTGCGCTGCTCTTTGTTCAGTTTTGATTGTAGTACAGTTAAGTCTTCTGTATCGTTTTCATAGTGACACATGTTGTTTTCTACTTCTGTCATAGCTAATTCTGCTTCATTTGCTATTAGTGGCTGTCCCAGTGGTTCTTGGCTTCCTGTTACAGAAGGTTGACTACTGTCGGGAGTGTCCTTATCTAGTTGGGCCTGGAGTTCTTCTTCGTGTTGCTGTTCATTGTGCAATATTGTTTGTACTGCGTAAAGTTTACATCGGTGATAGTGCTTTCATTTGCTTTGAAAGCGTCTTCATAGGAGTCATAGTTATCTAGTATCTCTTCTTCTTTTCTCCATGGTTTAAAAAGTTGTAGCAGGGACATGTAATATAGTTCTTTCTGTTGAGGAGTTTTTAATGACAATTTGATATGATTAATTAAGCTTCATTTGGTAAGTTTCACTAAGCTACCATCAGAATCTGTCACTCTTAATCTACCTTTTTTTTCATCTGGTTTTATATTATTTTTGTATGCAAAGTTTTGGGCTATGTGGTTTAGACACATGGTTTCCAAAGTGGTACTCCTGTTTGGGTAGTATGTGTCTAGTAAATTGTTTTTCAAAATGTCCTGGCTGTTGGGATTATTTTTGGCTATTGTTTCTATGTCCTCATATGATTTGAGAACTCTTTTTCTAGATTTAGCAGGACCAAGACTTAGCCATACTATATTTTCAGATTTTCCATACAAAGCAGTACCGGTTATACGATCTGCAGCTTCATGGGAGCTACATTCTCTATGAGAGAGCATTTTCATGCCTAAGCTGTACAATTTCTGAGATAGTGTTTTGTCTAATGATAGGTCATTCCAGAGGTCTTGAAGCTCTGTTTTTTCTGCTTTTGTTAAGTAGGCTGTAACATATGGTGCAACTGCAGTGGAATTGTCTGCAATGTACTGCACATCTATGTTTGCATTCCATAAGAGGGCAATGATTGCATTGTAATCATTGATATATTTTGATTCTTCTGTTCTTTTTATGGAATACGTGTTCTTAGGTCATTTACCTTTAACACTATGTCTAACTGAAGACATGAAGTTGTTCACTTCACCTGTTTCTGTAACTGGTCTAGGGAAACCAAAGCAGCATTTGGTGTAGTATTTCCCTTTGTTTTTGTATTTGCAATGACAATATTTGCCAAATTTGTGTCTTTGAAATTGTACAATTTGGGCATGAAGATCACTATTTGTTGCTTTCGATGGAATTTCACAAGTGACATATTTTTCAAAAAACTGTATAACACTGGAATCACTGTCTTGACCAAATTTAGGAGCATCTTTAATCCATAAAAGCATGTGGATATGTGGTGCTCCTCTGGCCTGGTATTCTTTTCTCCAAAAGAAGTGTTGCACTTCTCCGATGGGAGGAACAGTTTTATTACAAATAAAGTGTAGCATAGCAATGAAACGATGATGGAAATATCTTGAAATATTAACAGGATCTAGAGAGCAAAGTTCTCCAGGTGTTAGTATATCTATGTTTGTTTTGCTTTTGTTTGATATGCGTAGGAAATCATGTAAATCTTCCCATGCATATTCTGCACAACTTAATGTAACAAATCAAGTGGGTGGGCCAAGGTTTCTTATCTTACAACGTACATCTCTGTGACCTCAGAACCAGTACAGTTTCGTACCACGCATGTTTGCTAACAGATTTGTAATGCTTGATTGTGAAACCTCATCTTTTTCTTGCACTTTTTGTATTAATTGTGTAGCTGACATATTTTGAAAGTGGGTTCCTGATTTCAATATGTGTGCAACTCCGTAACATAGAGTTGCTAGTTCACTTTCAAAGAGTAGGTGGAATATGTATTCCACATTTTGTCTAAATCTGGGATCTTCAGAATACATTCGTAACGAGCGGTATTCTGATGCTGTTATCTGAGTGGGTCTATCATCGTACCTTTCTCCTTTGCCAGTAGGAAAGAGTAGAGGAAAAGCACGTGCTTCTATACTTTATTTCCCATATGCTGATTGGTGATCCTTTGGTTTGTCGCATTTGGTACGTTTCTAGTGCATCATCTATGATGTCATTAGAGTGTAATGGAAGAATTGTATAATGGTCTAAAATATTGGATACTGTAGCAGGATCTAGAAGTTCAAATTGACCAGTTTCTGGTGACTCTTGAATTATTTCAGTTGTTTCCCTTAAGTTTTCTTCAATATTTATTTCTTTGTAGAATTCATTATTGTCTTTTAGATATTGCAAGACTTGTCTAACTTTATGTAAGTCTACAAGTTGTTGCCAAATGTTTTTGTCTTTTGTTGGTACACCATTTACTAAGACAATTAAAGATTGCTCTATTGGACTTTGCACCCCCAGAGTGTGCACATTTTCTTTCAGACACAATGGTAAATAAACTACTTTGCCACAAATGACTTTAACCAATTCAGAGGGAGGTAATTTTGCTTTTTTTGGTTGAAGGCGTATTATTGCTTGAAATGGGTGCACTGTTTGAATTATGATGCTCTCATATAAATTGAGTTGTTGCAGGGGTTTTGGTAGTGGGAATAATTCCAAGTTATTTGTGATAGCACGTGAAGGAGTTTGGTTGTTGTCAAGTTTTGTAGTGCAGTAACTGCAAAGTATTAAGGGGTCAGTTACTTCGTATTTGTTTTCTGCTATAACGTAGAGAGCTAATTCAAACCATTTGGAATCTTAATTGTCTTCTATTTTGTATGTTACATCTATAGTTTGTGTGATACTTTTATGAAAAGTTCTGCGGCAACACACACACACATGGTTTGATACTTCAGCAGATGTACTTTTAAATGTTAGTATTTCTTTTTTGTATGTGTGCAGTAGAAGGTTGCCATGTGCAGAATTGTTGCTAGTCTGGTGTAAAGCTATTGCATTTTGTAAGCAGGGTCGGACTGGGACAAGAAATAGGCCAGGACACCCAAAAAAAAGTGGCCCACCCCTCGCCTCAAAAAAGTGTCCCACCCCTCGCCGCAAAAAAAGTGGCCCTCAAACCATCATCCGTGAATCGCGTCAATTCATGACTTTTACAGAAAATGCTACATATTGAGGGTTCATGTGTCTGTTACATTACAACACAACTCATAAAATAACATTACTTTGCATGCAGTTCTGTGACAGGGTCCGTCCACAGCTGCGAGACGCAGGAGTGGCATGAACCAACCACCCCCACTGCGGTTTTGGGACCTGCTGCAAGTCAATGCTTATACAGGGCTCTGCAACCCCAGCAGGGAAGAAGGGTTAGGGTAGGGTGACAATGGTTGGATAGGAGTGGGGGTAGGGAAACCGGAATGAGGTTTAGGGAGAGGTTATGGATAGGTTGGGGATGTTAGAGTGAGGTTTTGATCACTGCGCATGCTTCCAGCTAGCTGTTACACTCATAGAAACACACGTCTCAGCTTCTGACTCCACACACAAATACAAAATCACTATAGCAGTATACAAAGGCACAGCAACATAATAAACACACATGAGGTAGGGCAGCACTTAGCTTAGGTTAGTTGTCACCAGAGTATCCCTTGTCTCCTGCGATTTCGTTGTGCCAGGATGTGTCATAGTAGCTGTTCAAATGCTGCAATAAAGTGCTACAATTAGTGCACATATCAAACACTCAGGCATTGCGATGATATGCCCAGGTACTCGCTCACACCATTTTGCACTTGCTACCATCAATGGGCAGTTAATACAGTATACCACTACGACTGTGCCTGGCAAGTGGACACGCAACCAGTATATGGCTCAATACTTGTCAACGCATACGCAAGTAACATAGACATTCCACAGTACATAAACATAATCTCAATTGTTAATTCAGTTGACAACGGCTATTCCCCAGGTTGACACCTAATCCCAATCATGGCCCAGACTTTGCTCACCTTGAAGTTGAGGCGGCTGCTGGCATGGAAGCCATTTGCTCTCGTTTCAAAAGCAAAGATTGTTTGCGCGATGGATAGACAAACCTGACTCCTGGAATGGTTGGATGGGGGTTCAAACTCGGGCCCCCATCACCCTCAGCTGAAGGGAGCACAAGAACACTAAATCCAAACAAACCGTTGTGGCTTTGCAAGTGGCTGGCATTAGGCAGCGTTAAGCTAAATTGTGTGCTTTTTATACTGTGTGAACAGATGATGCCATGCGAGCCGCCGCCACCCATGGGTATTCACACTTCTCATGTTTATCTGGAGCCCCGAATAGTGTGGGCGCCTCTGGGCTGCAGGGGTGTCAGTTATAGTGTGTTAGCAGGATCAGAAAGGACGCATACATACTTCCAATTATTCCAAGAAAAAGCATCATATTTTGCGTGCATGCAATAGGGCACTGAAAGTTCCGCTTTTGGAAGCCCGAGGTTTCAAGGCACTATACAACCTATCTATTTGCGTCAGGTCGTTCGATGCTGAATAAATATTCTTTAACATTTTAAATTGCACAAATTGCATCACACTTTATCAAAACACTTCCCATTGGTTACTATTCCAACAATGTCACAAAAGGAATGAATAGCCATTTGCAACCATGGGCCACTTTTTTATTGGTACCCAAGACAATTTTATGGCCCAGTCCGACCATGTGGGTAGAACTCCAGTAGTAGGCGTTACGTTGCTTTCATGGGACAGTGTCATATGTCTGCTAACACGGCTAAATCGAAAGTCATGACTTGGCAAAGGGGTTGTAAAAAGTTACTACATGTTATATAGAATCCATTCTTTAATTAGTGTTGTCAGCTTTATTTACTTAGGAGTAAGCGGCCCTGTGGACAATATGTGGGAAGAGTACGTCCAATGAGCTGCAGGACTAATGAAGAGGGTAGCCTTGATATTTTAATGGTCTCTGCTAGGTTTGGTGGCAATCCTTTTATTCCAGACTGGCCGGTTATAGCTTGCTATGTAGCAGGAGTATGGGTCCTCACCCAGCTGTACGTCTTGGAAAACTGAAATTACATCTTTAAGACCCTTATTAGGTATTTTGCCTCTTCAGGTTGTATACCATGAAACTCGCTTAGAGCCGACAATCCCAAAGCTCCATTTAGCCCCTCCATGTTATCTTTGGTGGATTGGTCAAATGATAAAGTAGTACCTCACCGACTTATCTTGCAAGATATGTTAACATGGAAGAGGTTCGTAGGTCATGGGGCTGCCTCCATCAAATCTGGTCCTGACTACCGAGGTGTGTGCATCTTTTACGAGAACATTGGATGTATTCATAACGAACCAGGGAACTTAATTTTTCACGCTTTTCTCCAGCGGCAGGAACAGCTATCTCTACCTTGTTGCCCAGAATAATGGATCGATAGCTCAGGGGCAACGCGCTAGTCATGGAAGCAAGCCATCATCAAGCAGCCTGGGTTTGATACCCGGTGACACGCTTAGAGGCTGGAATCCACCATCAAGCATGTTATATGTATATGTATGCTTTCTTAGGGGCATTCATCATTCAAGGAAGATAACTATGTCTTGTGTGTCTAACTGTTTGGCAAGAAAGCGGATTGCTCAACTCTGCTTTTGCTAACTTCCGCTTGCTTTAAAACGTGATGCTGGGAGGTTAGATAATGAGTGCTTTTGTAGATTTGATGATGTGTCAGTATAATCTAGTATGCACATTTTATTTCTCTGCTCCTCGTCTGTGGAACCACGGTGGAAATATATCGTTGCACTACTCCAAATGTTAGGAGTCCATCTATCCCGGGTGGCCATCCATTAGAGAATGTTATATCGGGATGCAAAAATAATTGTGGCAATTGGAGTATTTTTTTACCAAAAGCATTGAGATCCAGTGAAGGGGCTTTCAGTGTTATGAGCACCGTGGCCAGCTTCAAGCTTCCTGAAACTATGGCAGATGCTAACAAAACATGGCTCGTGGGTAGCATGTCAGGCTCAATGGTGCCATTGAAATCTTCGAGCGGTTTGGGGTGGTCCCATACATGCCAATCCTCCCGATTTAGGCGAGAGGCTTGCGCCCCCCCTCCCTTACACGGGTTATCATGCACATTATATGTCGTGTTCACCACAGTCATTTGATGTCGCTGAGATAAAAACTATTGCCCCGCCCCTCCCCCAACCTGCACTCATTTCTCTGGGAACCGTTCCCCTTTTTTGCAAATAAGTTATAACAGCACAAACACGGTTACAGAGTGCATATTACCATACTGCCTGTTAATAAGCAACAACACCACACAGCGGTCTTTCTAGCAAGATGAGGGTCAAAGGGCTGAGTCTGCTCCCAAACACGCTTAAGCCACGAGTTCACACAGGCACAAGCAGCAGCACTCACTCACATGCCCGTCGCCCATCACACACAGACCCTCTCATCTCTCAACCCAGAGCGGCTCATTGCACACTGACATGTGGACATACACCACCACATAAAGACGGGCACGGCCACGGTTTCATTCAAGAGATTGCGTCGACTGCGTTGATGCCCCCGTGTGACGTGTCCACCACCTTACCTGTTTGTGCAGTACTGCTGCTATGGCTTCAGGCTTGGCACTGGCGGGCCGGCTGTGGCGGCGGCCTCCACTCGGCTGGTCCTCCTGGCTGGTCCTGTGGGCACTGGGCACTGGCGGCCTCCTGACTTGGTGGGGTGCTGCTGCCAACCGACACAGACAGTCCTCCTGTGAGCAGAACACTGCTACTGGCTGCTGGTGCGTCTGCTCTCTCTGGCTCGGAGTCCTCTCCCGGACCTGGTGTGCAGTAGTGTGTGGCTCATCTTGGGCCTCCCTGGGCTGGCTCAGTGTGGCTCTCTCTCTGCAAGGGTTAGAGGCCCAATATCCGATTCCGTGGAGAGAGAGACTGCATTCATCACGTGGTGACGCACTTGTGAGTCTATTGGGGCAGGCTACAAGTGCCTGCAGCCAATTTTCATTGGCCCCCGCCCTCGCCCTGTTGTTCCATGGCAGCCCGGACCCCCCAGCCCCAAGCACAAGTTGCTTTTCAACTTTGCAAAGAAGTGCAACAATGTGTTGTTACTTCCTGCAAAGTTGAAAGCAACTGTCTGTGTAGTGTGAAATCCGCCCGGCTCCCAGCAGCAAGCTCTCATCCAAGCCCTGAGGCAGGCTGCTGCCCCACGGCCCCCATCCCCAGGTTCAGGATTTGTTACATGATTTTTGCATTGCTTAATTGCGCAACGTGCGGCACATTGCACAATTAAGCAATGCAAAAATCATGTAAAACAGGTCCTGAACCTGGGGGGCCGTGGGGCATTATGTGCGCAATCAGCACCTCAGCCGGGCCGCCCGTGGACCGATTCAATCACTGCACAGCACCGGCCCCTGCAGTGCAGTGGCGGCGGCACGCCCGCCACCGGTGGCCAGGCCCAGGCAATCATCAAAGCAACGTAACAACACCATTGTTGTTACCTTGCTTGATGAATTATTGCTGCAGTGACTGTCTGACTGACAGTTCCTATGTATCCGATTCCTGAGCTACTCTAGTGTGCTGCCGTGCCCAGCCCAACCCCTCCCCCCTCTCCTGAGGCACAGGCGAGCAGCTCCCTTCTGGGCAGGGCCCCTCGCCCGCAGGCAGCGCCGCCGCGGATGCTGCACACTGTACACAAAGTGTGTAAATTCGTAAAACAAATTAAAAAAAAAACTATTACCAAAAAGAAAACCGGCTCAGGGTGCCTGTCTGAAAAACCGGCCCCCAAGGACTCCAACTTCGTTCGGCCACGGGCCGAAAGACCGAAAGGGCCAGTCCAACCCTGTTTGTAAGTGGCTTTCACTTCCAAAATATTTTCTCTGGATATGGTTGATTTCTTCGAGTAGGCCTTTGGGTGTACCATGTAGAAGAGTGTTATTTAAATTAGCTAGTGCTAAAGCAGGACTTTTAGTATAGTACAGTTTATAGATTAGATTTCTTGTAGTTGAATGATGTGTTGATATCATTTTGATATGATGGAAGGTGCTTTTGCAAATAGGTCCTTAAATGCAGGCTAATGAATGTCCTTGTAGTCCAGTGTATTTGCGCACTGAACAGGTATCCATATTTTGCAGCACTTTCATTTTGATTTTGTCTTTGCCTTTCACATACTGATTGAGGAACTGGCGTAAAGATTTGAAAGATTTTTTGGGAATGTTACACATTGACGTATATGGCCATTTGTATACTGGACGTTCTGGTTCAGTCGAATGGAGAGGTCATTCTGAGTTTTCTGGGGATGTTTTTGTAAGCAGTATTTCTTGTTCCATTATGGTATTATTAATTTTTTCATAACCTCGTCCACTGCTATGGATGGCAATTGTGTTTGTTTGGTTTTGTTTGTATGTATGCTTCTTCATTAAAATATGGTTCTGTGCTCGTGGTGTGACTCTATTTACCTCCACAGATATTTAAGAAGTTATTTTTGTTCACATTCCGTTCATTGAGAAGTTTTTTTGTAATTTAGTTGTTAGTTTTGTTAGTGCTTTCATTCTGTTTAACACTAAAATGAATAACTTTCTTTTGAGAAGGATTGCACTGTCTATTAAAGCTTCTAAGATTAATTTTCTACGGTAGGTTTGAAGGGTTGTGCATGATTTGTCTCCTGTTTTTATAATATTCTGAAGGACTCTGTGGTGGGACATTTTTGCTAAAATACTTTTTTTGGTATGCTTTCTTGCTAGTATATCACGATTTATAGGAGCAGTTTTAGCAGTAGTGGTAGCTGAATTCTTATTAAGCATGTTTTGTTTCTTTTTACATTTTGGCAACGTTTCTGTACTGGAAGCTTGTTTTGTTTCGCTAAATGACTGTATTAGCTGTTTTGTTTTAACATTTTTGAACAAACTCTGGTAGAGTTGGATGCTTATTTTGGACACTTTTATTTTAATTTGCTCTATTTCTGCGTTGCTTTCTACAGACTTGCTTTTTGGTAGGCATTCTTTGGGGTCTGTTTAAAAAAAAAAGAAGGTATGGGTTGGGCCGTTCTGCAATGTATGTGTGCTGTGTGCATGAGTGTCTGAGTATGATGGGATATATGTATGTGGTGGTGTGTGATTGTGCATTGGGCAGTTACAATTAGTTGGGAAGGCTATTCTTCTATTTGTGTGTTACTAAACTGCGGTTCAGATGATAGTAGAAAGTGAGCTAGTGGTGACGAGAAACATTAATAGTAAATCTAATGGTATAAAATTAAAACAGTTCTTTGTTTTATAGTACTAACATTCTAAGGGTTGAGTATGTTATTTGTGTTCCAAAAAAACAGGGATTTGTGTGCCATTCTGCCTGCTAATCTTTGTTTAATAAATGGGGATTTGTGGGCAGAATGGTTCAGAAATCGCTGTTTTTTTGGTGCACAAATTACATTAATGAACCACACAGTATGTTTGAGGAACAGTAAGAATATTAAGGTAGTATTGTACTTGCTCTTTTTTTGTGCAATGAGCAGGTCTCTTCGGATATGTTGTTTGTAGTTCAGATGCTGCTGATTTTTAGGAGAGTGTTCCTCACTGCAATTGTAAAAGAAAGAAGTTAGTCATTTTGTGTGTTTATAGCACTGATGTTAATGTAGACGTTGATTTTTATGTTTTTGTGGTAGTAGTCTTGTTTGATATCTGAACATAGTGTATGCATGCATTTCATTTGACTATATGCAGCCTTTATATTTTATTTACAATATGTTAGTTCAACATGCTTTGCAAATGAGTAGAATTTTAAGTGAATGAAAATCACTTGGTTTTTTAAAGGTGTGTTGTAGATAGCAGACAGGTTTGGAAGTGACAGTTGATTATAGTAGATGGGAAAAATTTCAATAAGTTAATTTTATAGGTAGACATGCCAACAATCGGGAGCACCTGAGAGGGAGATTTCACCACAGCAATCGGGAACATTTATTTTTCTCATTGGGAACATTTATTTTTCTCATAGGATTGTATTGGGATTAGCATTAATGTAGGTGGGAAACTCGCGCCTAAATTGGGAGGGTTGGCATGTATGTATAGGTTATGCGGGAGACAGTAAAAATGGTGTGATTTTTCAATGAAAAATCGGGAGTCTCATGCTTAAATCGGGAGGGTTGGCATGTATTTATAGGCTATGCAGGTTTAGTGGCATCACTCTGTTTATATGGATTCGTAAGAGTTGTACATGTACTGTGAATAAAATATGCATACCTGTAGTTTGTATTCATGCATGTGGATATGCATGCAGCTGTAAGTAGAAATCTTGGAGACTTGTAGAGTAGTTTTTGTAGTAGGTGCTTTCCAATGATATGAGACTTGTACTCAGAGTGATCAACAGTACATTTGAAGTGTGGAACTCTGATGATGGAGTTAGATGTAGAGGTCTTGGATGTGATTGGTGGATGGTTGTGTGACTGCTCAGCTGTATCCAATGAGGGAATGGCACCGAGAGTGATGTGGAAAGGATAGAAGGGCGGGCTAAGAGTTACGTGCCGCACGGACACCGCGCCTGTCCGCGGGTAGGGCGTGCCACATCCAGGGTTTTCAGCAAATCCAGTATGGAAAGGGGACTGTAGGAATCAGCCAATCAGATGTTGATGTTGTGGATTTGTGTAGAAAGAGACTGAGTGTAGTGAAGATGGCAGAGGTGGAGAAAGTCAGGGTGTTGGTGCTCGGAGATATGTTTGTCCATGGTTTACAGCAGTATGCTCAATGCAGGCATGTGGCAAACAATTTTGATGTTAAAGGAGTGGAGGTGGTGTGGAGCGCTGTGCCCGATTGCAATGTAGAGGGAATTCTGGAAGTTTGTGAAGATATGCGCAGGATGAACAGACCCCATCTGGTAGTTTTACACTATGGTGCTTTCCATTTGGGCTACGTCAGCGCTCCTACCATGTTGGCAGATTTGGAAAAGTTGGTTCAAGCAGTATGGAACATCCTTCCAAATGCGAAAGTAATTTTTTCTGGATTACTACCTAGGGCAATATGGGACAATAGTTCTGTTTTTTGTCCTCAGCAAAATATTGCTAGGTGTGCAATCAATCAAGGAATGTGTGCTTTCATGCTTAGAGCTGGTATGTTTTTCTGTAATAATGAGAATATTGATTCGAATAATGCTGTTTATTTTGAAGAAGATGGTATTTCTTTATCTTTTTTGGGAAATGCCATGTTGTTTTGGAATGTAATGGAATGTTTTGGAATGTAAGGGTTGCTTTGGAGAAGGTTATGTGAAGATTGTAGTTTTAAAGTAAGAAGAAAAAAACACAAAAAATACAAAATAACAGGTGTCTGTCAGGCATCTGCAAAAAAACCAAAAAAAACGTCTCTTTTCAGAGCCGACCTCAAAGGGGAAATGGGGCACACTGTGTAAGGAGAGATTTTGTGAGAACGTCTTTTTCCAGAGAGAAGAACAGATAGCTATGGCTGTGTGTTTTCGAAAACAGATTATCTGGATTTTGGTAGACTCATGGATACATTGGTTGGAGGTGCATGCAGAACGTTGTGGAGTAGCTGCATGGATTCCCTCATGTGGAAGTGCACTGGCATGGAGTGCGTGGAATGAAGTGGCTGGACTTGGTACCTCTCTGTGCTACTTTAGAGACAGAGCATCATCCGGACATAATTATAATTCATTGTGGAGGGAACAGTTTAGGACATGTGTCTGGAATTTGTTTGCAATTTGCAATGAAAGAAGGACTTCAGAAGGTCATGGACATGTTTCCAAATTGCCAAGTAATTTTTTCTCGTATTGCGCAAAGACAAATGTGGCTGCGTTCTTCTTTATTTGGTCCACAAATGGAGAAAGCGAGGCGCAATGTCAATAAGGCCGTTTGTGCCTTTCTAAGAGATGTTGGCATGTCCTCTTTTCACAATGAAAATATTATGTTTCGTAGCACATACATTTTTCGCAGAGATGGAGTCCATATTACTTATGCTGGCAATCAGATTTTTCTGAGAAATGTACAAAATGCATTGCAACCTTTTTTGGAATTAGAGTGACCTATTTCCGGACACCGCGCGTGTTCTTAGGACAGTTTCAACTTGGCTGCCGACAGTACGGACAAGTATAGTGTCCTTAGGATTCGTCTATTTTGTTAATTTACGGATATCTCAGATAGCAGGTGTGTTCTACGAACAGTTCCATCTTGGTTGAGAACGGTACAGAGAGATATAGTGTCCTTAGGACAACCCCATTTTGTTCATTTACGGACATCCCGGACACCTGGTGTGTTGTAAGAACAGTTCCATCTTGGTTGCGAATGGTACGGACAGCTGTAGTGTCCTTAGGACATCCACATTTTGTTAATTACGGACAGGCCGGACAGGCGTGCTGTCCGCTGACATTTTAACTGCTTTTTTTAAAAAAAAAATAAGACACAAAGAATTTCATTAAAAGAAACATAACATTTGTTTTTTATTATATACATATACACAATTTATGAAAGAGAGGGGGAAGCAGAAACTGATACAAATACAGGGGAATTAGGGGGTTGGAGAGGCTGGATGGGAGGGGATGAAGGGATGGAAGTCTCATCAAAACGTTTATCTTGGTGTTGAGGGTTTGGGGATAGTTCACTGGGATATAGAGAGGGGGCAGATAGAGAGGGGGCACAGGTACAGGTGGGACAATGGTATTTATTTTTTTCTTTTATGTGGTCCTCCACTAACTGTTTCAAACCATTGAAATTTTCCTTGAGCATGTCTATTTTCTGTTCCATGCATTGCAGAGTCTTTTCCAATGTGTCTTTTGGTGTAATATTTTCAATGTTTGTATGGTCTGTTAAAAATAAATATATATATGTTAAGTACACATAAAGTAATGATTATTAATTTGCTTATATAGAGAAGTGTCTACCATTCTTATCACTGTCTTCAGACATTTCGTCACGTGGAAAATCATCTTCAAGCCACTCCAAAGTACTGCACATTTCTGTGTGAAAAACAAAAATATATTAATTATACTGTACCTAATACAAAAAGTTTAGAAATATATAAGAAAAATGAAGTTTACTTACTAGTTTCCGGTAAGTTGTATTCGTAGTGTTGTTTAGCTATACTGTTGCTTCTAGCTCTGCAGTTTCTGTGAGGTAAATATGTTGGAGGTATATCTTTTTTGTTAGGGTATAATCCATTTTATTACATATGGTATTTAAATGGATGGTTGATGTGTTAGATATGTAGGTTCCACTGCTTATTTATTATTACATATAATGTCTTTATGTGCTTCTTTTTGAACTTGTGCAGTGTTTATATGGTATGATAGAACAATTTAAGATACCCCCTGAGTGTTTGGGTAGTGTTGAGGTCGTCCGCGACCGTTCACGGACATCAAAGTCATTAGCGGGGTGTTCGATATGTTCTATGTTACATGTATATAAAGTAAGGGACTCCTAGTAAAAATCTATCAAATTCACACAATGAAAATGTATATTTAGTAAAAAAAACTTTGTTTAAGGGACGTTATGGTTAAGTTGCACTACTAAAACCTATAAAATTCAGTAAAAAAAACTTTGTTAAAGGGACGTTATGGTTCCAAGTAAAACCGAAAACCCCCTGAAATTTGCCAGTTATGGTAAGCTAAGCAACCATAACTCGCGCCACCACCATGCACTGATAAGACCAACACCCAGGACATAAAAGATGACATCACAAATGTCATTGATGACATCACTGATAACATCACATGTGCATTTACTTTTCATGAAAACTCTGTACAAGGGATTCTTATTATAATGTTGACAGAAAAAGTGTCAAGGATAATTGGAATAGATATCTTGAGCTATGTAGTGCATTAGGCAATGCATTGATATAAATAGCATTTTATTTTGAAGTTCTTTACAGTATACTAAGCTACTCAAGTATAAATATAAGCATTGTGTGCAGCATACATGATGGAGGTGCAATATTCATAATCTTACCATGTTGAATAGTGAAATGATAAATGCTTTTTATTAGAGTTTTGTGTACTGTGCAACATGTAATAAGTAGCTAATAAAACAACTTACTACATTATTTCATTATTACATACAAAACACAAAGACACAACAACACATACAAATATGAGTAGATATAGAGAAAGTGAAGTATGCAAAAAAGCAGCAGTAGAAGCAGAAAGTGTTCACAACCTAACTGATTATCTTTATGCACAGAAAGGGTTGCTCTGCTTCAAACCTACTACTTCCCTGTGTACAAATATCACATGATGTGACTGCACCCTAAAGAAACTAATGCAAATACAAATATGAGAACATCCAGAGAAAGTACAGTAATAAAAAAACAGCAAAACAATAAGAAAGTGTTGATAACCTTACTGATTGTGTATTTGTCCTATGTATATGTTTTATATGCTGTGAGTGGACCCTAAGTGAATTATTGTAAGGACATATTTAAAGTATAAGTCTACAAATATAGTACTTTTTGATTTTTTTGTTCCTATTACTGTCTAAGATATATCACTAAAGGAAAAAACAGCGAGTCAGACATGTGATGTTATCAGTGATGTCATCAATGCCATTTGTGATGTCATCTTTGATGTCCTGGGTGTTAGTCCTAGCAGTGCACGGTGGTGGCGCGAGTTATGGTTGCTTAGCTTACCATAACTGGCGAATTTCAGGGGGTTTTCGGTTTTACTTGGAACCATAACGTCCCCTTAACAACATTGTTTTACTGAATTTCATAGGTTTTTAGTAGCGCAACTTAACCATAACGGCCGTTAAACCATATATATATATATATATATATATATATGTTTGAGGAAAGACAACCATACCTTCACAGTAGTCGATATTCTTTGAGCTGTAGCCAAACTAGAAAACATATTTAAATCTGGTCTCCAAACTATTCCACCATTGACAATTCAGGGGGTAATTCATAGAATTTCGCGCACAAGTGGCGCACGCGGCTGGCGCACAGTGTGCGCGTGCGAATGTCTGCGCCAGCTGCGTGCGCTAAAATCGATTTCCGCGCACAGCGTATTCATGGATTTTAGCCTCCAAAACCAGCCGTGGCACAGAGTGGCGCAGCGACCCTGCAGCAGCGCCAGTTACGCCCCCAAGAACGCTCTCACGCAAGGAAAAGCCATCAAAATCCCCAATCCAGCGCAAAGGGCTGCGCTAACCCTGGACCAGTTTACAGGGCTGCCAAACAGCAAACGCAAAGTGGGGAACGTGTATTACTGGGGTTCGCGTGAAGTTTCACACGCGAAAGGGCCTGTGCGAGTGGGATACGTGTATAACTGGGGTTTGCGTGAAGTTTCACACGCGATTGTAGCAGGGTACATGTATTACGGGGTTCGTGGGAAGTTTCACACGCGAAAGGGCCTGTGCGAGTGGGGTACGTGTATAGCTGGGGTTCGCGGGAAGTTTCACATGCGATTTCAGCAGGGTACGTGTATTACGGGGGTTCGCGGGAAGTCTCACACGCGATTGGATCCGGGTACGTGTATTTCGGGGGTGCGCGGGAAGTTTCACATGCGAAAGGGCCTGTGCGAGTGGGGTATGTGTATTCCTGGGGTTTGCGTGAAGTTTTACACACGAAAGGGCCCTGTGCGAGTGGGGTACGTGTATTCTTGGGGTTCGTGTGAAGTTTTACACGCGAAAGGGCAATGCCCGTGCGCGATACATCACAGACGCGCTTACGCGCTAAGGGCCTTTGGTCCAATGAAATCGCATACGTGTGCCGACCCGCTTACGCGCTAAGGGCCTTTCCTCGAATTACACGCTGACGTGCAATTTTTTCACGTGCCAAATCACTCCGTATCAAGCTAGCCACGCATACACACACGGAAGACCACGCTCCTGCCCTGAAGGCCATTTTCCTGCCCCCCAGAGCCCCGAGCACGCTCCCACCTGCCATCTGCTGCTTCCTGACTTTGTGCTGCCCACGTGCCCTGCTATTTGGTGCCTGCACATCAGCCATCTGCAGGGGTCCAGTTGCTGTGTCCACCCCTGCTGGAACAGAAGACTCCCGACTGGGATACCATCACTCCACAGCCCAGCCCCAGGTCCCAGTTGCCCACCCACTCCTGCCTCTGGGGTTGCCATGTCGGGCACATCTCCATCTGGCACCACTGGCAACCCCCAGCCAGAGAGGCAGAGGACCACCAGCTTCACTGCCACCGAAGTTGGTGTCCTGGTGGAGCATGTCCTGGGGCATTATGATGCCCTCTTCGGAACATCATGCGCCAACAAGGAAGGACGGGAGAGGATCTGGGATGACGTAGTGGTTGCCATCAATGCGGAGGGGGTGGCAACCCACGACATCAAGCACGTCAAGAAGCGCTGGGAGGACTTCAGGTCCAGGACCCTCCACAAGGCCCAGCGCCTCGCGGAGGGAGGCCGAGCACGCATGAGTAACATCCAGATGAGGGTCCTGGAACGCGTAGGCCCAGCGCACCACGCTCAGATCCTTCGGAGGCAGACCCGTCTGGAGTTGAGCGGTAAATGGCCAAGCATTGCTGTGTGAGATAGGGCATGTTGCAGTGTGCTGGTAGTCTGATGCTTGCCTGTATGTGTGACATAGGCCATGTATGGATGTGTGTGTGCAGGGACATCATGGTCATGCATGTGAGACCAGTTATGTGTGAACCACATGGTTGGTGCATGTGTTTTAATGCAACATGGGGAGCTCTATGCGGAATGCACACATGAAAGCATGGCTGTCTCTGTTCCTGGACATGAAGGGGGGGTGAGGAATGGGTGCTTATGTCATGTACATGTATGGTGCACATGTGTGTGTGTGTGCCTGAGAAGTGTGTGTGTGACTTTGAAACGCCATGGATGCATGTGACTTTGAAGGCAACATCTTGGTTTACAGGGGCCCTTCTACATGGATGTTGATGTTGATTGCAGGTGCCAGGACTGTTTCTGCATGTGTGTTGTGTGCATTCACTCATGTGTTGTGGAATGACAGGATGGAAGTGACATTTGACAGTGCCACTCATGTGTTATTGCTTCCTGTCTAGGGTATTTTGTACTGTACCCTGATGCTTGTGTTCTATGTCTCCCTCTATGCAGCGTCAAGTGAAGAAGAGGGTGGAGACTCGACGGGGATGCCTCCACTGGGCGGCGACGCAAGGCCCAGCCACCCTCCCAGGAATTACCATCATCCGGGAGCGAGGGGGCTGGTGCTGCGTCTGCCATAACGGCTGTGGCAGAAGGGCCGGGTGAGCCCCCACAGGGGCTTCCAATGGCGGAAGACGGTGTGGAGATATCCAGGTTGGTGGTCTCCACACAGGAGGAGGAGCCCGCTACTGAGCCGCACATGGGGCCTGGTGGGGGTAGTACCACTGGTGCAAGTGGTGCAGTCCAGGGCCAGGGTCAGGAGGCAGCACAGGTCACCGCGGAGGGGCCTGTGCATGTCGCTGTCCTTGACCCTGTGACTGCACCACCATGCACCAGCAGGGAGGCCCCGTCCCAGGCCCGTCCACAGGTAGGGGAGAGTGCCATGTCATCTGCCTCTCCACTACCTGCGGACGAGGGGTCCCACAAACGCATGGGCTCCGTCCTGGTTGGTGTTGTGTTGCGCACACGTGTAATTCGTGATGACGTGCATTCTTCCTGGGCGGAGAACGCACGCCATCACGGAGAGCAGCGTTGTGACGTGGCACTGCTGGGAGGGACCCTGGTTGGTGGGTTCCTACATGTGTTGCGCACTCTGGCGGCCTCTCCTCCTCTGTGGAGACTATGTGCCAGTCGTTCTCCACACCGTCTTCCAGCCCAGATTCCACCAGGGCCCCCTGTGGACCTGGCCCGACCAACACAGCCAGCTTGGTGGACCTCACATCCCTGCCACAGTCGGGAGTCAGCGGCCCAGCAGGGGTGGACACCACAACTGGAGACCAGCTGATGGAGGATGTGCAGGCACCATCAGACACGGCACATGGACAGCAGCAGCAGGAGCAGGCTCTAGGTGGGAGCAATGATGGCTTGGGGCCATCAACATCGGAGGGGCAGGCATCAGCCAGAGGGCAGGAGGACCCAGGAATGGGAGTGTCTTCCGTGTGGCACCGGTTGGGCCAGCAGATAGGTGCGAAGCGGCGGCGGGCAGAAGAGGCGCGGCTCACCATGGTCAGGGTGGAGTTCTCCATGCGTCGGGCTTTGAGGCGGGCAGAGTGCTTCGAGGCAACTCGCAGGGAGTTGGAACAGGCCATGAGTGCCTCCCTGCGAGACCTCGGGGCCAGGGCAGAGGCCCGCCTCCGGCAAATAGACATGGAGTTCGATGATGCCCTGGCCAGGGACACCACAGAGTGAGCCGCTGGACTTGCCCGCCGCCATTGTATATAGTTAGATAGTGTTAGGTTTCCTTTCGTTTTTTCTTTATTTTGGTTGCGCTTGGACAACGCACCACATTTTCGTATATAGTTTTTTATTTGCTAGTATTTTTGATAGGTTTCATTTCATCAGTTGGGCTCATGGACCCTGGATTGTTCATCTGTACATAGTTCACCATTGGATTGTTCTCTTTTTTTTATTTTCACCATGGAGCAATGGTTTTCACTTTCTTTTCCCCCTTGGATTTGTTTTGTTGGACTGTGACTTTGGACACCATTTCTTTTGGATTTCTTTGGATTATGATTTTTTTTTTTTATTCTTTTACAGACATGCAGCTTTTCTTTTATTATTCCCATTGTTGTGTGTTGGATTTTGATTACATTCATGTTGTGTTTAATACATTTTTTTCTTCATACTTCGATGTGTGGTATTATCTCATTGGTTTCATGCATGTCATGATATGGGTTTTCACATTCACTTGTACCCATTGTGTGTGTGTGACGGACATGTGTTCATTTACATACTTGCCATTGGGGTTGTATCATGTAATTGCCTTTTCTATGTGGGTGAATGCAATACTTGGTTGGGTCTCTTTGGGCTGGGGAGGCTGGCCATAAGGGTCATGATTGAGGATCGTCATGACCTGGGGGCAGGGGGACATGAGTGGGATATGAGTGGGGGCCTGCTGGCAGGTGCCCTGCACTGCTGGGGGGTGGGGGTGCAGGGGGACATGAGTGGGGGCCTGCTGGCAGGTGCCCTGCACTGCTGGGGGGTGGGGGTGCAAAGGGACATGAGTGGGGGCCTGCTGGCAGGTGCCCTGCACTGCTGGGGTGTGGGGGTGCAAAGGGACATGAGTGGGACATGAGCGGGGGCCTGCTGGCAGGTGCCCTGCACTGCTGGGGGGTGGGGGTGCAGGGGGACATGAGTGGGACATGAGTGGGGGCCTGCTGGCAGGTGCCCTGCACTGCTGGGGGGTGGGGGTGCAAAGGGACATGAGTGGGGGCCTGCTGGCAGGTGCCCTGCACTGCTGGGGGGTGGGGGTGCAGGGGGACATGAGTGGGGGTCTGCTGGCAGGTGCCCTGCACTGCTGGGGGGTGGGGGTGCAGGGGGACATGAGTGGGGGCCTGCTGGCAGGTGCCCTTCACGTGTAGGACTCCCTGCACACCCCTGAAATACATGTACCCTGCTGAAATGGCATGTGAGACTTCCCGCGAACCCCAGTAATACACGTACCCCGCTCGCACAGGGCCCTTTCGCATGTAAAACTTCCCACGCACCGCCGAAATACACGTACCCTGCTGAAATGGCATGTGAGACTTCCCGCGAACCCCAGTAATACACGTACCCCGCTCGCACAGGGCCCTTTCGTGTGTAAAACTTCCCGTGAACCCGAGGAATACTGGCCTTGTGCGAGTGGGGTACGTGTATTCCTGGGGTTTGCGTGAAGTTTTACACGCGAAAGGGCCCGGTGCGAGTGGGGTACATGTATTTTCGGGGGGCGCGGGAAGTTTCACACGCGATTTTGCTGTCAGAGTGGTGTACTGAATTTCGGGGGTGCACGGGGAGTCCTACACGTGAATTGGCAGTGTGGGTCCTCCCAGATGTTCCCTCTACACCCCCCACAGCCCCTGCAGGCAGCCCACACCACAGGGGACTACCCTGCACCCCTGGTCATGTCCCGCAGGCAGCCCATCTACCATGGGCATGCCCCCCAGCCAAGCCACATTTCAGCTTGCACTACTGATCACCCACTCATTTCCTTTTCCAACCCCATCCCCCAGCCGTGCAGGGAACCTGCCAGCAGGCCCCCACTCATGTCCCTTGGCACCCCTACCCCCCAGAAGTTCAGGACACCTGCCAGCAGGCCCCCACTCATGTCCCTTTGCACCCCGCCCCCCAGCAGTGCAGGGCACTTGCCAGCAGGCCCCCACTCATGTCCCACTCATGTCCCTTTGCACCCCCACCCCCCAGCAGTGCAGGGCACCTGCCAGCAGGCCCCCACTAATGTCCCCTTGCACCCCCATCCCCCAGCAGTGCAGGGCACCTGCCAGCAGGCCCCCACTCATGTCCCACTCATGTCCCCCCCTACACGAAATAAAGATGCACAGTCATGGCCCACTTCTACACCAAAAAATACCACATCACGCCACCCCATTCTTGATACACAATGATTTCCCAATCCACCCCACACTGACATGCCTATCTCAAGACACAAACCAAAACTCAACTATGTATATCAACACATGTCCATCACACACATACACTGGTTGGCATTGCCTGTGTAAACCCACAATTTCACATGCATCAACCCAATGAGCAAATCCCACACATGGAACTAAAATATGAAAATGTATTATGTACATAAATAAACAAATGAAATGAAAGCATACCAAAATATCAAACATGAAATGAAAAGCATGTGAAAAAATGAAAGAATGAAAATGATAAGCAATCCAAAAAAATTTGAAAGAAAAACAGTCCAAACTCTCCCTCCACCACGCAAATCCAAAAAAAGGTAAAAAAAAAGATATCCATTGTTTCATGTCATAATGATAAATAAAAATGCGAAAGCAATCCATAGTCCAATTATTTACAATACGTTGTCCTGAAAAAAAACCCATTACTCCATGTCCATAATGAAAAAAAAATCCAAATGAATCCATGATGTAACTATATACAATCCACTGTCCAAAATAAAAATCCATTAATCCATGTGCAAAAATCCCCCCCAAAAAAAACAATCCATTGTCCAACGATGTAAAAGGTCCATGAGCCCAACTAAACAAATGAAATCTACCTAAGAAACTACCTAAAAATATAACTATATACAAATGTGTGTGGCATTGTCCATTGACCACAAATAAAAGGAAAACGAAAAGGAAACCTAACTCTAAAAACTATTTACAATGGCAGCGGGCTAGTCCGACGGCTCACTTTTGGATGTCCCGGGCCAGGGCATCATCGATCTCCTGCTCAATGTCCTGGAGGCGGGCCTCTGTCCTGGCCCCGAGGTCTTGCAGGGAGGCACTCATGGCCTGTTCCAACTCCCTGCGAGTTGCCTCGAGGCACTCTACTCGCCTCAGGGCCCTCCACATGGAGTTCTCCGCCCCGACCATCGTGAGCCGTGCCTCTTCTGCCCGCTGCCGCTCTGCATCTATAGCATGGTCTAACCGCTGCCACACGGAAGACACTTCCAGTCCTGGGTCCTCCTGCCATCTGGCCGATGCCTGCCCCTCCGATGACGAAGGTCCCGAGCCATCATGGCTCCCACCTTGTTGCTGCTGCTGCTGTGCCTCTGCCTGTGCCCTGCCTCTTGCTGCCTGCACATCCAACTCCGGCCGGGGTGCAGTTGTTGATGTGGCCACCCCTGCTGGACGTCCGACTCCCAACTGTGGCAGGGATGTGTCCTCCACCAGTCTGGCCACAGGGTCAGAGGCAGCTCCACAGGGTACCCAGGTGATACATGGGTGGGAAGATGGCATGGAGTATGACTGGCGCATAGGGGGTTCAGTTGAGGAGGGGGTCAGAACAAAGCCCAGAAAATGGAGGAATCCGGCCCTGGTGAGCTGTCCCAGTAGGTCAATGCGGTCAACAAGCCATTCGAGAAGACCTGCAGTCTCCTCATGAAAAGACTGCAGGTCACCTCGCATGGCCCGTTGACGCAACGCCACCCCACCCAGGACAGGCTCAACCCAGTCCCGGATAGCCACGTCCGCAGGGAGAGGAAGGCCAGTTGTTGTAAGCGGATCCCCTCCCTGAAAACGGGTCTGGACGTAGGCATCCCTGCTGGTGCAGGATGATGCAGTCACAGGATCGGGGACAGGTTTACACACAGGCACCTCCGCGGTGGCCTGTGCTGCCTCCTGTCCCTGCCCCTGCACTGCACCACTAGCACCAGTGGAATCCCCACCTCCAGACCCCGTGTCTGTCCCTTGCACGGCCTCCTCCTCCACCAAACCCCCCACCAACCTGGATGACTCCGTGCCATCTTCCTCCGTCGCACCCTGTGAGGTCTCAGCTGCCCCTTCTGCTGCCGAGGAGTCCAACTCCGACCTCCGCCTCTTGGGCCTTCCCTCGGCAGCTGCGGCCTGGGACGCGGCACCGGACTCCTCACTCCCCGACAAGATGACAACCTGGGAGGGGAGCCAAGCCTTGCGTCTCCGGCTGGCGGGATGATCCCTGCCGCTGTGCTCCACAGCACCCGCTCCGTCCTCTTCTTCAGTTGACGCTGCAGACAGGGAGAGATAAAACACAGGCATCAGGGCACTGTACAATGGACTGATACAGACATGACAGTTGCACATGAGTGGCATTGTTTAACTACAGACACGGCATCACACTCCACGACACACATGTCATTTTAACTCACACACATGAACATTTCAACAGCAATATTGCACCAGGCAGCACCATCCATACACATACAACAGCATGAACCGCCAAAGGGGAGCCTGACATCACATGAAACACAAGGAGTGCACTAGACATGCACACACACACCACACTTACATGCATGTCTACATCTCCTCCAACTGTTGCAGTGATGAGATCGCCATACATGTCACATCTGCCATTCATCCTTCTACATATCAGTGTCACGTGCATCCATGTTGCATCACAGTTGCACACTTGTCAGATACACATACATGCACATGTACACAGTGCAGATACATGCATTATGAACCACCATCCATGCCACAACCATGCCAATGTACATACACAGAAATTCAAACATGTGTGCTCCCACACCTGCATTTGCCCAGCATGCTTACCAACACATACACCATCAATGTGTCTCACACTGAGAGGACTCACATGTGGCAGCCTCATGCCCATGTTCATACACATCCCTACATGGCCCTACATAAACACATGGGCAACCTGCACACTACTGGCACACCACGACACGCACAGCGTACTATCAACATGCATGTACACTTACCGCTCGACTCCAGATGGGTCTGCCTCTCAAGGATCTAGACATAGAGCGCTGGGCATATGCGTTCCAGGACCCTCATTTGATGGTTCAACAGCTGGCCCCGGCGCCCCTTGGCATCCGCTGCCTTAGCGAGGCGCCGGGCCTTGTTGAGGGTCCTGGACCTGAAGTCCTCCCAGCGCTTCTTGACATGACGTAATTTGCGGACTGCCACCCCCTCCGCGTTGATGGCAGTCACGATGTCCATCCAGATCCTGGTCCGTCCTTCATTGTCGGCGCGCAAACTTCCAAAGAGGGCATCAGACTGCCCCAGTACTTGCTCCATCAGGACACCAACTTTGGTGGCAGTGAAGCTGGTGGCCCTCTGCCTCTCTGGCTGGGGGTTGCCAGTGCTGCCAGATGGTGTTGTGCTGATCATGGCAACCCCAGAGGCAGGAGTGGGTGGGCAACTGGGTCCTGGGGCTGGGCTGTGGAGCGATGGAATCCCAGTCGGGAGTCTTTGGTTTCAGCAGGGGTGGTCACAGCAACTACACCCCTGGCTGACGTGCAGGCAGCAAATGGCAGGGCACGTGGGCAGCAGGCAGTCAGGCAGCAGCAGATGGCAGGTTGGAGCGTGCTCAGGGCTCTGGGGGGCAGTAATTCAGTCTTCTGGGCAGGAGCGTGGTCTTCCTTGTGTTTTCGCGTGGCCAGCTTGATACGGAGTGATTTGGCATGTGAAAAAATTGCACGTCAGCGTGTAATTCCAGGAAAGGGCCTTAGCGCGTAAGCGCGTCAGCACATGCACGCAATTTCATTGGACCAAAGGCCCTTAGCGCATAAGTGCGTAAGTTACATTACGCGCGCGGGCGTTTCCCTCATAGCACGTGATGACAGAGCACACGTGGAAAAACTGCACGTACGAGTGTTTTCACCTTAGCGCGTAAGCGCGTAAGTTACATTACACGCGCGGGCGTTTCCCTCATAGCACATGATGACAGAGCACACGTGGAAAAACTGCACGTCCGAGTGTCATCGCGTGTAATTGGAGGAAAGCGCCCGCGTACACGCGTATCTGACGTGTACGTGTGGGCCGGTTTAAAAGCTACGTGTAGGACGCCATTTCCTTGTACGTGCTTTTCGTGGAGAGCGAGTGGGTGAAATCTGTACTTCTTGTCAGTTCACACGCAATTACTTCACAGCGTTTCTAGTTCATACTCCCTGTTACCTCTGACAGCTCTTTTGTGAATTTTTGTTGGGCCTGTTTCCTCAAACAGAGTTCACTTCTCCTTTTGTCCTGTCTCCTCAGACAGCGTACAATTCTTCTTTTGGCGTGGGTGTTGCCAACGTGCACACGCGCATATTTTTCACATTCTTTTTCCAGGCAGACGGTGAGTTCCACACGTACTTAGCAACTGTGCTTGCCCGCGTGTCACGTTCCCCTTCAGAGGTCATTGTAGGCTGCGTGTATTACGCGTACGCTTATTTTTGTGTTTCTGGGTGCCACAGCATAGTGCGGGTTCATTTTTTCACGCACATGGTCTACGAGGGGTTGCGTGCACATTAATTTTTGATTTTGGTCTGCCTGTGCGTTGCGTGACCCGTCATCTTCCCCCAGGGGTCACAGACAGCCTTATTAGAGTACTAGAGTACGAATTCCATCTAGTATCCTACCCTTTTGAACCCAATTGCCCAGGACAATATTTTACTGCAACTCCCATGCGCACAACAACATCAGTGCCATGGTTGGGAGGCGACCAAGCGGTAAGGGAGGCAAAGGTGGCCAACGTTCAAAAGGTGGGCGTGGTGGGCGCGGTAGGGGACGTGGCCGGGATTTGCAGGGTGCCCCTATACCCCATGTGTGGAGGAACAATCAGGGACACTCATGCCCCAACCATGGTTGAGGGAAACGTGGCTGACACCATCCCAGCTCAGCCCCTGTTGGAACAGCCCATTTTGGCACCTGACCTGGCACAGGATGACTCCCTGGCTGATTTCCAGGTCAGCAAGTCTAGGCCACGTGTGGCGGTGCAAGTTGTTGTCACCAAGCCACGTGGATCTGGGGCAGCTATGTCATCTGATGCCCCAAGTATGCAGGATGGGGAGGCTGCAGGGGCAGCTGCAGCTCCATCCGCCCCAGCTCTGACTCTCCCAGCTAGGACAGTATCAGTCCAGGTCCATCAAACTGACGTTCCATTCCCCCTGCCAACATTACCCTGCAACCAATGCCTGCATCAAGACTCATGGTCATTGTGCATTCCCACACTCCTACTACCCAGTCCACCGGTGATTCTGCCCCTACTGACCAGAGCGGCGTAAGCCACTCTGGCTCTGCTCCACTTTTAAAGAAGAGGAAGAAGGGTGCTCTGGCACGACAGGCTGAGACCCCAGACACGCCTACACACTCCGGGGTGCCTCAAGGAAGCCTTGCTTTAATGAGGCAGAACTTGATGCACTTGTGTCCTATGTGTCGGCACATAGCCACGAAATGCTGGTGACTGCAGGGTCCAAGACCACAACTGGTCAACGTAAGGCACACTGGCAGATCATCGCCGACCGCATAAGTGCCCTTGGATTTGTGAGGCGCACAGCTGATGATTGCAACAAGCGGTGGAATGACCTGAAACGCAGAGCAAAGAACAAGCTGGCCTCAAATCATGCCGCTACTCTGGTGACTGGCGGTGGGTCTCCACAAGAGGACAACAAACTCACTGAACATGAGTCTGTTGCTGGGGCCTTCGACACAGAGGAACAGATCCAAGGTGTGGGAGAACTACCTGATTATGATGCATTGTCCGGTGAGTGCCCATGCATGTGTGTGTAATGCATGTGTATGTTGTTTGGGTGACGGGTTCTGATTGAGTGCCAGGTGAGGGTGTGTGTGCCTGAGTGGTATGGGTCACCCATGTGATTCATCCAAAACATTCAGTGGCCTTGGATTTGGGTGTGACAGTATCTCTTCTGCCCACAGGAGTAATTTAGCACAACATTACGGCAGTTGCCCTTGAAGTGGCATCTTGCAACAACATTGTTTGTATTTTTCAGTGTTCGTTCAGGCTGATTGTTTCAATTCTCCCACTTTTGCTACGCATTCCTCAGCCCTATTGTCACATTTGTGACATGCTTTTGTCATTGATGAAACCCACATTGGCCCACATGTGTTATCTTGTTTGGTGAATGATTTGACCATTCAGGCTGATTGAGTATTGGCCTGATCACATACATTTTTGGGGCCTGTTTGAATGTGGAACATGATAGCTGTTTCCTGTCATGTTGAAGTGCACAACCATTGATGTGTACATCGGCCTGCAATCACTGTGTTTTTGTACACTGGATGTGTTGCAGTGTGTGGCACATGGCTATTTTGTCACACTATCTAGCATTTTTCATCTCATCATGTCCATCTCACATGGATGGCTGACAGTACTCATTCACTGACATATGGATGCACTTGTGGAATGTACCATGGCTATGGTACATGCCATCTTTGTGATGGCATGTGTCATGTATATGTATTGGACATGCCACTCACAGGCCAATGTGTGATGGCAGTGTTACCCAGCATGCAGCAAATGTGTTGCTCTTCCATCTTGTTGTCATAAGTGTCTGCCTTTTGCCTCCCCTTCCAACTCAGTGACAGTGCATGCATGGGAGGGTTATAGTCATGTGGGACATGTCTAAATCATGTACTGGTTCTGTAGCTTGTCAGGCCTATTTGTGTGTTATGGTGCTAATGCCTGTTTCCATTTTTTGTCTTTCATGTTTTTGCAGGGGATGACGCACTTGATGCTTTTGAGGTTGAGGAGATGGTGCAGACCCAGGAGGGATTTCAGGCACGACCGGGCACCAGTGGGGGACGTGGTGTGGTGGTGGGTGAGAACCCAATCTTGCTGCAGACCATTGTGTCCAGGGGTGTCTCTGGGTGCACCTCCCCAGACCTCTATTCAGGTGCTGATTTGGATGATGAGACCTATGTGCTGTCGCAGGTAAGTGTTTCTGGCAGGGATTCTGTTCTGTCCAACCTACCTGCACCAGGTGTAGAACCCTCTATGGGGATGTCAGTGTTGGTAAGTCCGCCTTTGGTGGTAACGGATGCAGGGTCACACTCCACAACATCTGATCCTGTTCCTGCGCCAGCAGATCAGAGGGGGAATGCAGTCCTGCAGCCTCAGACAGTGCCGGCACAGCAAGCCGCAGATCGCCTTGCCCCAAACAGGTGTGGTGCCCGCTGACACGGTGGCCGTACGCCACCAGGCAATAGTGTATGGGAGAACTCCATGTACGCTATGGCAACCCAACAGGCAGCATCAATTGAGATGATGGCTCAAGCAATGGAGAGAGTGGCCACTTCCATTGTCCCCCCTGAAAGGCAGATGGAGCAACTACAGCAGGCAACAGACTCCATTTGCCAATCACACAGGGAGGACATGTTGGCGTTCAACAGGGACAGACGGGCGGCACTGGAGACTCTATACCAATCAATATCAATAGAGTCTCAGGGCCACAGGGAAGCCCTGAGGGTAGAACTCCATCACCTCAGGGAGACTCTTGTTGACCTAGAGGCTTCCACTAACTTGAGGACAGAACAGCAGCTGGAGCGGCTCACACGTTCGCTCTCAGCTGAGATGCAGGCAACTCAGGAGGAGATCCAGGCATCACGTCAGGTGGTGCATGGGGATCTCTGCACTATAATCCTCCAGAACGAGACCTTCCACACCCGCATGCTTGCTGCCATGGAGGACCATACTAGGGCTTTGCGTGGGCTGCCTCCCATAGTACCACCACCTCCTGTGGCAGCAGCAGAGGGTGATGAGAGTGACAGCAGCAGTTCTCCCACATTGGCATAGCCGTGCAGGCCATGAGCCCATGGAGGTGTTTTTTTTTCCCAACATCCACACAGGTGGCTGTTGGTGTGCACCCTGTCCTCGGACCTCCTGGGTGGCCTCCCCCCGGCCCCCACATGGCCATTTTTGATTTTTGATTTTTTTTTACAGTGTGTTGCCTTGTCTGGCTCCCGTGGGCATCCACTCTATTCCGGCTGGGCACATGCAGGCTTGTCCTGAGTTTTGGTTAGATGCTTGGTTTCGTGTCTTGAAAAGGGGAAAATCTTCCTCGGGACCAGCCCTTGAGAGCAAAAATTACCCAAATCATCCCCAAATACAGGTTCTTTTGTGCCGAGCAGTGTACCCATGCTAGTGACAAATGACACCTTCAAAATGTTTACCATTTATTAGAAAAAAGCATAAACAGTAAAATTTAGCAGCATCTTGGGATTCAAGTTAGAGAAAATTACAAAACACAAAACTTAGAGAAATACAAAATATAGAGAAACATAGAATTTAGAGAAACATAGAGAAACACAGTCTTACACCCCTTCAATCAGCGCTGGGAGACCCTGGCCCTCATAAACTAGCTGTTGCCAGCCCCGCTCAGATGACAGCGCTGCAGGGTGCCGACAGAGCATCAGGTTCCGGACACTCGATCTTGCTCGAATCAAGTCCACGGATGGATCTCCCCCCTGATCCATGTGGGCATGCATTTTTGTAATCTCGTGCTGTCAGTCCATGACGCACAGTTCCAGAACTTTCCCTGTGCAAAATATAGGCTTGCTCATGGAAAATCCCAACTCTCTCTAAGCTGCTCCCTGCTCGCTCCTACTCCTCCCTTGGAGCCCTCTCTGCAAAAGCACTGGAATGTCCTTATCAACGTGTGGGCAAGGCCGTACCAGGCCTTCTCAGGGAAACAGGATTTGTTTATGAAGCCATGCAGGGCTACAGTTGGAAAGGTAGAATATTCTAAGAGAAGCTGAGATGAATTAACCCCATGTGAGCAAGCTCTAAAAGGCATGCACTCATAGCTTAGTGTCCACAGCGCTTAAGATTGGCTATCTAAGCACTATATAGGTGCCATAATGCTCCAAACACTCCAATAATGTCTCTATTAGCTACAGAACTGTGGCCTCCGCCCTGCCTGTCTATCTACAATGCATAATGTGACCTACCACCCCTAATAGGCCTGCATATTCCTTGTAGCTCACTACTGCGTAGTGGAGGTGCTACAACAGATTACTGTCAGCATTTAGTACATACTTTGAATAAACTATTGGCTTTCAGCGGCTAATGCTGTCATCTAAAGCCCTGATTGGCAAATTGTCACTTTTGTGTATCACAACATTCCACCTCTTTTATCTTCTAGTGGTTAGTCAGCGTGGCATGCAAGGTTAGTAAAAACACTATCCAAACAAAAATGTACACAAAGTGAACATGGATATTTACTCTAGCCAAAACCTGGACTACACAAAAATACCTAAATAATTATCATATAACTGATTGTCAGTTAAAAAGCAGCATGCAGTTAGAATATCAAGGCAATCCGGTGTAGTCTAATCTACAATGCACTATTGCATTTATGTATGGTTACCAATTCTAAACCTGGCAGCCTTTCACTCTAAGGGCCTAACCTCCCCCTGATTCCAGGGGATTGAAACGTGACTATGGGCTGTGTGATTAGACACTTCCCCCATGTATGTGGAACCCAACCAAAAACCATCTAATTTCATGAGCAAGGTGAACCCATGGGCACCAGGTTATCTAAATAAAAACAATTCTACTAATTTGCATTAAAGCATGGCATGTGTTATTCATGCAATCAAAAGAAAGCAGTTTAATCCATATGTTTGCTGGTAGCTGTGGCTCTGTGTGCCAGTGGGTTGAGAATGGTCGCCCCCACTCAGAGCGAAAAGCCAACACCTGCTGATTTAACAATGTTTGCCACAAAATGCATCGTGTGTATTTAGCAGTCTTGTTGACCTGCCCTATGGCTGAAAAAATGTCTTCATAACTAAAGTTTTGCCATCTGCAGTGGTGGGTTGGGCTTATCAATGGGCCCCACTAGGCCAGAAGTTTTATAGCAGAGCTGGTATCAGAACCCATAGTGGCTAGCTTATTGCGCACAGTTTCTATGTCAAAAGCATATAAAGCTCCTGTTACCCCCGCTGCTCTCGCAATTAATTAATGAATCTAGCTCTTTAGCTACGCGCACTTTGGTGATGGGCCATAGAAATTGACTCCATTTGTAGCAGCTTGGTAGTACTAAGGAAACATTGCCTCGTGATAAATCTATGTCTAAGTGTATCACTGTAATAATAGAGGTGTGCATTAACAGCCTACAATTTAAATGTTGCCTTACTACTGGAAAATCTAACATGTTCACAGTTTCTACCTTGTGTGACTTGGAGAATACCCTTCTCCAAGTGGGATGCCTACCATATACAATATTAGTTTTAGATACAAACACCATACTACCATCTGGCAGTGGCTGTTTAATCGTACAATTGTATGAAATGCATTTAATCAAGTTATAGTCCATAAAATCTTGGCGAGAACACTTGCTGCAGTTCTTGGTCAGAAAAAACATAAAACATCAAACAAATTGTTGGATACATTTGGGCCTAGGATTTTATAAGCACCAGTCATATGAGTTTGTTTGTTTGTTTGTTTGTTTATTTATTTATAATGCGCTCCAGACCCTTAGGTTACCGGGCGCAGCAACAAGTATATGCGAGACTTACAATGTTACAATGTTATATGAATGAATTTACAATATTACAAAATCACTTGAATGTACAAATTAACAGTTGCCGTGTTTACATGAATGTACAGTTAACAATATACAGAGTTAGCAGTTATAAACATAAGGGTTACTATCGCATCAGGGTGCATTGAGTAGGGCTACACTTGTGAAGGTTCAGGTGTCTAGTCGTTGTTAGCGTTAATATGTTTGATGAAGTTCCTTCTGACGTGAGGGAAGGGTTGGTCAACTCTTAGGTTGGGTGGCAAGGCGTTCCACAAGTTAGCAGCTCTCACAGGGAAGCTAGCGCCACCGATTTTAGCAAGTCTAAATCTGGGTACTACCAAGCAATTGGAGTTGGCGAGTCTCATGGGTCTATTAGAGGTTTTTCTTTTTATTTTGTCCGTCAAGTAACTAGGAGCAGCATTGTTTAAGGCCTTATCGGTCAATGAGATCATTTTTAGGTGGATTTTATTATCCGTGGAGAGCCATTTATGTTGCCGCCTAATCGAGGAGATAGGCTCCCTCTTCTTTATGCCTAATGCGGCTCTAAGAGCATTATTTTGTAGAGTTTGGAGTCTTTGGGTAGTGGCTTTATTGGCACCACTGTATAGGGCATTACAATAGTCGAGTCGGGATAGAATTAAGGCTCTAGCCAAGATTAGACAACTGGTATTGGACAGGAAGGGCTTGCCTGCTCTTATCAATTTACAGGTGTAGGCAGTAGTGGAAGCTAGGGAGTTGACCTGTTTAGTGAAAGACAGGGTAGAGTCGAGGTAAAAACCGAGTGTTTTTACTTCCCTCGAGACTTTGATGACATTTCCATCTATGCTGAAAGCTGAGTAGTCCGGGCCCAATTTGTTAATATTGGCTTGTGTGCCCAGAATGATCAACTCTGTCTTATCATCATTCAGGCAGAGACTGTGAGTAGCCATCCATGCCTGAATGATGAGATACACTCTGTTCACCAACTCCCTGTCCTTGCTATGATCCCCAGAAAGTGGGAAGAGAATCTGTGTATCATCTGCATAGTTGGTGTAGGTGATACCGAGATTGTCCAAATTATCGAACAGAGGTTTGGTGAATATATTGTAAAGAGTCGGGGAGACGCAGGATCCCTGAGGGACTCCACAAGTGATGGGTATGGGGTCTGCTGCTGCCGATGGGGAAAAGCAGAAAGGATTCTATCCAGCTGATAGCTTGGGTGGAGAAGTGAGCGGCAGAGTCCAAATGTCTACAGAGGACCTTGTGGTCCACAAGGTCAAACACAGCTGAGAGATCTAGTAGGAGGAGGGCTGTTTTACCTTGATCTCTCAGTTCGTCTATTTGGGCCTTTAAGTCAATAAGGGCTGTTTCCGTTCCATGTAGTGGGCGGAAGCCAGATTGTCTAGATCCTAGTAGTTTGTGCAGTTCAAGGTGATTTTGAATCTGTATGTAGGCCACTTTGTCCAGGATCTTCAACAGGAATGGCACTGTGGTGATTGGACGGTAGTTAGTAGGGATAAGAGGGTCTAGAGTTTGCTTTTTGAGCAACGGGAGCACCCAAGATTGTTTTAAGTTGGCTGGGATGATGCCTGTGGAGAAGGATGCGTTGACAAGTTTGGAGATAAATGGTGATAAATCTCTGGCAGCGTCTTTTATTAACTGTGCTGGGCAGATGTCACCTTTGCAATTAGATGGTTTGAGGGTAAGGATGATTTTTTCAATCTCTAGTGTGGTGGTTTTGGTGAAAGAAAATGTGGTAGATTGGGGCATGTGGGTAGCCTTAGGTGGTGACAGAGTAGGAAGGATGAGCGAATCTTTTTTCAGTTGAATTTTATTTTGGAGGGTGTTAATTTTATTAGTTAGAGCATGTTGGATGTCAGTGCACCAGGTTTGATATTTAGTACAAGTGTCTGGTATGGTAATAGGTGACTCAAGTTCCTTCAGTATGGAAAAGAGTTCCTTCATACTTGATTTAGAGTTGGCGATACGATCATTGTAGGAATTCCTCTTAGCCAGACAAACTGCATTTTTGTATTGACGGGAAATAGATGTTAAGTTGGCCTTGTTCTCAGCAGTTGCACATAGTTTCCAGTTGGAGTCATATTTTCTCTTGGTGAGGCGTAGGGCCTTAAGTTCGGGAGTAAACCATTTATTTAGATGGGCTTTGGGTTTACTTGTGCGCATTTTAAGTGGGGCAATTTGTCCATAGTATCAGTCATGATTTTGTTGTACTCATGAACTAATGTGCTGGGGTCTAAATTGTCAGGCAATGCATTTAAAGTTGGAAGAATAGCGGGTATGACATTGTCTATTGTCATATTCTTTTTGTTTCTTGTTGGGCATGAAAGTGCCATGGGGACGACTGTAGAGGATGGTTGGGAGGTTAGGAGGTTGAAGGACACTAGTGAGTGGTCAGACCATGATAGTGCCGAGATAGATGAGATAACTGCTGTACAGTTTGAGTCAGCGACCCAGTCTAATATTCTACCTTTCGTATGGGTGGGGTTGTTGACTTTTTGGGAGAAACCTAGGGAGTTAATAGCGTGGGCAATAGTCACGGCTTGCGCATCTGTTTGGTCATTAAATCCTAGGTTAAAATCCCCTAATACCAGCAGTTGTGAAGTGGTTTTAGCATTGAGGGTTAGTAGCTAGTGCAGATCCTCTTCGAAGGTCCCAAGCGGACCTGGAGGTCTATAGATTAGGTGAATGGTTAGGGATTGATTATTGTTTATGAGGAGTTTTGCAGTAAGGGCTTCACAGGATTGTAGCGTTTGGGCGGGGGCTAGTCTTAGCGAAAGACTCGATTTGGAGATGATGGCAATTCCGCCTCCGCGGAAGCCCTCTCGGTCTTGCCTATATATAGTGTAACCGTCAGGGATGGCTAGCATAAGTGAAGGGCCTGCTGCCTGGTGTAGCCAGGTTTCGGTTATTGCAATGAAGTCCAAATTAGCCTGAGTGATTAGATCAGCTATATCAAGGGCATGTGCAACTAATGACCTGGCATTGAGAAGCGCTCCTTTGTAGGAGTCATCATTAGTTTCCTATTTAGGATGTGTGAGATTAGGAGTATTTTTCGCACTGGATTTTATCTTAGATTCAGATGCTTGTGTGTACATTGAAGCTGGGGTGAAGTTGGAGGCGTAGCCTTCCTTACCATTTTGATGTTTCATCTCACAATTTGTAGGAGGGAGGAGTCGTCTGGGTGTCTCATGGAGTTTGTTAAGTCTGGCACGTAGTTTGTTGTTTCTATCGTGAGTGGAACTGGACTTGGAAGTGTAAGATAATGGTCCTAGCAGAGCTTGGTGTTTTGAGTCAGTGTAGACATGAGTATTGGTAATTATATCTGGTGATATATGTGATAAAGGTCCAGGTGCATACAGTGGGGTCTCTGTGTGGCTGACCTGATTGCAAGTGAGTCAGTGACAAAAGATGCCCGACAATGTGCCAGGCCAGTACGTTAGCAGTTCCATGTGGATACTCATTTGGAGCGCTTTTCTAATTAATTACTCTAAATGTCTACAATTAAAAGGTGACTCTTTGCATCAGTGTGTTGTAGACAGCCGTCCCCACAGAAACATGAAACTGGTTGGTTTAACAAAAACCGTATCACACACTGTGTCATAAAATCAACAGGCCGATTCATGGAAATAATGTGTGCTGAAATTTTCGGCGCAAGCGTGCGAAAGCATGCGAATCGCAGTGCCAGTGCGAAAATCGCAGCGAAACCCGCGCACAGCGATTCATGGTAGTCGTGCGCGAGGAAATCCCAGGATGTGCGCCAAAATACTGCGTGGCGCACGCTGGCGCACACGTCTTCAAACCGCATGCGCTAAGCGCACAGCGAAAGCGCACATAGCGCGGCGCACACAACAAAAGTAGGCGTAACACGGGGTGTTACACGCGGAATGGGGAACAACGCGTGAAAATGAGGGCGTCACGCGGGAAGTATAGGAGGCAAGTGCGCAGAACGCCCACATGCTCGCCTACAACACATATTCATGGAATCGAATAGGGCAAACCAGCGCACGGGCAAAGATGCGCACAGGCCTAAACACGTCCGCCACAAGAAGGCAGGCGGTAGCGTCCCTGCGCATTAAAGAAATGTGCACCAAAATGTGCGCTAACAAAAAGGACGTATATACAGCCATGATGAATGTCCCATACTGTGGCCCTCTAGGACAAATGACGTGCAAAGGGGTACGCGACAAACACTGACATCCGCTGTGTGAAAAATAGCATGTGCGTGTATTTCGGGGGTGTGTGGGAAGTTTCACATGCGATAGGCCTTGGGCAAGTGGGTTACGTGTATTTCAGGGGTTCGTGTGAAGTTTCACACGCGATAGGCCTTGGGCGAGCGGGGTACGTGTAAATCTGGGGTGCGTGGGAAGTTTCACACGCGATTGGCCGGGGTATGTGTATTTCAGGGGTGCGTGGGAAGTTTCACACGCGATTTTGCTGTCAGAGCGGGGAACGTGTATTTCAGGGGTGCGTGGGGAGACCTACACGTGAATTGGCAGTGTGGGTCCCCCCAGGTGTCCCCTCTACCCCCTCCACGACCCCTGCAGGCAGCCCACACCACAGGGGACTACCCAGCACCCCTGGTCATGTCCCGCAGGCAGCTCATCCACCATGGGCATGCCCCCCAGCCAAGGCACATGTCACCTTGCAATATGATCAACAACTCATGTCCCCCTGCACCCCCACCCCCCAGCAGTCAGGGGCACCTGCCAGCAGGCCCCACTCATGTCTCCTTGCACCCCCACCCCCCAGCAGTCAGGGGCACCTGCCAGCAGGCCCCCACTCATGTCCCACTCATGTCCCCCTGCACCCCCACCTCCCAGCAGTCAGGAGCACCTGCCAGCAGGCCCCCACTCATGTCCCCCAGCACCCCCACCCCCCAGCAGTCAGGGGCACCTGCCAGCAGGCCCCCACTCATGTCCCCTTGCACCCCCACCGCCCAGCAGTCAGGGGCACCTGCCAGCAGGCCCCCACTCATGTCCCACTCATGTCCCCCTGCACCCCCACCCCCCAGCAGTCGGGGGCACTTGCCAGCAGACCCCCACTGATTTCCCCCAGCACCCCCACCCCCCAGCAGTCAGGGGCACCTGCCAGCAGGCCCCCACTCATGTCCCCCAGCACGCCCACCCCCAGCAGTCAGGGGCACCTGCCAGCAGGCCCCCACTCATGTCCCCCAGCACGCCCACCCCCCAGCAGTCAGGGGCACCTGCCAGCAGGCCCCCACTCATGTCCCCCAGCACCCCCACCCCCCAGCAGTCAGGGGCACCTGCCAGCAGGCCCCCACTCATGTCCCCTTGCACCCCCATCCCCCCGCAGTCAGGGGCACCTGCCAGCAGGCCCCCACTCATGTCCCACTCATGTCCCCCTGCACCCCCACCCCCTAGCAGTGCAGGGCACCTGCCAGCAGGCCCCCACTCATGTCCCACTCATGTCCCCCTGCACCCCCACCCCCCAGCAGTCAGGGGCACCTGCCAGTAGGCCCCCACTCATGTCCCCCAGCACCCCCACCCCCCAGCAGTCAGGGGCACCTGCCAGCAGGCCCCCACTCATGTCCCACTCATGTCCCCCTGCACCCTACCCCCAGCAGTCAGGGGCACCTGCCAGCAGGCCCCCACTCATGTCCCACTCATGTCCCCCTGCACCCCCACCCCCCTGCAGTCAGGGGCACCTGCCAGCAGGCCCCCACTCATGTCCCCTTGCACCCCCACACCCCAGCAGTCAGGGGCATCTGCCAGCAGGCCCCCACTCATGTCCCCTTGCACCCCCACCCCCCAGCAGTCAGGGGCACCTGCCAACAGGCCCCCACTCATGTCCCCTTGCACCCCCACCCCCCAGCAGTCAGGGGCACCTGCCAGCAGGCCCCCACTCATGTCCCACTCATGTCCCCCTGCACCCCACCCCCCAGCAGTCAGGGGCACCTGCCAGCAGGCCCCCACTCATGTCTCCTTGCACCCCCACCCCCCAGCAGTCAGGGGCACCTGCCAGCAGGCCCCCACTCATGTCCCACTCATGTCCCCCTGCACCCCCACCTCCCAGCAGTCAGGAGCACCTGCCAGCAGGCCCCCACTCATGTCCCCCAGCACCCCCACCTCCCAGCAGTCAGGGGCACTTTCCAGCAGGCCCCCACTCATGTCCCCTTGCAATCCCACCGCCCAGCAGTCAGGGGCACCTGCCAGCAGGCCCCCACTCATGTCCCACTCATGTCCCCCTGCACTCCCACCCCCCAGCAGTCAGGGGCACTTGCCAGCAGACCCCCACTCATGTCCCCCAGCACCCCAACCCCCAGCAGTCAGGGGCACCTGCCAGCAGGCCCCCACTCATGTCCCCCAGCACGCCCACCCCCAGCAGTCAGGGGCACCTGCCAGCAGGCCCCCACTCATGTCCCCCAGCACGCCCACCCCCCAGCAGTCAGGGGCACCTGCCAGCAGGCCCCCACTCATGTCCCCCAGCACCCCCACCCCCAGCAGTCAGGGGGCACCTGCCAGCAGGCCCCCACTCATGTCCCCTTGCACCCCCAGCAGTCAGGGGCACCTGCCAGCAGGCCCCCACTCATGTCCCACTCATGTCCCCCTGGACCCCCACCCCCCAGCAGTGCAGGGCACCTGCCAGCAGGCCCCCACTCATGTCCCACTCGTGTCCCCCTGCACCCCCACCCCCCAGCAGTCAGGGGCACCTGCCAGCAGGCCCCCACTCATGTCCCCCAGCACCCCCACCCCCCAGCAGTCAGGGGCACCTGCCAGCAGGCCCCCACTCATGTCCCACTCATGTCCCCCTGCACCCTACCCCCAGCAGTCAGGGGCACCTGCCAGCAGGCCCCCACTCATGTCCCACTCATGTCCCCCTGCACCCCCACCCCCCTCCAGTCAGGGGCACCTGCCAGCAGGCCCCCACTCATGTCCCCTTGCACCCCCACACCCCAGCAGTCAGGGGCACCTGCCAGCAGGCCCCCACTCATGTCCCCTTGCACCCCCACCCCCCAGCAGTCAGGGGCACCTGCCAACAGGCCCCCACTCATGTCCCCTTGCACCCCACCCCCCAGTAGTCAGGGGCACCTGCCAGCAGGCCCCCACTCATGTCCCATTCATGTCCCCCTGCACCCCCACACTCCAGCAGTCAGGGGCACCTGCCAGCAGGCCCCCACTCATGTCCCCCTGCACCCTCACCCCCCAGCAGTCAGGGGCACCTGCCAGCAGGCCCCCACTCATGTCCCCCTGCACCCCCAGCAGTGCAGGGCACCTGCCAGCAGGCCCCCACACATGTCCCACTCATGTCCCCCAGCACCCCCACCCCCCAGCAGTCAGGGGCACCTGCCAGCAGGCCCCCACTCATGTCCCACTCATGTCCCCCTGCACCCCCAGCAGTCAGGGGCACCTGCCAGCAGGCCCCCACTCATGTCCCCCTGCACCCCCACCCTCCAGCAGTGCAGGGCACCTGCCAGCAGGCCCCCACTCATGTCCCACTCATGTCCACCTGCACCCCCACCCCCCAGCAGTCAGGGGCACCTGCCAGCAGGCCCCCACTCATGTCCCCATGCACCCCCACCCCCCAGCAGTCAGGGGCACCTGCCAGCAGGCCCCCACTCATGTCCCCTTGCACCCCCACCGCCCAGCAGTCAGGGGCACCTGCCAGCAGGCCCCCACTCATGTCCCCCTGCACCCCCACCCCCCAGCAGTCAGGGGCACCTGCCAGCAGGCCCCCACTCATGTCCCCCAGCACCCCCACCCCCAGCAGTCAGGGGCACCTGCCAGCAGGCCCACACTCATTTCCCCCTGCACCCCCACCCCCCAGCAGCCAGGAGCACCTGCCAGCAGGCCCCCACTCATGTCCCACTCATGCCCCCCTGCACCCCCCCACCCCCAGCAGTCAGGGGTACCTGCCAGCAGGCCCCCACTCATGTCCCACTCATGTCCCCCTGCACCCCCACCCCCAGCAGTCAGGGGGACCTGCCAGCAGGCCCCCACTCATGTCCCCTTGCACCCCCACCCCCCAGCAGTCAGGGGCACCTGCCAGCAGGCCCCCACTCATGTCCCACTCATGTCCCCCTGCACCCCCACCCCCCAGTAGTCAGGGGCACCTGCCAGCAGGCCCCCACTCATGTCCCCCTGCACCCCCACCCCCCAGCAGTCAGGGGCACTGCCAGCAGGCCCCCACTCATGTCCCCTGCACCCCCACCCCCCAGCAGGCAGGGGCACCTGCCAGCAGGCCCCCACTCATGTCCCACTCATGTCCCCCTGCACCCGCACCCCCCAGCAGTCAGGAGCACCTGCCAGCAGGCCCCCACCCATGTCCCCTTGCACCCCCACCCCCCAGCAGTCAGGGGCACCTGCCAGCAGGCCCCCACTCATGTCCCACTCATGTCCCCCTGCACCCCCACCCCCCAGCAGTCAGGGGCACCTGCCAGCAGGCCCCCACTCATGTCCCCCTGCACCCCCACCCCCCAGCAGTCAGGGGCACCTGCCAGCAGGCCTCCACTCATGTCCCCCAGCACCCCCACCCCCAGCAGTCATGGGCACCTGCCAGCAGGCCCCCACTCATGTCCCACTCATGTCCCCCTGCACCCCCACCCCCCAGCAGTCAGGAGCACCTGCCAGCAGGCCCCCACTCATGTCCCACTCATGTCCCCCTGCACCCCCACCCCCAGCAGTGCAGGGCACCTGCCAGCAGGCTCACACTCATGTCCCACTCATGTCCCCCTGCACCCCCACCCCCCAGCAGTCAGGGGCACCTGCCAGCAGGCCCCCACTCATGTCCCACTCATGTCCCCCTGCACCCCCACCCCCCAGCAGTCAGGGGTACCTGCCAGCAGCCCCCCACTCATGTCCCCTTGCACCCCCACCCCCCAGCAGTCAGGGGCACCTGCCAGCAGGCCCCCACTCATGTCCCCTTGCACCCCCACCCCCCAGCAGTCAGGGGCACCTGCCAGCAGGCCCCCACTCATGTCCCACTCATGTCCCCCTGCACCTCCACCCCCCAACAGTCAGAGGCACCTGCCAGCAGGCCCCCACTCATGTCCCCCTGCACCCCCACTCCCAGCAGTCAGGGGCACCTGCCAGCAGGCCCCCACTCATGTCCCCCAGCACCCCCACCCCCCAGCAGTCAGGGGAACCTGCCAACAGGCCCCCACTCATGTCCCCCAGCACCCCCACCCCCCAGCATTCAGGGGCACCTGCCAGCAGGCCCCCAGTCATGTCCCCTTGCACCCCCACCCCCCAGCACTGAGGGGCACCTGCCAGCAGGCCCCTACTCATGTCCCCTTGCACCCCCACCCCCCAGCAGTGCAGGGCACCTGCCAGCAGGCCACCACTCATGTCCCACTCATGTCCCCCTGCACCCCAACCCCCAGCAGTCAGGGGCACCTGCCAGCAGCCCCCCCACTCATGTCCCACTCATGTCCCCCTGTACCCCCACCCCACAGCAGTGAAATGGTGATTCCATGACACAAACCAAAAGTCAACTATGTACATCAGCACATGTCCATCACACGAAGGCAATCGGTATCGTCCCAGCGCATCAAAAACATGTGCGCTATCAAAAAGCACATATATACAGCTCCGATGAATTTCCCATACGGTGGCCCTCCAGGACAAATGACGTGCAAAGGGGTACGCGACAAACACGGACACCCGCTGTGTCAACAATAGCGTGTATTTCGTGGGTGCGCAGGAAGTTTCACACGCGATTGTGCCTGAGTGAGCGGGGTACGTGTACTTCAGGGGCTCGCGGGAAGTTGGGCTCGCGGGAAGTTGGGCTCGTGTGAAGTTTTACACGTGAGTGGGCCTGTGCGAGAGGGGTACGTGTAAATCTGGGGTGGGCGGGGAAGTACAGGAGGCAAATGCGTGGAACGCCCACACGCATGTGCCAAAAAAGACGCGCTAATCCGGAAACACGTACGCCAGCAGGAAGCAGGCGTACATGGACCTGCGCAGCATAAAAGTGTGCGCAAACAACAAGCAAGCTCAGACGCCAGGATGAACATACCGTTCCTAGCAGTAGTGGTCGTGGGATACCGCAGGAGGAGGAGGAGGATAGTCAGGCCCAGAATTTTCACACCCAGAACCAGCCTTTTTGGCATGCCTGATGACCAGGTGTATGGGAGGTACAGGTTTCCACCTCACATTATACTCGACCTGGTCAGTGAGTGGGAGGATGACCTCACATCACCCACCCTCTGCTCCCAAGCACTCAGCCCCCTGGAGAAGGTCCTCAATGTACTGCACTTTTTGGCCACCGGATCATTTCAGCGGACAAGTGCCATAGTGGGGGGGGTGTCACAGGCCACACAGTAACGCTGCCTACACCAGGTCTTGGCCATCATGACTGCACGCCCATCAGTCCGCAGGCACATATACCTGCCCAGAACACCTGCAGAAACGCAGGCTGTTGTCCAGGACCTCTACGGGGTGGCACAATTCCCCAAAGTCCTCGGTGCCATTGATTGCACCCATGTGGCCCTACGTCCCCCCAGGGCATCAGAGCACATCTATAGAAACTGCAAGCAATGGCATTCCATCAACGTGCAGGTAGTATGTGATGCCAAGGGAATCATCACCTCAGTATATGCCAACTATCCAGGGTCCACCCACGACAGTTTCATTTACAGAATGTCAACCCTAAACCGGGACCTAGAAGCTGGGCGGCATGGCGATACATGGCTGCTTGGTGAGTATAAATGCCACAGCACATGCATGCATGCCAGATACTGAGTAATGTCACAACCCCACTAATGATACCCATCACCACCTCCCCAGGGGACAGTGCCTACCCTCTGAGCACCCACATGATGACGCCAATTCGGAACCCCACCACGCCACCAGAAATAAGAAACAACACAGCCCATATTGCAACCCGGGGCATAGTGGAGCGCACATTCGGAGTGCTCAAGTCACGCTTTCGCTCCCTTGACCGTTCTGGTGGCCAGCTGTTACACGCTCCCCCAGTAGTGTGCAGGATCATAGTGGCAGCATGTGTCCTGCACAACATTGCAACACGGCGGGGCCTGCTGGTGGTCATGGTGGTGCCCCCACATCCCCAAACCACATGCACGCCCGCTGTGCATGGGAGGGGAAAGGGCACGGGGTGAGGCAGCCCGTACGCATCTGGTGGCTAATTACTTCACTTAGAATCACACCCCTGTGGAGTGCACACAGCCCTGCCACATACCAGCTGACAATCAATGATGATGACATGAGGGACAGTCAACTGTCACAACCATACCATCCTGAGATTGGACACCTGGAAGTGTCACAATGTGTGCATCGCTACCTACAGAAACACCACCAATGCTGTGTCATCAAAAGACACATATGCTGCTAAATGCATGACCCCCTTGCAAAATACAACATGAGAACAGTGCCATGTCACCCAACCCCTCCCCAGCACCGCCACCCAACACACCATGGCATGTCATGCTATGTGAGAGCAAACAAAGCAATCCCAAAAACCTGACACAAGTGTCACAAAGTACAGTGTCCCTAATGGAAACTGGCCACACACAATGTGTTCCTAGTAATGTTGAACTAACAACACACATGACCAAATACTTACCAACTAAACAATGCATCTAGACAAGTTCAAACATTTCTAAAACATGACGGTACTAAGTTAAAGTAGTCTTAGTCATACAACCTGAATATGCCACCACATCGCCCCCTTCAAACTGTAGTCTTGCAGCCTTCACAACTGGTCTGTGTACTGCATACAACATGAACTCCATCTCCAAAGTAGACGGCCTTGTGAAGACATGAGGAATGAACCTGCAAATTTAGAGGGAGACATGGAAGCAAAATCATACATTAATACACCATGCAGTGTACAATACAACAACAATATACACAAGGAATGTCGACACAGTATTGACTACAGACTGCCCACACAGCTCATGGGAGCCCAACGTCACTGTGTACATCACTTTCACTTGGTCACACCCTTTGCAAGCCCATGGAAACGGGAAGCAGGAGGGGTGTGTGTCTCATGAACCCAAGCATCTAACCCAAACTCAGGACAGCCTGCATGTGCCCAGCCGGAATGCAGTGGATGCCCACGGGAGCCACACAAGGCAACACACTGTCAAATTATTTTTAAAAAAAATCAAAAATCAAAAATGGCCATATGGGGGCCGGGGGGGTGGCCACCCAGGAGGTCCGAGGACAGGGTGCGCACCAACAGTCACCTGTGTGGATGTTGGGGAAAAAAAACACCTCCATGGGCTCATGGCCTGCACGGCCATGCCAATGTGGGAGAATTGCTGCCGTCGCCCTCATGACCCTCTGCTGCTGCATCAGTAGGTGGTAGTGCTATGGGAGGCAGCCCACGCAAAGCCCTGGTATGGTCCTCCATGGCAGCAAGCATGCGGGTGTGGAAGGTCTCGTTCTGGAGGATTATAGTGCGGAGATCCCCATGCACCACCTGACGTGATGCCCGGATCTCCTCCCGGGTTGCCCGCATCTCAGCTGAGAGCGTACTTGTGAGGTGCTCCAGCCACTGTTCTGCCCTAAAATTAGCAGAAGTCTCAAGCTCAAGAAGAGTCTGCCTGAGGTTATGGAGTTCTTCACTCAGGGCTTCCCTGTGGGCCTGGGACTCTATTGAGATGGATTGGCGCAGAGTCTCCAGTACCACCCGTTGATCCCTGTTGGACGCCAACATGTCTTCCCTGTGTGATTGGCAAATGGAGTCTGTTGCCTGCTGTAGTTGCTCCATCTGCCATTCAGGGGGGATAATGGAAGTGGCCACCCTCTCCATTGCCTGAACCATCATTTCAACTGATGCTGACTGTTGGGTTGCCATAGCGTACATGTAGTTCTCCCATACGCTATTGCCTGGTGGCGTACGGCCACCTCGTCGACGGGCACCACACCTGTTTGGGGCAAGGCGATGTGCACCTTGCTGTGCTGGCATCGCCTGAGGATGTAGGACTGCATTCCCCCTCTGATCTGCTGGCCCAGGAACAGGATCAGGTGCTGTGGAGTGTGACCCTGCATCCGTAACCGCCAAAGGCGCCTCTACCAACACTGACATCCCCATAGAGGGATCTACCCCTGGTGCAGGTGGGTTGGCCAGAACAGAATCCCTGCCAGAAACACTTACCTGTGACGGCACATAGGTCTCATCATCCGAATCAGCACCTGAATAGAGGTCTGGGGAGGTGCACGCAGAGACACCCCTGGAAAGTATGGTCTGCAGGAGGATTGGGTTCTCACCCACCACCACACCACGTCCCCCGCTGGTGCCCGGTCATGCCTGGGATTCCTCCTGGGTCTGCACCATCTCCTCAACCTCAACTGCATCAAGTGCGTCATCCCCTGCAAAAACATGAAAGAGAAAAAATGGAAACAGGCATTAGCACCATAGAACACAAATAGGCCTGTCAGGCTACAGAACCAGTACATGATTCACACATGTCCCACATGACTATAACCCTCCCATGCCTGCACTGTCACTGAGTAGTAAGGGGAGGCAAAAGGCAGACACTGATGACACCAATATGGGAGAGCAACACATTTGCTGCATGCTGGGTAGCACTGCCATCACACATTGGCCTGTGAGTGGCATGTCCAATACACATACATGACACATGGCAGCACACAGATGGCATTTAGCATAGCCATGATACATTTGACAAGTACAGCCATATGTCAGCGATTGAGTACCTTCACCCATCCATGTGAGATGGACATGATGACATGAAAAATGCTGCATACTGGGACTAAGTACACATGTGCCACTCACTGCAACACATGCAAAGTACAAGAATACAGTAATAGTTGGCTGATCTATTTTTCCTCACATTGACATCGCAGGAAACATCTGTCATTTTCAACATGCAAACAGGCACTCATCTAAACATTTGTGCTGGCCAATACTCCATCAGCCTGAATGGTCTCAGGTAAAGCATTGCCCCAGTGTGGCCAGTAAACAATGACCGAAGCATATCACATATGTCACAATATGGTTGATAAATGTCTAGCAAAAAAGGGGAGAGTGGAAAATATTATCCTGAAGGCACACTTACAAATTCTGACCAATATAGTTGCAAGATGGCAGTAGAAGGTCAACTGCACAATTGTGGACCTAATAGGATACTGTGGGCAGATGGGATGCAGTCACAGCCAAATACAAGGCATGTGATCCCACGTGAGGAAGGAAATGGGTGACCCATAACACTCTGGAGTACACACCCTCACCTGGCACTCAATCAGAACCCATCACCCAAAATACATACACATGCACTACACACACACGCATGGGCACACACCGGATAATGCTTCGTAATCAGGTAGTTCTCCCATACCTCGGATCTGTTCCTCTGTGACGAAGGTCCCAGCAACAGACTCATGTTCAGTGAGTTTGTTGTCCTCTTGTGCAGACCCACCGCCAGTCACCAGAGTAGCGGCATGATTTGAGGCCAGCTTGTCCTTTGCTCTGCGTTTCAGGTCGTTCCACCGCTTGTAGCAATCATCAGCTGAGCGCCTCACAAATCCAAGGGCACTTATGTGGTCGGCGATGGTCTGCCAGTGTGCCTTACGTTGACCAGGTGTGGTCTTGGACCCTGCAGTCACTACCATTTTGTGGCTATGTTGCGACACATAGCTCACAAGTGCATTAAGCTCCGCGTCATTAAAGCAAGGCTTCCTTGACGTGCCGGAGTGTGTAGCCGTGCCTGGGGTCTCAGCCTATCGTGCCAGAGCACCCTTCTTCCTCTTTTTAGAAGGTGGAGCGGAGCCAGAGTGGCTAACGCAGCTCTGGTCAGTAGGGGCAGAATCACCGGTGGACTGGGTTGTTGGAGTGTGCGGATGCACATTGACCATAGGACTTGGTGCAGGCATTGTCTGAAGTGTGATGTTGGCCGGGGGAACATCAGTATGATGGACCAGGACCAACACTGTCCTGGCTGGGAGAATGGGAGCTGGGGCAGATGGAGCTGCAGCTGCCCCTGCAGCCTCACCACCCTGCATACTTGGGGCAGCAGATGACATAGCTGCCCCAGATCCATGTGCCTTGGTGACAACTTGCACCGCCACACGTGGCCTAGACTTGCTGACCTGGAAGTCAGCCAGGGAGTCATCCTGTGCCAGTTCAGGTGCCACAATGGGCTGGGCCAACAGGGGCTGAGCTGGGATGGTCTCAGCCGCGTTTCCCTCAACCATGGGGGGGAGCATGGGCATCCCTGATTGGTCCTCCACACATGGGGGTCTAGGGGCACCCTGCAAATCCTGGCCACGTCCCCTACCGTGCCCACCGCGTCCACCTTTTGAAGGTCGGCCACCTTTGCCTCCCTTACCGCTTGGTCGCCTCCCAACCATGGCACTGATGTTGTTGTGCGTATGGGAGGGGCAGTAAACTATTGTCCTGGGCAATTGGGGGTCAAAGGGGTAGGGTACTAGATGGAATTCGTACCCTAGTGCTCTAACAAGGCTGTCTGTGACCCCTGGGGGAAGATGACGGGTCACGCAACGCACAGGAAGCCCAAAAACAAACATAAACGTGCATGCAACCCCGCGTAGACCACGTGCGTGGAAAAATTAACCCGCACTACGCTGTGGCACCCAGAAACACAAAAATAAGCGTATGCGTAATACACGCAGCCTACAATGACCTCTGAAGGGGAACGCGACACACGGGGCAAGCACAGTTGCTAAGTACGTGCAGAACTCACCGTCTGCCTGGAATAAGAACGTGAAAAATATGCGCGTGTGCGCCTTGGCAACACCCCCGCCAAAAGAAGAATTGTACGCTGTCTGAGGAGACAGGACAAAAGGAGAAGTGAACACTGTTTGAGGAAACAGGCCCAAAAAAAGTAGAAAAATGAAAGCTGTCAGAGGTAACAGGGAGTACAAACTTGAAACGCTGTGAAGTAATCGCGTGTAAACCGACAAGAAGTACAGAATTCACCCACTCGCTCTCCACGAAAAGCACGTACAAGAAAATGGCGTTCTACACGTACCTTTTAAACCGGCCCACACGTACACATCACGTACGCGTGTACGCGTCCTTTCCTCCAATTACACGCGCTGACACTCGGACGTGCAGCTTTTCCACGTGTGCTCTGTCATCACGTGCTATGAAGGAAACACCTGCGTGTGTCACGGTACAGACACGCTTACGCGCTAAGGGCCTTTGGTCCAATGAAATCGCGTACGTGCACTGACGCGCTTACACGCTAAGGGCCTTTCCTTGCATTACACGCTGACGTGCAAGATTTTCACGTGCCAAATCACTCCGTATGAAGCTGGCCACGCGGTCACACACGGAAGACCACGCTCCTGCCCAGAAGGCCAAATGACTGCCCCCCAGAGCCCCAAGAACGCTCCCACCTGCCATCTGCTGCTGCCTGATTGCCTGCTGCCCACGTGCCCTGCCATTTGCTGCCTGCACGTCAGCCCGGGGTGCTGTTGCTGTGACCACCCCTGCTGGAACCGAAGACTCCCGACTGCTATTCCATCACTCCACAGCCCAGCCCCAGGACCCAGTTGCCCACCCACACCTGCCTCTGGGGTTGCCATGTCGGGCACTACACCATCTGGCACCACTGGCAACCCCCAGCCAGAGAGGCAGAGGGCCACCAGCTTCACTGCCACGAAGTTGGTGTCCTGGTGGAGCAAGTCCTGGGGCAGTATGATGCCCTCTTCGGAAGTTCGGCCGCCGACAAGAAAGGACGGACTCGGATCTGGATGGACATCGTGACTGCCATCAACGCGAAGGGGGTGGCAGTCCGCGACTTCCAACATGTCAAGAAGCGCTGGGAGGACTTCAGGTTTAGGACCCTCAACAAGGCCCGGCGCCTCTTGAAGGCAGCGGATGCTAAGGGGCGCCGGGGCCACCTGTCGGAACATCAGATGAGGGTCCTGGAAAGCATACGCCCAGCGCTCCACGTCCAGGTCCTTGAGAGGCAGACCCGTCTGGAGTCGAGCGGTAAGTGTACATGCATACTGATTGGAAGCTGTGTGTGTGGTGGTGTGCCAGTAGTGTGCAGGTTGTACATGTGGTTTTGTAGGGCCATGTATGAATGTGTATGTACAGGGCTGTAAGGCTGACACATGCAAGTCCTTTCATGTGTGAGACACATGGATGGTGCGTGTGTGGATAAGCATTCAGGCCAAATGCAGATGTGTGAGCACACATGTTTGGATTACTGTGTATGCAAGTTGGCATGGTTGTGGTGTCACACATGGATGTTGGGTCCAGCTGCATGTATCTGCACCGTGTACATGTGCATGTGTGTGTACTTGACATGGGTGCAACAGTGATGCAACATGGATGCATGTGAGACTGATATGTAGAAGACTGATTGCCAGATGTGACATGGATGCCAATCTCATCACTGCGACAGTTGGCGGAGGTGAACACATGCATGTAATTGTGGTGGCGTGTGTGCATGTCTAGTGCACTCCCTGTGTTTCATGTGATGTCTGGCTCACCTTTGGCTGCTCATGCTGTTGTATGTGTATGGATGGTGCTGGCTGTTGCAATATGGCTGTGGAATAGCTCATGTGTGTGAGTTGCAATGACATGTGTGTTGGGGATTGTGATGCCATGTCTGAAGTTTGACAATGCCACTCATGTACAACTGTCATGTGTGTATGAGTCCATTGTACAGTGCCCTGATGCCTGTCTCCTATCTCTCCCTGTCTGCAGCGTCAACTGATGAAGAGGGCAGAGAAGGTGCTGTGGAGCACAGCGGCAGGGATCGCACCGCCAGCCGGAGACGCAAGGCCCGGCTCCCCTCCCAGGTTGTCATCTCATTAGGGAGTGAGAAGCCTGGTGCCGCGTCCCAGGTCGCAGCTGCCGAGGGAGGTCCAAGAGGCGGATGTTAGAGTTGGACTCCTCGGCAGCCGAAGGGGCAGCTGTGACCCCACAGGGCCTGACAGAGGAAGATGGCACAGAGTCATCCAGGTTGGTGGGGGGTTTGGTGGAGGAGGAGGCCGTGCAAGGGACAGAGACGGGGTCTGGAGGTGGGGATTCCACTGGTGCTAGTGGTGCAATGCAGGGGCAGGAACAGGAGGTAGCACAGGCCGCCGCGGAGGTGCCTGTGTGTATACCTGTCCCCGATCCTGTGACTGCATCATCTTGCACCAGCAGGGATACCTACGTCCAGACCCGTTCTCAGGGAGGGGATTGGCTTACACCAACTGGCCTTCCTCTCCCTGCGGATGTGGCTATCCGGCACCGGGTTGAGCCTGTCCTGGGTGGGGTGGCGTTGCGTCAACGTGCCATGCGAGCTGACCTGCAGTCTTTTCATGAGGAGACTGCACGTCTTCTCGCATGGCTCGTTGACCGCGTTGACCCACTGGGAAAGCTCACCAGGGCCGGATTCCTCCGTTTTCTGGACCTTGTTCCAAACCCCTCCTCAACTGAACACCCTATGCGCCAGTCGTCCTCCGTGCCATCTTCCCACCCATGTGTCACCAGGGTGCCCTGTGGAGCAGCCTCTGACCCTGCGGCCAGGCTGGTGGAGGACACATCCCTGCCACAGTTGGGAGTCGGACATCCAGCAGGGGTGGCCACCTCAACAACTGCACCCCAGCTGGAGGAGGATGTGCAGGCAGCAAGAGCCAGGGCACAGGCAGCGGCACAGCAGCAGCAGCAACAAGGTGGGAGCCATGATGGCTCGGGGCCTTCATCATCGGAGGGGCAGGCATCAGCCGGAGGGCAGGAGGACCCTGAACGGGAAGTGTCTTCCGTGGGGCAGCGGTTGGGCTACGCGATAGATGCGGAGCGGCAGCGGGCGGAAGAGGCACGGCTCACGATGGTCAGGGCGGAGAACTCCATGCGTAGGGCCCTGAGGCGGGCCGAGTGCCTCGAGGCCATTCGCAGGGACCTGGAGTTCCAGATGCCATCGTCCCTGCGAACCCTCGGGGCCATGGAAGAGGACCGCCTCCGGGACATCGAGCAGGAGTTCGATGATGCCCTGGCCCGGGACATCAACATGTGAGCCGTTGGACTTGCCCGCTGCCCTTGTAAATAGTTAGATAGTGTTAGGTTTCCTTTGGTTTTTTATTTATTTTGGTTGCATTTGGACAATGCACCACGTTTCTGTATATAGTTTTTCAATATGTAGTATTTGTGATAGGTTTCATTTCTTCAGTTGGGATCATGGACCCTGGATTGTTCATCTGTATATAGTTCACTATTGGATTCAACTTTTTTTTTTAGATTTCTTCATGGAGCAATGGTTTTCACTTTTGTTTTTCCCTTGGATTTGCTTTGTTGGACTGTGACTTTGGACACCTTTCCTTTGGATTATGATTTCTTGTTTTTCATTATTTTACGGACACGCAGCTTTTGTTTTTTTATTCCCATTGTTGTTTGTTTGATTTTAATTCCATTCATGTTGCTTTTAATACATTTTGTTCTTCATACTTCTATGTGTGGTATTATCTCATTGGTTTCATGCATGTCATGATATGGGTTTTGACATACACTTGCACCCATTGTGTGTGTGTGACGGACATGTGCTCATTTACATACTTGCCATTGGGGTTGTATCATGTAATTGGCATTTCTATGTGGGTGGATGCAATACTTGGGTGGGTCTTTGGCATGTGGAGGCTGGCCATAAGGGCCAGGGATCTAGATTGTGATGACGTGTTGGCTGGGGTCATGTGTCGGGGCCTGCTGGCAGGTGCCCTGCACTGCTGGGGAGTGGGGGTGCAAGGGGACATGAGTAGGACATAAGTGGGGGCCTGCTGGCAGGTGCCCCTGACTGCTGGGGGGTGGGGGCGCAGGGGGACATGAGTGGGACATGAGTGGGGGCCTGCTGGCAGGTGCCCTGCACTGCTGGGGGGTGGGGGTGCAAGGGGACATGAGTGGGGGCCTGCTGGCAGGTACCCTGCACTGCTGGGGGGTGGGGGTGCAAGGGGACATGAGTGGGACATGAGTGGGGGCCTGCTGGCAGGTGCCCTGCACTGCTGGGGGGTGGGGGTGCAAGGGGACATGAGTGGGACATTAGTGGGGGCCTGCTGGCAGGTGCCCCTGACTGCTGGCAGTGGTGGTGCAGGGGGACATGAGTGGGACATGAGTGGGGGGCCGGCTGGCAGGTGACCTGCACTGCTGGGGGTGGGGCTGCAAGGGGACATGAGTAGGGGCCTGCTGGCAGGTGCCCTGTACTGCTGGGGGGATGGGGGTGCAAGGGGACATGAGTGGGGGCCTGCTGGCAGGTACCCCTGACTGCTGGGGGGTGGGGGTGCAGGGGGACATGAGTGGACATGAGTGGGGGCCTGCTGGCAGGTGCTCCTGACTGCTGGGGGTGAGGATGCAGGGAGACCTGAGTGGGGGCCTGTTGGCAGGTGCCCTGCACTGCTGGGGGGTGGGGCTACAAGGGGACATGAGTGGGGGCCTGCTGGCAGGTGCCCTGCACTGCTGGGGTGTGGGGGTGCAGGTGGACATGAGTGGGGGCCTGCTGGCAGGTGCCCTGCACTGCTGGGGGGTGGGGGTGCAAGGGGACATGAGTGGGGGCCTGCTGGCAGGTGCCCTGCACTGCTGGCGGGTGGGGGTGCAAGGGGACATGAGTGGGACATGAGTGGGGGCCTGCTGGCAGGTGCCCTGCACTGCTGGGGGGTGGGGGTGCAAAGGGACATGAGTGGGACATGAGTGGGTGCCTGCTGGCAGGTGCCCCTGACTGCTGGGGAGGGGGGTACAGGGGGACATGATTGGGACATGAGTGGGGGCCTGCTGGCAGGTGCCCTGCACTGCTGGGGGGTGGGGCTGCAAGGGGACATGGGTGGGGGCCTGCTGGCAAGTGCCCTGCACTGCTGGGGGGTCGGGGTGCTGTGGGACATGAGTGGGACATGAGTGGGGGCCTGCTGGCAGGTGCCCCTGACTGCTGGGGGGGTGGGGGTGCAGGGGGACATGAGTTGGTGATCAGTGGTGCAAGAACACAGGTGGCTTGTCTAAGGTACATGGCCATGGTGGATGGGCTGCCTGCGGGACATGACCAGGGGTGCGGGGTAGTCCCCTGTGGTGTGGTCAGCCTGCAGGGGCAGTGGAGGGTGTAGAGGGAACACCTAGGAGGACCCACACTGCCAATTCACGTGTAGGACTTCCTGTGCACCCCGAAATACACGTACCCCACTCGCACAGGGCCTATCGTGGGTGACACTTCCCGCGAACACCAGTAATACATGTACCCCACTCGCACATGGCCTATCGCGTGTGAAACTTCACGAGAACCCCAGGAATATTGGCCCTGTGCGAGCTAGCGTGGTACGTGTATTCCTGGGGTTTGCGTGAAGTTTCACCCGCGATTTCAGCAGGGTACGTGTATTCCTGGGGTTCGCGTGAAGTTTTACCCGCGATTTCAGCAGGGTACGTGTATTATGGGGTTCGCGTGAAGTTTCACCCGCGATTTCAGCAGGGTATGTGTATTCCTGGGGTTCGCGTGAAGTTTCACCCGCGATTTCAGCAGGGTACGTGTATTCCTGGGGTTCGCGTGAAGTTTCACCCTTGATTTCACCAGGGTACGCGTATTACAGGGTTTGCGTGACGTTTCACCCGCGATTTCAGCAGGGTACGTGTATTCCTGGGGTTCGCGTGAAGTTTCACCCGCGATTTCAGCAGGGTACATGTATTATGGGGTTCGCGTGAAGTTTCAGCTGCGATTTCAGCAGGGTACGTGTATTCCTGGGGTTCGCGTGAAGTTTCACTCGCGATTTCAGCAGGGTACGTGTATTACGGGGTTCGCGTGAAGTTTCACACGCGAAAGGGCCCTGGTCAAGGGATTACATGAATTTCAGGGGTGCACGGCAAGTTTTACACGCGAAAGGGCAACGCCCTTGCACAATACATCACAGACGCGCTTACGCACTAAGGACCTTTGGACCAACGATATCGCATGCGTGTGCTGATGCGCTTATGCTCTAAGGCCTTTCCTTGAATTACACACTGACTTGCAAGATTTTCACGTGCCAAATCACTCCGTATCAAGCTGGCCATGCGTACACACATGGAAGACCACGCTCCTACCCAGAAGGCCATTTTCCTGCCCCCCAGAGCCCCGAGCACGCTCCCACCAACCATCTGCTGCTGCCTGATTGCCTGCTGCCCACATGCCCTGCTATTTTGTGCCTGCACGTCAGCCATCTGCAGGGGTCCAATTGCTGTGTCCACCCCTGCTGGAACAGAAGACTCCCGACTGGGATTCCATCGCTCCACAGCCCAGCCCCAGGACCCAGTTGCCCACCCACTCCTGCCTCTGGGGTTGCCATGTCGGGCACATCTCCATCTGGCACCACTGGCAACCCACAGCCAGAGAGGCAGAGGGCCACCAGCTTCACTGCCACCGAAGTTGGTGTCCTGGTGGAGCATGTCCTGGGGCATTATGATGCCCTCTTCGGATCATCACACGCCAACAAGGAAGGACAGGAGAGGATATAGGATGACGTAGTGGTTGCCATCAACGCGGAGGGGGTGGCAACCCGTGACATCAAGCACGTCAAGAAGCGCTGGGAGGACTTCAGGTCCAGGACCCTTCACAAGGCCCGGCGCCTCGCGGAGGGGGGCCAGGCACGTCTGAGTACCATCCAGATGAGGGTCCTGGAACGCATAGGCCCAGCGCACCACGCCCAAATCCTTCGGAGGCAGACCCGCCTGGAGTTGAGCGGTAAGTGGCCAAGCATTGCTGTGTGAGACAGGCCCAGGGCATGTTGCAGTGTGCTGGTAGTCTGATGCTTGCCTGTATGTGTGACATAGGCCATGTATGGATGTGTGTGTGCAGGGACATCATGGTCATACATGTGAGACCAGTTATGTGTGAACCACATGGTTGGTGCATGTGTTTTAATGCAACATGGGGAGCTCTATGTGGAATGCACACATGAAAGCATGGCTGTCTCTGTTCCTGGACATGGAGGGGTGGTGAGGAATGGGTGCTGATGTCATGTACATGTATGGTGCACATGTGTGTGTGTGTGTGCCTGAGAAGTGTGTGTGTGACTTTGAAATGCCATGGATGCATGTGACTTTGAAGGCAACATCTTGGTTTACAGGGGCCCTTCTACATGGATGTTGATGTTGATTGCAGGCGCCAGGACTGTTTCTGCATGTGTGTTGTGTGCATTCACCCATGTGTTGTGGGATGACAGGATGGAAGTGACATTTGACAGTGCCACTCATGTGTTATTGCTTCCTGTCTAGGGTATTTTGTACTGTACCCTGATGCTTGTGTTCTATGTCTCCCTCTACGCAGCGTCAAGTGAAGAAGAGGGCGGAGACGGCGCTGTGGAGCCAAGCGGCGGGGATGCCTCCACTGGGCGGCGACGTAAGGCCCAGCCACCCTCCCAGGATTTACCATCATCCGGGAGCAAGGGGGCTGGTGCTGCGTCTGCCACAACGGCTGTGGCGGAAGGGCCGGGTGAGCCCCCACAGGGGCTTCCAATGGCGGAAGACTGTGTGGAGACATCCAGGTTGGTGGTCTCCACAGAGGAGGAGGAGCCCGCTACTGAGCCGCACATGGGGCCTGGTGGGGGTAGTACCACTGGTGCAAGTGGTGCAGTCCAGGGCCAGGGTCAGGAGGCAGCATAGGTCACCGCGGAGGGGCCTGTGCATGTCGCTGTCCTTGACCCTGTGACTGCACCATCATGCACCAGCAGGGAGGCCCCGTCCCAGGCCCGTCCGCAGGTAGGGGAGAGTGCCATATCACCTGCCTCTCCACTACCTGCGGGCGAGGGGTCCCGCAACCGTATGTGATCCGTCCTGGTGGGTGTCGCATTGCGCACGCATGTCATTCGTGATGATGTGCGTTCTTCCTGGGCGGAGAACGAACGCCATCACGAAGAGCAGTGTCGTGACGTGGCACTGCTGGGAGGGGCCCTGGTCGGTGGGTTCCTACATGTGACGCGCACTCTGGCGGACCTCTCCTCCTCTGTGGAGGCTATGCGCCGGTCGTTCTCCACATCGTCTTCCGGCCCAGATTCCACCAAGGCCCCTGTGGACCTGGTCTGACCAACACAGCCAGCTTGGTGGAGATCCCATCCCTGCCACAGTCGGGAGTTGGCGGTCCAGCAGGGGTGGACACCACAACTGGAGACCAGCAGATGGAGGATGTGCAGGCACCATCGGACAGGGCACATGGACAGCAGCAGCAGCAGCAGCAGGAGCAGGCTGTAGGTGGGAGCAATGGTGGCTCGGGGCCATCAACATCAGAGGGGCAGGCATCGGCCGGAGGGCAGGAGGACCCTGGACGGGAAGTGTCTTCCGTGTGGCAGCGGTTGGGCCATGCGATAGATGTGGTGCGGCAGCGGGCGGAAGAGGCACGGCTCACGATGGTCAGGGCGGAGAACTCCATGCGTAGGGCCCTGAGGCGGGCCAAGTGCCTCGAGGCCATCTGGAACTCCAGGTCCCTGCGAACCCTCGGGGCCATGGTAGAGGACCGACTTCGGGACATCGAGCATGAAGTCGATGATGCCCTGGCCCGGAACATCAACATGTGAGCCCGCTTGCCCGCTGCCCTTGTAAATAGTTAGTTAGTTAGTATTAGGTTTCCTTTGGTTTTTTCTTTATTTTGGACCGCTTGGACAATGGACCACATTTTTGTATATAGTTTTTTTTATTAGGTAGTAGTTTTTGGTAGGTTTCATTTCTTAAGTTGGGCTCATGGACCCTGGATTCTTCAATTGTACATAGTTTGACATTGGATTCATCTTTTTTGGTATTTTTTTTTGTGTTCACCATGGAGCAATGGTTTTTAGGGTGCAAGGGGACATGAGTGGGGCCCTGCTGGCAGGTGCCCCACACTGCTGGGGGGTGGGTGTGCAAGGGGACATGAGTGGGGGCCTGCTGGCAGGTGCCCCCCACTGCTGGGGGTGGGGGTGCAGGGGACATGTGTGGGGGCCTGTTGGCAGGTGCCCCTCAGTGCTGGGGGTTGGGGGTGCAAGGGGACATGAGTGGGACATGAGTGGGGGCCTGCTGGCAGGTGCCCTGCACTGCTGGGGGGTAGGGGTGCAAGGGGACATGAGTGGGGGCCTGCTGGCAGGTGCCCTGCACTGCTGGGGGGTGGGGTGCAAGGGGACATGAGTGGGGGCCTGCTGGCAGGTGCCCTGCACTGCTGGGGGGTGGGGGTGCAAGGGGACATGAGTGGGGCCTGCTGACAGGTGCCCCTCAGTGCTGGGGGGTGGGGGTGCAAGGGGACATGAGTGGGACATGAGTGGGGGCCTGCTGGCAGGTGCCCTGTACTGCTTGGGGGGTGGGGGTGCAAGGGGACATGAGTGGGGGCCTGCTGGCAGGTGCCCTGCACTGTTTGGGGGTGGGGGTGCTGGGGGACATGAGTGGGGGCCTGCTGGCAGATGCCCTGCACTGCTGTGGGGTGGGGGTGCAAGGGGGTAATGCGTTGGTGATCACTAGTGCAAGGTGGCATGTGGCTTGGCTAGGGGGGCATGCCCATGGTGGATGGGCTGCCTGCGGGACATGACCAGGGGTGCAGGGTAGTCCCCTGTGGTGTGGTCTGCCTGCAGGGACCGTGGAGGGTGTAGAGGAACACCTGGGAGGACCCACACTGCCAATTCACGTGTAGGACTCCCCTGCACCCCCGAAATACACGTAGCCCACTCGCACAGGGCCTATCGCGTGTGAAACTTGCCCGCACCCCAGTAATACACGTACCCTGCTGAAATCGCTTGTGGAACTCCCCGCGCACCCCAGTAATACACGTACCCTGCTGAAATCGCGTGTAAAACTTCCCCGCACCCCAGAAATACACGTACCCTGCTGAAATCGCGTGTGGAACTTCCCGCGCACCCCTGTAATACACATACCCTGCTGAAATCGCATGTAAAACTTCCCCGCACCCCAGAAATACACGTACCCTGCTGAAATCGCATGTGGAACTTCCCGCGCACCCCTGTAATACACGTACCCTGCTGAAATTGCGTGTTAAACTTCCCCGAACCCCAGAAATACACGTACCCTGCTGAAATCTCGTGTGGAACTTCCCGCGCACCACTGTAATACACGTACCCTGCTGGAATCGTGTGTAGAACTTCCCTGCACCCCAGAAATACACGTACCCTGCTGAAATCGCGTGTGGAACTTCCCGCGCATCCCTGTAATACACGTACCCTGCTGTAATCGCGTGATAAACTTCCCCGTACCCCAGAAATACACGTACCCTGCTGAAATCGCGTGTGGAACTTCCCGCCACCCCTGTAATACACGTACCCTGCTGGAATCGCGTGTAGAACTTCCCCGCACCCCAGAAATACACGTACCCTGCTGAAATCGCATGTGGAACTTCCCGCGCACCCCTGTAATACACGTACCCTGCCTTAATCGCGTGTTAAACTTTCCCGCACCCCAGAAATACACGTACCCTGCTGAAATCACGTGTGGAACTTCCCGCGCACCCCAGTAATACACGTTCCCCGCTTGGCGTTTGCTGTTTGCCAGCCCTGTATACTGGTCCAGGGTTAGCGCAGCCTTTTGCGCTGAATTGGGAATTTTGATGGCTTTTCCTTGCGCGAGGGCGTTCTTGGGGGCGTAACTGGCGCTGCTGCAGGGTCGCTGAGCCACTCTGCGTCACGGCTGGTTTTGGAGGCTAAAATCCATGAATACGCTGTGCGCGGATAACGATTTTAGCGCACGCGGCTGGCGCAGACATTCGCACGCGCACACTGTGCGCCAGCCGCGTGCGCCACTTTTGTGCAAAATTCTATGAATTACCCTGCAAATATTAAGTCAGTCTTGGTTTCATTTACCCGCCTTAAGGCTGGCTGTAAAAGTATCCAGTGTTTCAAAGGTTACCATCTCAAATAAGAGCTCATATACTCGGCAGCATTTCTCCAAATTAAAAACCTTAACCTACGCACAGCTAACTTTGGTGTGCGCACTCATTTTATCTCAAAAATATTACGCTCCTGCTTGCATAATCCTGCTGCCTTAACAATTCATAAATCATTTTCCTGGCTGCGTGCAACGTAGTAGTTTTAGAAAAGGCAAAATATCTCTGGTTAAAGCAATTAAGTTGCAAGAGCAAAACATTTTGTTTTTTCAGATTCATCTCAAAAATGCATTTGAAAACCATTTTTCAATGTGTTAGCATTCAAGTGCTGTGTCACACAGCTGTTTGTGGTGCATGATGCACAACCCATTACGGTTACTTTGTCCACAGTCCTTTAAACAAGAAAGGCAAAACATATCAACCAGGTTATTTCCAGCAACTGAATCATTTGAATGTGCAGCATCAAATATTTGATAATTAGCCAAGTCTGCACCGTGCCAGTTCAGCAAAAGTTATTACTCTGTTGGACACTTCTCGCAGGTTGCAGAACAAATGTCCTCACGCGTGACGCATGTTAGCAGCATTGAGTGCGGTGCAGGACAGGTTCAAGGTTCACATATCACCCCGCAGTGACTCGCTTTCTCTGAGAATGCGTCTGCTTGACTGATCAGTGTCACCTGCAAATTGCACACATCTACCCCAATCATGACACGCAACTGTCTTGTTTTTTTGCTTATGCAAAATACAAACAGAAATGTTAGGATGTCATCAAAACTACAATATCAGCGTTATCCACCCTTCCCTTAACACTTCCCCCACCTTCAGAAGTCTCATTAGGTAACTACACACTTTATCATTGCTACCACAATTATTGGACACCCTTCTTTGTGTTACTGGGGGATTATTTACACTCAACCATACGGGGTGTAACTGCCTAATAACAAACTCATTTGTGCAATGCGATCATAGTTGGTCAATGGTACTTCAGACTGATCTGTGATTTTACAAAAGCCATATAATAAGTACCCAGGTCGCACTTCTCAATGGATCAATGCTTTTCTTTGTCACCAGAGCGATCACGAATGCCAGGCGCCAACTCGCTTCCAGTGTTTCATGATCTTGATTTAGGTTGCCCTGCTGGCATCACTCCATTTTTCAAAGTGGCATCACTCCATATTTCATAGGTAAGGCCCTTCAGTCCAATACCGCCTGCAGTTGCACAAGCAGCTTTGTTTATTTTTCTCCATACAGCTCGTGTCTTTCAAGCCTCTGGTTTTCCACTTGTCATTTTCCCAAAGGGTGTCTGCTGATTTCTTGGGCCACCCCTTTGAGCGCGATAGTCTAAGTCAGTTTCTTTATTTGCTTCAACAAATCATTCATTCTTGCACTAAGCCGTGAGGCTTCTGGATCATGGCTAATGTGCAGTGTTCATGTTATACTCAGTTCTGCATGTTGTTTCTTGCAAAACTGCTACCTTTGTCAGTTTTGCTTCCATCTGGAACGCGATAATGTCTTTGTCAGTTACTCCAGCCCTGGCAATGTAGCTTGCATTTTTGCCAGCTGTGTATTTTCACTTCTCAAAGCGCCTAGAGGTTTCTTCTCCAGTGCACAGCGCTTTACCTCAGTTCACATCACATGGAGTACTGGGATGCAGCTTGCACGGCAATGTCTCTTCACTTCACATCACATGGGGCACAGGGATGCAGCTTGCACAGCAATGTCTCTTGACATGGGCAGCTGTGTTTTCTTAGCCCATTCACAGATGCACAGTTTCCCCCAAATGTTCAGATGCATGATGCACCCAGCCTGCCATCTGCATGCAGCATTTATTTTCCTTCCAGTGTTGATACTGGGCAAATTCTTTACTTCTGATCAGCTCTGTTATTGCATGCCAGTGTCAGAAAGCATATGTACATCAGCATGTGTAAGGTAGATTGCGCTCTTTTTCATCTTCTCACTCACAGCAATTATTGCCTTCAGTCCAGTTTCAGCATTCTGTCTTTGCACCCCCTCCTGTCTTTGCTCACACTGACGGTGTCTCTCACAGGGGATGGAATGCAGGAATGTCATTGTTTATCTTTCCTGTGCACATGGCAGCGCCATACACACGCAACAAGCTTGTCTCTTTGCCTATAACTCATAAACTGGGGCGGCTACAATGGAAGGCACTCGTTTCAGACAGTTCACCCAGATTAACTGTTTTCTGCACTGCTTCAGCAACTCAGAAAAGCTCACATATCTGCCAGCTTCTATAAACACCATTTTACTGAACAGGAGCGCAGCATTCTGCTTTCCTGCCTTCCTCCAACAGTTTTTTTTTTCGTGCACCTCGCCCAAAACAGTGCAAGTTATCTTCAAGGCACAAGCTCTGCACAGCAAGACTCTTATTTTCAAAAGAGGCACTTTTTCTTGTCATCAGATTCAACTCCATGTAATTCTGAAAAGCGTCTTTTAGAAGCAGGCTACTGATCAATGTCCCATGTAAAATCACGTTTCTTTCTGGTGACTTTGTAGTTTGGCTTCACAAACTCACTCCAATGCAATGTGCGATCTTTCAAAAGAACCCGCAACCCACTAAATCTTTGTGCTGTTTTATTTCATTGCATTTAAAACATGTCATGTGTAGTGCAGCTCCCTGCACATTTTCTGCAAGAGCAATCCACACTCTATATTGCTTGTGGGCTGTTCATTTGTCAACAACATTTTTCACCATGTATCACAGTCAACAGGTCACTATTTCCAAAACATACATAATTTAATAGCAACAGTACTTTAATCCATGGCATAGCGTGGGAACAGTCACATACTCTAGGGGCAATTTAGGGGCAATTTAGAAAAAATATAAATTGTCTTTTCCCCCAAACCATTGCAAACTGATTCTGCAATTCCAAATCAATACACAAAAATCAAAATCCAAATACCATTCACTCACTTTCTTTTTTAAGTGAGTCTCTCACCCATTGTAAGCATGGCACAGCTAAAATGCAATGTAGCCATTTTAGTGTGTTTCCTTAAACAGAATGCACCACCAGCACATGGAATTTACAGTTGCCAAAAAACAAACCCTTTAGGATTTCAACACAGATGTTATTCTTTCTCCTAAACTCCGCTCATTCCCACGTTATCTTCAGGAATGTCAACACTTCAAAAGCATACATTTAAAAAGCGAACCTTCGCCTCCTTACATTACAGCCCCCCACTCGCTAGCACACTGGGGCTGGATCTCAATGTTTAAATCACTATTCACAATTTGCATGTCAAATCCTCGCAACTATTTTTCCTTTTTCTCTGCCCTCATGCCAAAATAGAGCAAGCTTTCGTCTCACTTTGCAATCCAAATTACAACTTTAACTGGGGAAACCGCATGAAAAAATTCTTTCCTAATTGAACATAAATCTTTCTTCACCATTCATTGGAGCGCTTTAAACATAGCCATTTCCCACTTGTTTATCGCCCTGTGCTCCCTGGCTCCGTTCCCAAGCAGTAAGTCAGCCACGACTGATTTACTGAAGGGGAAAATCTTAACCACAGAAGCTATCGGCCTCGGCAAGCCAATACAAAAATGTTGTCTATTTGATGTCTCAGAGCTGCAGTGAGACCACCAAGGAAATGCGACAGCCTGCTCCTCACTCTGCACTGTGTTCTCTCACACAATTTGTCATTTCACAGCAAGGCACTGCTCTACACAAATCCCCAAGCTGCCACCAAATGTCTTGAAAAGGGGAAAATCTTCCTCGGGACCAGCCCTTGAGAGCAAAAATTACCCAAATCAGCCCAAAATACAGGTTCTATTGTGCCGAGCAGTGAACTCATGCTAGTGACAAATGACACCTTCAAAATGTTTTCGGTGTGGGCCGCACACCCTTGATTCCCACTAAGGGTTAATCGATTTCTTTTGTGCTCGTTATTCAGTTGATAAAATCCAACTTTAATCGTGGTTCAAAGATGTGTAATTTTTTTAATTTTTCAATTGTTGTGTTTATAAAAGCTCATAAAAAATTGTGCTTAATTGGTTAAACTTCACCAAAGAAGCTAATTATCTCAGTTGAGGCAAAACAGAAAACCCATCCGGCTAATGCATTTCGGATTGTATCCTTCGTCAGAGCCAGGTTAGTGCTACACACATTATAATGCATTATAAGTGGATTGAAAAAGTTTACAATGTTTAAGTTCATAATTAATCCGTACATCATGTGTAACAACCAGATATTCAAATATTAACAACCAAAACAATCATAATAAACAAACCGGGCGCCCACAAGGACAAACAAATATTTGACATAAAAGTGAAATTGGAGAAAGGAGACAAAAAAACAAACAAGTAGGCATACATCATTACAGATAGTAAAAATACAATGTTTACCCAGATAATGATTTTACTCTATGGTTCAAACAGTTAATGGGACTGATCAACTACATACTAAAATTGCAGGTTAAACCCTTTTGGTGACTACGGTGCTTAGAGATCAAGCTAGGTGGCGTGTGCTTACTATGCCAAAGTGTTAATTGTCGTACTATATTGTGTGAGAATACCTGTGGCTAGTTAAACATTTCACTAACCTGTATGCCAGTATGCAACCCACGCGTGCTGTCCGCGTGTGGTGTTTCTCTATGAAGCACTGCCTAGTGTGGAGAGAACAAACGTGTTATCTCCTCCGTGTAATTAGCTGCTATCAGTCTATACGCGATCTGACTTCGCGTCGCATTGTGCAAAGGTAGGGCTTACCTGGAGCGTTGTGAGCAGCGTCTTGCTCAATCAACTCCGAACAGCGTCTGGGACTCGCGGTTCGTGTCGTTGCCCTAGGCAACGTTATGTAAACAAAATGGCCGTACGTGTATTACCAAGTCGGCCATATTGGTAAAGGCAATATTAGAACATGAATGGCATAGAGTGTGAACTATGATTGGTAAATATAAAGAATGTAAATGTTAAGATGTTAATTGTGCATGTAAAAATATTACAGCTTCTGCGTGTTGTAAATTGTGCAGCTAGCACATATATGTTTCTGATATTACAGCTTCTGCGTATTGTAAATTGTGCAGCTAGCACATGTATGTTTCTGATAGTATATTTAGATCCATCGTGTACCTCATGGCTTGAGGTGTCTAATTGGCTATTAATGTAAAGTCATGTAGCGTAAAGATATACTGTCTAATATACATAAACAAAAAGTAATACAAAATGAATACTAAATAATAAATAATAGATGTTACAAGAACTATCTGAAGATAGTTTAGCAGAATGCAACAGTGTTTTCAAATCGGGTAGTGATTTATACTTATTGCATGAGCATGAAACAATTTAGCATGTTCATTATTGGCATTGCACGGTGAGCAAATAGTGACATTATTACAGAAAGCAGTTGAGATCGAATTCCTCATTGAGTCCTCGTGGTGCCAAAGAATCGAGACGATCTATCCAATAGGCTTCTCTTTGTTGCCTTCTTTTTTTCAGATCAGCATATATGCTTGTCATTTCCAGGGTTTCCAGAATTTGGAACTTGACTTGAGAGATGTTATGCTACTTTGCATTAAAGTGTCTTGTTACGGCTGAATTGATGTTCTTATTGCGTATGCATGATTTATGTTCATTCATCCGAATTCTCAGTTTACGTCCTGTTTCCCCTACAAAGAAAACTTTGAGTTTGAGCTTTCTAGTCAATTTATGCAGCTCTACCTTAGTGTTGAATAAATTAGTATTATAAGTCGGTACAAATTTCAGACCTTTCTGCAACACCTCTTCTTCCTGTTTAGTTAGTATTCTGTTTGAAATGTTGACCACTAGGTTGCTCGTGCTTGGAATCTTGTTTGAACTCCGGTGCCCCTTCCTCTTGCCCCTCCTCGTTCGTTTCTTCCTTCTCGGTTGTCTAAAAAAGGCGTTTGTCGTGATGTTGATGCACTGGTACTCGGGGTGGCTCTGTTGTGACCACTGTCTCCTTCCGCTCTTTCCATGTTTAAATTGTAGTAATTGTAACAACATTATTAAAGGAGGACTGGTTCCACATCCATACACGGGAGAAAAGATCATGATAAAAAGCTATGGCACCTGCAACACTGAAAACTGCATTTACTGCATACGTTGCCCATGTGGACTTTACTATGTAGGGGAAACAGGACGTAAACTGAGAATTCGGATGAATGAACATAAATCATGCATACGCAATAAGAACATCAATTCAGCCGTAGCAAGACACTTTAATGCAAAGTAGCATAACATCTCTCAAGTCAAGTTCCAAATTCTGGAAACCCTGGAAATGACAAGCATATATGCTGATCTGAAAAAAAGAAGGCAACAAAGAGAAGCCTATTGGATAGATCGTCTCGATTCTTTGGCACCACGAGGACTCAATGAGGAATTCGATCTCAACTGCTTTCTGTAATAATGTCACTATTTGCTCACCGTGCAATGCCAATAATGAACATGCTAAATTGTTTCATGCTCATGCAATAAGTATAAATCACTACCCGATTTGAAAACACTGTTGCATTCTGCTAAACTATCTTCAGATAGTTCTTGTAACATCTATTATTTATTATTTAGTATTCATTTTGTATTACTTTTTGTTTATGTATATTAGACAGTATATCTTTACGCTACATGACTTTACATTAATAGCCAATTAGACACCTCAAGCCATGAGGTACACGATGGATCTAAATATACTATCAGAAACATACATGTGCTAGCTGCACAATTTACAATACGCAGAAGCTGTAATATCAGAAACATATATGTGCTAGCTGCACAATTTACAACACGCAGAAGCTGTAATATTTTTACATGCACAATTAACATCTTAACATTTACATTCTTTATATTTACCAATCATAGTTCACACTCTATGCCATTCATGTTCTAATATTGCCTTTACCAATATGGCCGACTTGGTAATACACGTACGGCCATTTTGTTTACATAACGTTGCCTAGGGCAACGACACGAACCGCGAGTCCCAGACGCTGTTCGGAGTTGATTGAGCAAGACGCTGCTCACAACGCTCCAGGTAAGCCCTACCTTTGCACAATGCGACGCGAAGTCAGATCGCGTATAGACTGATAGCAGCTAATTACACGGAGGAGATAACACGTTTGTTCTCTCCACACTAGGCAGTGCTTCATAGAGAAACACCACACGCGGACAGCACGCGTGGGTTGCATACTGGCATACAGGTTAGTGAAATGTTTAACTAGCCACAGGTATTCTCACACAATATAGTACGACAATTAACACTTTGGCATAGTAAGCACATGCCACCTAGCTTGATCTCTAAGCACCGTAGTCACCAAAAGGGTTTAACCTGCAATTTTAGTATGTAGTTGATCAGTCCCATTAACTGTTTGAACCATAGAGTAAAATCATTATCTGTGTAAACATTGTATTTTTACTATCTGTAATGATGTATGCCTACTTGTTTGTTTTTTTGTCTCCTTTCTCCAATTTCACTTTTATGTCAAATATTTGTTTGTCCTTGTGGGCGCCCGGTTTGTTTATTATGATTGTTTTGGTTGTTAATTTTTGAATATCTGGTTGTTACACATGATGTACGGATTAATTATGAACTTAAACATTGTAAACTTTTTCAATCCACTTATAATGCATTATAACGTGTGTAGCACTAACCTGGCTCTGACGAAGGATACAATCCGAAATGCATTAGCCGGATGGGTTTTCTGTTTTGCCTCAACTGAGATAATTAGCTTCTTTGGTGAAGTTTAACCAATTAAGCACAATTTTTTATGAGCTTTTATAAACACAACAATTGAAAAATTAAAAAATTTACACATCTTTGAACCACGATTAAAGTTGGATTTTATCAACTGAATAACGAGCACAAAAGAAATCGATTAACCCTTAGTGGGAATCAAGGGTGTGCGGCCCACACCGAAGGCACTTTTGCCTCGGTCTCTTTTTCTCCATGTTCATTTTTTGTGCCCAACACGGTGGCACATGATAGTGGGCTGCACCCCATTAACATATTTATTTACAAAATAACATTCCATTGGAAACGAAATACACTATTAAGAAAGGAAGCAGTGCACTCTCGCCCCTCTCTCTTATCATTATTTTCACTTCCGTGTAATTATTTGGGAGGAAGCACGCGATTATGTCCTATGAAGAAATTGAAAAACTAACGGACACGAGAGCAACAACTCTAGGTTTCTCAACAGAAGAGGCAAACGCAATCCTAGGCCTAATTAAGGAAACCAGCAGCACACTAAAGGATGCAGATCCCAACAGAAGGATAAAACAACTTGAGTATGCCATTCGAAAAACAATTAACCGAAAATTGCACGCAGTGACATTAGGCCGTTATTACAAGGCACAAAGGATCCCAAGAGGTTTACGAATTGGACTTAAACCGACTTTGTGCAAAGAAAGCAAGGAATTTGTACATAAATGGGAGCAGATTCTTAATAAATGCTCTTTGGACTTAATTCTACTTACGATTAAAGAGCTCTCTATGAACATACAGAATCTAGAACAAGAGATACAGATTTTATCTGTTGAAATCACAGATCTTACAAGTAAAGATTCATTGGATGAGATACTAGCAGATATCAACACAAGATTAGAGGGATACAAAACTGATTTGGAAGCAAGAAAAATAAGGAAGTTTAGGCGTGACACGTTTGATTATTTGAGAGACGAAGTCTATACGTGGGCGGACAAATTTCAAAATCAACCTCATAGGCCACACAATCCCAACCGGAACTCAGAAAACAGCAGTTCAGATACAGATTCTAACAGAGACGAACAGACTGCACAACCTCAACAACAAAGAGCGGAAGAAGACAGTGGTCACAACAGAGCCACCCCGAGTACCAGTGCATCAACATCACGACAAACGCCTTTTTTAGACAACCGAGAAGGAAGAAACGAACGAGGAGGGGCAAGAGGAAGGGGCACCGGAGTTCAAACAAGATTCCAAGCACGAGCAACCTAGTGGTCAACATTTCAAACAGAATACTAACTAAACAGGAAGAAGAGGTGTTGCAGAAAGGTCTGAAATTTGTACCGACTTATAATACTAATTTATTCAACACTAAGGTAGAGCTGCATAAATTGACTAGAAAGCTCAAACTCAAAGTTTTCTTTGCGGAAATGGAAAATATTAATTCTTCACCAGAACCACCAGAATTAGTAGAATTCAAACCTAAAAGCACCTTTTCTCCTCCAATTAATGTACCAGCAATCGACATTTTTGAAAAAATGGTTATAACAGATCTTAAAAAGATCAAATATGGAATGACAAAGAACAGAAACCTCAGCAGAGGGGAAATGTCAATTGTTCAGAACCTATACTCTGATGATAAAATAACCATTAGACCAGCAGACAAAGGGGGTGCATTGGTATTATTAAACACCTCAGATTACGAAAATGAATGCAAAAGACAACTGGACAATCATACTGTTTACGCCAAAATAGATCACGACCCGACTATGGGAATATTAAAAGATCTAGATGAACTTCTTACAAAAGCAGAAGAAAGAGAGATGATAACACATAAGACAAAGGCCTTTCTATTGAACTTAAAACCAAACATTCCTCACTTTTACTTGCTGCCCAAAATCCATAAAAGTCTTAACAATCCACCTGGAAGACCGATAGTAGCAGCCACAGGAGGGATTTTACAACCACTAGGAACATACATAGACTATTTTTTGAACCCTTTAATACAGAAGACATCTACGTATGTGAAAGATAGTACACATTTTCTAAACATCATAGAAGGAGTCCAACTTACAGAGAACGACATACTTTTCACCATAGATGTGGTTAACCTCTACACAAGCATTCCACACGACTTGGGACAGGAAGCCGTAGAGTGGCTCCTGTTACAGGAAAACGATATAGGAGCAGTGAAAGAATTTATCTTATCACTACTCTCTTTTATTGCAATGAATTCATATTTTGAACATAAGAACGAATTTTACATCCAAACTTCCGGAACAGCGATGGGAGCTACAATGGCACCAGCTTACGCAAATGCGTTTATGTACCAATTCGAAATGACCCATATCTTGCAAAAACCTGAATGGCAGAATAAATTGAAAACATGGGTGCGTTATATAGATGATATATTCGGCATCTGGCAAGGTACAAGAGAAGAACTCAATGAGTTTATAAGTTATATCAACAATATAGACCCGCGTATTCAGTTTACCTCAGAAATTGGCAATCCTGGAATCCATTATCTGGATATCCTGGTAAATGTAAATAACCAACAAATTACTACCTCTTTGTTCACAAAACCTACAGACAGGAACAATCTATTACACCGTATGAGTTTCCATCCACAAAACACTCTGAAGAATTTACCTTATGGACAAATGTTGCGATTAAAAAGAATTATCAGTGATGACAGAGAGTACGAACAAGAACTTGAAAAACTAAGCAAAAAACTTAAAGATAGGGGATACCCGAACGAAGATCTACAGTCAGCAAAAGAAAAGGTACAAACAATAACAAGAACCAGCACTTTAGTACCAAAGGACAAAAAACAATCCCCATCACTTGTATATGTGTCTAAATATTCATCCCAAAGTATGCAGATCAAAAGATGTATAAATAAACATTGGACAATACTTAAAAATGACGAAAGAACTAAGAATCTCTTCTTAGAAACCCCAACGTTTGCTTATCAAAGATCCAGCAACCTTAGGGATTATCTAGTTAACACAAGAGATACCAGAACCAAAAGGATCAAACTAAAAAAGACGGGAACATTTCCATGTTTAAATTGTAGTAATTGTAACAACATTATTAAAGGAGGACTGGTTCCACATCCATACACGGGAGAAAAGATCATGATAAAAAGCTATGGCACCTGCAACACTGAAAACTGCATTTACTGCATACGTTGCCCATGTGGACTTTACTATGTAGGGGAAACAGGACGTAAACTGAGAATTCGGATGAATGAACATAAATCATGCATACGCAATAAGAACATCAATTCAGCCGTAGCAAGACACTTTAATGCAAAGTAGCATAACAACTCTCAAGTCAAGTTCCAAATTCTGGAAACCCTGGAAATGACAAGCATATATGCTGATCTGAAAAAAAGAAGGCAACAAAGAGAAGCCTATTGGATAGATCGTCTCGATTCTTTGGCACCACGAGGACTCAATGAGGAATTCGATCTCAACTGCTTTCTGTAATAATGTCACTATTTGCTCACCGTGCAATGCCAATAATGAACATGCTAAATTGTTTCATGCTCATGCAATAAGTATAAATCACTACCCGATTTGAAAACACTGTTGCATTCTGCTAAACTATCTTCAGATAGTTCTTGTAACATCTATTATTTATTATTTAGTATTCATTTTGTATTACTTTTTGTTTATGTATATTAGACAGTATATCTTTACGCTACATGACTTTACATTAATAGCCAATTAGACACCTCAAGCCATGAGGTACACGATGGATCTAAATATACTATCAGAAACATACATGTGCTAGCTGCACAATTTACAATACGCAGAAGCTGTAATATCAGAAACATATATGTGCTAGCTGCACAATTTACAACACGCAGAAGCTGTAATATTTTTACATGCACAATTAACATCTTAACATTTACATTCTTTATATTTACCAATCATAGTTCACACTCTATGCCATTCATGTTCTAATATTGCCTTTACCAATATGGCCGACTTGGTAATACACGTACGGCCATTTTGTTTACATAACGTTGCCTAGGGCAACGACACGAACCGCGAGTCCCAGACGCTGTTCGGAGTTGATTGAGCAAGACGCTGCTCACAACGCTCCAGGTAAGCCCTACCTTTGCACAATGCGACGCGAAGTCAGATCGCGTATAGACTGATAGCAGCTAATTACACGGAGGAGATAACACGTTTGTTCTCTCCACACTAGGCAGTGCTTCATAGAGAAACACCACACGCGGACAGCACGCGTGGGTTGCATACTGGCATACAGGTTAGTGAAATGTTTAACTAGCCACAGGTATTCTCACACAATATAGTACGACAATTAACACTTTGGCATAGTAAGCACACGCCACCTAGCTTGATCTCTAAGCACCGTAGTCACCAAAAGGGTTTAACCTGCAATTTTAGTATGTAGTTGATCAGTCCCATTAACTGTTTGAACCATAGAGTAAAATCATTATCTGTGTAAACATTGTATTTTTACTATCTGTAATGATGTATGCCTACTTGTTTGTTTTTTTGTCTCCTTTCTCCAATTTCACTTTTATGTCAAATATTTGTTTGTCCTTGTGGGCGCCCGGTTTGTTTATTATGATTGTTTTGGTTGTTAATTTTTGAATATCTGGTTGTTACACATGATGTACGGATTAATTATGAACTTAAACATTGTAAACTTTTTCAATCCACTTATAATGCATTATAATGTGTGTAGCACTAACCTGGCTCTGACGAAGGATACAATCCGAAATGCATTAGCCGGATGGGTTTTCTGTTTTGCCTCAACTGAGATAATTAGCTTCTTTGGTGAAGTTTAACCAATTAAGCACAATTTTTTATGAGCTTTTATAAACACAACAATTGAAAAATTAAAAAATTTACACATCTTTGAACCACGATTAAAGTTGGATTTTATCAACTGAATAACGAGCACAAAAGAAATCGATTAACCCTTAGTGGGAATCAAGGGTGTGCGGCCCACACCGAAGGCACTTTTGCCTCGGTCTCTTTTTCTCCATGTTCATTTTCTGTGCCCAACACGGTGGCACATGATAGTGGGCTGCACCCCATTAACATATTTATTTACAAAATAACATTCCATTGGAAACGAAATACACTATTAAGAAAGGAAGCAGTGCACTCTCGCCCCTCTCTCTTACCTTCAAAATGTTTACCATTTATTAGAAAAAAGCATAAACAGTAAAATGTAGCAGCATCTTGGGATTCAAGTTAGAGAAGATTACAAAACACAGAACTTAGAGAAATACAAAATATAGAGAAACATAGAACTTAGAGAAACATAGAGAAACACAGTCTTACGCCCCTTCAATCAGCGCTGGGAGACCCTGGCCCTCATAAGCTAGCTGTTGCCAGCGCCGCTCAGATGACAGCGCTGCAGGGTGCCGACAGAACATCAGGTTCCGGACACTCGATCTTGCTCGAACCAAGTCCACGGATTGATCTCCCCCCTGATCCATGTGGGCATGCATTTTTGTAATCTCATGCTCTCAGTCCATGACGCACAGTTCCAGAACTTTCCCTGTGCAAAATATAGGCTTGCTCATGGAAAAACCCAACTCTCTCTGAGATGCTCCCTGCTCGCTCCCTCTCTGCGAAAGCACTGGAATGTCCTTATCAGCGTGTGGGCAAGGCCATACCAGGCCTTCTCAGGGAAACAGGATTTGTTTACGAAGCCATGCAGGGCTACAGTTAGAAAGGCAGAATATTCTAAGAGAAGCCGAGATGAATTAACCCCATGTGAGCAAGTTCTAAAAGGCATGCACTCATAGCTTAGTGGCCATAGCACTTAAGATTGGCTATCTAAGCGCTATATAGGTGCCATAATGCTCCAAACACTCCAATAATGTCTCTATTAGCTTCAGAACGGGGGCCTCCGCCCTGCCTGTCTATCTACAATGCATAATGTGACCTACCACCCCTAATAGGCCTGCATATTCCTTGTAGCTCACTACTGCGTAATGGAGGTGCTACAACAGATTACTGTCAGCATTTAGCACATACTTTGAATAAACTATTGGCTTTCAGCGGCTAATGCTGTCATCTAAAGCCCTGATTGGCAAATTGTCACTTTTGTGTATCACGACAGTTCGTGAGACCCACAGCCCTCCTGCTTCCCGTTTCCATGGGCTTGCAAAGGGTGTGCCCAAGTGACAGTGACTTACACAGTGACGTTGGACTCCCATGAGCTGTGTGGGCAGTCTGTAGTCAATACTGTGTATACATTCCTAGTGGATATTGTTGTATTGTACACTGCATGGTGTATTGATATGTGCTTGTGCATCCATGTCTTCCTCCTAATTTGCAGGTTCATTCCTCATGTCTTCACAAGGCCGTCTACTTTGGAGATGGAGTTCATGTTGTAAGCAGTGCACTTACACATTTGCGTGGCAGCAACACTGAACAGTTGGAAGTGGTCGATGTGCTGGCATAATCAGGTTGTAAGACTACCACTACTTTAACTTAGTACTGTCATGTTTATGCTATGTTTGAGGTTGTGTAGCTGCATTGTATTGTTGGTAAGTATTTGGTCATGTGTGTTGTTAGTTCTACATTACTGGGAGCATATTGTGTGTGGCCAGTTTCCATTAGGGACCCTGTACTTTGTGACACTTGTGTCATGTTTTGGGGATTGCTTTGTTTGCTCTCACATAGCATGACATGCCATGGTGTGTTGGGTGGCGGTGCTGGGGAAGGGTTGGGTGACATGGCACTGTTGTCATGTTGTATTTTGCAAGGGGGCAATGAATTTAGCAGCATAGAAGTGTGTCTTTTGATGACACAGCATTGGTGGTGTTTGTGTAGGTAGGGATGCACACAATGTAACACTTCCAGGTGACCAATCTCAGGCTGGTATGGTTGTGACAGTTGACTGTCCCTTATGTCATCGTCATTGACTGTCAGATGGTATGTGCCAGGGCTGTGTGCAGTCAATAGGGGTGTGATTTTAGGTGAAGTAATTAGCCACCAGCTGCATACGGGCTGCCTCACCCCGTGCCCTTTCCCCTCCTATGCGCAGCAGGCGTGCATGTGGTTGTGGATGTGGGGGCACCACCATGTCCACGTGCAGGCCCCGGCGTGTTGCAACGTTGTGCAGGACACATGCTGCCACTATGATCCTGCACACTACTGGGGGAGCGTATAACAGCTGCCCGCCAGAACGGTCAAGGGAGCGAAAGCGTGACTTGAGCACTCCAAATGTGTGCTCCACTATGCCCCGGGTTGCAATGTGGGCTGTGTTGTATCTTACCTCGGGTGGCGTGGTGGGGTTCCGAATTGGCGCCATCATGTGGGTGCTCAGAGGGTAGGCACTGTCCCCTGGGGAGGTGGTGATGGGTATCATTAGTGGGGTTGTGACATTACTCAGTATCTGACATGCATGCATGTGCTGTGGCATTTATACTCATCGAGCAGCCATGTATCGCCATGCTGCCCAGCTTCTAGGTCCCAATTTAGGGTTGACATTCTGTAAGTAAAACTGTCCTGGTGGACCCTGGATAGTTGGCATATACTGAGGTGATGATTCCCTTGGCATCACATATTACCTGGATGTTGATGGAATGCCAGTGCTTGCGGTTTCTATAGATGTGCTCTGATGCCCTGGGGGGACGTAGAGACACATGGGTGCAATCAGTGGCACCTAGGACTTTGGGGAATTGTGCCACCCCGTAGAAATCCTGGACGGCAGCCTGCCTTTCTGCAGGTGTTCTGGGCAGGTATATGTGCCTGCAGACTGATGGGCGTGCAGTCATGATGGCCAAGACCTGGTGTAGGCAGCGTGACTGCATGGCCTGTGACACCCCCACCCACTATAGCACTTGTCCGCTGAAATGATCCAGTGGCCAAGAAGTGCAGTAGATGGACCTTCCCCAGGGGGCTGAGTGCTTAGGAGCACAGGGTGGGTGATGTGAGGTCATCCTCCCACTCACTCACCAGGTCGAGTATTATGTGAGGTGGAAACCTGTACCTCCTATACAGGCATCCCAAAAAGGCTGGTTCTGGGTGTGAAAATTCTGGGCCTGACTATCCTCCTCCTGCGGTATCCCACGACCACTGCTGCTAGGAACGGTATATTCATCCTAGCGTCTGAGCTTGTTTGTTGTCTGCGCGCACTTTTATGCTGCGCGGGTCCACGTATGCCTGCTTCCTGCTGGCGTACGTGTTTCCGGATTAGCGCGTCTTTTTTGGCGCACGCGTTAGCCCCGTTCGAATCCATGAATACGTGTTTTGAACGTGCGTGTGGGCGTTCCGCACATTTGCCTCCTGTACTTCCCCCGTGACGCCCACATTTTCACACGTTGTTCCCCATTTCGCGTGTCACGCCCTCTGTTCCTCCTACTTTTGGTGTGTGCGCCGCGCTATGTGCGATTTCGCTTTGCGCGTAGCGCACGCTGTTTGGAGATGTGTGCGCCAGCATGCGCCACGCAGAATTTTGGCGCAAATCCTGGGATTTACACGCGCACAGACTTCCATGAATCGCTGTGCGCGGGTTTCACTGCGATTTTCGCAATTGGCACTGCGATTAGCACGCTTTCGCACGCTTGCGATCAAAATTTCAGCGCACATTAATTCCATGAATCGGCCTGTCAATGTGCTCAGACATTAATTTCAAGCTAGAACATGGTTTAACATTCCTGCAATTAAGTGCTTGCATGATGAAAATGTGATGCAGCAAGTTGCTAAGGCAAAATTGAACAGATTACCCAACTGATGTGAGGAGATTACATCTGCCGTTAATTATTATCAATAAAATAATTATCACTTGTTGGACTTAAATAGCTAAAAACCAAAATAAGTGTACTATGTACACAAGCAGTAACCAAAGATTAGAGCACGACAGCCAATTTTATCCAGCCTACTCTTGTGTGCACCAAATAATTCACTGTGGCAACAGCACATTGCAATGACAAGATACAGGAATCCTCTGAAACTGAATGTGTTCATTTTGGACAAATCTTGAATACTGTTGCGTGTGAGAAAAGCGCAGAGCCCCATTAAGAAGCAAGAGGCTCAGGGCAAGGGGAGGTAATAGGCAGGTGAGAGGAAGAGGAGGGGACAAAAAGGGGGCAGAAGTATATGGGAGAAATAAAGAGGAGGTTGAAGGTTGAGATGGCTCCCGAGTAATCTGTGTATGAGTGGCATGTGTGACGGAAGGTGCCAACAAATACTTAGTTGGAAACAACTTCCAGGGAAATACTAGTAGCTGGAGACTTCAATGCTGACTATTAATTCATTGTGGGAGACAGGCCTTTTATTAGAGCTTGTAATTAGAGGTCAACACTACAAGCTGATGTAAACTCTGCAGGAAGGAACACCAACAATATATCAATGCAACAAGATAAATTGGGCAGCGCCACAGTACACTTTACTTTCAGTGGCAGTGGTGTGAATTATATAACAAATACATTGCTGGATTGTCGCGCTGCATTGTCTTTTACAATGTCTGAATTCCCCAATGAGAGAGATTACAACATTATCGAAATGCAAGGTTACATTCTATGAAAAAACGAAATATTAAATGTGCTCATTTGGATAAGGGAAAACATAATTGCGTAAGTTTGGGGGTGTTTTGTGTGTTCGGGGGCCGGCCGTCGGCCGTTACACAGGCATACGTCCACACGCACCCATGCATACACAGAACACACGCCGGAGACGTGTGATGGCTCCAGTCTCCGGCGCGAACTGCCGGGCACCGCCTTTATTTCTTAAACGCGCATGCGCGAACTCCGTAGAGGCTCGCCCATGTGTTCGTTGTGTACTCAGTACACAACATCCCTCCTTTTCCCCCAGAAACAAACAATTAACAATTAACTGCAGAAAACAACTTGGTTCCTTCTTCGGATTTACAACGACAGATTTCCCCGCCTATGATGCAGGGTCCATGATAAAGTCTCGGAACCTCTGTGGAAGTCGTCGTCCGGCCCTGCTCGGGTATCGTGGTGCCGCGTCACCAGGGGCCTCCGATGTCTCAGGATCTGCAGGTGGAGTGGCTTCCTCTGTCCCTGTCTCTGCCTCTTGTTCCGGGACCTGTTCCGCTGTTGTCTCGCCACCTGCAGGCTTGATGCGCTTAAAGAATGACACATTTCTGGTGATGGTTCCTCTGGCATTGGCTGCGGTGACCATTGTACCTTTCAAGTGTGTTACACCCAGTGGTTGGGTCTTGTAAGTTGTCGACAACTTTCCTTCTGGTCTTCTGTTTCGTACCAACACGGTATCTCCAACTGCAATCTGTTTTTCAGGCAGTCTTCTCCGCGCTGTTTCATTATCGTTTCTCCATGACCTTTCTGACTGTACTTGGTCATTGTCGATCACTCCTGGTTGTCTCCCTTCTGATTCAGGTATGAGTCCTCTTGGTATCCTCTTGAAAAGTGCTTCCGCAGGGGCTATTCCAGTTGATCAATGTGGAGTTGTGCGATACTCCCGGAGAAATTCGAATAAATTCCGTCGGAGGTCTTCTCCTCCATTTTCGGATATGCGAAACACCTTGTTTAGTGTGCGCATGAAACGCTCTACTTCCCCATTGGCTCTTGGCCATAGTGGGGTGACTTTTCGGTGTTTTATCCCTCTCTCTTCACAGTATCGAGCAAACGATTGCCCTTGAAAAGGTGCCCCATTGTCAGAACATAACTCGATGGGAAAACCATGGGTAGCAAATATCTTGTCCATAGCTAGGGTGATGTGGTCAGTGGCCTGGGACTCGACCAGTTCCACCTCTGGATATCGGGACCACTGGTCAGTTACTACTAGGAAGTGTAGTCCTCTTCTGGTAGAGCCAAAGTCGGCATGTACTGTCCCCCAGGGTAAATCACTCCTTGCCATGGTCTGAATCGGTGGTCCTCTCTCCGCTGGGCTAGTGGCTTGGCACGGGATGCAAGCCCTCACAAAATCTTCCACTCTCTTTTCCAATTCGGGGAACCAGACTTTGAGTCTGAGATGTGCCTTCATTCTGGTCATCCCTTGGTGTCCGTTGTGTGCCAGCTGAAGGACCTTCGGCACGAGTGACCTGGGGATCACAATCCGGTGTCCTCTCAGCAGGAGACCATCGGCAGTTACTGACAGTTTGTGTCGTGCACTCCAGAGCAATTGCAAATCCCTTTGCGTTTCTGCATTTCTCCGGGCATTGTTCATGAGGAGCTCCCGCCATGCTCCTGTGGCAACCGCACCTTTCACTCTCAGAAATGCTTCATCTGAGTTAGATTCGTTGGCAATTTCTTGTCTTGTCAAGGCAATGAATGGTGTCCACACAATTTGCAACCTCCGTAGTATCTCTGGATCGTCCTGCGCCGGGGTGACGAGACAAATAGTCCGCAGGGTTGTGCGTACCTGGGCAGTATACCAGCTTCACCCCGTACTCCATGAGGGATAGCATCCACCTTTCTATTCGAGGTGGCGGTTTGGAAGAAGCGCCTGCCAGAATGGGAATTAGGGGCTTGTGGTCCGTCACCACAACAACAGGTTTCCCCAGGATATATAGTCTAAAATGTTTACAGCCCCATAGTATTGCGAGGGCTTCGCGTTCAATTTGAGAGTATCTTCTCTCTGTGTCGGTGAGTGCCTTGCTGGCGTATGCAACGGGTCGCATGGATCCCTGTTGATCCGCCTGCATGAGAACCGCCCCAAGTCCCACTGGACTGGTATCCACTATAATTTCAGACTCCCGGGCTGGGTTGAAATATGCCATGGTATCTTGTTCAGACAGAGCATCCTTGATGGCCGTGAATGCTCTCTGTTCCTTTCCAGTCCACGTCCATGCCACTTCATTCCTAGTGAGCGCTCTCAGGGGTTCAGAAAGGGATGCTAAATCTCGAATAAAACGCCCACAATAGTTCACCATCCCTAAAAAGCTGCAGACTTCTGCCGGGGACGTGGGTGGTGACGCCTCTCGAATGTCTTTCACCTTCTCAGGATCAGGGGATATGCCTCCCGCATGGAAGACAAATCCAAAAAACTCTAGGCTGTCCTTCAGGAATTTGCACTTTTCTTGGTGCAGCGTCAGCCCGAGGCTGTGGAGTCTGTGAAATGTGTTTTCCAGACGCTTGATATGCTCTGCTTCAGATTTGGCAAAAACTAGGATATCGTCTGACATGTTTATGACTCCTTTTAGTCCGGACAGAGCCCCCCTGATGGCATTTTGGAAGACTTCTGCCGCAGAGGATATTCCAAAACTGAGTCTTTTATATTGGTATAGTCCTTCGTGGGTTGTAAAGGTCGTAATATATCTAGACTCTGGGTGGAGCTCCAACTGGTGGTAACCTGCTCTCAGGTCTAGTTTCGAAAAGAATTTCGCTCCCTGAAGTTCTCCAACAATGTTGTCTAGAGTGGGAGTGAGATGACGTACTCTTTTTATAGCCAGATTAGGAAGTCTCATGTCTACGCAAATGCATACAGCCCCAGGCTGTTTGGGCTTTGGGGCCACTACAATTGGAGAGACCCACGGGGTGGGTCCTTCCACTTTTTCAATGATGTCTCGTTCCACTAAGTCTTGCAGCTCCTTTTCCACCTGAGCCCTCAGATGAAACGGTATGCGACGATGTTTCAGCGCCGTTGGTCTGACTGACCCATCAATGTGGAGCCTTACGGGCTCAGCCTTCAGTTTCCCTATGCCTCTGAAGAGCCTCTCAAAGCGTGTCAGCAGGCTGTCCAGATCTGTATGATATACAGCAAAAGTGAAATGAACAAGGTTGAGTGCTTCAGATGCCGCGCAGCTTACAAGAGAGTGCGGGCTTACGCTGGTAACAAAAAAACTCGCTTTGATGCTGTTCTGGCCATGGGTCACTGGGGCTACGAATACCCCTTGGATGGGTAGGGGAGTATCTTCACCAAAAGCGTATATTTGAGCCTTGGAGGGCGACAGGGCTGGTGGGCCTGCAAGTGCGTTGTAATGTCTGTCCGCCAGTACGCAGACTGAAGCTCCCGTGTCGATGAGGACTGGAGTGGGAATTTCTCCAATGTCTACAGTACATATGGGTCTTCGTCGAGTTCCAGGGCCATTTGCGATGCTGGAAATTAAGAATATTTCTTCATCCTCTTCTTCCTCTTCTTCGGCAATGTGTAGGTCATGCACGTCCTGTTCAAGGGATGATATACCCCTCACGGTGCGAGCGCCACCTCTACCGGCCCTCTCTGGTCCTCTGCTTGCTGCCACGGGCATGGTGGCCCTACACATTCTAGCGTAATGCCCAGGTATCCCACACCTGCCGCATGTTCGTGATTTGGCTGGGCATTCACCTCTGTGTGGGAGGTCATATCCACAGTAAGAGCACGACTGAGGGGTACCTGATGTCATGGGTCCTTCTCCCCTCTTCGGTGTCCATCTGGCCTTCCCAGGTGTGAAACGTCCGACTGCAAGTGCCACCTCCTCATTCTTGGGATGCGTGGCTGCGTCCATTTTCGATCCTCTGGCCTCCGCCAGTTCATACGCTCTTCCCATGTCTAGGATTTGCCGGAGAGTCAGCCCTGGTTCCCTCAGGACTTGCCTCCTGAGTTTTCCTGAGCAGCATCCTTGCAGCAATTGGTTACAGACCATTTCCTCTTCGTTGACCCACCTGCAGGAGCTTGCTAGGTGTCTCAAACGGGCACAAAACTGGTCCAGTGACTCTTCGCTCCATTGTTTTTCTGCCCCCATGACGAACCTGTCGAAGTCAACATTCGCTAAGGGTAGGAAGTGATCCCGAAGTGCTTGTTTGACAGCGTCATATGTCGCCACTGGAATATCGAGGGAGTCTTATATTTTCTGGACTTCAGTGCCTGCGGAGTACATCATGATGGCGATCTTTGCCTCGTCCTCTGTCTCCCCCGAGGCTCTGAACATCATTTCCAGTCTTTTGACCCATATGAGCCATTTTGGGCCAGGTTTCGATGGGGGCCCCGTGGTATCAAATTCAGGCATGGGAGCCAGAGTGGTGCGTACTCTGCGTGGTATTGGGGCAACGGCGCCCTCATCATCTGTTTCTTCACCCATCACAATAGGTACTCACAGTATTTTCTTGGCAAGTTGATGGGTGATCCGGCTTCCAACTGTGGCAGAGTCTTCCTGCTGGCTCTTCTGCCACTTCCTGTGTCACAGCCCTGCACCAGCTGGGCTGTGGAGTGTCCAAAAATTGTTGCAGCTGCTTGTAACGGGCAGATGGTGCACGAGCACCCAAAACGGGCCGCAACCACTGCGTGTGTTGTAGTGAAGGAGCACTCAAAATGGCCACCGGCTGTTAGAACGGGTCCGCGACTGCGGAGTTGTATTCCGTTTCGCTGATGTCGTCGGAAACGGGAAGACAGCTCCGATCTCGCCTCGTCGCCAGTTTTGTGTGTTCGGGGGCCAGCCGTCGGCCGTTACACAGGCATACGTCCACACGCACCCATGCATACACAGAACACACGCCGGAGACGTGTGATGGCTCCGGTCTCCGGCGCGAACTGCCGGGCACCGCCTTTATTTCTTAAACGTGCATGCGCGAACTCCGTAGAGGCTCGCGCATGCGTACCTTGTGTACTCAGTACACAACAGGGTGTAGGATATTTGGGAGTTGATGTGAGGGGCGTGGAAAGGCTCATTTTGGATTTTGCTAACATGCAGCTGTTGCAGTCAACAGACATGAGAATAGTGACAGGGATAAATATGATAAATGAAGTGAAAACCCTGATGAAGATCCGAACTGTGCAAACTTCAATCTACCATCCCGAGCCGGAATGATTCAATAAAATGCTGCATCATATCCCTGGGAAGCTAGTTTCAGCTAGTTTCAAAAGGTGGGCAGAATTGGAACAATCCAATTCCTTTGGCTCTGTGGCAAGAAAATCCCCACAAGCCTCACTGGTCCCTCCCCATTCGAGCTGGTCTATGGGCGGAACCCAACAAGATGTCCTCGGCATCTTGCGAGAAGAATGTGAGTGTGCCAACAATCGGCAAACCAGTGACCATCCCTTGATCAGGAACAACAGAGAATACATGGTGAAGGTCTGGCAACTGGTGAAAACCCATCTACAGAAAGCCAGAGCTAGCAGGAGAGAGCGTACAATGAGAAGCCAGGCTACTTGTTTATCAAGTGACGATCAGGTGATGGTCCTATTGCCCATTGCACAAAACATAATGTTAGCTAGATGACTTGGGCCATACACCATTACAGAAGTAGTCTCCCCACTGATCTATAAAGTGCAGCAGGCTGATTGTAGTAAGTCCTCCCAAGTGCAAGAGCTGAAGAGAAAATATCAACTCACAGTTGCTCTTACTGTATGCCAATAATACCCGGATTTCAACTTTACCCATTGAAGTCTGGGGAACAACTATCTTGGTTGGTCTAACAACACAACATCCAGCACTAGCCCAGTGGATTGTAAGTTGTGCCGATGTTTTCTCCTCAAAACCTGGACAAGTCCAGGGAATAGCTCACAAGATACACCCTGCCTAACTGAAGGGTAATTCAGCTTAAACATTTCTGGTTAACTGAGCCCAGAAACAAATAATCTGTGACGAATTAAAGAAAATGCTTGATCCATGGTTCATTGAGAAGTCAATTGGCGAATGAACTTGTGCCAAAACCTGACAATACATGGCGTTTCTGTAGTGAAATTCGACGGCTCAACGAGATATCCAAATTCAATGCTTACCCAATGCTGAGAACAGATGAACTGATGGAGAAACTGGGCCCAGCCAAATTCATTTGCACGTTGGACCGGACAAAGGGCTACTGCAGATAACTTTGGATGAGGAGGCTGAAGCCATTATGGCCTTCTTGAGGGCCTGTTTCAGTTTGCAATCCTGCCTTCTGGGCTTCATCGAGCTTCAGCATGTACAGGCTCCCTGACATACGTTTGCAGAGGCATACCTCAATGACATTGTGGTGTACAGTTAAATGTGGAGGAAACCTCTGCAATATCTCACAGCCATCTTCACTCAATTAAGGAAAGTACACCTAGCCACCAACCTGACTAAATGCCATCTCTCCCAGTCAACAGTCAAATATCTGGGTTTCCAGGTGGGAAACTGTAAGGTACTTCCTCAGAAAGCTAAGATCATAGCAGCCCAACAAGTACTGCGACCTATCATGAAGAAGTAAATGTAGGTCTTTTTAGGTCTTGTGGAATATTACTGCTGCTTCTCATAAACATTAGGATGTCTGACTGACAAATTGAAAAGGGGATATCTCAATGCCACCTTTAATAAACTCAACAGAGCCTTGTGTGGAAGCACCATTCTAATTATGCCTGACTTCGCCAAAGAGTTTATTATTCAGGCAGACACCTCAACTGTTGGACTTGGTGCAGTATTATTGTAGGTAGAACATGGAGAAGAAAAAACTGTATTGTACATCAGCTGCAAACTCTATCCCAGAGAAATGAACTACCCCATAATTGAGCCAGAAGCCCTCACCATAAAATAGGCAGTCAATAGCCTGCGATATTACTGCCTGAAAGTTTGAACTAGTGACCAACCAAGCTCTTCTAATCTGCATGGCAAGGAATAAAGACAAAAGTACTCATATCCTGAGGGGGTTATTGGCCTCATTGCCATTTTCATTTACAGTAGAACATAGGGCTGGTAACAAACAAGCCAAAGTAGATGTTCTCTCTGGTTGCCCCCAGACAGTTAGTCGACAGGGAGAGGGGGAAGAAAATGATCACTTAGGAGAAAGGGTGGAGCTGTGTGACAAGGCCAGTACCCTAGTCTTGTCAGGAGGGGACCAGGACCCCTTTCACCTTGGGTAGGCCTACAAGCGAACAATCCAGAGACAGTCCTATGCCTGAGATGGTTAGCAGCAGTTTAGAGGACCCATTTCCTGTGCCCACCTTGTGCCAGCATGTGTCCAAGCAGTACACCTGTAACTCATGCGGTACTTCCCATACAAGATGCTTGTCAGTGATTTTTTATTTCTTCTAGTGACAACATGGCCAAAAAAGAAATTAAGCTGAAACTTCACCGAGCAAACCAGGAATCCATGTCTCTGGCTAGAGAGGAAACCAGTCGCCAAAGGACTGAGACCTGACCACCAATGACCAGCTCTACTGGATGCTGTTATCTGCCAATGCAACTAAGAGACCAGCAAAGAACAAGGGGAATCGCAACAGCATCAATACATGGCTGAGCAAGAACCCATGCAGTATCGTTATACAAACGCAGCGAATTCTGAGAGCCATGACCAACAACCCTAGACCACCAGGGATTGATACCAGGGTGTCAAGGGCTTGGTCACTACGATGTGCCTTACTGGGTACTTGTGGTGATGGGCATATACCTACGTCCACCCATCTCCCCGTCTGTTGTAGATCAAAGTGTCTCTCTGGTTAACTGAGCCCTCTGTGACTCTTGATTAAAGCGCAGGGTTGCCTTGAAGTTTGTTCTGGGAGCAGACCTCCTGTTAGCCCCAAACCACATACTTCTCCCCTCTGAAAGGGGTCTGCTCTGCAAGGACACCTGTGGTAACTGCTGGACCCAGACAGACCATTCACTGCATTTCATGCAGAGAGGTGGGAACTAGCTTCAAGTTGACACATTGCATACCAAAGGGGTGTCAGTCCTGCCTTCCTGTTGTCTCTTCGGCAACCAAGCCCACTCAGCAGGCTTGCCTCAATTATCTCGTTAGTATGCAATGCCACCAGCTGGAGGACAAAAGGAATGCAGATCCATGGAGCCTGTGATATTTAAATTAGGCTGCCCATGCTGGAGGAGGGTGTCCTCCCCCACCTTGAGATGATTTGATGTACCCGGGGCTGTCACATTCCAGCTGAATATGACAGGTGGAGATGGCACCTGTAGGCTGTGTTTTCCCAGAGTACATGGGACTATGCGTTTTGTGCGGGAAACAGATGAAATGTGCGCTGAATGGCCTTGCACATTTCTCAAAGGTTGGTCTCCCATTATTCCTTTTCATTATTAACAAATCAAAAAAGCCCAGGCGAGCACACTCTCCCCGTGCGGATGGTCAAATTCCTCACAACAATAATGTCCAGTATGTGCCGGTCCAAGTTCTCTCAGCAAAGAGCTGCTGGTTTATTACAACACATTGAAATACCACCCAGACCATGGCATACCATCGCTGTCGACTTCATTGTGGATCTCCCTGAGTCGAATGGGATCACCTGCATAATGGTGGTGGTTGATTGCTTCTCAAAACTGACACACTTCGTACCCATGGCAGGCTTACCCACAGCCTCGCAGATGGGCGATGTTTTTTTCCATGCGGTCTATCGGCTACATGGTTTACCCTCTAAGATCATCTCAGATTGTAGTTCTCAATTCATTGCTCATTTCTGGGTACGGCTGTGCAAAAGCTTGAAGATACACAGGGGACTTAGTTCTGGTTACCACCTCCAAACCAACGGGAAAACCGAAAGAACTAATCAAACACTTGAGCGTTGCTGTCAAGGAGTTCCCCCCTTCTCACCTGAGTCCGATCTTTGCTGGATTTCTTTGTCGATGCCTTCTTGCGGACGGATCGGGTCTTGAATAAGGCTGCACGAGTCTCTTCCGACTCCAGCGTGCGTTCAAAGTTCCGGGATGCAACGATCCAGGAATCCAGGAAATTAAGAAAGTGCACTACTCAGCGCACAAGTCCAGGAAGTAAGAAAGAAAGGAGAGGGACTAGGAATGGAGTTAGTAGGGACAGAATCAGGGAAACAATACCGCGAGCAACGGAGCACAGGTCTGGTCGCTACTTCGCAATAGCATTGAGATGCGTGGAGCCACGGGGGGTGTGGTCTATTATTTATAGGACACACTACCTCCAACGTGTAGAGCGAGGAAGGTGTTTCACGCTGGACGGCCATGTTGGGAGTACCAGGGAGTGCAAGCCCCGTTGAGACAAGGACCAGGAAGTCCAAAAGGGGCGCGTTCTGTAGGTCATGACAGCATGCCTCCTCTGAAGACCCGTTCCTCCAGGTTCGCCCAGGTGTATGAGGTGACATTTTCTGAGCAGTCGAGGGGTCTTGAGATTAGAAAGTGGTTCCCAGGTTCTTTCACTAGGAGGATATCCCTTCCATTCTACCAGGTATTGAAGCTGACCCCATTTATACCTGGAGTCGCATATTCGGGACACTTCATATTCCAGTTGGTTGTCGACCAGCTGAGGAGGGGGTCTGCAGGATTTCCGGGAGGATTGGATGGAGGGTTTTAATAAGGATGTGTGAAATACTGGGTGAATTTTCTTCCAGGAGTCTGGTAGTTTGATCCGGTATGAGACTGGATTTATAATTTCCTTGATGGGAAATGGACCATAGTACCGATGGGCCAATTTGTTTGGCTGTAGATGTTGGGGTAGTAATTTCAAGGACAACCAGACTTGATCACCAATTGCATAAGAAGGCCCCGGTCTTATTTTGGAATCTGCATACCTCTTTGTCTGTGTTCTGGCCTTCTCTAAGTTTTCTTTGGCCTCCTGGTGTACGTTGATGAGGGTTTCGATCCAGGAGTCGATAGTAGGTACTGGTGTGGGATGAGGGAGAACAGAGGGTAGAACCGATGGATGGAAACCTTGGCTACAATAAAAGGGACTGGTCTTAAGTGCTGAATGATCGGAATTGTTGTAGGCGAATTCAGCCACGGGTATCAGGAGGTTTAGGAGTCATCCTGAACCTTGGTGGCGAAACATCGAAGATACTGTTCCAGGGTCTGATTAGCATGTTCTGTGGCCCCGTTGGTTTGGGGATGATAACCTGATGAGAGGTTGCGTTGGATTCCCAAAATGCGACAGAGATGTTTCCAGAATTGTGGGACGTATTGAGGTCCTCGATCAGATATGATCTTGGAAGGAAGTCCATGCAGACGGAATATGTGTTCCAGAAAGATTCCAGCAAGTTCGGACGAGGATGGTAGCTTACACAGGGGTGTCAAATGAGCCATATGAGTGAACAAGTCAATGGTAACCATGATGGTCGTGTATCCTCGGGAAGGTGGTAATTCCACAATGAAGTCTGTAGCAATGAATTCCCATGGCCTTGTTGGCAGTGTAGGTTGCAGTAGAAGACCCGCCGGTCTCTTGTTATCATGTTTATTTTGGCTACAGATAGCACAAGATTGGATGTACTGCTGCATGTCGGTCTTCATTCCAGGCCACCAAAACTTTCTTTGTATGAGGCGGAGGGTGTTGGTTATGCCACGATGTCCGGAGTGAAGGGTATCATGACAGAGGTTTATTATTCTTTGTTGTAATTTCTGTGTGGGGAATGACCAGTGCATTGTCATTGAATAAATATCCTTCCTTGACTCTTAGATTCCATTGATTCTTCCCTGAAATATCCTTCCACAGATCAGAGGATTGGGTTTGCACTCAAATTTCTTCCAGGAGATTGACTGCTTGAGCTACAAAGATCGTGTGGGGAAACATCTTAGGATAGGCCCTATCTTCAGTAGTTACATAGTCAGGACGTCGAGATTAGGCGTCAGCAATCAGGTTTTGTGATCCGGAAACATGAGTGATGTGGTACTGGTATTGGGCAAAGAAGTAGGCCCAACGCACCTGACGACTGTTCCTACACTCCAATGACTGTAGAATTTGAAGATTCCGATGGTCCGTGCGGGCCTGAACTGGATGTCTAGCACACAGAAGTAGATGTCGCCATTCAGTGAAGGCTTGGCGGATGGCTAACAGTTCCTTTTCCAGGATGGAGTAGTGTGTCTCACTGGGAGTCATGGTTCGTGAAAGGTAAGCAATGGGGTGTTCCAGTTTATCCTCAAATTCCTGCTTCAACACTGCTCCTATGGCGTAGTTAGAGGCATCCGTTTACACTAGGAATGGTTGATTTATGTCGGGTTGGGCTAAGATGGGGGCTTGCGTGAACTCTGCCTTTAAACGTTGGAATGCCTTGTCTTGCGGTGTAGACCAGATAAAGGGGGTGTCTTTCTTCAAGAGAGCAACGATCGGCTGAACGATCTCAGAAAAGGTGGATATGAACTTCCGGTAGAAGTTGGCAAGCCCCAGGAAGGATTGAACTTGTTTCACGGACGTGGGAGCAGGCCATGCCAGTATGGCCTTTACCTTTGAAGGGTCCATACCAATTCCTTCTGGGCTAAGGATGAATCCTAGGCAGTGAACAGAAGTAACGTGAAACAAGAATTTTTTGGGTTTGGCTAAAAGTTTGTGTTCACTGAGTCGTTGTAATACTGCCTTTACATGTTCTTCCTGCTTTAGAAGGTCCTTGGAAAAGATCAATATGTCGTCCAGATAGACAATGACGAAGAGGAAAACATGTCAGAGCACACCCTATCCATGAAACGTTGAAAAACTGCGGGGGCATTAGCTAGTCCAAAGGGCATGACTAGATATTCATAGTGACCAAAGGGTGTTCTAAAGGCTGTTTTCCATTCATCTCCTTCCTGGACACGGATCATATGGTAGGCACCCCGGAGATCCAACTTTTTGAATATTACGGTGCCTCTCACAGCTTCCAGGATATCCGAGATCAAGGGCAGTGGGTACCGGTCTTTGAGGGTACATTGATTTAAGCCACGATAGTCGAGGCAAGGTCTGAGTTCCTTGGTGTCCTTCTTGGGAACAAAAAACAAAAAAGCACCCGCTGGAGATTTTGAAGGTCTTATGGTGCCATTTTCAAGGTTGGTATCCAGGTATTCTTGGAGGGCCTTTTTCTCAGGTTCGGAAAGGATGAATATTCTGCCGAAAGGAATCACTGCTGAGGGATCTGTATCTATGGCGCAGTCTTCAGGTCTGTGAGGGGGTAAGGCCTGGACTATGGCAGTTGAAAATACATCAGCATATCCCTGATAGGCCTCAGGGACTTGTATGATATTGGAAACCATGAGTGGTGTTTGTTGGTCTGTTGGTGGTTCTTTAGGGGGTGTCAAGGAGGGATCCAGGAATAGACAGTGAGACATACAAAACTCTGAGCCTAGGAATAGTGATCCTGCTGTCCAATTGATATACAGATTGTGCTTCTGTAACCAGGGCATACCCAATACCATGGGGTAATGAGCTGACTTAATGATGTTGAATCTAATCCGCTCTTGGTGATGGTTTATAGAAAGCTGGATCTCTTTAGTCTGCAGGCTTATGGGCCCTGAAGTGAGGGGTCTTCCGTTGATTGCTTCCACTGGCTGCATGGTGCTTCGTGTCTCGTATGGAATATGATGACTAACAACCCAATCTTGATCAATGAAAATTCCCATAGCTCCGCAGTCTACCAAGGCCAAAATGGAATAGGTCTTATTCTTAGAGGGCGATAGGAAGGCCTGCAGTATCACCAAATTGTTTTGTCCAGGAGAGTTCAAGGATGTAATTGATGTGGAGCAAACATCTCTCTCCCGAAGCTCTGCTCCATCTAGTATCGGGAGTTGGCGTTTCGCGAATGCCGAGGAGGGGCTAGAAGACACTCCCTAACCAAGTGTTTATCTGAGGCACAATACATGCACAACCCCGTATGAATCCTTCTCATCCTTTCTTGCGGGGATATAGGTCCACGGAAGGCTCCTATCTTCATGGGTTCTGGTTCAATGACTGAGCCTGGGTTTGTGTCCCTCTTGGTGGTGCTCTCTAAGGACACTTTTGGAGGATTTCCTCTGGATTTCTTCTTCTCTGCCTTCCTTTCCTGGATACGAAAGTCTATTTGCATGGCAAGGTCCATTAGTGCCTGGAATGAGTTTGGGCGAGCCACTCTGGCCAACTCATCCTTAATCTCCTCATTCAGTCCTCTCCTGAAAAGGGTAAAACTCGCCTCAGGGGACCAATCAGCTTTCTTGGCTAATTACTTGAATCGGGTTACAAAGGTGAGCATATCCTGGGATCCCTGCTGAAAGTCTAACAGGCGTTCCTGGGCACTATAGACCTGCTCTGGGCAGTCAAACATGGTTTTAAGGGCCTGTATGAACCCATCATACTCATCTAGGAGAGCATCGCCGGAATTAACGAGGGGCGTAGCCCAGGTTAAAGCATTTCCTGAAAGGTGAGAAATTATGAAACCCACCTTAGCCCTGGGAGTCGAAAAGTAGTAGGGCTTAAAAGTAAAGTGGACCAAACATGAATCCAGGAAAACACGAAGGGTTTTTGCCGACCCATCGTATTTGTCAACTATGCCGCCCAGCAACACATTGGGCCTCATTCCGGGTTTGGAGCTAACCATGGAGTAATTAGCTCCATGGTTGCCTCCGAAACCGTCCCAAATCCGGCATGGTGAATGGAGTAATTACCGGTCCATTCCAGGGTTGGAGGGACCGGTAATTCCCCATTCACCTTTTGCCATTCCCCATTCCCATTTCTGCCCCATAGGGCTCAATGGGAATGGGGAAGGAGGTAATTACGGCACCGTAAATTACGGTACCGTAATTACCTCCGAAGTACCTTTGCGGGTCCCGTACATTACTCCTGCTAAAAGCAGGAGGTAAGGAAGGACCTGCAAAGGGACCTCGGAATACAGAGGTAAGGGATTACCGGCATTGGCACCTTTACCGGTGCCGGTAATTCCTTACCTCCAACCTCGGAATGACCTCCATTTTCTTTTGTGGCAGAATCACGGGATAGAACTAATTGTTTGAGAGCGGCGTTTTCCGCCTTTAGATTCTGTACCTCGGTTGATAGTTCTTGCATGCCACGCATCAGGTCCTGAACGGCCGCTTCCATGCCCATATCGAGTTCGGTCGGGTGGCGTCTCAAACTGTCAAGGAGTTCCCCCCTTCTCACCTGAGTCCGATCTTTGCTGGATTTCATGGTCGATGCCTTCCTGCGGACGGATCGGGTCTTGAATAAGGCTGCACGAGTCTCTTCCGACTCCAGCGTGCGTTCAAAGTTCCGGGATGCAACGATCCAGGAATCCGGGAAATTAAGAAAGTGCCCTACTCAGCACACGAGCCCAGGAAGTAAGAAAGAAAGGAGAGGGACTAGGAATGGAGTTAGTAGGGACAGAATCAGGGAAACAATACCGCGAGCTACGCAGCACACGTCTGGTCGCTACTTCGCAATAGCATTGAGACGTGCAGAGCCGCGGGGGGTGTGCTATAATAATAGAACATGCTATGTCCAACCTGTAGAGCGAGGAAGGTGTTTCACGCTGGACGGCCATGTTGGGAGTACCAGGGATTGCAAGCCCCGTTGAGACAAGGACCAGGAAGTTCAAAAGGGGCACGTTCTTTATGTCATGACAGTTGCTACACCGCCGCAACACAGAATAATTGGTCTTCCTGTCTGGATATGGCGGAATTTGCCTTTCATAACTCCTGGCATTCCTCCATCCGAGGTCCACCCTTTCTTGTCACCTATAATCAGCTTCCCAGAATGTCCCACAAGGACCGCGTCTTGGACAGCCCTATTCCTTCAGAAGATGCCATGGTACGTCACGTACAGCAAATACACCTGCTCACAGATTCAATTCTTCTGGACACCAAGGCCCGTGCCAAGCTACAAGCACACAAGTGCCGTCCCCAACAACCTGCCTTGCAAAACTGTGATGGAGTGAGGTTGTCATCTAAAAATCTCCCATTACGTAACATGCCTGTTAAGTTGGCTCCTAGGTATCTGGGTCCCTTTACCATCCAAAAGAAGATCTCATCTGTGGCCTACAAACATTTGCTGGCAGCTGCCTGAAGAAAACATCTTGTGTTCCATGTTTCCTTGTGGAAACCGTTTGTACCAGATCCCTATGGTCGCATGCCAGCCTGACCTGTTCCACTGGACGTCAACCGGTGTCCTGAGTACGTGGTTCGTTCCATTTGTGACTCTCGGTTTTGCAGGGGGCATCTGTACTACCTGATTGACTAAGACAGTTATGCTCCTGTGCTCTGCACTTGGAAACCAGCCTCTCAAGTACATGCTCCTCTTCTGGTTCATCGCTTTCATCTCCATCACCCCTAGAAACCTGCTGTTTGGCTCTCTCCCAGGGGTAGGCAGAGAGTCACGCACTCCCCTGGCCACTCGCGCCGCCCGCACCACTTACCTAGTGGAACCTGGAGGCTGTATCCCCGGTGGTGCTGGTGCACCTTCACCTGCGGCCCGTGGGCGGCATTCGGGGACATGAGGCACCAGCAGAGGATTCCTTTGTGATGCTGCAGTCACCCGGCATGCTTCTGGGATCGGAGCCCCGACGCACTGATGTCACAACGTGGCATTATGCCTTGGGGTCAGCTGATCAGTGGCAGCGTCCAGTTTCCATGGAAACCGCTAAGCTATAAATATGGGATAGGTTGCCACCCCCTTGTCTGTCCTGTTGCAGAGCACTCTGGTCCTGACCTCATACATAACAGAATATTGTTGGTGGGGACCCAGGATTGGTTCATTAAGGTGGGCTTAGCCTGCACCAACCATTGGGGCCCATTTGGCTTAGCAAATCATCTGAAGACTTTGAAAGGAGTAAGAAGGACTCATTTGGACCCAAGCTGAAGGAAGGCCAGGAGTTCCAAGATGGAAGCAAGATCCCGCCCCTAAACATCTCCCAGGGAACAGAGGTAGATACAGGACGCAAAGGACCTGTCCAGCAGCCTCAGAACCGGTACCCAGCCAGCACATAGCATACCCTGCTAGGTTCTGCCTGTAAGGTTCCTAGGAGGGAAGTGCCGGAGAGTCTCTGGAAAAAGGACAAGACCGTTAACTGCAATCACTCTCCTGAGCTTTGGGCCATTCGCCTTGAAAGGTCACGAGCCCTGCGAAGAAGCTAGGAGGAGTGCCACACAAGGATCATCCAGCGTCCATCTTTTAAGGACATTTTCGAGACAGTCGAGTCCTCGATCTGCATCCGGCTGCACCGCTGACTCTTGTCACGCCGCAGTCACCAGAGCCGTCCGAGCTGCCTCGTCCAGCATTCCAGATCCACCAACCAGTACAGAGACAACAATTCTTGGTCCTGAGCCGCCACACCGGACAGCCTACAGATGTCCATCCACCCTTGCTTGCCAAACTGCCTACCGCCTGGTACCCGCAGCTGTCTCCCGCTGCTAACTCTGTCTCAAGGGCTGTGAAGCGCCCTGGAACCGCCTCAACGCTATCGAGCACCAAGAACTTCTTCAGCACCAGGTACATTGTGTTTCTGCCCCCCTGGTCCTTCTCTGAAGGCCCCTAGAGACAGTTACGACCCTTTGCCCCCTTGGTGCTGAAACCAATAACCTTGAACTGTAAGACTGATTACTTTACCAACTACCCTCCTGTCAGTATCCAGAGTGCACCCCTTTCCTTCATGAACCTGTCTGTCCTCTGTGTTCCTTTACGGGGTGGGTCGTATTTGTAGTGTGCAAGAACTGTCTGTTGTAGTAATAATAAAGTAGATATGTGTATACAACCATGACTGGACAGTCCCTTATATCAATGGGTAATAATTGTATTTTCGCAGTGTTGCAACTAACCAACGATATACAACCATGCAGAGATAAGCCTGCCGTTCCGTCCACGTTACCAAAATTGGACAAGGAGGTCTTATAATTCACTTATATTCCAATCTGTTCGGATCCTTTCTGGTGTACTAGAGGTGTGGGGTTGATTGATCGTTAAGAAACCATTATTCATCCCTTGACTACTGGTGCCCCGAAATAGATTTGTCACAATTTTACATAGGATGTCACCCGTCTCTTTAGCCGGGGCCACCAAAAGGTACTAGAGACCAATTCTAAGGTGGATTTTACACCTCTGTGCTCAGCCTGAGGGGCATCATGACAACCAAAGATGATCTGTTGACGTAGAGCAGAAGTAGGTATGTACAACAGTTCAGAGAAGAACACCAGTCCGACCTTTCCATGCAATTCCTGCCAGGTAAATAATCCAGGCACAGAGGGGTCTCCAGATGTAGTAAATTGGACATGATCAAGGAAAGTCTGAACAACTCCAATGAAATGCTTGTGTTGCAAAAAACCGGGGAAGTATATTATTCCGGGATGATAGCTGACTCCAAGGATCTAGACAAGGCATCAGCTTGTATATTGGCGGAACCAGAGATATGGGTAAGGATGAAATCATACTGAGAAAAGAAGAAAGACCACCGGGCCTGTCGGCTATTGCGACACAGTAAAGACTGTAGGCGTTGGAGATTTCGATGATCGGTACGGACAACTACGCTATATCTTGCTCCCTGGATATGATGCCTCCACTGTTTGAATGCTCCCTTTATGGTCAGCAATTCCTTTTCAGTAACCGAATAATTCACTTTGCTAGGAGTTAATTTGCGGGAGTAATACGCCATGGGATGTGCCACAGATGTTTTAGGATCTGACTGTAAGAGAACTGCCCTGATGGCTCTGTCCGAAGCATCAGCTTAGATGAAAAAAGGAACTGAATCATCAGGATGGCGAAGAATTGGTGCAGGCATGAAGGCCTGTTTTAGCTCCTGGAAGGCCTGTTCGGCTGAAGAGGTCCACGTAAAGGAAAGTTAGTGTGTAATACCTGGATTATATCCAAGGATAAATTGGCGAAGTTGGTGATAAAGTCACGGTAATAGTTAATCAATCTTTTCTTTATGAAATAGACACTTGGAGGTTTTGGCATATAAATGGTTTGACTCCAGCCAATGCAATACTTGTGCGACGTGTTCCTGATGTTGGACAAGGGTATACAAGAAAATCAGGATATCGACGAGGTATGCCCACATTGACAATCTGATAAGAGCCGAAACGTTGGTATCCATAATTCTTTGGAAGACTGAGGACACGTTACAAAGCCCAAAGGGCATCACCCTATATTCAAAATGGCCCTGCAGGGTTTTAAATGCTGTCTTCCATTCGTCCCCTCTTCTTATCCGGACCAAATGATAGGCACCACGCAAATCCAGTTTTGTGAAGCAATAAGCTCCCTTTAAGAATTCCAGTATGTCACGAATGAGAGGGAGGTAGGGGATACCGGTCCCTCACAGTCATATTGTTCAGCTCACGGATGCATGGTCTCAGATTCCTTTTTTTTTAGGTACAAAGAACAAGGGTGCACCAGAAGGAGACTGAGATGGTACTATATATCCTTTCCGTAGACATTCTTTCTGGTACTCCTGGACTTCCTGCCATTCACGGGGTCACAAGGTATATATTCTCCCATGCGGCACATCTTTGTCAGGTAGGAGGTTTATAGCACAGTCGAAAGGTTAATGTGGCGGAAGCGGTATGTCTTCTGGTTCAGAAAATACTTTTTTGTACCTCAATTACACAGGGGGAACTCCCTGAATGGAGCAGATGGCAGGGACCGAACAGCCAGGGTTTCATAGTACAGAAATTGTATTTGTTTCATCTGTGTTTCTGGAGCTACACAAGTCGGAACCGGTAGTCCAAGTACCAGTGGGTTAGATAGTGTTCATAGGACCTCAAAAGCAATAATTTCCTGGTGTTGGTTTATTTGCAGACCAAGAGCAAGTGAGTGATGAGTAACGGGTCCAGAAGAGATCACTGAACCATCGGTCAGGGCCACCCCCTCCGGACACTTTTTCTCCACCAAAAATATGTCATGAAAAGTTGCAAAGGCCTGATCAATGTAGTTGCCTGATGCTCCTGAGTCCAACAGCGCCATAGTGGAAATTGCTGAGCGGGCTTGTTGTCTCCTTCCCTTCAGTCAACAAGCCCACTAGTTTTCCGACAGCTTCGGAGGCCAGACCGGACCTGAACCCAAAAAATTACCATGGGAGTCGCAATACAAGCAATACAAGCATAGGCAATTTGTTCTCCTTCTCTTCTTCTATTCTTCATACAAGGGACCCCGTACTGCCCCCAATTGCATAGGTTCCACAGGAGACTCCACTGGGGCCATCGAAGGCTGTGGTGGAACCGTTCTAGTATGTAGGAACGGTTGTTGGATCCACCATTTTTCTCCCTTTCTTTCAGTTAGACATTGATCAATGCAGATTACCAATTCAATCCCATTGAGGTCCTGGGATTCGCCATAATGTACGAGTTTGTATTTCAGTTCTTCCCGTAGCCCACGTTTGAACAAGGTTTGCTGGGTTCCTTTGACTAAAGCAGCTGATATACAAAATCAAATCTTGGGAACCTTGTTTTATATCAGCAAGCTGATTCTCTGCTCTCGAGACCTGATTGGGGGACTGGAACATCTCAAGAAAGACCTTTTCAAATTCCTGGCAGTTGTTAGTAGGGCTGTTAGTAGATACAAAAGATGCTGCCCAAGCCAAAGCATTTCCGATCTGGTTACTCGGGATGTGCCCTATCTTGGCCTTTTTGTGTGCAAAATGGGCTTGCCGGAACAAAAACTGGATATTACAATGGTTCACGAATTCAGTCAACTTCCTTGGATCGCCGTGAAATTTAATGGTCGAGGAATGGGCAACTGTGTTTTCGGAGGTTGTAGAAGCAACGTCATGCACAATTGCTGCTCAGAGGTTTCCATTTTCCTGTTTCATTATTTGCTACCTCCAACCGTAAAGCCTCCAGTCCATCCCGTAGTTCTTGTAATGCCTCCATGTCCCGTTTAGACTCCTGGCATCTTAATCTGTCAAGGGCTTGGTCACTAGGAGGTGATTTACCGGTAACTTGTGGTGATGGGCTTCCTCCTTTCTTCTTGGAGGCACTGGTTCCCGAGTCGTCCAGGATGATCCGGGTCAGTGCAGGCCGGAGACTCGGCCCCCTTCCATCCCAAGTGGATTGAGTTACTAGGGCTAGGTTGGGGACCGATTCTCCCACACCACGGACTAGATTCTCCTCCCAGCGATTTCACGTGGTGTAGAGCAGTGGAACCACAAGGGTGCCACTGAGCTGGAAAGAGTTGATGGTCCCAAAGAATATATCAGAGGAGCCCCTCTCTGACAAAGGGTGGTAGAGCAAGAGGACAAGGAAGGAAAGGAACAGGATAAGGAGGGAAAAGTGCCCAAGGCAGGAACTGGGCTCAGGCAAGGAAACAGCAGGCAGAACAGGGAAGGCAGAAAGAATCAGGCAAGGAGCAGCCCAGAAACAGGGTTAGAGCAACAGGAGTAACCACGGCAGGAACAGAACGCTGACCAGGACCGTGGGAGGGTTAAGACGCACAGTGCTGAGAGTTAGCCTGATATTGATAGATGGGAACGCGAGTTCCGGCATCAGTGGTTTCCATGGAAACCTAACACTGCAGCTGATCAGCTGGCCCCAAGGCATAACGCCACGTCGTGACGTCAGTGCATTGGGGCTCCGATCCTGGGCGACTGCGGAGTCATGAAGGAATCCACTGCCGGTGCCTTCTCTCCCCGAATGCCCCCCTCGGACCACAGATAAAGGCACGCTGCCCGCACTGTGAAAAGAGGAAAATAATATGAGGCCGGGAAACCCAAAGGAAACACACCAAACACTGGTTACAAAGGAACATACAAAGTACTTTATTTTAAGGTCAAGCAATGACAAAGTCAATGACAGGTCAGATAGCTATCGGCCCTCAGTACAACACAACAAACTTCAACGGGGTTCGATGTATTCAGTGAGAGACTGTACATTTGGGACATTCAGGCTTTTATACATTTCTCCAGCCTGTTGTCCAACCCCTTCGCGGGTTAACCATTCCATTAATGTATTACTGGTCTAGGGTCTCTGCCAGGTCAATTCTGATTTATTCATTAGTATGTGCATAGATCAGTTCCGTTGATACAGGTAATCCATTTACATGCAGGTCAACAGAAGGACAAGGTCTCAGTTCACGACCCTAACAAGTGGCTTGCAGGCAAGTTATACATTAGCTGTACGGAGGTCATGTCGACCAGATTCTGTTCGGAATGGCATCGTCCACCATTTAATGCACAGGGTGACTTTTACACAGCAAGAGAACCTAAAATGGCGGTTTGATTCAAGATGGCGGCTTACATCAATTTCTAAGGTCAAGACCTTGCCGTAGAGAGTTATTCGCGTACAGTTTTAAGCAACTTGGCGTAGGCCAATATACATACAATCGTTACAATATGAGGCACAATTTAATATCCAGTTTGACAAAACCTCCTTTTGGCCTATGCCAAGTGCTAAGACTACTTCTGATCTCCTTGCAAGCAACTCCATACGTCATCGTCCATACACCCTGAATCCCCTTCAGAGATATCTATGGCCATCAGGTCATTCACCAAGATCTCTTTTAACACATACTCCTTGGAAGTTTTATCCGGGGCATATACTTTGTGTCCTATCGTACCTATCGCCTGAGCACAACATCCCCCTAGCATCGAACATATACTGGGCAGACATTGGATACAATAACAAAGGAATAGCAGAACTCCCAAAATGATCACCAAAACTGAAAGTACCTTCCAACCCCAAGATTGCAAGAAATCCCAAAACCAAGCACTAAGATTCCAGTTCCCCTCGGGAACATGCACTTCTGAGCTAAGGACGTGCAGATTCTGAATTGCTTTGAAAATGGTTGGGGAGGAGTCTGGTACAAAAACACAGCAGGCGGACCCCACTAATTTACATACTCCACCACGTTCAGCCAGAATGACATCTAATGCCATCCGGTTCTGGAGTGCTACTAATCTTATCGCTTTCTGCTCTAATGTCATGTTATAGAGTATATCTGTGGTCCGGTTGATGGTCCTCTCCAGTACTCTCGCTAGTCTCCTGATGTCTTCGGAATTTGCTATCTGCCCCCAAAATGGCACAACTGATTTCGCTATATCTCCCATCACTTGTGCGGGGGTATCACCATTCTCGTCCCGTCGTGGACGAGCCTTTGAAACTTCCAAAGTGCTTGCTATGAATACCCCAGGTAACAGGATCCCTAAATAACAGGTTCCCTGCCAATCCCTGGGCAACCATGGAAATGCTACATTACTGTCGTGATAAACTGCTAGGCGCTTGCAGTAACCTGCACTTGCACTAACCCACTGAGCTATCTTGTGTGTATTAGAGCCTATTCGAAGCATGGAGGAAAATGCTGACATCAACCAGGACTCTCGAACTGGGAGAGCCTGCATGCTTGCAAGGGGTTAATTGCGAAGGCCTTTTCTGAAGACATAAAACATCTAGCATTTGCAAGAGGCTCTATGCAGCCCTTGGGAGCCAGGCACAGCTTTGCTCGTCTTCGCTCTGCGAGTCAGGTGCACTGATAAGGCAAGAATGTCTGATCTTTTCAAAACACAGTGCCCGAAGCCTGGGAGCCAAGACTGGCTGTTTCCAGTCTTGTAACTTTCCAAGCAAAAAACATGTTTACTGCCGGGAAGGGAGAGCCTAGAAGCTTCTCGAAGAGCTGACACGTCATGATGATTGACGTGCAGCTCCTAATAAGAGAACTATACTTGGACCAGGGAAGGGGGGACTCATCCTGGGCTGTTGGAAAGACGCGCGTATCAAGAAGAACAGTGCCTGGACGACCAGCTGTGCACTATCAGGGCCGAGACTCCTGACATCACATCCCCGCTCTGGTGTAGGACTGTGGGGGCTTGGCCAGTCCTCCCCTCCTCTTCTGAGGAGTGCCGGGCACCTGTAGCAGCGAGGGTCCTGGGTGTGATCAGATCGTACCTTCATCTACATTTCATTAGGAGCGTAAGACCAAATAGTTGCATATTCATCTGTGATTGATAATTGGCATTATATAGCTTGCACTTTCTATTTCCACATTATTATAAATTGCTGCTTAGTTTTCATTAGCCACTGTAGATAATAAATGCAAGCATCATATATTCTGTGTGATTGGCTTTTTTCCAGACTGAGATCATCGTGCGTCTTAAACCTTATTTGTGTGGGAAGGTAATTAGGAGTGATTTACTTTGCACAAAGGGCTGGATCCCAGGGAGGTGCGGGTACTGCTTATCACTACATTTGGCGCTGTGAGCAGGGTTTACGAGCACGATGCCATTCTGGAAAAAACATGCAAAAGATGAATGCAATGGGGAAGATAGTGCACTCTGTCACATTCCAGGATGGCCGGCATCAAATGCTTGGTCAGGTGTGGCAGATATTTTGCATCGGTACTCGGCACCGAGGGCATGGGACATGCTTGAAAATGATGTTTCCCCGGCGGTAATTAGTAAGTGCTTGGAGAGTTTACCGCTTGAGAGATGCAGAAGGGAGCTAAAGGCAGCAGGAAACATAGGCTGGTTATTCCTGCAGGCGCTCAGAAAGGTGCATGAGAATGAATTGCTTAAAGATGCGCAGATTCGCAAATTAACAGATGAGATTTCCCTGCTCCAAGAGCAACAAATTATTATGAGAGAGACCCTTGAATCGTCCGTTAAACGGGCTGATCAGATGGAGGACAGGTGTGCCTCTTTAGCTGTGCGTGTAGCCACGCACAAGCGCAGACAGCGGCGGGGCAATCCGTCAAAGATAAGGATTCGCGCGCTAATTAGGAAAGATAACTGGGACCCAAATTTATGGTCGGGTGAAGTCAGTGATGGTGAAACTGAGCAAGCATATGACTGGAATGAGTCTGTTGAAATTAGACTTGCTGAATTAAATTGTTCTGATGAAGAGGAGCTGGAATGTGCTCCAAAGAAATGTGTTTATCCAGCGCGGCCGTTAATCACTAACAAGTCAAAAGGCCAAGCTGGCGGTGCAAATATTCAGAATACAAGGGTTGTCCGCGATTATACACAGACAGAGCTTTTAGAGATTGCTAAGTTATTTAGACAGAAGCCAGGTGAAGCACTTCTGAGATGGTTCCTTCGCCTCTGGGACACGGGTGCCGATAGTATCTTCTTAACCCCAGAGGAACTGTTAAAGATGGGTTCACTCACTACTAATGTGATGTTGGGACAAAAAGTGCGCGGTGCGCTCGGACAGCAAGGTTCTCATTCCTTGTTTAATTGGCTTCAGACTGCCTTAATGACTCTGTATGGGAGTCCAATGGATATGGAAGAGAGTTGGGGCGGTTGGCAATCACTAACTGAAGCAACAGATCAGCTTAGAGAGATGGGTTTGCAGTGTGCACTGTACAGTGCAAATTTTGCAGGGCCTGACATGGAGTTGTTTACAGCTGGCATGCGCGCACGTTTGTTAAGAAATGCACCGAGTCACATGAAGGGCGCATTGCTTTCATTGCTGGGTCCAGCGCAGGGCAAAGCCATTGGTGAAGTGGCACTTCTGTTAGGGCAATTAGAAGGGCTGGATGTGCGTAAAGCAGCGCGGCTAGTGGCTGCAAACAATGATTCAGAGAAAAAGCGTGGTAAAAATGTAAAGTCTAAAGAGAAAGCTGATACTGTCGAGATCACACGCAGACAAATGTGGGTGGACCTGCTAAAAGCAGGAATTCCAAAGGAAGAGATAGATGGTAAACCCACATCTGTGCTGCTTGAGAAATGGAAAAAACTAAAAAGACAGGGATTGGAAAAAACGAAGCCCTCTGCACCCTCTGAAGAGGAGGTGTTGAAGCCCAAAGTGCGAGCAAAAGGTTACCCTGATTTGGCAAAGGACAAGTGGGAGGTCCCAGACCCCATTTTTGATTGAAGGGCTGGCTCTGTCTTTGAGGTACGGTTAATAAAGAGAACTAGTCCCAGAGACAGACGCCCTTTTGTGCCACTTACCTTGTACTTGGATGAGAAAGTATAACATGTTTTGGCTCTACTAGACACAGGAGCTGAGGTAACCATTCTGAATGGCAATCCCAGTAAATTATCTGGTCCCAGAGTTTTGGTCAATGGTTATGGGGGAGCAGAAACTGTTGCAAAAGCCTTTAATGTAAAAATGTCAATTGGAGAGGGATTGCCTTTCACAGCAAATGTTTTGATTGCAGATATATCGGAGTACATCCTTGGCATGGATGTGTTGTTGGGCAAAAGTGTGACTACAGATTTAGGCGAATTTGTTTTTGGCAATCGAAAAATCCATGTGAGAGTTATTAACCCCGTTGTGGTTGGGCATGCCCCCTTGCATTTACCTCCTCCTGCTGACCCAGTGTGCGTGAAACAGTACCGCTTGCCAGGAGGACATAAAGAGATTGGTGAAACTATTGAGTCATTGGTGAAAGCTGGCATAATGAGGCCGGCAGTCAGTCCATTCAACTCGCCGATCTGGCCTGTCCGCCGCCCGGATGGGGCATGGCGTCTGACAATTGATTACCGCATTTTGAACAAGAAGGTGCCGCCCTTAGCTGCAGCGGTGCCAGACATCATCACCCTGTTTGAAAACCTTACGAGAGAAGTGGGTGAATGGCATGTGGTCCTTGACCTGGCCAATGCATTTTTCTCCATTGATATTGACACTGAATCACAAGACCAATTTGCTATCACGTGGGGAGACAGACAATTTACCTTTACTAAATTGCCCCAGGGGTATGTGCATAGTCCCACTCTGTGTCATGGATTAATTGCCAGAGACTTAAAGATGGTGCAATTGGATAATGTATTTATTGCTCATTACATTGATGACATCATGCTGACCAGTGTTGAGAAAGAACATGTAGAAAACGCTGCTGAAAAGTTGATCACACACATGCAAAATCGGGGGTGGGCCATAAATCCCAAAAAGGTACAGGGGCCTGCTCAAGAGGTGAAATTTCTAGGTGCAATCTGGTCTGGGTAAGTTAAGAAAATTCCTGACCCGGTAATTGATATGGTTCAGCAGATGGCTCCACCAGCAGATAAAAAAGAGGCACAAAGATTCATTGGGTTAATGGGGTTTTGGAGAAATCACATACCTCATTTAAGCCTGATACTGAAACCCATTTACAAAGTCACCAGAAAGAAACATGACTTTACATGGGGCCTAGAGCAACAGACTTCCTTCCAACAGGCTAAAGACGCATTGCAAAATTACATCACGCTGGGGCCCCTGACAAAAACTGATCCTTTTGAATTGGAAATTCTTGTCTACAATGACGTGGCTGTGTGGAGCTTGTGGCAAAAGCAAGGACAGAAAAGAGTGCCACAGGGGTTCTGGTCAAGGAAACTCACAGATCCTATGACAAGATACACTCCGCTTGAGAAACAAGTTGCTGCAGTGTACTGGGCTCTAGTTGAAACTGAAAGAATCACAGGTGAGCAACCAGTGACAATTTGCACAGAAATTCCAATCATGGGCTGGGTGCGTGACACTGCTGCAAATGGGAAAAGTGGCAGAGCACAAGATGCCACTCATGTCAAATGGAAATGGTATTTACAGCAACGTGCGAAAGCTGGCCGCACAGGGGTTTCCAGACTGCAAGAACAAATGCTGGAGGCGGTAGATCTGGAAGCGATGCCTGAACCAAACACCCCTGTGGCGTTGCCAGAATCTCCCTTCAAAGTCGCACCCGCCTATGATACATTGACAGAAGAAGAACAAAAGTCTGCATGGTTCACGGACGGCACCGCAAAGTATGATAAAGGGCAAAGACACTGGCAAGCTGTCGCATTCCAGCCCCACCGAGAAACACTGCTAATGAGAGAAGGTGTGGGAGGATCAAGTCAGTATGCTGAACTGCAGGCAGTGGCCTCCGTGATTGAACAGGTGAAGGAAACAGAGACTGCATACATATACACAGACAGTTGGGCCACATATCAAGGCCTGACACATTGGGCACCGGCAAGGAGAAGAGATGGTTGGCAGAACACACCGATCTGGGGAGGGCCAGACATCTGGGAAGAGATGTGGTGCAAAGGTGAGAGGTGCGAAATCTGCACACATGCCCCCTGACACCTCACTGGCTGCCCTGTTCAACAATGAAGTGGACCAAATGGCAAAGATTCGCCCAGTGACAACACCGCAAGAAGCTGAGGTGCTGCAAGGGATGGCGGATTGGGCACACCAAACCTCAGGGCATCTAGGGCAAACAGGAACTTATCAATTGGCAAAAAAGAGACAATTGCCCATTACCATGGATCAAGCCATACAAGCTGCCTCCCAATGTTCCGTGTGCAGTGAAGTGAAGCACTACCCTCTGGAGAGGAAGCCTCAAGGCCCTTTGAGAAGAGGTGAAAGAGCTGCTAGCGTATGGCAAGTTGACTACATTGGCCCTTTACCGCCCGAGAATGGAAAGCATTATGTGTTGACCATGGTAGACACATACTCTGGACTGCTGTTAGCTTATCCAGTCGCCTATGCAGATCAACGGGCTACCTTGCAAGGCATGGAATACCTCATCAGACACTATGGCATCCCGGATGAAATCCAATCAGACCACGGCAGCAATTTTGCTGGACACAATGTGCAAGACTGGGCACTAGAGCAAGGCATAAAATGGAAACTGCACATCAGCCGATACCCAGAATCCTCTGCTCTGGTGGAACGTAGCAATGGGCTGCTCAAGCAACAAATAAAGAAGCTGACTAAGACTCACACTCTCAAGGGGTGGTCCAAACATCTGGCACAAGCACTGTTTGAACTGAACAATCGTCCACTGGGAAATCGCCAGACACCCTTTGTGAGACTGACAAGTGCGAAAGTGGAATATACAAAGACTCTTGTTGTGTGGAAAAACTGACAAAGAAGCTAAGCTGCCTATTCAAGCGACTGCAGGCAGCATTGGACTTGATCTATCTACCTGTGAAGATGATGTTATACCGGCGGGGCAAACCAAATCCATCTCGCTGGGTATTGGCATCAAGTTGCCGGCTGGCACTTATGGACGCATTGCTGCACGATCCAGCATGGCAAAATAAGGCATTGACATATTGGGAGGTGTGATTGATCCTGATTATAGAGGGACTGTTTCGGTACTTTTACATAATGCTGGTGCATCTGCAGTACCATTAACCAAATATGACCGAATTGCACAATTGATTTGTGAACAAGCAGTTGTCCCCCTAGTAGTAGAAAGCAAGCAATCCCCAGACACTACATCGAGGGGGGAAGGAGGCTTCGGTAGCACGGGAAAAAAGGTGTGGGTGCACCATCCTAACAAAAAGCCTGAGGCTGGGGAAGTGTTAAGTCAAGGTGTTGGAAGTACTTATGTTGTACTTTTGCATAATTCTGATGTGCCTGTTTATATTCCCGCTACTAGGCTCACACCACGAACGTAGAGCAGTATGAAGGGGATGGGACTTGCCTTGCTGTGGGTGCTCCTGGCCTGCCAAACCAACGCTTTCTCTGTAAAGAGTGGGTTATTGCAAGACACTACATGGACTCTGAGAATCGCATGCACTACACCTGATGCTCCAGTCCTGCGTGATAACTACAACCGCACCGTAACCTGTGAGAAAAGCGTTACAAATGAGTATCCACATGGAACTGCAAGAGTTCTAGATTGGCACATTGTCGGACACCTTTTATCACTAACTCATATGACTGGCGCTTATGAAATCTTAGGTCCAAAGGTTTCAGTGAATGGATCAAATAATTTGTTTGATGTTTCATGTTTCTTTTGCCCCAAGAACTGCAATGAGTGTACTCGCCAAGATTTTCTGGACTATAACTTGACCAAATGCCTTTCATACAATTGTACGTTGAAACAGCCTCTACCAGATGGTAGTATGGTGTTTGTATCAAAAACCAATATTGTATATGGTAGGCATCCCACTTGGAGGATGGTGTTTTTCAAATCACACAAAGTAGAAACTGTGAACATGCTAGATTTTCCAGTAGTAAGACAACAGTTAAATTGCAGACATGTGATGCCCGCGTCCATCATTTCAGAGGTACACTTAGACATAGACTTGTCACGGGGCAATGTCTCCTTAGTACTACCAAGCTGCTATAAATGGAGTCGATTTCTATGGCCCATCACCAAATTGCGCGTAGCTAGGGGTTTAGATTCATTGATTGCGGGTGCAGCGGGAGTGGGAACGGGGGCTTTAAATGCTTTTGACATAGAAACTGTGCGCAACAAGTTAGCCACTATGGGTTCTGATGCCAGCGGCGCTATAAAACTTCTGGCCCGGTGGGGCCCATTGATAAGTCCTACCCTGCGCAACACTGCTACAAGTATTGGCAACCATTGGAAGTGGCAGAATTTCAGCTATGAAGACATTTTCTCTGCCATAGGACAGGTCAACAAAACTGCTAAAGACACACGATGCATTTTATGGCAAACTTTGCTAAATCAGCAGGTGTTGGATTTCCGCTCCGAATGGGGGCGACTATCTTCAACCCACTGGCACACAGAGCTACAGTTACCAGCAAACATATGGATTAAGCCGCTTGCTTTTGATTGCATGAATAACACCTGCCATGCGTTAATGCAAGTTAGTAGGACCGCTTATGCTCTAGAAATATGGTGCCCTTTTATAGTATTGCCTATGAAAATCAATGGTTCCTGGTGGGTTCCGCAAATACGAGGGGAATGGTTAGACAGCCAAAACTACACCATCCACAGTCACACCTGCATGCCCTGGGATCAGGGGTGGGTGTGTCCCCTAACTGGGAGGGTTCCGGACCCATGCATACATCCCGTAGCAGGGGAGTGCACCTGGATGCAATACCACATAAATGGGACTGACATCTTCCAGATAGATCAGCATAAAGCTTGCGTAGTTACTAATCATTCCTTGCTTATTAACAATTATAGGTTATTAGGGAATCCTCAAGTATTTTGCATAGATCAAGTTGTGACTATCTTAGACATTGTTACTCATACCCTATATTCTTTAACCCAGTGGTCTCACACTACTCTGCATGCTGAGCTCACGCATTTGCTTAACTGGACTCTATCCTATGGAGTGATTACTGCCCGGCTTCAAGCTATTAGATAGTTTGCTCAAACTGCTTGGAAAGATTTCCAGACGCTAGCTACCTCAGTTATTTCTGCAGAGTACAAGCTAATAATAGACAGAAAGCAATTGATCAAAACTGCTGACCATCTGCAATCAGTTACTACTCACCACTGGTGGGATATATTCACTGGATGGTCTCCCTCCTCCACTAAGCTGCTTAATATAATACTGCACCCATTGCTGTGGTTGCTGATTTCCCTAATATTCATACTTATCGTCTTGATTGGGCTCTTGCGCAGAATGTCTTTCCTTTATACTAGAATGACTGCGCTAGAGAAACGCTTAATTGGCCTACAGCACACTGTGCATGCTTCCAGATCATGGAACTGAGTCAGCATTTTCAGGCCTCACTTCGAAAGGGGTGGAATGTCGTGATAAGCTGCTAGGCGCTTGCAGTAACCTGCACTTGCACTAACCCACTGAGCTATCTTGTGTGTATTAGAGCCTATTCGAAGCGTGGAGGAAAATGCTGACATCAACCAGGACTCTCGAACTGGGTGAGCCTGCATGCTTGCAAGGGGTTAATTGCGAAGGCCTTTTCTGAAGACATAAAACATCTAGCATTTGCAAGAGGCTCTATGCAGCCCTTGGGAGCCAGGCACAGCTTTGCTCATCTTCGCTCTGCGAGTCAGGTGCACTGATAAGGCAAGAATGTCTGATCTTTTCAAAACACAGTGCCCGAAGCCTGGGAGCCAAGACTGGCTGTTTCCAGTCTTGTAACTTTCCAAGCAAAAAACATGTTTACTGCCGGGAAGGGAGAGCCTAGAAGCTTCTTGAAGAGCTGACACGTCATGATGATTGACGTGCAGCTCCTAATAAGAGAACTATACTTGGACTAGGGAAGGGGGGAGTCATCCTGGGCTGTTGGAAAGACGCGCGTATCAAGAAGAACAGTGCCTGGACGACCAGCTGTGCACTATCAGGGCCGAGACTCCTAACATCACATCCCCGCTCTGGTGTAGGACTGTGGGGGCTTGGCCAGTCCTCCCCTCCTCTTCTGAGGAGTGCCGGGCACCTGTAGCGGCGAGGGTCCTGGGTGTGATCAGATCGTACCTTCATCTACATTTCATTAGGAGCGTAAGACCAAATAATTGCATATTAATCTGTGATTGATAATTGGCATTATATAGCTTGCACTTTCTATTTCCACATTATTATAAAGTGCTGCTTAGTTTTCATTAGCCACTGTAGATAATAAATGCAAGCATCATATATTCTGTGTGATTGGCTTTTTTCCAGACTGAGATCATTGTGCGTCTTAAACCTTATTTGTGTGGGAAGGTAATTAGGAGTGATTTACTTTGCACAAAGGGCTGGATCCCAGGGAGGTGCGGGTACTGCTTATCACTACAATTACCGCAAACGAAATAGACAGGTTCGCCCATATACAAAGGTCTGTTTTCCCCAGTCAAATTTGCAACGTTGGCACAGCCCTTAAAATCTCCCATTGACCGGTTACCATTCCTCTGTATGTAGAAAGAAACTGAATCTGGGCTATGGTTAACAGAGTAAGAAGGAGGCACGGCATCCTTATTGCCTATCAGAGCCATTTTAAAGGAAACTAAAGATTGGAAAGGACGGGATAGTCTATCAGAAGGACTAATTGAAGCAACATTGGGTTTGCTCCTATTTGCGAAAAGCGAGCATCCCAGGGGAGTCAGAACACGTTTCTCAAAATTATTCAAATTAGTTCCATCAAAGTTCCCTGAGATGCTATCATTTCACCGGCCAAAGAACAGTGCTCTAAGAGAAGCATAGCAAGCAGTTGTCAACGGTAAAGGATGAATATACCAACCTAGCCCCTTATACCCGTGTTGCGGTAAATGAGAACAGACCCAACAATTGGTTTTGTTAAAAATGGGTTGTGTCGAATTCATAATCAGCATCATAGTATTATTGTGATACTTCTGTCTATGCTGAGAGTCCCTAAGTGACAGAGTATGCAGGTGTACAAAAGGAGTAAAAACAGTAGGTGCAATTTCAGTTGGCAAAAGAGGCTCTAGAGGATAAATCTCAACGTACCAGAATCCTAAAGCAGTTACTATAAAAACCCCAATTATTATTATCAAAACACAGCAATACGTTTTCGGGGTCCAGGCACATTGTTCATTGTCCAAGTTGGTCACCCCTTCATTTACAAGTCCAATACGGGCAGTAGCGGTGGCAGGCATCGTAGTCTTCAGATGGAAACCCCAATGTTCGTTGCTGGTGACCCCCCGGTCGCGCGGCTTCTTAGTCCTTCCCCAACCCTAGCCATCAGAACCCCCTTTCTCAAATTTGGGCAAAAGCAAGCCCTTGATGAGTCTTTCCTTCTTTTGAATGCACAGTCAAACCGTGCTGTAGGTCAATTTTCTCCGTCGAAGATTATATCTGGTGGTTCCCGGTACTGTTTGATCCGGAAATGAGGTAACGTCACTCCCCGAGGGAAGCAATGTATCAGAGGCAACGGAAGTTGCAGAATTCGAAGCAATAGTTTCCGGAAATGACTTTTCAAAAGAGTGTGGAGACAAAATGGACGGTTCCCCAAGCCCCACGGGCTCAGAGAAATTCTCTGACTCACTCACAGTGCTATTTGCTGCCTCAGGATCATCGATTGCAGCGTTAGCGAGGGGTTCTGTTTCCTCTGTAACATGCAGCGTCAGGTGAGGAAGTTTCTTGGTATGCGTCGCATGTATCCAGTTCTTTTTTGCAGCCACCCGCACTGCCGTTTGGGTGACCAACAAGACCTGGAATGGTCCCCGCCAGCGAGGCGCGAGGAAAGAAGACCTCTCGTATGCTCTCACCAGGACCCAGCTTCCAGGCCGGATGTTGTGTCCTGGGCCCTCATAACGTACAGGTAAAGCTGATCGTACCTGATGATAAATGAAATACAGATTTTTAGTCAACTGGTTACAGTAGTCTGAAAGCAATACATTCTCAACATTTCTCAGTGCTTTAGGTTTCGGAAGACCCCAAATATTGGCAGGTCTCCCCATCACCACCTCAAATGGAGAGAGCCCAGTCTTAGTTTGAGGGGTAGTGCGCATGGCTAATAACACGATCGGTAAGGGGTCCGGCCATTTTAGTTTGGTACCGGCACACGTCTTAGCGAGTGTGTTCTTTAGGATACCGTTATGTCTCTCTACCAACCCGGCACTTTGAGGATATCTAGGCGAATGAAATCGCTTATCAATATGTAGTGCCGTACATATCTGTAAAATTACAGCAGCAACAAAATGTGGACCATTGTCTGACCAGATGACTCTTGGCAACCCAAACCACGGGAAGTACTCCTTTATCATAATTTTTGCAGTAGTCATGGCTGTAGTATCTTTGACAGGGAAAGCCTCAACCCATTTACTGAAGGCGCAAATGACCACAAGGACATATTTTAAACTATTGCACCGCTCCATCTCAATAAAATCAAAATGAATCACTTCAAACGAGACAGAAGGAGGCCCAAAGCTACTCCTTGGAGTTACCGTCCCTTTCCCCACATTGTGCTGTAGGCAAATCATGCAATTTTGGACATAATGCTGAGCAATTTTCGAAATCTTATCATTTACCCAGACTTTCTCTAACATTTTCGTAATCTGTTGGGCACACACATGTGTGGGACCGTGTGCCATAGTAATCATCATGACTATGTAGGCATTAGGAAGTAAGCATTTCCCTTCAACTGTGTCCACCCAACACCCGTCATCATCTAATTTCCCCAAGCGTTCAGCCCATTTCTTAGATTCTTCCATTGTGGCATCAGCTTGGATATCCCGCACAGACCCAATATCCTCGTCCATTACATAGACATCCCTAGTTTCTCTTAGAGCATACATTTCTGTGCGAAGATCTGTGGCAGTTTGTCTGGCTATCTGATCAGCGAAAGCATTCCCTTTTCCTACATCGTCTGTGATCTTGCGATGCGCTGAGAATTTCATGATCGCTAACTGACTAGGGAGCGCGAGCGCCGAGAGCAATTGTACTATCACGGGGCCATGCTGAATCTTGGTCCCATGTGAAGTTAGAAACCCTCTTTCTAACCAAAGTCTCCCAAAGTTGTGAGCCACCCCAAAAGCACACTGACTGTCAGTATATATATTCACTGTTAGCCCTTCGGAAAGCTCACAAGCTCGGGTTAATGCTATGATCTCTGCGGCCTGCACGGAGTTATGTGTAATTCGCTTGGTCTCTACAACCGTGCTCAAAGTAGTGACTGCATAAGCAGCTGTGGATGTACCATCCGGAAGTATGAAACAGGAGCCATTACAAAATAGCTTCCCTTGCGCATTATCCAAAGGAGTGTCCTTAAGATCAATTCTGCCCTTCGTTTCTTGTTCAGTAGCATACAGGCAGTCATGTGACTCATCATCACCGCAAACAGTATTTTGCGGGAAAGGTAGGAGTTCAGCCGGATTAAGAACACAACACCTCCTAATTTGTATATGGGGAGCAAACAAAATTAATTCACATCTCGTCAATCGTGCGGAAGTGAGGTGTTGAGTTTGGGTTTTGTTCAATAGAACATCTACAGAGTGAGGCACCATCAGGGTTAAATCATGGCCTAGGACCATTCCCTCACTCTGTTTTACAGACGCGGCAGCAGCAGCGACAGCTCGCAAACATCTTGGCAAAGCGCATGCGACAGGATCAAGGGCGGAAGAGTAGTAACCACACGGCCTATTCTTCCCTCCATGTTCCTGCGTTAATACAGCCAAAGCACATCCATCACATTCATGCACAAACAACACAAAGGCCTTGTTGTAATTTGATGTATCCAAAACCGGTGCAGAGCATAATGCAGTCTTGAGAAGCTCAAATGATTGTTGATGTTTCGATTTCCATGGCAATGGCGAAGAAATGCCCTTCTTTGTCAAAGCCAACATCGGTTTTATCACTAGTGAAAAGTTCGGGATCCATAACCTACAGTAAGAAGCCATACCTATTAAGGCTCTGACTTCCTTCTGTGTACTTGGGACAGACATGCCAGAAATGTGTTTTATTCTTTCAGGTGTCAATCTTCTTCCCTCCTTTGACAGGAGGTATCCTAAATAGGTGACCTCCTGGCAACAATATTTAAAATTTTTAAGCGAAGCTTTGTGACCATGCTTAGCTAGATGGATGAGCAACAATACAGTGCCCTCTTTACACGAGCTCTCAGAATCTGCTGCTAAAAGCAAGTCGTCAACGTACTGAAGCAGCGTACAAGTAGGGGGTAATTCAAGAGTATCAAGCTGTTCTTTCAAGGCCCTACTGTAAATGCTAGGACTCTCGGTGTAACCTTGAGGTGCACGAGTAAATGTGAATGAGCGTCCCCCTAAGGTGAACGCGAACAAATATCTACTGTCCTTGTGAATAGGAATACTGAAGAAAGCATTCTTCAGGTCCACAACACTAAAGTAAGTAGCCGTAGCTGGAATCATAGTTAATATCATCGTCACATCAGGCACAATTGGAAATTGTGGAGCGACAACTCTATTAATGGCTCGCAAATCAATTATAAAACGAAACGGAATAGCATTATCGCCTTTTTTGTACACGGGTAGGATTGGACTATTGCACAAACTTCCTGTAATCTCTTCAATCACCCCACGATGCACAAAATCGGAAACAATGCTCTTCAAAGCTCGCTCACCTTCAATCGAGATCTTATGCTGCGGAATACGTGGCAGCTTAATACCATGTTTCAAGACTATTCTAACAGGCTCAATCTGTAGAACACCGACATCATTGTCGTCAGCCGTCCACAAAAACTGCGGGACATTACTGAATTCTGGTGGCAAAGGTCTAGTCAAAAACTGTGAAACAGAAAACTGCTGTGGTGAAATCGTCAAACGCACTCCATCAGATGAACAATGAATTACCGCATTTAATTCCTTCAACAGATTCAACCCCAACAAATTCTCTCCACAATTCGAAGTCAAAAGAAAGGGGCAATGGTCCGTAAAGGGACCCAAAGAAATAGGTACCGGCGAAGAAACCGGACAAATGACTGTTGTGCCAGAAAACCCTACGGAGACATTGGTTTGCCCTGACAGTGGAATGTTTGGAACCCGAGAATGATCAATGGAGCACTTCTGTGCTCCAGTGTCTATCGAGAACTGATGTTTCCTATTTACCACTACCATTTCAACGTAGGGACCTTTCTGACTAACGGGAATAGGTGAAGGTTCCAAACCCTGTTTCAGGCAATCCTAACGAAACAGAATATCATCAGAAGGAAGCTCCTCAGAGAGGTAAGCAGCAGAAGGGTGATCGAATATGTTTCTAGTATCCACACTCGAAGTCTGATTGTCCTGTGAAGAAGGTTGCTGAGGATCCTGCGAAAACTGACCTCTACCAGGGCCCCCCACCCCGGGGCGACCTCTAGGTCGTCTACCCATACTCCCAAATGTGTTATTCGACCTCTGTCAAAGGACGGGGCATTGTGCACGCCAATGACCCACCTGGCGACAATAGGCACACTGGTTAATGTTCACAGGACCCAAGGGCACATTCCCTTGTGGAACATACTGACCTCTAATCTGCGAACTACCCACTCTGGGGCCTCTAACAATTTGTTGTAACAATACCTTAGTCTTTAAGTCTCCTTTTCTCTTTTCTACTCTATCTTTTTCATTATTGACACGGTTCTTGTAGTACTGAGCCATGTGCAGTACTTCTGATTGGGATTTCGCCTGCCAAGCGCTCTCTCTAAATCCTGTCCACTGAAGTCCGAGAATACTTGTTCGAACCGATTAAAGAACTCGGTGGCACCCTCAGATTTTCCTTGGACACAGGCTGTAAGCTTGTCTCAAATAATTATTTTTTTGGGAATTATAGTTTTTAATTTCGCAATGATTCTGTCAGGCAAAGTGAGTATCACCTGAGGCAATCTCTCACCAGCTGGCCTTTCCCCGTCAAGCCTAGTTATATTAGCCCACGTATCTCCCAACCCAGGTGCATCGTCTATTGTTCTAACCTGCTTCCACAAATCTACGGGCAGGAGTACAGGGAATAACAAGTCAATATCGCCTAGGGTGAACACTGAGGACTGCAAGACAGACTCTATCTCTTTATAGAATCCTGTCGGATTTTTCCTAATGTCGGGAATAGATTGCCTAATAGTGTTTACTTCCTGTCGTGAAAACGGGACGTGAACAAACTGTGATACATAATGTGCAGGAATGTCCACAGCAGCTATACCTGCTGCAGCATTAGCGGCAATCTCAACTTTTGGGACAAATGTCAGAGGTCCGTCTCTCATAGGCAACTGAGATATAGACAACTCCGAACGCTTACTAAGCAACAGAGCTAAGTCGAGTGCTAAAGCAGTCGAAGAAGTGTCAAGTGAAAAAGCTCTCTTATAAATACCCAGTAACTCTGTGGGACAACTAACCTTCTTCCTCACACATTCATCCTGCAGGTACTCTACCATTACCTGAATCGCCTTCCTCTGCATTTCTAAGGTATATTGACTATATGTGTCATATACCTCAACCGGAGTTATCGATAAATCCGAAATCCATCTAATCGCATCTTTTGTACAAATTTGTGCTTCCTCAGATGCCCATTTACGCCACAGAAGAAATCGTTTCTGTACATACATACTCTCCTCTTCGTCATCCTCATTCCGTAACTTCTCCAAATCTCTCCTATACTCAAACAACCTCTCGACATGCTCATGTACTTTCTCCACAGTATCTCTTGTTAGTGCTAAAGTATTCAGATCCCTCAGCCCTTGTGGGAGATCCACATTATTTAATTTACCCCACATTACGCATAAATGAATCCCTAAACCTTCAATAAAAACATTTTCTCAGGAAAATTATCCATATTAGACAGTGTGGCAAAAACATTAGCTCGAACATCTCTCTCCATAAAATGCTTAGCCCATGCAAACAATTCCCGCTTTTTATCTGTAGGGACAGTATTACGAGTAACAACCTTTCGACCCCGCACCCCGATCAACTATCGTCGGTACAGAACCACTCGGGAGTGGAGGTGCAGGCAGATTCAATGGAGGTGTTATTACTGGTGCAATGGGAAGAGGTAGTAGAGCAGGCGGAGGAACAACAGCCGGATTAATAGGAGCAACAGGTGGAGCAGGGAGAGCAGGAATAGCAGCAGGAAGAGGCAAAGCAACAGGAAGAGGATCATACGGAGGTGGTTCAGAGGCACCAGGCCTTCGCTCATTTAACAATTTGTCGAGAAACTCGTCAGAAACATGAAGGTCTTTAGAAGGATAGATTTTCTGAATACCGAGTGAGAAAGCCCTATCCATATTCTTAACTGACTCAGACTGTTTGTCCTGATCATATAACAACGTCTTTTCAGTGTTCGTTTTATGACGGCGCGCATGTTTTTCCCTACTCTTAAGCTGCTGCAACGCTTCTTTTTTCCAATTCTGCAGAACATCAAATGCTGCGAGTCTGGCCTTTTTCTTTAAGAAGACCGACTCTAAGTATTCAATACGAGGGATCTCAAAACTACCATTGATTGGCCACTGAAGTTCGGAGGCATGTCTGGTTTGTCTGTGCCAAATATCATTAAATACTACACTTCCAATGCCATATTTACAATACATAGTAAACGCCGCCGACCCCTCCTGTGGTGCCAGGCGGCTAAATTCCAAAGATTGTCAATCGCTGCAGAATAATGCCCTAAAGCAGCTAGACAATTTCCCAGGCATTTCTCAAAAACTTGGTATTACCTGGTCAATAATTGTGTCTGCAGATACAATGCGCCAAATTCAAATTGTCAGGGTTACATTAAGAGTCGGGTCACGACTCACCTGACCAAACCTAAGGAGGACCGTACAGTTTATCAAAGAATTTACCTAACGAATTTTACCTTGTGTTTGGTGATTTCGGCAAATCTGCCCGCCTCAAAAGTGGACCCTTGTCAAGATGCCGTCTCAGACCGTGTGGCTATCGTCCAAGGATCTGATCGTGCAGCGCTGTAGTGGTGTTGCGTCTCGTTCAGTCGGGCCTATAGTATCACACCGTCCGATCCCGGTCCGATAGCATGCGTCAACCTTCAATGGTCCGGCATCAATCTTGAGGGTCCCTATTCGGGCGCCAACTGTGAAAAGAGGAAAATAATATGAGGCCAGGAAACCCAAAGGAAACACACCAAACACTGGTTACAAAGGAACATACAAAGTACTTTATTTTAAGGTCAAGCAATGACAAAGTCAATGACAGGTCAGATAGCTATCGGCCCTCAGTACAACACAACGAACTTCAACGGGGTTCGATGTATTCAGTGAGAGACTGTACATTTGGGACATTCAGGCTTTTATACATTTCTCCAGCCTGTTGTCCAACCCCTTCGCGGGTTAACCATTCCATGAATGTATTACTGGTCTAGGGTCTCTGCCAGGTCAATTCTAATGTATTCATTAGTATGTGCATAGATCAGTTCCGTTGATACAGGTAATCCATTTACATGCAGGTCAACAGAAGGACAAGGTCTCAGTTCACAACCCTAACAAGTGGCTTGCAGGCAAGTTATACATTAGCTGTACGGAGGTCATGTCGACCAGATTCTGTTCGGAATGGCATCGTCCACCATTTTGATGTACAGGGTGACTTTTACACAGCAAGAGAACCTAAAATGGCGGTTTGATTCAAGATGGCGGCTTACATCAATTTCTAAGGTCAAGACCTTGCCGTAGAGAGTTATTCGCGTACAGTTTTAAGCAACTTGACGTAGGCCAATATACATACAATCATTACAATAGGAGGCACAATTTAATATCCAGTTAGACAGCACCACCAGGGATACAGCCTCCAAGTTCTAGTAGGCAAATGGGGCCAGCGGAGCATGTGACACTGGGAAACAAAACCCCTATTACACGGGGGAACTCTCCTTAGTGGCAAGGAATGAAGCCCGAGACAATAACTTGAGTATTCAGCCTCAGTGTTGCCATTACTGTTCCATGGCTGACCCTCATGAATGAAGGCGGCAGGGCTTAGCTCCCTATTTGTAATCTTGGCAGCATATAACCCATCCTGGGTTAGAAAGGTAGGTCCAGATTGACCAGGTACGGTGGTCCAATCCAAACAGGTGGAGGGGGATAAAAGACACTCACAGGAAGTGTGTTTTTTTTGGGTGAGGTCCGAGGTGGAGGAGGTGGGTGACCAAGAGACCAGCAGGAGGTAGGAGTGTGGAGTCGATTTTTGCAGAAGGTTATTGGCTAGTGATTGAAAGTAGTACTGTAGTGTGATAATGCGTGTTAGTGTGGCGAGTGTTGTTAGAGAAGTCAGTCAAAGGAGTGCTAGTGAAGTGTATGGTCCTAGGTGAAAGGAGATTGGTTAAGTAGTGGTAGGCAGGAGGAGGGAGAAGTAATATGATATTATATGATATTTTATTTGTATTGCGCTCGTCCACAAGTGTTTCAAAGTAGTAGTGCAAAGGGGCAGTAGTAGTGTGTAGTAGGAAGTAGCAGTTGGCAAGAGAATGGATTAGCAGTGTGGAAGTGGGAGTAGTAGTTGGAGGGAGCCGTAGTAGTGCAGAGGAAGGAGTAGTATTAGTGCAGAGGAGGGAGTAGTAATATTGCAGCAGAGGGAGTAGTAGTTGGAGGGAGGAGGGAGTAGTTGTTTGTGGGAGGATTAACATCAAAAGATGGAGATGAGGCCTGGAAGGATTAAACGACACCAGAGGGACAGAAGATTGGAGGGCGGAGTGAGAAGTAGAGTGAGCAGGGATCGAGACATGGGAGTATAGGAGAAAGAGCAGGATAGAGAGTGGTAAGAGTGGGTGTGGGAGAAAGATGGTGGAATTTGGGGAAATGTGTCTTACGGACACATTTCCCCAAATTCAAGTAGAACACTAACTACTGGATATTGTAGGAAAAGTTAGGAAATTGCAGGCCAAGGACCTTTAGGTTCACACCATAGCCTTTTTAGCATACTGATAGTGAAACAATCGGTAGATACTGATCCTGAGCTCAGGACGTCTGGGTTAGGGAGAAGATGCTTGGAGACGAGAAAGAGGCAGTCATAGGGTCCATTGATTCTACAGTAAAAATCCTTGAACCGCCTCTGAGAGTTTGAGTCATTCCTGTGCCGTCTGTGACAAGGGATTTAGGAAGTGTGGTGGAGAATGGGGAGTTGATGATTACCACTGTTTGCGTGTAAGGCAGGAAGAGTTCTCCATGGTTTATGCACAACACAAATTGCATTTAGGGAGCACTAAGGATTGTATATCACTAGAAATCCAAAATATGTATAGCAAAACAGTGTGTTGAAGGACAGTGCCGCGCCCATTACAGAAACGAGTAAGGAGTTATTGGCTAGGGGGGAAATTCTCAAAGCGGAAGAAAGGATCCTCTCCTTTGCCCCAACTGAGGAAAGATGGGGGTGGGGAGCTGAGAGTCTCAATATATTGTAGAGAATTAGACAAAGAATTGTCCCCCACCACACAACTGGTTGCTTAATGGATAGCAATACCAGCAGGGGGGATGCCTGAATGCACCATCTTTATAGCCCTTGATGTTTCTAGTCTGGTCCTTTATTCAAAGACAGTCAGAAGTACACGGCCATCAGATGGGAAGGAGAAATATCTTTCTCGAAAGTATTGCCCCAGGGGTTTGAGGAACTGTTGCAGGATATTTCTATGAGTAATGAAAAGAGGATTAGATGAGATGAGCTTAAATGTGCAAAAATGGAGTTCAATATGTAGATGACATTCTGATTTGTAGTAGGGACATAATGAACATTTGAGAGAGGGAGGTGTTCATCAGAATACAGGAAGGGGGTTTCAAACTGAGCATGGCAAGCATTCAGTGTAAAAAAGATGGAGCACACATTTTCTCATGTGTTTATCAGAAAAAAGAAAAAGCATTAATAAAGACAGATTTCAGGTGATAATAACTGTATCCTTGTGGCCGAGAAGCCAGAGTGTGTGCGAAGCTCGAATGTGCCGCCTTACCCCATGCTGAAAACGCAGGGAAGGGAAGCCAACTGCTCAACTATCCTGACATATTATTTTGTGAACACTTTTCTTTGTGCATAAACTATTGTCCCCCACCATTTTGTATTTGGAAGTAAGGATTGGCAATAGGTTTATTAGTATAGGCCCTTTTATTTTGACAGAGACTCCACTAGGACTGCGTTATTATTATTTAATGATCGTAGCTTGCTTCCATCCTTAGATTTATGTTTAGATAGGCATTCAACCAATCCATTGAAGTTCAATAAACACCCTTGAACTGTGATCACTTGTGTTCACTTGTGTCTGTCTTCACTGTTTTTTAACATGCCTTCCTTACAGTGGTAGCTGATGTGCTTAGGTGGGTGGCCATGCAACTGGAGGGACACACCTACTGAATAGCGACTGCACAAGTGATGAGTGTATCCCACACATCCACAGTGAGGCCCCCAACCCACATGGCAGTCACAGAACAAATGCATACACAAACAAAAGTAAACCAAATGCAGCACATGGACAAAGAGACACCACCAACTGTGTGATCAAGAAACTCAAATATGTATTTGAAATATTTACACTATCAAAAAATGCTACATGGAAGGGGGAAATGTCCATGGGCAAAAATTTACAAAAGTCAAAAAGAAAATCCACATAATCCACTATATACATAGGCAGTGGGCTCAATAGTCTCTCATTGTGGGGGCGTGGCTAAGCAGCCATGCTGTGAGTACATTTACTCTGTGGGCTCCCGGTGATCCGAGACTATCCTGGCCTGAGTTGGTGGACACAGTTTGCATGGGCCCACAAACAACATTGCATTGGACGTCTGAGAGGGGCTACCACAATCATGTGCAGACACACTTTGGGCAGATTATGCTGCGACGGAGAACATGTCAGCGAAGTTAGGTGCCCCGCCAGAGACACAAAGAACAACATGGCGGCCACTGCGAAGCATTGAGGTGAATAAGCAACAACACAGCACTGGAGGTCGGAAAGGTTTGACCAGGCATTGAATTACAGCTGGCGCAGTGCTTGCAGAAGTCTGGCCCGAGCAGAGACAGCAAGCGGCTTCACAAGGATCTAAGCGGGGAAGACTGCCTGTTTCCACTGCGGTCCGCCCGCATCCGAAAGCTAAATAACAAAGGACGCCGTCACAGTGAAAAGGGCCCCGAGGCTGAATGACCAGGGAGGCGCTGAGTACTGGTTCGTCCCTGAGGTCAGTCCTCAGCAAACCCACAGCGGGAGGTGGAGCTGCTGCAAGACGCAAGCTGCATTATTCCAGATCCATATGCTGACATTAAGTTTTCAGTGTGGTCCGTTTCTATGGATAAAGGCCGGCGTATGAGGAAGGACTATCGATACACACACTGCTGAAGCGAGGGACTTGACTCCGGGGGCTGGTTGGCAGTTCTGCTGTGGTACGGGCCATGAAGATCATTCAGCGAGTGCAGGCCTGGTTTTCACAGAGGTCCGGTCAGAGCAAGAAGGGGAGCAGAGTTGTGGAAATCTCAGCAGAGAAAGACTGCCTTTTTCCACTGCGGTCTGCCAGCATTAGAAGTCTGATACATAAATGAAACCGCTATAGTGTAAAGGCCCTGGCCTGTGGAGACAGAGTTGAGCTGAGAACCGGTTCCCGCCAGGGTCCACCCTCAGTGCATTCGAGGCAAGAGGAGGAACAGCTGCGAGACACAAGCGGCATCCATTTACATGCATAAGCGAACATCCAGCTCCCGGTACAGTCCACCTATATGCATAAAGGCCAGAGTGTAAGGGAGGATTAATAACACATGCACGCTGGGAACCAGAGATCCGACTCAGTGGTCTGTTTGCCGGCTCCCGCCGTGGAATGGCCCAACAAGAAACATTAGGGATACAAGCAGCGTCACTGCAGTGGACACTGGAACATTCCTACTGCACCCTGAGACATTTGTGAAATGTGCCACGTTGCTGGCAACAGCGCGTCATTGTGGAGAAGCCATTTCAACAGTCACACTGGACGAGCACACGCTGAAATATTCTGAGTCCCCGGCGAGTCCTGAGGAAGCTGGGGGGCACATATGGGAGGAGCCTAACCAATCAGCTGCGGGCAGAACAGCTAGTACAGCTGTCATGAGGAAGGACTAAGGAGGCTAACATAATATAAGCTAGTTTGGAACAGAGCCCTGTGCCCGCCTTCAGGTGTTAATTCCCAGAGCCTGATGTTGGAGTAGTAGAAGGAAATACAGCCTGAGGGAAGGGAACGTGTGATAAGATCAAGGGCAGCATATAGCCCCTGGCCATCAACAACAGGGAAGATTGACAAGTGGGGTCCGGCCACGGTGGCGCAGAGTAGCTGCAATAATTGTAATTACACAAAAGCGGCACAGACGAGGGCTACATGAAAACGGAGGACACAGAATCACTCCCTGCAGTAGCCGAACAAACACAACAACACAGGGCTCTGTCTGGAGCTGTCTGGCATAGCCCAACCTCAGCACCAGAAGAAGAGAGGGAGCGCAGCTTGTCCCCCGACCTGCTCAGAAGGCATTACTTGGAGGTGGCGCAAAGGGGCTTGCTGGAGCCAGGCACCAGGAGCATATCAGTAACCCAATGCACTGACTGGTAACAACAGCAAAGACTGTCGCTCTCAGGGAATATAAGTAATCTCTAGGAACTGTGTTGGGAGGGCTTAAACCATGTGAACGCACAGGTGTGGAAGGAAACATTGACACGTTGGGACCAAACAGAAAGAGGCTGCCTTGCCTTCGGCATAATCACAATAAGCAAACGATTGGGACTCAACATCTGTATAATGAATGCCCGCCAGTGAGCGAGCCGCCTAGACGATGCAGCCGCAGTTGGCAGAATCGAGACACCTCGTGGGGGTGAGTAGCAGTGGTGGCATTGAGCTAACACTAGACCCTGGACACATGGTCATAATCCTCATCAAACCAGTTATTAACCTAGGGAAGGCCTGCACGTATAGTGTGGCCTAGGGAGACCGGGACAACAACAAAGGGGAGCAGTCATGGCATCCAGGAGTCAGAAAGGTAAAACCCGACAACCCACTCTGGACACCTTTACCAAGTCTGTGAATCCATTGAAAAACAAGAAGAATCAACACACACGAAGGGAGACCGACAGGTAGTGGAGGCCATTGCAGCGCTGAAGATTGCACTGGAGTCCAGAATTGATTCCATTAGCCTGGATGTAAACCTCCTATGGCAAGATGTTCGGTCACTGGCAGATAACACAGGGGTGCTTGAGAAAGAAGTCGACGCACGCACGCAACCAGTCTTAAATATACCTCCAGTGACATCAAAATCTTACAACAGCAAGTGCAGAACCTATAAGGAAGAACTGAGGATGCAGAAGGGTGAGCCAGACGTAATAACATACGCATAATTTGACTTCCGGAAGGCAAAGAAGACCTTACCCCAACTAATTTTATTGATAACATGCTGATTCAGGAAATTGGCCAGGCAACCTTACTAAGGGCTTCACGGTGGAGACAGACAGCACACAGATCCCTGGCAAGAAGACTGCCACTGGGTGCCCCACCGCGACCAGGATTATAAGGACAGAGAAAAAATCCTGGAATACTTCCGGAAGGGGGGCACGATACAAAGGGCATCCGCAAGCATCATGGCATATCCAGATTACACGCTGCAGGTGCAACGACAAAGAATTAACTTTACGGCGGTCAAAAGGAGACTACGTGAAGGAAACTTCAAGTATATGTTACTATATCTGGCGAAGCTGAAAGTGGTACACAAAGGCTTGAGTGTCTTTTTGATAATCCTAATGAGGCGCATAAGTGGATGGATACTGAAAACGTACCGACTGAAGCAAAAGACCCACCTTCCACAAGAGATAACACTGACTAAGGAATGCAAGCGAGATCAGAAGAGATACAATCAGCTGAAGACGTCTGATGACTATGCGAGGCATCCTTTCACTGACACACTCGGACATTATTACGGCGTGTAACGCAGGAGCTTACAGTGGGAACCATTTGGGGTCACACTGTGAAGGGACGTCCTATGCCCACGTGTGGATTGGTCCATGAATACCGCTGTTGGAGTATACACCTGCTGCACTTCTAGTGGACTATACATCAAGGCAGGAGTTAGAAGCAAGAATGCCTGCTCACAAGGTATTTAGCTCATTAGTTGTTGGGAGGGGGAGTTGGGGCTTTTAAGGGGAAGTTAGCCTATTGAAACACACACAGATGTATACTATGCACAACGGACTGTCAAGAAAAGCTAGATCACTAATTCGGGATGGGGGACCTTAAAATAGTCTCTTGGAATGTTAGAGGGCTCAATAGTTGTATTAAACGAAATAGGTTCATGCAATTTTTAAAGCGCCAAAAAATAGACATTGCACTACTCCAAGAAACACACTTAACTATGGACAGACAAGCTACATTGGCAAGAAAATGGAGTGGGTGGACCCTGGGCTTGTCATACTCAACATTTGCAAGAGGAGTTCTGATATGGGTGGCGCCGTCAGTCCTGTTTAAAGTACTGAAGTCCTATAAAGGTACAGAGGGTAGAATGGTTATAGTACAAGGGAAGGTGGAGAGGAGGGAGCTTTGTATTGTTAACACGTATGCAGCGAACCAGGGTACGGCTGACTACTTTAGGTCACTGTACCCGCAACTAGCCAGGTACAGGGATGGCACTCTGATATGGGGTGGGGACTTAAATTGTACTCTGAACCCCAAGTTGTATAGGTCTAATGACAAGGTGGCGCACCTGGCCCCGGCGGCCGAAGCCTTGCATATAATACTGCAAGAATTTATGTTGTTGGATGTATGGAGAGCCTTACACCCACAGGCTCAGGGATATTCACACTACACTGCCCTTAAACAATTATATAGCAGGTTAGATTATTTCTTCACTGGGGAGGAGACACTAGGAGAGTTCACAACGGCAGAATATAAAGCATGAGTATTGTCGGATTATGCCCCCATATTGGTCACATGGCAGTATTCCCCCCCACCCCCCTGAGCGCACGCATCCCAATGTGGAAACTGAGAAGTGAATCTCTTAAAGATGAGATATTTAGGGAATGCTTAAAGGAGGGGTTCAAAGACTATTTCAGGAATAACACGGGCTGTGTGAGTTCAGCTGGCACATTGTGGGAAGCATTCAAGGTGGTGATTAGATGGACAGTGATAGCCTCAGCTAGGGGTACACAGGCTATAATTGAGAGGGATTTGGGCAGGGCGGAGGCCAAACTAGAGGCGTTGGGCGGCATGGAGGACACAACCACGGAACAGGCCCAGGAAGAGCCTGATTGCAGCAGGAATATTTGGATTACCGGGTTAGACTAGATAACTGAAACTATAGCTAATACATAGAAAAGCAACACGCAGAAGGTGATAAGCCGGGACAGTTGCTGGGCTGGCTTTATTCGAGCACGTTTAAAAGGGACCTGATACGGGAGGTTAAAGGGAGAAACAGAAATACCTACACGATGCAAGAAGGTATTAATAGACGTTTTTATGATTATTATAAGGAGCTATATGCAGAGACATCGATGAAGCAGCAGAAAGAGATTGACGAGGCGATGGAAGAGATAGAACTCCCCAAACTAGAGGCAGAGGCAATGAGCAGGCTGGAAGCACCTATAACGGTAGAAGAACTGGAATCCACCATAAGGGGGTTTCCAACTGGCAGCACTGAAGGGCTTCGGTATGGGTCCAACATACATAAAGTGGGCGCAGCTTCTTTACAGTAGTCTGATGGCCAGGGCGAAGACTGGCGGGTGCATCTCGGATCAATGGCAGCTAAGTAAAGGTACCAGGCAGGGTTGTCCGTGGTCTCCTATGCTATTTATACTTGCCTTGGAGCCGCTGGCTACATATCTTCATAAGGAATATAGAGTTTCTGGCATAACTATATGAGGTACTGACCATTTGCTCTCCCTGTTGCCAGTACATATGCTCCTATATTTACAACATCCTAAAATGAATCTTCAGTATAGTCTAGGTGTTGGACTGTTACGCAGCACTATCAGGTATTACGATTAATGCTCAGAAGTCATGCTTGTTTCACATAGCGGGGTACAAAGGGAAAACCCTGGACAGGTTGCCAACACTGCCGACTAAATGGGAGACAGCCACATTTAGATATTTAGGGGTAGATATTTATCACAACCCTAAAACAGAACATTTGCAAAACAAGGCAAAGGCGGTGGAAAAAATAGAGAAATCCATGTTTTTTTTGGGAAGCTGCTGCTTTCGCTGATGGGGAGAGTGGCATTGTTAAAGATGGTGGTGCTGAGAAGGCTACTCCATTTCCTCACACATGTGCCATACAATATACCCAGACGCTTCTTCAAGAGATTAGACACAATAGCTTCCTATGGCGTAACCCGAGATGCCGTATGGCCCTTGCTAAACTGCAAAAACCGTATGCCCTAGGTGGAATCAACGCTCCGCACTTTGAGGCTTACTTTCTGGCGTGGCAGTTACAATTTGTGACAAATTGGTTGTCGGATGTGCAGTCTCAAGACACCCTGGTATTGCAGCCACAGTGTGCCCCATTCTTTTTGAAGGATGTACTATGGGCCATTAAGTCATGCACCCTTGACCCCCCGTTACTTTCGAAACTGGGCAGAGAGACATGGCGGAGAGTGGGCCGCTTTCTGGATATAGAGTCACGGTACTGCCCCCAAGTACCATTGGTGTCGCTAAAATGTGAAGATTTGCAACTCAGATTGAAGATAAGGAAATACTGGGAACCAATGGATGTGGCGATGGTGGGAGACCTACTGCAGGGGGGAGAATTGAAGGATTTTGTCACACTCGCCTCCGAAACAGGCATACATGCCGGACAGTATATCACACATGCAGCACTACTCCAGAGTGTGCAGAGTAGATGCCCCTGATGGGATATTACAAGAGGATGAGATCATAGAAACATTGTATGACATTTCAGAAGGGGGACACAAGGTGTCACAGCTATATGAGCTGTTAATGTCATGACCAGAAGACACGTTGGCGCAGAGCAAGCGCAGATGGGAGGCAGACTTGCATGAGCAACTGACAGATGCGTCCTGGGGCAGAGCCCTAATGTACCATAAAAAGGTTTCTAGAAATGCAAAGCTCCAGTTGATCCAACTGTATGTCACCCATAGGGCATACCTGACGCCTGGTAAAATTACCAAGTTTAGCAGGGTGACGGAGCAAGCTTGTCCAAAATGTGGAACGATTGATGCAGATTTACTACATATGTTTTGGCCGTGTACAGTGATTAGGCAATTTTGGGAGGAGATAGCTCGGGCCCTTGCCGAGAATGGTTTAACATTAGACTTGAGTTCCCCAGCAGCTTGTATGTTGGGTATTTTTGCACGGCCGAAGCGGGCGAGACATCTTAGTAAATTGAAGGGCCTAGCATAAATACTGGCGAAACGTAGAATTGCTGTGGGGTGGAAAGCGCGCAAGGGACCAGAGATGTGTCTATGGTGAAGGGACCTTCAGAAATGGTCAAGAGCGGAAACTGCAGTATGGCAGAAAGTGGCACGTAGCAGGCAAGATGAACAGAGTGCATCCCTAGATTCCTGGAAGCAACTGGTACAGGACTTGTCAGTGTCAGGCATGGTGCAGCATGGGAAGGTGGAGTCTCCCCATTGATTAAAAAACTCATAGTAATGCATAGTTCGGGACAGACAGTCGAATAGGATGTGATACATTGAGTGGAATAGGCTGGAGTGGGGGGGGGTTGGGATCGTAGGTAGACAGACACTATTGATGCACAATATTATAGATCATTGATTGATGTTTGTAAGTTAAACTATTGTTTGAAAATCAAGCGATACTATTTAAAAAAAAATAATTTCTAATCGTCACCTCCAGGGCACAGTCACATTCATCATCCTCCACATGGAGGCGTGCCACTGTTCTCTCCTGGAAGGCTTGCCGTCCCTCGAACACCCTCCTCTCTACCCAATGCTCCAGATAAGATTTTGAAGTAGGGGGATTGTGCTCCATATTTTTGAAAGTTGGGAGTAAAATGATTTTTTAGGGAGTAAAAACATGAGTCCTGTTTAAAGTACTGAAGTCCTGTTCCCAAAGGAAGTATTTTATAAACAAGTCAAAATATGTTGAACTGTAAAACAGAAATGTTTTTGTGATAACTTCTTCTTTGCACCAAGTTATTCATGCATATTAAAAGATACATTTGACCTCTTACATAATTCTAGTCGTTTCTTCCTGTGGTACTACATGAACTACTGGTCCAAATACATCCATGAATCTGTTTGGGTGAAAGCAGGTGAACAAACTCCTGTGTGTCTATTTTGTATTTTTTAATTGGGAGTACTTGTACGCCCTTTTTTGTTTTTTTTTAGTATTTTTAGGGAGTAAAAGTGGCCGATACGCCCCTTATCTGTAGGACTGTCTCCATCTCCTACTCCTCCCTGCAAGCCTCCTCCAGGATGACAATCCGCCTCTGTGTCCTCCTCTCCACTACCTCTGCCCTGGCCCTAGCAGCCCTAGCAACCCGTACCATCCTGGCCCGCTGCCTCTCTGTTATTAGCTGTATTCTGAAGTCCCCTTGAACGCACACATCTGCCTGATTCTCCTATGCCCCCCCTGCCAGGTGACTGAACAGTGCTGCTGTGCTTACCTCCTAGATGTTGATGGCCCCTGCAAGGATTGCCTCTGGGCACTCCTAATCTGCTGCTGCCTGGCCAAGAGCACACTACGCAGGTACCCCCAACATCTGGATGTTATAAATTGGGTGGGAGGCACAGTACCAGCATTGTCCTGAGGTGCCAGCTAACCCACTGATGCCTGTTCCCGGGTTGGTGCCTGGACAGGCACTGTGACTACCCCTTCTGTACTTGCCGTGACTTCCACCAAAGTTCCTTGTGCTCCCCCAGCCAACTCTCCCTCAGATGAGGTGGTCTCATATCTGGCTGGTTGGGGTATGCCCGTTAGTCTGGTGGTTGGATCCCTGCCCTTGTACTCCACAGCGATGCCTCCGCCCTCTTCATGAGCTGCAACAACTGTGGAAAATGGGACAAAACACATTGACATTAGTAATCGTCATCAGTGCATGTGTGTCATACACAACATTAACATCATCAAACATGCAGCATGTTTCATACTGGAACTGACACACACCCAATGCACACACACATGTACCTGCCCATGCAAACTGCATGTCAACTGTTGCATGAGTGTAGTGTGAAGGCTGAATCACAGTCATGAGGCATGCACATGTCAACCAAACACAGAGTTGATTGGCCACCAACACATCACCAAAAACTTGCAACGCTACCTTATCAATGATCAACCAATTCAAGTATGACTTGCAGCCGTGGGCATGGGAACAGCACCATGGCACCTGCCCACACAATCACTCCCACCAACATACACATGCAACAGCATGACCTGCAAGCAAGCAACATGTACCACAACATATACCAGGGAACAAATTGCTCATGTAATGTGGCCCAGCATACATATATTGCATGTACACACATACATTTGTGTTCCAAATGCAGCGGGATGAGATGTCACATCCCTGTCCCACATCCTGTGCCACACATGGAGTAGTCCATCATACATGTCACTTCCATGCCCACAACATAGCATATCTGCATCCATACTGTCCCAGCACTTGTACCATAATTTCACACAGCAAGGACCTGAGTACAACCAGTCAATGTTGAAAAATGGGCCACTACCCATGCAAATGGCAGTATACAATGGGCCTCATTACAGGTGCGGCAGTAAGGGGTTAACAGCGCCGGTAAGGATGCCGGTGCCGTTAACCCCTTACCGCCGCATTTCGAGGTCCCTTAGCGGGTCCCACTAGGGCCGGCTGGTAACACCAGCCGTCCTTAGCGGGAGCCGCTAAGGGACCATGGAGCTAATAACGGGCCCGCTATTTACGAGCCCGTTATTAGCCATATGGGGGCTCGAATGGGAATGGGGAAGGGTATTTTGAATGGGGATTTACCGGTTCCTCCAAGGTTGGAATGACCCGGTAAGTCCCCATTCAGAGAAACCGGACCCGGACACGACTTTGGAGGCAGCCATGGTGCTAATAGCACCATGGCTGCCTCCAAACTCGTAATGACCCCCAATATCTGACTCCACATATGCCCAGCATTGGCATGAGGCAGAAAGCTGCTGCCTCTCACACCACACACAAGCTGCAAAAAGAATGTTGCATCTGCAAACATGCATGCCACACATACGCTGTAGAGCATAGTTCCACCTCGGTACTCACCAGCAGCCTCCAGACGACTTCTCCAGGACAAGATCTGGGAGTGAAGGTCCGGATAGAACCTCTGAAGGACCTTCAGCTCTACCTGGGAGAACCGGTGGCAGCCTGCCCGGCACCCCTTGCACTGGGGTCTGTATCTCTACCCATACAGCCCCCCCTTTTTCTTCCTGCACTTATCAGACCTACCCTGTCGGCTGCCTTAAACCTAGCACTTGCAAATTGCTGGCTGCACTAAAACGGTTTGTTTCCTTTATTATTTATTTATTGTTATTTATCTGTTTCTCCTCTGCTTTGCACTTTGCACTGCTCCCCCCTCCATGCACTTTTCCCCTCCCCCCCTCCCATGCACTTAGGCGTTCTCAATGTCACTGGGCCTAGTAAGATCGCTGTTTTGTTCTCCCCTGTTCCCCTCCCTTGCCTTGTCACGCTTTGAAACACTTGTGTACGAGCGCGATAGAAATAAAATATCAATATCAATACACCACCACGGTGGATTCCCTGGTGAAAGCTGCCACCACCTTGTAATGGGTATGGGCCTTGAGGTCATCCCAACGCTTCCGTACTGTGGTCTCCATGCGGTCTGCCTCCCCCCCATTGATGGCAGCCGTCATGCCACCCCAGATCTTCGGCCTTGCGTCGTTGCCCAGCAGTGTTGCCCAGGACCCAATCCACCAAGATGACAAGTTTGGAGGTAGTGAAGTTGGCAGCCCTCTGCCTTGTGTGGAGGTGCTGCACTCCTCAGAGGATGTAGATGGGGCAGACATGGCACCCCTGAGGCAGGTATGGCTTTCCTAGGTAGGTGCTATGGTGGTGTTTCACAGGTGGAAGTCCCAAGTACAGATGGGCTGGTCACAGGCCCAACACAGGAGTACAGGCAAAGGTGGGACAGCTGGCACTCCAAGACAGTGCTGACACAAGGAGTCACTCACACTCGACCAGGCAGCAGCAGATTAGGAGAAAGTGAGGTAAAGTAGGGCGGTAGGAGGCAAGAACAGCAGTTTTCGGCAGGAGGAACTGTTGTGTGTGCCTCGCATTTGCAGCAGCTGATAACAGAGTAAAGACCCCCAATGCGTAAATTATGTCCTACACACGGAGACGCAGCATAACTACATGGCTAAGGCAATGACGATGTAATATAAGGCGCCCGACACGCATCTTTGAATGTGCGCGTGAAGGTACGATCTGGACAAGTATCGCTTTCTTATTTGGAAATGCTATGCAAGCCGTTTCCTTCAGGTAAGGCGTACCACATTTTGCTTTTTGGGGGGTAGCCTCTGCGCATACATGCATAGATCTTTTCCGTTTTTGAGGCCTACGGTGTGTTGCGTATGCATTTTTTGAGTCTCCCGGTGCCTCTGCGTATCGCACACAGCATTTCTTTGCATTTTGGAAGCTTTCTGCTAATGTGTATGCATTTATTGAGCTTAGGGGTTCTTCTGTGTATCAAATACTGTATTTTATGACTTTGAGGGACATTGGCGCTTTGCTGGACCACACATCTACATTGCACATCACATAGACTGTTCCCTTCCTCATTTTGCCCAGAACAATTTCTTGATGTGCTTTCCATTTATCCTTTGATCCTGAAATATGAGTGGAAAGGCCCGAGAGGGAAAGGGAGCAGACAGGGTCGGGGATGTGATGAGGACACTTCTGACCCACCCCCAGGGGGTCAGGGATGTGATGCGGATAGATCTGCCCCAACCCCAGGAGGACGTGGCGGGCCCCAATCCACAGGTTACCCAGCACTCTGGCCGCCAACGTGGTCACAGCCTGACAAGTGCAGCACCACCATCTAAGGCCCATTGGACCAAGGAGGGACACCCTGCAGAGCAGGAAGAGGCTCCACCCCAAGGCATGGCACAGAATACTGGTCCGCAGAGCAAGAGGTGCTTTACTGATGAAGAGATCCAGATCCTCATTGACTACCTGACTGATCACTATCATGAGATGTGCCAGAATGCAGGGAGCACCCATACACTGCACAATGAAGGGTGCATTGGCAGCAGGTCACGAACAAGATCAACACCTTAGGTGTGGAGATGAGCACTGCTGGACAGGTTGTGAAGTGGTGGAATGATCTCACACGTAGGACCAAGCAGAAGCTCAGTGTCAGCCTGCTCTCTGCACAGACCACTGGAGGGGGGCCACCAGAGGAGGAGCAGCTGACACTGCATGAAGAGGCCATGAGCCAATTCATCACCCTTGAGCAGGTGCAAGGCGTGGGAGGCCTGGAGAACTATGAGGACACATCTGGTGAGTGGCATTTATTGTACATCGTATGTTGTGCCAATCATGCATGAGCCACCATATATGTGTAGTGGTACATCTGGCTGCAGTTGTATAACATCCTTGGGGCTGCATGTTTGCAGATGTTTAGACTAATGGGAGTACCCTGTGTGGTGGACATGTTTGCCACATGTCTGTGTAACAGTACACATCACCCACAGGGTACACCTCTGTTTCATGGGCAGGAAATGACAAGCCTACAAATACTGTTGTTTGCTACATTCCTGCGGCGTGTCACTTTGAACGGCTCAACAGGTACATGCAATAGATATTGACCAATCACATCATTTCATGCTGAATTGCATGTTCAAATTGTCACCTGCTCCTACGGGATGCCTTCTCCTGATGCATATGGTAGTTTTTCAAGCATAACAATCAAATAGAAGCACCTGGCTGACGTTAAAGGCCTGTATGTGTCCGTCAGCTGATACTTGACAGGCACATGCTTTGTCACTACCATCATTGTGCTGTAAAGTTGCACGGACATTGGCCTGTCTGTGTACTTGATACATGCATATTTGTCCATACTCATGTCATCTGTTTGATAAGGTAACACATGCCAGCTATATCGCCCATTCAGATGTGGCATGATGGCACTGTTGCTCTTTGTGTAGTGTGATTATTATTTGAGACAGTGCCGGTTCGTAGTTCGAACATGCACCGTCATGAACAATGACACATCACTGTTGAATGATGTTCATAGACAGGGACTGCTTCACAAACGAGAACACCTATACCAGAGGCATCACTGTAGGGATTGAATGTTGCACCTACATGCTACTCTTGGACCTTGTATGACCTTCATCACTATGTCCAACAAAGGTGTCTCAGGATATGTTGTATGGACTCCACATTTGCACATACACAGCCTCCCCACCAGCATGGGCGAGAGCGTGAGAAAAGGGCAGAGCCATGCTACTGTCATACTGTCATGCGTATGGCACGCAGCTCCCACCCAAGCCTCACTCGTCTGCCTCCCTCTCATCCTCTCTCATTCATGGCTGCCCATCTGCTATACAGGCATGGCGTACTGCTAGCAATCTCTGCCTCAATGCCTGTAAGACAAAGAATCTTCTCATTGGGACCCCTGCTCCCTCTTTCCCTCCCACACTCTGGCCGCACTTCATGGGCCCACTCCCCTCACCCTCTTGGGAGTCAATAAATCTTGGTGTCATCTTTGAATCCTCTCTCATTCTCTCTTCACATCACAGACCTTGCCCAGAAGGCCCACCTTCAGCTGCATTTTGCCTTACCTCGCCTTCCCCAGAACCTCAAAGTCACCAGAGGCTGGACTACTGCAACAGCCTCTTCCTCTAGCTGCCGAATTCGCTTTCCGCCCCATTTAACTAATCCAGGACAGAACTGCAAGACTTTTCCTTGGCTGCATCTCTCCAGCTATAAAATCTCTCAACAGGCTTCAGGTTGCGGCGAGGATCTAGGTCAAAACCCTCAGCATCATCTACAAGGTTTTCTGGGGTTTGGGGCACCTCTACATCCAACTCTCTCTCTGCCTAATTGCCTCCCTGCTAGAGCCCTTCGGTCATCTACCTGTGACTCTCTGCAGATCAGACGCTTTACTAATCAGAGAGTGGTGAGTAGATATCCCTCCTCCACATGTGCCTCCCTTGAACGGCCTCCCTGCCCCTCTCAGACTTCTGCCTGATTCCATTAAGTTCCAGAAGCTTCCCAGGACCTTCCTATTCTCTTCTTACTTTGCTCTCCCATTCCCCTGCTAATGTCCCTGTCTGCCTCTTGACTGGCTGCCTGGTTCCTTCAGAGTCTTACAGGGCACCAGGCCCCCCCTACTCCAGTCTACCCTTGCACTTGGCCTCCCCTGACGTCCCCCCTTGTGGTCCCCTCCACACGCACTGCTCAGGGTGGGCCTGCACACTTGATGGCCCTTACATCCCTCTACCTCGCAGTTGGCTCAAGGACCTTCCTTACCCTGCACTCTCTGCTTTCACTGGATCTGTCCATCTGGCCTCCCCTGGCACTCACTTTTTCACACAGGCCCTTCTGTCCTGACTGGCACTCCCCCACCCCTGTACTTCTTTTACTGCACTTGCACAATCCAAATGTCACAAGGCCTAGTACGACTGGTTTGTTTGTTATCCTCCCTGTTCCCCCACCCTCTTGTCTTGTTGTAGCTCGAAACACATTGGGTTTAGGCACATTGTGAATATCCAATAACAATCATGCTGGCCTGCAGTCACTGAATGCATGTTTTGGTGGGGTGCAAGGGTACTTGTTACAGTGGAGTGGTGCTTTTGTATTAGATAGTGTGTCCAGCATGTCACACTCGTCGTCGATGCATAGGTCAAACTTCCCAGTCTACTATTTGTATCACTATTGGCGGAGTGCTGGTGCAAGGGGACAAGTTGTGAGGCCACACAGGGCATGAACAAATATGGTGCTCAACATTTACCCATGATGTGCAGTAGCAGTTGCCATTGTTTAAGATGGCAGTGGCCGTTGCATGACAGTGTCACACAGAATGACCGTCAATTACTGTTGTGCACTCAGTCATGGCCAGTCAATGACTGACATATCATAGGTCTATGTCATGTACATGCCACTGTCATCACACACAATGTCAATTTACAATGCATATTCCTGACTTCCGTTAGGCATACATTAGGGGAGTCACGCCGCGTGGAGACCCACACAGGGTGCAGAGAGACCTTGTGTCATCATTGATGTGACACAGCAGACGGTAACAGTCAGATGTGTGGTCAATTGTCTGACAGACACAGGGAGACCAAGACTGAGAGGGTGTGATTTAGAAAGCACACGCATCTATGCTGCACACATATCACAGCATTCAGTGTACACAGAGTATGCTCTGCATCTGTCATGTTTGGTGGATGGAATGGATGTCAATGGTGATGGAATGCATGTATGCCGTGTCTCAATGCATCCACGCTAGCACTTATCCAAGGATGTTACTTTTTGCCATCTCAGGCATGCAGCACCCGTAGTGATGGTGGAAAATGGTAGCACATTCTAGATATGTGTATTGACCGGATATGGTTCTCCAGTTCTCTGTTCAAATCATGAATTGTGTGTCATGTGCTGACTGTGGTAGCATCTGTCGATTTGGGTGACTGACTAATGCCATGTAATGTCCTTCTGCATTACGAGGACCCATCTGCAGTACTTGCCTCTGGTATGTGTGCTGACATGACAGTTGCATGGCCCATCAGTTAATGTGTATTCCATTTTTTTATGTCAATGTGTCCACTGACGACATTGACAGGACCGAGAGGGGGGGCCCTTGTTAGCAAAAGCCATACATCCATGGCTCACAGCTCATAGTGTGGGAATTCACAATGCCAGATGCTTGCATGTCCTGCCATTTTGTGTCTGTGTTGACTTTGATGCACTTGCGCATTTGTGTCTGGAGGCACATGACTCAAGATGTCTTTCTCTGTCCATGTGCAGGTGAGGCTGCACCAGATGCAGAAGAGGAGCAACAACAGTTGGTGGTACGCCAGACCCCCAGTGGAGGTCATGGTGTCATACGCCATGAGAACCCACTCGTGTTCCAGGCCATCATCAGTCGTGCTGTGGCCTCTTTGGATTCTTCGGACTCAGCTGATTTGGATGCTGAACCACATGTGTATGCCCCTTTTTGGGGGGGATTGCCACCCTTCTACTCCCCCTGCCCATTGTTTCCTACAGGGCCCTTCAGGTGTACTCCTTATCCCCACTACTCTTTGACCTGTGCAACTGACCACTCCACTCCCTTATCCGCTCACATGGCCTGCCCTGCTCTGTCACGCTTCACATGTAACTCACACACGCCCATTGTCGGGTTACTCATCATCAGTTGCTCCGCTTCATGGCGTAGCCTCTGGTGACACAGTTCTGGGCATTTGTGTACGTTGACTCCACAGGACAGATTTGTCATAGTTGCGGCATGTAGGGATGTACAGATATGCACATGTGTACCGCTAATGGACTGCTCCTGTGTTACCCAATCAGGTCACTTGTTGTACATTGTTTGTTTCTGTATGTTCTCTACACCAGGATGTATGGCATGATTTTGTGTTTACATTACTTGTTCATTTTAGCCGGCACTATGAGTGACTGCACGGTATGTGTGTACATTGTGGGCCCATGCATGTGTTGCAGGGTCGACTCTCCACAGCTTGTCTTCATCTGTTGTCCCTCTGGGAGTTGCCAGTGCATCCTGGGATCCATGCACACTTACTGGGATGGTCTCACACAGGTCCATTTACAGTGGTGTCCAACAGAGGGGTTTGTTGGTTGTGCAGGGTATGGGTATGTGGTTGTAGGCACTTGTTTGCTGGGATGTTGCATAGCTGAGTCTCGTTCTGCTTTGCATGCCATGGTGGGTTATGCATGTTGTTTCTTTGATGTAGAGCTGCTGATTGACCTTTCACAGGTGGCCATTCATTGCCAGTCTGCCCTTGTCCATCGGCCAATTTTGTCCTTCATCGCCCACTATATGTGGTACCTGTCCATCTATGTGTTTTCCACGCTTTCTGACCAGGCTGCTTCTTCCACAAGTGTTCATGTCTCCGTCTTCCTCTCTTGGGCAACGTCTCTCTGCCCTCACCCACTGTTATTTCAGACATATCCACCACATCTCCCCACCAGCCAGTCTCCTTGCACCGCTTTGCACCTATCTCTCTCTCTCTCTCTCCACTCCACTGCTAGGCAATCGTCATTTTCTGTCCTGTCTCCCTCTTGTACTCTGTAATCCTTCGTTACTGTTTGCTCCATGCCTATTTCCTTGTTCCATACAGGAGTTGTCATGGCTGTCCAGTATCTTTATGTTGATGCAATACATGTCTTTGCAAGTTCCAAATGTTTTTTTCAGGTGGGATGCAGTGGATGCGAGCCAGGTGGGTACCCTGTGCAGGTAAGTGAAAGGCACTCAGGTTGGCACTTGTGTTATCGTCGGTGGCAAAGAGTCTGGCACTGTGTGGGGTTGTTTTTCTTTTACTTGTATTGAGGTGAGCGGGTCCAGCTTCATGGGTGCATATGACACATGGTGATGGTAGGCTGGTGTGTCTGTGCATGCTGTTTTATCAAGACTATCAGCGTGGCACTGGTTGCGGGGTGATTGTTGTGTGGGAGGCTGTCACTGTAGGGCCTTTGTTGGTGAGTTGTCATGAGGGTGGCAGGTCTGGCTGTATGTGTGCTGGGACACATGGTGATGGGAGTGATAGGGAGTGTTTCCTTGCAGTTTTCACATGTGTCCTGCCTGCCACTTGACATCCCATTCAATGAATTTTGACTAGTCATGTCAACCCACGCAGGCAGTCCATTCTTGGTTCTTCTTCCCCTTCTGGGGGTACTGTCCTGAGACAATTCCACATGCAGCACATCATTGCTGTCCATTTGGGGGATGCCATGTTCACCACAGAAACCAGGCACACACCACTGGCCAGGGGTTGTTGTTTGCCACGGTTTTAGCTTGAATATTAGCTTGCATCACATTCAGACAGGATTGGGAATGGTAGCCAGTGCCACATTTAGATATAATTGTAAATATTAGCTTGCACCACATCTAGACAGGATTGGTAATGGTAGCCAGAGCCACATTTAGATATAATTGTGACTATTGGTTTGCGTTGTTTCTAGACAGGATTGTGAATGTAAGCCAGTGCCACATTTAGATATAATTGTGAATATTAGCTTGCGTCACATCTAGACAGCATTGTGAATGTTAGCCAGTGCCACATTTAGATATAATTGTGAGTACTAGCTTGCACCGCATCTAGATAGGATTGGAAATGGTAGCCAGTGCCATATTTGGATATAATTGTGAATATTAGCTTGCGTCACATCTAGACATCATTGTGAATATTAGCCAGTGCCACATTTAGATATAATTGTGAATATTAGCTTGCGTCACTTCTAGACAGGATTGTGAATGTTAGCCAGTGCCACATTTAGATATGATTGTATTGTGAATATAATCTTGCACCACATCTATACAGGATTGTGAATATTAGACAGTGCCGCATCTAGATTGAAATGTGGAGATATTTCAGGTGCCACATCTAGAAAGAATTTGGAACTTAGCATGTATCACATCTAGATAGCGAGGCCACTAACAAAACCACTAACAATCTCACCCTTCTGCGTACACCTCTCAAACTCTTACCAAACACAACCACACCCTTAAAGCACATCAGAACGCACAATCCTCACTACACTGCAACAACAAAAGAAATCACACATAGCTACGCACAACAGAACATGACAGCTACCAAACGAAAAGCACACCTTAGCTCAGCTAACAGTGCTAACTGAACTGAAGCTGCCAACAGGACATCACTGCTCTCTTGCACTTTTTCTGTTCGGTCCTACTAACTCACCCCACCCCCTTTCCTTTTCAGATCCACCAGAGCTCCAGGGGACCACTCCTGTGGTGATAGTGTGCAGTACAAATATCCTTTAACATTAACATGGTGAACATCTACCGTGCACAGTTTGTTTGTTTGTTTGTTTATTTATTTATTTATAATGCAAGCCAGACCCGTGGGTATTAGGGCGCAGAAAGCATAAAGATGGTTGTTCAGTTTAGGTTACATTGCTGTAAAAGTATATGTCATTTAGAGTTAAATTACATTACATTACAATACATTGGATTACAATGATGTATGGTATCATACAATTTAAACATATTATGTCAGGAAACATCAAGAACATTTATATACAATAAGTACAGACAGTGGCAGGTGATGTAAGCAGAATATGGTAAAATGTTGTGTTCCTTAATCCAGTGGATGAGGTTGGATCTAAAGCGTAGGTAGGGTAAGTCTTCCCTTAAGTTAGGTGGGAGTGAGTTCCAGTTTTGGGTGGCTTTGAACGGGAAGCTACTTCCACCCGCCTTTATGCGTTTGAATCCGGGCACTAGTAGAAGGTTAGCAGTAGCTGTGCTCGAGGGGCGGTTAGAGGATTGTCTTGAGAATCTGGTAGTGAGGTATTGTGGGGCGGCCTGGTGTAGGCATTTGTGTGTCAGGGAAGCTGTTTTGAGGAAAATGTTGTCTTTTATGGAGAGCCAGTTGATGGACCTTCTAAGGTCGGATTTGTGGGCTTTCTTGGGAATATTTAGGGCTGCTCTCAGGGCATTATTTTGTAAGATCCGGATCTTGTTGGTGATGTATTTGTTACTCCCTACATATAAGGCATTACAATAATCCAGTTTGGATAATACAAGGGCTCTTGCTAAAGTAATGCACTTATTAGTTGAAAGGAAGGGCTTAGCTGCTCTGATTAGCTTGCAGGTATAAGCAGTAGCTGAAGCCATGGAGTTTACTTGTTTTTTGAAGGTGAGAGTAGAATCTAAATAGAATCCAAGAGTTTTGACTTCCTTGGCTACTGTGATGTTGTTATTGTCTATTATGAAATTAGAGTAGGTGTGGCCCAGTTTGTTGAGGTTGGCCGTGGTACCGACAATGAGGACTTCCGTTTTGTCATCATTCAGGCATAGACCATGAGATGCAATCCATGCCTGGATAATGAGGTACACTCTATTCACAAAGGCCAAATCCTTGTTGTAATCTCCCGTCAGCGGGATGAGGATCTGTGTATCATCCGCATAGTTGGTGTAGGTGATACCCAGGCCATCTAGATCATCAAAAAGGGGCTTTGTAAAGATGTTGTACAGAGTAGGCGAAACGCAAGAGCCCTGGGGCACACCACAGGTAATAGGTATCGGGTCGGCAGCTGCGGAGGGTGAGAAAACCTGCATAGTTCGAATTGTCGAGGAAGGATTAAATCCATCCTATGGCTTCTTGTGAGAAGTGAGTGGCAGAATCTAAGTGGTAGCAGAGCGTCTTCTGGTTAACCAGGTCGAACGCCGCTGAGAGGTCAAGTAACAGTAGTAGTGCTGTTTTACCATTGTCTCTAAGGGTGTCTATTTGTGCTTTAAGGTCGATCAGCGCAGTTTCCGTTCCATGTTGAGGTATAAAGCCTGACTGGCGTACTCCTAGAAGCTGGTTGCATTCCAGATATTGTTGGATTTGGAGGTACGCCACCTTGTCTAGAATTTTCAGCAGGAACGAAACTGTAGTAATGGAACGATAGTTGGTGGGTATGGACGGTTCAAGTGTTTGTTTTTTTAGAAGTGGGAGGACCCATGACTGTTTTAGATTGTTAGGAATGGTGCCAGTGGAAAATGAGGCATTTATAAGCTTGGTAATGAAAGGGGAGAGGTCCCCTGCAGCATCTTTTATAATTTGTGCAGACAAGGGTCGCTGTGGCAGCTGGACGGTTTGAGAGTTAAGATTACTTTTTCAACTTCTAAGGTGGATACTTTCTTGAAGTTGAAAAGAGGTGTTGGTAGTGTTGGAGGGGCGGGAGGTGGGAGGTTCAGGGGCAGAGGAGCAGTGATTTTATTGGGATTAGAACCAAGGAGGAGAGATTCTTTTTTATTGTTAATCTTCACCTGGAGGGTCGTTATCTTTTTAGCTAGGGCACTCTGGATGGTAGTGCACCAGTTTTTGTCCTTAAGGCAGGTGTCTAGGGCTTGGATGGGCGTTTCTATTTCTTTGAGAATAGTGAACAGTTCTTTTGTATTTGAGTTGGTTTGGGTGATGCGCAGGTTGTAGGATTCTTGTTTGGCAAGGATTATTTCTTTTTTGTACAGTGAGGCTAGTTTAATGAGGTTATTTTTGTTTGTATCGGACGGATGTAGTCTCCATATTTGTTCGCATTTGCGTTTCTCTAGTCTAATGGCTTTTAGGTGAGGAGAGAACCATGTATTCACATGTTTTTTCTGTTTGTACTTCTAATTATCAAAGGTGCTATTGTGTCTAGAGCAGATAGCATTACTTTATTGTACTCTTCAACCAAGGTGAATGGGTCTGTGAGGGCAGGAAGAGAGTTCAAGGTAGCAAGAATCAATGGAATGAGTTTGTCGGCTGTAATGTTCTTTTTCATTCTAGTGGGAATGACAGGAGCTATGCTGTCAGCATGTCCGGGAGCTGTGGCTTCTAAGGAGAAGGAGATCAGATGGTGGTCGAACCAGGGCAGAGGTTTTATAGAGGTGATAGATGTCTGGCAATTGTGCCCCACTATCCAATTAAGGGTTCTACCTTTGGTGTGGGTGGCGCCAGTTACCTTTTGGGTAAACCCTAATTCCTCGATGGAATCGTTAATCTGCGTAGCGTTAGGATCCGATGGGTCTTTGAAGCCAAGATTGAGGTCTCCTAGGAGAAGGCATGGTGAGGCATTTTAAGGTTATTAGACAGGATATATGTAAGATCTTATTCAAAAGAACCTAGCGGACCCGGCGGTCTGTAAATGAGGTGGATAGATATGGTCTGGGTGTCCGAGATGGTCAGTTTGGCGGTCAGGGATTCACATGAGACTACATATAGTGGAGAGATGAGTCTCAGTGCTAGGCTAGTTTTAGCAACTATGGCAAGGCCGCCGCCTCGGGAGGTGGTGCGGTTTATTCTCCAGAGGGTGTAGTCCTCAGGGATGGCTAACATAATTGCTGAGCCAGCTGCTGAATGAAGCCAGGATTTGGTGATAGCGAGGAGGTCAATTATTTCTGTTAGTCATAGATCGGCTATTTCTGTGGCATGTGTCACCATAGACCGGGCATTTATTAAGGCTCCTCTTATACCGGTCTGTGTGGTCTCCATAGTTAGTGCTAGGGTGTTGTGGTGGTGTCTTGGGTGGGTAGTAGGGTCTCGAGTGAGTCGGCTGTTGAGCTGGAGTGGATGCTGGGTGTTAGTTGTTTTGTGAGAGGGGGTTTTGGTGATAGGCTGTACACCGGCAGATGTTTTGCAGCCTGTTGACAGCTGTTCAGTGCATCTCACCGCTCCCTTCAGTTCCATGCACATTTGGCCCCATTCAATCCAGTCCCTGTGAAGTCTGCCTTCCCTTCCTCTTTCCTGTTGCCTGCTCCCATTTGTGTGGCAGATTCCTTGGCCTCTGTTTCTCATTCCTTTCTCATGTCTGCTTGTCTCTTTCATGCCAGTTGCCTCTGTGCCCTGCCTTACTCTATGACTACTGCCTCTGTGAACAGCTGCCTTCTTCCGGATCTTATCTTCTGTGTAATTGGTGATATTTTTGCATCACGTTGTCCTGGTCTTTACATCATAGGCTCCCCTGCCAGTGTTTATTGCACTGTCCCGCTGCCATGTTAATCAGAGGATGCCATATCGTGGCATTGGGAGTACTTCCAAGGTGATCCTGGGTTTCCAACCTCTGAGTGGTCTCTTTTTGGGAGTCCTTTCAGTGTCATTCTGAATGTGGCTGGATCAGAGTGTTCACAATGTCCCATCACCATGAGAAAGGGTAAGTGTTACCTGGCCCTTCACTGCATGGCACTCTGTCGGGCAGGCAGTGTAGGTGATGTGGGTGGGTAAGGTGTCACAGTGTGGGGTGTTCATAGTACATTGGCGTGAGGTGGGCGGATCTGGCTGCATGGGGGTAGGGACACATGGTGATAGGTGGCTGGCGATTTCTTGTTCGCATTTGTTGCATGGCACTCAGGGGGAGACATAGTGCTGTGTAATTGGGTTCATGGATGTGTTGCCTGCCCTGACTTTGTGTTGTTTTTCCTCTACAGAGGCATTCTGCAGGGGAAGATGTTTGCTGTGATTGATGGGGACATTGCTGTTGTATGCATGTACGGAACACGGCATCAGAGTTGGGTGATTTCCAGGCCTACAGAGGGGGACATCCATGGATTCCAGGCTCCGGATGGTGCAGGCTCACATGGGATAAGGTATGAGGTGAGATGTGCATCTTTCTTGCAGTGCACATGCATTTTTCTAAATCTGCATGACGATCTTGATGTAACTGTGTATTGTGAGCTTATTTGTCGGGGAATGGGTTGGCCACTCGACTTGTATATTGTTGTGAAACACAAATAGGGGGTCCATGGCAGTCTTCACATGTCTTTGTTTATCATTTCCATTTTGTACTATGCCTTCCTACTTGTGGTTTCATGTATGTAGTTTGGTGTCTACGTGCAGAATAGTTGTTGGTGTCCATGTGATGGTGGTCGGGGGCATTCCTGCTTGTGCTGTGTGCTTTTGGATGTACTACATGAACCCTGTTGTTTCCAGTTGCTATGACTGTGTTGGTGATTTGTGCACATTAACACAGATTAAGGGTGTATCGACCACTTTTGCTCCCTTACAGATTGGCAAATACTCACTGGAAATTAAAATATGGAGTACACAGTATGAAAAAGACAAGTGGAATCTTGTGCCCCTGCTTTCACACTCACAGCGACATGGATAGGTTTGGCCCAGTAATGCACGAAGTACCACAGGAAGACAATAGTATTTTGACTGCATGATTGGAAGAAGTATACATGTAGCTTCTGATGGACATGAATAACTAGGTGCTAAGAAATGAATGTTACCAAGTGAATGCAGTTTTTCAGTAACAACATATTTTTACTTGCTTATTAATTTCTCTCATTTGAGAATTGGATTTACATTTTGAATGACTCCGAAATAATTTTACTGCAAACTTTTAAAAATAGGGGGTACAATACTCCCACTTACAAATCTTATCTGGGGCACTGTTTGTGCATACTGTTTTATGTGTAATGGACCCACACAATTTGACTCTCCCAGACACACATTCTCAGGGTGTTGTTATGGGCACGGAGGATAGGCCCAATTCAACATTGAATGGTACATTAGATGTGGGCTTGCTGTGTGTGCTCCTCAGAGGCAAGTTTTTATGTGAAGTATTCTTGCAACAGCTAGGTGCATGCAGCCTCGCCACATGCCATTTGGCCAACCAAGGGCAAGGGTGGTGCCTGTGAGTGCGGTTGGTGTCCCCCCTGCATTTCCAATGGTATGCCATGCATGTGGCGACATTGTACCATACACATGCTGCCACTAGGATTTTACATACTATTGGGGGTGCATATAGCAATACCCCACCAGAGTGGTCAAGGGAGCGGAGCCGTGACTATGGCCCTAGTGGCAACATGTGCTGTATTGTATCTCACCTCAGCTGGTGTTGTAGGATTCCGGACTGATGTTATCATGAATGGTGAGAGTGGGTAGGCACTGTCCCCTGAAAATGTGTACATGGTTATTATTGCCAGGGTCGGTTGTTCAGTGTGTCACGTGCATGCATGTGCGTAACAGTTCATACTCACTGATGAGCCATGCGAAAACCATGTTTTCCAGCCACCAGGGCTCGGTGCAGTGGTAACTGCTGGAAGATGTAGTAATCCAGTGTGCTGCCTGGAGATATGGCATACACTTGCATGATAATTGCATTAGCATCACACACTACCTACACGTTAACAGAGTGCCAGTGCTTTAGATTCCCACCAACTATTGCAGTGGTTCGCTGGAAGGAACCAGTTGCAAAGAAATTCAGTGCAGTCAACACTTTTTCTAGGGGGGGTAAGAGCCTGGGAGCAGTAAGATGATGCTAAGTCATTTTCCCACTCACTGACATTGTCTAGGATTACATGGGGGTAATCTGTACCCAGCATATACCTGGGCATCCTCCTCCTCCAACCGTGCCAGTGCACGATAGCTCCTGCTATTGCTGGGTTCATCATGGCTGTAGACGTTAGTTTAGTGTGCATCAGGGGAGTTGCTAGGGGGTGGCTAAGGGAGCTATAGCCCCTGATCTTTTGGTTGTAGCCCCGGATAGAATCTCAGGAGCTAAAGCCAAAAGACTAGCTAGTCCCAAATCCCGACAGTTCCAACATCTTCTTAGCCCCGGGTCTTTTCCAGACCTAGCAACTCCCCTGGTGTGCATTGCCAGCTTTATATGCATTGGATCCTATGCGCATTGAAGTTTACTCCTGCTATCATGTGGTGGATTGATCACAGGGTTTACGTGTGTACCTTTTCCCGACACAAGGTTGCGCATTGTAATCCATGAATACGTTTGGGTTTACGTGGGAATGGGTGTGCATTTGCTCATCCGTGGATCGTCCATCGACATGCCCACATATAGCCTTGTTCTTCCTCATTCTGCATGTTCCGCCCCCTATTTGGGTCTCTGCGTAGGCCCGGACCACAGTCTGCTAGGAGTCTCGCACAAGGTGCTCAACCGCTCGCCGAGACTTTCCGAGCCTGCGTAAACTCCCTGCAAGTCCTGAAAAAGTCCTGCATAGTTGATTCCATGAATCGACAAACAGGGTTTTGCGCGCAGGATGGCACGCAAAGTCCTGATTTTCCCACAATACATTCCATGAATCAGGGCCATAATCGGTAGCAATAAGCACAAGAGCAGAGAAGACAGTTTTATGAGACCCGAGAGCCATAAAGGCCCGCTTAAAGGTCGTTATAACAGAGATAAAAACACATTTTATTTCAAAATGACGAAAATGATATCTCGTCTACAAAAACAACGACGACTCTTTTTTAAACTGTTTTGCCGTACTAAACAAAATGTACAATCACCGACAATTCATCAGCTCTCTTTTATTCATATCTTTGCTACCTTGGCAGTGAGTGCCGCCTAGTGGACATTGGTAGAGTTGCAATATAGTTTTAAAAAAAGGTGCTGTGCTTGGTAAATTCGTTTCGGTAACAGAACCTAAATTATAACCTTACTTACTACCTAGCATATTACCATTCTAATCCAGCCTCTCCCGGTTATAATGACTATATCCTTAACTTTTTTGACGATATTTAATCTGTGCCCTATTATTAAAACAAGCCCAATGAAAAGACAAGTGAGCAGAAAGAGAAGAGGGGGGCTTTAAGCCTCACCTGCTGTCAGGCATGCTGGGGAAAGAGACACCTAGAATTCTGTACAAACGAGCCCCAAACAGGAAAGAGGGGGGTAATAATTATAACAGGGTTTTGTTTTTTTACACTGGCACTAGTATTAACAAAGCAATAAAATAATGCTAACAAATGAAGGGAGGAAGCACGCACTAACAATTCTCTTAAGTTTAAGGTTCAAATGATGTGTGCATCTTGAAACACTTGTGTATAGGCGCGTTATAAATGCCATATCATATCATATCACTAGGAAGAGCAGGGGGTCCTCGAGTAAAGAGGGCAGAAACACGTTCCAAGTGAATGCAACTATTTTAGTTATACACATGCTTCAAGTTTTCACATGCTTTAGAAAAAACGTTTTCTTTTGAAGTCTAAAGACACAAAAGAGTGAAGCAACAAATATGTTCATTAAATTCAGTCATCAAAAAATGACGAAAGAAATGGGGCCAGCGACTAAATTGGTGAGCTTGGAACCAGAATATCTGGGTTTTAGGCTAGGCTTTCAATTAATCAAAGATTGGTATCCTGTTTGCAGGTGCACACCTCTCATCTCACACGCTTTTGGCGGGTGTCACCCACTATGTCATCTGTTCACTCACCTTCCAAACCGCTTCTACGCCCATAAACTTCAATAGGCTCTCACACAACAAAAACAAAATGGTCTCTTACCACCCATACTGTGGAGACTAAGGGTTGGGAGCTATGTGAGCAGCCAGCCTTCCCTTGGATAGCCGTCCCACGGGGCACACCTGATGGGAATGCCACTTTTCCCCTAGAGGTCCCAGCCATGCCAGTACCAAAATGACGCCATGTTTGCTGCTCTGTCCTCAGCCCTCGCCTCCTCTGGCACATGTAAACCTTGTTGAACTGGCTCACATACCCTGCCAGAGCCCGCTGCCTCTCAACAACCTCCTCAGACCCGATACGACGCCGGCACCAGGCACCTGCCTGGTTTCACACCTAGTTGTCGCGCCTATTCGGCCTGCATCCTTCCCCAGCGCACCGACTCATCCACTCTTTGCCTCAGCACACCTAATTCGTTAGGCTGAGTAGTGTGGGCTCGCTTTGCTCCTCTTACCAGATCCCTACCTAAATAATAAATCACAGACCAATTATGCTTATGGAAAAGTTGTAGGCCGTAGGCATTTTATTTTCTTACAGAAAATACAAAACAACAAAAATCAATACACTGCCATATGCTTTTGGGCACCTTGTGTCCAGTCCCGAAGTTGCCCAAGGCTCCTCCCGAGTCCTTGTTATCCCTGGGCCTTCGTTCCTGGGCACATGCCGCCTACGACATGCTTTGGACCGTGTACCAAAAGAGTACTCGGCGTTCCCACTTCTGCCTGCTCCTTCTTTCTGGACCGTGTACCGAAAGAGTACATGGCGTTCCGGCTCCTGCCTGCTCCCTTCTTCTTCCGTTATTCTTGTAGGGTGGGTTGGGTGGCAAACGTTTTTCCTTCCCCTTATCCAGGCACTAAGAGCCTACCCGAGAGAGGTGAGCTCTTTAACTGGTTTGTGCCGCCTCTCCTTTTGCTGGCTTACTTATACACCCCAGGCCTTTTGTTCCTTCTTGGGGGCCGGGTTTCCTCCCTGGACCCTTGCTGTTATATTTCGCACCTTCCAGAGGAGCTGCTTCCTGCCCTTTCCTGGGCTTTTGTTTCTTGTGGCGCCGTTCGGACGCCCCTCCCTACGCTTTCGTGCCGTTTCCCCCCACCCCGCGCCTAAACTCCCAGGCCCTCCATCGTCCCGCATTTCATGCGGCCCGGGGCCTGGGGCATAGGCTGAGTAGTGTGGGCTCGCTTTGCTCCTCTTACCAGATCCCTACCTAAATAATAAATCACAGACCAATTATGTTTATGGAAAAGTTGTAGGCCAAAGGCATTTTATTTTCTTACAGAAAATACAAAACAACAAAAATCCATACACTGCCATATGCTTTTGGGCACCTTGTGTCCAGTCCCGACGTTGCCCAAGGCTCCTCCTGAGTCCTTGTTATCCCTGGGCCTTCGTTCCTGGGCACATGCCACCACACCTGAGCGGGTGTTATTCGCGCCCGTTCAGGTCCCCCCCAAAAGCACCCTACCTACAACCCCGTTCCTGGAGTGCCCTAAAAATGTTGTCGGAAAAAAAACCCATCCCCTTCCTTGATAGGTGTACCCCATCCTGGTGAAACATGTCCAGATTGTTCTGGTGTAGTCCATGTTTTATGAAGTGTAGCCCTGTGCTCTTACAGTACTTTTCTACTGATTTACTTAGTTTCTTTCTGGCTATTTCGATTGCGTTCCTCCTCTGTGCCCCATACCAGACCCTTCTTGGTATTATTTCTGACATGAAAATCTCGGTTTCCACCAACTGCGGGCTATGCTATGCAGCGACTCGCAAATGTTCCTCTGTAATTTACCCCTATTTGTGCTCACCAGGTCGTTCCCTCCGAGGTGTATAACCAGGTACTCGGACGGGGGGGGGGTCCCTGAAACCTATCAGGTCCGACAGCCTGTCGTGAATGTCCTCCCAGTGCATCCCCGGGAGGACCCACCAGAATGTAATTGTGTTTTTGAAATGTAGTCCTTGCTACACTTCTTCCAGCCACCTGCCTGCCCGGTTCACGAAAGAGTGCCCCACTATCCATGCCGATTTGTAGGGTCCAGCCTCTATGGAAACGGGGGAGATAAGTGTTTAAATCAGTTCCTCCCTTATGTATTTTTTAAAACATTGCGACTTCCATCCCCCAATTCTTTTCACTCCCTTTGCTCCCAGGCTCCTCGCCCATGCAGAGGTTGCCACCCCTATCCTGAATGAGTGTGTTCCAAATTCAGCTGGATCCCATCTTGCTTTTGCCACCGCCTGTTTCAATACCGCCTGAAACTGGTACCTGCTGAGTGCGCGGCCGTCCCTATGTATTAATAGCTGCCCGTCGACCTCTGGTCGGAGATCTAGGAATTCTTGAGTGATGCATCTGGGACAGAGGTCCTTCTCTCTGATGCAATTGAGGTCTATTCCTCTCCCCTTCCGCGTTTGGTCTGTTTTAGATTTCTTTAGCATTATAGACATCCCCTTGTTTCCCATACTAATATCCCGCCTTGCCAGGCCGTCTCCTGCCACTGTATTACTGGCTACCAGTTCCCCTACCCTGAAAGCCCCGTTATATGCCAGCGCAAATGCTGCCCTGAACAGCGCGGTTTCGTACGTGCTGCTGCATGTATCTCGTAACACTTTTAACAGAATTATCGACTTCCCAAAGTTCACCGGCCTTCTGTTATCTGGTTTCTTCCCCTCTAATTTAGCCCATCCTCTCATAGCATATTTTATTCTAGCGCTGTCGGTGGGTCCGGTATGCCCGCCACTTGTGTGGTATATGCCACCGCCGCTAGGTGCACCGCCGCCCAGCTTTTCTTTTTCCCTTTGGCAAATGCCCCTTCGAGAAATTCACAAATTTTTTCAGTTGACATTTTTTCCACCTCTTTTACACCTGTTTCCACCAACACATCTTTTACATGCTTTTCGTACTGCTTACCCGTTTTGTACGTTAGGGCGTTCCTGGTCAGTTTGTCAATGACCCGTTCCGTTCTCCGTTCTTCTCCCACTTCTTCAGAGTCGACCTTGTAACCAACCGTGCTTTCCTTTCCAGTGCCTCCAACGGGACCCATGCCTTCCGCGACGTGGGCGTTCTTTCCTTGTCGGCATCCGGTCTCAGCTCCCTGAATTTCTCCCACTGAAAGCGAGAGATTGCATCAGCCACCACGTTTGCTTCCCCAGCGATGTGCCTCGCCCTTATGCATCTATTCATTTTTAGGCTTTCCAGCGTGATTGCCCGCATTAATTCCAACACTATTATGCATGACGCACTTCCTTTATTTAACACGTGCACCACCGCATGTTATCCGACCATACTACCAACTCTTTGTTTCCTAGCTCTTCCCCCCATGCGCATAACGCAACCCATATTGGGAAGACCTCCAGCAGCGTTATGTTTTTTGTCCATTCCGCCACCTGCCATGTTTTTGGCCACTTGCCTGCACACCACTGTTTCCCCAGTATTTCGCCAAAACCAAGGCCACCTGCTGCATCGGTGAACAACACCCTTTTCCCTTCCTCATTTACCGGTGAGCGCCATATCACCGACCCATTGAAGTACTTCAGAAATTCTGCCTACACTTCCAGATCTCTCTTGATTCCACCCCATAGCCTGACTCTGTGGTGCCCCATTGTAGCCCCTCTTGTTTTCAGCTCAATGCTTCTCCGGAACACCCTCCCCTGTGGTATGACTCTTCCTGCGAAGTTCAGCTTTCCTGCCAGCGCTTGCAATTCTCTCACTGTCACTTTGTTTCTTCCTTGTAGTTCCTTTATTGTCTTCAGCAGATCTGTCACCTTGTCATCCGGGATCCGGCACACTCCCCTGCTTGAGTCAATTTCTATTCCTAGGAATTGGATAATCTGCGTTGGGCCCATCATTTTCTCCCCCGCCAGTGGAAGACCCCACTCGCTTGTTATTTCCACAAATTTATCCAAGGTTGCCTTGCATAGCTTTGAACCTTTGGGCCCTACGAATAAAAAGTCGTCCAGCTAATGTACCATCATGGCCTCCCTCATCTCTTCTGTGACTGCCCACTGCAAAAATGAACTTACCCTCTCAAAATATGCACATGAGATGGCGCACCCCATCGGGAGACATTTGTCGATGAAGTATTCCCCCTCCCAATGCATACACAACCATCTTTGAGATCTGCTGTTGACTGGCAACAGCCGGAATGCAGATTTAATGTCTGCTTTCGCCATCCATGCCCCTTTTCCTGCTTTCCTGACCAGTTTTACTGCCTCCTCGAAGTCTGAATATGATACTGTTGCATCGCTCTGGGCGATGCCGTCGTTCACCGAGGCCCCCGGGGGGTAGGATAGGTGGTGTATCAGACTGTATTCCCCTTCATCCTTTTTCGGCACCAGTCCCAGTGGAGAGCATATACATTCTTCAAATGGTAAGGCTGTAAAGGGGCCCTCTACCCTACCCAGTTCTACCTCTTTTCGGATTTTACTGGTCACTATAGCTCTGTTCTCGGTTGCAGACTTCAGGTTTCTAGGAATGTCCTGCACTCCCTGCCCGGTAAACGGGATGTTATAACCTTCTCTAAAGCCTTGCCTGATCTCATCTGCTGTTTTTTGGTATGGGTATTACTGGAGCCACACTCCCATCCTCTCAATTTTTACTGGCGTGGCCCCCTTCCCGCCCCCGTTCTTATTTTCGCGTCTCATCGCTTCTGCCGCTTGGAGCTGCGGCCCTTGTGCACTTGGAGTTGCTGTGGTGACCCTTACATCTCTCGCACTTGTGGCTGAACTTGCACTTCCATCCCCAGCTACACGGTACTCCCTTCTCAAAATTCCGACATTGTCCTGGTTCCGCCCGTGTTGCCCCATGCTCCCGCTGCCCCCCACTTGCGTTGTTGGGGGCAGGCTGCTCTGCCACCCTCTCTGTGACGCATAATTCCTGCTCCGAAAATGTTGGTCTCTATTTCTGTCATAGCTGAATTCATATCTTCTATTATTGTATCTATAATCAGCTTTGTAATCATTCTGCCAATATTGCCTTCTCTGCTGCCCTCCTGCGCTTCGCTCCTTGGAATCCCATTTCTCCTTCAGCACATTAAATATGTAGAGATTAAAATTTTCCTCATCCCGTCCCATATCCGGAAAGCAGTCCATCTCCTTTCTGAACTGGTGATCGTACTCCAGCCATGCGTCTCTCCCAAACGCCGCGTGTACCTTCAGCACCCTCTGCTGATACGCCACTAATGCTACCCCGTCTTCTGGGAATTTCTGTAATATAATTGTAGACATTATGGTGAAGGCCGTCATCCAGTTGTCAAAATTCCTTACTACTGGCCCCTTTTTCAGTAAGCTTTTCTCGTCCTCCTTAATGTCCTCTAGTGCCACATTCATCCCCCTCTTTTGACAATCTAACAATGTGAAAATATCGATCAATTCCTTCCTCCATATTTTCTCCTTTACTTTGCCATTTATATACCAAGCCATTGCCTTCATTGACCTGCCCTGGGCATCTTTACCCATGGTTGGTCTGCTATATTTCGCCATGAGTGGTCCCCCAACTTCCGCCGCTGCCACTGGCGGTACTACCCTCGGCGGTGGGTCCCCTGCCACTGGTGCTGCTGGTGTCCCCGTTGGCACCACCGGTTGTGGGTTGGGTCCTTGCGGTGCTCCCCCTGTGTTTGGCCCTACTGGTGCACCTTGTGGCGCCGGGACTATTGGTGCCCCTTGTGGCGCCGGGACTACTGGTGCCCCTTGTGGCGCCGGGACCGGGGTTTCCCTGGGTTCTGCTCCTGCCCCCCATGCCCCTCTCTGTTTCTCCCTGCTCACCACACCTCTCTATTTTACCCAAGCCCTTAAATGATCCCTTTCTTCGTCATCACTGCTTTCTTCAGTTGAAGAACTCCCCTGCCGCTCCTCCCTGGATCCCTTATCACGTCTGCTCTTCTTGCCATTGGTTCTGGGTGACTTACCCGAAACCGTGACGCAATTTTTTAACATTTTTACAATTTTATTCCCCACATTATTATTCACAGTACCTTTGTTTTTATCTTTTCTTTTCTTCCTCTTGGTAGGTGCCTCTGTCTGTTCCTCCGCTCTCTTTGACTCCTCTCTCCCCCCCTTCTGTCCTTGCGGTAACTCGACTTCTCCTTCGCTGCTGCTGGGCTCTATGAACAGCAAGGGTGACATTGCCTTCGCCCTTTGTTCCTTCTGCATTATCTCCAGCACCCGTTGTGCCCCATATTCTTTCTCTGCCTTCCTTGCCCATTCTGAGAATTCTTGAGCCCTTTTTGCTCTTCCTTCCGCCATCCTTCTCGTCTGAATTCTGTCAGCCACGCCTTCCCGCTCCTTCACACCGTGCGTCCTCTGCCTTCTCCTGCTCTTCTACTACCGATCTTTCTCGCCTGTCTCGCCTGTCCACGACGAACGTGCTCTGTTCGCTTGCTGCTGGTACTTCTGCGTCGCTCCTGCTCCGGCACGGCTGGGCGAACTCGTAGCCACTGTGTTTAGACCGAATTAAGAGGATGTGGAAAATGCGCGAGCCCGCAAGAGCAAACGTTTTTCCTTCCCCTTATCCAGGCACTAAGAGCCTACCCGAGAGAGGTGAGCTCTTTACCTGGTTTGTGGCGCCTCTCCTTTTCCTGGCTTACTTACACACCCCCAGCCTTTTGTTCCTTCTTGGGGGCTGGGTTTCCCCCCTGGCCCCTTGCTGTTATATTTTGCACCTTCCCCAGGTGCTGCTTCCTACCCTTTCCTGGGCTTTTGTTTCTTGTGGCGCCATTCGGACGCCCCTACCTACGCTTTCGCGCCGTTTCCCCCCACCCCGCGCCTAAACTCCCAGGCAACCCTGGTGTTAGGGTGTCAGGAGGACACTGCTGTAATGTGCCTGATTAACCATGCGCGTAGCCAATTCTTTAAATGGGATAAGAAGGTGCTGGGGGCTTGCCAGTGACTTAACACAACCATTGACCTCTGATGACATCACATGAAGTGATGTCATTTGCCCACGCCCCCAAGTGACAGCACAGTAAGTGATGGCACTTGACCTTTCATTCCTTGACAAAACGGGAAGTGGCATCACATATCATTGTTCCTAAGTGCACTAATACAAATATGGTTATCATATCACTGTTATTTACATTTCATACAGCAATGGATCACCACCAAATGTAGTGTTAATAGATCACCACCAAAGGATTGTGAATGTAAGCATTTGCACAAGTGGCTTTCCTGCAGTTATGCTCCTCTCGAGGTTCCGGACAAGGCAATACAAGCTGCTCCTGCTTGGTGTTGGTGTGCTATGGCCATCCTGCTCCCAGTCCTGTGCCACAGGATGCAGAAATCTGGCATAGAAGAAAATGGCAAGGCCTAGTCGGGGTGCACAATTACACTTAAACTAATGCAGAACATATTAAGGTCAAGTTTGTAGAGGCAATATAATCAAATTTGAAATCAAAAGTTCATACACAAACTGAAAGGGAATACATACATGGCTCATCATCAGGCAGACAAGAGGCTGATATGACGACATTGTACTCCTCCTATACGCTGCAGACCTTCTATGTTATTAACCATAGATGTCTGAGCTATACGGTCAGTGGCATATATGGTTGAGTAGACCTTGCTAGGATTCAAGTCAATGAGGGGCAGAACACACATAGACCCTAGCAGTGAGCACTTGACTCACTGAACTATCTTACCAGCTATCTATACTTAAATGTGCATACCACAGCATTTGGTAATGTATTGGTTATGGCGGTTACATTTCTTATTAACATTACACTTATGATTACAGTGTTAGAAGCAACAGGGATATGTCATGACACTTTTTTTAATTTTAATAATTTTTATTGTTTAAGATAATAATGATAATACAAGTGTTCGCAAGTTTCAGACATCAAGTGGAGCTTATCACAAGTGGTTAAAAAAGGTTAACAAAATTAACTTGTAAAGAATTTAATTACACCTTAAATATTCATTAAACAATTTAGTTAATGTACCAAGATGATGGAACACAGTTTATAGAAGCAATATATAATGAATGCAAATTGATATTTCAAATCTGCAAGGAACTAATTAGGGGGAATTAGGAAAGAAAAATTGGGAGACATACTGGTAGACAGACAGAGAACATACTAGAAACAGATGGGAAGAAGGAAGGGGGAAGAGGGATTTAATGTGTTATTTGATCACATTGATATTGCAACTGTAATAATAATATATGACAGGCTTATGCTTAAGATTAAAAACAGATAACTAATAGATTGAATATCAGTATGTAGGTTCAGGTACCATGCACAGTTACATTGAAACAATTGAGATAGCGAACAAAGAGAAAACATTTAGCATTGTATTTAGGGATTGTATTCAAATTACTAGCCATACACAATTCCATTCTATGAATGTGACAGATAGAGTTCCACCATCCTCTGGTAGAGAGAGAACGGAAGTCTTTCCAGTTAGCTGTTATACATGTCAAAGCTATGCAAATGAATAAATCATAGAGTTTGGCTGAGTCAGGGGGGATGTTTGTTGTTAAGGCCAAACTTCCTTAAAATATATTTAAAAAGAATAACGGAATACTGACAGAGAAAATAAGCTTGATGAACTTCCAAATGTCTTGCCAAAACCTGAAAGTAAAGAAAATATGCATATATGAAGCAGGAGTCAGACCCTGTGACCAGCATTTAGCATCATGATTAGGTATGGCCTTTGCTAGCTTATCAGGAGTGATAAATGCTCTATAAATAAAGAAAGAATAATGTTGTGTTATATTTGCTGAGACAGATATATTTTTGATTTTAGAGAACAAACAGAACCAAATATGATCATTGAATGTGCATCCTAAATCATATTCCCATTCAAGACGAATAGAGCAAACTTCAAATGTTGTGGTGAGCATATTATAAAATGTTGAGGCTCTTACATCATTGATCATGGTAAGTTGTAGTAGTCTGAAGGCGTCTGGAGACAGAATCTCATTAGAGAAGTTATTAAGTGCATCTAGGCAGGAATAAATTAACTTGTTGTAGTACTGAAAGTCTGCTTTGGGAATGGTAAATTTTGATGATATTTGCTGAAAAGAGAGAATGGAAGGACCATAAATACATTGTTGAATAAATCTAATTCCTTTTTTTATCCATGATCTGCGATTCAAGGCCTTGTTATTAATCACAATAAAGGGGAGAGGCACTTATTGGGAGTTTTGATATGAGGGAAGAGAAAGGCTTGTAAGGCTGAGACGGGTGATTTATTGGGGTCCGAGACATTCATAGATATATGTTTAAATCTGTAAATGAGGTCTGTGACATTGTAAGGGTAATCAAAGTGTTTTTCGAACGTGCACCATGTGGGGGTATCTCAGATTTCAGGATCTGCAAACCAGTGGCGGGATTGTTTTAGGAGAAATGCAGAGTGGCATAGCTTGAAGTCTGGAAATCTAACCCCACGCATTTCATAAGGTGCTTTCAGTTTAGATAAGGCAATTCTCTTGCTTTTTCTTACGCCCCGTAGAAAGTTTAGTAGAATAGAATATATAGATTTGAAAAGGGAAAGAGATAGGGGAACAGATAGAAGCTGTAGGTAGTATAGTACAATAGGGCAAAGCATCATTTTAATTGTATCTAGACGTCCTCACCAGGAGAGGTAAAGGGGGGAACATTTGGATGTTAGATCTTTAAGGGTGTTTAATAAAATCTTAGTGTTGAGTTTGATAGTGTCTTGGATTGTGGGGGCAAATCGAATGCCTAAGTATTTAATAGTGCCACCACACCATTTAAGACCAAAGGTGTCAATATCATGTTTATAGCAATCAGCGTTTAGGGGCATAATTTCTGATTTCTCTCTATTCAATTTGTATCCTGATACTTGACCAAAGAGGGATAGAGCATTAAGTAGATTTGATAGGTGAAGTTTGGGATTCTTGTTAAGAATAAGGATATAATCTGCATATGCCACTATTTTATGAGGCACCTGCAGGAATACCTGGGATATTTTTGCTGGATCCTATTAGTTCCAGTAATGGTTCAAGTGAAAGAATATATAGTATTAGTGCAAAGGGGCATCCCTACCGAGTTCCTCTTAGTAGAGGAAAGGAGGAGGATGTTTGGCCATTTAAATAGATAGAGGATTTGGGGGATGAGTAGAGAAGTTTGACCAGGTAGATACAATAGTCGCCACATCCGTGCCAGTGTAGGGCTTGAAACATAAAGTTCCAATTAACACGGTCAAACGCTTTTTCCGCATCTAATGCTATAGCTGCGTAGCCTTGTTTATATTTTTTATCTTTAGCGGCTAAGTTAATGGCCTTAAGTAATAGCCTAGCATTTGAGGATATGTTGCATCCTTTCACATAGCCAGTTTGGTCTGATTTAACCAGAGCAGGAAGTGAGGATTCAATTCTATTGGCTAGTATCTTTGCGAACATTTTACTTTCAATGTTAATGAGGGAAATGGGACAGTAATTACTAGGAATTGTAGGGTCTTTATTTTGTTTAGGGAATATAATGAGTAGTGCTTCTGAAAATGAACCAGATGATGATTTTTGAGATATAAAGTATGAGGATCGTGTTTTAAGTTTTGGGGCTAGAAATTTAGAAAGGTTAATATAGAATTCAGTGGATAATCCATCAGGACCTGGTGCTTTCCCTTTGCCCAAGCCGTTAATAGCTTTAATAATCTCTGGGTGGCCCTCTCCCCCCTCACCCCAAATGGAGGTGGGGTGTACCTCACGCAGCAGTTTGGAGGAGGCCCAGGGAGGCCTGCATGAGGTGTGTCCCCCAGCCATTGGGGGTGGGGCAGGGGGGCACCCCAAAAGGTGGGGCAGGACCCCCAATAGATGGGGCAGTAGGGTTTGGGCATCCTGGGGGCAGATAGCCACACTAATGGGCCCATCTGCACCAAGGAAAGTTGGGTAAACAAAAAAAAATATACAAAATCACAGGCTGCTTTTTAGGGGGGGCTGAGGGCCACCCTAAATTGGCAGCGCATGATGTACCGCAACGGGGGGTGGCCCTCAACCCCTCCACCCCAAATGGAGGGCCCCACCTCATGCAACCCTCCCTGGGGGCAGATAGGGGGGGCCCCACCTCATGCATCCCTCCCTGGGGTCAGATGCCCCTTCCTAGGAACAGATATCTGCCCCCAGGGAGGGTTGCATGAGGTGGGGCCCTCTATTTGGGGTGGGGGGGGTTGAGAGCCAACCCCCGTTGCGGTACATCATGCGCTGCCAATTTAGGGTGGCCCTCAGCCCCCCCTAAAAAGCAGCCTGTGAATTTGCATTTATTTTGTTTTTTGTTTACCCAACTTTGCTTGGTGCAGATGGCCACATTAGTGTGGCTATCTGCCCCCAGGGTGCCCAAACCCTACTGCCCCATCTATTGGGGGTCCTGCCCCACCTTTTGGGGTGGCCCTCTCCCCCCTCACCCCAAATGGAGGTGGGGTGTACCTCACGCAGCCGTTTGGAGGAGGCCCAGGGAGGCCTGCATGAGGTGTGTCCCCCAGCCATTGGGGGTGGGGTGGGGGGGCACCCCAAAAGGTGGGGCAGGACCCCCAATAGATGGGGCAGTAAGGTTTGGGCACTCCGGCGCCAGATTGGCACACCAATGTGCCCCTGTGCACAAAGGGGAGTTGGGTTACCAAAGGAAAAAAGTGAAATTGTTGGAAGGTTTTTTAGGGGGGGCGGTGGGGCACCCCAAAGGGTTGGGAAAGTTTCTAAAGGAATGGGGCGTTAACCCCCTCCTGCCCACAATGGAGTGGGTGCCATGTCATGCAGCCCTCCCTGGAACCAGATATCTGCTCCTAGGAACGGACGCCTGAGCCCAGGGAGGAGTGCAGGACAGCCTCCCCCTTATCTGCCCCTTGGGAGGGCTACATGAGATGGGCCGCCCCTCAAATTGGGGTGGTGGTGGAGAGATGCAACCCCTCTCACGTTAGAAAATTCCACAGCGGTGTAGGGGGCCCCTCCGCCCCCACAAAAGGGCAGCCTGCCATTTTGAATTGGGTTCTTCGTTTACTATACCTGCCTTGGCGTAGAGGGGCACATTGGTGTGCCAGTCTGGCGCCGGGGTGCCCAAAACGTACAGGCCAATGCAACAGAGGGGGCCAATATGGGTGGTCTGGTATGTGGGTGGGCTGACACAGATAATATATGTTTTGTTCTTCCCTTTACAGGTCTTGAGCAGTTCAAGCTTCTCCCTTGTTATGTACGTATGAAATTTTGCTTATTCCAACATTTTATAGTGGGTGGAGGGCACATTGCTATTGGGATGGGGGTGAACAGGGCCTGTAGTGTTCTGTTGTGAAGGAAGTGGGTGCTCTGGGGAGGTATTGGGGTGGCCAGGAACACACTTGCCCGGGTTGCGGACAAAACGCCCCCCAGTGCAGCTGAACAGTGCTGTTTCCCTGGGAGGGAAGTTTGCCACTTAGCCATCTGTGCAATGTTTTTTTTGTGTGCTGGGGGTTGCCATACACCTATTGGTCTTAGGCCAGTTTGCTATCACTGTGCAGTCCAGCCTTCTGTGGAGGTAGATGACTGAGAAGTTTCATGTATGTGGTGGAAGGAGCTGAAAAATGTACAGATATATGCCAGACAGTTTGGATGTGTTATTGGTAGGCAAAGCACTGAATGTAATTCTTTTATGTTTCTGTTGCAGTTGCGGCTACTGAAAAGCTTATGCTGACTTATGTAAGTACCACATATATTACTTGGTAATGTGCGGGTGGAGGGTTACTGGGTGAGAAAGGGTAGTAGGGCGGTTCGGGGGCCAGTGATGTGAGTGCCTTGCATTGAGGAAGGTGGCTGCTTTGCAGAAGGAAAAATTGGCCGACATAAGTAGCAGCTCCTTTTCAAAAATGTTGCCGGTAGTAATGCAGATGGTCATTTTGTTCTGAGCATGGTACGCGCACTTGATACAGAGAACACTACTTTTACTGCAACGATCACCATTTCTGTGGTCTTTTTCCAGCAGTCGTCCCAGTGAGCCCCGCCAGGCTCCCCATCCTTTTGCAGGGGGAAAAGCTGTAACGCAGGGTAGCTAGAGGGGCAGGAGGGGTGGGGGGTGAAGTCATTGGCCTTGGGCGTCCATCTCCCAGATGGATATTTTGTCCCTCAAAAGCAGCAGTGGGTGCAGGGTGCCCCGGCACGGTCCCCATCCCGTCCTAGAGGGGAAAGCTGCAGTGCTGGCCAGGCAGAGATGTAGGGTGGTGGTGGTTGATGTTTGTGACCTTGGCTGCCTCTCTGCCTTGGTAGTCGAATGGCCCCAAGTTCACCAGAACTTTAGGAGCTGCGCCCCAATTTCTCACAATCAAAGTGTCCAAATTTGCATGCATGTGTAATGAATGGCGCACATTCTGTCAGAGTAACTATATGCGGAGAGGTTACAAAGCACCTTTGCTGCACAGGTCATATCCTCTGTCAGACTAGTCACCCTGCCAAAGTGTAATGGTGTAGCATGTGGAAGTCACCTTACCACTGTGCAGTGCAGGCGGTGGGCCACAGGAGCAGACAACCTTTACTGATTACAATTGCCCCAGCACAACTGTGTTATTGGCACAAGGTGACATACTGCCTTCTTCACCTCTTTCCCACCTCCTTCCCCTAAAACACAAGTGCAAATTACGTAATGAACTACTGTAAATTCACATGAGAGGTGCATGTCCGAATGGGTGAAGTGTGTGTCTGGGATTGTTACAAGAGCCATGTGTTCACACAATCATTCAGCTAGTTGGTAAACTGTATGTAGAGGCATATTCATGGGGGTTCACTTGTTTCCATATCATAGTGACGATGAGGGTTGTGTAGATAATTGCCTACTCTTTCACCCAAAGGGCTGCACGATTTTCCGAGGGCCAACCACATCTGGCTCTCAAAGGGATGCCCTCCTGGTGCATTGGTTTGGGGTTAGGGGGAAGTGCTTTCACCAGCTCAGAGGAGCCATCAGCGATGTCCATGCAAAAGGAGATGCAACCCCCCCCACCCTACAGTGGTGCACCTGGGAGGAAAAGATTTAGCGTCTGTTGGAGGGGAAGGGATACATGAGCTGCTAATGGAGGAACTGGAATGGATAGCACAGATGTTTCCAAACAGTGATGGTTTGGTGCCAGATTTCCGGGATTTATTTATTTTTATGTTTTTTCTGCAGGATGCCATATGCCCACTTGTCTTATTTCCATTTCCAATCCGTGTGCAGTCTAGCCTTCCGTAGTGGTAGATGACTGAGAAGTGTCATGGAACTGGTGGAATGAAGTGAAAAATGTACAGATAGTTGCCAGACAGTTTGGATGTGTAATTGGTAGGCAAAGCATTGATTTTAATTCTTTTATGTTTCCTTTGCAGTTGCGGCTACTGAAAAGCTATTGCTGACTTATGTAAGTACAACATTTATTACTTGGTAATGTGGGGGTGGAGGGTTACTGCGGTGGAAGGAATTGTGGCTGCATTGTCAGTGATAAGGGTGGGAAAGGGTAGTGGGGAGGGTCGGGGGCCAGTGATGGGTGTGCCTCGCATTGAGTAAGGCAGCTGCTTTGCAGAAGGAAAGGTTTGGCCGACATAAGTAGCAGCAAATTTTAAAAAGAAATTTCCAGTAGTTATATAGATGGTCATTTTTTCTGAGCATGCTATGCACACTTGTTACAGAGCTCATTCCTTTCACTGCAAAGTTCACCATTTCTGTGGTCCAATTTCAGCAGTGGTCCCAGTGTGCCCTGTCAGGGTCCCCATCCTTTTGCAGGGGGGAAAACTGTAACGCAGGGTAGCTAGAGAGGGAGGTGTCATTGGCCTTGGGCGTCCGTCCCCCAGGTGGATATTTTGTCCTCCAAATTCAGCAGTGGGTGCAGGGTGCCCTGGCAGGGTCCAATCCCTTCCAGGAGAGGAAAGCTGTAGTGCTGACCAGGAAGCTATGTAGGGTAGTGGTGGGTGATGGGTGTGACCTTGGCCACCTCCCTTCCTTGGTAGTGAAGTGCCCCCAAGGTCACTAGTGGTCCTGGAGCTATGGCCGAAACACTCACATTGAAAGTGTCTGAAGGTGCACCCATTTGTGGTAAATGTGGCACATTCTGTCAGGGTACCTATATTAAGAGAGCGTACAAAGCACACTTCCTGTGGACTTCATATCCTCTGTGAGACTAGTCACCCTGCCAAATTGTAACGATGTAGCATGTGCAAGTCACCTTACCTCCGTGCTGGGCAGGCGGTGGGCCACAGGAGCAGACAACTTTTACTGATTACAATTGCGCCAGCACAACTGTGTTATTGGCACAAGGTGACATACTATCTTCTTCCCCTCCTTCCCCTGAAAATAATGTGGCAATTATGTGTCGACCTACTGTTATCTCAAATGAGAGGTGGTTTCGAATGGGTGAAGTGTGTGTCTGGGATTGTTACAAGAGTCATGTATTGGTGCAATTGTTGTGTAATGTGGTAAAATGTATGTGTAGCCATAATCATGGGGGTTTTCCTGTTTCCATTTCCTAGTGAGGATGAGGGTTGTGTGGATTTTTGGCCACTCTTATATCCAAAGGGCTGCACGACTTTTCCGAGGGCCACCTACATCTGGGTCTGGAAGGGATGGCCTTGCAGTGCATTGGTTTGGGGTGGGGGGGATGCGCCTTCACCAGCTCCGAGGAGCCATCATCGCTGCCCAAGCAAAAGGAAAGGCCCCCCCCCTGACCTTATAGTGGTTCACCTGGGAGGAAATGGTTTTGCGTCTGTGGGACGGAAGGGGGTACGGGAGCAGCTCATGGCAGACCTTGAATGGATTGCACAGAGGTTTCCAAACACTGTGGTGGCCTGGTCCCAGATGATTCCCAGGATGGATTGGAGAACTCAAGGGAATAGAAGGGCCATCAACCGCTTGGTGTGGAAAATGAATGGCGAGTTCACTAGACTGACAGAGGGCAACACCAGAATATGGACCATTCACCATGGCAATATCAAAGGTGCTGTGATGTTTCACAGAGATGGGGTGCACCTTTCTAAAACAGGCATGGAGCTGTTCATTGGAAACATAATGGATTTTGCCCAGACGCTATTTTAGGGGGGGTTTGCCCAGTGACTGATGGACACACTGGAAGATGTGAAAAGTGAGTAGAAATGGTAGTAAGTATGTTGGCAGTGAGACTTCCACTTTCTAGCAATTGTTTGCATTCATGGCATGTCAAAGCATTCAGTATGTTTCTGCTACTTATTTCTTAGGTACCCATCACTACTTGCTTCAGCCTACATCAATTTGCTTGGCCTTGCAATAATTTTGTCCTTGTGAGCTTTCCCCTTACAATAGACACCCCTATATGAATGAGCAGGTGTTTTTGTCAAAAGTGTGCCAGCAGTTGCCCGGAAGGGCCAGCCGTGTACTTTATTTATCTTCTCTTTCTGCTTCTTCATTGCCTATGGCTTTTCAACTCACCAATCACTAATACGTTGCATGGTTCCTTCTCACCTCGATTTGCCATCCACAAGCATCCCAAGGAGGAGGGCATGGTGCAAAGCATGTTGGCTGTTTCTGAATAGGTAGTGTGGCTGAAATCCTCGTCCCCACGCTTGTATTTCTGTACAGTTTAGCAGAATAGTACATTGTCCATAGATTTTTTGTTCTCTTTCTTTTAGGTGCAGGTGTGTCTACCCACTTGTAGGAAAGCAGTCAGCTGGTCCTTAGCATTTCACGTGAGTGTTTGCAAAGTACTACTCCGTTTATTGTAGCGTGCAGAGAGTACGTCATATTGCAGAGGGCTGCTACAGTTTGTGAGCAAATTCTGGACTTTTTGGTGTACTTGTGTATAGTAGGTTTGTGGCACTGAATACCACTTACTGTGCTACGTTCCATACTTTCAGAAGCACACATACTTCTTGTTTCAATCTTCATCTGGTCTTTGGGCAGTGAAGGGTTCCATAGCGAAGGTACTTATGGCTTCTCGGCGATCAATGTCTGGTGCGGAGGCATTAGCTGCAGTGATGGAGTCTGGCTCAGAGCAAGGCACAGATGTGTACATGCATTCTGAAACAGATAGTGCTTCTGAGGGGCACGAGGGAAGTGATTGGGGAAGTAAGATGGCCATTGACGAAAGTCCCTCCTCCCACTGATCATCGTCATCATCTGATGATGAAGAGGAAGGAAGAGTGCGTCCACCTTTTCGCACACTTCCCACACGCAGGGGACCTGTAAGGGGGAGGGGACGTGCAAGACGGCCACGCAATATGGCAGTTCCTGACATGACTCAAGAGTCGCTCTGGGTGCCTCCAGCAATGGCTCAGCCTGATGTGCCCCCTTTCACTGGTATATCAGGGTGCACAGTGAATACAGAAGGGTTTCAGCCTATTGATTTTTTCAACCTTTTTGTTGATGATGGGTTCATTGCAGATGTGGTTCAGCAAACCAATTTATACGCTGCACAGTTCATGAGGTCTAGGGGTCCCACTCTGAAACCCCACTCCAGAGCACAAGCATGGGTACCCACAAACGATGTTGAAATGAGACAGTTTTGGGGTCTCATTTTGCTCATGGGAATCGGACACAAGCCGTCTGTCGCAATATACTGGTCTACTGTAGCACCACTTTATTGCCCGTTTTTTTCAGCTACAATGAGCAGAAATCGCTTTCAAGCACTGCACCGTATGTTGCACTTCAATGACAACTCGGCAGCATTACCCAAAACGGACCCAAACTTTGATAGGCTGTTCAAACTTAAGTCATTTCTGGACCACTTCACTCACCGATTTGCAGAGGTGTATGTTCCTAGCCAGAACATATCCATTGATGAATCGTTGGTGTTGTTCAAAGGTCGCCTTGTATTCAGGCAATACATTCCTAGCAAGAGATCACGATATGGAATTAAAATGTACATGTTGTGTGAAAGTACCACTGGGTATGTCAGCAGCATGAGAGTCTACACCGGTAAAGACTCTACCCTAAACCCTCCGGGCTGCCCAGCCCATTTAGGGACAAGTGAGAAGAATGTTTGGGATCTTCTCACACCATGGCTCCACAAGGGACATCATTTGTATGTAGACAATTTCTACACCGGAATTCCACTGTTCAAGGAATTGTTCAATGTGGGCACATTGGCATGCGGTACAATCCGCAGTAATCACAAAGGCTTCCCCAGACAACTTGTGTGTAAGAAGTTGGCCAAGGGACAATGTATGGCATTGCGGCAGGATGAATTGTTAGCAGTGGAATTCTGCGACAAAAGGGATGTGTACATGCTAAGTACTATTCATGATGAAAGTACTTCAGCTGTCCCTCTGCGCAGGCAGACTCAGCAAGTGTTGAAGCCCAATTGCATTCTGGATTACAACAAGTACATGCGTGGAGTAGACAAAAATGACCAAGTGCTTGAGTCATACCACGCTGAACGCAAGTCGCGTTTCTGGTACAAAAAGTTAGCCACACACATTGTGCATATGGCAACGTACAATGCTTATGTGGTGTACTGTGCAGCTACTCCAGAAAACAAGCTCTCCTTTTTGGATTTTGAATTAGAAATTGTTCAATCTCTGGCTAATGTTCATGTACAAATTCCCTCCTTTCCAGAGGTCGAAGATGTGGCCAGATTGCAAGAGCGACACTTTGGTGATTATGTTCCTCCCACTGCCACGAAGGCACAACCGTACCGAAAATGTAAGGTGTGTACAAAACAAGGAAAGAGGAAGGATACTCGGGTGTACTGTCCCCAATGCCCTTCCCAGCCTGCCCTCTGCTTTCAGCCTTGTTTCCTTTTGTATCATACAAAGGAAAATTATTGGGAGATCGACTGATTTCCGAAAATGCCCATCATTCCTTGAAAGGGACCCTTAGCCACTGAAATTGTGCATGTCTTGTAAAGGAATGGCACTCTTGCACCCTGCCCTGGAGGTGTACCTTCAATGAAAATGCAACAGGATGTCAACTCACTTCACTTGATTTAGCGTGCATTCACGAGCATCGCTAGTCCTGCTTCCTCCACTTGAGGCTTGCCTTGGAAAGGGAACCACAGCCGTAGCTTTCCCTTGAGGCCTGTCAAGAAAATGTACATCAGTATAGATCCCTCAGCTCAAAGCGTGACTTGCAAAGGAACGCTAATCAGGCTCCTTCCATTGGAGGCGTGCCTACGAAATAGTAATCATTATGAGTCCCTGTACTTGAGTTGTGCCATGCGGGTCTTTCCCCTTTGGCGTGCTTTGGCAAGCAATGCTAGTCCTGCCCCCTCCACTTGAGGCCTGCCTGGGAAAGAGACATCAACCCCGGTACCTTTCACTTCAGGTCTGCCTCATAAGGAAAAGGCAGTCTAGCTCCCTCTGCGCGTGGTGTGTCTTGCAAAGTAACACAATGCTTGTTTCTTCCAAAGCAGGCACATCTTGGAAAGAAATGCCACTCTAGCTCCCTCCACTTAAGGTGTGCCTTGGAGTAGGTGGGGACAGCACTCTGCTTTACTCCCCTTTGGCGTGCTTTGGCAAGCAATGCTAGTCCTGCCCCCTCCACTTGAGGCCTGCCTGGGAAAGAGACATCACCCCCGGTACCTTTCACTTCAGGTCTGCCTCATAAGGAAAAGGCAGTCTAGCTCCCTATGTGCGTGGTGTGCCTTGCAAAGTAACGCAATGCTTGTTTCTTCCAAAGCAGGCACATCTTGGAAAGGAATGCCACTCCACCGCCTCTAGTTGAGGCGGGCCATGGAGAAGAAGGGTGGAGCACTCTGAGTCACTCCCCTATGGGAGTGCAGCTTGCTCCTGTTCGGGATTGCCTTACAAAAAAAAACATCTGGAAAACCCCATCCGCTTCCGGCGTACTTTGGACAGGAACCCAAATCTGGCTCCTTCCACCTAAGGTTTGGCAAGCAAAGAAAGGCCAGTCCCGCTCCCTCTACTCAAGCCGTGCGTTGTGGAAGACCAGAACACCATTCAGGTTCCCTCCACTCAAGGGGTGTCTTTTCAAAATAATACACGCCACTTTGGCTCCCTCCCTTGAGGTCTAAGTGTCATGAAAGTGGTACTTGGACACCAACTATATGGCAGCGGTGTCTTGCGTACCTCGTAAGATCCTGCCTTGTTTATTGTTTTACTGCGAGTAATGTTATGTGTGGTGTAAGTGACACGTCTTCTGTAGGAATTAATTGGATATGATTGGTGTGTGAATTAGGTAAAGATACAAAGAACATGCAGATGCAATTTCTGTGAATGGACTTTTCCAGCACTGCCAAAATGATTGTCATGTTGCAGGATGGCTGTTTTGTGTGGGTACGGTGGAACATAAGAATGTTTGCCCATAGTTGCTATGGGCATACTGAAAGCTGGTGTGGAAGATAGCGCCTGTAGGGCAGGGTAGCAAAGTCAGCCAGTATGCACTTGCTATTACTGTCCACATGTGATTGCCGGCACATAAAGTTTGCATGCAGACACAGTTGCTATGAAATTGATGCCAAATGATAGTTAAGATATTGCTAGAGACACAGTTGCATTGTACACACATGTCCATGTGGTATAAGTGTGCAGATATGCTCAAGTGTAGATACACTTGCTCTGGTGCTAGTGATTTGGTAGAAGTGCAACTGCTGAAATGGATGCCAACTGACTGCAGACACGAAAGGGATACGAATGGCCAGTGATCCGGTGGGTGCCTTGTCGTGGCATCACTGCTCACAAGGACAAACCTTCTTGTGCAACACAAGGAGGTTTGTCCTTGTGCTAAATCCCACCTTGCATGTCTAACTGCATTGCATCTGGTATGTATGGGAAGTGTGAGGAAAGGTGCATGTGAAATGGCTTACTGCCAGTACTTTACTGTTTCCTAAGCGCACTACAGCGAAGTTACTATACTAAAGATGTACCCATTGTCACTCAGGTACCACACCTGCACACAAGAGGTCAGCCTCTCATTGGGACACGTGTGGCGATGCGGGAAGGTAGGCCACGTGTTGTTGGCGGTGTGTTTCGGTGAGTGGCCAGAGGGAAATGTCTGAGAATTGTCTTCATTTCCGGCCAATTTCAGAGACATTTCCCTGTGTCCACTCACCGAAACACGTCGCCAACAGCAGATGTCAGACCTTCTTGTGTTCCCACAGGTGTCCCGACAAAAAAGGTACCTCGCATGTGTGGGTGCACCTACCGGGGTCGCAAAAGGAAAAGGGTAACCCGCTGGTAACCCCAAGCCTTTCGCCACAGCACAATTTGTTCATGTGGCAACCTACAGATTTGGGCCTAGGGTGTCCAAGCCACCAAGGAAAACAGGGAGCCCCATGCATTTCCGAAAAGAGGACACCCGTGGGAATCCGCAGAGGTATGATTTGCGCACATCACCCCAGGATTTATTACCCAGACACCCCCGCAAAGTCCGGGGCACATTTCGGACTTTGCAGGGGTGTCTGGGTAATAAATTCTGGGGCGATGTGCGCAAATCATACCTCTGCAGATTCCCACGGATGTCCTCTTTTCGGGAATGCATGGGGCTCCCTGTTTTCCTCGGTGGCTTGGACACCCGAGGCCCATATCTGTACGTTGTGCCGGTCGGCAGAATGTCTGAGATTTCCCTCTGAAAACAGACTTGGGGTTACTTGTGTTTTAGGCTTTCCCCTTGGCGGCCAGGTAGGTGCACCCACACATGTGAGGTACTGTTTTCATCGGGACACCTGTGGGAACGCGTGACGGTAGGCCATGTGTTGTTGGGGGCGTGTTTCGATGGGTGCGTCGAGCGAAATGTGCGGAAAAAGCGTTTTTTCCCCACATTTCGGACTTTGCGGGGGTGTCTGGGTAATAAATTCTGGGGCGATGTGCGCAAATCATACCTCTGCGGATTCCCACGGGTGTCCTCTTTTCGTAAATGCATGGGGCTCCCTGTTTTTCTTGGTGGCTTGGACACCCGAGGCCCATATTTGTATGTTGTGCCGGTCGGCAGAATGGCTGAGATTCCCCTCTGCAAACAGACTGCGGGTTGCTTGCGTTTTCGGCTTGCCCCTTGCCAGCCAGGTAAGTGCACCCACGCATGTGAGGTACCGTTTTCATCGGGACACCTGTGGGAACGCGGGACGGTAGGCCATGTGTTGTTGGGGGCGTGTTTCGATGGGTGCGCCAAGCGAAATGTGTGAAAAAAGCGTTTTTTTCCCCACATTTCGGACTTGCAGGGGTGTCTGGGTAAATAAATCTGGGCCGATGTGCGCAAATCACACCTCTGCGGATTTCCACGGGTGTCCTCTTTTCGGAAATGCATGGGGCTCCCTGTTTTCCTCGGTGGCTTGGACACCCGAGGCCCATATCTGTACGTTGTGCCGGTCGGCAGAATGTCTGAGATTTCCCTCTGAAAACAGACTTGGGGTTACTTGTGTTTTAGGCTTTCCCCTTGGCGGCCAGGTAGGTGCACCCACGCATGTGAGGTACCGTTTTCATCGGGACACCTGTGGGAACGCGGGACGGTAGGCCATGTGTTGTTGGGGGCGTGTTTCGATGGGTGCTCCGAGCGAAATGTGCGGAAAAAGCGTTTTTTTTCCCACATTTCGGACTTTGCAGGGATGTCTGGGTAAAAAAATCTGGGGCGATGTGCGCAAAGCACACCTCTGCGGATTCCCACGGGTGTCCTCTTTTTCGGAAATGCATGGGGCTCCCTGTTTTCCTCGTGGCTTGGACACCCGAGGCCCATATCCGTACGTTGTGCCGGTCGGCAGAATGTCTGAGATTTCCCTCTGAAAACAGACTTGGGGTTACTTGTGTTTTAGGCTTTCCCCTTGGCGGCCAGGTAGGTGCACCCACGCATGTGAGGTACCGTTTTCATCGGGGCACCTGTGGGAACGCAGGACGGTAGGCCATGTGTTGTTGGGGGCGTGTTTCGATGGGTGCGTCGAGCGAAATGTGCGGAAAAAGCGTTTTTTTCCCCACATTTCGGACTTTTCAGGGGTGTCTGGGTAAAAAAATCTGGGGCGATGTGCGCAAATCACACCTCTGCGGATTCCCACGGGTGTCCTCTTTTCGGAAATGCATGGGGTTCCCTGTTTTCCTCGGTGGCTTGGACACCCGAGGCCCATATCTGTACGTTGTGCCGGTCGGCAGAATGTCTGAGATTTCCCTCTGAAAACAGACTTGGGGTTACTTGTGTTTTAGGCTTTCCCCTTGGTGGCCAGGTAGGTGCAACCACGCATGTGAGGTACCGTTTTCATCGGGACAACTGTGGGAACGCGGGACGGTAGGCCATGTGTTGTTGGGGGCGTGTTTCGATGGGTGCATCGAGCGAAATGTGCGGAAAAAGCGTTTTTTTCCCCACATTTTGGACTTTGCAGGGGTGTCTGGGTAACAAAATCTGGGGCGATGTGCGCAAATCACACCTCTGCGGATTCCCACGGGTGTCCTCTTTTCGGAAATGCATGGGGCTCCCTGTTTTCCTCGGTGGCTTGGACACCCGAGGCCCATATCTGTACGTTGTGCCGGTCGGCAGAATGTCTCAGATTTCCCTCTGAAAACAGACTTGGGGTTACTTGTGTTTTAGGCTTTCCCCTTGGCGGCCAGGTAGGTGAACCCACGCATGTGAGGTACCGTTTTCATCGGGACACCTGTGGGAACGCGTGACGGTAGGCCATGTGTTGTTGGGGGCGTGTTTCGACGGGTGCGTCGAGCGAAATGTGCGGAAAAAGCGTTTTTTTCCCCACATTTCGGACTTTGCAGGGGTGTCTGGGTAATAAATTCTGGGGCAATTTGGGCATATCATAACTCTGCGGATTCCCACGGGTGTCCTCTTTTTGGAAATGCATGGGGTTCCCTGTTTTCCTCGGTGGCTTGGACACCCGAGGCCCATATCTGTACGTTGTGCCGGTTGGCAGAATGTCTGAGATTTCCCTCTGAAAACAGACTTGGGGTTACTTGTGTTTTAGGCTTTCCCCTTGGCGGCCAGGTAGGTGCACCCACACATGTGAGGTACCGTTTTCATAGGGACACCTGTGGGAACGTGAGACGGTAGGCCATGTGTTGTTGGGGGCGTGTTTCGATGGGTGAGCCGAGCGAAACGTGCGGAAATTGCGTATTTTTTCCCCACATTTCGGACTTTGCAGGGGTGTCTGGGTAAAAAAATCTGGGGCGATGTGCGCAAATCATACCTCTGCAGATTCCCACGGATGTCCTCTTTTCGGAAATGCATGGGGTTCCCCGTTTTCTTCGGTGGCTTGGACACCCGAGGCCCATATCTGTACGTTGTGCCGGTCGGCAGAATGTCTGAGATTTCCCTCTGAAAACAGACTTGGGGTTACTTGTGTTTTAGGCTTTCCCCTTGGCGGCCAGGTAGGTGCACCCACACATGTGAGGTACCGTTTTCATCGGGACACCTGTGGGAACGTGAGACGGTAAGCCATGTGTTGTTGGGGGCGTGTTTCGATGGGTGAGCCAAGCGAAACGTGCGGAAATTGCGTATTTTTTCCCACATTTCGGACTTTGCAGGGGTGTCTGGGTAATAAAATCTGGGGCACTTTGGGCATATCATACCTCTGCGGATTCCCACGGGTGTCCTCTTTTCGGAAATGCATGGGGTTCCCTGTTTTCCTCGGTGGCTTGGACACCCGAGGCCCATATCTGTACGTTGTGCCGGTCGGCAGAATGTCTGAGATTTCCCTCTGAAAACAGACTTGGGGTTACTTGTGTTTTAGGCTTTCCCCATGGCGGCCAGGTAGGTGCACCCACGCATGTGAGGTACCGTTTTCATCGGGACACCTGTGGGAACGCGGGACAGTAGGCCATGTGTTGTTGGGGGTGTGTTTCGATGGGTGCGTCGAGCGAAATGTGCGTAAAAAGCGTTTTTTTCCCACATTTCGGACTTGCAGGGGTGTCTGGGTAAAAAAATCTGGGGCGATGTGCGCAAATCATACCTCTGCAGATTCCCACGGATGTCCTCTTTTCGGAAATGCATGGGGTTCCCCGTTTTCTTCGGTGGCTTGGACACCCGAGGCCCATATCTGTACGTTGTGCCGGTCGGCAGAATGTCTGAGATTTCCCTCTGAAAACAGACTTGGGGTTACTTGTGTTTTAGGCTTTCCCCTTGGCAGCCAGGTAGGTGCACCCACGCATGTGAGGTACCGTTTTCATCGGGACACCTGTGGGAACGCGGGACGGTAGACCATGTGTTGTTGGGGGCGTGTTTCGATGGGTGCATCGAGCGAAATGTGCGGAAAAAGCGTTTTTTTCCCCACATTTCGGACTTTGCAGGGGTGTCTGGGTAAAAAAATCTGGGGCGATGTGCGCAAATCACACCTCTGCGGATTCCCACGGGTGTCCTCTTTTCGGAAATGCATGGGGCTCCCTGTTTTCCTCGGTGGCTTGGACACCCGAGGCCCATATCTGTACGTTGTGCCGGTCGGCAGAATGTCTCAGATTTCCCTCTGAAAACAGACTTGGGGTTACTTGTGTTTTAGGCTTTCCCCTTGGCGGCCAGGTAGGTGCACCCACGCATGTGAGGTACCGTTTTCATCGGGACACCTGTGGGAACGTGAGACGGTAGGCCATGTGTTGTTGGGGGCGTGTTTCGATGGGTGAGCCGAGCGAAACGTGCGGAAATTGCGTATTTTTTCCCACATTTCGGACTTTGCGGGGGTGTCTGGGTAATAAAATCTGGGGCACTTTGGGCATATCATACCTCTGCGGATTCCCACGGGTGTCCTCTTTTCGGAAATGCATGGGGTTCCCTGTTTTCCTCGGTGGCTTCGACACCCGAGGCCCATATTTGTACGTTGTGCCGGTCGGCAGAATGTCTGAGATTTCCCTCTGAAAACAGACTTGGGGTTACTTGTGTTTTAGGCTTTCCCCATGGCGGCCAGGTAGGTGCACCCACGCATGTGAGGTACCGTTTTCATCGCGACACCTGTGGGAACGCGGGACGGTAGGCCATGTGTTGTTGGGGGCGTGTTTCGATGGGTGCGTCGAGCGAAATGTGCGGAAAAAGCGTTTTTTCCCCACATTTCGGACTTTGCAGGGGTGTCTGGGTAAAAAAATCTGGGGCGATGTGCGCAAATCATACCTCTGCGGATTCCCACGGATGTCCTCTTTTCGGAAATGCATGGGGTTCCCCGTTTTCTTCGGTGGCTTGGACACCCGAGGCCCATATCTGTACGTTGTGCCGGTCGGCAGAATGTCTGAGATTTCCCTCTGAAAACAGACTTGGGGTTACTTGTGTTTTAGGCTTTCCCCTTGGCGGCCAGGTAGGTGCACCCACGCATGTGAGGTACCGTTTTCATCGGGACACCTGTGGGAACGCGGGACGGTAGACCATGTGTTGTTGGGGGCGTGTTTCGATGGGTGCATCGAGCGAAATGTGCGGAAAAAGCATTTTTTTCCCCACATTTCGGACTTTGCAGGGGTGTCTAGGTAAAAAAATCAGGGGCGATGTGCGCAAATCACACCTCTGCGGATTCCCACGGGTGTCCTCTTTTCGGAAATGCATGAGGCTCCCTGTTTTCCTCGGTGGCTTGGACACCCGAGGCCCATATCTGTACGTTGTGCCGGTCGGCAGAATGTCTCAGATTTCCCTCTGAAAACAGACTTGGGGTTACTTGTGTTTTAGGCTTTCCCCATGGCGGCCAGGTAGGTGCACCCACGCATGTGAGGTACCGTTTTCATCGGGACACCTGTGGGAACGCGGGACGGTAGGCCATGTGTTGTTGGGGGCGTGTTTCGATGGGTGCGTCGAGCGAAATGTGCGGAAAAAGCGTTTTTTCCCCACATTTCGGACTTTGCAGGGGTGTCTGGGTAAAAAAATCTGGGGCGATGTGCGCAAATCATACCTCTGCGGATTCCCACGGATGTCCTCTTTTCGGAAATGCATGGGGTTCCCCGTTTTCTTCGGTGGCTTGGACACCCGAGGCCCATATCTGTACGTTGTGCCGGTCGGCAGAATGTCTGAGATTTCCCTCTGAAAACAGACTTGGGGTTACTTGTGTTTTAGGCTTTCCCCTTGGCGGCCAGGTAGGTGCACCCACGCATGTGAGGTACCGTTTTCATCGGGACACCTGTGGGAACGCGGGACGGTAGACCATGTGTTGTTGGGGGCGTGTTTCGATGGGTGCATCGAGCGAAATGTGCGGAAAAAGCGTTTTTTTCCCCACATTTCGGACTTTGCAGGGGTGTCTGGGTAAAAAAATCTGGGGCGATGTGCGCAAATCACACCTCTGCGGATTCCCACGGGTGTCCTCTTTTCGGAAATGCATGGGGTTCCCTGTTTTCCTCGGTGGCTTGGACACCTGAGGCCCATATTTGTACATTGTGCCGGTCGGCAGAATGTCTGAAATTTCCCTCTGAAAACAGACTTGGGGTTACTTGTGTTTTAGGCTTTCCCCTTGGCGGCCAGGTAGGTGCACCCACACATGTGAGGTACCGTTTTCATCGGGACACCAGTGGGAACACGTGACGGTAGGCCATGTGTTGTTGGGGGCGTGTTTCGATGGGTGAGCCGAGCGAAATGTGCGGAAATTGCGTATTTTTTCCCACATTTCAGACTTTGCAGGGGTGTCTGGGTAATAAATTCTGGGGCAATTTGGGTATATCATAACTCTGCGGATTCCCGCGGGTGTCCTCTTTTTGGAAATGCATGGGGTTCCCTGTTTTCCTCGGTGGCTTGGACACCCGAGGCCCATATCTGTACGTTGTGCCGGTTGGCAGAATGTCTGAGATTTCCCTCTGAAAACAGACTTGGGGTTACTTGTGTTTTAGGCTTTCCCCTTGGCGGCCAGGTAGGTTCACCCACACATGTGAGGTACCGTTTTCATCGGGACACCTGTGGGAACGTGAGACGGTAGGCCAAGTGTTGTTGGGGGCGTGTTTCGATGGGTGAGCCGAGTGAAATGTGCGGAAATTGCGTATTTTTTCCCACATTTTGGACTTTGCGGGGGTGTCTGGGTAATAAAATCTGGGGCAATTTGGGCATATCATACCTCTGCGGATTCCCACGGGTGTCCTCTTTTCGGAAATGCATGGGGTTCCCTGTTTTCCTCGGTGGCTTGGACACCCGAGGCCCATATTTGTACGTTGTGCCGGTCGGCAGAATGTCTGAGATTTCCCTCTGAAAACAGACTTGGGGTTACTTGTGTTTTAGGCTTTCCCCTTGGCGGCCAGGTAGGTGCACCCACGCATGTGAGGTACCGTTTTCATCGGGACACCTGTGGGAACGCGGGACGGTAGGCCATGTGTTGTTGGGGGCGTGTTTCGATGGCTGCGTTGAGCGAAATGTGCGGAAAAAGCGTTTTTTTCCCCACATTTCGGACACCCGAGGCCCATATCTGTACGTTGTGCCGGTCGGCAGAATGTCTGAGATTTCCCTCTGAAAACAGACTTGGGGGTACCGTTTTCATCGGGACACTTGTGGGAACGCGGGACGGTAGGCCATGTGTTGTGTTTGTGTGGTTTTCATAACGTTTTGACCCATTTGCTGGAGCCCTTTGTCTCACAACCCTTTCTTTTCCCAAATGTAACCTACATTTAGTCGCTGCTTTAGCCACCATACACTTTTGTAACCTGCACAAGTCACCTACCCTTGAAAAGGTCTGCCTGTGCTCTTTCAAAAAATGTATGGCTGCCGTTTCTCACCACATTGGTTTTCCCAATTTACACATGCTAAGTGCGTCTGGTCAGGCGGTGAGCGTAAAACTCCTGTGTACCATGGCTCAGTGTTTGGCTTGTGGTATTGCTTGTTTTGTACAAACACTACAAAAATGGTATGCTCTCCTAACTGCACGAGTCGGGGGAATGTAGCAGAGCATTGCTTTTCTCAAAATTCATAGAAGCCATTGCCGTACCAAGCCAACCATGTCCAACACATACCTTTTTTTTCAGTCATTTTCCTGCTTTTCCCCCATTCGATGGCAGTTTCCCCTACCTAGTTGTTGCCTGACCTATGCAAATCACTCCTTCCTAAACTTGGAATTTTGTCTACTTTTCAGAAATATATGCCTTTCTGTCCTCCAATTTGGCTTTCCTGCCCTTTTCTTCCATTCCGTCCATGCATGTCCAATTGGCAAAAATGACAAAAATCGCTTACCTCTCACAAAACGGTTGATAACCCCATCAAAATATTTTTTTTCCATTTCCACTCAACCTGTTCCTGAAAGCCAACACATTGGGGAACTCAGCACAGTGAACCATTTGTTTCTAGCTCTTACAAGGAAAAAAACACAGGCTTCTTTGTACATCATTTTATTGGCATTTTTTGAAAAAAACCAAAATTTTCGCACTTTTTCCTTATTTTCTCTCACCCCCCTACAACAACCTGGGATTCCTGGGTGGCGTTACGACCGCCTACATGTGGGAAAAAAAGGAGCCAAATTTGGCCGAGATATCTCATGTAACAAAAAAGTTACAAGCCATTGAATGGCCACATACCAAAATCACCAAAAAAGGATCTGGCACTGGGGTGAAATATCCATGGCACTTAAAGGGTTAATGGATTGAATGTAGATCTTAAGGTCAGCTGGTTCATCAAATACTGCTGTACGGCCTTCATGTGTTTCTTTAAAGGATCATGGGTAATGTAATCCGTATCGGATATTGAGCTGTTTTAAGGCAGGACGAAAGAATAGAAAAGCTTTTCTGCACTGGGCTGTTCTTCTGGCCACATCTTGAGATATGAATAGCTTGTTTCCATGCCAGATGAGGACTTTGTGTTCCTTGGCTGTAGATATAATAAGATGAATCTAAGAGTATTCCAAGAGGTAAAATATAAGTGTTCTGGGTAATGGATGGGAAGTGGTGGAGACTGTAGGTTGAACAATTCTGTGAGCACGCTGTATGTTAAGTACTGTATCCAAGGATAAATGTAGAATGGCTGATAAATATTTTTGTAGAAAAGCGATGGGGTCAGGGCCCAAAGCACCCTCCGGCAAACCTGAGATATGCAGATTGTTGCGCCTACTACGATTTTCTAAGTCTTCATTGTGCTTTTTAAACTCTTTAACGGATTTTTCTAACTGTAAAACTGTAACTGTGAAACTCTGGGGGCTAAATCTTCTATAGCCCCAACTCTCCTCTCCACTTCCTCCATTCTGTTGTCAAATCCCATCCATCTGTCATCTAGTCACTGTAGTTTAATATTTGTAGTCTCAATAAAAGAATGGCTACTATGGCAGGGTCAGAGATACCAAGTGGAGGTGGTGAGTCACTTTTAGGTCTTTTAAGAAGTGTTGTGGAAGTGGTGGATTCTTTTGCAGTGGAAGCATGTTTTTGATTGGCTTTGTTAGCTGCCATTTTGACTGATAGTGTTAGGGTTTTGAGTACAGAACAGTTTTCTGAGGCAGATATTGGGATATAAGTGTTGGTCAATACAATATTCGACTTGCAAACAGTAGGATGGACAATTTTTGTAGTGGATTGGAGTGACCTCTCAACCTGAAGAGGTTTAGTAGTACCTTTTTTATGTTCTATAACATCATATAGTATGCAATTATTACATCCATATTATGTATACTGTCTAACTCTTGCAATAAGAGGTCAAATGAACAGAGAAAATAATAAGGCACAGACTATAGATAATAAAGAGTATGATAATATCACCAAATCAAGTAACGTGGTGTTGTACTGTTCTTGTGCACTCCAGCTGAAAGCCAAGGTTTGGTCGAGGGCCAACCAGGTATTGATAATAGGGTTATAGAACCCAGATGAGATCTGCAAATGCTGTATATTGTGAGGAAAGCACCAAGCAGATAGAGCAATTACGCTATGGTGTTGAGATAAAGCTGCTAATGTTATCTGTGATGAGGTGAAGAGGTGAGGAGCTAATATTCAAGGCTGTATAAATTGTGCAAGTGCACTACAACAGAGAGCAAGAGGCAGATGCAGTGAATATATTGGGGTTATTAACGTGGCAAACAGTTATAATTCTTAGCAGAGAGAAGTATTTAGCACAGAGACCTTTGATTGCTTTGAAAAAAACTGAAAGGATGTAATATTTATGCAGCTTAGTTACGTTAGTATTTATGAGTATGTCCCACCTTTATTATTTCATGTTCTTTCTTCTCTTCTTCTAGCTTTTTTCTCCTGCCTTCTCCTCTGCTGATTCTCCTTGTAAATCTCTGCTGGGGGCGTGGCTGCACTGGCTATGTGAGAGGCTGGAAGTTCCTGGAGCTCCCACAGATCCGTCGGAAAACTGATCATGCCTGCCGGCAAAACGCGCCCCAAACACTTCAAAAAGCAGGTTCAGAGATGAGAAAGCGAGCGGCACCTAGAGCACCGATCCCGCTTTAAAATCAGACACCCAAGGCTGCAATAATTGCAAATAAGAGACGTGGATTCCTCGCGGACAGCAATCCAAAATGGCCACCTGATACAACAAAGGACACGGCGGACCGAAGTCCCGACGGGCAGAGAAACAAAAGGACAAAGTCTGGAGGCTGCCGAAATCGGGAAGAGGGCGCCCGTAATGAGGATCGGAAGCGTCTGCGAGAGAACGTTACACCAATGAGGTACCGATATACACGGGACACCATCGGATGAACACTCTGAAGATTGCGCAATAAGGGCCCACAGGCAACCCAGGGACCCACGCCACAAGACGAGCCAAAATCCCCCCGAACTAGCGTAAAACACTACAGCCACGGCGCATGAGGCACAACGGTATGCGCGCAACGCTGGGCAAGCTGCAACAAAACTCACGCAACCTCCCATAGATGCTAGCAGTGACGGCTAGCTGCCGGGGGAAAGCACCTGGGTGGGCGGACACGCCCCGACCCAACAGGAACCTGGCACGTATGCTGCCCAGCTGCAATACTGTGCTAAGCGGCAGCATCAGCGGTAAAGTCAGTCCCAGAGCCGCCGAAACCCTAAGGCAGTGCACAGACAAAAAGCCCACTGCACTGCAGGCGGTAAGCAAGAATAGCGGCGCAGGAAAGCAGACCTACGCCCAAGTCGTAGGGAGAGCACTGAAGCAGACACACTGGGGACAGGGTCTTTGCACCGCACACCACCACCGGCTCTAATGAGGGGACAAGGCAAAGGTGGTGGGAAATAGTGAAGAAACTTCCAAAACCCCAGGTCACGGCGAGGGTTTGGACCGGACAAGGTAAGCAGGCAAGCACCCCCCAGGAGAAGAAGAAATCCACAAAAATCCCAAACCCAGTAACCACCGGCACGAGAAGCCACAACTGGGGCACTGCTAGCGGGACAGAGTGCGCACGCCAGCACGGAACACCCACTGCACGCCACAGGAGCACAGGCCATCAAGGAGACACTCTTGCCCACGCTTGTAGTGCTGAGAGCACCTGGTACATTCCTCAGTGCCACGAGTGAGCAGGGACACACAAAACGGGAACTCAAACCATAGAGCCCGGGGTGGACCGCACTGGAAGACCCAGCAATGGCATCTAAGACCCTCAAATCAAAAGGGAAACAACCTACAATGGAGGAATACACCAAAACACCACAACCAATGGATGGAGCCAGGAGTAAAGAAAGGAGCTTGCAGGCAGACACGGCTGCAGTGAGCAGTGAACAACAGATCCTGGAGGCGATAGCAGATCTAAAGGCGACCGGTGAAACTAAATTGGAAGCGGCCATGGCAAACCTCAAAACGCCCCTAGAATTCAAGATTGATGCAGTAAAAGGGGATGTTAACTTATTGCGACAAGATGTTAGAGCTATCGCACAGCGTACGGGTGAGCTGGAGAAAGAAGTCCAATCAAATACTGCTACCTGCACAGCCAACGCCTCCCAGGTCCATACACTGTGTCAACAAGTAGGCAACCTGGAAAACAGGGCCGAGGAGGCCGAAAGAAGGGCCCGGAGGAACAACATACATATAATAGGGCTCCCAGAGGAGAAAGAGGGACTGAACCCTACGGATTATATTGAAAACATATTGCTGCAAGAAATTGAAGGAGGAACACTCTCGCAAGGATTTGCGGTGGAAAGGGCTCATAGGGTACTGACACGGAGACCAGCGCCTGGGGCCCCCCCGAGACCAATCATTGCCAAGATACTAAACTATTGAGACCGGGAAAAGATTCTGGAACACTACCGCAAAGGGGGCACGATACGGAGAGCATCAGCGGAGATAACGGCATACCCGCATTACACCCTGCAGGTACAAAGATGCCGACTGAACTTTGGGGCAGTCAAAAGAAGGCTACGCGAGGCAAATTAGAAATACATGCTAATGTACCCAGCGAAATTGAAAATATTTCACAAAATAAGGCTTTGTTCTTCGAGACCCCAGAAGAAGCCACAGACTGGTTAGATGCACAGAACGGTCTGCTAGGGATGAAAGACCAACAAGGGGGCGGAAACGATAAGTGAAGCAGTGACCAAGGAAACCAATGTGCCGTATAAACTATGACATTGGGACTGGATTATAGACTTGCATATAGTAGCGAGTATAAGAGATGTGTATGCGGCGGGTAGAATAAAAAGTAGACCTAAAGTGGGAGACACAGTGAATCCAACTCGCACCCCATCAGATAGATCAACTCGGTTGCCAGTAGAACGGAAACCCCCCGCTGAATCCCTAGTACTGGAGAAACCAGTGCAGGACTAGATGCGGGACAGCCTGAGATCCAGGGATGGAGCTGTGCAACAGTTGGGGTGGGGAAGGTTGGGGGAGGGCTGGAAGCTGGGAAGTTTGTAGAGGGGATGGGGAGTTATATTTAGAAGTAAACGGGAAGGGAGGGAGGGAAGTTGGGGGTTTTGTAGAGGTTTTGGTTGGGGAACAGGCTTACAAACATGCGTGCCGGAGCTTGAAGCAGCAAGAAAGGAAGGATAATGGGAGACCTTAGAATAGTGACTTGGAATGTCAGAGGACTCAACAGCTATTTGAAGAGGAACAAGGTAATGATGTACCTTAGAAGGAAAAAAGTCAACATAGCCTTATTGCAAGAAACCCACCTCACCAAAGAGAAACAAGAGGTGGTAAAGAAAAAGTGGAGCGGGACCACCATAGGAGCAACGTACTCAGCACACGCCAGGGGAGTAATCACTTGGGTGGCACCACACGTGCCCTTCAAGATGCTACAGGCCACAGTGGAGCCAGATGGGAGGATGGTAGTGATTCAGGGGCTGCTAAAGAACAGAGAACTGTGTATCATAAACACGTATGCCCCAAACCAAAATACAGTGGCCTATCTTAAGTCACTATATAGCAGAATCAGCCCCCACATAGGAGGCACGGTAATATGGGGCGGGGACTTCAACTGTACGTTAAACACCCGGCCCGCAGGGAAAACGCTACAAGCCTTGCTAAGAGATTTTGGGCTGAAGGACATATGGAGGTAACAGCACCCGGTAGATAGACACTACTCGCACTATGCCGCCCCACATAACCTGTACACAAGACTTGATTACATGTTCGTCACAACGGAATTGGCTGGGGAAATGACGGCTTCAGAATGTAAGGCGAGAATATTATCAGACCACTCCCCTCTGGTCCTAACGTGGCAACGCCAGCCCCTTAGAGCCAGGATCCCAACATGGAGGCTCAGAGCCGAGGCATTTAAGTATACAACATTCTGAGAGGACCTAAAGGAAGAGATAATTGGGTATTTTGAAAATAGCACAGGAAGCGTAGAGTCAGAGGGTACCCTATGGGAGGCCTTTAAGGTGGTAGCAAGGGGGGCGGCCATATCCAAATCTAGAGGGCTCCAAGGGGGCATAGAGAAAGAGTTACAAGAGACAGAACTGAAACTGGAAGCAATAATGAAAAGAGGGAAAACTCTGCAGGAAGACGCCGAAAAAGGTGGGCCAATTACAACAGGTTTGTGGAGGGCTCTGGGAGAGGTTATGCAATCTGAATTATAAAAAATACATAGAAAGGCAACATGCAGGGGGCGACAAACCAGGGAGGCTGCTTGCATGGCTATATAAGAATGAGACACCAAGAGTAGCAATCAGAGAGATAACGGGTGAAGCGGGCCAAGCCTGGAATACCCAAGAGAGCGCGAACGAGGGATTCCTTAAATTCTACAAACACCTCTATGCAGATACAGGAGAGACCACAGAACAGGAGACCCAGGAGAGGCTAGAAGACATAGGATTACCCAAACTGAATGAGGACGACAGAGTGAATCTGGATGCCCCAATCACACTAGAAGAATTAGAGACGGTAGTGACACATCTGCCCACAAGCAAAGCCTCTGGAACAGACGGGCTCCCAAGTGAATTCTATAAAACGTATTGACAAGAAGTGCTCCCCCAGTTGCTGTCAATGCTAAACGAGGCCTTTGAAAGAGGGAGACTGCCGGAATCCCTGAGGGAGGCAGTAATCATCCCACTCCTTAAACTGGACAAACCCAGCACAGACTGTGGGTCGTACAGACCACTGTCAATGTTAAACCAGGACAGCAAAATCCTCACGGCTGTACTGGCGGATAGACTGAAGAGGATAATTAACAAACTCATACAACCCGACCAAACCGGATATGTCCCAGGCAGAAGCATATCCGATAACCATAGGAAGCTCCACTATATCATAGACCAGACGGAGGGCGACCCAAGTGAAATGGCAGTAGTCTCACTGGATGCAGTGAAAGCTTTTGACTACGTAAGGTGGCCTTGGCTGATGGCGGCCTTGAAAAAGTAGGGGATGGTGTTGATCTAGAAAAATAGACAGCCCTCGATCATAAGGCTATGTATTATGTTGGCCGAAGACCAACCGTCTCATGCATCTAGTATTAGAAATATATAGCCATAAGCTTGACTAAGGTGCGGCCATTTTGAAGCGACTGAAATCGCCATTTTGTTTTTCTCTAACGTTTGCTTCTTGCCTCATGTAAAACTGCTTTGCTGAAATGTTATTCTGCTTCACTGGTGCACAATGCAAGGCCGCGAGTGGCATGTTGAAACATAACGCAGTAACTCAGACAGAAGTGTCTGGTCCCCTCCCTCGCATATCCTTGGAAAGTGAGCAGCAAGGCATTCTAATCAGTATAGCAGGTGCCAGCTAGTCTCGGTAAGCACAATAGAAACACTAGAGCGAACATTAAATGACTTGAATTATGCTCTTCTTTGCGGCCCCCCTTCCCTGAGCCCAGTACAGCCCTGGAGAGCAAATTGACCCCCCGGCATACGAATAGAAACTAGGAGATAGCAAGGCCTGGAATGTGTCTCTCCCTATGAAGAGCTTGCTTGCAGAAACCAGAAGAATTGTGTTCTTTAAAACACATACTTAATGTCTGTGGGCTTATAAAATTGCAAACCGTTACACAATGAATGTTTGAAGGTGTCAAACTCGTCACCATTGTCAATCATCTTGCCTAGTTCAAAGGAAATGTAATAGGGGTGGTATAAGTTGTGACACTACTGATTACTAGATGCTTGTTTTGTATATATGTAACTGTTATATGAATTTCGCTCTCTTGCGTCCCCCGAGGTCTGATAGACACACGTCGCGGGGCGTGGGACCAGTTGGCCAACTGAGACTATTTGTTTTGCAATAAACCCTAGATTTTGGGTTTACAACCTCGTGTCTGACGTATCAGTTTGTGTGTGTGGTGATTGTGCCTTGTTTCCACAAATGAGGGTCCCTCAGGGGCCCCTTCAAGATGGAGACCGAATAGGGACCCTCCCCCACTTGTTCCATCATGTACGTTGAGAGATAAGGAAGGCGGAAAGAACGGCGAGGACGGAACGATCGAGCCGGGATCAAGAGGTGTTCGGGCACCCCTGCGTAAGCGATGAGACTCCTATGCAGATCTGCACACATCTGATCCCTGATCGACGTGCCCGGCCAGAGAACAAGGAGGCGAGGGTCCCGAAACGAGGCAGAGTGAGCCAAGATACGCAGACACAACGTCATTGGTTGCGTCAGCATACGGACAAATTGTGCCTTGAAAAGACAACCTGACTGATCAGGTGAGTCATGCCCCGATTCAAAAGTGATCCTGATATTGGTTGAGAGTTGATTTTGCAAAATCAAACACCCAGAGTAAGGTTGATAAGCCATGGGTAAGGTTAAAACATGCCTGGGGTATTGTCCACTCTAGCGGGTTTTTTCCGCTGCGGCGGACAATCTTTGGAAACTGGCCAGGTCGTGCCACCGGTGGGAATGCCGGCGTATGAGATGTATGTGAAATACGGTGTGGGAGCGATAATGTTTTGTGAGATTTGGCATAGGCAAACCAGAAAGCAGGAAGATCTTCAGTGGCCGAGTCATGGGAGTTTTGAGATGACGAGGATAGATAATTTGGAGAAGGTGTTAATAAAAAAGGAAACACGCCCTGCAGCATTTGATATCCTTAGGGACTGGAGAAGGGAAGCTATGCTTCATTGGACAAGTAGAGAGAAACATGCGCGCAGGCATAAATCGAAATCGGAGAGAGCGGAAGAGAGAGAGGAGGAGGAGTGGAATAATAGTTTGAGAAAATCAAATAGACGCGACCAGTTGAGTATAGAAAAAATATATCCACAACGGGAATTGCATTCATCAGATGAATTGATAGAAAAAATATTGACTGACACGAAACAAGGCCCAAGACGAGAGGCTAAAAAGACAGTGTTAGTGGCTATAGCTCAACCCCCTCCGGTTGCTCAGCCCCCCGACTGTTCAGATCCTAGCACAGCCACAGACGGCACATGCAGCGCCTCCTGTTAGCCAATCAACATCGCAACAGATACTGCCCATTCCCATGATTCCATCTGCACCTCCCACCTTAGAGATCGTTTCTGTCCCATCTGCCCCTCCCGTAATTGAACTTGAAGTTGTTGAAACAGAAGAAGAGGCTGAACAGAGGGGATGTACAAGAGTAACTCGTAGTGCGATTAGCAAGGAGAGGAAGCGAGAGTTGCAAGAACAGGCCAAAATGTATATAGATGGGAATGATGAGACGGCAGCGATGGCTTCCATATTTGACTTCAGGAGGAGCAATGAAAGACAGGTAGTGTTGGGTGAATATTTAGTGGCTAGATGGAAACAGTTGATTGGGAAGTTACCGCCACAACGATTGTTAGATTTGAATGCATTGGCACGTTGTAGAGGGAGGGATGAAGAGATGAGGGAACATGTAGACCGACTTTTTGAACTCAAGAATGAACTTGATAATGAGTATGCTGAAATGTTTGCCACACCTGGGTATAGGAGTAGAGATATTAGGAGAGATAGAACTGAAGCGGTAGAGCCATATATACAGCAGCAATATTTGTCATCATCAAGACAGACAGGTGACTGACTAAGAGTGTGTATACGAGAAGCGTTGAAATGGATTTCAGACCCTAGTATTCCCGCAATGGAGATACATGAGATATTTGATGAGTACACCTTGCCCATGAAAAGATAAGCATTGCAGATAATGGCTGAACATCTGATAGACAAAGATATAAGTGAGAAGAAAGCCAGCCCCCCCGAAATAATAACAGTATATAAGAGGGCATTTGAACGCAGAACAGGAGAATCAGCCTTATCACTTCACTTGGGAATATTACTACATATGAGAGAGGGGGGAGGAACAGTGAGTGCAGTATTTCCCATGAGAGAAGTCCCACCTACCTTTGGACCGAAAGTAGAGATTCCTGCAACAGGTACCGAAGCGGCGCAGGTAACGCCAGCCCATTATACTGCCCAATATGTACATGTCCCCTTTTCCAGACAGGAAGTGAACAACATAAAACAGACGATTCCCGATATAAGAAAGAATCTCGGGGGATTTTATAAAGAAGTAGAGTCCTGCTTGCAATCATCTGTGCTCACTATGTGCTAAATGTGTTTGTCAGGGTGAAGGGGGTAAATGTGTGGTTGTAGCTGAATAGGTTTTAGACGATAATGTCCCATAGTGACTGTGGGGATGTCGGGTAGGGATATATTTCTTCTCCTACACCTACCTTTTATGTCAGTACTTATTGGAATTGGGGAGGGGGCAATGGGACTGGATTCATAACAACCTATAAAGGTGGAGGACGTGTCAGGTAGGTGTTTATCAAAAAGGGGGTAATACCGTGTCTCTCCTGAGGGCCTTCCTCCAAATGTCCCCAAGGACCCCCTGCTCAGGTGATCCCCCCACACTGGCCCAACCCTAGGGTCTGGTTCCAAAGTCGATGGCCGTGCCCTGGCCAACTGAACAAAGAATCATTGGAGTCCATAAGCGAGAAAGCCCATCCGGTTTCACACAAAGTGAACATATCTTAAAGGGAAATATATAAATTTGGTTCAATTGACCTTTCCCTTTAGAAGAAAGTGCACAAGAAAAATTAGCATTTGCCTTTCAAAAAAAGCAATCAACATGGAAAAAATGTCCAATACCTATGCTGGCAAAGTATAAAAGGTTCATACCTTTTAAACCTAACAATTTATAACGAAATATTCCAAAGAAAACCAAATCCAAACATCAGACGTGTACTTTGATGACACTTTTATGTGGTGTTGTAAGAGTCTTTAAACGTGACAAACTGGGAGAAATCCTAGGAGCAGGACACTTGAGCGAGCAACATTTTTTCAATGATAGCCTCAAAAACACCTAACAGGGGTTGCGTCGGCCCACTGAAAAAAGTGGGCAGACGCTGTCCACCCACATGTATCCTTGACTTGTGCCCTGAAAATCAGTACAGGGCCAGAACCAGAGAAAATCACCCCTCCAGGTTTGCAACCTCTCTTGACACATCCTGAGCATACAGTCATGGCTAACATGCCCTCTCATCCTTACCCTTCTCACCCCCACTTTTGGATTTCAATGATACTCTGTTTCATAAAGTGAGCTTGAAAAGTACACAACCCATAGTAAAGTACTAACACAAATATGTAAATCCTTATAGAAATATGCTAGGTAAATTGTTTACAATTGTGGCATTATTCCCTACACCTTGAATGTAAGACTACAAATACCAGAATAAAATTCAGCAGGAGGCAAATAATGGCCTGTGGATTTAGACAATGTACTTACAAGACTTACACTCATAACAAAAGGTAAGGTGGAAAAGGTTCCCTGTTTTTGTTTCAATGTTTGACAAAGGCCTGCTTCATATAAAATGTGAGGTAAATGTTCCATTCTATCTAAAATAAACGTTTGTTTGCGTGGTAAATATGAACATGTGAAAATAAGGCAGATCTTTTCAAATGGTTTTTTGTGATATGTTTAATTGTCCTTAAGGAAGGCACAGATTTTAGGCAGCTAACTGGTGTTTTGCATGTGCTTTCCAAATAAAAAATATCCCTTTGCAGTTCTTAACCAGAAAACGTTAAGAACGTTTTGTTCAAAACAATGGTCTCTTAATAGAACATCACTTGTAAATGGCTCCCACTTTAAATGCTGCTTTAAGAAAGAAAGTGCTTTAAGAAGCAGTGCTTACGAGGCCCGCAGCTTCTAGTGGGTCATTGGGATGCGGGAAATTGTCTCGAGAGCATTGTTGCAGGAGGTTGAAAGGTGACACCTTGTCTCACCATGACAAGTAGAAAAGGAGCCGAACCTTTTACATGGAGGTAGGGCAGTCGCTTTTGAAAAAATATTCCTTTCTATTCTGGAAGCAGCCAGCTGGTGCCTGTGGGGCCCCTATGGCCCGGGACTCTGGTCGGCCACAAAGACTGCCCATGCCTCATGCCGGCCCTGCATGTATGCCCTTAGGAAGCCATGCCTGTATTCATCTGTATCTGGGCACTCAATGCATGACCCTGCTGTTCAGTTCCCAGAAGGGATAAGGTAGGACATAACTGGCAACCAAAGTGGAATGGGGATTCAGATGAAGAGGAAGCCCTTCTTGCTTCCTGACCCATTTGAATTGTATTTGTATTTTATTAAATGTATAGAGCGCCTTTCGCCAAAGGCGCTGAACAGTAAAAGAATAAAAAAATAAACAGTACAATCATGTGGATACAAATGAGAAAAGCTACATCAGCAGAGGAAAAACCGAGAATTTTAAGAAGATAACGAGGAAAGGAGATAGAGTTTAATATTTGTCTGGAAAATAGGAAGGGGTATGCAGGCCGATTCATGGAATAAATGTGCGCCGAAAATCCCGGCGCAGAGGGGCCAATACGTGCGCTGCGCCGAAAATTAGTGAAAAGCGCAGGGAAACCAGCGCACGTCGATTCATGGAAGTCCGTGCGCAAGAAAAGCAGAGGACGTGCGCTGAAAAAGCGCGCGGCGCAGGCCGGCGCACAGGTCAACCAACGTCGTGCGCCACGGCCACTGCGCTATCACTCCGAGCGCAGCGCACAGCTCTAAAGTAGGCGGAACACAGGGCGGGACACTCGGAATGGGGAATAAAATGGGGCACAACACTCGGAATGGGGAAGAATGTGGGCGGCACGGGGAAAGTTTAGGAGGCAAGTGCGCGGAACGCCCACACGCTCGCATACAACACGTATTCATGGAATAGAATAGGGCAAAAAAGCGCACGCTCAAAGCAGCGCACAGGCACAAACAGGCACAAACACGACCGCCACAAGAAAGCAGGCGGTAGCGTCTCTGCGCCTGCAAGAAATGTGCGCTAAAAGGTGCGCCAACAAATAGCACCTATATACAGACATGATCAATGTCCAATACTGTGGCCCTCCAGGACAAATGACGTACAAAGGGGTACCCACAAACACAGACACGCGCCGAGAGAAAAAATAAACGTGTGCGTGTATACCGGGGTGCGCGGGAAGTTGCACACGCGATATGGCCGGGTACGTGGATTTCAGGGGTGCGCGGGAAGTTCCACACGCGATTAGTCAGGGTACGTGGATTGCAGGGGTGCGCGGGAAGTTGCACACGCGATATGTCCGGGTACGTGGATTTCAGGGGTGCGCGGGAAGTTCCACACGCGATTAGTCAGGGTACGTGGATTGCAGGGGTGCGCGGGAAGTTCCACACGCGATATGGCCGGGTACGTGGATTTCAGGGGTGCGCTGGAAGTTCCACACGCGATTAGTCAGGGTACGTGGATTGCAGGGGTGCGCGGGAAGTTCCACACGCGATATGTCCGGGTACGTGGATTTCAGGGGTGCGCGGGAAGTTCCACACGCGATTAGTCAGGGTACGTGGATTGCAGGGGTGCGCGGGAAGTTCCACACGCGATATGGCCGGGTACGTGGATTTCAGGGGTGCGCGGGAAGTTCCACACGCGATTAGTCAGGGTACGTGGATTGCAGGGGTGCGCGGGAAGTTCCACACGCGATATGGCCGGGTACGTGGATTTCAGGGGTGCGCGGGAAGTTCCACACGCGATTAGTCAGGGTACGTGGATTGCAGGGGTGCGCGGGAAGTTGCACACGCGATATGGCCGGGTACGTGGATTTCAGGGGTGCGCGGGAAGTTCCACACGCGATATGGCCGGCTACGTGGATTTCAGGGGTGCGCAGGAAGTTCCACACGCGATATGGCAGGGTACGTGGATTTCAGGGGTGCGCGGGAAGTTCCACACGCGATATGGCCGGCTACGTGGATTTCAGGGGTGCGCGGGAAGTTCCACACGCGATATGGCCGGCTACGTGGATTTCAGGGGTGCGCGGGAAGTTCCACACGCGATATGGCAGGGTACGTGGATTTCAGGGGTGCGCGGGAAGTTCCACACGCGATATGGCCGGCTACGTGGATTTCAGGGGTGCGCGGGAAGTTCCACACGCGATTAGTCAGGGTACGTGGATTGCAGGGGTGCGCGGGAAGTTGCACACGCGATATGGCCGGGTACGTGGATTTCAGGGGTGCGCGGGAAGTTCCACACGCGATATGGCCGGGTACGTGGATTTCAGGGGTGCGCGGGAAGTTCCACACGCGAATTGGCTGTGTGCTCCCAGGCATTACCTGTACACCCTCCACGGCCCCTGCAGGCAGCACACACCACAGGGAACTACCCTGCACACCTGCTCATGTCTCCCACCACCCCCACCCCCCACCCCCCAGGGACACCCTCCACCAGGCCCCCACCCATGTCTCCCACCACCCCCACCCCCCATCCACCAGGGACACCCTCCACCAGGCCCCCACCCATGTCTCCCACCACCCCCACCCCCCATCCACCAGGGACACCCTCCACCAGGCCCCCACCCATGTCTCCCACCACCCCCACCCCCCATCCACCAGGGACACCCTCCACCAGGCCCCCACCCATGTCTCCCACCACCCCCACCCCCAGCACTGTGGGGAACCTGCCAGCAGGCCCCCACCCATGTCCAACCCATGTCTCCCACCACCCCCACCCCCCATCCACCAGGGACACCCTCCACCAGGCCCCCACCCATGTCTCCCACCACCCCCACCCCCCACCCCCCAGGGACACCCTCCACCAGGCCCCCACCCATGTCTCCCACCACCCCCACCCCCCATCCACCAGGGACACCCTCCACCAGGCCCCCACCCATGTCTCCCACCACCCCCACCCCCCATCCACCAGGGACACCCTCCACCAGGCCCCCACCCATGTCTCCCACCACCCCCACCCCCCACCCCCCAGGGACACCCTCCACCAGGCCCCCACCCATGTCTCCCACCACCCCCACCCCCCATCCACCAGGGACACCCTCCACCAGGCCCCCACCCATGTCTCCCACCACCCCCACCCCCCACCCCCCAGGGACACCCTCCACCAGGCCCCCACCCATGTCTCCCACCACCCCCACCCCCCATCCACCAGGGACACCCTCCACCAGGCCCCCACCCATGTCTCCCACCACCCCCACCCCCAGCACTGTGGGGAACCTGCCAGCAGGCCCCCACCCATGTCCAACCCATGTCTCCCACCACCCCCACCCCCCATCCACCAGGGACACCCTCCACCAGGCCCCCACCCATGTCTCCCACCACCCCCACCCCCCATCCACCAGGGACACCCTCCACCAGGCCCCCACCCATGTCTCCCACCACCCCCACCCCCAGCACTGTGGGGAACCTGCCAGCAGGCCCCCACCCATGTCCAACCCATGTCTCCCACCACCCCCACCCCCCATCCACCAGGGACACCCTCCACCAGGCCCCCACCCATGTCTCCCACCACCCCCACCCCCAGCACTGTGGGGAACCTGCCAGCAGGCCCCCACCCATGTCCAACCCATGTCTCCCACCACCCCCACCCCCCATCCACCAGGGACACCCTCCACCAGGCCCCCACCCATGTCTCCCACCACCCCCACCCCCCATCCACCAGGGACACCCTCCACCAGGCCCCCACCCATGTCTCCCACCACCCCCACCCCCCACCCCCCAGGGACACCCTCCACCAGGCCCCCACCCATGTCTCCCACCACCCCCACCCCCCATCCACCAGGGACACCCTCCACCAGGCCCCCACCCATGTCTCCCACCACCCCCACCCCCAGCACTGTGGGGAACTTGCCAGCAGGCCCCCACCCATGTCCAACCCATGTCTCCCACCACCCCCACCCCCCATCCACCAGGGACACCCTCCACCAGGCCCCCACCCATGTCTCCCACCACCCCCACCCCCAGCACTGTGGGGAACCTGCCAGCAGGCCCCCACCCATGTCCAACCCATGTCTCCCACCACCCCCACCCCCCATCCACCAGGGACACCCTCCACCAGGCCCCCACCCATGTCTCCCACCACCCCCACCCCCCACCCCCCAGGGACACCCTCCACCAGGCCCCCACCCATGTCTCCCACCACCCCCACCCCCATCCACCAGGGACACCCTCCACCAGGCCCCCACCCATGTCTCCCACCACCCCCACCCATGTCTCCCACCACCCCCACCCCCCATCCACCAGGGACACCCTCCACCAGGCCCCCACCCATGTCTCCCATCACCCCCACCCCCAGCACTGTGGGGAACCTGCCAGCAGGCCCCCACCCATGTCCAACCCATGTCTCCCACCACCCCCACTCCCATCCACCAGGGACACCCTCCACCAGGCCCCCACCCATGTCTCCCACCACCCCCACCCCCCACCCCCAGGGACACCCTCCACCAGGCCCCCACCCATGTCTCCCACCACCCCCACCCCCCATCCACCAGGGACACCCTCCACCAGGCCCCCACCCATGTCTCCCACCACCCCCACCCCCCATCCACCAGGGACACCCTCCACCAGGCCCCCACCCATGTCTCCCACCACCCCCACCCCCCATCCACCAGGGACACCCTCCACCAGGCCCCCACCCATGTCTCCCACCACCCCCACCCCCCACCCCCCAGGGACACCCTCCACCAGGCCCCCACCCATGTCTCCCACCACCCCCACCTCCAGCACTGTGGGGAACCTGCCAGCAGGCCCCCACCCATGTCCAACCCATGTCTCCCACCACCCCCACCCCCCATCCACCAGGGACACCCTCCACCAGGCCCCCACCCATGTCTCCCACCACCCCCACCCCCCATCCACCAGGGACACCCTCCACCAGGCCCCCACCCATGTCTCCCACCACCCCCACCCCCCACCCCCCAGGGACACCCTCCACCAGGCCCCCACCCATGTCTCCCACCACCCCCACCCCCCATCCACCAGGGACACCCTCCACCAGGCCCCCACCCATGTCTCCCACCACCCCCAGCACTGTGGGGAACCTGCCAGCAGGCCCCCACCCATGTCCCCCTGGCCCCAGGTCCTGACGATACACAATCATGGCAGTAATGGCCAGCATACCCAGCACAAACACCCAGGCAAGGATTGCATGCACCCACATAGTGAATGCAATCACATGACACAACCCCAAAGGCAAGTATGCAAAAGAACACATGTCCGTCACACACACATACACAATGGGTGCAAGTGAATGTCAAAACCCATATCATGACATGTAAGAAACCAAAGAGAAAATAACACAAGTGTAAGATAATATAAAAATGTATTAAAAACAAAAATTAAGTAAACCAATAAAACATACAACTATGTGGCAAAGTAAATAAAAGGTCCATGTCCGAGAACAAAAATGATAAACCAAAAAACAAAGGATTAAAAAATCAATAGAATTTGTCCAAAGCAAAACCATGTAGTAGGAAATCAAAGAAAAACCATTACGTCATGGTGTAAACAATAAGAAAATAAAAAAATGTATCTCCCAAAAAATAACAATATATACAGGAATGTTCCAGGGTCCATGAGCCCAACACCACAAATGAAACCTAATACTAACTAATAAAAAAAATATGTACAAAAAAGTGGCCATTGTCCGAGCGGTCCAAAATAATAAAAATTAATAAAGGAAACCTAGCACTAACTAACTAAAAAACTATATACAAAGGCAGCGGGCTAGTCCTGCGGCTCACTTGGTGATGCTGGCCAGGGCATCCTCGAACTCCATGTCAATGTCCTGGAGGCGGGACTCTGTCCTGGCCCCGAGGTCTCGCAGGGACAACCCCATGTGCTCACCAAAATCCCTGCGAGCCTCCTCGAGGCACTCAGCCCGCCTCAATGCCCGACGCATGGAGATCTCCGCCCTGGCCATGGCGAGCCGCTCCTCTTCCGCCCGCTGCCGCTCCGCACCTATCCGCTGGCCAAACTCCTCCCACACGGAACACACCGCCATGCCAGGGTTGCCCTGCCCTCCGGCCGATGCCTGCCCCTCTGATCTTGATGGCCCTGAGCCATGATGCCTCCCACGTCGAGCCCGCTGCTGCCTCCGACGCCACTGCCTCTGCCAGCACGACGGCATCCAGGCTGATGGTAACCACCGACGCCGTCGTGCACGTGCCCTGCCCGATGATGCCGGCACATCTTCCATCTGCTGGGGTCCACTTGCTGTGTTGTCCACCCCTGCTGGACCTCCGACTCCCAACTGTGGCAGGGATGGGATCCCCACCGAGCTGGCTGCATTGGTCGGGGCAGGTCCACAGGGGGCCATGGTGGCATCTGGGCCGGAAGACGGCAAGGAGAACGACCGGTGGATAGCCTGCACAGAGGAGGAGAGGGCCGTCAGATTGGCCAACACATGCAGGAACCCCCCGAACATGGCCGATCCCAATTGGGCCACGTCGGCACGGTGCACTTCGTGATGACGTGCGTGCTCCTCCCGGGAAGCACGCACGGCATCACGAATCACAGCCGTGCGCATCGCGACCCCAATCAGGACCTGCTCCACGCGGCCAGGGGTTCCCACGGCCGCAGGTGGAGGGGAGTCAGTTGACATGGACATCCCCTCTACCTGCGGACGGGCCTGGGACGGGGCATCCCTGCTGGTGCATGGTGGTGCACTCACAGGGTCAGGGACAGCGACATGCACAGGCACCTCCACGGTGACCTGTGCTGCCTCCTGCCCCTGGCCCTGGACTGCACCACTTGCACCAGCAGGGATGCTCCCACCAGGCCCCATGTGTGCACCAGTGTCGGCCTCCTCCTCCTCTGTGCAAACCACCAACCTGGATGGCTCCTCACCGTCTTCCGCCGTAGCAGGCCCCTGTGGGGGCTCACCCACCCCTTCCGCTGCAGCCGTGGGGGCATCCCCGCCGCCTTGCTCCACAGCGCCGTCTCCGCCCTCTTCTTCACTAGCCGCTGCGTAGAGGGAGACAAAGGACACAAGCATCAGGCTACTGTAAAATGGTCCCCTAGACAGGAAGCAATAGCAGATGAGCACCCCTGTCAAAGTACACTTCCATCATGTCCCTCCACAACACATGGGTCAGTCCAGGCAAAACACACACAGTAACAGGCATGGTGCATGCCATGCACATTTCCATGCATGTCCAATTGACTCTTGAAACATTCAATGATATGTAACTCACATGCATCATGGCTCATGCATATCACATGCACACACTTCACCTCAGTTACATCCATCTGGCCCCAAACACTACGAACACAGGCGAAACAAGGGTAAGTTGGGTGCGTCACTGAATCTGTGCATTGTCACACACATGTGTCATGCATCCATGGCATGCACAAGTCACAGACACGCAGGTCAGGCACACAGACATGGCTACCATATATGTACCTGGCATCAGCACCCATCCTTCACCCCCATCCATGTCCAGGTACAGAGACTGGCATGCTCTCATGTCCTAAATCTGCATAGGGCTCCCCATGCCGCATTTCAACACATGCAACAACCATGTGGGTCACACATCACTGGTCGCACATGCATTACCATGATGTCCCTGCACACATACATGCATACATGGCCCATGGCACACATACAGGCAAGTATCATAGAACCAGCACACCGCAACATGCCCTGTCTCACACAGTAATGCTTGCACACTTACCGCTCAACTCCAGACGGGCCTCCCTCTCAAGGACCTGGGCGTGGAGCGCTGGGCGTACGCGTTCCAGGACCCTCTTCTGGATGTAACTCATGCGGCCCCGGCCCCCCTCCACGAGGCGCCGGGCCTTCACAAGGGTCCTGGACCTCAAGTCCTCCCAGCGCTTCTTGATCTTCTGGACGTTGCGGGTTGCCACCCCCTCCGCGTTGATGGCAACCACACAGTCGGCCCAGATCCTCTCCCGTCCTTCCTTGCTGGCGCGGGACGATCCAAAGAGGGCATCATACTGCCCCAGGACATGCTCCACCAGGACACCAACTTCGGTGGCAGTGAAGCTGGTGCCCCTCTGCCCCTCTGGCCTGGGGTTGCCACTGGTGCCAGATGTGGAAGTGCCCGACATGGCAACCCCAGAGGCAGGTGTGGGTGGGCAACTGGGTCCTGGGGCTGGGCTGTGGAGCGATGTAATCCCATTTGGGAGTCTTCAGTTCCAGCAGGGGTGGACACAGCAACTGGACCCCTGCAGATGGCTGATGTGCAGGCACCAAATGGCAGGGCACGGTGGCAGCAGGCAGGCAGGCAGGCAGGCAGCAGCAGATAGCACGTGGGAGGCTGCTCAGGGCACTGGGGGGGCAGTAACTCGGCCTTCTGGGCAGGAGCGTGGTGTTCCGTGTGTTTTCGGGTGGCCAGCTTGATACGGAGTGATTTGGCACGTGAAATTCCTGCACGTCAGCGTGAAATCCGAGGAAAGGCCCTTAGCGCGTAAGTGCGTCAGCACGCATACGCGATTCTATTGGACCAGAGTCCCTCACCGCGTAAGCGCGTCTGACGTGATCCGCACGGGCGTTCCCCACTCAGCACGTGATGACGGAGCACACGTGGAAATACTGCACGTCAGAGTGTCATCGCGTGTAATTGGCCAAAAGTGCGCGTACACGCGATTGGCCTATGTACGTGTATTACATCGCGTGTAATTGGCCAAAAGTGCGCGTACATGCGATTGGCCTATGTACGTGTATTACATCGCGTGTAATTGGCCAAAAGTGCGCGTACACGCGATTGGCCTATGTACGTGTATTTCATCGCGTGTAATTGGCCGAAAGTGCGCGTACACGCCATTGGCCTATGTACGTGTATTTCAGGGGTGCGCGGGCACTTACACACGCAAGTACGTCAGCGCACCTGTATGCCTGCTGCGTGGGAATTTCCACACGCTATTGGAGTGGGAACTAGATTCCAGGGGTGCGAGGGTCACACGCTCGCCTAGAACACGCGCAAGGCATTAATTTGCGCACTTATCAATAAACAAGCCAGATGCCAGGATGAACATACCGTTCCTAGCAGCAGTGGCAGTGGGCTACCAAAGGAGGAGGAGGAGGAGAGTCAGGGCCAGAATATTCACACCCAGAACCAGCCTATTCGGGATGCCTGATGACCAGGTGTATGGGAGGTACAGGTTTCCAGCACACATCATACTGGACCTGGTCAGTGAGTGGGAGGATGACCTCACATCACCCACCCTGTGCTCCCAAGCACTCAGCCCCCTGCAGAAGGTCCTGAATGTACTGCACTTCTTGGCCACTGGATCCTTTCAGCGGACAAGTGCCATAGTGGGTGGTGTGTCACAGGCCACGCAGTCACGCTGCCTACACCAGGTCTTGAACATCATCACTGCACGGCCATCAGTCCGCAGGCACATATATCTCCCCAGGACTCATGCAGAAAGGCGGACGTGCATCCAGGAATTCTATGGTGTGGCTCAATTCCCCAAAGTGCTTGGTGCAATTGACTGCACACATGTGGCTCTACGTCCACCCAGGGCAACAGAGCACATCTATAGAAACCGCAAGCACTGGCATTCCATCAACGTGAAAGTTGTATGCAATGCCAAGGGAATAATCACATCAGTATATGCCAACTATCCCGGGTCCACCCACGACAGCTTCATCTACAGAATGTCTACCCTATGCCGGGACCTAGAGGCTGGCCAGCATGGAGATACATGGCTGCTTGGTGAGCATGAATGCCACTGCACATGCATGCATGTCAGATACTGGGTCATGACACAACACCACTAATGATACCCATCACCACCTCCGCAGGGGACAGTGCCTACCCTATCAGCCCCCACATGATGACCCCAATCCGGAACCCCACCACGCCACCCGAGGTAAGGTACAACACAGCCCACATTGCAACACGGGGCATAGTGGAGCGCACATTCGGAGTGCTGAAGTCACGCTTTCGCTCCCTTGACCGTTCTGGCGGGCAGCTGTTATATGCTCCCCGAATAGTGTGCAGGATCATAGTGGCAGCATGTGTCCTGCACAACGTTGCAACACGCCGGGGCCTGCCCGTGGACATGGTGGTGCCCCCACATCCACAACCACATGCACGCCCGCTGCGCATGGGAGGTGAAAGGGCACGGGGGGAGGCAGCCCGTACGCAACTGGTGGCCAACTTCTTCACCTAGGAATCACAGTGCTGGCTAGTGCACACTGCTCTGGCACATACCATCTGACAATCAATGATGACACTACCTGACAATGTCACAAAATTACTTGACAATAAACTGTCAGATACACATCAGCCTGAGATTGTTAACATGGAAGTGTCACTATGTGTGCACCCCTACCTACACATACACCAGCAATGCATCACAACGAAAAGACACAACTCCATCAATCAAATATGCATTGCCACAGGCGATTCACTACATGACAACATTGCCATGTCACCCATTCCCTTCACAGTCCCGCCACTGAGGACACCATGTCATGGTATGTGAGAGCAAACAAACTGGCCATCACAACATGACACCGGTGTCACAAATAGCAGTGCCCCAAATGGTACATAGCCGCACTTGAACAGCTAACCGCGCTGGAGCCACTACTACACACCTGTGTAAGAGTAATTTCAATCAAATTACACACCAACCCACCCTGAAGCCCACCCAAACAAGACACAATGCATGTAATCAATGGTAGTCTCATTACCTGATTCTGCTGGTATGTCCTCACCGTCCAGATGTACAGTGATGGCGCCACGCAAAAGTGTCAGTGCACATCTACCGACATGTAGTCTGACTCCAGAGAGTATGCCCGTGTGAAGAACTGTGTGAAATACCTGCAAAACATGAGCAACATATGTAAGTAGAGGCACATATCAAACCATCATGCATAGTTAGGTGCAACAACAATGTACACTATGAATGTCTACACAGTATTGACTATGGACTGGCCAACAGCTCATGGGAGTCCAATGTCACCGTGTAATTTGCTGTCACTTGGGCACACCCTTTGCAAGCCCATGGAAACGGAAGCAGGAGGGGTGTGGATGTCTGCTACCCAAGCATCGAAACCAAACTCAGGACAAGCCTGCATGTGCCCAGCCACAATACAGTGTATGCCCAGGTACCCACACAAGGCAACACTCTTGGAAAAGAAAAAAAAATATTGAGAAAAAATGGCCATGAAAGGGCCGGCGGGGGGGGGGGGCCACCTATGAGGTCCGAGGACAGGATGCACGCCACAATCCACCTGTGTGGATCATGGGAAACTAAAACACCCCATAGGCTCGTGGCCCACACGGCTACTCTGTTGTGGGAGATGAGTCGCTATCGCTCTGGCCAGACCCTGCAGCTGACTCAGGAGGTGGGGGAGCTGCCTCAGAAGATGGTGTGACAATGGGAGGCAGCCCACGCAAAGCACGAGTTTGCTCCTCCATGGCTGCAAGCAGGCGGGTCTGGTAGTTCTGGTTCTGGGTTGTAATCATGCGGAGGTCCCCATGCAGTAACTTCCGGGATGACCTGACCTCCGCACGAGTTGCCTGCATCTCGGCCGAGAGCGTCCGTGTCAGACGCTCCAGCTGCTCCTCTGTCCTTCTATGGGATGAAGCCTCAAGCTCTAACAGGGTCGACCTGAGGTGATGGAATTCTTCCCTCAGGCCTTCCCTGTGGCGCTGGGACTCCATGGAAAGTGATTCCCGCAGAGTCGCCAGTGCCGCCCGCCTGTCCATGTTGGACGCCAACATATCCTCCCTGTGTGCCTGGCAGATGGACTCTGTAGCCTGCTCCAGTCGCTCCATCAGCCTTTCTGGGGGGACAATGGAAGTGGCCACCCTATCCATGGCCTGTGCAATCATCTCGGATGATGCTGCCTGTTGGTTGGCCATACCGTAGATGGATTGCTCCCAAGCGGTATTGCCAGGTGGCATACGGCCACCACGTTGACGGGCACCACACCTGCCTGGGGCAAGGCGGACTGGGCCTTGCTGTGCCGGCAAGGCCTCAGGCTGCAGGACTGCATTCCCTCTCTGATCTGCAGCCCCAGGAACAGGATCAGAGATTGTGTGGTGTGGCCCTGCATCCGTAACCACCGGAGGCTGAGCTGCCGACACTGACATCCCCATTGAGGGCAATGGCCCGGCTGCAGGTGGGTCGGACAGAGGAGATTCTCTCCCAAGAACACTCACCTGCGACTGCACATAGGTGTCATCCTCCGAGTCTACACCTGAATACTGCTCGGGGGAGGAACCCCCAGAGACACCCCTCGACAGCACGACCTGCAGCACTTGTGGGTTTTCACCCACAAACACACCACGTCCCTCACTTGTGGAAGGTCGGCCCGGGTTGCCCTCCTGGGACGGCTCAACCACCACATCCCCAGCATCAACAAGTGCTTCGTCCCCTGCAAAGACATGAAAGAGAAAAATGGAAACAGGCATTAGCACCATGGCATGCAACAAGGGCTGATGAACAACAGAGGCAGTAGTTCTACGACACATGTCACACATGACTGGGAGACCTCCTATGCATTCACCATCACTGGGTCTGTAGGGGAGGCTCAGGGCATACAATGTACAGATTGGAGAGCAACGCCTGCTCACCATGCTGCCTAGCACTGCCATCACACATTGGCCGGTGATTGCCATGTCAAAGGCACATGCCATCACACACATGGCATGTGACATAGCCACCAAGTGAAGAGGGAGAGGAGGGCAACTTTTTTGGATTTCAACCACTCTGGTCCTGACATTGCATCATCACATCAATAAGTTAACATGTTGTACATGGATCTGCTAGTCCAAATTGGCCACGATGCACAGTGCCTTGTCTACATCAACAAAATGCAGTAAACAATGAGATTCCACCTCCCCATCACCTGTAAAGGAATCATATAGCATTCGTGAAGCACCGGTCCAGAAATGTATGAAGGTACAGCGGAGCACTGAGGGGTGGTGGGGCAGAAGGGGATGCCAGTCAACAATCCTACTGGTGCTGGTGTCATTCATGTCACGCAAGTGCAGGGGTGGGTGGCACAATGAAGTGCAAGGGGAAGTGGCGGCTGGAAGTGCTGTACAAGGTAAGTAGGACTTAACGTCAAGGGCAGATGGTGTTAGGCGCAGACAAGTGCTGGGGGGGGTGGCCTATAGGGGTACAGAGACAATCATGCAGTGCTGTGGGCTCGGAGGGGACAGGGGAGGTACACACTGCATCTGGCTCGGCAAGGTCCTTGCAGATTTCTATGTGTCCTGCAGAGTTGTCACATGCCGCAGATATGTGCCCTTGGATTGGGGATCTCATCTTGGTGAAAAGGGTGAGGCGCTATTGCCTTTGGAGCATGTGGCAGGCCAGTTTGCCAGAGGATGAGCATGATGCAGGACATTCCCTCTCTGCCACCCGGCACCTGTGGTCTGGGTTCACAAGATCCGAGTCATGCCAGGACTCTGCATTGGCATGGGGCTTCAGACAGGTGGTCATGACCGTGGCAAAGACATCCAGTGTACCTGACATAGAGTGGAGCATGGAGTGGGCCCTGTCAGGATGGGAGTGAGCCTAAGGGGGAGCTGGATGGGGGGAGATCTTGGCAGCATGAGCCTCGACTGACACACACTTCATGGGTTGGAATACCAAGAAGGTGTGTGACAGTGGTGAGGGTGGCTTTGCCTGTGGGGTGGTGAGGGTGAGCTGGGAGGAGAGGAGAATGTGATCACTCCAGGAGAGAGGAGTGCAGAGATGGACGGAGAGGGGAAAGTCAGATGAGATCAGAGCATCAAGAGTGTGCCCTGCAGAATGAGTAGGGACAGACGGGAGTCTAGAGGGTGAGAGGGAGTTGCTGAGGTCACAGAAAGGTCACGTGGGGGGTTCAACAAGCATGCAGGTGGATGCGTACAGCACCAAGGAAGAGGATTTCTGTGTCTGGGGACATGAGTGAGGAGGAGAGGTGAGGACACTCAGAAAGGAAGTAGTACATTTGACCAGTTTTCCCAGACACAGTACGCACAGTTTGTGAATGTCAAGGTGTGGTAGAGAGAGACGTCACACAAGCCATTCCAGAGTGGAGTAGGTCTAAGTAGGAGTGACAGTGGCAGGAATACCCTCAGGGAAGCCAAGGGCACACCCCCCCTGCACAGTAGTGGCGGGCCAGGGAGAGGGTCTCCTGAACATCAGGTAGGAGTGTGTGAAGGATGCAGACAGAGCTGGCCGTCAGACATGTTTCCATGAGACCAAGGATGTCAAGGTGCATAACCTCATGTAAGTGACAGATATCGGAGGAATGCCTGATGCAGCCGCAGTGAAAGGAGTGTAATTGTGGAGGAGGTTGACAGCCTTGGAGGACTTACGGGGAGTGCTAGAGATCAGAGGTGCAGCATGTGTAGGAGTTGGAGTGGGAGGCGGAGAAGGATCATGGGAGGGTGCAGGGAGGCAGTGCAGGATTGATGAGGAGAGAGGAGGGGGGACAGCAGGAGAGGAAAGGAAGTTGATGAGATGTGGGTAGCATTTCTCAAGGAGAATGAGGTTGGCCTAAGGGCCTTGGACTGAGATGCTCCCATTACCATGCACATCAATTGTGGCCTCTGAGGATTGGAAGGAGGCCAGGAGTACACCCCAACGGGTCCCACCATTGATGGTGGAAGAGGAGCAAGGAGAGAGGACAGGGACCATGTGAAGGGTCTATGGGACAGGCAAAGGCATGTATGAGCAGATGTCAGTGAGAGTTAGCTTTGAGTAGGCTCAGATGCACTTGTCAGCAATAGGGTGGGTCGCATTGGAGGGCAGGGTGCCCTCATTTGACTGTTAGCAAGCAGGTGTCGTGAGTAGGGCACGATGGTCTGAACTGTAGAAGTCAGGGAAGATAGACCATGAAGAGCAGCATGGAGTGTGAGGGAATGGGGCTCGAAACCAGACGGTACCAAAGCACACAGGTAGGAGGTGGATGTCAAGGCAACATCCACAGTATGACAGCATGTTGGTTGGCATTTATATACAGAGGACGCATTAGCATGTGGTATCATTGCATGTCAGGCATGTGAAGATGAAACTTGATTGGCTGGGGGAAAGTATAGGAATGGTATGTAAGACATCAGATGAATAGACAGGGGAGTATGAGCAACAATGTAGTGACAAAATGACAATTCAAGGGCAACTTCCATGGTGTAGGGCCTTATGTGCACTGTTGCCAGTTGGGATAGTGCTGTGGGCAGATGGTGTTGCACTGAACATACTGGATGAGGCACATGGGTGCCACTATCAACTCTGCCACACACCCCCTTGACAGGCACCCAACATGAATGCTTCACACACACACCATGCACATGGATAATACACACATGCATGTGCACTCACCGGATGATGCCTCGTAATCAGGGAGATCTCCCACACCTTGGAGTTGTCCCTCGGTGACGTAGGATCCAGCTACGGACTCGTGTGGTGTGAGTTCTATTTCCTGTGCTGGGGACCCACCTCCAGTCACCAAGGTTGCGGCATGACTTGAGGCCAGCTTATCCTTTGCCCTGCGCTTAAGGTCATTCCAGCGCTTCTGGCAATCACTAGCTGTGCGCCTCACTACTCCAAGGGCACTTATTCTGTCAGCAATGGTCTGCCAGTGTGCCTGGCGTCTGGCATGTGTGGTCTTGGACCCTGCAACGATGACCATTTCCCTATCATGATCTGACACATACTGAACAAGTGCATTCAGTTCGGCGTCTGTGAAGCTTGGCTTCCTTGATGGGCCGGACTGTGCAGCCGTGCCTGGGGCATCAGCCTGTGCCGGACGTGCACTCTTCCTCTTGCGCTTGGAAGGGGGTGGGGATCCAGAGTGTCCTACGCCGCTGTGGACACTAGGGGCAGGAGCCGTGGTGGACTCAGTACTGGGTGTGTGGGATTGCACACTCAGCATGGGAGTAGGTGCAGGCATTGGGGGTAGTGGGATGGGGTCAGGCCTGATCTGAGGTGCATGAACTAGGACCGACACAGTCTTGGCAGGGTGTATGAGAGGTGGGGTGGATGGAGCCACACCCTGGCTACGGGGGCCAGCAGATGACCTATCTGGCATAGATGCGCGTGCCCTGATGACACCAATGTGCACCGGTGCACGTGCAGTGGACCTGCTGACCTGGATGTCAGCGATGGGATCACCCTCGGACAGGTCTGGTGCCACAATGGGCTGGTCCGACAAGGGCTGATCAGGGTTGGTATCAGCCACATGACCCTCAACTGGGGGGGGGGGCATGGGTGTCCCTGACTGGTCCTCCAGACTGGGGGGGACAGGGGCACCCTGCAAGTCACAACCACGTCCCCTAGTGGATCCTCCACGGCCACCACGTGTGGCTCGGCCACCTTTGCCACCCTTACGGCTTGCACGCCTCCCAACCATGGCACTGATGTTATTGTGCGTATGGGAGTCGGTGTGCACAATTGTCCTGGGCAATTGGGTGTCAAAGGGGTTGGGTACCAGATGGTATTCGTACCCTAGTGCAGTGGCAAGGCTATATGACACCCCTGGGGAAAGATGACGGGTCACGCAACGCACAGGCACCCCAGAAAAGTTAAGGAACGTGCACAATACCCCTCCTAGACCACGTGTGCTGATGGAAAACCCTGCACTACGCTGTGGCATCCAGTAACACAATGAACGTATGCGTGTCACACGCAGCCTAGAATGACCTCTGAAGGGGTAGGCTACACACGGGGCAAGCACAGAAGTTAGATACGTGCGTGACTCACCGTCTGCCAGGTAAAAGAGCGTGAAAAATGAGCGCGTTTGGTTGGCAACACCCCCGCCAAAAGAAGATGTGTACGCTGTCTGAGGAGACAGGACAACAGTAGAAGGGGACACTGTTTGAGGGAACAGGCCCAGGTAAACCAGTACAAGAGGAAAAAGAGAAAAAGCTGTCAGAGGTAACAGGGAGTACGAACTGGAAACGCCGTGAAGTAAATCGCGTGTGAAACGACAAGAAGTACAGAATTCACCCACTCGCTCTCCACGAAAAGCACGTACAGGGAAATGGTGTTCTACACTACCTTATATACAGGCCCACACGTACAGCGTCACTTACGGCGTGTACGTGCTTGGCCCATGTTCACCAATCACACGCTTTGTCACTTCTGCGTGTGGATCCTTTTTCACCAATCACACGCTTTGACACTCCTGCGTGTAGCTCACTTTTCACCAATCACACGCTTTGTCACTCCTGCGTGTAGATCCATTTTCACCAATCACACGCTTTGACACTGCCCGTGCAGGTAACTATAGACGCACATATGCTGGTGACGGGTTTTCGCGCGATTCGCTGAGTGTGGGGTTTTCACGTGCAAAATCACTCCCTATCAGGCTGTCCACGCGTTCAAACACGAAAGACCACGCTCCTGGCCAGGAGGCCAAATTACAGTCCCCCAGAGCCCTGAGCACGCTCCCACCTGCCATCTGCTGCTGCCTGACTGCCTGCTGGCCACGTGCCCCACAGTGCTGGTGGGTGGGGGTGGTGGGAGACATGGGTGGGGGCCTGGTGGAGGGTGCCCCTGGTGGATGGGGGGTGGGGGTGGTGGGAGACATGGGTGGGGGCCTGCTGGCAGGTGCCCCTGCACTGCTGGGGGGTGGGGGTGGTGGGAGACATGGGTGGGGGCCTGGTGGAGGGTGCCCCTGGTGGATGGGGGTGCAGGGGGACATGATCAGGTGTGCAGGGTAGTCCCCTGTTTTGTGGGCTGCCTGCAGGGGCCGTGGAGGGTGTACAGGGTACACCTGTGAGGGCCCACCCAGCCTATTCGCGTGTGATAATTCCCACGCACCCCTGTAATACACGTACCCTGGCCAATCGCGTGTTGAACTTCCCGCTACCCCTGTAATACACGCACCCTGGCTGTTCGCGTGTGATAATTCCCGCGTACCCCTGTGATACACGTTCCCTGGCCTATCGCGTGTTCTACTTCACGCGTACCCCTGTAATACACGTTCCCTGGCCAATCGCGTGTTGAACTTCCCGCTACCCCTGTAATACACGCACCCTGGCTGTTCGCGTGTGATAATTCCCGCGTACCCCTGTAATACACGTTCCCTGGCCTATCGCGTGTTCTACTTCACGCGTACCCCTGTAATACACGTACCCTGGCCAATCGCGTGTTGAACTTCCCGCTACCCCTGTAATACACGCACCCTGGCTGTTCGCGTGTGATAATTCCCGCGTACCCCTGTAATACACGTTCCCTGGCCTATCGCGTGTTCTACTTCACGCGTACCCCTGTAATACACGTTCCCTGGCCTATCGCGTGTTCTACTTCACGCGTACCCCTGTAATACGCGTTCCCTGGCTGTTCGCGTGTGATAATTCCCGCGTACCCCTGTAATTCACGTTCCCTGCCTAGTCGCGTGTAGAACTTCCCGCGTACTCCTGATTTGAAGATTGCCCGCTTTGCTTTCCTTGTTTGCCTGCCCTGTGAAGTGGTCCAGGGTTAGCGCAGCCCTTAGCGATGATTTAGCGATTTTGATGGCTTTTCCTTGCGCGAGGGCGTTCTTGGGGGCGTTACTGGCGCTGCTGCAGGCTCGCTGCGATTCTCTGCGCCACGGCTGGTTTGGGAGCATGAAATCCATGAATACGCTGTGCGCGGAAATCAGTTTTAGCGCACGTGCCTGGCGCAGACTATCGCAGGCGCACGCTGTGCGCCAGCCGCGTGCGCTACTTGTGCGCTGGATTCTATGAATTACCCTGATGATATGATATGGCATTTGTAATGCGCCTATACACAAGTGTTTCAAGGCGCAGCGAGGCATGAAAGGGGGAACAGAGGGAGGACAGAGACAACAATCTTACTAGGCCAAGTGACATTGAGATTGAGCAAGTGCCTGGGTGGAGGGAAGGGAAAAGTGCCAGGGGAAAGTGGAGGGGGCAGTGCTGTACATGTGATCAAAACAATAACAAGAAGTGCGACTAGCAGGTGGCATGTGCAAGGGTAAGTGCAGACAGCAGGTGTTCAAAAGTGCAGGTAGGGGGACTGTAGGGTTACAGATACATACCCAAGTGCAAGGGTTGCTGGGAGGCAGTTTGTGTGTGCAATAGGTGGGCAGGGACCTGGGTCAGAAATCAGAAGGTAGCCAGGTGACCAGTGCAGTATCAGTCCGGAAATCAGCAGGCTAGAGGAAGAGAGAAGGCAGAAGCAAAGAGGAAGGTCTCAAGCTCCTTCCGGAGCCGGAGATGGTTCTCCTCAAGTTTCAGAGAGGCATGGAGGCTGTTCCACATGCAGGCCCCAGCCGAAGAAAGAGATCTACCACTGGCTCGTTGCTTGGAGAAGCGATTGACCCTGAGGGAGTTGGAGGTGGTGTAGCGAAGAGCTCGAGTAGGACGGTATTTACGAAGAGAGAGTTGGAGTTATTGAGGACCCAGGCCCCAGAAGGCCTTGCGGACAATGCAGAGGGTCTTGAGCTTAATCCTTGAAGCCACTGGGAGCCAATGCAGAGATTTCAGTGCTGGAGAGATACGATCCCTGGGCTGGAGGCCACAGACAAGTCTTGCAGTTGTGTTCTGGATGAGTTGGAGAGGGCGGAGAGTAGAAGCAGGCAGATTTAGAAAGAGGCTGTTTCAGTAGTCAAGCCTAGAGAGAACCAGAGCTGGGGAGGAGCTGTGATGAGGAGGAGCGAAGTGAAAGAGAAAGAGCCTTCCAGTGTTTGAGGGCCAAATGAGAAAAAGAACAAAAACAAGATGAGGCACATGGGGGCTTAGGAACAGTCAGGAGAAATAGATTATGAGATCGCAATGTGCGTGAAGGGACATAGAACGAGAGTAGAGGGGAAAGGAAAAAGAGGTGCCAAACCATGAGTGCATTTGAAAACAATTGAAAGAAAGTGATACAAGAGACAGGATTCAAAAGGAAGTAGTGAAACGGAAAGTAGGGAGGATATAAAGAAAAAAGAAGGCAAACAGAAGTGTTATAAATAGAACAAGGAGGGAATAGATGACAGGCAGGGAGACCAAGCAGTAAAGATGAACAGTAGTAAAAACTAGAAAAGACAAAGGAAAAGAGAAGAAGTTTAGTGGCGTGAAAGGAAAGATAAGCATGAGCACAACTAATGTTTAACAAGGCATAATAGCATGAACGAGCAATAGAAGAAACATGGAGAGAAAAAGAGTGGGAAGGATCAAAGATAACACCCAAATTGCGTGCTGAGAGTGAAAAGGAAAGAGAGGCTGGAGGAAAAAAGAGAGGGAGAAAAGAGAGGGAGAGGTGGAGTGGGAGAAATAGTGGGAGAAGGGAAGAACAGGAGCTCCGTTTTGAGGGATTGAGATGAAGAAAGTGAGAAGACATCCAGTTCTGGACAGCTAAAAGACAGTTTGAAACAGTAGAATGCAAAACGGAATCAAAGGAAGAGAAGTAAAGAAAGATCTGGGTGTCATCAGCGTAAAGGTGAAAGGAGAGATCGAAAGAAGAGATAAGAGCAGAAAGAGGAGCAGTATAGGGAAAAAAGGAGAGGGACAAGTACTGAGCCTTGGGGAACACCATAAAGAAGAGGGAGCGAGGAAGAAGAGTGTTCAGCCCAAGTGACATAATAAGGCAGTTGCGAAAGATAGGAGCGGAACCAATTGAGAGCAGACTCTGAAATATCCAAAGTGGAAAGAGAAGAAATAAGAAGAGAGTGGTCCACAGTGTCAAACTCTGCAGATAGGTCGAGAAGAATGAGAATAGATGACAGTTTAGAGTGACTGGCTTCGAGTAAGAAATTAGAGACATGAAGAAGTGCAGTTTCAGTAGAATGAGACAGGTGGAAACCAGACTGCAAGGGGGGAAGAAGACAATGACTAGTCAGGCAAAGAGTTACCTGAGCATAGGCGGCCCGTTCAAGAATTTTAGAGAGAAAAGACAGAAGAGAAATAGGACGGAAGTCAGCTGGAGAAGAAGGATGAAGAGACTTTTTTTAAATAGTAAGAATAAGCACAAGCTTAAAAGCTGCAGGAAAATAAGATTGCAAAAGAGAAGAATTAATACGAGAGGAAAGATAGGGGAAAAGATGGGGATATACTTGGGGGATTAGAAAAGAAGGAAGAGGGTCAGAAGAAGAAGCCGTAGGATGAGCACGAGTAAAAAAAGCAGAAGCATCCAGGTCCGTAAGAGGAGAAAACAATGAAAAAGTGTAAGGTAATAGAAAAAGAGGAGGAGAAAGAGAAGTAGATAGAGTGAAAGCAAGACGAAGATTAGCTACTTTAAATCTAAAGTAGTTTGCAAAATCAGAGGCCGAAAGTGCTTAATTTAAGATCATGAATAGTTCGCTGTTACCCTCACCTGGCTCCCACAGAGGCGTCGATCTGAACTGGACAGCTGCGGTCTCCACCAATGTGACGCGTAGGGCCGAGATGACGGACTGGACTGGCCCACCTAGCTTCGTTTGCTTGGCCCGTAGGAATATCCTTCTGCAAATGGAGAAAGGGAATTAATCACCCGTGGAGACGAGTGTAAATTCCCCCCACCCCCGCTGTTCTCCCCACAGGTCACCTTTGATGTCCCCTCCTATAGTCTCACCTGATGGTTTGAAAAGATGAGCTCTCCATCCTGCATTGAGCGCAGGGGCGCGTTGATAACCAGTTGCTTCACTGGCTCGAAGGAATCGGTGAGTTCCAGAACAATAATGACTCAAAAATATGTAGTTCGTAAGAGTTCACATTTCTGACTTTCACTCTTGTCCGATTCATTGCAGTTTGCAGCTTGACCCCAGAGAAGATTTCCTCGTGGTAGCTGACGAAGTTCAGGTAAGGATTTGGCTTATCCTACACAGTTCAATAGAATAAGGTCAGAGTGTAAGCTGCCTGTTCCCTTATTGAGGTGTGGCAAGAAAATATGAAGTTCGAGGAATTATGCCTCCGACGGTAAAATTAGGTAAGTCTATTGCAGTGAGAAGAGTTCCCCTTATTGTCCCGTTGTCTTACCTTGTCGTCCTTTTGTTCCCCTTAGAGGCCGGGGTGCAGCGAGGATGCAATGGAGACTGCGCCGACCCGTGAAGAGGAATAGTACCCCCGGCGGTAATCAGGTAAGTCTATGGGGGTAGTTACTATTGCCTCTGTTTATTTCCTTGGCTCACCTTTGCTGTCCTAGTGTTCCCCTTAGGTGCCAGAATGCTGCAGAACGTGCAGAAGGATGCAGTTGATCGTGAGGAGGCTGCGAGGGCCGGTGAGTTCAGCGCGGTGCTGCAGCAGGCGAGACGGTGCGCGTAAATGCTTCTTTCTTCCAGTTCGAAGGTGCAGTGGATCCAGAATCCAGGTAAGGATCGAAGGTTTGCTCTTATTCTAACCTTTCTCCTTCTGTTCTTCCCTTTTTCTAGGAGCTGCAGACTCGAGGCGGGCGTGGCAGAAGACTGGATGCAGGCTTGCAGACACAGTGAGCGTTACGCTGCTGGATGCAGAATAACGCGAAGCGTGTGCTGCTCTTCGGGCGTGGTTTAAATAGCCTCCAAAGTAGTCGCAGGTGAGTATTCTTCCCCAGCCCCACCCGAGTAAAAAAATAGTCCCTAGGTAAAATAGTCCCTTCCAAGCCTCATTTGGCTTGGAGCTCTGCAGAATGGTCTGCACCAGTTAAGCTTGCAGCATGGTCTGCATCAGGTAAGTTTACTCTATGAGCCTGGTGCCTATGGCGCCAGGACTGACTCTCCATATAAGCCTGGCGCCATAGGCGCCAGGACCGCACCCAAACAACCCCTAACAGGAGCTTTTGGGCTTACTCAAAACAACTTGATGCCTGCTTCCGGGGTTGCTGGGCCTGGTCTGGTACCTGGGGGTAGGCATCATGACAGCACTCCACCTAAGGCCCCTCCTAAAGTCGTTCTTCCCCGTGGTTTTGGTTTGTCTAGGAAATTTCGGTGGAATCTTTTCACCAATCGAGGTGCATGCATGTGGTCACTGGGTTCCCAAGACCTTTCCTGTGGTCCGTACCCTTTCCAGTCGATTAAATAAAAAAGTTTTGACTTCACCATCTTGGAGTCCAGGATATTCTTAACTTCAAATTCGGGTTCCCCGTCTATAAGGACGGGGTCTGGTGGCTTGGTTAGTCTTGTCCCTGGTTGCACTGGCTTCAAAAGTGAAACATGAAAGACGGGATGAATTCGCATATTAGCGGGTAAGTCCAACTTGACGGCCACCGTGTTGATAATGGCCTTAATAGAGTAAGGTCCCAAATACCTAGGGTTAAAGGTCTGCGTTCCCTTGAGAGGTATGTGTTTTGTGGCCAACCATACTTGGTCCCCTATCTGGTACTGTGGAGTATCACTTCTATGCCGATCAGCATCTTTCTTATATTTCTCCTTCGCCTGTTTCAAATGTGCAGTTGCCTGCTTAAAGGCTTGTGTAATCGTAGCGTGTAGATGGTCCACTGTGGGCATTTCTAAGTGTTGGGGTGAGTCAAGGTCTGAGGTTCGAGGGTTGTGCCCATATAGGGTATAAAAGGAACTTTGTCCAGTTCCAGAATGTACTGAATTATTGTGTGCATATTCGGCGATCCAAAGGATATCCTTCCAATTACTCTCAGTTTGATGTAACATACAACGCAGGTATTGTTCAAGAGTCTGGTTGGTCCTCTCCGTTTGACCATCGGTCTGTGGGTGGTGACTGGTCGATAATCTCACGTCGACTTGCGCCAGTAGACAACATTTCTTCCAGAAATGTGAAACAAATTGACTGCCCCGGTCAGAGACCAACACGGACGGAAATCCATGTAAGCGAACAATGTTCTCGAGGAATTCTTTGGCCAGGATTAAGGCTGAAGGTAGTCCTTTTAAAGGAATAAAGTGGGCCATCTTGGAAAAAAGATCCACAATATCTAGAATGGTGTTAAACCCATTACAAGGAGGTAGATCAGTAATAAAGTCTAACGATAAGGTGTGCCATGGTGTAGGCGGAATGTTTAAAGGTTGTAAGAGTCCAGCTGGTATTTTCTTTTGACTTTTGTTTTGGGCGCAAATGACACAGGACATCACAAATGATTTAATATCCTTTTGCCAGGTGGGTCACCAGCATTGTCTTTTACTCTTAGCTTCAGTTTTTGCAATACCTGGGTGCCCCTCCATTAGGGTATCATGATAACGGGAAATGACTTGCTCTTGTAGTTCCTTGTGTGGCAGAAACAGTCGCCCTTGGTAATAAGGCAGATCATTGGTGACAGAGTAGTCCGGGCCTTTCTTTACCCAATCCTGCAGGGCTGTAGGATCAAAGAGCTGCTGGATCTTTACCTGAATGTCCTCTAGTGTCTGTAGAGTAGTCATGCCAAGGATCCTTTGTTCGGAAATTATCAGTACTGGTTCTGGGTTCACTTCTGCCTCTCCCATCCCTATTGGGGATAAGGCGTCTGCTTTACCATTCTTACAACCTGGTCAATAGGTTATCACGAAATCAAACTCGGCAAAGAACAATGCCCATCGGAGTTGACGTGACGGTTGGGCCTTGGCTGTTTTTAAATACTGTGGGTTCCGGTGATAGGTGATCACAGTAATGGTATGCCTGGCACCGAGAAGGTAATGCCGCCAAGCCTTGAAGGCGGATTTAATGGCTAATAACTCCTTGTCGGTAACCGCATAGTTCAACTCGGGTGCCGAGAACTTTCTGGACCAAAATGCTACTGGTTGAAGCTGGCCAGTTTCAGGGTCCTTTTGAGACAGGACAGCTCCCATGGCTAGACTGGATGCATCAGTTTTCACTATGTATGGAAGTTCAGGGCGTGGGTGCTTTAACACAGGTGCAGATGTGAATTTTGCTTTCAGCTCTTGGAAGGCCTTTTCAGCTTCTTCAGTCCATATAAAGCGTTTATTTTTTCGCAAGAGTGCTGTGATGGGATGTACGACATGTGAAAAATCTGGGATGAATCTGCGGTAGAAATTGGCAAAGCCGAGCATGCTTTGTACTCCCTTAACTGAACTTGGTGATGGCCACTTAAGGATTGCGTCCACCTTTCGTGAGTCCATTCGGACTCCCTTTGGGGTCAGGATAAACCCAAGGAATTCAACTTCTGTGGCATGAAAAACAAATTTTTCTAGTTTTGCGTGTAGTTTGTGCTGGCGTAATTTCTCAAGGACTGCTCGGACGTGCTTCACATGGTCAGATTCTGAAGAGGAGTATACCAAAATATCATCGATATACACAACAACACAAACGTCAATGAGTTCACGAAGGACATTGTTCATGAAGTATTGGAAGGCTGCTGGTGCATTGCACAACCCGAAAGGCATCACCTGGTACTCGAATAACCCATACTTAGTGCGGAAAGCAGTCTTTCATTCATCGCCCTCTTTTACACGTACCAGATGGTATGCCCCCCGGAGATCTAACTTGGTGTATATACAGGCGTCCTTCACTTGGTCTAATAGTTCAGGGATCAGAGGCAACGGGTATCGGTTCTTAACAGTTATCTGGTTCAATGCGCGGTAGTCTATGTACGTTCTGAGGTCACCTTCCTTTTTGGGCACAAAGAACAAAGCTGAAGAGGCAGGGGACTTGGATGGGCAAATAAAGCCATTGGCAAGGTACTGGTATAAAAATTGTCGTAGGTGAAGGTTCTCAGGTTCCGTAAGGGCATAGATCCTGCTACAAGGGGGTTGTGCACCGGATATGAGATCGATTTGACAATCGTACGGTCTGTGAGGAGGTAAGGTGTTTGCCTGTTCCTTTTTGAAGACATCCTGGAATTCTTGGTATTCTGGAGGTAGTTGCATGACTGCTGTGGTTACTGTGGCCAGGCCTACGTTTTGAGTTTTCTGTGGGTAACAGGTTTGTGCACAATCCGGGAAGGTTATTCTCTTCTCTTGCCAATCAATACAAGGATTATTGTTTCAACCAAGGTATCCCCAGTATTATTTGGAACTGTGGGGCTTTGATTAGATCAAACACAATAGTCTCTCGATGCCCATCCTGACCCAATAGTGTCATCTCTGCGGTGGAATGAGCTACAGGCCCAGAGGCAATTTCAGTTCCATCGACTGTGGTGATGACATCTGAGGTGGTTTTTCAGCAGAGAGGTAGATTCATACTGGAAGCCAATTCATAGTCCACATAGTTTCCTATGGCCCCGCTATCAATGTATGCCCTTACTGCGTGCATACGCGATGGCTGCCCTGGATCTACGAGGACCATTGGTATGACGAAATGCGAGGTCTGAGTATCCTTCTTCAAGCTCGGCAAGCGGACTTCTACACTTGTCGGGTGTGGTTGTTTCCTGAGTCTGACTCCATATGGCTTTTATCAGCAACTCCTACCACCTTCTTGGGTGTTTTTACAGGGCAATCCCGTAGAAAATGCCCAGAAGTTCCACAATATAGACACAATTGCATTTGTCGTCTCCTTTCTCTTTCCTTCTGGGTTAAGGGTCCTTTAACCCCTCCGATTTGCATGGGTTCTGAAGCATCTGCTCCTTTGGGGTTATCGTGAGTTTTGACCAATACCCGATTCTCAAACTTGGCTCGATCAGCCTTTCTGTTCTGAAGTCTGTGATCTAACTGGACCACTAAGTCTATATATTCAGCGCAGTCTTGAGGTGCGTTCACGACTTGAGCCAAGACATCTTTGAGTTCTCCTCAAAGCCCTCGATGAAATAACGTGATTCTTTTTTCCTCAGGCCATCCAGTTTCCACTATCAACCTATTAAAGGTCACGATGTAGGATAGAAGGTCCTGGTTACCCTGTCGTAGGGACAAACGTTCGTTATCCAGGGCCTGTCCTTGGGAGTGCCGGGCAAATAGTCTTTCCATGCTAGTTTGAAAGCCCTTAAAATCCAGAAGAATTGGGTCATCCTGAGTGACAAGTGGAATTGGCCAATCAGCTGCACTGCCGCTGATATATGACAATACAAAGGCTACCTTGGCTTGGTCGTTTGGGAAGGCTCCAGGTCTGCATAAAAAATGCAGGCGGTATTGGTTCATAAACACGGCGAACCTTTTGGGATCTCCGGCAAAGTGTTCGGGTGGAGCTAATGGAATATTTCCTGGTAGGTTTATTTGCACAGGGTTACTCGATAACACAGGGGCTGGGTTACCCCCGGAACCAGGTAGGGATGCCTGTCCAGTCTGGCTTTGCAATAGCTGCCTAGCAAGGTCATCAGTTCGCTCCTTTGACAAAATCAGTTCTCTCCTAAGAGCATTAGTTTCTTGACGGGCCAAATGCACTTCAGCCCTCGGTTCCCCTAGTAATTGGGCCAATTGGTCAGTCTCTGAGGTATCCATAACGCCCGGGTGGGAATTTGTGGGTAGGCTTTGCATTCTGTTACGCTCACCTGGCTCCCACAGAGGCGTCGATCTGAACTGGACAGCTGCGGTCTCCACCAATGTGACGGGTAGGGCCGAGATGACGGACTGGACTGGCCCATCTAGCTTTGTTTGCTTGGCCCATAGGAATATCCTTCTGCAAATGGAGAAAGGGTATTAACCACCCGTGGAGTCGAGTGTAAATTCCCCCCACCCCCGCTGTTCTCCCCACAGATCACCTTTGATGTCCCCTCCTATAGTCTCACCTGATGGTTTGAAAAGATGAGCTCTTGATCCCGCATTGAGCGCAGGGGCGCGTTGATAACCAGTTGCTTCACTGGCTTGAAGGAATCAGTGAGTTCCAGAACAATAATGACTCCAAAAATATGTAGTTCGTAAGAGTTCACATGTCTGACTTTCACTCTTGTCCGATTCCTTGCAGTTTGCAGCTTGACCCCAGAGAAGAGTTCCTTGTGGTAGCTGACGAAGCTGAGGTAAGGATTTGGCTTATCCTACACAGTTCAATAAAATAAGGCCAGAATGTAAGCTGCCTGTTCCCTTATTGAGGTGTGGCGAGAAAATATGAAGTTCGAGGAATTATGCCATTATGGTAAAATTAGGTAAGTCTATTGCGGTGAGAAGAGTTCCACTTATTGTCCCGTTGTCTCACCTTGTCGTCCTTTTGTTCCCCTTAGGGGCCGGGGTGCGGCGAGGATGCAATGGAGACTACGCCGACCCGTGAAGAGGAATAGTACCCCCGGCGGTAATCAGGTAAGTCTATGGGGGTAGTTACTATTGCCTCTGTTTATTTCCTTGGCTCACCTTTGCTGTTCTTGTGTTCCCCTTAGGTGCCAGAATGCGGCGGAACGTGCAGAAGGATGCGGTGGATCGTGAGGATGCTGCGAGGGCCGGTGAGTTCAGCGCAACGCTGCAGCAGGCGAGGCGGCACGCGTAAATGCTTCTTTCTTCCAGTTCGAAGGTGCGGTGGATCCGGAATCCAGGTAAGGATCGAAGGTTTGCTCTTATTCTAACCTTTCCCCTTCTGTTCCTCCCTTTTTCTAGGAGCTGCAGACTCGAGGCGGTCATGGCAGAAGACTGGATGCAGGCTTGCAGACACGGTAAGCGTTACGCTACTGGATGCAGAATAACGTGAAGCGTGTGCTGCTCTTCGGTCGTGGTTTAAATAGCCTCCAAAGTAGTTGCAGGTGAGTATTCTTCCCCAGCTCCACCCGAGTAAAAAAATAGTCCCTAGGTAAAATAGTCCCTTCCAAGCCTCATTTGGCTTGGAGCTCTTCAGCATGGTCTGCATCAGGTAAGTTTACTCTATGAGCCTGGTGCCTATGGCGCCAGGACTGACTCTCCATATGAGCCTGGCACCATAGGCGCCAGGACCGCACCCGAACAGCCCCTAACAGGGGCTTTTGGGCTTGCTCAAAACAACTTGATGCCTGCTTCCGGGGTTGCTGGGCCTGGTCTGGTTCCCCAGGGGTAGGCATCATGACATTTGCTCTTTGGAAACTATGTCCTTGTCATTTTTTGTAGGGCATTCATTTTATGAATTCCATCAGTGTGTTAAAGAAATGACATATCAGGTAGAATATTTTCACCTTATGCCAAAAATGCTATATAAGAATCAGAAAACATAAAGGAGAATGATCTGAAAGAATGATGTTTCGGAATACCTCCTAAAACCTCCATAAATCCTTGTGTCTGGAATTTGCTTTTCTTCCAATACAGGTGTCAGGACCTGCTTCTGCATGCTTTTGCGTTGCAGGCTCCATTTTGTTTGTTTATGTACACACGCAATGGCATTGATCGCATAGAATGTGCCCTACGTTAAAGGGTTATTGTTCTTATTTCAAACAAAATCCAAGTTTTGATACCTTTCATTGGACTAACAAAATATTATGCTAAGATGGTAGTTCCATAAGATTTCGAAGTGCCAAAGACCTCTTAATGAAATGGCGGGCACAGGACAAATGCAACAAAAGGAAACACACACACAGAGGTGGCCATCATTTTTACATGGAAAAAAGGCAAGGGATTCTCACACTTTAAAGTCCAGTGGCTACAGGGAAAAAAGTATTCCAGGAATTCAGTCTTGGATGGCCCCTTTATCTATAGAAATGAAACATATACATGCACAAGTACTGGGAGTCTGTTTTCCTTGCTGAGAAGCTGCATTTCGAGCAAATGTTTTGCACATGAGTAATGTGTCCAAACGTTTAAATGCATAGTGTCTGAGTGGAAACCAGCATAAAAAAAATGTAATGCTAATGGTGAGAAATTCCAAAATGTTAGATTCAAAGGCACACATGTTGAGAAGGAAAGGATACGGTTTTTCACACTTTCACTGCGCAGTAAGATTTTTCACATGCTGACCCTGGCGGTAAGGCAACAACAGCGCCGGTAGTGCTACCGGCGCTGTTGTTGCCTCACCGCCTCATTACGAGTTCTGCTCGCCGGGCCGCCCTGTATGACTTGTCAGACCAGACGTGCAGAGCGGCACCCGCTACCAGAACAGGATGCTAACACCAGTCCCACCATTAACGTTGTTAGCATCCTCCCCATTCCCATAGAGCCCTATGGGGGCTCAAATGGGAATGGGGATGTACCGGGTCCGGGTCCCGCGAATGGGAATTGCCGGGCCAGCAAAGGTCGGAATTACCCGGTAATTCCCATTTTTCGGGACCCGGACCCGAGTTTGGGGGTAGCCATGCCGCTAAAAACGGCATGGCTACCTCCAAACTCGTAATGAGGCCCAGTGTCTTAATTGCTCGCATACCAAATGTCCAATGCAAACATAATTTCTTCCATTCTAATGGTGTAGTTTCCATTGTTTGCTGGGCCATGTGTCTTCTTTAATAGTGGTTACCAATTATTTCTGCTCGGACATCCAAAATTGCCATATATGATGCCTTTGTCCTTTCCTATTCAGGGATCCCAACATTGTGTTTAAAAGTTTGTTATGAGAGGTAGCAGTGGCAGGTTAAATTCGGCTACTGTCGATGTGGTTGCCTTGAAGGTCTCAGGCTCAAAGTAGGCCATAGTGTGTCATAAATCCTGTGTCTATATTCAGACCAGCATTTTTCAGGTTGATAATCTTTAAGTACTTGACCTCCCATGTTCTTCTTTCTGTAGTATTCGAGAGGTCACCTTTCAGTACCAACACTGACATGTCACCCAGCGTGTTTATTGGGAATTCACTGCCACCCCCACGTCCCTGGTCACTATAGAAACAGGGCATCTGCCTAATACTCTGCGGCACCGCCAGAGCCTCATCCAAGATGGCATCTTTACCACAATGCGTATACGATATCGCACGTAACATGACCCATCCAAGATGGCAGCACCATGCTCAATGGCAGTGGGAGCTCCAACGGTATCCAAACACATAAGAATGGCGGTTACATCCTGGAGGGTGCGTCGCTTTGCTCAGGTGAGCTCCAGATGCTGTTCTGCTCCTTGTAGTAGTTCTCTTCCTGTCTTCCATGCTATTTGTCATGGAACCCCTTCTCTGCTCACTTCTTGTTCCCTGGACCCTTCTTCATCATACCCTAGTCCTACTCTCCCAATCCACCTTAAAGATAACAGACTGCAGTATTCTTCTGTGTCTGCTGCCTAGAAATCATCTACAGGGGTGTTATTCCCCCTCAAGGGTTTCCCTTGAAATGCTCCTTTGGGAGTACTGCTGCTTTTTTCCCCTTTCAGGCAGCATTGCTATCAGGAGGTGTTGTTCCTAAGCATCTTACCTCCAACCCTAAGGATAGTGCTTCCTAATAACAGTAAGCAATCCCAAAAAGACTGCCAGCTTTAGCATGGATCAGATGCAGCAACTAGTAGCTACTGTTCAGGCACTAACCACGGAAGTGCAAAACCTCAAAGCTGAAAACATCACCTTACATCAGATGATTGCTACCCGGGCTACACCTAAAGTACACCGTGGTTCCTTGCCCTGTGATAAATATGACAGTAACATTAAATAGCTTAAATAGCTTTTGGGTGGATGTACTGTTCTATTCATGTTTAAGCATGCTTGTTCCCTTCCGATCGCCCTCGCGATGGTTACATGATTTCCAACCTTGCAGGTAGTGCCCTGACTTGGGCCACCCCTTTGGTTACCACCAACAATCAGGTCTTCGACATGTATGCTGGGTTTGCATACAGTCTGAAGGCCATGTTCAGATGCACTGAACTGACCTGTCCCTCCCAACTCCCAAGAATCCCTGCTGGACCCCAAACAAAGAAATGTAGATGTTTTATCTTACATCACACAATTTAAACAGTTAGCAGCAGATACCACATGGACTAATGAAGCCCTGATGATGCTATTCTGACGTGGCCTCAATGAGGAACTAAAAGTTGAGGTAGCCCGGGTACCGCGCACAAACAACCAAACAACCTGGCAGAACCTATAGCCTTGGTTATACAGATTGAATTCCGAATCTTGGAATGCTACAACGGAAAAAGGAAGAACCATGTAACCTGAACCTCTACCGACGGTCCGAGGCCAGTACCCAAAACTCCCGATGAATTTGAACCCATGCAAATTGGAGAGGCTTGAGGACCTCTAACATCTGAAGAAAGAAATCGAAAAAGTACACAGTGTTTATGTATGTAGTGCAGTTCCAAAGACCATCTGGTTAGCGAGTGTGCAAGACGCTCAGAAAACGTTCCATCCTAGTCCTAAAGGGGACAACAACTCGGGATCTGCCAGCAAGTCCCCATATTTCCACAGTAGAAGATGAAAAGACTGCTTCCCTTATGGTCGTTCTGAAGATTGCAATAATTTGGGCAGAACAGCGCTCCTAAACATACTGGCTTTAGTGGATTGTGGAGCAGTTGGCAATTTTATGGATGATGCTTGGGCCTCACACCATGGAATTCCATGCACCTCCAAAGAAGTCTAATTTTCCATGGAAGGAGTGGATAGACATCCACTGTTATTGGGACCTATTAAGGAGCACATTTTGGTGTTATCTATGCATACCTCTTCCCACGAAGATATAGTATTCGATCTCATTAAGATGGCCTATTACCCTATCATTCTACGATTACCGTGGCTAAGGCTCTATAATCCATATATCAATTGGACAGACAGGATGTTGTTTTTGTGTTTTTGGGATAGGAGTTTTGTCTTGCTTATTATTTACAACACAAGCCAAAACAAATCAACTACTAGTGCCAGAATTGATGTCATCCATACCATACCAAGTCAATATCAGGACTCCAAGATGTCTTTTCAGACAACCCTCTTAAATCTTATCGCCTCACCGAGAAGATGGCAACGCCATTGCATTAACACTGCATGCCCAGGTCCCTTTTTGTAGCATGCACATCTTGTCACGTCGTGAAAAAGAAGTCCTGCATGAGTATTTACAAACCAAGTTGCACAATGGACTGATTGTGGAATCAAGATCACCTGCAGGGGCTCCAATATTCTTTGTGCCCTAAAAATAAACCTCTGAATTGCGACCATGTATTGACTATCACAGAATCAACAAAATAACAGTGATGGACAAGTACCCCTTACCCCTAATCCCAAACATCCTGAAAGCAGTCAGAGAGGCAAGAATCTTCACTAACTTAGACCTGAGGGGTGCTTACCATCTCATAAGGATTAATTCTGGTGATGAATGGAAAACAGCCCTTCGAACACCATTCAGCCACTATGAGTATCATGTTATAACCTTTGGGTTGGCTAACGCACCATGAATTTTCGATTTTTCGAACCTTTTATGGATCGTATCTTTTCTGACATCTTACTACACTCTATAGTAGTTTACTTGGATGATATCCTCATATTCTCAAAAGACCCAAGTGATGACGTACAACATGTCTGTGAAGTCCTGCTACGTCCAAGACAGAATCATTTGTTAGCCAAACCTCCGAAGTGCTCCTTCCATTAAACTACCATAGTCTATTTGGGGTACATCCTTTACTTTGCAATGAATTCAAGAAAGGTCACAGCCATCTCTGATTGGGCCAAGCCCAATTCTGCCTGTGAAGTACACCAATTTTTAGGATTCTCAAATACTATCGGCAATTCATTTCTAACTTTTCCCAAAAGATACAACCCATCAACAGACTTTCAAAGAAAGGGGTACATTTCTCATGGGACATCACGGTGGGGGGTGCCATTCAGGATTTAAAAAGGGCCTTTGTAACAGCACCTATTTTGAAACAAAGCAACACTTTAAAAGTGTACATTCTGGAATCTAATGCATCAAATAAAGTCATTTGTGCTGTCCTAAAACACTGCCAAAAGAATGGGAAGGAACATCCAATACCCTATCTGTCCAGGTCTCCGACCCAATCCGAAATAAATTATACAATTTTGTAAAAAGGAGTGGCTGGCAATAAAACAACAGGGGTAGTCTGTGTTTCACTTTTCTCACATTGACCCTGCCCTCTTACAACACAGTCCCCCCAATAACAAAAAAGATTGGGCATGATCTTTCATATATATATATATATATACATGGCAATAAAACAAGCCTGCATCGAAAGGTGACATCTATTACTTGGCTCCCTGTTTTCCCTGTTTTCAGTTGAAATCCGAACTGATCTTCGGAACCTATGCTTTTTGCAGCATGTTGGGTTGCGTGCTTGCGTTGCCGGTGCCATAGGAACGGGAGTGCTGTTAAGTGTGTTGGTGCTGATTGAGAATAGTATGGTGTTGTGGTACGACCAGGGGCAAGGAGCATTGTTGGATATAAGTGTGGTGCAGTTGTGGTCGGCAAGCCAGTCAAGCATGCATCCTTTGATATGGGTTGGTTCAGAGGAGCGTAGGGTGAAGCCTTGCGTTTCAATGGTGTTAGTTAAGATGGTGGTTTGGGTGTCGGAGCTGTTATAAAGTCCTAGGTTGAAGTCTCAGAGAATAATAACTTTGGACGCAGGTTTTGTGTTGGCTGTTAGTAAGGTGGCAATGTCCTCATCGAAGGCGGAGAAAGGGCATGGGGGCCTGTAGATAATGTGCAACGTTAGTGTGTTTGTGTCAGAGATGGTGATCTTGGTGGTTAGGAGTTCTCCTGATGATAAGGGAACGTTAGGTATTTCTCTAATGTTGAGATTAGATTTAGAGATGAAGGCAATGCCTCCTCCTTTTGCAGTGGTTCTATCCTTTCTAATGATCGCGTAGCCATCTGGTAAGGCCAGGCGTAAGGACGGGCCTGCTGCAGGGTGCAGCCAGTTTTCCTTTATGGCAATAAAGTCGAGGTCATTAGTGGTGATGAAGTCAAAGATGTCCAGGGCATGTGCTGGGATTGATCTGGCGTTGATTAGAGTGCCTTTGATTTGTGTGGGTGTGTTGACGTCTCTGTTACTATGAGGTTTGGTTTTGGTTGTAATTAGAGCAGGTTTAGGCATGTGCTTAGGTGGAATGTTTTTTCTAGTCAGATTCAGGTGGGTATTCAAGATTTCGTCGGTTGGATTAATGGTAGTGGTGCTTGTATGGTTTGGGTTGTTCACTGGATAGGAGGGTAACCTGCGGTTTTGGCTCAGTTCGTAATTTTTTGTTCTATCTCTAAGTCTGTTGTTTCTCTGAACAATGACTGGGACCGAGGTTTCAATATTGTTATTGTTGTACTTGAGTATAGGGGAGCTAGTAGGTATGTTAGGACCAGGGTGGGTGATTATATTCATTGTGGTGTTCGGTGAGGGAGACTTGCAGCTTGTCGGGGGCAGTGTTTGCTGGAGAGATATGAGCAGCCGAGTGGTGTTGGGCTTGAGTGGTACTTTGGCCGTAGCTAAGGTAAGGCTGAGAAGAGCAGATAGAACTGGTTTTAGATTTAGCCCTAGCATGTCTCTACTGTGCGATGAGCTAACACTAGTGGGCAGAGTGTTGGGTGGGGTGTATGAATCGGGGGGTACAAAATCACATTTAGATCAGGGCTAACTATGGCAGGCAGTCGGTTTGGCAGTGCAAGGCTATGAGCAATATTCGACCAATTTGTAGTACTAGGCAAGGAGCAATATTTAATCAATTTGTGATGCTAGGCTAGGAGTCATATATAATCAATTTATAAAGATTGATTAGAAGTCACATATGTTAAATGTTAAATGTTAAAGGTATTTGTACCGCGCACCGTCACCAATGGAATTGGTCCCCAGGCACTCTGGCGGATCTGCAAACGATAAGGTGGGATGGGTTAGTAAGGTGAGGAGTAGGATAGTGAGAGGAGTGGTGTTCTGTTGGCAGCTTCAACTCGGTATGCACCGGGTGCTGAGCTTTGGCGCAGGTATTGGATCAGTGTCAACCACGTGTGCTGTTGCTCCGGCTTATGTGTTGTTGCAGTGTTGTGAAGTGCGTGCGGCTTGTGGTGCGAGAGATGGTTGTGTGAGTTTTTGGGTGAGATAGGTATGCAGAGTTTGAGGTTATATTGGTTAGTGGGTTACCTGACCTTTAGCATGCTAACATTCACAGTTTTATCTAAGTGTGGCACTTGTTGGCCTTCACAAACCTGTCTAGATGCAGCGCCGGCTGGTGTTCACAGTTCTAAGTGTGGCACATGTTAACATTCAAGTTTCATCTAGGCGCGGGCATGCTTTCCTTCAATCAAAGTCCTATCTAGATGCGGCGCAGGCTAATGTTCAGACTTCTCTCTAAGTGTGGACATGCCAATATTCACAATTCCATCTACATGCGACGCAGGCTAATGTTCAGGATTCTATCTAAGTGTGGACATGCTAATATTCACAGTTCCATCTAGATGCGACGCAGGCTAATGTTCACAATTTTATCTAAGTGTGGACATGCTCATATTTACAATTCCATCTAAGTGTGGACATGCTAAGATTTACAATTCCATCTAAATGCGACGCAGGCTAATGTTCACAATTCTATCTAAGTGTGAACATGCTAATATTTACAATTCCATCTAAGTGTGGACATGCTAATATTTCAATTATATCTAAGTGTGGACATGCTAATATTTACAATTCCATCTAAGTGTGGACATGCTAATATTTCAATTATATCTAAGTGTGGACATGCTAATATTATGGCACTCTATGTTATTGGGAGGTAAGATAGAGTGGAGGTGGTTTTCTGGAGCCGAGTAATTGCTCTGCTCCCCACCCATGCCACACTCACAGTTTTTGTTGGTGTCTGTTAGCTGCTAGCTTCCTTGGCGTCACCTGCGGACAACTGCAGACACATCTTGGAGCCGCCAATGTTGGAGTCGCCCTTGGGGCCCTTAGCCACAGGGGCTGCCGGGCAGAGGGCTGCCCTGGGGATTTCAAGTTTGTCCATCAGGTAGCCAATCACAGGGGGAGGGTGGGCGGGAACGGGAGGCGGGAGGGACCGACAATCAGGAAATGGGTGCAGGGACGAAGAGGGAGGCAGCGAGGCTAACCAGGGGCAGGGGGACCACGGATTCCGCCACAGGCAGGTGGAAGAGGCACAATTACCTGCCGACTGCGCTCACGGGCTCCAAGCTGGAAAGGAGCTGGCGCAGGGCAGACGAGTCAATACACTCGCCGGCCTTGATCTCAAAAGACCAATGGGAGGGGGTGGGCGGGAACGGGAGGCGGGAGGGACCGACAATCAGGAAATGGGTGCGGGGACGGAGAGGGAGGCAGCGAGGCTAACCAGGGGCAGAGGGACCACAGATTCCACCACAGGCAGGTGGAAGAGGCACAATTACCTGCCGACCGCGCTCACGGGCTCCAAGCTGGAAAGGAGCTGGCGCAGGGCAGACGAGTCAATACACTCGCCGGCCTTGATCTCAAAGGACCAATGGGAGGGGGTGGGCGGGAACGGGAGGCGGGAGGGACCGACAATCAGGAAATGGGTGTGGGGACAGAGAGGGAGGCAGCGAGGCTAACCAGGGGCAGGGGGCCACTGGTTCCGCCACAGGCAGGTGGAAGAGGCACAATTACCTGCTGACCGCGCTCACGGGCTCCAAGCTGGAAAGGAGCTGACGCAGGGCAGACGAGTCAATACACTCGCCGGCCTTGATCTCAAAGGACCAATGGGAGGGGGTGGGCGGGAACGGGAGGCGGGAGGGACCAACAATCAGGAAATGGGTGCAGGGACGCAGAGGGAGGCAGCGAGGCTAACCAGGGGCAGAGGGACCACGGATTCCGCCAAAGGCATATAATCAATTTGTAATGCTAGGCTAGGAATCACGTATAATCAATTTGTAATGCTAGGCTAGGAGTCACATATAATCAATTTACAGTGCCAGGCTGGGCGCAACATATAATCAATTTGTAGTGCTAGGCTAGGAATTAAATATAATACATTTGTAATGCTAGGCTAGGAATCACATATAATCAATTTTTGTGCTAGGCTAGGAGTCGCATATAATCAATTTGCAATGCCAGGCTAGACTGAGGCGAAACTCCATAAAATATCAGAGCACACTCTGCGGCCGTGTGATGTAATACAGGGCTTGAGCGGGCGTCTTGAGTTGCTGAAAGGCTAAAGCAAATGGCAATGCGGAGGTTAGGCTAAACGGCAATGCAATGGTATGCAATAAGTAGGGCTAACACATAGCGTCATTAAGTGAATACAAGGAATAAACAATGTAATATAATGCAAGGCCGGAGCAAGCATCAGGCAACGATAGGTGGATGGCACATGGCAATACAAAAAAAGAGTGTGGAAGAATAGGGCTACAGCACGGTAGTCAGCGTACAGTGGTACATGATGATTGCAAAATAGAGCTGAGATCAAATGATTAAAGTAGGGGTAACCGCATTATACTTGGATTGATGTGTTCAGGGGAGGCAGCGAAGTGGCTGCGTGTGCCGGGTGGCAGTGTCTTGTAGGATCGAATGGAACGAAGTGTCCATGAAGGCGGGTCGTGGGCAAGTCAACGTACTCACTAAGGATTGTTATAATAACAGTTCACCTTTGACCTGACCCTGTCCCCACACGGCGCCTGACTCGCCCATGCCGGGCGCAGCGCGGCCTGAAACCGAGGCTGAGCCTCATTTACATCAGCTGAACCGCCGGCAGGCGGATTACGCCGGCGGCCAGCGCGAAGGCCACTCTAAGGCCTGTTGGGTGCCTGTTTGGAGCCGTAGGAGCCAGGGGCCAGGATCTCTGCCCTTTCAACTCCAGGATCTTTCACTATCAGAAGGTAAAGGCAACTCAAATTAGTTTTATGGACTGTAGATTTATACGAACTTTGGAATTAGATTATGAGGTTGTCTCCTGAAGTTGCCTCTTACATTGCCTGCTTATATTATGTTGTGCCTCATGGTCACAAACAGACCACAACTGATTGTGTTCTGCCCTGATTTATGTTGCGCCTCTAGTCTTTGTGCCTTATGGTCGCAAATAGACCACAACTGATTGTGTTCTGCCCTGATTTATGTTGCGCCTTTTAGTCTTTGGCCCTTGCCTCTCACTGCCAATCTGATCTTAGCTGGCCCCTGTCTATGTACATGGTTGTTGTGCCACCCAGCTCTAATCTCTCACCTAGGCAACCAGGACATTCATCATGCACATCAGTGTACTCCTCCCATTACTGTACACACTATCCATTCGACTCGCCCAAGTTCTCCAGCTGCCTACAGTAACAACCTCCACACTCTGGGTTAAAATGGACCAGCCCTCCACCAGCACGGCCTCCCCACGACCTCTCGCGTCACCTAGAATAAGCCCGGCAGCACCCACTGTAGGCCATACCAACCAATACCTCAACAACCCTGCTTTATGGCTGGATCACTTTGCTAGGAAACCTACACCTAACCAACCCTGCCCCCTCTCTCTTAGAAATAAGAGACTAGGCACCAGATTCCGCCTACGCCTACGCCATACCCACCACATCACCAGGAAACAAACCCCCCTCTCTCCTGGATCTCTGTCAATGGCCACCACATGCAAACCCACCACCACTAAGGTTAAACTGCCCATGTTCAAAGGTGCCCTCATTAATGCCAGATCCCTCACTGCACACGCACTGGACATAGCTGACCTCATCACCACATCCGACCTTGACTTCTTAGCTATCTCCGAAACTTGGCTTCATGCCGCATCTGGCCCCTTACTAGCGTTAGCCCTACCGCCAAACTACGGCATCACACGATGTGACCGCTCCACCGCCTCTTCCAAAGGCGGCGGTGTGGCCTTCATCCATAAAAATACTCTTGACCTAAGAGTGTTACCTGATTCCAAACTCACATCAGCCGAATTACTGTCTGTCAAACTAGCACTCACACCCAACCAAACAGCCACCATGCACCTAATCTATAGACCCCCAGGACCCGCACCAACCTTTGTCAGTGAAATCTCCACTCTCCTCCTCAACAATACAAAGATCAATTCGCAAACTATCATCCTAGGTGACCTTAACTTAGGTCTTGGTGACTCAAAAGATCCTGTGGCCTCCGACCTGGAGATCGCACTATCCGACCTTGGCCTTACCTTATACATCCAAGAGCCTACCCATATTAAAGGTAGAACACTTGACTGGGTAGCTGGCTCCAATTGCAACATCAAGATCCTTAACAATACCCCCTGTCTATGGTCTGACCATCACATTATAACTTTCAACATTGAAGCCACACCACGAATCCCGTCACCTTTAGCCCCAGCTCTCCCAACTCGAAGCAAAAAAGATATAACCAAGGAGAAACTCCTCCCATTGCTACTCCCATCCCTTAACACAGCCACCAAATCTTACTCTGATCCAACCTCGCTAGCACACACCTACAACCAAACAATGCGAACTGCCATTGACTGTATAGCACCTCTCAAACTTAGAAAGGCTAAACCTCAAGCTTATCTTAACTCATGGTTCACACCACAGTTAAGATTGCTCCGCAAAGCCAAACGCTGTGCCGAAAATCGATGGAAAAGCCACCCCTCAGACGAGCATAAAGACAGTTTCCTTCTAGCCTCACTCTCCTACAAAGATGCCATCATCACGGCTAAAAAAGAATCCTTCAACAACCGCATTATTCAAGCCGATTCGAACACCAAGGAACTCTTTAAAATCCTTAGAGAGCTTGAAACTCCAGTCGCCCCCCCTATCACATGCGTGAAAGATAGTAAATGGTGTGCCAACATCCAAGCAGCCTTACTAAATAAAATCTCCACACTACAAGACAAAATCAAAGATAAACAGGACAGCCTGAAGCGCGACAACCACGTTCATTCCCTCACTAAGGCCCCCTTGCCAGACTCTACCAATATCACACCATTCGCATTCTCTCCACTCACTGTGGCAGAGGTAGAAAATATAATTCTTAGAATTAAGCCAACTAACTGCCAAGGTGACCCATGCCCAGCTCCTACTATCAAGGACTCAGCGCATGAGTTGGCCCCATTCATCACGGCCTTCATCAACTCCTCCTTTCAAACAGGTATTGTCCCGGACAATCTGAAGGACGCTTGGGTTATCCCACTGCTTAAAAAACCTTCCCTAGACCCTAACATTCCCACTAACTTCCGACCGATCACCACTGTACCATTTCTGCTCAAGATCCTAGACCGTGCCGCATACTTTCAGATCCAGAATTACTTGGAAACTAATAACCTGCTAGGTCTACGACAATCTGGTTTCCGCCCCAGACACGGGACAGAGACTGCATTATTAGACCTTAAAACTCAAATCGAGGTTCTAAAGGATCAAGGCAAACTAGCATTGCTACTACTTCTCGACCTTTCAGCCGCATTCGATCTGGTCAACCATCAGATCCTGTGCGAGCACCTCCATTCAGCTGCCAACTTCTCTTCCTCAGCTGCGGCTTGGATCAAATCTTTCCTGAGCAACAGATCCATGAGAGTCTTTGCCCCATCCGCAGCCGCGGACCCCTCCCCGATTCACTGCGGCGTTCCTCAGGGATCTTGTGTGTCACCTACACTTTATAACATTTTCACGAAACCACTCTTTGATGTGCTTGACTATCTGGGTGTCTCCTATACCAACTATGCGGACGACACCCAGATACTCATCCCCATCACTGGTGATTATCTAGGTGACACCAAGGCCCTCAACGACGTCTACTTGGTCATCCAAGCCTGGATGGCCCAACATCAGTTGTGCTTGAATGATGACAAGACGGAGCTCCTGATCTTGGGCACTGCGCAACGCCTGAGCAGACTAGAGCCGTCCTATCAGTCATTCAACATAGATGGTAATATCATTCGTGTCTCAAAAGATACCAAAACGCTAGGCTTCTACCTTGATGCAACACTCTCATTAACCCGACAAACTAATGCTGTCAGATCTGCGTCTGCATACACATGCAAACTTATCGCAGCTTGCAGACCATTCCTCACTTCGTCTAACAGCGTCACGCTAGCGAGAACCCTCATTATGGCTAAAATTGATTATTGCAGTGCTCTTTATCTTGGCACCAGCCAAGAGAACCTGAACAGACTTCAAACGACACAAAACAACGCCATCCGTGCTGCTTTAAACATTCCCCGACACCACCACATCACAGAAACCAGAAGTAAGTTAAATTGGCTACCTGTCAAACAGAGAATCTCACTCAAAACACTCGCCCTCACGCACAAATGCCTAGCCAACAAAGCCCCGATCTACCTTGGTAGTCGACTATCGCGCCACTCTACCTCACGACCTCTAAGAACAGCCCAATCCCACTGTCTAGCGATCCCCAGATTTAAATTGCAAAAAGCAGGGGGCTCAAGCTTCCCCGTCTTAGCCTCCAAGTTATGGAACTCCCTCCCTGTTTCAATTAGAGCGGAAGACTCTTTCAATACCTTCAAAACCAATACTAGATCTTGGCTTTTCAACCACCTTTAAGGCCGGCTTCGCGCCTCTCCCCGACCTACCCTGACTTGCCGACCGCTACTTTCACCTATCAGCACTGAAACCACTGTACATATGTATATAATATCCTCTTGCAAATGTATATAATGATTCTTTATTAGACCTGCATATCGGAACCCATGTGTAATGATTCTCTGTTATACCTGCATATCTGTAACCTTGTACAAATTGCGCCCTGATGCCTCCGGGCCTGTTGGTTTGCGCGTTATAAATAAATAAAATACAAATAGACTGTGATGCAGCGGATGATGGCGGTTGCGTCCTACCTTGCAGGTGGCAGTAATGACAGAGCACGGGATGTAAATGTAGGTTCACAAGTTTTTGGAGCATCTCCAAAGCGTGGACAGAGTGCAGACAGGGCCTTATCCACTGCCTTTTCCGCAGTGCCAGCTTCCGGCCACCGCCGGCAGTAGATTGGGTCACAAAAATGGATGCATATCTAGGCAACGCCTAAACAGCCTCAGACTGACCCGAGAGCTGAGTGCGGGCTGGCCATTTTGACATCAGGCATCTTTGGGGCTCACAAACAGAATTCTAATAAAGCACTCTCATTCAGAAAGGCTTGTAAAGTAAATGTGGTGGAGGGAGACTTCTCTATGAGATGGTGCTCACCGTTGTTGAAGTCAACGCCTACGTCGATGCGCTGTGTTGAGGGTCTCAGCTGCTCCTGCAGCACATGGTTAGGGCAGGCTTCTCTGGTCGCAGTAGAGGATGTGGGGAAAAGGCTTCCACCCTCTCCGCTTGCGGATGTGAAATGTACAGCTGTTTCTAGGCGGCCGTTGCTTTCAACAGAAATGGTGGTCTCCAGGAACTGTATTCCCACCTTGGAGTATTCCATGGTGAACTTAATGCAGTGGTGGAAGCTAGTTAGTGATTCATAGAATTGTTTCAGGGAATCTTCGCCTTCTGTCCAAATCAATAAAATACCATTGATGTAGTGCATGTATGGTAGTGGTTTCTGGGACTGTTGTTGTAAAAACCGCTGCTCAAGGTCTTCCATGAATAGGATTGCAGACTGGGGTGCCATTCGTGGGCCCATGGCAGTTCTAGTCTTTTCTAGGAAATGTCTTCCATTAAAGCATAAATTGTGTGCAAGTATGAACCTTATGATATCCATTATGGCTCTAATTGTGATGTCTGTCTTGGGGGTTGTGTTTTGCAGGAAGTTCTGGCATGCAGCTATTCCATCTTCATGTGGAATGTTGGAATAAAGTGAGGTGGCATCCAACGTGGCCAATAGTGCATTCTTATTTTGATTTTCAGTTGTAGTCCATTTGTATCAAACACCTTGACTCGTGCTGCCATCTTTTAGTTGCTCTTAACTCAATATGAAATGCTGTACTTTCTAATTCATAGTTGTAGTTATTTCAGTGATCACATATAGAATTCCATATTTTCCGCTATTTTACAGAATACACGAAACACATTAGAATTGATTAATTATGATTTTGATCGTATATTTGAGATAGTATATACAATCCGAATTCTCTGTCAGTCTCGTGTTTTCATCAAGTTAATTTCTTTACCTCTTGCATCAGGTTCCAAAACATGAGCAGTCATCCTTTAATTACACTTAGCTCAATATTCCAATTCTGAGCTCTCTAGTTCACAATCATAGTTGTTTAGTTGATTGTATATACACATTTGTGCTATTTTACAAGGTAGCCCAATAATACATTCAACTGTATTAACTATCATTTTGATATTACATGATGTGGGCCACCAGAACTCTGTCAATCAGATATTCGTTGCCAAAGTCTTTTCTGAATTACAAAGTAGCCAAATAATGTCTAATTAATGTCTAATCATAGTTGTTTAATTGATCATCTATGACACATTTTACTATTTTACTTTATTTTGCAAATCAGTCCAGTACATTAGAATGTATTCATTGTGGTTTGGGTATCAAAAAATATGTACAATCTGAACTTTCTATCAGCCACATATTCATTGTCAAACTAATTTTGACAGTACAGACTCACCAAATGCAGCCATGGAATGTTTTCATTTAAAACCTTAATTTGTGTCTTCAGTCTAAATATCCACCATTGTTGATGTCGGAACAATAATGCATTCAAATCACCACCCCTTAGATGGTTTAGAACTGTCCATTTTATTTCGTCTTCTGTGTGTTTGCTTATGAGGAAATGGTCAGCTAAAGATGCCTTGTCTTTCTTAGTTCGGATGCAGGATTTATGCTTTATAATTCTTCTCCTAATAGGCCTGTTGGTCTTGCATACTAGTAAGCCAGAATCATGAGACAGACAAGGTGGCATGTTGAGTTTAGGATTTCTTTATTTTTCCCAAAATAATAACCCTAAAATGGCCCTAATCTAGTAAAAGAAAAGGGGTCTAAGGGTGCTCAGAAGGATGTCCTAAATCAAATAAAGTATGTCTTAAAAAAACGAATCTTGTGTGGATTCTCTCCTTATCACTATAAAAGAACAAACAAACAAGATCATCACTTCAACCAAGGTAAAATAAGGCCTCTGCCCAACAAAGGACATGGTTCTGACCCCACTGTTATGTCCCATGATCCAAGATGGGTCCTGGGCCTCAATGTCCCTTTCAGAAAAATAAGAAACAATTCAAGTGTCTCTTCGAGATTCACCTCTTTCAGTTATTACTCAGTATATTCCTAGTTCCTTTCTTCATGTCTGATCAGGGACCTGGACATTGGTTGTGGGTCTTTTCTCAACCCTGGGAACACCCTGGTCCACAAGGCTAATGCAGGCCTTCTACCTGGGCTTCCCAACACTGAATCTCGAAGTAGTCGTGGCTACCCAGCCTTAAAGGAATGGTTTGGTCAGAAATGTTTTATTGGCCCTACGGGTCGGCCATATGTTTTTAAGCCTAAATCGCTCGATATTAGAAACATTTCCTATGGACCTTACCTGAGTTTTCGTCCATTAAACGCACGCGAAAATAAGGCAGCAGGGCGCATCCATTGTGTGATAATCCTATCACTTGCCCCATCGCCCTGGGTGACCTGCTTTTGCGGCACTAAATCATATCCCCCGCCCCTGAGCCTGACATTATCAAAACATTCATATTCCCCGCCTCTCTCAGTGACGTTACTGTGCTGCGTAGGCAAACGCGCCCAGTCGTCTTCTACGCGACTTCACACAGAACCCGGAAACCAACACAGATCAACTCACAACACAGCGCGCCACAATTCGGAATATGAAACTGTACTTTAAAATCAAACAGCAATACGGTACATTTGGTAAAGTACATTTATTTGACATTAAATGTTTGGAGAATATTCAGCAATTGGCATATTAAATCGGAATGGAATTTTTTTTCTTTGCTCTCGATCCGCAAATCCTCTAAAGTTTATCGTGAGTCACGCGCTGTTCCTTTATGGTACACAGGGTGTTGGTTTTCGTTAAAAGAAGCACTTTGGTCGCATGGTGAATCGCAAGGCCGTTCCATCAACTAGGCACTAGGCCACTGTAAAGGTTGATATGTTGCTTCTAGCCGTTAGTACTGCGTAAGGGCATATGGGCCCTTGGCGATCGTCCCATAAGATAGTCAATGTAGTGCAGTTGTTTACAAGAAGCTGCAGCTGGCGATTGAAGAAGCCATCGGCCGGGGTCTGGAATAGGTGGCAGTCGCAGTACGGTAGGATGTACCTGTTTTGAAAACATAAAAATTGAAATTAGTCTCGCCAGCCGATCTTTATTACTATCATTCATTTCATTTATTAGGGCCGAGGTGAAACTATTTGCTTGCGAGGATAGCGCAATGGGAATGTTCGGCTCTAAAAGCAATGCGAAAACTGGCAAAAGAAATTGAGGTTAACACACAATGTAATGATTTATTAGCGTTGAACCACTGAGGAACGACTGTTTGTCTGCATGCGTGTCGAATGGGCACATGCATGCCCATGTGCCTGGTAGAAAGATGATCCCACAAATATTTTACTTGCTCTTCATTGTAATATGCCACACAGAACGAACAAGTACAACTTAACCTGCCTTAAACGGTACGCTATTGGTATTATATTCCGTTGTAAAATCGTCTAAAGAGTTACTTACATTATATTTGCCATTTCCATTGTGTCGGCATAATGCAGTCCGTAAAGCCCACTCTGTTTGTGCCAACGATGTTTCATATACTGACTAACGTGAAACTCAGTGTAGTTTCAGAATTTTCAGCCTTATCGTCTCTTATGTTATTGCACCCCTCTTTCAAATGAAGTCCTTTCGGCATGGTCCCTGTCTCTCAAGGTCAAAAACCAATAGAACCTTATACTGCCAGTGCGAGTTGTGGGCCTCTTCAGCCCGCAAGCAAAAAATCAAATCCGCTGACCTTCACTCTGCATGAGCATACATTCTTACTTTGCAACATCCCGTGTAAAGCCATTTGTGGGAACTTGAATTTTCGACTCCATCTTTCTACTAGGCCTCAATGTGCTAATGAAAACTGGCTTCTCTCCCATCTGCAAGGCCTCGCTTGGCGCGTTCTAAGGCCCCCAATTTTGTCCTCGTTGTCCGCGAGCTTTGCATCCCTAGAGAACCATAACTATGAAGACATTGACTTTTTGGGGGAAGGTCAGGAAAAGAATAAAGTACCCAAGGAGTTGAGTTGAAAGTGAGATTTATTGTTTGTTTGTTTGTTTTATTATTTGCAATGCGCAAGCCTCCCCTCAGTTAACAGTGCGCAGCATTTACATGAGATTGCGAAGCTTAGTTACAGCAATAAAAATATATACATACACATATTGACAAGGTCAGCGATATGAGGTGAATAGAGAGAGAAGTCAAAGATGACACCCAGGTTGTTCGCCACCGAGGATGGTGAATGGAGGGGTTAGGGTTAGCATACTTTTATTGTACACTGTACAATAACATTTTTTTCAAAAAGACAATCAGATTACAATGATTTAAACCGGGATTTGTACTTGTCAACGAGCTCTGCTTTTGGTGGACATGGCACAGTGGCAATGTTTGGTGGCAATGCATAAGTGCTCTGCACAGAATTGCTCAAAATTCCATGTCTGTGCTTCTCTAGTACAATAATAATAATCTTCTCAATGGCTTTGTGTGTAGGTGAAGATGGAATCAACCACTTCTTCTTCCGTGCCTCCTCTGTGGACAAAGGGCCATGTTCACATTGGTGGAAATGTTGGTTTTCTGTCCAGCGGTGAACGTTGGTGCAGTGGTGCATCAGTGACCGCCATTTTTCAAGTAGGACCCTTCACAAGTTTTGGAGCTCCACCAAAGATGGTTGTCTTGGCTATTGAAACGTGTCTGTCCGTGGCTATGAGGTCGATGTGCATTCCCCTCGATTGTAGATCTTCCATTGATTTAATAAATCCTAGTTTCTCCATGGCCACTGAGGATTTACATTGGGACACCTGCACGACCAGCAAACTCACAATTTTCTTACTATCCATGTCCTGAAAGTGGTAGGTGCAGTACTTGGCAGAAAATCCAGGGCTGTCGTACTGTCCATCACCGGCTAGCCTGAATCGTTTGCCTTCGAATGTACTTTCTAGAGACAATTGTTCAATTTTCCAAGCATCACTAATGGCCAGAAATAGATAATCATGTTGGAATTTGTAGTACTGCGTTTTAGAAATGAAATGGAGTCCCACAAACTGAAAGAAAGACTCTAACTTTCTAAAACTGGACCCACTAAAAAGTGAGGCAGTTGCACACAGTAGATTGCCTGCTGGCAGTTTCCCCAGCATCGGTTGTGCAGACCATGAGAACGTATGATGTAATGTACAGGCGGCATGTATTTTGACGTTACTGCCTTGTGTTTGACGAGTCACATGAATCAATGGCTTCCCACATACTTCCCCTCTAACAGAATGCCCACATTTCAGCATACTTATAATATCTATCAAACAACTGTTGAATACTATGTATTTGCCCTCTTTCATTAGACTATCATGCTGCATCTCAGTTGTTTCGGACTGAATTGTTGCGGACATATCACCACAATTGAAACTATTATCGCTGATATCAGGTTCTGATGCGTCGGTGACTAGTGCTGCTGGTTCATTCTCTGTCATTTCAACATCTGTTACTTGAACATTGATGGGAGAACACAACAATGTCGACAGTTTTTTGGGTGGCATTTTTTTTGCTGGTGTAGATTGTGTGAATTGATCTGCGACTACTTCAGAGCTATCTTCAATACATCCAGTATCATCTTCTTGTAGTGGTGCAGTCGCACTGTAGCAATGGTCCAATAAAACTTTACTGGATTCTCCGGACACACTCAATTCATGTTCTGGCCATTGGACATGAGCATCTCTAGTCTGAAGACACCGCGCCTGAATTAATAGTTCCTCCATAGTGTAAATGGTCTGGCAAGGAACATCTCTCATTTGCTTCACTGTCTGTGTATGTATAGTTTGTACACCCACGGGTAACTAGAGGACAGATTGGAAAAGGGATGTTCAGTTTAAACACAAGATAAAGTATAGTACAATTGACAGAAAAAAAACATAATTTAGTCCCCAGCACAAAACGATTTCTAAAAATATGACCTGTTTGTAACTAACCTTATTTTTGTTTCTTTTCTTTGCAACTTTCTTGACTCAAACTTCAACATCTGCATGCTGTTGCTCCGATTCGTTTCCGCATGTCTTCCCTTCCTCTTGCGCTGCAACGACTATATTTTCTGGATCCGCATAGACAGCACGGAATGACGCTCCATCGACTCCCTGAAATATAGTACTTTCATTACTATGTATCACAATATTGAAAACATAAAACACACGTGAGGACGACCACACAGTTACATCTCAATAGCGAAACACGAATTAAACATTGTGTAGAACAATCAAACGACAAGTATTCGAGCTCTGATGATCTAGGCGATGGAACTGTCAGTATCCATACCTCTGGCTCCGCATAGACTGCCATGAATGATTTTATTGGAGAGCGTGCCTCAGCATCTCCCTGAAACACAGTACTTGCATTAGTATGGTTTTCAATATTGTAAACATAACACACACTTGGTGTCCACAGGCACAGGTACATATAAAGAGATAACCACAAATGATGCATTGTCTAAAAGAATCAATGGATATCTAAATATGATCCGATTTAATCGACTTATTTCTCCGATTTATTTACATCTGCATCATCTAAATGGGATGTTGTGATTGTAGAGGAAGCTCCATCGTCTCCCAGAAACACAGTACTTGCGTTAATAAGGAAGAAAGTATAGCAAATGGAATCACGTTATATGATCACGCTCGATGGAGCTGTCAGTATCCATACCTCGTGCTGCTGAAGAATATCTATGGATGTTGTAAATGTAGTGCGCACTTCCGAAAGCTGTTGCACCGATTCGTATACGCATGGTCCCGCTTCCACTTCCCCTGGAATTACTTGAATGTCAGGCTCTGCATCAAGTGCAGGGGTTGACGCTCCATCTACTGCCTGAAACATAGTACTTGCATTAGTAAGGATTAGAATATTGAAAACATAACACACACTTGGGGTCGACCGCACAGGTACATATCAATGGCTAACCACGAATGAAACATTGTGTAGAACATTCAAACGACAAGTATTCCAGCTCTGATGATCTAGTTTGATGGAGCTGTCAGTATCCATACCTCGTGCTGCTGAAGAATATCTATGGATGTTGCCAATGTGGTTGACGCTTCAGCATCTCCCTGAAAGACAGTGCTTGTATTAGTATGGATAACACTAATTATAACTGAAAACAAACACCAGGGGACGACAACTAAGGTGTATATCAATTGGAAAGCACTAACCAAACATTCAGTAAAATAATTACACGATACATAAAAACTATTACTTGACATGCATAAAACAAGTCTGTAGCAGAATAGCTAAGTGAGATTACCTGATACACGCTAGAAGTGGTTGATAACTGCGGGCACATCACGGATGTAGAATGTTCTTGCTTCAGATTCAGTGGATAGTCAAGCAGTTGTAAAGGTAAATTATTGTTTGCTAATGAAATGCCAATATTAAAAATTTCCATGTAAGCCAACAAAATACTTGAGAATAATGCTATTGAAAATGCGCAATATAGCACAGTTCCCTGTGCCCATAAATAGATTTCCTTTGGGGGTTATAAAATCAAAAAATAATGTATTGATAAATGTCATTATTCAAAAAGCTATACACTCATATCAATATTGAAAGTATTACAAAGGACACAACGCCTAAAATATCAATTAATCCATTCGGCTACCTACACACTACCGCAAGGCCTAAAGCTAAATCCGGACACTTGACTCACCAGTGGCAGAATGTGGACAAATAGAGTTGGAATAGCGTTTGCGCGCAATGTTCGTGTCGTTCGCCGTTTATTCTTCTTTGTTACCCAAGATGTGGCGTACATGTTCGAGGAAAAGTGCCGGCTGCAGATGCGGTATCGATCACCCCTTTTGTCCTCAAAGACTTGTTGGACTCTACTTTCAAGCTCATCCAGTGGATATCCGCAATGTCTGCCCCATTCTCTTATTTGATCAACAGTTTTAGGGAATACATGCATTGTAGTGCCTTCAGATTTAGCATGGGTTTTCGAAGGGCAACCGCTAATCGAACAGGCAGGCATTGTTGAAAATTCTGAAAAGTAAATATCAAGATTATTATAAAACCTTGATGAATAAAAATGTCATAAAAAAGTAAATGAACCACACCATGTTCAATGCAAGGTTTGTTTTGGTCTCCGGAAGGATACCAGTTCATCAAGTGCAGCTTAGTATTTGCATTACTTTCACAAATGAAAAAATGATGGAACTAAACTCTGAACATGTGACTCGTCCCTTGGATGTACTGTCTTGCACGAGAAGGAAACATGCTTACATTATAGACACGACCCGCGAAGGATGCAATTCGATGACAATTTACACAGATGAAAATAAATAGATCTATTGATAGCATAACAATTGAAACTCAAGTCAATAGCAATGAGACCAATTAACATAGCACTATTGAGTGCTCTACTCGCAAATAGATAGAAATTTAAAAATCACCGAAATATGACTGTGATACATGGCCTTACCTTGACCAACAAACAGTTAGATTCAGCAAGCCCAGTAATTTGTGGCAGGAGAACAGGTAGATGGCCACAGCTAGCACACTAACGGGTTTGCTCGAAACGCTCACAGAAATTCACAGGTAGCACGACGACGAGCAGATTAGCATCAATCTCAGTGGTTCTCAGGTTGCACGTTCAGTAGTTGACTTTCAAAGCACACAGATGTTTTCATAAGACATATCAAGTGGTTTATAAAGTATTAGAGACAGGGGTGTGTTTGTGAATGAATGACGTGTATATGTCGTGGTATTATGTGGTTTGCTGGGGGGCGGCCAGCGTGAGGGGGGATCCTGGCCAGAGACACAGGGTCTGAAGAGGCCATGTGAGCGATGGCCCCTGGGCGTGGGATACCTTTTGAAGTGTACATGCTGTTTGGCACCTTGGCCGTTTGCGCCCCTGACAGCCCCCCATGGCAACGCGCATCCACTGACGCGAACCGCCTTTGATAGAGGGGGGTAGGATGGATGGGCCTGCGGCGTGCAGATAAGGCACAGGGAGACTGCTGAATGGAGACACACTTATGTGGATTGTAGGGGGGCGGTCAGCGTGAGGGGGGGATCCTGGCCGGAGACACAGGGTCTGAGGAGGCCATGTGAGCGATGGCCCCTGGGCGTAGGATACCTTTTGAAGTGTACATGCTGTTTGGCACCTTGGCCGTTATCGCCCCTGACAGCACACCATGTCAGCGCTCATCCCCGGGTGCGAACTGCCTTTGATAGGGGGGGTGGATGGGCCGGTAGGTGTGCAGGCAAGTCACAGAAAGACTCTTGAATGGAGACACACTTATGTGGATTGCAGTGGGGCAGCCAGCGTGAGGGGGCATCCTGGCCGGAGACACGGGGTCTGAAGGTGGACATGGGAACAATCACCCATGAACGATAGACAGCTTTGAAGTGTACATGGTATTTGGCACCTTGGCTGTTATCGCCCCTGGCAGCACACCATGTCAGCGCTCATCCCCGGGTGCGAACTGCCTTTGATAGGGGGTGGGGGTGGATGGGCCAGTGGGCGTGCAGGCAAGGCATAGGAAGACTCTTGAATGGAGACACACTTGATTCATTTAAAAAATCGAAACAACTGTTGTTAAAATATATGTGGTGTTTTATTTTGTTTCTTATTTTGATGGCACAAAAATACAAAACTTTACACATTGTACAGGTCAGGTTGCAGCACAGCGAGGGAAAATCCCCTGTACTGACCGCTGTCACTGGGGAAAGTTTGTCTTATGGCAGCAACGGCACAGGCGGGTATTACTCTTCGAACGCGGTGTCCAAGCCTCTCGTGAAGCCACCATGTAAAGGAACGATAGGCCACCAGCCTGTACCACCTTTGAAAAAGAATGATACAAACTGCTTTTAAATGACCAAGATAAGTTTATTAAACCTTTGTTGTCAATGACAATTCTTGTAACTAATGGCATTCTGCTCAGACAAATGCTATCTATACACTGCACACTATTGAACGACTTTCATGCGTTACAATGAAATGTATATGTAATTTTGAATATAGGAGACGACCATGAAATAGTAGCGGCATCACAACCAGAATATACTTACTCGTTACTCGGATTACGAGGACGAACAGTTGCGCGAAGTTCGTGCATAAGCACCATCATTATTCTCAACACGGACCGTGTAAGGCAGGTTGTCCTGAAGTCTGGCAGCTCGGTGATGCATTGCGGCCGTGGCTCGCCTTCCGGTGGAAACACCGTCCATGCGACTAGGTCCAGTGTCTTTATCCGTTGAATCGTCGTGCCAACTGCCGTCCGAAGCCCCATCGTTTTCGCATGTTTCCCTTTCCAGTAGTTCCTCCTCGGTATACTCAGGCTCGTACATGTAGGGCATTATTGTAGCCATTGTGTGGTAAACAAACTAAAATACTTTATAGCGATGGTACAGGTGTTCACACGGGCTACAAGCGGCGAAGGTAGCTGACCAGAGCACAGAAACGAGTCACAGAATACTCAAAGTAACACAGAGAGAGGAATGGAATCGAAAATCTGCTGCTGTGTGTTGTCAAACGGTCTGTTTATACTTATTGAGTAAAGAGGCGTCCTGCCATTTCCATGGCGACATGTCATTAGCTGAAGTGCAGCGAATGTTGACACGAGACGTGCTTTGGCATTGTGAAATGGGCAGTACGCGTCTGCTGATGACAGGCTCACGGGCGGGAGATATGATTTAGTGCCGCAAAAGCAGGTCACCCAGGGCGATGGGGCAAGTGATAGGATTATCACAAAATGGATGCGCCCTGCTGCTTGTTTTCGCGTGCGTTTAATGGACGAAAACACGGGTAAGGTCCATAGGAAATTTTTCTAATATCAAGCGAATTAGGCTTAAAAACACATGGCCGACCCGTAGGGCCAATAAACACTTCTGACCGAACCATTCCTTTAAGGTTGAGTCTCTGGTACCTCACCTTGTGGTTTGGTCATGGTTACCCCACCTTGGAGTTGAGCCTCTGGTACCCTGCCACCGGGTTCAGTTGTTTGTACACTGCCTTGGGGTTCAGTCTGTGGAAGGCCTTTCCGCCCACTTCCAGGTGGTCATTCAGGCAGGGATGATGTGGTATTGCTTTTCTGGCTTGTCTCCGATGCTCTGTGTCCTTTGGAGGTACTGCTCCCTTCCCACTGGATTCCCGTGCAGCTTTGCCATTGCACTCTTTCTGCGCCATTCCTCCACCGCTTAAGCGGAATTAACTGCAAGACAATTTTCTGGGTCAGACTCTTCAGTGTGGTGTTTCGGCAGGGACGCTTAGCAATCTGCAGGCTCGGCCACCACTGAATCCGCCATACCTGTCCTCTAAAGGGGGTTGCCACAAGTGGGATCCAGCTTGCCCTGTCCCCCAGAAGGTGTTAAGCTTAGTGGGCACCCCTCCATAGTTCCAAAAAGGCGTCTCTCCTTGTGGAGAGGGGATGAATTCCCTGCATTTGTCACAACACACAGTTCAAATTGCATGGACAAGTAATCAAGAAGATTACATTTTTGGAATTGCAATTCGACAAAGATTTTGGGATCCAAAGGGTTCGCCACTCTATAGCTATTTCTTTGCTATGGATCGTTTGTGCACATACATATCAAAATCCATAGGATGAGTGTCCCGTTGCATGCATAGTTGACCACAGTTAGCTCTGATTATCTAGCCGGTGGTCATCTGTGGCAGTCTGGTATGCGCATACCAAATCATGCCTCAGGGTCCTTCTACGTTTCATTGCAAATCTCAGTGGTGGAATGTCTTTGCTACCAACATTCAGAATAGTCCATAGTCTATTGACCTCCTTTTTGATTTTGTTGAGAAGTGGTGAATAGCTGAAGACAGCTGTAATAGTATTTGGAACTATGTATTCGTGTGTGTTGTTCTAAGGCTACTTCACCAGGTATATTTTTAGCTCTTTTCTAGGCTCACCGGAGTAATTTCTGTGGATAACCTCTTCCTAAGAAGCGTATTGTCGAAATTTTTGCTTGCGTGCCACATTCTGATGTATCTATATCTAAGCAAGTGCATCAATATCTAAGAAATTGAACAAAAGGGAGATTATGTCAGAGACTTCAGGAGTGATAGCTAGTGTACATCAAGAATGTGTTGCAATCCATTGTTTTTTGATACAGTGTAGTGGACAGTCTTGCTTTTTGGGCTTCGATTACAAAATCCCCAAAATAGATTTTGTCTATCCCGCAGCTGCATGCACATTTCAAAAGTCTATTTTGGGGCGTTAAGCCAGTCATGGAAAGACTTTAATCGTATTTTCTCTCTATTGAAGACGACAAAAATGTTGTCTAGGTACCTGACCCATGTCTGTATGTTCTTAATAAATGGGTTCTGTTTTGAGTAGATACATTAATTTTTTGAATTCTACAACATATACATTTGCTAAACTATCCCCATACCTGAATGGTGTTAAATAAATTTGATCCTCATATAGAAAAAACATCTTTTTGAGGGATAACTCAGTGAGTTGGAGAATGAACATGCAGATTTGTATCTCGTTCTGGCAAAATGTCTTAAATAAGTAATAATGTTTTTTGCTGGGATATCTTGTATATAAGGATTCAATGTCAAAGGTATCCAGAAGCTGTTTCTGCAGGTCAAGCACCATATTTTTCACCTATTTTAGCATTTTGTTGAATCTTTTATTTATGACTGCATTTGCGGTATCAGATCTGTCAAAAAGAAATCCACAAATAAGGATAGATGCTCTAAAATTGATCTTATACCAGATGCAACAGGACAGCCTGGTGGTTGATCCAGCCCTTTGTGTATTTTGGGCAATGCTGAGTGAGCCAGAGTGTTAGTGTCTAGGCACTACATATGTGAACTGAAGCTTAGCCATTTTAGTCACATGCACACTTGGGTAGCTAAATAGTTAATCTGCATTCAGTGCAAAAGAAATCACTGTTTTATTTGTGGGGGTGAAGGCCTGGTGTGTGTGTGTGTGTGTGTGTGTTTAGATTACCATGACTTACTTTGCAGTGTGGAAGGTGATGTTTGAAGTATATTTTATCTAAAGAAATGTTTGCCTTACCAACTTCTAGGAAGGTGAAGAGACAGTGGAGCCCAGCGTGATCCAACCCTGTTACAGAATGTCACTTAGATGCAGGAGTATTACAATTCATTTTTCTGATTTACCAGTGCATTTTATTGAATTCTGGCAGTAACATTTTGGTTTCTGCCCGTCCTTGTCATTCCTGCCTGCCTTGTCTTGGCCTGTCCTGCCTGTCCTGTCTTATCTGATCTGTCTGCCTTATCTTGCCCTGCCCTGCCTGTCTTGTCTTGCCTACCTTGTCAGCCTTTGCCTGACCTATGTGAGACAGGCATGGTAGCAAGAGAGAACACAGGCAACAGAACTCAAGTTTCAAAGAGCTTTATTAAAATGTCAAGATGGTATAAGGCCTAACTTGCCCTATAACTAAGGTAGGGATTTCTCCTGCCTAAAGAAAACTAAGGAAAGTCTGTGTCTATAAGTCTGAATCAAAGTTCGGTCTGTGTCCAAAAAGACCTATACTTGCCCTCACATCTAGAAATAAACAAAGTGTGGGGTTCTTCTTAACCAAAATAGTGTTCAAAAGTAAAGTCTCAGCTACTCAAAGCTCATTGTCTTCTTGGGTCTTCCACCTTAGGCTTGATACAGTTCCAACAGCTTTTTGTTTTACCAATGTCCAAACAGGCCTTGAGGTTCTCTTCCCCAAGTTCAATATGATACAGTTCATACAAAAAGAAAATCTTGAGGTTTCCCTTCGCCAGGTTCAGTGTGATACACTTCACACAAAAAGAAGATCTTGAGGTTTTCCCTTCCACAAGTTAAAGCTTCTCTGTTCTTTTGAATCTCAGGGTTCCCTTCCCCAAGATTTCATTGTGGTACTTATTCTAAAGTAATTTGTTCATTGTTCAATGTTCAATGCAGGAAAACAACAGGTTCACTTGATCTGCCTTCCAGCTTGCTGTATCAAGTAGTTCACAGTTTTCAGAGGCTTACTTACAATGGGCCTCATCACGAGTTGGGCAGAGCAGTAAAATGCAGAGAACCCTATTACCACTGCATTTAACACTCCACCCAATCACGTGTCACGGGGCATTCAGTGATTGCACCAGCTTTAAGGCCATTTTTGGTTCTATAACCGCCGGCGGTAATAGCACCCCAACCCCATTGGGATTTACTGCCCCCAACAACTGGAGTTCTGGTGAAAATTGTGTCAGATCAAGTTGCGGTAACAATAATTGCGTTGGGTGCTTTCCCGGCGCATTTAGCACCAGGATACCACCCACTTCATGATGAGATCCAATGTTCTTTGCTGGTCATCATTTAAAGTTTCTTGGTCTAGGGGCAGTTATCAGACCACATGGTACACCCATTACAGGTCACGCAACCAGGAACCATATGCTTCTGCTTGGCTTGCTTCAGGGTGACTGTGATCTTTATAATAGAGAGCTCCCTAGTCTAGATGCAGTAATCAAACCGTACAGTCCACCCATTACAGATGTGCAACCATAAGTCTCTCCTTGGATTTATTTGGCCCCTCCTAGGCTCTTCTGCATTGGGCTTTGGGTTTTCCACAATTGTCTTTTATTTTGGCGAGTGCAACCCTTTTCTGCACCAGTCTTTGCTTTGTCAAAAGATCACAAATCTTCCTCACATTTGTAATTCGAATACTAAATATTTGTTCACTTTGCCACTTGTTGTAACTTTGTCCAAAAAGCTGCTGCTTCACATTTGTTATTCGAATATTTAAGTATTTGTTCAATTTGCTACTTCTTGTAACTCGGTTCAAAAAGCTGCTGCTTCACATTCGTAATTCGAATACTTAATTATTTGTTCAATTTGCTATTTGTAACTTTGCTCAAAAAGCTGCTGCTTCACATTTGTAGTTCAAACGCTTAAGTATTTGTTATTTGTTCCAAATCATTTAGTTCAGCATTTAATAGAATTTGCAGTCACTTGTGCTTACGGACTGTTGCTAATTTGCAATCACTTTGAAGCGCTCCAGTTTCCTCAGTGTCCTCTGACACTTACCGGCAATGTGGCTCCTTGCGGCGGTTTACACTGCTCCCGCTGGTCTTTTCCAGAGCAGAGGTTTAATCTGCCAGTTTGCCGGGCATGTCTCCTCCCATATGCTGGCTTCTCTGCTCAGCCCTGCTTGTGGTCCACCATCCCCTTTGATCACTGTGGCTTTCGCAGCTCGAGCTGAACCTGGTTTTAGGTGCCTGCACAGAGGATCCACAGGGAATAGGAGGGAGAATTCCTCAGACCTACTGGCCATTTCCTTCTGCCTCCTATGATAACCTGAGGGTATTCTCACTCCTAGTCCCCTTGGAGAGAGCAGGACGCTGCCTGCGGCTCGAAGGAAGTAGCGGACCAACTGGTGGGGGCGGAGACTAGCCCTGCAGCATGAGCAGTCCACCACCTGGAGAGGCTGAGAGAAGCAGTTGAAGCCACCACGGAACCACGCTGGAGACCCGTGAGTGTCAGGAGTGGCACTCGGTAGTCGTGGGTGTTCCTAGCAGGTGGCAGGACCATCATTCTTTATCGAACTGAACAGAAAACATGAAACTAAACACCCTAAAGGCATATTGAATACTGTACCAAGTGAGAACTTGAAATTGAGCAATTGTTTGCATTTATTAAACACAAAATTTAATGAAATTTGAACTTAAGCATATTGAGCCTTTTCTAAACCCTGAACTCAGTGAAAACTTGAAGTTGAGCACTTTTGACTATCTGGTGAACATCAACAGAGTAAACCTCACAATTCAGCTTGTTGTATATAAACTGAGCACAGCCTTTTGGGAAAAGCAAGTAACCAAGAACCACAAAAGGGAAAGTTACCATACGACAATAACACACAAGAAGAGGGCACCAGTGTGAAAGAGTGCCATATAAAGGTGGGGCAAGAGTAAGACCACCACAAAGTGAACTTTGCAAGTAAATACAGTGCGGCAAGGCCAAAGACTGGTGGGAGGTGTGTGACTTTCGTTGGTAGAGCCAGGAGTCTACCAAGGAGAGGCCAGAGGAGGATGAACATTAACCACCAAAACCAAGAGGCCAACAAAGAGAGGGATCCTGGCTGCGTGACCTGTGATGGGTGGACCATGTGGTCCGATAACGGTGCCTGGACCAACACTCGGTGGAATTAACCAAGGAAGAATCTTATTGTTTCTTTGATGTCATGACCCACAGAACGCGCCCCTTATGGACATCCTGGTCCTTGTCACGGCGGGGTTTGCATTCATTGTTTCTCCCATCATGGCCGTATCACGTGACACGCCTCGCACCAGCCTTCACGGCGCATGTAGTACATTCTATAAATATGCCACGCCCCCGCGGGCCCGCGCATCTCAATGCTATTGTGAAGTAGCGACCAGACGTGTGCTCCGTAGCTCGCAGTATTATTCCCTTGCTTCTTCCACCCTAACCCAATTCTAGTCCCTTCCTCCCTTTCTTGATTCCTGGACTCGTGTGCTAGTTGCGCACCCTGTTATTTCCTGAATTCCTGGACCCTTGCTTCCCGGTACTTGAACGCAAGCTGGAGTCAGAAGAGACTTGTGCAGCCTTATGCAAGACTCGAGCAGTACGCAAGAAGGCTTCGATCAAGAAATCCAGCAAAGATCGAACTCAGGTGAGAAGGGGGGAACTCCTTGACAGTTTGAAATGCCACCTGACCAAACTCGATATGGACATGGAAGCGGCCGTCCAGGACCTAATGCATGGCATGCAAGAGCTATCAACCGAGGTGCATAATCTAAAGGCGGAAAACGCCGCTCTCAAACAACTAATTCTATCCCGCGATTCTGCCACAAAAGAAAGTGTATTGCTGGGCAGTATAGTGGACAAATATGATGGCTCACCAAAAACCCTTCGAGGATTCCTGGATTCATGTTTGGTTCACTTTACTTTTAAGCCCTACTACTTTTCAACTCCCAGGGCTAAAGTGGGCTTCATAATTTCCCACCTTTCAGGAAACGCCTTAACATGGGCTACGCCCCTCGTTAATTCCGGCAACGTTCTTCTAGATGACTATGATGGCTTCACACAGGCCCTTAAGACCATGTTTGACCGTCCAGAATAGGTCTATAGTGCCCATGAACGCCTGTTAGACTTTCAGCAAGGATCCCAGGATATGCTCACCTATGTTACTCGATTCAATCAGTTAGTCAAGGAAGCTGAATGGTCCCCAGAGGCGAGTTTTACCCTTTTCAATAGAGGACTGAATGAGGAGATTAAGGATGAGTTGGCCAGAGTGGCTCGCCCGAACTCATTCCAGGCACTAATGGACCTTTCCATGCAAATAGATTTTCGTATCCAGGAAAGAAAGGCAGAGAAGAAGAAATCCAAAGTTAATCCTCCGAAGCCGTCCTTTGAGAGTACCAGCAGGGCGGACACTAACCCAGGCTCAATCTCTGAACCAGAACCCATGCAGATAGGAGCCTTCCGTGGACCTATATCCCCGCAAGAAAGAATGGGAAGGATTCATACGGGCCTGTGTATGTATTGTGCCTCAGACAAACACCTGATTAGCGAGTGTCCTCTGGCCCCTCCTCGGCGTTCGGGAAATGCCAGCTCCCGATCCTAGATGGAGCAGAGCTTCGGGAGAGAGATGTTAGCTCCACATCAATTCCATCCTTGAACTCTCCTGGACAAAATAATTTGGTGATTCTTTAAGCCTTCCTGTCGCCCTCCAAGAATAAGACCTATCCCATTCTGGCCTTGGTGGACTGCGGAGCTATGGGATTTTTTATTGATCAAGACTGGGTTGTTAGTCATCATATTCCGTACGAGACACGAAGCACCATGCAGCAGGTGGAAGAAATCGACGGAAGACCCCTCTCTTCAGGACCCATAAGTCTGCAGACAAAAGAGATCCAACTTTCCATAAACCATCACCAAGAGCGGATTACATTCAACATCATTAAGTCAGCCCATTACCCCATGGTATTGGGTATGCCCTGGTTACAGAAGCACAATCAGTATATCAATTGGACAGCAGGATCACTAATCCTAGGCTCTGAGTTTTGTTTGTCCCACTGTCTAATCCTGGATACCTCCTCCACACCCCTTAAAGAACCACCAAGAGACCTGAAAACACCACTCATGGTTTCTAATATCATACAAGTCCCAGAGGCCTATCAGGGATATGCTGATGTATTTTCAACTGCCATAGTCCAGGCCTTACCCCCTCACAGACCCAAAGACTGTACCATAGATACAGATCCCTCAGCAGTGATTGCTTTTGGCAGAATGTTCATTCTTTCCGAACCTGAGAAAAAGGCCCTCAGAGAATACCTGGATACCAACCTTGAAAACTGCACCATAAGACCTTCAAAATCTCCAGCGGGTGCTTCATAGTTCTTTGTTCCCAAGAAGGACACTAAGGAACTCAGACCATGCCTCGACTATCGTGGAATAAATCAATGCACCCTCAAAGATCGGTACCCACTACCCCTGATCTCGGATATCCTGGAAGCTGTGAGAGGTGCCGTAGTCATCACGAAGTTGGATCTCCGGGTCGCCTATCATTTGATCCGTGTCCGGGAAGGAGACAAATGGAAAACAGCCTTTAGAACACCCTTTGGCCACTATGAATATCTAGTCATGCCCTTTGGACTAGCTAATGCCCCCGCGGTTTTTCAACGATTTATGGACAGGGTGTTTTCTGATATGTTATTCCTTTTTGTCATTGTCTATTTGGATGACATATTGATGTTTTCCAAGGATCCTCTAAAGCAAGCATGAAGAGCATGTAAAGGCAGTACTGCAACGACTCTGTGAACATAAACTTTTAGCCAAACCCAAAAAATGCTTCTTTCACGTTACTTCTGTTCACTACCTGGGATTCATCCTTAGCCCAGAAGGAATTGGTATGGACCCTTCAAAAGTAAAGTCCATACTGGCATGGCCTGCTCCCACCTCCGTGAAACAAGGTCAATCCTCCCTGGGGCTTGCCAACTTCTACCGGAAGTTCATTTCTTCCTTTTCCGAGATCGTTCAGCCGATTGTTGCTCTCTTGAAGAAAGACAATCCCTTTATCTGGTCTACACCGCAAGACAAAGCATTCCAGCGATTGAAGACAAAGTTCACGCAAGCCCCCATCCTGGCCCAACCAGACATAAATCGCCCATTCCTAGTGGAAACGGATGCCTCTAACTATGCCATAGGAGCGGTCTTGAAACAGGAACTTGAGGATAAACTGGAACACCCCATTGCTTACCTCTCACGAACCCTGACTCCCAGTGAGACACACTATTCCGTCCTGGAAAAGGAACTGTTAGCCATTCGCCGGGCCTTCACTGAATGGCGACATCTACTTCTGGGTGCTAGATATCCAGTTCAGGTCCGCACGGACCATCGGAATCTTCAAATTCTACAATCATTGGAGTGCAGGAACAGTCGTCAGGCGCGTTGGGCCTACTTCTTTGCCCAATACCAAATCCAAATCACTCATGTTCCCGGATCACAAAACATGATTGCTGACGCCTTATCCCGACGTCCTGACTATGTAACTACTGAAGACAAGGCCTATCCTAAGATGTTTCCCCACACGATCTTTGTAACTCAAGCAGTCAACCTCATGGAAGAAATTTGAGTACAAACCCAATCCTCTGACCTCTGGAAGGATATTACAAGGAAGAATCCATGGAGCCTAAGACTTAAGGAAGGATACTTATTCAAGGACAATGCACTGGTCATTCCTACACAGAAATTACAACAAAGAATGATAATCCTCTGTCATGATACCCTTCACTCCGGACATTGTGGCATAACCAACACCCTCCGTTTTATACAAAGACAGTTTTGGTGGCCTGGAATGAAGACCAACGTACAGCAGTACATCAAAACTTGTGTTGTCTGCAGTCAAAACAAACATGATAACAAGAGACCGGCAGGTCTTCTAATGCAACCATCGCTGCCAACAAGGCCATGGGAAATCATTGCGACAGACTTCATTGTGGAATTACCACCTTCCCGAGGGTACACGGCCATCATGGTTACCATAGATTTGTTCACTCATATGGCTCATTGTACACCTCTGCGTAAGTTACCATCCTCGTCCGAACTTGCTGGAATCTTCCTGGAACACATATTTCGTTTACATGGACTCCCTTCCAAGATCATATCTGATCGAGGACCTCAGTACGTCTCTCAATTCTGGAAACATCTCTGTCGCATTTTGGGAATCCAACGCGCCCTATCATCTGGTTATCATCCCCAGACCAACAGGGCCAAAGAATGTGCTAATCAGACCCTGGAACAGTATCTTCGATGTTTCACCACCAAGGTTCAGGATGACTGGTCGTTCCTGATACCCGTGGCTGAGTTTGCCTACAACAATTCTGACCATTCAGCAAAGACCAGCCCCTTTTATTGTAGCCAAGGGTTCCATCCATCAGTTCTACCCTCTGTTCTCCCTCATCCTGCACCAGTACCTACTGTCAACTCCTGGATTGAAACCCTCATCAACGTACACCAAGAGGCCAAAGAAAATTTAGAGAAGGACAGAACTCAGACTAAGAGGTATGCAGATTTAAAAAGGAGACCAGGTCCTTCTTATGCAATTGGTGATCAAGTCTGGTTGTCCTCGAAGTTACTACCCCGGCATCTACGGCCAAACAAGTTGGCCCCTCGGTACTATGGTCCATTTCCCATCAAGGAAATTATCAACCCGGTTTCATATCGGATTAGTCTACCAGACTCTTGGAAGAAAATTCACCCAGTATTCCACACATCCTTACTAAAACCCTACCACCAATCCTCCCGGAAATCCTACCGACCTCCTCCTCTACTGATCGACAACCAATTGGAATATGAAGTGTCTCGAATATGTGACTCCAGGTATAAACGGGGTCAGCTTCAATACCTGGTTGAATGGAAAGGATATCCTCCTAGTGAAAGTACCTGGGAACCACCGGTCCCGTCATTAACGTTGTTAGCATCCTCCCCATTCCCATAGAGCCCTATGGGGGCTCAAATGGGAATGGGGATGTACCGGTCCGGGTCCCGCGAATGGGAATTACCGGGCCAGCAAAGGTCGGAATTACCCGGTAATTCCCATTTTTCGGGACCCAGACCAGAGTTTGGGGGTAGCCATGCCGCTAAAAACGGCATGGCTACCTCCAAACTCGTAATGAGGCCCAGTGTCTTAATTGCTCGCATACCAAATGTCCAATACAAACATAATTTCTTCCATTCTAATGGTGTAGTTTCCATTGTTTGCTGGGCCATGTGTCTTCTTTAATAGTGGTTACCAATTATTTCTGCTCAGACATCCAAAATTGCCATATATGATGCCTTTGTCCTTTCCTATTCAGGGATCCCAACATTGTGTTTAAAAGTTTGTTATGAGAGGTAGCAGTGGCAGGTTAAATTCGGCTACTGTCGATGTGGTTGCCTTGAAGGTCTCAGGCTCAAAGTAGGCCCTAGTGTGTCATAAATCCTGTGTCTATATTCAGACCAGCATTTTTCAGGTTGATAATCTTTAAGTACTTGACCTCCCATGTTCTTCTTTCTGTAGTATTCGAGAGGTCACCTTTCAGTACCAACACTGACATGTCACCCAGCGTGTTTATTGGGAATTCACTGCCACCCCCACGTCCCTGGTCACTATAGAAACAGGGCATCTGCCTAATACTCTGCGGCACCGCCAGAGCCTCATCCAAGATGGCATCTTTACCACAATGCGTATACGATATCGCACGTAACATGACCCATCCAAGATGGCAGCACCATGCTCAATGGCAGTGGGAGCTCCAACGGTATCCAAACACATAAGAATGGCGGTTACATCCTGGAGGGTGCGTCGCTTTGCTCAGGTGAGCTCCAGATGCTGTTCTGCTCCTTGTAGTAGTTCTCTTCCTGTCTTCCATGCTATTTGTCATGGAACCCCTTCTCTGCTCACTTCTTGTTCCCTGGACCCTCCTTCATCATACCCTAGTCCTACTCTCCCAATCCACCTTAAAGAGTACAGACTGCAGTATTCTTCTGTGTCTGCTGCCTACAAATCATCTACAAGGGTGTTATTCCCCCACAAGGGTTTCCCTTGAAATGCTCCTTTGGGAGTACTGCTGCTTTTTTCCCCTTTCAGGCAGCATTGCTATCAGGAGGTGTTGTTCCTAAGCATCTTACCTCCAACCCTAAGGATAGTGCTTCCTAATAACAGTAAGCAATCCCAAAAAGACTGCCAGCTTTAGCATGGATCAGATGCAGCAACTAGTAGCTACTGTTCAGGCACTAACCACGGAAGTGCAAAACCTCAAAGCTGAAAACATCACCTTACATCAGATGATTGCTACCCGGGCTACACCTAAAGTACACCCTGGTTCCTTGCCCTGTGATAAATATGACAGTAACCTTAAATAGCTTAAATAGCTTTTGGGTGGATGTACTGTTCTATTCATGTTTAAGCATGCTTGTTCCCTTCCGATCGCCCTCGCGATGGTTACATGATTTCCAACCTTGCAGGTAGTGCCCTGACTTGGGCCACCCCTTTGGTTACCACCAACAATCAGGTCTTGGACATGTATGCTGGGTTTGCATACAGTCTGAAGGCCATGTTCAGATGCACTGAACTGACTTGTCCCTCCCAACTCCCAAGAATCCCTGCTGGACCCCAAACAAAGAAATGTAGATGTTTTATCTTACATCACACAATTTAAACAGTTAGCAGCAGATACCACATGGACTAATGAAGCCCTGATGATGCTATTCTGACGTGGCCTCAATGAGGAACTAAAAGATGAGGTAGCCCGGGTACCGCGCACAAACAACCAAACAACCTGGCAGAACCTATAGCCTTGGTTATACAGATTGAATTCCGAATCTTGAAATGCTACAACGGAAAAAGGAAGAACCATGTAACCTGAACCTCTACCGACGCTCCGAGGCCAGTACCCAAAACTCCCGATGAATTTGAACCCATGCAAATTGGAGAGGCTTGAGGACCTCTAACATCTAAAGAAAGAAATCGAAAAAGTACACAGTGTTTATGTATGTAGTGCAGTTCCAAAGACCATCTGGTTAGCGAGTGTGCAAGACGCTCTGAAAACGTTCCATCGTAGTCCTAAAGGGGACAACAACTCGGGATCTGCCAGCAAGTCCCCATATTTCCACAGTAGAAGATGAAAAGACTGCTTCCCTTATGGTCGTTCTGAAGATTGCAATAATTTGGGCAGAACAGCGCTCCTAAACATACTGGCTTTAGTGGATTGTGGAGCAGTTGGCAATTTTATGGATGATGCTTGGGCCTCACACCATGGAATTCCATGCACCTCCAAAGAAGTCTAATTTTCCATGGAAGGAGTGGATAGACATCCACTGTTATTGGGACCTATTAAGGAGCACATTTTGGTGTTATCTATGCATACCTCTTCCCACGAAGAAGATATAGTATTTGATCTCATTAAGATGGCCTATTACCCTATCATTCTACGATTACCATGGCTAAGGCTCTATAATCCATATATCAATTGGACAGACAGGATGTTGTTTTTGTGTTTTTGGGATAGGAGTTTTGTCTTGCTTATTATTTACACCACAAGCCAAAACAAATCAATTACTAGTGCCAGAATTGATGTCATCCATACCATACCAAGTCAATATCAGGACTCCAAGATGTCTTTTCAGACAACCCTCTTAAATCTTATCGCCTCACAGAGAAGATGGCAACGCCATTGCATTAACACTGCATGCCCAGGTCCCTTTTTGTAGCATGCACATCTTGTCACGTCGTGAAAAAGAAGTCCTGCATGAGTATTTACAAACCAAGTTGCACAATGGACTGATTGTGGAATCAAGATCACCTGCAGGGGCTCCAATATTCTTTGTGCCCTAAAAATAAACCTCTGAATTGCGACCATGTATTGACTATCACAGAATCAACAAAATAACAGTGATGGACAAGTACCCCTTACCCCTAATCCCAAACATCCTGAAAGCAGTCAGAGAGGCAAGAATCTTCACTAACTTAGACCTGAGGGGTGCCTACCACCTCATAAGGATTAATTCTGGTGATGAATGGAAAACAGCCTTTCGAACACCATTCAGCCACTATGAGTATCATGTTATAACCTTTGGGTTGGCTAACGCACCATGAATTTTCGAAACTTTTATGGATCGTATCTTTTCTGACATCTTACTACACTCTATAGTAGTTTACTTGGATGATATCCTCATATTCTCAAAAGACCCAAGTGATGACGTACAACATGTCTGTGAAGTCCTGCTACGTCCAAGACAGAATCATTTGTTAGCCAAACCTCCGAAGTGCTCCTTCCATTAAACTACCATAGTCTATTTGGGGTACATCCTTTACTTTGCAATGAATTCAAGAAAGGTCACAGCCATCTCTGATTGGGCCAAGCCCAATTCTGCCTGTGAAGTACACCAATTTTTAGGATTCTCAAATACTATCGGCAATTCATTTCTAACTTTTCCCAAAAGATACAACCCATCAACAGACTTTCAAAGAAAGGGGTACATTTCTCATGGGACATCACGGTGGGGGGTGCCATTCAGGATTTAAAAAGGGCCTTTGTAACAGCACCTATTTTGAAACAAAGCAACACTTTAAAAGTGTACATTCTGGAATCTAATGCATCAAATAAAGTCATTTGTGCTGTCCTAAAACACTGCCAAAAGAATGGGAAGGAACATCCAATACCCTATCTGTCCAGGTCTCCGACCCAATCCGAAATAAATTATACAATTTTGTAAAAAGGAGTGGCTGGCAATAAAACAACAGGGGTAGTCTGTGTTTCACTTTTCTCACATTGACCCTGCCCTCTTACAACACAGTCCCCCCAATAACAAAAAAGATTGGGCATGATCTTTCATATATATATATATATATACATGGCAATAAAACAAGCCTGCATCGAAAGGTGACATCTATTACTTGGCTCCCTGTTTTCCCTGTTTTCAGTTGAAATCCGAACTGATCTTCGGAACCTATGCTTTTTGCAGCATGTTGGGTTGCGTGCTTGCGTTGCCGGTGCCATAGGAACGGGAGTGCTGTTAAGTGTGTTGGTGCTGATTGAGAATAGTATGGTGTTGTGGTACGACCAGGGGCAAGGAGCATTGTTGGATATAAGTGTGGTGCAGTTGTGGTCGGCAAGCTAGTCAAGCATGCATCCTTCGATATGGGTTGGTCCAGAGGAGCGTAGGGTGAAGCCTTGCGTTTCAATGGTGTTAGCTAAGATGGTGGTTTGGGTGTCGGAGCTGTCATAAAGTCCTAGGTTGAAGTCTCAGAGAATAATAACTTTGGACGCAGGTTTTGTGTTGGCTGTTAGTAAGGTGGCAATGTCCTCATCAAAGGCGGAGAAAGGGCATGGGGGCCTGTAGATAATGTGCAACGTTAGTGTGTTTGTGTCAGAGATGGTGATCTTGGTGGTTAGGAGTTCTCCTGATGATAAGGGAACGTTAGGGATTTCTCTAATGTTGAGATTAGATTTAGAGATGAAGGCAATGCCTCCTCCTTTTGCAGTGGTTCTATCCTTTCTAATGATCGCGTAGCCATCTGGTAAGGCCAGGCGTAAGGACGGGCCTGCTGCAGGGTGCAGCCAGGTTTCCTTTATGGCAATAAAGTCGAGGTCATTAGTGGTGATGAAGTCAAAGATGTCCAGGGCATGTGCTGGGATTGATCTGGCGTTGATTAGAGTGCCTTTGATTTGTGTGGGTGTGTTGACGTCTCTGTTACTATGAGGTTTGGTTTTGGTTGTAATTAGAGCAGGTTTAGGCATGTGCTTAGGTGGAATGTTTTTTCTAGTCAGATTCAGGTGGGTATTCAAGATTTCGTCGGTTGGATTAATGGTAGTGGTGCTGGTATGGTTTGGGTTGTTCACTGGATAGGAGGGTAACCTGCGGTTTTGGCTCAGTTCGTAATTTTTTGTTCTATCTCTAAGTCTGTTGTTTCTCTGAACAATGACTGGGACCGAGGTTTCAATATTGTTATTTTTGTACTTGAGTATAGGGGAGCTAGTAGGTATGTTAGGACCAGGGTGGGTGATTATATTCATTGTGGTGTTCGGTGAGGGAGACTTGCAGCTTGTCGGGGGCAGTGTTTGCTGGAGAGATATGAGCAGCCGAGTGGTGTTGGGCTTGAGTGGTACTTTGGCCGTAGCTAAGGTAAGGCTGAGAAGAGCAGATAGAACTGGTTTTAGATTTAGCCCTAGCATGTCTCTACTGTGCGATGAGCTAACACTAGTGGGCAGAGTGTTGGGTGGGGTGTATGAATCGGGGGGTACAAAATCACATTTAGAACAGGGCTAACTATGGCAGGCAGTCGGTTTGGCAGTGCAAGGCTATGAGCAATATTCGACCAATTTGTAGTACTAGGCTAGGAGCAATATTTAATCAATTTGTGATGCTAGGCTAGGAGTCATATATAATCAATTTATAAAGCTTGATTAGGAGTCACATATGTTAAATGTTAAATGTTAAAGGTATTTGTACCGCGCACCGTCACCAATGGAATTGGTCCCCAGGCACTCTGGCGGATCTGCAAACGATAAGGTGGGATGGGTTAGTAAGGTGAGGAGTAGGATAGTGAGAGGAGTGGTGTTCTGTTGGCAGCTTCAACTCGGTATGCACCGGGTGCTGAGCTTTGGTGCAGGTATTGAATCAGTGTCAACCACGTGTGCTGTTGCTCCGGCTTATGTGTTGTTGCAGTGCAGTGTTGTGAAGTGCGTGCGGCTTGTGGTGCTAACATTCACAGTTTTGTCTAAGTGTGGCACTTGTTGGCCTTCACAAACCTGTCTAGATGCAGCGCCGGCTGGTGTTCACAGTTCTAAGTGTGGCACATGTTAACATTCAAGTTTCATCTAGGCGCGGGCATGCTTTCCTTCAATCAAAGTCCTATCTAGATGCGGCGCAGGCTAATGTTCAGACTTCTCTCTAAGTGTGGACATGCCAATATTCACAATTCCATCTACATGCGACGCAGGCTAATGTTCACAATTCCACCTATGTGCGACGCAGGCTAATGTTCAGGATTCTATCTAAGTGTGGACATGCTAATATTCACAGTTCCATCTAGATGCGACGCAGGCTAATGTTCACAATTTTATCTAAGTGTGGACATGCTCATATTTACAATTCCATCTAAGTGTGGACATGCTAAGATTTACAATTCCATCTAGATGCGACGCAGGCTAACGTTCACAATTCTATCTAAGTGTGGACATGCTAATATTTACAATTCCATCTAAGTGTTGTGGACATGCTAATATTTCAATTATATCTAAGTGTGGACATGCTAATATTATGGCACTCTATGTTATTGGGAGGTAAGATAGAGTGGAGGTGGTTTTCTGGAGCCGAGTAATTGCTCTGCTCCCCACCCATGCCACACTCACAGTTTTTGTTGGTGTCTGTTAGCTGCTAGCTTCCTTGGCGTCACCTGTGGACAACTGCAGACACATCTTGGAGCCGCCAATGTTGGAGCCGCCCTTGGGGCCCTTAGCCACAGGGGCTGCCGGGCAGAGGGCTGCCCTGGGGATTTCAGGTTTGTCCATCAGGTAGCCAATCACGGGGGGAGGGTGGGCGGGAACGGGAGGCGGGAGGGACCGACAATCAGGAAATGGGTGCAGGGACGAAGAGGGAGGCAGCGAGGCTAACCAGGGGCAGGGGGACCACGGATTCCGCCACAGGCAGGTGGAAGAGGCACAATTACCTGCCGACCGCGCTCACGGGCTCCAAGCTGGAAAGGAGCTGGCGCAGGGCAGACGAGTCAATACACTCGCCGGCCTTGATCTCAAAAGACCAATGGGAGGGGGTGGGCGGGAACGGGAGGCGGGAGGGACCGACAATCAGGAAATGGGTGCGGGGACGGAGAGGGAGGCAGCGAGGCTAACCAGGGGCAGAGGGACCACAGATTCCGCCACAGGCCGGTGGAAGAGGCACAATTACCTGCCGACCGCGCTCACGGGCTCCAAGCTGGAAAGGAGCTGGCGCAGGGCAGACGAGTCAATACACTCGCCGGCCTTGATCTCAAAGGACTAATGGGAGGGGGTGGGCGGGAACGGGAGGCGGGAGGGACCGACAATCAGGAAATGGGTGTGGGGACAGAGAGGGAGGCAGCGAGGCTAACCAGGGGCAGGGGGCCACTGGTTCCGCCACAGGCAGGTGGAAGAGGCACAATTACCTGCTGACCGCGCTCACAGGCTCCAAGCTGGAAAGGAGCTGACGCAGGGCAGACGAGTCAATACACTCGCCGGCCTTGATCTCAAAGGACCAATGGGAGGGGGTGGGCGGGAACGGGAGGCGGGAGGGACCAACAATCAGGAAATGGGTGCAGGGACGCAGAGGTAGGCAGAGAGGCTAACCAGGGGCAGAGGGACCACGGATTCCGCCAAAGGCATATAATCAATTTGTAATGCTAGGCTAGGAATCACGTATAATCAATTTGTAATGCTAGGCTAGGAGTCACATATAATCAATTTACAGTGCCAAGCGGGGCGCAACATATAATCAATTTGTAGTGCTAGGCTAGGAATTAAATATAATACATTTGTAATGCTAGGCTAGGAATCACATATAATCAATTTGTAATGGTAGGCTAGGAATCACATATAATCAATTTTTGTGCTAGGCTAGGAGTCGCATATAATCAATTTGCAATGCCAGGCTAGACTGAGGCGAGACTCCATATAATATCAGAGCACACTCTGCGGCAGTGTGATGTAATACAGGGCTTGAGCGGACGTCTGGAGTTGCTGAAAGGCTAAAGCAAATGGCAATGCGGAAGTTAGGCTAAACGGCAATGCAATGGTATGCAATAAGTAGGGCTAACACATAGCGTCATTAAGTCAATACAACCAATAAACAATGTAATATAATGCAAGGCCGGAGCAAGCATCAGGCAACGATAGGTGGATGGCACATGGCAATACAAAAAAAAGAGTGTGGAAGAATAGGGCTACAGCACGGTAGTCAGCGTACAGTGGTACATGATGATTGGAAAATAGAGCTGAGATCAAATGATTAAAGTAGGGGTAACCGCATTATACTTGGATTGATGTGTTCAGGGGAGGCAGCGAAGTCGCTGCGTGTGCCGGGTGGCAGTGTCTTGTAGGATCGAATGGAACGAAGTGTCCATGAAAGCGGGTCGTGGGCAAGTCAACGTACTCACTAAGGATTGTTATAATAACAGTTCACCTTTGACTGTGATGCAGCGGATGATGGCGGTTGCGTCCTACCTTGCAGGTGGCAGTAACGACAGAGCACGGGATGTAAATGTAGGTTCACAAGTTTTTGGAGCATCTCCAAAGCGTGGACAGAGTGCAGACAGGGCCTTATCCACTGCCTTTTCCGCAGTGCCAGCTTCCGGCCACCGCCGGTACTATAAAAGAACAAACAAACAAGATCATCACTTCAACCAAGGTAAAATAAGGCCTCTGCCCAACAAAGGACATGGTTCTGACCCCACTGTTATGTCCCATGATCCAAGATGGGTCCTGGGCCTCAATGTCCCTTTCAGAAAAATAAGAAACAATTCAAGTGTCTCTTCCAGATTCACCTCTTTCAGTTATTACTCAGTATATTCCTAGTTCCTTTCTTCATGTCTGATCAGGGACCTGGTCATTGGTTGTGGGTCTTTTCTCAACCCTGGGAAAACCCTGGTCCACAAGGCTAATGCAGGCCTTCTACCTGGGCTTCCCAACACTGAATCTCGAAGTAGTCGTGGCTACCCAGCCTTAAAGGAATGGTTCGGTCAGAAATGTTTTATTGGCCCTACGGGTCGGCCATGTGTTTTTAAGCCTAAATCGCTCGATATTAGAAACATTTCCTATGGACCTTACCTGAGTTTTCGTCCATTAAACGCACGCGAAAATAAGGCAGCAGGGCGCATCCATTGTGTGATAATCCTATCACTTGCCCCATCGCCCTGGGTGACCTGCTTTTGCGGCACTAAATCATATCCCCCGCCCCTGAGCCTGACATTATCAAAACATTCATATTCCCCGCCTCTCTCAGTGACGTTACTGTGCTGCGTAGGCAAACGCGCCCAGTCGTCTTCTACGCGACTTCACACAGAACCCGGAAACCAACACAGATCAACTCACAACACAGCGCGCCACAATTCGGAATATGAAACTGTACTTTAAAATCAAACAGCAATACGGTACATTTGGTAAAGTACATTTATTTGACATTAAATGTTTGGAGAATATTCAGCAATTGGCATATTAAATCGGAATGGAATTTTTTTTCTTTGCTCTCGATCCGCAAATCCTCTAAAGTTTATCGTGAGTCACGCGCTGTTCCTTTATGGTACACAGGGTGTTGGTTTTCGTTAAAAGAAGCACTTTGGTCGCATGGTGAATCGCAAGGCCGTTCCATCAACTAGGCACTAGGCCACCGTAAAGGTTGATATGTTGCTTCTAGCCGTTAGTACTGCGTAAGGGCATATGGGCCCTTGGCGATCGTCCCATAAGATAGTCAATGTAGTGCAGTTGTTTACAAGAAGCTGCAGCTGGCGATTGAAGAAGCCATCGGCCGGGGTCTGGAATAGGTGGCAGTCGCAGTACGGTAGGATGTACCTGTTTTGAAAACATAAAAATTGAAATTAGTCTCGCCAGCCGATCTTTATTACTATCATTCATTTCATTTATTAGGGCCGAGGTGAAACTATTTGCTTGCGAGGATAGCGCAATGGGAATGTTCGGCTCTAAAAGCAATGCGAAAACAGACAAAAGAAATTGAGGTTAACACACAATGTAATGATTTATTAGCGTTGAACTACTGAGGAACGACTGTTTGTCTACATGCGTGTCGAATGGGCACATGCATGCCCATGTGCCTGGTAGAAAGACGATCCCACAAATGTTTTACTTGCTCTTCATTGTAATATGCCACACAGAACGAACAAGTACAACTTAACCTGCCTTAAACGGTACGCTATTGGTATTATATTCCGGTGTAAAATCGTCTAAAGAGTTACTTACATTATATTTGCCATTTCCATTGTGTCGGCGTAATGCAGTCCGTAAAGCCCACTCTGTTTGTGCCAACGATGTTTCATATACTGACTAACGTGAAACTCAGTGTAGTTTCAGAATTTTCAGTCTTATCGTCTCTTATGTTATTGCACCCCTCTTTCAAATGAAGTCCTTTCGGCATGGTCCCTGTCTCTCAAGGTCAAAAACCAATAGAACCTTATACTGCCAGTGCGTGTTGTGGGCCTCTTCAGCCCGCAAGCAAAAAATCAAATCTGCTGACCTTCACTCTGCATGAGCATACATTCTTACTTTGCAACATCCCGTGTAAAGCCATCTGTGGGAACTTGAATTTTCGACTCCATCTTTCTACTAGGCCTCAATGTGCTAATGAAAACTGGCTTCTCTCCCATCTGCAACGCCTCGCTTGGCGCGTTCTAAGGCCCCCAATTTTGTCCTCGTTGTCCGTGAGCTTTGCAGCCCTAGAGAACCATAACTATGAAGACATTGACTTTTTGGGGGAAGGTCAGGAAAAGAATAAAGTACCCAAGGAGTTGAGTTGAAAGTGAGATTTATTGTTTGTTTGTTTGTTTTATTATTTGCAATGCGCAAGCCTCCCCTCAGTTAACAGTGCGCAGCATTTACATGAGATTGCGAAGCTTAGTTACAGCAATAAAAATATATACATACACATATTGACAAGGTCAGCGATATGAGGTGAATAGAGAGAGAAGTCAAAGATGACACCCAGGTTGTTCGCCACCGAGGATGGTGAAGGGAGGGGTTAGGGTTAGCATACTTTTATTGTACACTGTACAATAACATTTTTTTCAAAAAGACAATCAGATTACAATGATTTAAACCGGGATTTGTACTTGTCAACGAGCTCTGCTTTGGGTGGACATGGCACAGTGGCAATGTTTGGTGGCAATGCATCAGTGCTCTGCACAGAATTGCTCAAAATTCCATGTCTGTGCTTCTCTAGTACAATAATAATAATCTTCTCAATGGCTTTGTGTGTAGGTGAAGATGGAATCAACCACTTCTTCTTCCGTGCCTCCTCTGTGGATAAAGGACCATGTTCACATTGGTGGAAATGTTGGTTTTCTGTCCAGCAGTGAACGTTGGTGCAGTGGTGCATCAGTGACCGCCATTTTTCAAGTAGGATTTCCACTGACCCTTCACAAGTTTTGGAGCTCCACCAAAGATGGTTGTCTTGGCTATTGAAACATGTCTGTCCGTGGCTATGAGGTCGATGTGCATTCCCCTCGATTGTAGATCTTCCATTGATTTAATAAATCCTAGTTTCTCCATGGCCACTGAGGATTTACATTGGGACACCTGCACGACCAGCGAACTCACAATTTTCTTACTATCCATGTCCTGAAAGTGGTAGGTGCAGTACTTGGCAGAAAATCCAGGGCTGTCGTACTGTCCATCACCGGCTAGCCTGAATCGTTTGCCTTCGAATGTACTTTCTAGAGACAATTGTTCAATTTTCCAAGCATCACTAATGGCCGGAAATAGATAATCATGTTGGAATTTGTAGTACTGCGTTTTAGAAATGAAATGGAGTCCCACAAACTGAAAGAAAGACTCTAACTTTCTAAAACTGGACCCACTAAAAAGTGAGGCAGTTGCACACAGTAGATTGCCTGCTGGCAGTTTCCCCAGCATCGGTTGTGCAGACCATGAGAACGTATGATGTAATGTACAGGCGGCATGTATTTTGACGTTACTGCCTTGTGTTTGACGAGTCACATGAATCAATGGCTTCCCACATACTTCCCCTCTTAACAGAATGCCCACATTTCAGCATACTTATAATATCTATCAAACAACTGTTGAATACTATGTATTTGCCCTCTTTCATTAGACTATCATGCTGCATCTCAGTTGTTTCGGACTGAATTGTTGCGGACATATCACCACAATTGAAACTATTATCGCTGATATCAGGTTCTGATGCGTCGGTGACTAGTGCTGCTGGTTCATTCTCTGTCATTTCAACATCTGTTACTTGAACATTGATGGGAGAACACAACAATGTCGACAGTTTTTTGGGTGGCATTTTTTTTGCTGGTGTAGATTGTGTGAATTGATCTGCGACTACTTCAGAGCTATCTTCAATACATCCAGTATCATCTTCTTGTAGTGGTGCAGTCGCACTGTAGCAATGGTCCAATAAAACTTTACTGGATTCTCCGGACACACTCAATTCATGTTCTGGCCATTGGACATGAGCATCTCTAGTCTGAAGACGCCGCGCCTGAATTAATAGTTCCTCCATAGTGTAAATGGTCTGGCAAGGAACATCTCTCATTTGCTTCACTGTCTGTGTATGTATAGTTTGTACACCCACGGGTAACTAGAGGACAGATTGGAAAAGGGATGTTCAGTTTAAACACAAGATAAAGTATAGTACAATTGACAGAAAAAAAACATAATTTAGTCCCCAGCACAAAACGATTTCTAAAAATATGACCTGTTTGTAACTAACCTTATTTTTGTTTCTTTTCTTTGCAACTTTCTTGACTCAAACTTCAACATCTGCATGCTGTTGCTCCGATTCGTTTCCGCATGTCTTCCCTTCCTCTTGCGCTGCAACGACTATATTTTCTGGATCCGCATAGACAGCACGGAATGACGCTCCATCGACTCCCTGAAATATAGTACTTTCATTACTATGTATCACAATATTGAAAACATAAAACACACGTGAGGACGACCACACAGTTACATCTCAATAGCGAAACACGAATTAAACATTGTGTAGAACAATCAAACGACAAGTATTCGAGCTCTGATGATCTAGGCGATGGAACTGTCAGTATCCATACCTCTGGCTCCGCATAGACTGCCATGAATGATTTTATTGGAGAGCGTGCCTCAGCAACTCCCTGAAACACAGTACTTGCATTAGTATGGTTTTCAATATTGTAAACATAACACACACTTGGTGTCCACAGGCACAGGTACATATAAAGAGATAACCACAAATGATGCATTGTCTAAAAGAATCAATGGATATCTAAATATGATCCGATTTAATCGACTTATTTCTCCGATTTATTTACATCTGCATCATCTAAATGGGATGTTGTGATTGTAGAGGAAGCTCCATCGTCTCCCAGAAACACAGTACTTGCGTTAATAAGGAAGAAAGTATAGCAAATGGAATCACGTTATATGATCACGCTCGATGGAGCTGTCAGTATCCATACCTCGTGCTGCTGAAGAATATCTATGGATGTTGTAAATGTAGTGCGCACTTCCGAAAGCTGTTGCACCGATTCGTATACGCATGGTCCCGCTTCCACTTCCCCTGGAATTACTTGAATGTCAGGCTCTGCATCAAGTGCAGGGGTTGACGCTCCATCTACTGCCTGAAACATAGTACTTGCATTAGTAAGGATTAGAATATTGAAAACATAACACACACTTGAGGTCGACCGCACAGGTACATATCAATGGCTAACCACGAATGAAACATTGTGTAGAACAATCAAACGACAAGTATTCCAGCTCTGATGATCTAGTTTGATGGAGCTGTCAGTATCCATACCTCGTGCTGCTGAAGAATATCTATGGATGTTGCCAATGTGGTTGACGCTTCAGAATCTCCCTGAAAGACAGTGCTTGCATTAGTATGGATAACACTAATTATAACTGAAAACAAACACCAGGGGACGACAACTAAGGTGTATATCAATTGGAAAGCACTAACCAAACATTCAGTAAAATAATTACACGATACATAAAAACTATTACTTGACATGCATAAAACAAGTCTGTAGCAGAATAGCTAAGTGAGATTACCTGATACACGCTAGAAGTGGTTGATAACTGCGGGCACATCACGGATGTAGAATGTTCTTGCTTCAGATTCAGTGGATAGTCAAGCAGTTGTAAAGGTAAATTATTGCTTGCTAATGAAATGCCAATATTAAAAATTTCCATGTAAGCCAACAAAATACTTGAGAATAATGCTATTGAAAATGCGCAATATAGCACAGTTCCCTGTGCCCATAAATAGATTTCCTTTGGGGGTTATAAAATCAAAAAATAATGTATTGATAAATGTCATTATTCAAAAAGCTATACACTCATATCAATATTGAAAGTATTACAAAGGACACAACGCCTAAAATATCAATTAATCCATTCGGCTACCTACACACTACCGCAAGGCCTAAAGCTAAATCCGGACACTTGACTCACCAGTGGCAGAATGTGGACAAATAGAGTTGGAATAGCGTTTGCGCGCAATGTTCGTGTCGTTCGCCGTTTATTCTTCTTTGTTACCCAAGATGTGGCGTACATGTTCGAGGAAAAGTGCCGGCTGCAGATGCGGTATCGATCACCCCTTTTGTCCTCAAAGACTTGTTGGACTCTACTTTCAAGCTCATCCAGTGGATATCCGCAATGTCTGCCCCATTCTCTTATTCGATCAACAGTTTTAGGGAATACATGCATTGTAGTGCCTTCAGATTTAGCATGGGTTTTCGAAGGGCAACCGCTAATCGAACAGGCAGGCATTGTTGAAAATTCTGAAAAGTAAATATCAAGATTATTATAAAACCTTGATGAATAAAAATGTCATAAAAAAGTAAATGAACCACACCATGTTCAATGCAAGGTTTGTTTTGGTCTCCGGAAGGATACCAGTTCATCAAGTGCAGCTTAGTATTTGCATTACTTTCACAAATGAAAAAATGATGGAACTAAACTCTGAACATGTGACTCGTCCCTTGGATGTACTGTCTTGCACGAGAAGGAAACATGCTTACATTATAGACACGACCCACGAAGGATGCAATTCAATGACAATTTACACAGATGAAAATAAATAGATCTATTGATAGCATAACAATTGAAACTCAAGTCAATAGCAATGAGACCAATTAACATAGCACTATTGAGTGCTCTACTCGCAAATAGATAGAAATTTAAAAATCACCGAAATATGACTGTGATACATGGCCTTACCTTGACCAACAAACAGTTAGATTCAGCAAGCCCAGTAATTTGTGGCAGGAGAACAGGTAGATGGCCACAGCTAGCACACTAACGGGTTTGCTCGAAACGCTCACAGAAATTCACAGGTAGCACGACGACGAGCAGATTAGCATCAATCTCAGTGGTTCTCAGGTTGCACGTTCAGTAGTTGACTTTCAAAGCACACAGATGTTTTCATAAAACATATCAAGTGGTTTATAAAGTATTAGAGACAGGGGTGTGTTTGTGAATGAATGACGTGTATATGTCGTGGTATTATGTGGTTTGCTGGGGGGCGGCCAGCGTGAGGGGGGATCCTGGCCAGAGACACAGGGTCTGAGGAGGCCATGTGAGCGATGGCCCCTGGGCGTGGGATACCTTTTGAAGTGTACATGCTGTTTGGCACCTTGGCCGTTTGCGCCCCTGACAGCCCCCCATGGCAACGCGCATCCACTGACGCGAACCGCCTTTGATAGAGGGGGGTAGGATGGATGGGCCTGCGGCGTGCAGATAAGGCACAGGAAGACTGCTGAATGGAGACACACTTATGTGGATTGTAGGGGGGCGGTCAGCGTGAGGGGGGATCCTGGCCGGAGACACAGGGTCTGAGGAGGCCATGTGAGCGATGGCCCCTGGGCGTGGGATACCTTTTGAAGTGTACATGCTGTTTGGCACCTTGGCCGTTATCGCCCCTGACAGCACACCATGTCAGCGCTCATCCCCGGGTGCGAACTGCCTTTGATAGGGGGGGTGGATGGGCCGGTAGGTGTGCAGGCAAGTCACAGAAAGACTCTTGAATGGAGACACACTTATGTGGATTGCAGGGGGGCGGCCAGCGTGAGGGGGCATCCTGGCCGGAGACACGGGGTCTGAAGGTCGACATGGGAACAATCACCCATGAACGATAGACAGCTTTGAAGTGTACATGGTATTTGGCACCTTGGCTGTTATCGCCCCTGGCAGCACACCATGTCAGCGCTCATTCCCGGGTGCGAACTGCCTTTGATAGGGGGTGGGGGTGGATGGGCCAGTGGGCGTGCAGGCAAGGCACAGGAAGACTCTTGAATGGAAACACACTTGATTCATTTAAAAAATCGAAACAACTGTTGTTAAAATATATGTGGTGTTTTATTTTGTTTCTTATTTTGATGGCACAAAAATACAAAACTTTACACATTGTACAGGTCAGGTTGCAGCACAGCGAGGGAAAATCCCCTGTACTGACCGCTGTCACTGGGGAAAGTTTGTCTTATGGCAGCAACGGCACAGGCGGGTATTACTCTTCGAACGCGGTGTCCAAGCCTCTCGTGAAGCCACCATGTAAAGGAACGATAGGCCACCAGCCTGTACCACCTTTGAAAAAGAATGATACAAACTGCTTTTAAATGACCAAGATAAGTTTATTAAACCTTTGTTGTCAATGACAATTCTTGTAACTAATGGCATTCTGCTCAGACAAATGCAATCTAGACACTGCACACTATTGAACGACTTTCATGCGTTACAATGAAATGTATATGTAATTTTGAATATAGGAGATGACCATGAAATAGTAGCGGCATCACAACCAGAATATACTTACTCGTTACTCGGATTACGAGGACGAACAGTTGCGCGAAGTACGTGCATAAGCACCATCATTATTCTCAACACGGACCGTGTAAGGCAGGTTGCCCTGAAGTCTGGCAGCTCGGTGATGCATTGCGGCCGTGGCTCGCCTTCCGAAATGTAGGCCACGCACCCCGAGTTTTCACAGCAGCAGCAGTTCTCATCCTCGGTTGGCATTAGCTCGCACTGATTGCATGTGCACCAGGTGGAAACACCGTCCATGCGACTAGGTCCAGTGTCTTCATCCGTTGAATCGTCGTGCCAACTGCCGTCCGAAGCCCCATCGTTTTCGCATGTTTCCCTTTCCAGTAGTTCCTCCTCGGTATACTCAGGCTCGTACATGTAGGACATTATTGTAGCCATTGTGTGGTAAACAAACTAAAATACTTTATAGCGATGGTACAGGTGTTCACACGGGCTACAAGCGGCGAAGGTAGCTGACCAGAGCACAGAAACGAGTCACAGAATACTCAAAGTAACACAGAGAGAGGAATGGAATCGAAAATCTGCTGCTGTGTGTTGTCAAACGGTCTGTTTATACTTATTGAGTAAAGAGGCGTCCTGCCATTTCCATGGCGACATGTCATTAGCTGAAGTGCAGCGAATGTTGACACGAGACGTGCTTTGGCATTGTGAAATGGGCAGTACGCGTCTGCTGATGACAGGCTCACGGGCGGGGGATATGATTTAGTGCCGCAAAAGCAGGTCACCCAGGGCAATGGGGCAAGTGATAGGATTATCACAAAATGGATGCGCCCTGCTGCTTGTTTTCGCGTGCGTTTAATGGACGAAAACACGGGTAAGGTCCATAGGAAATGTTTCTAATATCAAGCGAATTAGGCTTAAAAACACATGGCCGACCCGTAGGGCCAATAAACACTTCTGACCGAACCATTCCTTTAAGGTTGAGTCTCTGGTACCTCACCTTGTGGTTTGGTCATGGTTACCCCACCTTGGAGTTGAGCCTCTGGTACCCTGCCACCGGGTTCAGTTGTTTGTACACTGCCTTGGGGTTCAGCCTGTGGAAGGCCTTTCCGCCCACTTCCAGGTGGTCATTCAGGCAGGGATGACGTGGTATTGCTTTTCTGGCTTGTCTCTGATGCTCTGTGTCCTTTGGAGGTACTGCTCCCTTCCCACTGGATTCCCGTGCAGCTTTGCCATTGCACTCTTTCTGCGCCATTCCACCGCTTAAGCGGAATTAACTGCAAGACAATTTTCTGGGTCAGACTCTTCAGTGTGGTGTTTCGGCAGGGACGCTTAGCAATCTGCAGGCTCGGCCACCACTGAATCCGCCATACCTGTCCTCTAAAGGGGGTTGCCACAAGTGGGATCCAGCTTGCCCTGTCCCCCAGAAGGTGTTAAGCTTAGTGGGCACCCCTCCATAGTTCCAAAAAGGCGTCTCTCCTTGTGGAGAGGGGATGAATTCCCTGCATTTGTCACAACACACAGTTCAAATTGCATGGACAAGTAATCAAGATTACATTTTTGGAATTGCAATTCGACAAAGATTTTGGGATCCAAAGGGTTCGCCATTCTATAGCTATTTCTTTGCTATGGATCGTTTGTGCACATACATATCAAAATCCATAGGATGAGTGTCCCGTTGCATGCATAGTTGACCACAGTTCGCTCTGATTATCTAGCCGGTGGTCATCTGTGGCAGTCTGGTATGCGCGTACCAAATCATGCCTCAGGGTCCTTCTACGTTTCATTGCAAATCTCAGTGGTGGAATGTCTTTGCTACCAACATTCAGAATAGTCCATAGTCTATTGACCTCCTTTTTGATTTTGTTGAGAAGTGGTGAATAGCTGAAGACAGCTGTAATAGTATTTGGAACTATGTATTCGTGTGTGTTGTTCTAAGGCTACTTCACCAGATATATCTTTAGCTCTTTTCTAGGCTCACCGTAGTAATTTCTGTGGATAACCTCTTCCTAAGAAGCGTATTGTCGAAATTTTTGCTTGCGTGCCACATTCTGATGTATCTATATCTAAGCAAGTGCATCAATATCTAAGAAATTGAACAAAAGGGAGATTATGTCAGAGACTTCGGGAGTGATAGCTAGTGTACATCAAGAATGTGTTGCAATCCATTGTTTTTTGATACAGTGTAGTGGACAGTCTTGCTTTTTGGGCTTCGATTACAAAATCCCCAAAATAGATTTTGTCTATCCCGCAGCTGCATGCACATTTCAAAAGTCTATTTTGGGGCGTTAAGCCAGTCATGGAAAGTCTTTAATTGTATTTTCTCTCTATTGAAGACGACAAAAATGTTGTCTAGGTATGGCGGATTCAGTGGTGGCCGAGCCTGCAGATTGCTAAGCGTCCCTGCCGAAACACCACACTGAAGAGTCTGACCCAGAAAATTGTCTTGCAGTTAATTCCGCTTAAGCGGTGGAATGGCGCAGAAAGAGTGCAATGGCAAAGCTGCACGGGAATCCAGTGGGAAGGGAGCAGTACCTCCAAAGGACACAGAGCATCGGAGACAAGCCAGAAAAGCAATACCACGTCATCCCTGCCTGAATGACCACCTGGAAGTGGGCGGAAAGGGTTTCCACAGACTGAACCCCAAGGCAGTGTACAAACAACTGAACCCGGTGGCAGGGTACCAGAGGCTCAACTCCAAGGTGGGGTAACCATGACCAAACCACAAGGTGAGGTACCAGAGACTCAACCTTAAAGGAATGGTTCGGTCAGAAGTGTTTATTGGCCCTACGGGTCGGCCAAGTGTTTTTAAGCCTAATTCGCTTGATATTAGAAAAATTTCCTATGGACCTTACCCGTGTTTTCGTCCATTAAACGCACGCGAAAACAAGCAGCAGGGCGCATCCATTTTGTGATAATCCTATCACTTGCCCCATCGCCCTGGGTGACCTGCTTTTGCGGCACTAAATCTTATCCCCCGCCCGTTAGCCTGTCATCAGCAGACGCGTACTGCCCATTTCACAATGCCAAAGCACGTCTCGTGTCAACATTCGCTGCACTTCAGCTAATGACATGTCGCCATGGAAATGGCAGGACGCTTCTTTACTCAATAAGTATAAACAGACCGTTTGACAACACACAGCAGCAGATTTTCGATTCCATTCCTCTCTCTGTGTTACTTTGAGTATTCTGTGACTCGTTTCTGTGCTCTGGTCAGCTACCTTCGCCGCTTGTAGCCCGTGTGAACACCTGTATCATCGCTATAAAGTATTTTAGTCATCACGAAGTTGGATCTCCGGGTCGCCTATCATTTGATCCGTGACCGGGAAGGAGACGAATGGAAAACAGCCTTTAGAACACACTTTGGCCACTATGGATATCTAGTCATGCCCTTTGGACTAGCTAATGCCCCCGCGGTTTTTCAACGATTTATGGACAGGGTGTTTTCTGATATGTTATTCCTTTTTGTCATTGTCTATTTGGATGACATATTGATGTTTTCCAAGGATCCTCTAAAGCAAGCATGAAGAGCATGTAAAGGCAGTACTGCAACGACTCTGTGAACATAAACTTTTAGCCAAACCCAAAAAATGCTTCTTTCACGTTACTTCTGTTCACTACCTGGGATTCATCCTTAGCCCAGAAGGAATTGGTATGGACCCTTCAAAAGTAAAGGCCATACTGGCATGGCCTGCTCCCACCTCCGTGAAACAAGGTCAATCCTCCCTGGGGCTTGCCAACTTCTACTGGAAGTTCATTTCTTCCTTTTCCGAGATCGTCCAGCCGATTGTTGCTCTCTTGAAGAAAGACACTCCCTTTATCTGGTCTACACCGCAAGACAAAGCATTCCAGCGATTGAAGACAAAGTTCACGCAAGCCCCCATCCTGGCCCAACCAGACATAAATCGCCCATTCCTAGTGGAAACGGATGCCTCTAACTATGCCATAGGAGCGGTCTTGAAACAGGAACTTGAGGATAAACTGGAACACCCCATTGCTTACCTCTCACGAACCCTGACTCCTAGTGAGACACACTATTCCGTCCTGGAAAAGGAACTGTTAGCCATTCGCCGGGCCTTCACTGAATGGCGACATCTACTTCTGGGTGCTAGATATCCAGTTCAGGTCTGCACGGACCATCGGAATCTTCAAATTCTACAATCATTGGAGTGCAGGAACAGTCGTTAGGCGCGTTGGGCCTACTTCTTTGCCCAATACCAAATCCAAATCACTCATGTTCCCGGATCACAAAACATGATTGCTGACGCCTTATCCCGACGTCCTGACTATGTAACTACTGAAGACAAGGCCTATCCTAAGATGTTTCCCCACACAATCTTTGTAACTCAAGCAGTCAACCTCATGGAAGAAATTCGAGTACAAACCCAATCCTCTGACCTCTGGAAGGATATTACAAGGAAGAATACATGGAGCCTAAGACTTAAGGAAGGATACTTATTCAAGGACAATGCACTGGTCATTCCTACACAGAAATTACAACAAAGAATGATAATCCTCTGTCATGATACCCTTCACTCCAGACATCGTGGCATAACCAACACCCTCCGTTTTATACAAAGACAGTTTTGGTGGCCTGGAATGAAGACCAACCTACAGCAGTACATCAAAACTTGTGTTGTCTGCAGTCAAAACAAACATGATAACAAGAGACCGGCAGGTCTTCTAATGCAACCATCGCTGCCAACAAGGCCATGGGAAGTCATTGCGACAGACTTCATTGTGGAATTACCACCTTCCCAAGGGTACACGGCCATCATGGTTACCATAGATTTGTTCACTCATATGGCTCATTGTACACCTCTGCGTAAGTTACCATCCTCATCCGAACTTGCTGGAATCTTCCTGGAACACATATTTCGTTTACATGGACTCCCTTCCAAGATCATATCTGATCGAGGACCTCAGTACGTCTCTCAATTCTGGAAACATCTCTGTCGCATTTTGGGAATCCAACGCACCCTCTCATCTGGTTATCATCCCCAGACCAACAGGGCCAAAGAATGTGTTAATCAGACCCTGGAACAGTATCTTCGATGTTATCTTCGATGTTTCACCACCAAGGTTCAGGATGACTGGTCGTTCCTGATACCCGTGGCTGAGTTTGCCTACAACAATTCTGACCATTCAGCAAAGACCAGCCCCTTTTATTGTAGCCAAGGGTTCCATCCATCAGTTCTACCCTCTGTTCTCCCTCATCCTGCACCAGTACCTACTGTCAACTCCTGGATTGAAACCCTCATCAACGTACACCAAGAGGCCAAAGAAAATTTAGAGAAGGACAGAACTCAGACTAAAAGGTATGCAGATTTAAAAAGGAGACCAGGTCCTTCTTATGCAATTGGTGATCAAGTCTGGTTGTCCTCGAAGTTACTACCCCGGCATCTACGGCCAAACAAGTTGGCCCCTCGGTACTATGGTCCATTTCCCATCAAGGAAATTATCAACCCAGTTTCATATCGGATTAGTCTACCAGACTCTTGGAAGAAAATTCATCCAGTATTCCACACATCCTTACTAAAACCCTACCACCAATCCTCCCGGAAATCCTACCGACCTCCTCCTCTACTGATCGACAACCAATTGGAATATGAAGTGTCTCGAATATGTGACTCCAGGTATAAACGGGGTCAGCTTCAATACCTGGTTGAATGGAAAGGATATCCTCCTAGTGAAAGAACCTGGGAACCACTTTCTAATCTCAAGACTCCTCGGCTACTCAGAAGATTTCACCTTATACACCGGGCAAAGCTGGTGGAACAGCCTTTCGGAGGAGGCATGCTGTCATAACCCACAGAACGTGCCCCTTCTGGACTTCCTGGTCCCTGTCACGGCGGCGTTTGCATTAATTGTTTCTCCCAACATGGCTGTATCACGTGACACGCCTCACACCAGCCTTCACGGCGCACGTAGTACATTCCATAAATATGCCACGCCCCTGCGGGCCCGCGCGTCTCAATGCTATTTCGACGTAGCGACCAGACGTGTGCTCCGTAGCTCACGGTATTGTTCCCTTGCTTCTTCCACCCTAACCCAATTCTAGTCCCTTCCTCCCTTTCTTGATTCCTGGACTCGTGTGCGAGTTGCGCACACTGTTATTTCCTGGATTCCTGGACCCTGGCTTCCCGGTACTTGAACGCACGCTGGAGTCGGAAGAGACTTGTGCAGCCTTATTCAAGACTCGAGCAGTACGCAAGAAGGCTTTGATCAAGAAATCCAGCAAAGATCGAACTCAGGTGAGAAGGGGGGAACTCCTTGACATTTGAACTGTGCTATTTGGAACTTAGGTAAGGGAACCCCAAGGAAGGATTGTGTTGCACTGTGTTACCTTGAATGGCAGAGAGGTAATGCTGAGACTTTTTGTGCAACTTTCTTAAACTTGGTGAAGGGGAGCTGAAGAAGAAGCTGAGGGCTGGAAGCAGCTCAGAACTTTGTGTTGATCCCCGTTTATTTGATTATTGAGGTGTTGGAAACAGAGAGAGTTTTAAGTTGAACTCTTTGACTCAGACTTTCCCTAGTTTCATTCAGGTAGGGAAATCACACTTTAGCATAGGGCAAGTTAGGCCTTCTATCATATTGACATTTGATTTAATAAATTCATTTATTTTGAACCTTGATCTGTTGTCTGTGTTGTAGTTCATGATGCTTTCACACTCCCTGCCTGCCAGCCCCTATTTTGCCAGATCCTCCGATCAGCATGGTCCCTTCCTGTTTTGAGCCTGTCATCTTTGGGACATCTCTGGAGGTCTACATAACTGCGGCCACTAACGTCTTGCTTCCCCTGTCAGTGTTTGCACTGTACTCACGCCACAGTAATGCAGAGGAAGTGCTCATGTGGTTAGGGGATTTGAGAGGATAACACCGGGTTCTCACTCTCCTGTGGTTGCCAAGCTGATTCCTCACTCTACATGACGTCCATATCCAGTCCAGTCCATTCATGACGGATCACCAAAAAAGATAAGATATGTAGTGCCGTCGGGACGCTGTCCTTGACAGCATCTAGAGAAATTATTAAAAGTTTTATACGCGCCCTTTCCTAGTTCATTTAATTTCTTAAAGATTGCCTTCTCAAATGTGATGGGCTCGGGACTAATGGTGTGTGGTGGTGGATAACATTTGGAAGGGCTGTGTAGACCAGTTATATCTGTCTTTTCTGGTATACCTATATTGCCAAAATACTGTTTCAGATGTTTCTTTCTTATTAGTTGTGTTATTGCAATTCTGGTTTGAAAAGCATCATATTTAGCTGTAGGTACAAAGGGGAGGCCCTTTTGTGTAGGACCTTCTGTTCCTAACAGTAATTAAGTTGGGTTTAGGTGAACCACTCTCTGCCTGCTTATACTAAGGTAAACAGCCTATTAATATGAAATCAATTCAATCTCATCAGGTAAGTCATCTGTAAGTGGTTGTATTCTCATAGGGTCAGCCGACCCTGTTTCGACCTGAGTAGTCCTCAAGGCTGACATGAAGATCATAGATCCATGAACAAGGTAAATTGAGCAAATAGTCAGAAGTGCATGTGCATGATACACAACGTTTTATCCCATATAAAGTTGGAATTAATTTGTAGTTAAAACAAGAAGCTAACAGCACATTAAAATATATGTTACACATATTTGTTCCATAGCACAGGTAAAAGTGATTGATCAGAAAAATAAATGTTTTTAACCAAAACGTTACATACCCAAGTTCAAGTCACCGATAGATGGTGAAGCAGAAGCAAGAATACAAACAAAGACACATAATCACACAAAAAATAATAATAAACTTTATATTGGTTACTAAATTCATCAATGTGTGATGCACCTCATTTGCAACCAGCCATTGGGTTACCCATTAACATGTGTGATATCCTGCAGATTTAGTGAACAATTTCTTTTTTTTTTATTGATATAGTTGAAGTTTTACAACTTTTCAATATAAATAAAAGTAATTACACTTGATAAAAAGAATATACAGAAATAAAGAATATACAAAAATAAATACGCAGAAAGCAAGACTGTAACACAATGGGTCTCATTAGGACCCAGGCGGTAAGGGGTTTACGGCGGCGTAAACAGCGCCGACCCTTACCGCCTGATTCCGAGGTCCCTTAGCGCCATGGAGGATTTAACACCTGCTTTTAGCAGGTGTTAAAATCCATGGCGCTAAGGGACCTTGTTGTTAATTACGCCACCGTAATTTACGGTGGCGTAATTAACGCCTTCCCCACTCCCATTATGCCCTATGGGGCAAAAATGGGAATGGGGAAGGGAAAATGGGGATTGGGGACTTACCGCCCCACCAACCTCGGAATGGGGCGGTAAATCCGCCAACCACCATGGCGTAAACGCAGTTTACGCCATGGTGGTAAAGGTACGACCCAGGCGGTAACCGACCGCCTGGGTCGTAATGAGGCCCAATGACTCTGAACACTGATACTCAACACATCACAACATCTTTCTACTTGCATCAAGATTTATAGTTTATGACATGCAGTGTCGAATTGATCATGAGCCCATTAGACGATTTTTATTAAGGCACTGAGGATTGCAGTGCTACTATTTTACTTTAATATCATCAAGCTTTAACTCATATAGAAAGGCTAAGGCCCCTAACGACACTGCTGTTGAAATGCCAGAATAGATGGTTCTCCAAAGCATGTCCGATGTTGTGGCTCCAAATGGTTCAGTTAAATGTTTAAAAAATGTAACACGAAAATTTAAAAGGGACTCACATTCAGTGAGTAAATGTCTCAGTGATTCAATTGTGTCTTGCTGTTCACAAAATCTGCAGAATGCTTGGTCTTTGTTAATGAACCTACGCCGGGCCATCACCTGCCTTGTTGGCCATAGATTAAATCTTAACCGCAGTAAATCATTGCGATGTTTAGTAGATGGAGTAGTTTCATCCATTGAGGGGGCACACGGCCAATATATATATTGCCAACATCGACTCCACTAGCCATCATACAACACGAGATGGGATTAATTTCTCTTTACATCAGATACAGTAACAGCTCTATTTCGAAAATGCATACTGGCGTGGAATTCAACAACGGTCATGGGAACTTTGGCTACCTATATTTTTGATTCCAAAGACAGCTTTATAACAAAATGGCGTAACCAAGTCATTGACATGTTGGCGTTGGTGGATGCCTCCTTTTCAAGCTTGCTACAGAATCCAGTTCACATTAAAACAAGATTTTTCGCAATGGATTGGGATAATACCCGAACAGAATGTGCCAACTATTGTGATTATGATCCAATAACTTTCACATTAAAGAAGCACTCTTTTCCTGAACGCTATTTGATCAAATCTCCATCTACTAAATAAAAGTTTAAAAAAATATGTATTTAGCAATATACAACATCCACTCATGGATCGGATCTCATGGAACAGCATATCAGTGCATGGACGTATAATAATTATGAATACCACCACACCTTACAATTTGTGGGGATTACTGTCCAGTAGTCACAATACACGTGTCTCCTTGCTCGAGTGACAGACGTGTACATGCTTAACAAAATATTAACAAAGGAGGGCTGTAATGGGGAATTAACTCCTAGAGCACATGGCTTGGTGGGGGTGACATCATGCGCATCTGGTGTGTGACATTGTGCGCATCAGCATCACTGTGCGCATGACGTCACACGCACGACAGCGCTACAATAACATTCAATATGGCGAGAAGACAACCAGCCAAGCGCAGTGATACAGGGATTCAACCGATGGAATTCATTCAAAAGAACTAACATTGGTGAAGCTATAACTGCTCTAGACACAAATGAGCATTAATACTTGTACATGCAAGACATAACCTGGGCTGAATCAAGTCTAATTTCTTCTAAAACGCATATGATTTTACATTTAGGCAATACAAATGTCAAGGATGTCGCAGGATTGGAGCGGAGGTAAACCTTTGTTTAAGTTCCTGAAAGGCTTCTTCTGCTTCTTCGGTCCAAGCAAACTTTTTATTAGTTTTTCGTAATAGTACTGTGATTGGGTACACAACCTGAGAGGAGTCTGGGATGAACCTCCGGTAGAAGTTCGCAAAGCCCAGCATGCTTTGTACCCCTTTCAGAGACATCGGTGAAGGCCATTTCAGAATGGCATCTACCTTGTGCACGTCCATTCTGATGCCTCCTGGAGTAACGATAAAACCAAGAAATTCTACTTCGGTTACGTGAAAAAAGCATTTTTCGAGCTTTGCAAACAAGCGATGTTGACGGAGCTTGGTGAGGGCTAAACGAACGTGCCTGACATGATCTTGTTCCGAAGGTGAGTATACTAAGATGTTGTCTATGTACACTAAGGCGCACACATCAATTAACTCCCTTAAAACGTCATTCATGAAATACTGGAATGCCGCAGGAGTGTTGAATAACCCGAAGGGCATGACTTGATATTCAAACAAGCCATACTTAGTACAGAAGGTGGTTTTCCTTTCATCTCCTTTTCTGACTCGGACCAGGTGGTACGCTCCTCAAAGGTCCAATTTGGTATAAATCTGGGCATCTTTAACTTGGTCTAGCATCTCAGGGATGAGTGGCAAGGGGTAGCGGTTCTTCACGGTGATCTGGTTCAATGCGCGGTAGTCAATACAGGTTCTCAAGTCTCCTTCCTTTTTTGGTACGAAGAACAAAGGACTGGCTGCGGGGGACTTCGAAGGACGGATGAATCCGTTTGCAAGGTACTGGTCTAAATAAGATTTCAAATGAAGGTTTTCTGGTTCTGTGAGAGCGTAGATCCTGCCGCAAGGGATTTGTGTACCAGGAACAAGGTCGATCTGACAGTCATAGGGCCTGTGCGGCGGCAATGTATTGGCTTGGTCCTCTATTACATGACTTTGGAGGTTCCAGAGAGAAATGGAAAAACTTTTTGCTCGCCATACCCAGGAACAAGCAGTAGACAATGAACTCCTGTCCCTCCGACAGGGGAATCAGGACTTGTTAACGTACATTGCCACGTTCAACAGACTGGTTGCCGAAGCTAGGTGGCAGGGGCGTGTTGTCTTTCATGGGCGAGTGCGGTCCAGTTACTTCACTGACGCCAGCCCATTTGATATTGTTCAGGTAGGTCGTATTGCTGTTCTTTAGTTTTGTTGCTATCCTGCATGCCTTTCTTTGTTTAAAATGTCTCTTTATTCTCCCTTAGGCATGCAGAGCTTCAGCGCGGCGAACTGGCTAGGTTGCGCCCCGCTTGTAAATGAAGGCGCATTAAGATCGCTATGATGTAGTAAGTAAGCGCTATGCGCAGCGCTGCGAAGTCTTGACTTTGCTAACCTGTGTTTTCCTTCCTTGTAGGTCGCGATGTTCTTCAGCGCGAGTGGAATGTCCGGAGTGGTGCCAGCCAGGTAAGCCTTTTGAGCAGTTCGTAATTTGTAAATGTCTCTATTGCTTTCTTTAATGTTGCCTCTATCTTCCTCTTTCAGGTCGTTCTGTCCGGGAGGCGTGCAGATTCGAGGAAGCTGTTCTCAGTAGCTGCGAGTGTTTAAAGATGTAGACTGCAGGTAAAATGCTGCTGCTAATGATGTTCCTTTTGTCTCCTTGCAGGTGCTGCTACTCCGTGGTTCAAGGGAATTGCTGGACACAGTGAGCGTCACATTGCAAGTTGCAAAGTAACGCAAAGCGTGTTGTCTTGCTCGTGTGTGGTTTAAATAGCCCCAAAAAAATAGTCCAGGTAAAGTAGTCCCTAGGCTACCACACCCAAAACACTAGACCGCATAGCTTGGTTCTTAGGAACCAAGCTATGTGGATGCCTCCATGTTGGCTGACAATACAATAAAGCAGTTCCCAAGGACATTGTTTTTCATGGTGCATGACGATCTTCTATTAACTGAGGTGCCTTGATGAGATCGAATGAAAAAGAGTTCCGATGCCCGTCCTGGCACAGCAAGGTTACCCTGGCAGCGATTTCTGTCCCATCCACGGTGGTTACCTTGTCCATAGCCGGTTTAGAACACAAAGGAAGCCCCATCTCTGCTGCCAGTTCTTGATCAATATAATTTCCAACTGCTCCGCTATCGATGTATGCTTCAACGCATGCATTCTTGACAACTGTTGGTGGTAAATTAAGATCACTGGTATTGCAAAGTGCGAGGTCAGCAACTCTTTCTTCTCACTCAACAAACTGACTTCTACGTTTGTCGAGCTTGGTAGGTTTCCGATTCCTTAGCTTCATCCTTCTCTGTGGCCCCGACTCTTCTTCTTGGGGGTTTTACTGGACAGTCCTTCAGGAAATGCCCAGGTTTCCCACAATACAAACAAAGCTGTTGTTGTCTTCTTTTGTCCCACTCTTGTTTTGTTAATGGAGGCCGTATCCCTCCAATCTGCATGGGTTCTACAGCATTTTCAGGTACACGGGGTGTGTTTTCCGTTGGTCGAACATACACGGTCCGAGGGTCCGTCTTAGACCGGTCTGCCTTTCGGTCCTGCAACCAGTGGTCTAGCTGCACGAACATATTTATGAATTCTGCACAGTCCCTGGGTAGATCAACCACCTGGGCTAAGACGTCCTTTAATTCGCATCGTAAGCCTCAACGGAATAACGTGGTTCTTTTGTTTTCTGGCCACCTAGCTTCGGCAACCAGTCTGTTGAACGTGGCAATGTACGTTAACAAGTCCTGATTCCCCTGTCGGAGGGACAGGAGTTCATTGTCTACTGCTTGTTCCTGGGTATGGCGAGCAAAACGTTTTTCTATTTCTCTCTGGAACCTCCAAAGTCATGTAATAGAAGATCGTCATGGGTTACCAACGGCACCGACCAATCTGCTGCACTGCCACTCAGGTATGATAAGACAAAAGCTACCCGAGCTTGGTCGTTTGCAAATGCTCCAGGCCTACAAAGAAAATGAAGGCGGCACTGATTGATGAATGCCGCATACTTCCATGGGTCGCCTGCGAACCTTTCTGGTGGTGCCAGGGGCACTGTTCCAGGTAACGTGATCTGTACCGGAGTAGGTGGTATGGCGGGGTTTTCCATTGTTGGATTGCTTCCAGGTAGAGGCATCTGTTCTGCCTGTGATTGCAAGTATGGCCTGCTAATCTCATCAGTGCGTTCTTTGGTCACTATAAGGTCTCTCCGGAGGGCATTTGTCTCTTGACGGGCAGAATGAACCTCAGCACGAAGCTCTCCTAGTAATTGGGCCAATTGGTACATTTCTGATGTCTCCATGGCGCCCAGGTGGATTTGTTATGGTAGGCTTTGCGTTCTGTTACGCTCACCTGGTATCCACAGGGACGCCACCCAGCCGGGTGACTCGCTGGTATGCTTCTCAGCTTTGCCCTGATGTGGTCTGCGGGGAAGGTTCTGCCTTGTGGTAGAATTAGGCGTGCTCTCCGTCCTGCCTTCTTTGCAGGGGCGTGTTGTCTTTCATGGGCGAGTGCGGTCCAGTTACTTCACTGACGCCAGCCCGTTTGATATTGTTCAGGTAGGTCTTATTGCTGTTCTTTAGTTTTGTTGCTATCCTGCATGCCTTTCTTTGTTTAAAATGTCTCTTTATTCTCCCTTAGGCATGCAGAGCTTCAGCGCGGCGAACTGGCTAGGTTGCGCCCCGCTGGTAAATGAAGGCGCATTAAGATCGCTATGATGTGGTAAGTAAGCGCTATGCGCAGCGCTGCGAAGTCTTGACTTTGCTAACCTGTGTTTTCCTTCCTTGTAGGTCGCGATGTTCTTCAGCGCGAGTGGAATGTCCGGAGTGGTGCCAGCCAGGTAAGCCTTTTGAGCAGTTCGTAATTTGTAAATGTCTCTATTGCTTTCTTTAATGTCGCCTCTATCTTCCTCTTTCAGGTCGTTCTGTCCGGGAGGCGTGCAGATTCGAGGAAGCTGTTCTCAGTAGGTGCGAGTGTTTAAAGATGTAGACTGCAGGTAAAATGCTGCTGCTAATGATGTTCCTTTTGTCTCCTTGCAGGTGCTGCTTCTCCGTGGTTCAAGGGAATTGCTGGACACGGTGAGCGTCACATTGCAAGTTGCAAAGTAACGCAAAGCGTGTTGTCTTGCTCGTGTGTGGTTTAAATAGCCCCAAAAAAATAGTCCAGGTAAAGTAGTCCCTAGGCTACCACACCCAAAACACTAGACCGCATAGCTTGGTTCTTAGGAACCAAGCTATGTGGATGCCTCCATGTTGGCTGACAATACAATAAAGCAGTTCCCAAGGACATTATTTTTCATGGTGTATGAGCCTGGCGCCACAGGCGCCAGGACTGGCCCCATGAGGGCTTTTGAAGAGGATGCCAGGCTCTAGGGGGCAAACACAGCTACAGCCCTACAGCATCAACGCACTCATCAGGCGCTCCCCGACAGTGCAGTCCATGACGCTGTTGGAGGCAGCACGGTGGTGATTCCCCCTCGCCCACATCTGACAGGGTGACATCGCACCAGGATGCATCTCACGCTCCTAACTATTCAAAGTAAGGAATTATCCCATAGGCAGAACTGTGATGCCAAACAATGAAATTTGACTCCCACACATGAAAGAAGCTACGCAAGTAGCAGGCAGTATATGCTGATCATATGACTGACTGCTTTTCTGTTTGTATGCCGGTTTGTATACCGAAGAATTGACAGCGTCCTGAAGAAGGGGGCAGACTACACATCTTACACCAAGATTTTTTAGGTTGTGTTGTATCTATCTCCTGAAACACAATTAGGTGTAAAGTCGGTGTAGATGTGTCATGACAAAGGTTAGGATCTCATGCTTACCTAAAGTCACCTTGGTACTAACATCACAGTCGTTGGAATAGATATTATGAGAGATCTAGCTACCCAAAAAGCTAACAAGGTGTTATCAATATATCTCTGTGAAATATATAAGGTTGATGTCATGATTGAGATTCTAAAGTACCCTGAGACAACGCTGACATATTATTGTATTTTTGTCTTGTATTTTAGCCAGACCATTGATTTATTTGGCCTACAGATGATCGTTTTAACGATTTGAACATGAATTAAAAATTGTTTCTGCTGAAACCTACGTTTATGTGATCTATGCAGCTAAGTGAAAATAATAATCACTTATAGGAATAACCACCCCTCTGACAGTGTGTAGGGAAGCTGGGTAGCTAGTGGTGCTTTCTTGTTCTTTTACATAGTCCTTTCCTTGTACACCCTTGCCCTTAAAAAAGAGGAACCCCCTTTGCTCAATTTGTTAATTATGCATGCTTGTGGTCCTTCATGATCCCACATCCCCTCCCCGGTGGCTACCAGCTTGTGGGGGCAGGTGTGGTGGTTTACTCCATGGCACTGGCATGGCTCTTTGGGGCACTGATGTGCAGCCAGCAGGGATGCGCTGTGGTGTACAGTGATTGGCTAGCTAAAACCATGTCGCTGTACAGGGACGTGTTCTTCCCTGTGTCTTGTCTGCCATGCCAACATATGGCAGGCCAACTGGATCACCAAAAATTCATCGGTCTCACTGATGAGTAGCCCAGTCACTCTGCTCGAGGTAATAAAAAACATTCACAATATATTCAGGTTCTTCCGACTCACCGGCTGTGCTGAACTCGTTGGCAGATTCTTTGCCACTAGAGTCCAGAACAGTACCACGATGGCAACCGAGTCTCCCCACCCTTACTATCAGTGTGGGAGGGTTTCACGTACTGGTGACATCCGTCACACCATTTGCCAGCTGGGATTCCCGGTCTTATGTTTCTTTCTTCTGAGGCTTCGCTGGTCTGGGCAACTCCCTCCTTGACGTCCTTTCAGGTCTCGCCACCTTTCTCCTCTGTTTGAACTGCCATCCTGGAATGGCTGCTTCCTCATGCGTTCAGCCTACCTCGGAGTGTGCTCCTGTGCTCCGCCTTTTATCTCTATGGGGAAGAGAAAGGGTGGTCAAGTGTGTGTAGCTGTCGGCAATTGCCTGACTCTGCCTGACCCTTGTGTTGGGACATGTCAGGTAAATGGCTCGGGTATTAGTCCGTTGTCGTTCAAGCTCTGACAAAGTGTTTGTGTCGGAAAAGGGCGGGTAGAGTTTCTAAGTATCCTACTAGGCAGGATGGGGAAAAGGTGTCAAAAGGAAGGGGATACCTCATCTCAACCTTCGGTGTCCCACTTTCACTCCCCGAAAACCCCTCATCCAGGTGATCCTCCCACACTGGTCCACCGTCAGGAACTGGATCCAATAGCGATGACTGTATCCGGGCCCCCTGGATGACAGATCCCCGGGGACTAGTGAGTGAGACACCTTCAGGTTACTCACATGTATTTTGATATCATTCGCACCCTATGCCAGGGCCTACCTTTATTTAGCTGCTACAGAACCACTACATTTGTTATTCCCACTTTAAACACTTCACCCCCCTGCAGATGTGCACGCTCAGTTTCTTGAGCACTAATATACTTTTCACGGCCTGAATCGCTTGGAAGGGCATGGAAGCTGGACATGCATCCCAACATTCCCCCCTTTAGTTAATCCTTCATTAACTATCATTCTCATCCTAGGGTACTGTGAGGGGTCAGTAATGCGAGGCGGACAACTGTTTGAAGATTTTTCAACATACACCATTTTATTCTTAAAGTAAAGATATGCAGAAGTACCTCACTGTCTGAGGATTTCCTGCCTAATGTGGAGAATCCTGCATATCCCCCACTAAAACCCTGCCTAAAGTCTCATCCCCGGTGGCCAGGAGAGGGCAGATGCTTCCTGATCCCAATCCCAGGGGTGATGTACTGCGGGAAGATCACCTGGGTGGAGACAATGGGCCTCATTACGAGTCCAGCGGTAACTGAGCCAGAAAAACTGGCAGGTTACCGCCGGACTCGTATTACCATTCCGCCTCTGTGATTCACGGAATTACTGGGGCATTACGACCCCGGTGACCTGGGAATTCCTGAGGCGGAATTCTGTAAGTCCCCATTCCATGGAGTCCAATAGGACTCCATGGGGATGCGGACCATGGAAACACCGGCTCCTTCTATGAGAGAGCCGGTGTTTCCATGTCCGCCCGCAGGCGGGTGGTGTTAAACCCGCCAGGTCAGACCTGGCGGGAGTGACACCTCCCACCTGCAGGACTCAGAATCAGCCGGCCCGAAAGAACGGTGATGGCGGTTTTACCACCACCGTTCTTTCCGGACCGGCTGACTCATAATGAGGCCCAATGCCCAGGGTAGTGGGGTGATTTCACAGGGTGAGACACAGTTTTTCTCCATGAAGAGGGATGTCCTTGCCACTGAGTTACAGGAGGAATTGGCTTATTGTCATTTTGATACATCTCGACTTTCTATTAAGAATGGAAGGGTGAACACCAAGGGTGTGATCCAACAGAGTGTTGTCTCCAAAGAACAGGTCTTTCGTAACCCTAAAATCATATACCCTCCACAATACCAAAGGTATACCAAAGGAATGACGGACAAATAGCCTTTTCTCATCATCATCATAATCTTTATTCGACAATCGTCATTTGCCAAAACACATAAATCACAATTATAAGTAAAATGAATGTCAACTCCATGATAGCTAAGTACATAAGTCAAGATCAACAGTCAATACAATACTGATATTCATATATCAGTGCATATCGCAATTGTACAGGAAATGGATAGCCAATACATATGGACCACTTATTGGCGGCATTTAAGCGCATATCAGCAATTGATTCTATGAGAGCCTTATCTTAACCTAGGATGCAGACATAAATAGCCTATTTCCTTAACTGCTCCCACTATCGTGTATGTGCTTCTAATTCTAAAACAACAAGAAGGAAAATGGTTGCGCGCATAAGGAAAATACACACAACACTATTAGTCCATACAATCAATAGGTCATTGTGAAAAACCTGAAGGTGTCTCCATAGCTAGTCCCCGGGGATCTGTCATCCAGGTGTCCAGGACATGGCCATCGCTATTGGATCCAGTTCCTGGGGGTGGGGCAGTGAGGGAGGATGACCTGGATCGGGGGTTCTTGGGGAGTGAGAGAGAGAGAAACAGACAGTGAGGCGCAGTATCCCCCTTCTTCTTTCAAAACCTTTTCCCCAGCCTACCACGTAGGATATTCCAAAACACTGTCCCCACCCTTTGCCACATGAACACTTTCTCACAACTCGAAAGACAACGAACTAACACCAGGGCCGTTTACCTGACGTGTCCCAACAACAGGGTCAGGCAATTGACCAAAATCACACACACCTGACGGCTCTTTCCCTTCCCCACAGAGATAAAAGATGGAGAACAAGAGCACAGGACGAGCAAGGCAAATCAGACGATGTGAGAGCTAACTCAGCACGGCAGTTCAAAAGGAGTAAAAGACGGCGCAGGCAGAGAGGGTGACAAGGAGAGAAACGACCTTGCCCTTTCCAACCAAGGCCCGGGAAACCTCTGCAGAAAGTATAAGCCCGCAAACCGTAGCCAGCGTGTGTTGCAACAGATGTTTACGGGACGCGAGACCCTCCTCCACTGATAATCAAGCTGGGGAAGGATACTGGTCTCAGTGCTACCAAAGATACCAGGATAAAGAAAGGCACGCAGTACATTACAGCCGGTGAGTCGAGGGGAAAATCGATAAGAAACCGAACAGTGTTGAATAAAAAGTAGCCAACGGCTAATTTGAAATTTGAAAGGCTTAATGATACATTGATAAAAGAAGGGGGAAGCCAGCAACAGAGGAGTATGGCATCATGTGGGTGCTCAAGCAGGAATCTCTGGGCGATTACCCAATGGTAGAAACTACTGTAACCAGAAGCCCTTAGGAAGAGGCAAAGAATGGTCAAAGTGGTCATGCAGGGGTCTCGTAAAATCCTTTGTACCATTGAATGTCTTTGACAGACAAAGAAATGTGAAAGCTAAGGAAAGTGAATCCTGCACGTTGAAAACTAACACATGAACTGTGGAAATTAGCAAGAGTGAACCCGGACGCGGGGTGCTAATGAAAAGGGACAGAGTCTGAAAGTCCTGTGAGGAATTATTGGTAAAAGTCGACAAGAGTGAACCCAGCAGAGGGAAGTCGACAACTAGAGGAAAAGCCAGAAAACCAGTTTAAAAGGACATTAAGATTTTTGAAACCAAGAAGTATTGCAAGACAAGGGGAAGGGAAGTGTCCCCCTTGTCATTTGTGATCTGAGCCCGGCCGAGGGGGATCCGGGGTGGAAAGCTATCACCCAAAGGTCACTGAGAAGGAAACTGTCTTGTGAATTTGTTGAATAAAATTTCTGACGGGTCTGTGCTCAGAAGAGGGGAACCCAGATGTGAAGCCATCATATAAGTGTTCGTAGAACAGAACATTTGTGTTTGTTTGTTGAGAGCATCAGGCCTCGAAGGCGACAGACTTTTCTTGAAAAGAGACTTAAACATCGAAGAACCTGATAGCTGATACGGAACTGTTAGCTCACGCTGGGAAGGCTTGAGCGTGTGCTGTGCTCCCAAGTCCCATTTGTCTTGTGCTAAAAACAAGGCAATCACGTCCTGGTTTATTATTTGCACACTGTTTCCTTTGTTTTGATACCCTATCCCACACTCTTTCTGTGATTAGTTGTAAGGATTTGGCAATAGGTTTTTCTTAGTGTAGGCCCTTTTATTTTGACACAATGCCACTAGGACTGCCTTATTTTTCATTTGATGGTCGACACCTGCTCCCATCTTAGATTTAGGTTTAGTTTAGGTGTTTTCCCACCCTGCATTTATAGTTCAATAAACACCCTTGAACTGTGATCACTTGTGTCTGTCTTTACTATTGTCACCATGAGTTCCTAACATCACTCATATTTAAAAAATGTTGGTTATCCCAAAGAGGTGTGCAATTTGCAACGGGTACCTTGCATAGTTTATAGCAGCAATATTTTAAAGTGCAAAAGAACATTGAAGTGCATGTGCCTCCATAACAAAAGGTATAACATTTCTAATGGTGCTAAATCTCAATGATACCAGTATATGATTTGTTATATTCAGCATTTTAACAAGCTAAATCCTATTTTCCTCATGTTTCAGTATTTTGTCTCTTGCACGCCATGCCTGATGGATATAGTTGGCCACAATGTATACTATATTGATGTCATTACAATACCTAAACAGTACAAGCACATCACTTGTTCGCTGTATGCCATGAGTATTGCAAATTGACTTTACATTATTTATTTCAGGCCACACGGTAACCCTGAAAGAAGAACAGGAAATGGTCCAGGAATTCCCTAGCTGAACCACAGACCAGGCATAAATCACTTCCAGCAGAATCCCACTTTCTTGTGCGGTATGCCAGGTTCAATTGGCCTAGCCTAAATTTCATATGTAGGCTATGTGCTGAGGGGGGGCTAACAACATCAAGGTATTTTTCAAATACCTGTGTAAGCTTACTAGCCAGGTATGTATCGCACATTGTCCACCCACTGCAGGCGTTGACATATCAATCTCAATGGCCTCCCGTGAGGCTCTTTTTATTTTTTCCATATTGCTTTTTGTGATTATGCCATCGTTCTTCCAGGTCCAACTCCCTCAGCGATTCTTTGACGTGGACACACCAGGGCAATGATCTACCACCCTCAGAATCCAGCATATGCATCACTACCTCACAGTACATCTTGAGCTCTGGAATTGACCACAGTCTTGCCCATTACAGCATTGGCCTAAGGGCAACATCGCCATGGATCGGTCTCAGACCCAGCTCTAAATAGACTGGATAACCTGTGCATACCAAGCAGGCATTTAAGAAAGTGTCTTTCAGGCAAACCCAATTTACTACAGACCGAATGTCCCCAGGTCTCCGTGCCATATAATGCTGCGAATTTGGCCTGTGCAGCATACATTTTCAGAGCTGACGAAATCGCACCCCAGCCATAAGCAAGGAACAATCTCCAGATTGCACCCCCGTGTACTTATCTAATGATAAGCTGGATTTGAGCACTTGAGATGTCCAATCGCCACTATCACTTAATCTCACCCCTAGGTAATCATAGGATAGGACCTGCTCTAAAGTGACTCCTTTAATGCTCAAATTGACCTTGTTGAATTTTTTACATTTTGGCTGAAAAATTAAGGATTTAGTTTTTTCTGTGTTTATCTCAAATTTAAGCTCAGTGCATTTTTCAATAAAGGCTTCAAGTGTAGTCTCCAGCCCCCTTGCAGATGTAGATGTTGCGTCATCTGAAAAAATAAGTATTGGGATAGCTTCTAGGCCAAGTTTGGGTTGGTCCAGGCATTTCAGTCTGACATGACATAATACTTTGTCTATGTATATTAGAAATAACAAGAGGGCAAGGACAAATCCCTGCCTCACCCCTCTGGATACCATGAATGGATCAGTCAATTCACTCGCCAGACTCCATCGCACTGAAGCTTTATTGTGCGTATAGAGTTGTATAATGATTTGCAGTAGGTTCACTTGGACCCCCCCCTTCTAGCCATAATGGATCACAACTTATCCCACAACACAGCGTCAAAAGCAGTCTTGAGATCGATGAACAAGCTGTACAAGTTCATATTTTTCAACACTGTATATTTCTGTATCACCATTTGTAGGCGGAATACTTGGTCCGTTGTAGTGATTTTAGGCTGAAAGTCTGCCTGTAAATCGTCACCTATTTTTTCCTGGGTTACCCACTTCTGGAGATATTCGTCTATAATTCTAGAGGGAGAAATTACTTACCGTAATGATCTTTCCATGGATTCTTCTTCCATAGATTCCTCATCTTTATAGATATCCCAATCGAGTTATGCTGTTCAGAAACTTTTTTCGACTGGGAGCATGGTGGACCTCAACTCGGCTGTCGATGATCATCTTGTCTTGCTGGATGCTCGATCGTCGGCTCCGGACGTGACGTCATATAAATACCACGTCACTACACCCCATGCTTCAGTTCCTCCCTTTTTCCCCCGTCCCTGAACGCTGCAGAGGAAAACGATGGGAGGTAGGCTAACCAGCCTGCAAAACACTTAAGAATGGGATACCTCCCAACAGGGAGACCCCATGGATTAGTAGATTCGAAAAATTTAATGTTTTCATCTTTAAGAAAAAAAAAAGAAACATAGAAGCGGTCACTTTAGAACCATTATCAGTTGTCTCCTTCCTTGGACAGAAGCGTTAAGCCACAGGGACTTTCTGAGCAGGGATGAATGGAAGGGGAGATGAGGAATCTGCAGGAGAGGAATCTATGGAAAGATCATTAAGGTAAGTAATTTCTCCTTCAATGGATTGCTTTTCTCCCGCAGATTCCTCATCTTGATATACAAGCAGTTTGAATAACAGAGGAGGGCAGAAAGCATTAAACAAGCAGATTTTGTAGAACTGATCTACCGAATCTTGCATCTTCTCCATGTGCAACATCCAAAGAGTAATGTTTGGCAAGCGTATGCAGGGACAACCAATCGGCGGCACAACATATGCCCGTATTTGGAACTCCCATTTGCTCCCTGCCTGCTGACTGGTAGCATTTGGATATACATAAAATAATCCAACGCGACCGGTTTTTCACTGTCCTGGCAAGACCTATTCAGTATAATGAACGGGCAACGAACAATTGGTCAGTTTTCCGAAACTCGGATGTACGAGCCACATAAAAACATACGGCTCTTTTGGGGTCAAGACAGTGGACCCGCTCTTCCCCTTTAGACGGATGGGGTGGAGGGTAAAAGACAGGCAAGTCAACAGACTGGGAAGGGTGAAGCTCTGAAACCACTTTAGGAAGGAAGCCAGGCCTGACTTTGAGAAAAAAATTTCCCTGAAAGAAACGTAAACATTGAGGTTTGCAGCACAACGCCTGTAACTCTCTAACCCTCCCGGCTGACGTGATTGCAAACAAGAATGCTGTTTTAAGGCATAACAGCCTTATGGAACAGGAATGCATGTGCTCGAATGGAGCCGCCATCAAATAGGTCTAAACCAGAGTAAGATCCCAATCTGGAACAATAAAAGGAATTGGCGGGAAGCTATTGAGAAGGCCCTTCAGGAATTGGGCCATGACTGGAATAATGAAGAATGAACTCTGATCCGGGGACCTTTTGAACACAGACAAGGCCACCAGGGCCACCAAATATGCTTTCACTGTGTTGACCTGAAGGCCTGGTAAGGACAATGACAGAGGAATTCCAACACTGTAGTTGTGGGGCAAGAGATAGGGTAAATCTCACGTTCCTTGCACCACGCCTCAAATCTTCTCCACATATATGCGTACAGAGATCTTGTAGATGGTCTGCATGCAGCCAGCAACACCTCAAGTACTTCCTCTGAGGGGTCCCAGTCATCATACCTCATTCTCTCAAGAGCCACGCATGTAGGTTGAGGGAGTACGGGGTCGGGTGAAGCACTCAACCTTCTGACTGGGTCAGGAGATCCATACACTGAGGCAACCGGTGAGGTGGACAGATGAACAGATCCAGGAGATTGGAGTCCCACGTTCTCCTTGAACAGTCCGGGGCGATCAAGATCATGGTCGCCAAAAATCTCCTAAACCACCTGAGAATCCAAGGAATGACGGGAATCGGGGGGAAGGCGTAGGGGAGAGGGAAAGTCCAGTCCCCCATAAACACGTCCCCCAGTGCGCCTTTCACTGGGAATTCCCTCGAGCATAACTGTTTGCACTTCCAGTTGGACTCTGGGGCAAACAGATCTACTGCTGGGGTACCCCAGAGAGAGAAGACCTTTTCCAGGACTTTCTGGCAAACTTCCCAAAAATGCGAGACAGTGCTCTGCCTGCTCAGAGCATCCGCCAAACTGTTCTCTGTCCCCGCTAGATGAACTGCCGAGACAAGATCTGATTCTCCAGTAACCAGAACCACCCCTGCATCGTCTCTGTGCAGAGGGAACGGGAGCACACGCCACCTTGTTTGTTCAGGTAGTGCATGCCCACTGTGTTGTCTGTGAGAATCAGGGCACGCTTCACCTTGAAGGAGGCTGGCGAAAGCCCTCAGGGCTAGCCTGATGGCTCGCAACTCCAGCCTGTTGATGTGCCACCTGGCTTCCGTCGTTGACCAGAGGCTGTTCACCTGCAAGTCCTCGCAGTGAGCGCCCCAACCCTTCAGAGACGCATCCGTGACCACTCGGGTCTGAAGCCAAGGAGGCCAGAAGGATTCCCTCACCATAAGATTGCTACGGCGGACCCACCAATCGAGGTCGAGAACCACTTGGTTGGACACCCAGAGAGGATCTGTGAGCGCTCCCAGGTACTGAGACCACTGGACCCTTAGGAGCTACTGAAGGGATTTCATATGCAGCCTTGTCTCTGGCACTAGAAAAATACAGGAGACCATGAGACTTAAGAGGCGGAGGAAGGAAGCTGCTGGTAAAGTAGCGTGGTTCCGGAACAAATGTACCATTTGTGCTATGCTGTCGGCTCTCTCTTTGGGAGGGAAAGCCTTCCCTATCCGAGTATCTAGGACTGCTCTGATAAACTGGAGCTTTTGGAGAGTTGTTAGATGGGACTTCTTCAAGTTCAGGGAGAAGCCCATCCTGTGCAGTAGTAGAGAAGTGCACTCTAGATGAGATAAGACTTGCTTCACTGACTTCCCCCAGATCAGCCAGTCGTCCAGGTATGGAAATACATGTACCCCAGATCTCCTGAGGTGAGCCATGCCTACTGCCATGAGCTTGGTGAAGACCCTTGGAGTGGAGGTCAACCCAAAGGCAGCACTTTGAACTGATAGTGCTTGTCCTCTAATAGGAACCTTAGGAACTTCCTGTGCTTTTGGTGTATTTGCACATGGAAATTAGCGTCCTATAGGTCTATTGACACCAGCAAGTCCTGAAGTTCAAGAGTGTGGAGAATTTCTATCCATGTCACCATCCTGAATTTGTCCTTCCTCAGGAACTTGTTTAAGGCCCTGAGGTCTCTCTGGTGGCTTTGTTAAAAAGGGCAGACAATAGCCGCACAGAATTGTTTGCAGAGTCCAGTCATCAGAGGTAATCTCCTGCAACTGGGCCCAATGTCCTGCCAACCGTCCACCAATCGGTAAATCATGAGAGGGGAAATCAAAGCGTCTTAGAGGGTGGGGCCACCCCCGCCGCTGGCTGTTGGCCTCTAGAAGCCCCTCTGCCCCTTCCGCGATGCAAGAAATGCCTCTGCCACTGCCTTGCTTGCAGGAGCTGCTGCTTCCTGCCATATGGTACATAGTGTCTATAGCCTCTGCCTCTTGAGGCAAAGCTAAAGGCAGGCTTGTCCCGGCTGCACAGCTAGGCTCAGAGGCTTTGCTGTGATTTTTGACTATTTGAATCTTTCTAAAGAGTCATCAGCTTTTTGTCCAAAAAGCAGATCTTCCTTAAAGGGCACGTCTAGCAGCCTATTCTGGACATCTGTAGATAATCCAGAGGTTTTTAAGTAGGCCTGTCTTCACATTACTACTCCCGTTCCAATTGACCGGCCAATGCAGTCCGTCACGTCCAGGCCCGTTTATAACGACTACTTGGCCACATCCTTCCCATCCACCACCAGCTGTATAAAACCATCCTGCATTTCCCCTTCCGGGATGTATTGAGTTGCTTGTTCCACAGCCTTCCACAGACCAAATGAAAATTTGGCAAAGCCACATGCCACATTAGTGGCCTTTAAGACTATACTGCCTGAGGTAAAAACCTTCTTGGCCGTGGCGTCAAGTTTTTTATCCTCTCTATCTGGGAGAAAATTGGACGTAGAGGTTGCAGGTCTGGTGGTGATAGTTGCAGCTTGCACAACTAACCCTTCTGGTGAAGGGTGCGAGGAGAGGAAAGAAAGATCTCCTCTATCCAGCCTATATTTTCCTGTGCAATTGCCACTTACGGGAGGCATTGTGCATGGATGCTGCGATTAGGAGGCTAGTGGGTCAGCTATAGCCAGATTGAAAGGCATATTATGCTCGACTGCTGGACCTTCGTCCAGAATATCAGTGAGGTCATGCCCCTGAAAGGGTGCAGCAGAGGTTTTCAAGCCAAGGGAGTCTACCACTGTTTCCACTAAAGCCCTGAATTTAGCATGAGTATGCTTGTAAGGCTATCTTTGTTGGAACTCAAGATCTGGAGATGTATCTAGTCCACCTGCATCTTGTAAGCCTTGGGCTAAGGCAAATAAATTGGCTTGGTCATCGGAAAAATCAACTCGGCAAGAGCCAGAATAAATTGGGTCAATATCCCCTTGGTCGTCAGAGTGGTTGATGTCGTAAATTGATTGCATCGACTCGAATAATCCTGTCCTCCATTATGGGACAAAAGAACCATCGCTGTCAAACTAGCAAAAGGGATGATAGGGGTCGCGACCCACTCTCCCGAACCAGAGAAGCCAAATAGATCGACCCTCCCACCTTGGTTAGCACAGGTGCATGAACTGAGTAACACAGGAAGCCACATGGCAGCCAAAGGGGGGAAGAAAGAGTTAGGGAAAGGGGGTGAAATGACAAAGGAAAGGAGGGGAAAACATAACATGCAAATGTAACAATAGCTACCCCCAACTCAATTCTCATATACAAATATCCTAACTCCTAAACCTGACCCATCCTGACCTGACCTCCTGAACACAACATGAACCTATTGTAAATTAATCAAATGTATTCTTAAACTCTTAGCATTCCCTTAAGTGTGGCCCAAAAGGCACTGCTTTAAGCACACTGAACATGGTGTCAGAAACTCATACATAACATGATACGAAAGCAAACAGATGAATGTTTCTTTTGTGAACACAGCTTTTCTTGGCACACAAGCATGATGGCACAAACTGGGTGGAAAACATTAGACTCATGGCCCAATGGGCACATTGAAGCGACAAATAACATATGGCACACAGAATACACAACACATATCTTTTCCCAGGAAAGGCACCGTGTTATTACTCCCAAAACACTTTACACTGGAATAGGATTCATGAGCCTCCCTGAAACACTCCTGGCATTTAAATCAGAACTTGAAGAGTAAACTGGCATAGCTTTTGTCGATATATCAATTCGACCACGTGTTTCCTCACACGCACAACCGTATTAAACTGCATCTCTGGGATGCAATAACAAAAAGGATGAATGCACTTATCTGACGGTCTGGGCGCCTCACGAGGACACCCGGACCCTGAAGACTGAAGCCCAAAACGAACGCCAAAGGCGCTCATAGTTCACCGCCACAGCCCGGCGCCTGCTACTTCATGCTTGACTGCTTCTTAATCATCGGCGCAGCCCAACAGTCCTCCGGCGCCCGAAATGCTGCCTGAATCCTCACGTCCTCCAACGCTGCCGCCCGTGCATATAATCAGTAATTATCTGCACTGAGGCACGAGCGGTTGAGGACTTTAAACTGTTCTTTGATTGCCAGCTGTAGAGCTGCGCGAAACCACAGTACTACACCATTCCCAAAGCATGCTGGGAAATGTAGTTTTTTACCATGGCATCTTCATTTCTTAAATACAAAGCGCCGTCTTTTGCCCCAAACTGTATTTCTGACAGTACCTCCTCTCTCAGGGCCCCTTCCAAGTTTCCGGATGGAGCAAATGAAATTGGCGCACCAAACGAGGTGCATGAACCGCAGTAGCCGGTTCCCATGAACAGTCCTCTGGTCCATAGCCCACCCATTGAATGAGATATCATAATTTCTTTTGTCTTCACCTGGAGTCTAGTATTTTCGTCATCTCGTATTCCGTCTGCCCATCCTTGATAATTGCTGGGGGTCTCTGTGCTTGTGTCCCGGGAGCTGCGGGTTTAAGCAAAGACACATGGAACACTGGATGTATCTTCAATGATTGAGGCAAATGCAGTTTAACCGCCACCTTAGATATATATTTAATCACCTCATAGGGTCCAATAAACTTAGGTGCAAATTTTCGAGGTCCTCTTAGAAGCAAATTGTGAGTAGACAACCATACCTTATCTCCCACCTTATACTGAGGAGCCTCTCTCCTTCTCTTGTCTGCATATTTTTTATACTGTTCCTTGGCCTGTTCTAAATTGGCTCATGCCTTCTGTCTGATGGTCAGAAGTAACTGTTTCCTTTCCTGAAGTGTAGGAATATTCTCTACATCAGGAAAATGCTCAGGTAACATATTTTGCATTTGGCCGTACAAACATTAATTCGGAGCCATACCCAATGATGCGTGTTCGGTGTTATTATACGTGAATTCAGCCAACCATAAGGATTGCACCCAAGATTCGCGACCATCATTTAGATAACAGCGCAAATATTGCTCCATCGTCTGATTGAATCTCTCAGTTTGTCCATCCGTCTGTGGGTGATAGCTTGTGGACAAGGCACAGTCAATTCCTAACATCTGACAGAAAGCACGCCAAAATTTGGAAGTGAATTGAGGACCTCTATCTGACACAATCCTCTGGGGTAAACCATGTTGCCAGAACAACTCTGGCAATTTCCCCGCTCCCGGAATACGTTCACAAGGCACACAATGAGCTTGCTTGGATAGATAATCCACCACCACCCATATAGTATCATACTGATCATCAGGAGGCAAGCCAGTAATGAAATCCATGGATATATGTGTCCAAAACTTCTCAGGAGTTGGTAAAGGCTGGAGCAGCCCCGCTTTCTTGGTATGGTCTGTCTTACTACGTACACATGTTTCACACTCTTGGATATATTTCATAGAGTCCTGTCTCAATCCTGGCCACCAAAAATACTTTTCCAGCATACCTTGTGTCTTTTTGCTTCCTGAATGTCCTGCCAAAGGTGAATTGTGACACCAATGCATGGCTTTCTTTTGTAAATCCAGTGTGGGCAAATACAATCAACCAGCATAATAGGGAAGACCATTGCAAAAAGTTTCTAATGGATTCCCCATTCCCCATTTCATTCTTTCTTGTCTTTTCATTTTTTGTTTCACTTGTCTCAACAATTGAGGCATTACAGCTCCCACTACTTTCTCCACTGGAATGATAGTTTTAACTTCTGTTATACTGTTTTCAAGATTTTGCTGCCTAGACAAAGCATCAGTTTTCCCATTCTTTTTTCCTGGTCTAAAAAGTTACCAAAAAATTAAATTAATTAAAGTACTGTGACCACCGTAACTGCCGGGGACTCAGAGTATGGGCTGTCTTGAAATACTGTAGGTTCTTATGATCAGCGACAACCACCACCTGATGTTTGGCCCCCAGCAAATGATGCCTCCACTCCAAAAAGGCTGCTCGAATTGCCAATAGTTCTTTGTCAGTAATGGAATAATTTTGTTCACAACTAGTAAGCTTTCGAGAGTAGAAAGCGACTGGATTCCACACCCCTTCTTCGTTCCGTTGAGACAACACTGCCCCAACCGCCAGATTGGATGCATCTGTTTCCACTTGCAAAGGATTCTCTGGATTCGGGTGTCTCAGTACCGGAGCTGATGTGAACGCTTTCTTCAACTCTTGAAAAGCTTCTGCCTCAGAGTGCCAACAAAAACTAGTGGCCTTCCTTAATAATTTCGTGATAGGTCTAACAATTTGTAAACAAAATTGGAAATAAATTGCCTGTAAAAATTAGCAAAACCCAAAAAGGACTGAATATCCTTGATGCACTGAGGGGCTGGCCATTCAGTGACTGCTTGAACCTTTTTCTTGTCCATCACTATCCCAGAAGGGGTCAAAATAAAACCAAGAAATTCCACTTGAGTGTCATGAAAGGCACATTTTTCCAGTTTTGCATACAACTGATAGTCTTGTAATCTTTTTATTACTGCTCTAACATGACCTATATTTTGCTCTTCAGAAGATGAGTAAATCAAACTGTCATATATATATATATATATGTATATATATATATATATATACTGTGACAAACACATCCAGAAACTCACACAACACCTCCTGCATGAAGTATTGAAATGCTGCAGGGGTGTTACACAGTCCGAAAGGCATGACAAGATATTCGAACAAGCCAAATTTAGTTCTGAAGGGCGTCTTCCACTCATCTCCCTCTTTTTTACACGACACGAATTAAATGATAGGCCCCTCTCAAATCTAGTTTTGTGTACACCACTGCTGTCTTAACTTGATCCAATAACACTAAAATCAAGGGCAAAAGATATCTGTTCTTTACCGTCACCTTATTCAAAGCTTGATAATCAATACATGTCCTAAGAGTTCCTTCTTTCTTAGGGACAAAGAATAAAGGAGACGAGACGGGTGAGGTTGAATGTCTAATAAAACCCTTACTCAACAACTCATCCAAATATTCCCGTAAATTCTGGTTTTCTGTTTCAGTCAAAGCATAGATTCTGCTACAAGGTAACTTTGCCCCTGGCTCCAACTCAATTACGCAATCATGTGATCTATGGGGCGGTAACCTGTCTGCTCCCCCTTTGTCAAAGACTTTAGACAAATCTTGGTATTGGTCCGGAATACCAAGAAGTTTGATAATCACCATGCAGACCTATATTTTGAGTGTATATAGTAATGATTCAAAGTAGTTAAATCAGGAATAATAAGTAATTTGAGGTGCAGGGGAGAGGTGCTCAGCCTTGGTATCTAGGCTGGAATACATACATGGAACAATAGTTTCCTATTTAAGGAAACCCGCGTCCCCTGCACACTATCAACAAGAGGCTAAAAGCCTGTATAGAAGTTCTAATAGGTACAGTCAGTAGCCTAGTAGTTTTGACAGTTTTTAAATACATTTCATTGCTTTGTTTAGCTCACAAAGTTATTCTTAAATCATCCAATTATTTCTTGACAACTTTTCTGTTTATCCAACAAACAGTAGTTTATTCATTTTATATCAACAAAAATAAATCACAATTTAATGTGGCCCAACGCGTTTCGAGTATCAATTTTCACTCTTCATCAGGGGCAATGAGTTCTGTATTCTTAACATTCAATACAATTCAATACAATTTCTGTAGAAAAAAGTAATACATTAATTATCTAATAATATGTATTCATGTTTATACTTTTGAAACAAAACAAGGTACTTTATTAGTTAGATAGGAGTACAAAAAATGGCATCATCGCATGTTTTCAACCAATAACATTAGTTTAAAAGATTTAGTCTTGTAACAAAGGATGAACTTATTCACCAAATGCTTGGGAGCCTATTGAGTTTGTAGACAATACCATCAATAGAATCGGCGTGTGATTGGTAACCTATTAAGAAAAAAAGTGGGGAATGGTGTAACAAGATCCTGTTCCTGTGCTATTTAGACATGTAAGAACTACAGTGGTGACAAATGCCAAGCACCCGTGGTGATTTATGAAGTGTAGAATAAAACCTAGACTCACTTCACGATGTCATGTTGGAGACCCCCAGTAGTCTTTTAAAGGCATCAGTGTGAACTGGTTGTAGTATTCTAAAAAAGAGAAATAGCATGGCTATATTATAAAGAAAAGGTCAAGCCGCCTAAGAAAAGGTAGCCTTAAAGGATACTTACAGTACAAGAAGGTGACTGCTGGTAAGAGGTAGAGTATGGGCATTCTCCATCCGCACCCGAATGCCGGATAAGAGTGGTATGTATATTTATAGTCGCAAGTGACGTCACCCGCGCATGCGCGTGATGACGTCACGTCGCGAGCTCCAATTCTGATTGGATTTAAGTGTAAACATGGTCGCGAGTGACGTCACCCGCGCGTGTTGCGTGATGATGTCGACGCGACCAACCTCACACGAAATAATCGTGAAGAGGCAATCATGGGAATTGAAGTTTGTTTTCCCATCGTACTGTATGTCAGACGGCAGCATCTGCTAGAACGCAGAATATGTTTTCCTACTGGGAGGCAAAAGGTGGTAGTCCGCCTCGTTTGTCTGTAGATGAATCTGTATATGTATGGACGCTCCCTAGATGCACTAAATGATCGTGTATGAGTTTTTCTGTGTGTTACTCAAGGCTTGAAATAGTTGAAAAAAAGTGTTGAAATAAAGTGTTATTGCACATAATAAATGTCACTGTGACCAGTGGGAGAGTTGGCAATGTATGTCCACAACCTAACTAAGTGTTGTTAGTGAGATAGAATACATATTCAACAAAATAATAATAATTTGGTGAGCAAGTAATAAAAACAAAATAAGATAAATCGTCTTAAATACAAAAGAGACTCCCATGCATTTTTCAAAAAATGGTATCAGAACACAAATAAAACTGTGTATCTAGATGAATCTGACCCATGAATGGGTGTACATTCTAAAAATCAAAGTATACACTTGTAATAATTTTATATGTCTATTATATTCCATTTGAACCCAGAATTTGAAGGGTTTTCATCCTCTTTGGTAACAACGTGTAGTTGGACATGCTACAATTTAGGGAACTTATTGAAAATCAATTATATTAAAAAACTGTATGGTATTAAAAATCAGGGGTGGTCAAAGGAATCAACAAATAAGAGAAGAGGTACCATGGCTGTGTTTCCAGATAAGTATACAAGCTCACAAGAATGGACCCAAATAGTATTCCTCATTTAACCCTAAGGGGTACATGGCGTCTAGTTTTTGTATCCAATACAACTCTCTTTGGGCTAAGATTTTTTGGAGATCACCTCCTCTTGAGAGTGGGTGGACCACTTCAAGAACTAGCATTCTCATTTGTGAAATGGTATGTTTTTCATCTCGATAATGTCTGTAGACCGGTGACTTCACATTTTTTTTCTTATGGAGGATTTGTGTTCTGTCCACCGTTCTTTTACTTTCCGGTTAGTTTTTCCAACATAATATTTTCCACAGGGACAACGAATTGCATAAATCAAATTTTTGGTATCACATGTTGCGTAGTCTCTCAAATTAATTTTTTTGCCTGTGTTGGGGTGTCTCACTTGATCTCCTTTTATGATATTATTGCAATGTTGGCAGTGTAAACAGGCGAATGTACCTTTTTTCTGCTTCGTATGAGTGGTCTGTGTTGTTCTTTTTGGTTTTTCTGCTTTAATCAGTTGGTCTCTGATGTTTCTACCCCGTTTGTATGCCATCATAGGGGGATCTGGAAAGAGTTCTTTTAAAGTATTATCTGTCTGTATGATATCCCAATTTTTGTAGATGATCCTTTTGACTTGGAAACTTTGGCTTGAGTGCTTTAACGTATGTATTAGATTTTTGCTTTCCTTCTTTGTATTCCCTTGGAGGAGGTCTTGTCTTTCTTGTAAGTTGGATCTGACTATGGCTTTTTCCACCGTCTCTGTTGGGTACCCTCTTTCAAGGAATCTCTGTTTCATGATATCATATTCATTCTGAAGAGTAGATTGATCTGATGTTATCCTCGTTAGTCTTAGTAGTTGACTGTAAGGTAAGTTTTCTTTTAGATGTTTAGGATGGAAGCTGCTATGATGAAGGCAACTGTTGACATCTGTCGGTTTTCTATATATCTTTGCCTTGAGTGTTGTACCTGAGCGTTCAATTGTGACATCAAGAAAATTCACCTACGGTCTTCCTATCTCCATGGTAAAACCGATTCTGTCATTGTAGTTGTTGAGAGATTCTGCGAATTTCACAAGTTCACTTTCAGTTCCATGCCAAATCCCAAAAATATCATCTATGTAGCGTCTCCAGCATTTGATCTTGTCTCTCCATAGTGGATTTTCTAATACAAATTTGAGCTCAAACTGGTGCATAAAAATATTTGCATATGATGGGGCCACTGATGAGCCCATTGATGTTCCAGAAATTTGTAGGTAGTATTGGCCATTATATGTAAAGTAATTATTATAGAGGATGATGTTGATCAGTTCAATTGCAAAAACTTTTTGTATATGTACATTTGAATGCCGAAGTAAAAACCATTCCATGGCTTCTATGCCATCTTTGTGAGGGATTGAAGTATAAAGACTATTGACGTCCATTGTGAACAAGATAAGGTCTTCCTCCACTAAGTTTAAAGTGTTAATTATACCCAGAAAGTGAGTGGTATCCTTTAGGTAGGTCATGGTTTTTTGTATTGAAGGTTGTAATGCAGTGTACAGGTAAATTGCAAGAGGTTGAAATATGCTGTCTGTTCCAGCTACTATTGGTCGAAATGGTGGATCTTCTTTGTTTTTATGTATCTTCGGTAACCCATAGAACACTGGGGTCACTGGATGTTTCTGCATAAGGAAATCAGCTGTTTTCTCACTTATCCAATACATATCCATAGCTTTGTCAACTACATTTTTGATAAGGTCCTTAATGTTCAAAATCGGGTCACCATCTAGTGGTAAGTAGGTCTTAATGTCATTGAGAAGTTTCAAACATCCTGTATTGTATAAATTAGTGTCCATTAACACTAAGGCACCTCCTTTGTTGGCTTGTTTTAAGGTCAAAGTATTATCCTCTGCTAACTGTTTAATCACCAATAGTTGATGTTTACGGATGTTTCCGGTTTTTGCTGGTTCATATTTAATACGTTTTAAATCCTTGGTAGTCTTTTGTTTGAATAAATTAATTAGTGGATGATTCACTTGTGGATGGAAGTTACTTTTGTTTTTAAGTTCCAAGTATTTATGTTTATTTACTGGTTGTAAATTATCCTCAATGTTGTTAAAAAAGACTTTCAGTTCCATTTTTCGTATTAATTTGAACAGGTTTACTTCTTCCTCAAAAAAGGAGGTTTGGTTGGTAGGTATGAATGAGATTCCTAGATTTAATGTCTCTAGTTGGGTCGTAGTAAGAGGTTTGGAGGATATATTTATCACCAAATTTCTGTCTATTTCTTTTTTTGTCGCAGTTTTCTTCTTTCCTCTTCTTGTCTTGTGCCTCCTAAAAAGGAATCTGTGGAGTGTGTGTTGATGCTCCTGCTGTAGGTTCTTGTATGGATTCTATACCACCAGTTTCTTGTTCTCTTGTTGGTCTTGTCGTAGGTCTGTCTTCCAATTCACCACTTGTGACTTCACTGCTGTCGCTGTTATTTGGCTGCTGGGGTTGTCTAGGTGGTCGGTTTTGTGGAGTCCTGTTATTAGAGTAAAACTCTTGCCAAGTGTAGACAATATCTCTCGCGTAGTCCAATGTATCCCTTCTGAATTTCCTGATTTTCCTTTGTTCAATATCCTTTCTGTATCCCTCAAGTTTAGTATTAGTGTCCTCCAAAATGTTTTCCAATTCGGTTTTTGTTTTCAATTTGGATAACTGTTTTGTTACCTCATCTATTTCCTGTTGTAGATTGTTAACTGATTTTGCTAATTCCTCAATTGTTAGTAGGATTAAATCCAAAGAACATTTATTTAAGATGTGCTCCCACCTAGTTACAAAATCCTTGTTTTCTTTGCATAAAGTAGGTCTAAGGTATACCCTTAGACCTCTAGGGATACGCTTGGTTTTAAAGTATTGCGCTAATGTAGTTGCATGAGGTTTTTGAGAAATGTCTCGTCTAATCAGACGTTCAAGTTTTTGAATCAACCGGTCTGGGCTCTCATTTATGAGAGTTTCTTTACTTGTTTCTTTAATCAGACCCAAAATTCTGATAGCTTCTTCATCAGAAAAAGCCAATGTGATTGCTGCTTTGTCTATTAGACCACTTATAGTGGAGAATGACATAATATTAGATTTTGGGTGCAGGCGACAATATAGTGATACCAACCCTTGGGGGAAACGTAATAACAAGAAGTTTGATAATCACCATGCACACCTATATTTTGAGTGTATATAGTAATGATTCAAAGTAGTTAAATCAGGAATAATAAGTAATTTGAGGTGCAGGGGAGAGGTGCTCAGCCTTGGTATCTAGGCTGGAATACATACATGGAACAACAGTTTCCTATTTTAGGAAACCCGCGTCCCCTGCACACTATCAACAAGAGGCTAAAAGCCTGCATAGAAGTTTTAATAGGTACAGTCAGTAGCCTAGTAGTTTTGACAGTTTTTAAATAAATTTCATTGCTTTGTTTAGCTCACAAAGTTATTCTTAAAGCATCCAATTATTTCTTGACAACTTTTCTTTTTATCCAACAAACAGTAGTTTATTCATTTTATATCAACAAATCATAAAGCACAATTTAATGTGGCCCAACGCGTTTCGAGTATCAATTTTCACTCTTCATCAGGGGCAATGTGTTCTGTATTCTTAACATTCAATACAATTTCTGTAGAAAAAAGTAATAAATTAATTATCTAATAATATGTATTCATGTTTATACTTTTGAACCAAAACAAGGTACTTCATTAGTTAGATAGGAGTAAAAAAAATGGCATCATCGCATGTTTTCAACCAATAACATTAGTTTAAGAGATTTAGTCTTGTAACAAAGGATGAACTTATTCACCAAATGCTTGGGAGCCTATTGAGTTTATAGACAATACCATCAACAGAATCGGAGTGTGATTGGTAACCTATTAAGAAAAAAAGTGGGGAATGGTGTAACAAGATCCTGTTCCTGTGCTATTTAGACATGTAAGAACTACAGTGGTGACAAATGCCAAGCACCCGTGGTGATTTATGAAGTGTAGAATAAAACCTAGACTCACTTCACGATTTCATGTTGGACACCCCCAGTAGTCTTTTAAAGGCATCAGTGTGAACTGGTTGTAGTATTCTAAAAAAGAGAAATAGCATGGCTATATTATAAAGAAAAGGTCAAGCCACCTAAGAAAAGGTAGCCTTAAAGGATACTTACAGTACAAGAAGGTGACTGCTGGTAAGAGGTAGAGTATGGGGATTCTCCATCCGCACCCGAATGCCGGATAAGAGTGGTATGTATATTTATAGTCGCGAGTGACGTCACCCGCGCATGCACGTGATGACGTCACGTCGCGAGCTCCAATTCTGATTGGATTTAAGTGTAAACATGGTCGCGCGTGACGTCACCCGCGCGTGTTGCGTGATGATGTCGACGCGACCAACCTCACACGAAATAATCGTGTAGAGGGAATCATGGGAATTGTTGAAGTTTGTTTTCCCATCGTACTGTATGTCAGACGGCAGCATCTGCTAGAACGCAGAATATGTTTTCCTACTGGGAGGCAAAAGGTGGTAGTCCGCCTCGTTTGTCTGTAGATGAATCTGTATATGTATGGACGCTCCCTAGATGCACTAAATGATCGTGTATGAGTTTTTCTGTGTGTTACTCAAGGCTTGAAATAGTTGAAAAAAAGTGTTGAAATAAAGTGTTATTGCACATAATAAATGTCACTGTGACCAGTGGGAGAGTGGACAATGTATGTCCACAACCTAACTAAGTGTTGTTAGTGAGATAGAATAAATATTCAACAAAATAATAATAATTTGGTGAGCAAGTAATAAAAACAAAATAAGATAAATCGTCTTAAATACAAAAGAGACTCCCATGCATTTTTCAAAAAATGGTATCAGAACACAAATAAAACTGTGTATCTAGATGAATCTGACCCATGAATGGGTGTACATTCTAAAAATCAAAGTATACACTTGTAATAATTTTATATGTCTATTATATTCCATTTGAACCCAGAATTTGAAGGGTTTTCATCCTCTTTGGTAACAACGTGTAGTTGGACATGCTACAATTTAGGGAACTTATTGAAAATCAATTATATTAAAAAACTGTATGGTATTAAAAATCAGGAGTGGTCAAAGGAATCAACAAATAAGAGAAGAGGTACCATGGCTGTGTTTCCAGATAAGTATACAAGCTCACAAGAATGGACCCAAATAGTATTCCTCATTTAACCCTAAGGGGTACATGGCGTCTAGTTTTTGTATCCAATACAACTCTCTTTGGGCTAAGATTTTTTGGAGACTACTGGGGGTGTCCTACATGACATCGTGAAGTGAGTCTAGGTTTTATTCTACACTTCATAAATCACCACGGGTGCTTGGCATTTGTCACCACTGTAGTTCTTACATGTCTAAATAGCACAGGAACAGGATCTTGTTACACCATTTCCCACTTTTTTTCTTAATAGGTTACCAATCACACTCCGATTCTATTGATGGTATTGTCTATAAACTCAATAGGCTCCCAAGCATTTGGTGAATAAGTTCATCCTTTGTTACAAGACTAAATCTCTTAAACTAATGTTATTGGTTGAAAACATGCGATGATGCCATTTTTTTTACTCCTATCTAACTAATGAAGTACCTTGTTTTGGTTCAAAAGTATAAACATGAATACATATTATTAGATAATTAATTTATTACTTTTTTCTACAGAAATTGTATTGAATGTTAAGAATACAGAACACATTGCCCCTGATGAAGAGTGAAAATTGATACTCGAAACGCGTTGGGCCACATTAAATTGCGCTTTATGATTTGTTGATATAAAATGAATAAACTACTGTTTGTTGGATAAACAGAAAAGTTGTCAAGAAATAATTGGATGCTTTAAGAATAACTTTGTGAGCTAAACAAAGCAATGAAATTTATTTAAAAACTGTCAAAACTACTAGGCTACTGACTGTACCTATTAAAACTTCTATGCAGGCTTTTAGCCTCTTGTTGATAGTGTGCAGGGGACGCAGGTTTCCTTAAATAGGAAACTATTGTTCCATGTATGTATTCCAGCCTAGATACCAAGGCTGAGCACCTCTCCCCTGCACCTCAAATTACTTATTATTCCTGATTTAACTACTTTGAATCATTACTATATACACTCAAAATATAGGTGTGCATGGTGATTATCAAACTTCTTGTTATTACGTTTCCCCCAAGGGTTGGTATCACTATATTGTCGCCTGCACCCAAAATCTAATATTATGTCATTCTCCACTATAAGTGGTCTAACAGACAAAGCAGCAACCACATTGGCTTTTTCTGATGAAGAAGCTATCGGAATTTTGGGTCTGATTAAAGAAACAAGTAAAGAAACTCTCATAAATGAGAACCCAGACCGGTTGATTCAAAAACTTGAACGTCTGATTAGACGAGAAATTTCTCAAAAACTTCATGCAACTACATTAGCGCAATACTTTAAAACCAAGCGTATCCCTAGCGGTCTAAGGGTATACCTTAGACCTACTTTATGCAAAGAAAACAAGGATTTTGTAACTAGGTGGGAGCACATCTTAAATAAATGTTCTTTGGATTTAATCCTACTAACAATTGAGGAATTAGCAAAATCAGTTAACAATCTACAACAGGAAATAGATGAGGTAACAAAACAGTTATCCAAATTGAAAACAAAAACCGAATTGGAAAATATTTTGGAGGACACTAATACTAAACTTGAGGGATACAGAAAGGATATTGAACAAAGGAAAATCAGGAAATTCAGAAGGGATACATTGGACTACGTGAGAGATATTGTCTACACTTGGTAAGAGTTTTACTCTAATAACAGGACTCCACAAAACCGACCACCTAGACAACCCCAGCAGCCAAATAACAGCGACAGCAGTGAAGTCACAAGTGGTGAATTGGAAGACAGACCTACGACAAGACCAACAAGAGAACAAGAAACTGGTGGTATAGAATCCATACAAGAACCTACAGCAGGAGCATCAACACACACTCCACAGATTCCTTTTTTAGGAGGCACAAGACAAGAAGAGGAAAGAAGAAAACTGCGACAAAAAAAGAAATAGACAGAAATTTGGTGATAAACATATCCTCCAAACCTCTTGCTACGACCCAACTAGAGACATTAAATCTAGGAATCTCATTCATACCTACCAACCAAACCTCCTTTTTTGAGGAAGAAGTAAACCTGTTCAAATTAATACGAAAAATGGAACTGAAAGTCTTTTTTAACAACATTGAGGATAATTTACAACCAGTAAATAAACATAAATACTTGGAACTTAAAAACAAAAGTAACTTCCATCCACAAGTGAATCATCCACTAATGAATCATCCACTAATTAATTTATTCAAACAAAAGACTACCAAGGATTTAAAACGTATTAAATATGAACCACCAAAAACCAGTAACATCCGTAAACATCAACTATTGGTGATTAAACAGTTAGCAGAGGATAATACTTTGACCTTAAAACAAGCCGACAAAGGAGGTGCATGTAACGCTCACCTGATTCCCACGGAGGCGCAGGTCTGGCTTCGAGTGCTGATGCTTCTTCAATGGTGAAGCGCAGGACTCTGAAGATGGACAGGAAGGGCCCTCTACTCTGCCTTCTCCGGCTCGCAGGAATATTCCCCTGTGCGTGAAAAGGGAGTATTACCTACTGACTGAGTTATGCTCAAGCCTCCCACTCTCTTCCAACCCTCCACGATACCCGTCCACGATTCCCCGTGAAGTCTCACCTTAGGGTCTGAAAGGACGAGCTCTCCATCCTGCTTCTGACGCAGGGGCGCGTTGAACCCAGTTACTTCACTGGATTGAGGTTGGATGGGAGTTCAGGTAAGCTTGATTATACTGGTAAGGCGCTGTAAAAGTTCTGTTGCGAGTTCAAAAGTTCAAGCTTTAAATAATAATGTTCATTGTCTTTTTTCAGGTGATGAATGAAGATTCCTTTGGAGACTTCTTGCAACAAAGCGCTGATGTTGATGTCTTTTCCCCATAGGGGCCGGGGTTCGGAATGCCGGAGATATGGCGCCGACCCGAAGTGAAACGTGCAGTTCCAGTAAAGATCTGGTAAGTCCTAGATGAGCGCTCAGGTAATGTTTTTGCATTCGCTCATCTAATGTCTTTGTCTTTTTTCCCCATAGGGGCCGGGGTCCTGCTTGGAAGCAGCAAGACCCGAAATGAAATGGGAATGACCCAACAGGTAAGTCTTAGAAGGAAACTGAGCTTTTCCTATTCCCTTCCTTCTCTCACCTCTTGTTCTTGTCTTTTTCTCTAGGCTCTGGGAAGTGGCTGTGTATCCGGATGATCGCTGCTGAAGATGGAGGAACCCAGGAAAGGTGAGTGAAATGCAGCGCTGCAGCGATCGTAACGAAATGCTTTTAAAAATGATGTCTTCCCTTTCAGGATCGTCGGTGATGTCTCTGTGGTGCAGATTAGCTGGTAGGTCTCTTGTCTCCCTTTGCAGGTGACCCAGGATGCTGACAGGCGTGGCTGAAGTCCAGATGCAGGAGCTGACATGGTGAGCGTCCAGCTGCGAGGAGCAGAACAACGCGAAGCGTGAGTTGCAGATCGGGTGTGGTTTAAATAGTTTTGGAAGAAGTTCAAAGTGTGTATCCTTCCTCCAATCAGGTATGTATCCTTCCCCGACCACACCCGGGTGGAAAGTAGTCCCACAGGTAAAGTAGTTCCTATTCAGGCCTCAAGAGGGCCTGGATGTGGCAGCATGGTCTGCATCAGGTAAGTGCACATTAAAACACTTGAACACATGTCTAGCTTTATGAGCCTGGTGCCTAAGGCGCCAGGACAGAGGTCCAACATGAGCCTGGCGCCTAAGGTGCCAGGACTGAGTCCAAAGGGCTCCAGCTTGGGCCCGCTGGCACTCCCCTGGGGGAAATGATGCCTGTCTCTGGGGTTGCTGGGTCGGACCTGGCTCCTTGGAGGTAGGCATCATGACAGTACCCCCCCTCAAGGCCCCTCCCAAGGTTCTTCTCTCCGGGGGTTTGGGCTTGTTTGGAAATCTCCGGTGAAACCTTTGTACTAATCGAGGTGCGTGGACATGGTTACTAGGCTCCCACGATCTCTCCTGAGGTCCATATCCCTTCTAGTCAACAAGATAGAAGAGTTTCGACTTTACCACCTTGGAGTCTAAAATGTCTTTAACTTCGAATTCCAATTCCCCTTCAATTTGAACTGGATCTGGAGGCTTGGACAATCGGGTTCCTGGTTGTACTGGCTTCAAAAGTGATGCATGAAAAACTGGATGAATACGCATGTTGGACGGTAGATCCAGTTTAAAGGCCACTGGGTTGATTATAGCTTTGATGGGATAAGGTCATATGAATCTGGGATTGAAGGTTCGCGGGCCCTTGAGGGGTAAATGTTTAGTTGCTAGCCATACCTGGTCTCCTACTTGGTAAGGAGGAGTTTTACTTCGGTGCAAATCAGCGTTTTCTTTATACTTTTTCTTGGCTTGCTGTAAATGAGTTGCAGCTTCTTTGAAGGCTCGGGTTATTGTGGAATGCAGATGATTTACTGCGGGCATTTCCAGGGTCAGAGGTGGATCTAGATCAGAGGTCCGAGGATGGTGACCATACAAAGTATAAAAGGGGGTTTGTCCGGTTCCAGAATGCACTGAATTGTTGTATGCATATTCTGCGATCCAAAGGATGTCTTTCCAATTTAACTCGGATTGGTGTAACATGCACCGAAGATATTGCTCGAGAGTCTGATTGGTTCTCTCGGTTTGTCCGTCGGTCTGGGGGTGGTGGCTGGTGGATAACCGCACATCTATTTGTGCTAGTTGGCAACACTTCTTCCAAAAATGTGAGATAAATTGACTTCCACGATCCGAGACTAAAATGGACGGGAAACCATGTATGCGAACTATATTCTCCAGGAATTCCTTGGCCAAGGTGGAAGCTGAAGGCAAACCCTTAAAAGGGATAAAAGTGGGCCATTTTGGAGAATAGGTCCACAATTACAAGGATTGTGTTGTAACCAGCACAAGGAGGCAGATCTGTTATAAAGTCCATTGACAGGGTGTGCCATGGTGCCGGTGGAATATCCAAGGGTTGAAGTAGGACGGCTGGTCTTTTCTTTTGAGCCTTGTTTTGGGCGCAAATTCCACAAGACAGTACAAAAGACTTTATGGGCCTCATTACACGGACGGCGGTAAGGGTTAACGGTCACCGTTAATGGCAACGGTGACCGTTAACCCTTACCGCCGTACTACGAGGTCCCTTTGCGGGTTGGAGGATTTAACGCCTGCTTCTTGCAGGCGTTAATATCCAACCCGCTAAGGGACCTCGGAGCTAATTACGGCATCGCAAAATTGCGGTGCCGTAATTAGCGCCTTCCCCATTTCCATAGAGCCCTATGGGGCAGAAATGGGAATGGGGAAGGGCAATGGCGGAAAGGGGGATTTACCGCCCCTCCAACCTTGGAATGGGGCGGTAAATCCCCTTTCCGCCAAGGCGGTGCCGGTATTTTACCGGCATGGACCAAGGTGCTAATAGCACCTTGGTCCACCGCCTACCGTGTAATGAGGCCCTATGTCTTTTCTCCAAGAAGGCCACCAGAAGTGGCGTTTGATTTTTTCCTCCGTTTTAGCGATACCAGGGTGTCCTTCCATTAAAGATTCATGATGATGGGCAATAACAAGTTCTTGCAATTCTTTACTTGGCAGAAACAACCGCTCCTGGAAGTAGGGTAAGTCATCCTTAACGGTGTAATGAGGACCCTTTTGACTCCATTCCAGTAAGGTTGAAGAGTCTAGAAGTTGTTTTACTTGCGTTTGGATATCCTCAATAGATTGCAATGAAGTTAAGCCTAAGATTCTTTGCTCAGGTATGATGGGCACAGGTTCTAAGCTCAAATTAGGTTCTTCCATGCCAATCCGGGATAAGGCGTCTGCTTTTCCATTCTTGCAGCCAGGGCGATAGGTAATTACAAAATCAAATTCTGCAAAGAATAGAGCCCATCGGAGTTGTCGTGAAGATTGAGCTTTGGCCGTCTTTAAATACTGTAAGTTTCTGTGGTCCGTAATTACGGTGATGGTGTGTCTTGCCCCGAGAAGGCAGTGACGCCAAGCCTTGAAAGCAGATTTGATGGCCAGTAACTCTTTATCGGTAATTGCATAGTTGATTTCAGGAGGAGAACATTTTCTGGACCAAAAGGCCACTGGGTGTAGTTGGTTAGTTTTTGGGTCTCTTTGCGACAGGACAGCTCCCATGGCCGAACTGGAAGCATCGGTTTCCACTATGTACGGGAGATCTGGGTGCGGGTGCTTCAATACAGGTGCAGAGGTGAATTTGGTTTTCAGGTCCTGGAAGGCTTGTTCGGCCTCAAGAGTCCATTCAAAGCGTTTGTTTTTCTTTAGGAGAGCGGTGATGGGTTGGACTGTTCGGGAAAATTCTGGGATGAATCTTCGATAGAAATTAGCAAAGCCGAGCATGCTCTGAACTCCCTTCACCGAGCTTGGAGATGGCCGTTTGAGGATGGCGTCCACCTTTCGCGAGTCCATTCGGACTCCTTGAGGTGTCAGGATGAATCCGAGAAACTCAACTTCTGTGGTATGAAAAACGCATTTTTCGAGTTTTGCAAATAGTCTGTGCTGGCGCAGTTTCTCAAGAACTGCCCTAACATGTTTTCTGTGATCAGATTCTGAAGAAGAGTACACCAGGATGTCGTCAATGTAAACAATGACGCAGACATCGATAAGTTCCCGAAGAACATCATTCATAAAGTACTGAAAGGCGGCAGGTGCATTGAACAAACCGAAGGGCATCACCTGATATTCGAAGAGCCCAAATTTGGTGCGGAATGCAGTCTTCCATTTGTCGCCTTCTTTTATGCGCACCAGGTGATAAGCTCCTCGGAGATCTAACTTGGTGTACACACAAGCGTCTTTCACCTGGTCGATAAACTCAGGGATCAAGGGCAGAGGATAACGATTCTTAATCGTTATTTGATTTAGGGCGCGATAGTCTATACATGTTCTAAGGTCGCCTTCTTTTTTTGGCACGAAGAACAGAGCTGAAGAGACAGGAGACTTGGACGGGCGAATAAAACCATTGGCTAGGTACTGATCTAAATACTGACGCAAATGCAGGTTCTCAGGTTCCGTAAGAGCATAAATCCTACTACAAGGTAGTTGAGCATTGGGTACCAGATCGATCTGGCAATCATAAGACCGATGGGGAGGTAACGTGTTAGCCTGTTCTTTCTGAAAAACGTCTTGGAATTCTTGGTATTCTGACGGTAGCTGTACAGGGGTGGAAGTTACTATCTGAGCTAGAACATCCTTAAGCTCTCCGCGCAGGCCTCGATGAAACAATGTGATCCTTTTGCTTTCTGGCCATCCAGTGTCCACAACCAGTCTGTTAAAGGTGGCTATGTAGGACAGAAGATCCTGATTACCTTGTCGTAAGGATAGCAGTTCGTTATCAAGGGCCTGTCCTTGAGAGTGTCGAGCGAACAATCTTTCCATGCTGGCCTGGAAGCCCTGAAAATTCTGGAGAATGGGATCATCCTGATTTACCAATGGAATAGACCAATCGGCAGCACTGCCACTGAGGTAAGATAGTATAAAGGCTACCTTGGTCTGGTCGTTAGGGAAGGCTCCGGGTCTGCATAGAAAGTGTAAACGACATTGGTTCATAAAGACGGCATATTTCTTGGGATCCCCCGCAAAAAGTTCAGGCGGGGCCAAAGGCATGTGTCCAGGTAGATTAATTTGTACCGGGTTACTCAAACCCATTGATGTGGAAATGTCTGTGGAATTAGGTAAAGGAGTGTGCCCTGCCTGGGCCTGTAATAACCTTTTGGCTAGGTCATCAGTTCTTTCCTTAGATAAGATCAGTTCTCTTTTGAGAGCGTTAGTCTCCTGGCGGGCTGAGTGCACCTCTGCCCGTAATTCCCCCAAAAGTTGGGCCAGCTGGTCAGTCTCGGAAGTCTCCATAGCGCCCGGGTGGGAAATTGTGGGTAGGCTTCGCGTTCTGTAACGCTCACCTGATTCCCACGGAGGCGCAGGTCTGGCTTCGAGTGCTGATGCTTCTTCAATGGTGAAGCGCAGGACTCTGAAGATGGACAGGAAGGGCCCTCTACTCTGCCTTCTCCGGCTCGCAAAAATATTCCCCTGTGCGTGAAAAGGGAGTATTACCTACTGACTGAGTTATGCTCAAGCCTCCCACTCTCTTCCAACCCTCCACGATACCCTTCCACGATTCCCCGTGAAGTCTCACCTTAGGGTCTGAAAGGACGAGCTCTCCATCCTGCTTCTGACGCAGGGGCGCGTTGAACCCAGTTACTTCACTGGATTGAGGTTGGATGGGAGTTCAGGTAAGCTTGATTATACTGGTAAGGCGCTGTAAAAGTTCTGTTGCGAGTTCAAAAGTTCAAGCTTTAAATAATAATGTTCATTGTCTTTTTTCAGGTGATGAATGAAGATTCCTTTGGAGACTTCTTGCAACAAAGCGCTGATGTTGATATCTTTTCCCCATAGGGGCCGGGGTTCGGAATGCCGGAGATATGGCGCCGACCCGAAGTGAAACGTGCAGTTCCAGTAAAGATCTGGTAAGTCCCAGATGAGCGCTCAGGTAATGTTTTTGCATTCGCTCATCTAATGTCTTTGTCTTTTTTCCCCATAGGGGCCGGGGTCCTGCTTGGAAGCAGCAAGACCCGAAATGAAATGGGAATGACCCAACAGGTAAGTCTTAGAAGGAAACTGAGCTTTTCCTATTCCCTTCCTTCTCTCACCTCTTGTTCTTGTCTTTTTCTCTAGGCTCTGGGAAGTGGCTGTGTATCCGGATGATCGCTGCTGAAGATGGAGGAACCCAGGAAAGGTGAGTGAAATGCAGCGCTGCAGCGATCGTAACGAAATGCTTTTAAAAATGATGTCTTCCCTTTCAGGATCGTCGGTGATGTCTCTGTGGTGCAGATCAGCTGGTAGGTCTCTTGTCTCCCTTTGCAGGTGACCCAGGATGCTGACAGTCGTGGCTGAAGTCCAGATGCAGGAGCTGACACGGTGAGTGTCCAGCTGCGAGGAGCAGAACAACGCGAAGCGTGAGTTACATATCGGGTGTGGTTTAAATAGCTTTGGAAGAAGTTCCAAGTGTGTATCCTTCCTCCAATCAGGTATGTATCCTTCCCCGACCACACCCGGGTGGAAAGTAGTCCCACAGGTAAAGTAGTTCCTATTCAGGCCTCAAGAGGGCCTGGATGTGGCAGAATGGTCTGCATCAGGTAAGTGCACATTAAAACACTTGAACACATGTCTAGCTTTATGAGCCTGGCGCCTAAGGCGCCACGACAGAGGTCCAACATGAGCCTGGCGCCTAAGGTGCCAGGACTGAGTCCAAAGGGCCCCAGCTTGGGCCCGCTGGCACTCCCCTGGGGGAAATGATGCCTGCCTCTGGGGTTGCTGGGTCGGACCTGGCTCCTTGGAGGTAGGCATCATGACAGTGCATTAGTGTTAATGGACACTCATTTATACAATACAGGATGTTTGAAACTTCTCAATGACATCAAGACCTACTTACCACTAGATGGTGACCCGATTTTGAACATTAAGGACCTTATCAAAAATGTAGTTGACAAAGCTATGGATATGGATTGGATAAGTGAGAAAACAGCTGATTTCCTTATGAAGAAACATCCAGTGACCCCAGTGTTCTATGGGTTACCGAAGATATATAAAAACAAAGAAGATCCACCATTTCGACCAATAGTAGCTGGAACAGACAGCATATTTCAACCTCTTGCAATTTACCTGGACACTGCATTACAACCTTCAATACAAAAAACCATGACCTACCTAAAGGATACCACTCACTTTCTGGGTATAATTAACCCTTTAAACTTGGAGGAAGAACTTATCTTGTTCACAATGGACGTCAATAGTCTTTATACTTCAATCCCTCACAAAGATGGCATAGAAGCCATGGAATGGTTTTTACTTCGGCATTCAGATGTACATATACAAAAAGTTTTTGCAATTGAACTGATCAACATCATCCTCTATAATAATTACTTTAGATATAATGGCCAATACTACCTACAAATTTCTGGAACATCAATGGGCTCATCAGTGGCCCCATCGTATGCAAATATTTTTATGCACCAGTTTGAGCTCAAATTTGTATTAGAAAATCCACTATGGAGAGACAAGATCAAATGCTGGAGACGCTACATAGATGATATTTTTGGGATTTGGCATGGAACTGAAAGTGAACTTGTGAAATTCGCAGAATCTCTCAACAACTACAATGACAGAATCGGTTTTACCATGGAGATAGGAAGACCGTAGGTGAATTTTCTTGATGTCACAATTGAACGCTCAGGTACAACACTCAAGACAAAGATATATAGAAAACCGACAGATGTCAACAGTTGCCTTCATCATAGCAGCTTCCATCCTAAACATCTAAAAGAAAACTTACCTTACAGTCAACTACTAAGACTAAAGAGGATAACATCAGATCAATCTACTCTTCAGAATGAATATGATATCATGAAACAGAGATTCCTTGAAAGAGGGTACCCAACAGAGACGGTGGAAAAAGCCATAGTCAGATCCAAATTACAAGAAAGACAAGACCTCCTCCAAGGGAATACAAAGAAGGAAAGCAAAAATCTAATACATACGTTAAAGTACTCAAGCCAAAGTTTCCAAGTCAAAAGGATCATCTACAAAAATTGGGATATCATACAGACAGATAATACTTTAAAAGAACTCTTTCCAGATCCCCCTATGATGGCATACAAACGGGGTAGAAACATCAGAGACCAACTGATTGAAGCAGAAAAACCAAAAAGAACAACACAGACCACTCATACGAAGCAGAAAAAAGGTACATTCGCCTGTTTACACTGCCAACATTGCAATAATATCATAAAAGGAGATCAAGTGAGACACCCCAACACAGGCAAAAAAATTAATTTGAGAGACTACGCAACATGTGATACCAAAAATTTGATTTATGCAATTCGTTGTCCCTGTGGAAAATAATATGTTGGAAAAACTAACCGGAAAGTAAAAGAACGGTGGACAGAACACAAATCCTCCATAAGAACAAAAAATGTGAAGTCACCGGTCTACAGACATTATCGAGATGAAAAACATACCATTTCACAAATGAGAATGCTAGTTCTTGAAGTGGTCCACCCACTCTCAAGAGGAGGTGATCTCCAAAAAATCTTATCCCAAAGAGAGTTGTATTGGATACAAAAACTAGACGCCATGTACCCCTTAGGGTTAAATGAGGAATACTATTTGGGTCCATTCTTGTGAGCTTGTATACTTATCTGGAAACACAGCCATGGTACCTCTTCTCTTATTTGTTGATTCCTTTGACAACCCCTGATTTTTAATACCATACAGTTTTTAATATAATTGATTTTCAATAAGTTCCCTAAATTGTAGCATGTCCAACTACACGTTGTTACCAAAGAGGATGAAAACCCTTCAAATTCTGGGTTCAAATGGAATATAATAGACATATAAAATTATTACAAGTGTATACTTTGCTTTTTAGAATGTACACCCATTCATGGGTCAGATTCATCTAGATACACAGTTTTATTTGTGTTCTGATACCATTTTTTGAAAAATGCATGGGAGTCTCTTTTGTATTTAAGACGATTTATCTTATTTTGTTTTTATTACTTGCTCACCAAATTATTATTATTTTGTTGAATATTTATTCTATCTCACTAACAACACTTAGTTAGGTTGTGGACATACATTGCCCACTCTCCCACTGGTCACAGTGACATTTATTATGTGCAATAACACTTTATTTCAACACTTTTTTTCAACTATTTCAAGCCTTGAGTAACACACAGAAACACTCATACACGATCATTTAGTGCATCTAGGGAGCGTCCATACATGTACAGATTCATCGACAGACAAACGAGGCGGACTACCACCTTTTGCCTCCCAGTAGGAAAACATATTCTGCGTTCTAGCAGATGCTGCCTCTGACATACAGTACGATGGGAAAACAAAATTCAATTCCCATGATTCCCTCTACACGATTATTTCGTGTGAGGTTGGTCGCGTCAACGTCATCACGCAACACGCGCGGGTGACGTCACTCGCGACCATGTTTACACTTAAATCCAATCAGAATTGGAGCTTGCGACGTGACGTCATCACGCGCATGCGCGGGTGACGTCACTCGCGACTATAAATATACATACCACTCTTATCCGGCATTCGGGTGCGGATGGAGAATGCCCATACTCTACCTCTTACCAGCAGTCACCTTCTTGTACTGTAAGTATCCTTTAAGGCTACCTTTTCTTAGGCGGCTTGACCTTTTCTTTATAATATAGCCATGCTATTTCTCTTTTTTAGAATACTACAACCAGTTCACACTGATGCCTTTAAAAGACTACTGGGGGTGTCCAACATGACATCGTGAAGTGAGTCTAGGTTTTATTCTACACTTCATAAATCACCACGGGTGCTTGGCATTTGTCACCACTGTAGTTCTTACATGTCTAAATAGCACAGGAACAGGATCTTGTTACACCATTCCCCACTTTTTTTCTTAATAGGTTACCAATCACACTCCGATTCTATTGATGGTATTGTCTACAAACTCAATAGGCTCCCAAGCATTTGGTGAATAAGTTCATCCTTTGTTACAAGACTAAATCTCTTAAACTAATGTTATTGGTTGAAAACATGCGATGATGCCATTTTTTGTACTCCTATCTAACTAATGAAGTACCTTGTTTTGGTTCAAAAGTATAAACATGAATACATATTATTAGATAATTAATTTATTACTTTTTTCTACAGAAATTGTATTGAATGTTAAGAATACAGAACACATTGCCCCTGATGAAGAGTGAAAATTGATACTCGAAACGCGTTGGGCCATATTAAATTGTGATTCATGATTTGTTGATATAAAATGAATAAACTACTGTTTGTTGGATAAACAGAAAAGTTGTCAAGAAATAATTGGATGATTTAACAATAACTTTGTGAGCTAAACAAAGCAATGAAATTTATTTAAAAACTGTCAAAACTACTAGGCTACTGACTGTACCTATTAAAACTTCTATACAGGCTTTTAGTCTCTTGTTGATAGTGTGCAGGGGACACGGGTTTCCTTAAATAGGAAACTATTGTTCCATTGGTCCGGAATACCCCCAGCCACTGCTCCCACAAGTTGGGGTTCCCCACTTACTCTGCCAACAATAATGTGAGGCCCATCTCCTCCTCCATGTGACCCTCACACTCCAAACATTCAAAGTTCACCTCATGCTTAACCCAATCAATCCTGGGATTGTGCTGAACTAACCAAGGTATGCCCAGGATGAGTCCAGACTGAGGTGCCGCTATTAAATCAAATACAATTTCCTCCACATGCCCAGACCCGCATTTCATTTTAATGGGCTGAGTCTGTTGACAAATGGGCCCAGAAATCAAGTGAGACCCATCCACCGATTGCACCCCCTCCACCTGTGTTTTTTCTCTCAGTGGTAAGCACAGCCTCTTGGCCAACCCAATATCAATGAAATTACCTGTAGCACCCGAGTCTACCATGGCTGATACTATCTGTTTTGTACAGGCAAAGAATAAAGTCACCAAAATGTACAAATGCAACTTTCTTTTCCCTGCCATATTGGCTATCCAATTGAGGAACCTAGTCTCCTCTGGGCCTGTCACCTGAGTTCCCCCTAAGGACGGCCCATTCATTTTCCCGTCTCTCCTTTGCTTCTGTCTCCACTGGCTACTTTCTTTGGAGAATTAGGGCAGGTCCTAATATAATGTCCTGGATGCCCACAATATAAACACAAATTGTTAGCCTTGCGTTGTTCCTGTTCTACTGTAGACAATGGCCCTCTCACTCCACCAATCTGCATAGGTTCTCCTTCTATATTCCTACTTCCTTTTTCCCGATCCAGTCTGGCAAAGGGCACTACTTCTGGTCTTTTCTTATCTCCCTTGCACTCATTGATACTATGATCTAGTCGTAATGCTAAATCAATCATGGCAGTACAGGTAGTCGGTTGAGGTTCTACCTGAGCGATCGCATCCTTCAATTCTTCCTTTAAGCCTTGATAAAATAACACAGTCTGTTTATACTCGGGCCAATCTGTTTCAATCACTAACCTATTAAACTGGGTAACATACGCCACTAAGTCACGAGTTCATTGTCTTAGAGCCAACAATTCTTTGTCTTGAGCCAGAGAAACTGCCCTGCGATCAAACAATCTTCCAAATTCCCCCAGGAAACCATCCCAATTATACAATAAAGGATCATCCTTCTGTACCAGAGGCATTGCCAAAGCGGCCGCATCCCCCGTTAGATATGAAATGACGAATGCTGTCCTAGCCTGTATGGTCTCAAAGGCTGTGGGTTTACACAAAAAGTGTAATTGGCACTGTGTTAAGAAGGTCATATATTTCTTGGGAGCCCCTGTAAATGTTTCGGGTGCTGCTAAAGGGACACTACTAGGGGGCTGCACAATCACTGTGGCTGGGACTCTACCCGTTGAAACACCTGTAGAGGATCCAGCCCCCTCCAACGGGGTGCCTTGCGCAACCAAACCCTGCACCTGAGCCTTTAACGTATTTGATTCTTGTCTGGCTTGTACTAACTCCACTCGAATATCTTGTAGTGCTTTTAGCACTTCTGCTAAAGAAGGGGGATTCGTCTCCATTTGGCCTGGGTGGTTCAATTACCCCGAAATCGGGGGCAGATAATTCTGTCCCTCTCCCGAACCAGAGAAGCCGAATAGATGGACCTTCCCACCTTGGTTAGCACAGGCGCCTGAACTGAGTAATACAGGAAGCCATGTGGCAGCCAATGGGGGGAAGAAGGAGTTAGGGAAAGGGGGTGGAATGACAAAGGAAAGGAGGGGAAAACATAACATGCTAATGTAACAATAGCTACCTCCAACTCAATTCTCATATACAAATATCCTAACTCCTAAATCTGACCTATCCTGACCTGACCTCCTGAACACAACATGAACCTATTGTAAATTAATCAAATGTATTCTTATACTCTTAGCATTCCCTTAAGTGTGGCCCAAAAGGCACTGCTTTAAGCACACTGAACATGGTGTTAGAGACTCATACATAACATGATACGAAAGCAGACAGATGAAGGTTTCTTTTGTGAACACAGCTTTTCTTGGCACACAAGCATGATGGCACAAACTGGGTGGAAAACATTAAACTCATGGCCTAATGCGCACATTGCAGCTACAAACAACATATGGCACACAGACTACACAACACATATCTTTTCCCAGGAAAGGCACTGTATCATTACTCCCAAAACACTTTAAACTGGAATAGGATTCATGACCCTCCCTGAAACACTCCTGGCATTTAAATCAGAACTTCAAGAGTAAACTGGCATAGCTTTTGTCCATATATCAATTTGACCGTGTGTTTCCTCACACGCACAACCGTATTAAACTGCATCTGTTGGATACAATAACAAAAAGGCGCTCGTAGTTCACCGCCGCAGCCCGGCGCCTGCTACTTCATGCATTACTGCTTCTTAATCATCTCCGCAGCCCAACAGTCCTCCGGCGTCCGAAATGCTGCCTGAATCCTCACGCCCTCCAACGCTGCGGTTGAGGACTTTAAACTGTTCTTTCATTGCCAGCTGTAGAGCCGCACGAAACCACAGAACTAGACCATTCCCAAAGCATGCTGGGAAATGTAGTTTTTTACCATGGCATCTTCATTTCTTAAATACAAAGCGCCGTCTTTTGCCCCAAACTGTATTCCTGACAATCGCAATAGTTAGCATCAAAGGTTTTGACGTTGGTACGGTTATCAGTGCCGAGGGAATGACTTTCGATGCTGAGGAAGGCTTGGCCAATGAATGTACGTGTTGGATAGGAGCCTTTTGCTGGACAACCATCAACTGTTTTTGAACAGCTCTGCGTCGTGCCCGAAGGCTTGGTCGCTGTCCATGGAGTCAACGGACCAGCTAAAGTGGGGTTGGGAGCACCAAGCGCCGTTTTCGCTGCCAAGGCTTGCTGGTCAAGGGGGAACCACACCAACAGCAACCTGCTGTTTAAATATTTCCAGCATTTCAGACTTAAAACCTTCCCACTCTTTCCGAGTGGTAGATCCCTCACCTCGCTCCGATGATGAGCTGACAAAGAATAATGGCTTCTAGAGTGGGACCGCTTGTTAGTTTTCTTACAATGCCTAACCTTCCCCTTCTCAGGGGTGGGCTCCTCCGTATCGGCTTCTGAAGACCGAATGAGCGACAGTCAGCGACAGTCAGCCCAAAGCAAGTTTCCCGGCTCTCTCACGTAGATATTTTGGCTGCATTTTAGAGCACGACGCGCAGGCCTCTGTGTCGTGACTTGCACCCATGCACTACAGACAGACGTCATGGGGGTCGGTCACCGACATTTTGGCCTCGTAATCGGTGCACCGTTTGAAGCCTGATATATGGTGAGTAGACATCGCGGTCGAGCTTTTGAAGAAAAAATGTCAAATTTGACAGAGAAAAATCAAGTTAACTCAAAAGCATGTTCCCGATGCAGTGTGCAAGTGCGTGGAAAAAAGGAACTGAAGCATGGGGCGTAGTGACATGGTATTTATACAACACCTGATGTCGGAGCCGACGATCGAGCGTCCAGCAAGACAAGACGACGATCGACGGCCGAGTCGAGGTCCGCTACGCCCCCTGTCAAAAAGTTTCCAAACAACAGTGCTGGATAGAGATATCTATCAAGAGGAGGAATCTGCAGGAGAAAAGCAATCCATTGAAAATACTTTATCCACACCATCCAATAACGAAATCGGTCTGAAGTTTCCTTGGTTCCTCTCTTCCTCCCTTTTTATAGATTGGGACAATGGTAGCATTTTGCCAGGATGAGGGCAACTTGTTGAGTCCAAACACTGAGTTAAACAGGTACCACAATACTGGGCTCCATACAGTTGGTTCTTCCTTAATTATATCAATGGGAATTAAGTCTGGTCGGGAGCTTTTCCCCACCATTGTGAGTGAATGGCGCTAGTAATTTCCTAATGCTCAAACTGCATTGGGCCTACAACATTCCCTCTCTCCTGTTCCCATAAAGCAGTACCCACAGTATCGGCTATAACTGGCATACCATAAAGGTTCTGAAAATGTTTCTTCCAGTTGCTTGGGTTGATGTTTGTAGCCACATCGTTACTGTTAGCTTCTCTTTTCCCACTTACAATTTTCCAAAATAAGGAAGGTTCCCCAGATTTAGATGCTTCCTGCAGCCTGTCGCATTCTAGGTGGGCCTAGCTATCTTTTTTAATCATAATAAGATGTTCATACTGTGCTCTTAGGCACCTCAATTTACTCCTATGCATACCCCAACCGTTCTTTGAACAAATTAAGATATCAAGTTTTGCAATCCTACAATCCTCATCAAACCAACTGTTGGATTATATAGCACCTTTCATTACCCTCTTACTTGGCTTTGTGACAAAGGGTTGTATGCCCATTACCAGATTGTCATATACAGAGCAAACTTCTTCATCACCAAGATCCATGGATAATACCTGCTTCAAAAGTGTCAGAATTGAATCGTAGATGCTTGGTCTCAAAGATACGATATCAAGATCAGACCATTTTATTCTTTGATTGGATTGGCCTTGGGGTTGGATTGAGTTACTTAAGATATTTCGCTGATTACTCTCAAGTCTAACCATGCCCGATAACATTAAAAATAATGGTCTACGGTCACTTCCCTCCTTATCCAAGACCTCAAAATCTTTTGCATACATCCACATATCTATTGATAGAAAAACACAGTCACTGTGCGAAGACCAGTTATTCCCCTGGTAGGTGAATTTTGCAGGTTGGTCTTTCCCAAAACACCCATTACAGGCCCTTAAATTCATGCCAAAAAGGGAGGCAGCACAACCAAGAGGCTGAGGTTGCACCCTACCCAGTAAGCAGACGTTCAGCAAAGGGACATCCCACACCTCATCCTGATCATCCCAGGCACTTGAAACACGTCATACCACTGAAAGGGGATCATTCCCAATTCCCAAGTTTCTTGGAAGAAGATTATATCATATCCCGAATGAAGCTACACCAATCAGGATCTGCCAGATGTGTTTTCTACCATCTGTCTCTTAAAGGGTTAAACCCCACAATTCTTCTCTTAATAACACCAGGGGAAGTAAAACGCTGTTAGAAATAATAAGGAAGAATAAAAACCTAATTTCCCTAAGATTAACTACATGTCCCAGAATCCCTCAGGGACTGCAACGAAGAAGAGGGCTGCAGCTGAAACCAATTAACCCGCCTGAGGGGCATAAAAGGCTGCTGCAGGAAGCAGCAGTAGAAAGAAGCTGGAGCAGGATCTGAAAGGTCCGCAGCAGTAGCAGAAGATGAAGGAGGGCACAAGGCTGGCAAATCACTAGGAAGTGTGACCAAAGAAGGGACGCCAGAGCGAAGGAAGAGCAGATTTCAGCTGCAGGCTCTGAGTTGGTCCTGTGCTCACAAGCCCTACTTTGCTGTTTCTGCAGTGGAAGAGACTGGGAGAAACAAACAGTCTTTCCAGGTGTGCCTAATTGCTGTAAAATGGAGCTGAAGTTGTGCAGCCACCCGAGGCCAGTGTGCAGAAGCAAGCCACTGGAAGCTGGAGAAAAGAAGACTCTCCATTGTTGAGGCCGTACAACAGACACCCGTGCTGCAGAGGGGTGTGGGTCCAAAGAGAGCCTGTAGCAGAAGTAACAGGAATAAGAAAGTCGGTAAGTGGAAGCCGCCTGCAAACGCTGTGACTTTGGAGACGGGGAGTGAAGCTCTGTACTCCCAAAGCACAAGAAATATCTTGTCGGTAACTGTAGCCAGATGAATTCACACTTGCGTAGAAGTTGGAGCAAGTGAAGTTGTTTGCAGTCATGGGGTGTCTTCAATAACAAAGGGAATTTGTATCACACGTTTTCAGTACAGGTTCAACTGCCTGCATAAGAAGAAAATCTTTCTTTTCCCATTGTTGCCTTTAACGTTATTGGTAATTGGTCCAGAAGTAATAATTGACATTCCCAAAGTCTGACAAGAATATTTCACATCAAATAAAGGTCACGTATGAGAAATCATGCATATCTAAATTTTTTTCAGAAGTGAAAATTGACTGTTGTAACATTCAGAGCAAATACTTAAGACTTGCAGACGTTTCTGAAGTCACGAGCAGAACAAGCATTACCCAGGCCAGGAGACAGTTCCTTTATAAAGTGAAAGCAGCTCAATTGAGATCTGAACACGATGCTCTGAATTTGTTGAAGATAATACAAACCCAGAATCCTCGGATATAAGGGTGACAAGGTTATCCAAGGCTGAAAGAGTGGCAATACAGCTTTGGGGTAACTACTGGAAATCAGAAGGTGTGCATAGTGCTCGGGAAGGGAGTCAGGTGCTTGTTAAATATATTTAAATCAATTATCTGTGAAGCTGAGACTGTTGAAGCTGACAGAAAGAAGCAGTCTGGAAGCCAAGACAGATTTTTGTGGCAGCTACAAGACAGAATGGAGAGGCAAAGAGGCTGCCCTTTCTTATAGCAGAGAAAGAAGAGTGGCTTGCCAACTTGTAGAGGTTGAAGAGTCATGTTTAAAGTTGCCTCACATATTTTTTAAGTATTCATTTACTGCAGAAGCAGTAGAGCTGTGGTTGTCTATCATTTTGTCGCAACATTTTCCCTTGAATGTAGGTGCTGCAGTAGTAAACTGTGAGGCAAAGGCGCCTGTTCTCACAGTATCATTTCCAAAAGGGGGTTGTCAAGGAGAGAACAACTTCATTAGAATAAGCATCCTGACAAATTGTATTCAAGACGCTGCAAAAGAAGAGTTGCTGTTAAAGCAGAAGTGGTACATTTGTTTTGAACTTTATCCATTCCATCCTGAACGGAGGTCATCCTGGATTTCCATTGGTGCTGTTTTCTTTGTGGAACTTGGATGGGGAACTTCTTAACAAACCAAGAATTAACTGTTACTAGCAGAGTTTTGTTTATGTGAACTTTTGTTTCTTTGGAAATTTTCAAGAACTGATTTAAGATTTAATTTGTCCTTGGAAGAAATTGACATTGGACATTCCTGAGGAAGAAGATCTACCCAGGCCAGATAGAAGTCATCCAAGACACTGGTTGTATGGTAATCTTTTATCTATGCTGTTTATGCTTAGTTTGGATTGAATTGTGAGGGTCAGTTTTGCATATGCTAGGAGATTTTCCCTTAGATCCTAGACTAGGTAGGGAAGTCCCTGGTAGAGTAGGCTTAGTTAGGGTTTATTTGCATTTTTCTTTGAAATAAAATGTCAAATACTGAGAGAACTACAAGCAGTTGTCAGCCTTCCATTACTGACCCCTGTAAGGAAGGCATGGTATCAAAGTAAGACAGACACAAGTGATCACAGTTCAAGGGTGTTTATTCAACTGTAAAAATAGGTGAGATAAGCACCTAATCTAAACCTAAATCTAAGATGGGAGCAAGCTACGACCATCAAATAATGATAATACTGTCCAAGTGGAGTCTAGTCAATTAAAAAGGGCATATACTAAAAAGCCTATTGCCAATACTTAACGCTATGCTACAAAATAGTGTGGGATAATGTTCACAAGAAAAGAAAGAAGTGTTCACAAAATGATAAGTCAGGATGTTATGGCCGGGGTCTCCCTTCCCCACATTTTTAGCACAGGACAAGGCGGGACTCTTGAGCACTGAACACTCCTGGGCTTCTCCGGCACAAGGTTACAGTTCCTTTTCTCAATATCAGGACCTTCTGTGTCCAAGTCTCTTTCATGCAAAGTCTCTTGCTTCAGAGGGCCTGATTTATCATAAACAACAAAACAAATGTTCCTTCTATTTATCTTCAAGTCAGGCAATTACCCTCGACCCTTGGATCCCCCTCAGCCGGGCTCCGATCCTTCTCTCAACGTTAGCCTCCCTCAGTAGTCAGGCTCATACCAACCACTCACTGTGGACATCCCTCAGTCGGGGTCACACTTGTTGTCACAATGTTCACAGATGTATTACTGTTCATCCTAATTCTCAGGCATCCCTCAGTCGGGTTCACATTTGCCTCCACAACGTGCCAAAGACTTTTGATTGTACAAGGGGTTTGGCTTGACACTCGTATGACCGCTTTGACACCTTACGCCAGCCTCCCCTAAGGCCTCTTGCTACTTGTAGTTTCGACAAAAACCGAAGACTTTTGACTGTAGACGGGATTCAAAATAACCCGCTGCAGGACCACTTTGATTTCTCAGTTCAACACATTCTCCTTGTTCAGGAGCGAGGCATCAGTCAGAGTCCTTCGATTAAGCACCCACGTGGCTCCGGACCACTCTAACTGATACCTATTTTGCTTACAAAAGACCTTTGTGGTTTAGTCTTCTTTCTTCATATAATGTTGCTCTTCACAACCTTGAGCCCAACACAAATGCTTATATATCTCTCGGTGAACTTAGAAAGCGTTTCTAATAGCAGTGACAAATAATCTGTCACCCCCTCCAAGTAAATTGAATCTAGTGACTGACCGAACACCTTCTCCTGTATACAGGAGAACTCAGAAACGTACCTAATAAACTAATAATCATCTGCCGACTATTATACCTAGAGAGCACCAAATAGTCTAATATTGTCAAACCCAGAAGTGCGCCCAAAGGCGTGACACCCCCGATCCTAGGCCGACTATGGTACCTAGAGAGCACCAAATAGTCTAATATCATCAAACCCAGAAGTGCGCCTAAAGGCGTGACGCCCCAGATCCTAGAACTACAATCAGAAACCCTCCTAAATCAACCGAACGCCAGCACCAACCATGAGCGCACCCACTCCACCCGAGCCTACCAGAAACGACCGCAGGGGACCACCCCCACTCTCCGATCTACCTTCGCTCCCGACCCCTCCCTCCCATATCACCCCACCCCCCTCCACACAAGCAGCCACTCCCCTCTCCAAACACCAAGCCAGAGGAGCACGATGGCGAAGCACTCACCCTAAAACCACTCATCCCCTGAACTCCACCCCCGACCCGCCAGCATTGCCCACACCCGCTCCCCTCTCCATCAGACCTAGCACACCCCACCTGGAAATCACCCACCCACCGCCCTGCCCTCATACCCCTGCCACCTTCCCCCCCCGACCGCACTCTTTCCCCTCCCTAAAAACTGCGCGCCAAGCCCTAGCACGAACTGAAGCTGCCTCCCTCTCCCCCTCTGAACCCCCTACCCTCTCCCACACACCAGTCGCAGCAAAGAAACTAAAGAGGAAACGCGCCTGGTCCCCCTCAATCTCTCAGCACTCCTCCTCTCCCCTGTCCCGACCCACCCCCTCTCTCCCGCATTCTCCGCCTTCCCCCGTGGCCTCCCCCTTCCTGAAACCCCTCTCCCTCGACTTCTCATCAACTACAACTGAAACTCCCCCCCGCCCACACCCCTCCCTCAAATCACCCAACCCAAATCCAATCATCCTATCACACCAAGCCACCCAGCCCCGCCAGGAACCTACCAATTTTTCAGCCCGCCCACTATTCCCTTCTAGCATCACCGACCTTAACCCCCCTCCTCAGCTCTCTCCGCCACCGCCACACCCCGGTCCAGCACCTACACCTAACTTTCCTGCCGATATGAACTGTATCCTATTTAACGCCCGTTCCGTAGCAAAAAACAGACATTGCATCTATGACCTCCTCACCTCTGTCAAACCAGACCTAGTTTTCATCACCGAAACCTGGTTCTCCAATGACTTCAACCCAATCGCTAGTGAAGCCTTTCCCCCTGACTACTCCCTCATCCCACTGAACCGTCCATCCAGAGGAGGTGGGGTAGCATTCGTCTTCAAATCTCTCTTCCACGCCTCGATCATCGACAACCAACCCTCCATCCCTTCCTGCAAATCTCTCCTCGTTAAACTTTCCCTCTCCCCATCGCTCTCTCACAGTTTCTTAATAATCTACAGGCCCCCTGGTTACGATAGACAATTCGCAAACAACCTTTGCGACTCAATCGCCACCATGCAACTAAACCATTCCAACCTCACCCTCCTTGGTGACTTCAACATATGGCTCGACATCCCCACCAACCCTATGACACACTCCCTGGTTGATGGTTTAGATGCAATTAATCTCCAACCCCACATAAACGGCCCGACTCATTACAAAGGACACACTCTCGATGCCATCTTTAGCTTCAACACCCTGATTCATTTAAAGCCCCCCACCCCAATCATCTGGTCAGATCACTTCATTCTCTCGTTCGCCATCCACTCACCTGACCCCCTTCCCGTACTTGCATTCGAACCTCCGATTTTACGCAAATGCTGGAAAAAATTAACGATCACCCCGGACCTAGCCGAGGCACTCCTCCAATCTCCACCACCCACCTGCCCTCCCGACAACAAATTAACTCCGGAGGCCTTTGACTCATGGCTCAACGCACCTCTTTTACGACTCACCCCCCCATGCAAACCATCAACCCGCTGCGCCCCTTTCCCCAGATGGTTCACTCCTGAGTTGAAGACCACTAAACGACTTTACAAATACCTAGAACGCAAATGGCAGAAAGAGAAAACCCACGAAAACAGGACCACCTTGGCCCGTCACCTCTATCAATATAAGTCCGAAATCCGGAAAGCAAAAAAAGCCCACTACAACACCCGAATCCTAAACTGCAAAAACCCAAGCAAAGAACTCCACAAAATCATCTCAGAATTCACCAATCCTGCTTGCAATACAACCAGCCCGACCGCCACACAATCACTGTGCGACTCACTCTCCCTCCACTTTCACAACACGGCTAACGAAAGAACAAAAACTCTAAACACTAAGATGGCTCAACTTCAGCCACCGAGCAATCCTCCGCCCATACCGCCCAGCCCTGCAACCGTAACCTCCACGCAACCAACGTTTGAATCCTTTAGTCCAATATCGCCAGAACAGTTTCTCAAACTGCTATCTGCCCGCAAACCTTCTGGTTCACCACTGGACCCCTGCCCAGCCACAACCCTTAAAGACATTTTTGCCTCAACCTGCGCAGGAGAATACGCAAGATCTATCATAAATTCCTCCCTCTCCTCCGGTATCTTTCCCGACGCATTCAAAACGGTGCACGTCAAACCTCTAATTAAAAAACCATTGCTCGACCCACTCGAGCCCAAAAACTACTGCCCAATCTCAAACACTAGGTTCCTTGCCAAACTCATTGACCGAACCGCCTACTCCCAACTAAACTCCTTTGTCGAAACCAACAACCTCCTAGACCCAGCCCAATCAGGCTTCAGATCACGTCACGGAACTGAAACCACCCTAACCTCGATCTGGGATGACCTTAAAATGACAGCAGACTCCGCCGGATGCGCCGCACTAATCCTCCTCGACCTATCAGCCGCCTTTGACACGATCAACCACTCAATCCTCCTATACCGACTCCACTCCATAGGAATCCGCGGAACCGCCCTTAAATGGATAGCTTCATTCCTCAAAGACCGGCACCAAATAACGACACTCTCCAGCTTTACCTCACAACCCCTACCTGTCGACACGGGAGTCCCTCAGGGAGCATGTCTATCCGCCCTCCTGTTCAATCTTTACCTGATCACCCTCCCACCAATAATTCGTTCACACAACATCCTGTGTTACAACTACGCCGACGACACTCAACTAATTCTAAAAATCCTGAACTCGAAACCCGAATCCCGACCCGACCTGGCATCCTGCCTCCTTAACATAGAACTCTGGATGACCAAAAGCCACCTCCTGTTAAACCCCTCCAAAACAGAAATCATGATTTGCGGCAAGCTCGATCTTCTTCCGCACCCACTACCCTGGCCACCCGCCATGGGCAACTCACCGACACCCTCCAACACAGTGAAAAATCTTGGATGCACCTTAGACTCCGACCTAACACTCTCGCGCCAAGTCAACAATGTCTCAAAATCCTGCCACTACCACCTCAAAAATCTTAGGCGCATCCTTCCATATCTCTCATTTCCCAACAGAGTCTCCGCGGTCCAATCAATTGTCATATCAAGACTGGACTACGGAAACTCCCTATGCCTCGGAATTCATGCCTACCAACTAAACAAACTCCAAAGAGCACAAAACGCGGCAGCCAAAATGCTACTCGCGCTCGGTCCAAGAGACCACGTATCCCCAGCCCTTAAGACACTGCACTGGCTTCCAGTAGCCCGTAGGGTAGCTTTCAAAACCTTATGCCTCTCCCATCGAGCACTACATAAAACCAGACCGCAATATCTTCAAGACAAGCTAATACCTTATCACCCCACTCGCACCCTAAGATCAAGCTCAGCCGGCCTCCTAGTAATCCCTAAGACAAACTCAACCAGGTTAGGCGGATCATCATTCTCAACGCTAGCCCCAACCCTATGGAACTCGCTCCCACCCCACATCCGCCTAACTGAAGACTTAACGGCCTTCCGCAAACTACTGAAAACCTGGCTCTTCCCCTAAAACTAACCAGCAATTTGACCGGAAGCAAGAAATGTACAACTAAAAAAAAAAAAAATGAATAAATAAATAAATAAAATCGAATGTAAACCATAAAACAAACAATACCAAACGAATAATGTAGATCAAAACAGTGAAGTGGATAATATGAATAAATCATCAGAAAACTAGGAGATCTGGATGGACGCTTGACCAGACGAAAGTGTTAGAGTGAATGAGAATCTAGAAGTGACGAGCGAAGAGGGCGGATGAACGTCAAGAACGGACGAACATGGAGAACGGACGAGCGTGGAAATCGGATGAGTATGGAGAGCAGATGAGTGTGGAGCGTGGAGAGCGAATGAGCGTGGAAAGCTGATGAGTGTGGAGAGCGGATGAGTGTGGAGAGCGGATGAGTGTGGAGAGCGGATGAGTGTGGAGAACAAATGAGTGTGGAGAGCGGATGAATATTGAAGAGCGGAGGAGCATGAAGAGTGGAGGAGCGTGGAGAACGACTGAATGTCGAAAAGCACAGAGCGAATGTGGAAAACGACTGAGCGGAGAGCGCAGAAGCGTAAGATACAGTTGAGCCGCGAGAGCGGATGAGTGTGAGAGCGAATGAGTATGAGAGCGGATGAGTGTAGAAAGCGGACGAGTGAGGAGAGCAGATGAGTGTAGAAAGCGGATGAGTGAGGAGAGCGGAAGAGTGTGGAGAGCGGATGAGTGTGAGGAGCGCAGTAGCGTGGAGAGCGACTGAATGTAGAAAGCACAGAGCGAGTGTGGAGAACGACTGAGTGAAGAGCGCAGAAGCATAGGATGCAGTTGAGCCTGGAGAGCGGATGGCGGTGGAGAGCGGATGAGTGTGAGAGTGGATGAGTGTAGAGAGCAGATGAGTGTGGAGAGAGGATGAGTATGGAAAGCACAGAGCGAGGGTGGAGAACGACTGAGTGAAGAGCGCAGAAGCGTAGGATGCAGTGAGCCTGGAGAGCGGATGAATGTAGAGAACGGATGAGTGTGGAGAGCGGATGAGTGTGGAGAGCGGATGAGTGTGGAGAGCGGATGAGTGTGGAAAGCGGATGAGTGCGGAGAGCGGATGAGTGTTCCGAAACAAACGAATACGTGGAGCAGACGTACGAGCGGCGCAGATGAGCTGATAGAGCGGACGAATGTGCGAAAAGATGAATGTGTGGTGTCGGGTGAGTGTGTGAAATGGATGTTGTGTGTGGAACGGATGAGCGTTTTGGTGCGGACGAATAGTGTGGAGCGGACGAGTGTGCTGAACGGACGAATGTGTGGAGCGGACGAGTGTGTGGAGCGGACGAGGGTGTGAAGTGGATGAATGTGTGGCGCGGATGAAAGTTGTGAAACAGATGAATGTGTAGAGCGAACAAATACACAGTGCGGATGAGTGTCTGGAACGGATAATCACGCAGAACAGACAAGTAATTTATCAGGCCAACGAGTAGTATGTTTTGCCGATATGTGGGTGGTCCGGGTAATCGAGTATCAAGACTGTACGAGTGTCTAGACGGGACGAGTGTGTACACGGGATGACTGTATAAACGGGAGAAATGTATAGACAGGACGAGTGTGTAGACGGGACGAATGTGCGGACCGGACGAATGTGCGGAGCAGACGACGTTTAACCAGACGAAAGTGTAAGAGTGAACGAGCATGTTGAAAAGACGAGCGAGGAGGGCGGATGAACGCAGAGAACGGATGAGCATGGAGAGTGGATGAGCGTGGAAATCGGATGAGTATGGAGAATGGATGGGTGGGAAACGTGGAAAGCAGATAAGCGTGGAGAGCGGATGAGTGTGGAGAGCGGATGAGTGTGGAGAGCGGATGAGTGTGGAGAGCGGATGAGGGTGGAGTGCGGATGAGTGTGGAGTGCGGATGAGTGTGGAGAGCGGAGGAGCATGGAGAACGGAGGAGCGTGGAGAGCGACTGAATGTGGAAAGCACAGAGCAAGTGTGGAGAGCGGATGAGTGTGGAGAGCGGATGAGTGTTGGGGAGCGGATGAGTGTTGGGGAGCGGATGAGTGTGGGGAGCGGATGAGTGCGGGAGCGGAGAAATGTGGAGGACCGATGAGTGCGGGGAGCAGATGAGTGTGGGGTGCGGATGAATGTGGAGGGCGGATGAGTATATAGAAAGCGTTTGAGTATACAAAGCGGATGCGTGCGTAGGCAGACAGGAGTTCATGCGCTGGGTAAACTGGAATGCATGCACAAGAAAGACAGGAGTGCACACTTATGGAACACATGAGAGCATGCGTGAGGCACACTGGAGAAGAATAGGTCAAGCAAGCATGAATGTGTAGTACAATCCCGAACGCCTGAAATGAACAAAATGAATAGAACGGACCTGCCCGCTCGGAACTGCATGACATACATAATATGTTTTGGAATGCAGTGAACATTTGAAAGAGTACTTATCATAACACACCTCACGCCTACTCTCTCCCTTACATCACCACTCAACTAGAACACAGAGATACTATGACACCATTCGGTATAACTGTTCTCATAGCTACCATATCTACATCTCCCGCCCACTCCACAACACTCTAAGTAAACACTGCTGGTTTCACACCCCCCAGCCAGGCGTTCTCCTCAGGCCTAACGCAGCCACATTCGTCCTGGATAAAGCCAGCCAGAGCGAACACATACTCCTGATCTCTCAACCACCACACCTACCGCTAAGAAGCAGCTACCACCTGAATTCCGCATCAGCTGCACACATACCTGGTGCACACACGCACTTTTGACTCTCTCTTCTCTCTCTACTGACCCGAACTTCGGTTCCCGAGGGCGTTCAACCTACCCAGCGCCTTCAGACCATACCAATGGTATATAAGGCGCTATATAAATGCAAAATACCAATAACAATAACAATTATCAGCTCTTTCCGACTCACCGGCTCTGCCGAACTCTGTTCGCATCTCCTGCCTCTGGAGTCAATGACAGTACCACGATGGCAACTGCTTCTCCCCGCCCTGGCTATCAGTGCGGGAGGGGCCCATCTACTGCTGATATCCTTTGCACCATTCGCCAGCTGCAATTCCCGGTCTTACGTTTCCCTTCTGTGAGGATCCGCAGGTCTGGGTTGAAAAGGGTAAGGGCAATTCCCTCCTTGTCGTCCTTTCAGGTCTCGCCACCTTTTTCCTCCATTTGAACTGTCATCCTGGAATAGCTGCTTCCTCATGTGTTTGGCCTTGCTCAGAGTGTGCTTTCGTGATCCGCCTTTTATCCCTAAGGGGAAACAGAAGGGAAGTCAGGTGTGTGTAATTATCGCCAATTGCCTGACTCTGCCTGGCCCTTGTGTTGGGACATGTCAGATATACGGCTCTGGTGTTAGTCCGTTGTCTTTCATGGTAATCGGTCTGTGAGAAAGTGTTTGTGTCAAGAAAGTGGGGGGTTGAGTTTATAGATATCCTTCGGGGTGGGAAGGGGGAAAGGTGTCATAAGGACGGGGTACCGCGTCTTACCCTTCAGTGTCCCACTTCCACTCCATGATGACCCCTCACCCAGGTGATCCTCCCGCACTGGGCCACCCCCAGGAACTGGATCCAATAGCAATGGCAGTGTCCAGGCCACCTGAATGACAGATCCGCGGGGACTAGAGAGTGAGGCACCTTTAGGTTTGTCACACCCCTCACACTAACCATAGCTAAGGCTACACGCTATAATACAGAATAACTAGCCTTCACAGTAAGCAACAAATACACAAAGAAAATATATGGCAATACAACACCATATGAACAACATTGACAGTCTCTGAATAACCTTATAATGTCCTAGGGGATTTCCCTTCCCCAGGATTCAAGGTGAGGTCTGTTGGTGTTCAACCAAAGAAAGAAATGTTTCAAAACAGCTCTTTATATTTCCAAGTCAGTGTAAATGTGTATTAACCATAGTTCCAGTGATAGCAAATTTATTCTGCTGGGTGAAATATCTACTTTCCACTTCCTCCAAATAGCACCAATGGTAATCGTGGCCACAATTCTTTGTCACCTCTTCAAGAAGACTTGCCACAGTTTAAAAGAAATGCAATATCCACAGTTTCTAGTAATACACAGTTCTTGGTTAACAGTTCGTATTCTCCTGGTTATAGTTGTAGGCTTCACAATGGTATATTTGTCAGGATGACTTCTTAGTACTGCTGCTTCAACGTTAACAGCTTCACTTCTTCTTCATTTACCAGGAGAACAGTCACCTTTGTCTCACAGTGCTCTGTTTGGTTTGGACTACAGCAATATTGCATCCACTGACAACCAGATATACCACCACAGCTTCAGTACATTGGACTACTACCACAGCTTCACTACTTTGGACTACTACCAAAGCTTCAGTACTTTGGACTACTACCATAGCTTCAGTGATTTGTAATTTTATACAGGCTTCAACAAGAGATACTTCAAAGTACTTCAACAACTTTAAGTAGACACTTTTCCTCTTGAATAACTCTCTTCAATAGGAGCAGCCTCTTTGCCTCTCCTGTCTGTCTGCCACAATAACTACCTGGGTTTGCCTTTGAGACTCACTTCTCTCTATCCTCCACAGTCTCTGGCACTGCAGGTTATTTCAACTTCAAAATGGTCTTTACAAGCAGCCAGTTCCTCTTCCCCAACTTTGCAGCTTTCTGCCAGTTATCGGCCCAATTAATCGCCCAGAAGCCTTGGTACCGCTCTCGTAGCTCGGGTAACACTTGCATGCTTGTACCATAGGCCAATGAACAGTTATTAACTTCACAATACAGTTAGATGACATTGTAACTCTGAGAAAGCCTGGTTTCATTGTTAATGTGGGGAGACTCTTGGCTTGGGCAATGTGTGTTCTCTTCTTCAATAGTTATACACTTTTACCTTCTTCAAAAGAGAAATATGTTGTGTTAGAATAAAGAATAGAATTTAGTCTTTCTTTAGAAATCAAAATTAGGCACACACAACCACTTCTTGATATAGTTTTCAAGGTTTAAAGATTGATATATAATTATATTCCTGTGTGAAAGTGCAGAATAGAGTTCAGTCCTCCATTGGGAATCACAATTGGGCAAACAGAACCTCTCTTTGATTTAATTTCCACAAGTAAAGGATTGTAACAAGTGTAGTCTGATTGTTAGGTAATCAGTAATGGTCTTAGCAGCGTTTCCTCTCCTTAATTAGGGACACGCGACCACTCCTTTAAGCAAGAAACAATCTTTTAACAATTGAAGAATGGGTTTGAGCAAATTAACTTCTCACGCAAGTAAAAAGCTTTTCGCATTATATGCTAGTGATACATTTCCATTGTTTAGGTAGTTCTCAATGAAAGAAACAACTTCTATTCGCTTGAAGTTTTACACGAGTTAACAGGGAGCTGGATACTGTTGAGGGTAATGCTTGCGCAATGTATCAGAACACTGTGCTTCACTCACTGGCTTCTTAAATACTTGTTCTGGGGGTTGCACTGCTTTCCCAACTTCTGCAACAACTTCTACTATTTCTGGCTCACTGGGGACCCACGTGCTTCTCCAATAAAGGCATCTCGGGGCCCGCCACACGTTCAGGCAGCTCCTCTCTCTCCGGTGACCCACGGCTTAACAGTTGCATTTTGCCTTGGTTTCTGTGAGAAACCAAAGGATGTCTCAATTGCTAGTCCCTGGAGATCTCTCTCTCAGGTGGCCAGGGCACGGCCATCGCCTTTGCATCCAGACCCTGGGGGTGGACCAGTGCGTAAGGATCACCTGGGTGGGATGATCTTCAGGGAGTGGGGGTGAGGCCACCTATGGTGAGGCGCGGTATCCCCCCTTTTCCCGTGCCGATACCCCATCCTATTTTACAGGATTTTCTCACGTTCCAACTTCACCCCCCCTTTTACACTAACACTGGGCCGATGAAGAGAACGAAGGAGAGTAAAGAGGCTAACACTTATATATCTCATTGGACATGTCCCGTTAATCAGGTCAGGCAAAGTCAGGCACTTGGCCATAGTCACATACATCTGATACCCATTAGCTCCCACCACACGTATAAAAGACAGAACATAGAGACACACTCTTAGCAAGGTGAGACACAAGAAGGAGCAGATCTTCCGGGGCAAAGACAAACCCACTAGAGCAGGACGACCGATCAAGGGACCAGAGCGAAGGGTAGAGAAACTCTGAAGATCCCTGCAGGAGGTCGTGACCTCTGGGAAGCTGTGAAGGATATGTGGAGAAAGCCAAATCCCAGACAAGAAGAAACCCGCATTGTGTTTCAAAGATGCCAGCGACCCTCCCGGGTGAACGACAGAGTTGGGGAGGCGAGGCCAACCCTGTGGTATCAATCTTCACTAGTGAATCCTAGCCACAGAGACAAGAAAGGAATGCACACAACCGATTAGCGAAAGATATGAAAGGCTGATTTGTGTCAAGGAAAGACTGAAGCTACGACAGCATATCTCACAATTGAAAGTTGATGAGATGCGAAAGAAAGCAAACCACTATTGAACTTGTGAGTTACAGATAACTTTGAAGCCGGTGATACAGAGTAGCAGCGTGGTCCGGCGAAAGGAAATAGCCCACTCGAAAGTCTCTGTGAAAAATGTTTGATGTCTTGTTATAAAGCGGCAAAGTTAACGAACTCTGAAATTCGGAATGGTGAACATTAACCCCAACGAAAGGGGAAGTTAAATAGTGATTCCTTTAAGAGGAAGATTTCTTTGAAATGTCCTGATGGTGGTATTGAACTACCAAGACCAAGAGACACTGGAACAAATAACATAGGGGAGAGCTGAAGTGAAAGTCAAAGTGGTCCTGCTGAGGTCTATGATAAAAGCCTTGCACATTCGAAAGTCTTCGACATCAGTAAAAGGTTTTGTTGAAAGGTCCGAGCCCGATTGAGGGAGACCAGAAACATGAAATAAGCTAGGGGAGGGGAACCCATAATCAATGCGAATAAAGCTTGGGGAAGGGAACCCCTGCAAGTGCTTTGATTGCGCGGTCTGGGCTCGGCTGAGAGAGATGTTATGTTATGTGAACTTGTAGCGCGCACTATCGCCCGAAGGCATGTTGGCGCAAGGAAAAGAAGAGATACAGGCCCTGACAGTGACCCTAAAACAGAAAGGTCTTTAACGCCCTTCTAAATTGGAGATGATTCTTTAGGCCTCTAAGGCAAGTTGGAAGCCCATTCCACAGTCTACTCGCTGCATAGGATCTATATTTAATCAGGTACTTTATGTTGAGAAGTCCAAGCACCACTGAGGGAGACCTACGTGAACTGTTGATGTCTTCAGAGGTCCGAGCCCGACAGAGGGAGACCTACGTGAACCTTTGTTGAACTGTAAAATAACTTTTGGTGAACTGGAAATAAGTGACTTTAACGTGGAAAGCCAAGCGGGCCTCAACCTGTTTCCTGAACTACCTTTTTTTTTGGAAGACCCGAACCACAGTGTGTCATCCTGTTTATAGGGGCCACCTTACTCCATGCTGTTCAATGTGGGGAGGAGAGCTGACTCAGCCACCTTGATCCTTTATGTTCTAACACTGACTTTCCTTTGTATACACCTTCCCCTTTACACACTTTTTGTAGAAGCGATAGGGCAGGCATTAGGTTTTGTTAGTATAGGCCATTTTGATTTGTAAAGACTGCTTAGGACTCTCTTTGTTCTTATGTGATGGTAGAGACTACTCCCATCATAGCAATAGGGCAAAATAGGGGATTTTCCAAACCCCATGAATGTAATAAAGGTTTTGAAACTTGTAGCTCTTTCGACCCAGGCGGTAAGTTACCGCCTGGGCCGTGACTTTACCACCATGGCGTAAACTACGTTTACGCCATGGTGGTTGGCGGACTTACCGCCCCATTCCGACCTTGGCGGGGCGGTAAGTCCCCAATCCCCATTTACCCTTCCCCATTCCCATTTTTGCCCCATAGGGTATAATGGGAGTGGGGAAGGCGTTAATTACGCCACCGTAAATTACGGTGGCGTAATTAACTCCATGGTCCCTTAGCGCCATGGATTTTAACACCTGCTAAAAGCAGGTGTTAAAAGCGCCATGGCGCTAAGGGACCTCGTACTCAGGCGGTAAGGGTCGGCGCTGTTAACGCTGCCGTTAACCCCTTACCGCCTGGGTCGTAATGAGGCACTTGTGATACCATGTCTTCCTTACATCTCCTGCACGTTCACACCTTGGCAACCACAGCGCAGAGGCTCATATGAAGAAAGATAGCTCTCCTGCACGTCTTCAGCTACACAGCCTCTACACTTCAGAGTTTGGGGAAAAAGGACCCTCTCCTTGTTCTCCCCTTCTGATTGGTTTGGCAGACTTGTGCTTTCTTCCTTCTGCTACTACTGCTACAGTTCGCATTCCAGTCACAGTTCCAGCTCCATCCACTACTTTTAATTGCTTGCAGCTGAGGGGGCCTTTTATGCCTCCTAGGTTCCTGCAGGTGTGGGCTGCTAGGCTTAATTGCCTGACCACTGCTACAGCTTGCCTCTTCAGCCCTCTTCCTCGTCCCATTACTTCAGGGATTATGGGACTTGTAATCCCCTTCAGTACAGTTAGTTATTTCCACTTTTGAGTAATTTTTTTAGAGTACATTTAGTTCCCTTAAACTCATTAAAAGGTGGCCTATTGGAATTGGTTACTACAGAGGAGTGCATTGGGATTAAGGCATTTTCTCTAGATCCTTTTATGATATGATATGATATGATATGATATGATATGATATGATAAGGCATTTATAAAGCACCTATACACAAGTGTTTCAAGGCGCGAGGAGGCAAGGGAGCAGAACAGAGGGACGACAGAGACAACGATCTTACTAGGCCAAGTGACATTGAGATCACGCAAGTGTAGGGGATTGGGGATGGGAAAAGTGCCAGGGAGGGGGAGGAAGGGCGAGTGCCGTACAAGGGATCAAAACAACAACAAGTAGTGCGGCAGCAGTTGGCAAGTGCAAGGGTTTAGCGCAGAACAGCAGGGGTGTCCAATAAGTGCAGGTGAGGGGACTGTAGTGTTGCAGATACAGACCCAAGTGCAAGGGTTGCCAGGAGGCACTGCGGGTGTGCAACTGGTCGGGCATGGATCTGGACCCGAATTCAGAGGGCAGCCAAGTGACCAGTGCAGTGACAGACAGGAGATCAGCAGGGGAGAAGAAGAGAGTAGGCAGAAGCAAAGAGGAAGGTCTTGAGGGACTTCCGGAACCAGAGATGGTTCGGCTCAAGTTTCAGAGAGGAAGGGAGGCTGTTTCAGAGAGCAAGGGAGGCTGTTCCAGAGAGAGGCCCCAGCCAAAGAAAGAGATCTACCACCAACTTTTTGCTTGGAGAAGCGACTGACCCTGAGGGAGTTGGAGGTGGAGGAGTGAAGAGATTGAGAAGGAAGATATTTCCGAAAAGAGAGTTGGAGATATTGAGGTCCCAGGCCCCAGAAGGCCTTGTGGACAATTTAGAGGGTCTTGAACTTGATCTTTGCAGCCACTGGGAGCCAATGAAGAGATTTCAGGGCTGGAGAGATACGATCCCTGGGCTGGAGGCCAAGGACAAGTCTTGCAGTCCTGTTCTGGGTGAGTTGCAGAGGGCAGAGAGTAGAAGCAGGCATATTTAGAAAGAAGCTGTTGCAGTAGTCCAACCTAGAGAGAACCAGAGCTCTAGAGATAGTGATCTTCTGGGGGTAGGTGAGGAAAGGAAGAATACCTCTGAGGAGGTATAGTTGGTGGTTTGACTTTTTAGAACCGTCTGGGATGTGAGGAGAAAAAAAGAGTGTGGAGTCGAAGATGACCCCGAGGAGCTTAGTCTCACAGGTGGGAGCAGGAAGAGGGCCAAGGGAGGACGGCCAGATAGTGTAAGGAAAGGCAGGTGCAGGTGTGCTGATGAGGAGGATCTCCGTCTTACTGGCATTAAGGCAGAGATCATTGGCGGCACACCACTCCTGGATTGCAAACAGACAGTCAGAGATTAGAGAGGAAGAAGAGGAGGCAGAGGAGAGCCTGAAAATGAGCTAAGTGTCATCCGTATAGCACTGAAAGTTGGAGCAGAGGCGGGCAATGCGGTGGGCGAGAGGTGCCAGGTATTGGTTGAAAAGCTAGGGAGAGATGTTAGACCCCTGGGGAACACCACAGGTAGAGAGTGAGATAGAGGAAAGGAAGGACCTAAGTTGAACGTGGGAGGGTCGATCAGAAAGGAAAGAGGTCAGCAGGCCAGGGCCTGATCGGTGATACCCAGGTTATCACAGAGACGGTTGAGCAGGATGGCATGGTTGACCATGTCAAAGGCAGAAGACAGATCGAGTAAGATGAGGACAGAGGGAAATTAGAATTAGGGTTAGAGAGCAGGTCTTCACGGATGTTCAGGAGAGCAATTTCTGTGCTTCTGGCTGCTCTGAAGCCAGACTGATGGTCATGGAGACAGACAATAGATTCATTGTGAAGATTGAGCTGGGAGATGGCCAGCTTTTCCAGAAGTTTGCCCAGGAAAAAAGTGATGGAGATCGGGCGATAGTTAGCCGGGCAGGAGGGGTCGGCTGAGGATTTCTTGAGAAGAGGGTGCACAAGAAAGTGCTTCAGGGGGGAAGGGAAGCTCCAGTGACAAAGGAGTGATTGCAGAAGTCGGCAAGGCTGGAGCGAGGATGTCAATGTAGTCCTTGATGGTTTTGGAAGAACAGGAAAGAACCTGTTTTGATGAGACGTTCATAGATCAGACTTTCCTAGAAGCCTCATCAGGGGAGAACAGAGGAAAGGAAGAGAAAGAGGGAGGAGGGGTGGCCGCAGGGGGGCCAGAGGTATGATATGATATGATAGTTTATTTATATAGCGCCTACACACAATGTGTTTCAAAGCGCTTAAAGGTAGAGGACAGAGTAGAGGGGAAAGGAGGAGAGGATGAGAAGGTGGACAGGATGTCCTGAGTTTTAGAGATGAAATGAGAAGCCAGGGCCGTACAGAGGGCCTGGGAGGGGACAGGAGAAGTAGAGACTGCAGCAGGATTGACCAGCTCCTTGCAGATTTTAAAGAGTTTGGCCGAGTTGTTAGCTGCTGCAGGGACGTGGGCTTGGATGTGAGCTCTCTTCTTAGTGCGGACAGAGAGCCAGTATTTCCTTTGGAGCAAGCGGCAGGCAAGTTTATCAGAGGATACACAACATGCTAGCCCTTTCCTCTCAGCCACCCTACACTTGCGTTTAAGGGTGACGAGGTCAGAGTCGTACCAAAATTGCACTTGGCTTTCGGCTTCAAGCGGATCCTCATGACAAGAGCAAGAACATCAAGAGTATCTGCGATAGAAGATTGGAGTATGGAAAGGGCTGTGTCAGGATGTGAGTCAGCCAGAGGTGGAGGAGGGGGAGAGAAAGTTCCGGCGAAAGCCTCAACTGACACACTTCATGGGTCGGATGAACGAGAAGGTTGGTGGCAGTCCTGGAGTTGGATTGGCCTGAGGCATAGAGAGGGAGAGATGGGAGGAGAGGAGAAAGTGTGTTATACCTTAGGGAGTAAGAAGGGTATCCTGTCTGTCTGCCACAATAACAACCTGGGTTTGCCTTTGACCCTCACTGCTCTCTGTCCTCCACTGTTTCTGGCACTACAGAGTGTTTCAATTTCAAAATGGTCTTTACAAGCAGCCAGTTCCACTTCCCCAGCTTTATCTGCACCTTTCTGCCAGTCATTGTCCCAATTAATTACCCAGAAGACTTGGCGCTTCTCTCTTGGCTTCAAGTAAAACTTACACACTTTTACCTTAGGCCAATTAACAGTTATTAACTTCACAGTACAGTTAGATGACTTTGTAACTCTGAGAAAGACTGGTTTCAGTGTCAATAATGGGAGAATCTTGGCTTGGGCAATGGTTGTTCTCTTCTTCAATAGTTATACACTTTTACCTTCTTCAAATGAAAGGTATGTAGTAATAGAATAAGGAATAGAATTCAGTCTTTCTTTAGGAATCACAATTAGGCACACGCAACCACTTCTTTATATAGTTTTCAAGGTTCAAAGATTGTATAATTATATTCCTGTCTGAAAGTGATGGATAGAGTTCTGTCCTCCATTGGGAATCACAATTGGGCACACAGGACCTCTCTTTGATGTAATTGCCACATGTAAAGGTTTGTAACACGTGTATTGTCAGTATTAGGTAATCAGTAATGGTCTTAGCAGCATTTCCTCTGCTTGATTAGGGACACACAACCACTCCTTTAAGCAAGAAACACTCTTTTAACAATTGAACAATGGGTTTGAGCAACTTAACTTCTCACGCGAGTAAAAAGCTTTTCGCGTTTAACGCTAGTGCTACATTTCCATTGTGTAGGTAGTTTTAAATGAAACAAACAACTTCTACTCGCTTAAAGTCTTACACTTGTTAATAGGCAGCTGGATACTGTTGGCGGAAATGCTCGTGCAGTGTGTTAGAACACTGTGCTTCACGCACTGGCTTCTTAAACACTTCTTCTGTGGGTTGCACTGCTTTCCTGACTTCTGCAACAATTTCTACTGCTTCTGGTTCACTGGGGACACACATCCTTCTCCAGTAAAGGCATTTCCAGTCCCCTCTCATTCCCGAGACCCACGGCTTGAGAGATGCTTCTTGCCTTGGTCTCCTGCACGTTCACACAGTGGAGCAACTTTGCTGAAAATGTTGGGGGGGGGCATGACATCCGAAGAAAAGGTACCCCAGCCAAATGAATGGGGACAAAATGGTGTGCCATGAAAATTCGGGGGGGACAAACACCCCTGTCCCCCCCTAAAATTACACCCATGCGTTCACAGGCCGGCAACCACAGCAATTAGGCTCACATGAAGAAGTACAGCTCTCCTGCACGTCTTCCGCTGCGCATCCTCTGTACTTCAGGGTTTGGGAAAACAGGACCCACTGCTGGTTCTGCCCTTTCTGCTTGGTTTGCTAGCCTTGTGCTTTTTTCCTTCTGCTAATACTGCTACAGCTCGCATTCCAGTCACAGTTCTAGCTCCATCCACTACTTTTAATTGCTATGCATCCTAGGTTCCTTCCCGTGTGGGCTGTTAGGCTTAAATGTCTGACCACTGCTAGAGCTTGCCGCTTCAGCCCTCTTCTTCATCCAAGTACTTCTGGGATTATGGGACTTGTAGTCCCCTTCAGTAAAGTTAGTTCTTTCAACTTTTGAGTTATTTTTAAGTGTACATTTAGTTCCCTTAAACTCATTAAAATCTGGACTATTAGGATTGGTTATTACAGAGGAGTACATTGGATTAAAGGTATTTTCCTCTAAATCCTTTTATGTTATACCGTAGGGAGTAAGGAGGGTATTTATTCTTAAACAATCTTTTAATTAAGAAGGTTTGCTCAGATTTGGCAGAGCTTCTATCCCGGGTTACAGATCTTGCATGTGAATCAGGGATGATGTAATGGCAATATGCCATTACCTGTTTTGGCAACCCAGAAAGGCACCTCCTTTCAGAGGACAAATATTGTGTCTCATCCCACGAGATCTCCTCACCACCATGGACCCTGTCTCCTCCCAGGTGATCCTCGCGCAGTACACCACCCCCAAGGTCAGGCTCAGGAAGCATCTGCCTTTCTCTGGCCACCTGGGAGGAGACTTTAGGCAGGGTTTCAATGAGGGAATCAGAGGATTAGTCACAGTGCCCATGCCCTACACATGTGATGCAGGCTCTTGCCACCGTGGGCATACTATTCTTGAGTACATGGGAGAAAGAGACAATCCCCATCCCCTGCTAAGCCAATCCAGTATTCTATATCATTTTCAGGGGCTGGTGAGGGTGATATTACAGTCCCAGGGCCCAGTCAATTGGCACCATAAAGAATTTATTAGGATCCTCTATCTGGGCATGCCTGTGTTTTGTACTAGGAGGACCGCTACCTGCCCTTATCATGACCATCATCATGGCACTGCTCAGGGGAGTCTTTACGAAGCACCAGAGTATCATTTGGCACATGCAAAACATCACCAACAGGAGCACCACAACGGCCATTAGTATTTTCACTGCTGCTCCTAGCCACAATGGTACCCAGGAGAACATTGTGTTGAACCAATCTTACGCCTCCACTACTGCTTTGGTCTCCATGTCTCTCTTCAGCTTGTTGAGAGGCCCTAAAATGTGTGACAGGGACTCATTGTCTGCATTGTTTGGGGGATATAGTGCAACGTGACAATCCAATCTTCTTGCACACACCCCCCTTTGTGGCTGTCAGCAAATCCAAAACGTATCTGTTTTGGAGGATCATCAGTCGGATTGCACGCATCTCAATCTTGATCGAATTCGGCCCTTGTTCTGTGTCATTCGCCAACTGGATAATTTCCCACTGCACAGTTTGAAGCCATTTCAATTTGGATCCCTGGCAGTAGAAGAGAAGCAAAGAACACTTCTGTTTTTGTATCCAGGCGGGATTTGACTGGAATTGCTTTCAGCAACTTGGAGGAATCTTCGGATAAGTAGTGTGATCGCCACTGCCGTCTTCTTCTCAGTGAGCATGTTTTCTCTTTGTTTGTAGGGGTTGGGATGGCTGTGGTTGTTCTGCAGTTGGTGTGTGTGCTAGTGCCAGGAAAGCATCTGGAACCACGAGAATGGCTGGTATGATATGATATGATATTTTATTTGTATCGCGCGCATACACATGCTGAATACAAGGTTGATAGTGAACATGTTCCCCTCCATGATGATGGGAGATGCATGTATGCCCGTTGGCCGCACACCCAAAGATGTCCATGAGGGCTGCAGTGCATTTGCTACGAGAACACCTTCACTGGAGTTTCTTTTGTTTCAATCTACGTTAATTTGGGCACATATGTGGCCCATATGTTAAGACAGTTCTTTTTCACGTTCCATATGACCGCTTCATCAAATCCTGCCAATCCCCCGTGCTGTGCAGCTTATTACCACCTCCTCCCATCTGTTTGATACAAACAACACTCCATTCATCTTCAGCAAGGGTCTTGCCTTGCACCGGGGGGTCTTTTTCATTCTTTGAAAATGTTTCCTCATCTTTGTCCATCAACACTACTCGCAGTCCGTGCCCCTAGAACATGCTTCGAACCCGACACAGTGCCAAATGAACCATGCTGGATGAGAGAGCAAACATAGCAGCTCCCATTTGACCTCTGCTTCCCCACTGAGTGCATGTGACTGCACCACAAGTTAGTCAATTCTGGATGGTGCACATCAGTCATTGTGTCAAATACAACCTCTTGATATTGGTCAAACTCCTCTTCTTCAACCAACCTTTTAACTCAAGGCTTCCATTGCCACTTAACTGTATCAACTACCCGTGTTCTTTTAAGATCTAGTAGGTCATTTTGGAGAATTTCATTGTGGACATTAGCATGCTCAAAATCATCATGCTTCATAAACCCACCTATACTACAACCTCCTTAATATGACCCAACCATATAAACTGGCTGAGTGAGTAGAGTAAGTACATAATCCTGAAACAAACTCCACACATATATACAATATGGACATTATACCACGATGCTTTTGATGAGAAACCTGCAGGGGTCGAGAAGAATGAGACAGCCATGCAATATTCTCATATTACTCAATGCTAAAATGATTGCTTTATACCAGTGGACAAATATGGTCCTAAAAAGAAAATACATCCTTTGATAGCACTTTTATGTACACAAAATGGCACGAGGTAGATAATGTATTGAGGTAGTAACTGTTTTGCAAATAACAAGAGCTGGTCACTTTACTCTGACTGACACAGAGATTCTTGCGAGGGGGAGCTGTATGGGGAGCCCTTCAGACATCGGAGAGGTGAACCTAAAACCGCAACTCCTTGACCGTTACCGCAAACCGAGTGGCATATACTACGCTGGACCGGCCATTAAAGCGCGGCTCACTCCATCTGCATACTAAGTTACGAACAAATATGGTATCGCCAGTTATTAGCTGTAGAGGTGGCGAGCTTGCAGTTTCTAGTGCAGCGCTGTTGTCCTCTTCTGCTCTCTGTGGCGCTATCTGGGGAGAGAGAGTCTTAATGCATTTTGTTAACTGAAGCAAATATACTGTAAACGATTCTCTTAAAACAGTTGCAGCCCTGTGAGCATCAGATGCACTACGTGTAGGTGAAAGTGGCGTGTGCATGCGCCTTCCCATCGCTATCTCATGAGGCGAGAGGTGATGGTCCTTGCAGGGCTGCGTCCTCAAATTGAATAGGGCCAGGGGCAAACAGTGGACCCAATTATTCTTGAGGGTAACATGTCATTAAGACAATTTTGCCTTTAAGCGGCTGTTCATTCTGTGATTAATCAAATATGATTGACCTAGGAAGCGTTACGTGGGACCCTTCTCATGTGGCCAGGGGAAGTCAGCCACTTTCTGACCGTGACCCTGGGGTTGGTGTTCTACGGGAGGATCACATGGGGGGCCCAAGTCAGGAAGAATGGGAAACCCCTGTGTATAATTGTCCCCAAGATTCAACCTTGTAATAGCCTATTGCAAAGTAGAAACTGTTAGAAAAAAACAATTTGTATAGTTCGGAATTCAAGTCCCATAAATCCCAAAGTACTGGCACGAAGAAGAGGACTGCAGAGCCACAAGACTGCAGGTTGCAGTCCATCAGGAATAATGACCCACACCGGAGAAGGACTGGAAGGCATAAAAAGCCCCCTCAGGTGCAGGCCATGAGAAGGAGCAGTAGTAGAGGGTGAAGGAGTTTTCCTACGTCCATGTGGCAGCAGAAGCAGAGGATGGATGTGAGCCGACACAGCAGTACCACGGTGGCGTGTAAAATTGATGCTGTTCCTGAGAGGGTCTTTTGTGCTGAAGACTGTGACTGTAGAACTGGTGCAGTGGGAAGCGTTGAGAATGTCGACTATCCTTCTGAGGATAACAACTGCAGACGTTGCGCAGCAGAAAGCCAACCTTTTAATAGTTTCCGACATTTTATGCCAAGCACCAGAGACCAGCGAGCACTGCAGAGTTGTGGGAGCCAGAAGAGCCCTGCTAGTGATAGATGCAAGTCATGGAGGACCTGGAGGCACCAAGGCGAACGGACGCGCACGCCAGACCCGGTGTGTTCACTGTTAGATTGTGACCCCGGAGTGCTCTGTAACTGCCTGCTGGCCAAGTCCAGGGGCCTTAACTTTAGAAGCCGTATAAACAGAGTAAAACAAGTGAAGAAGAAACTTTTTGAATATCGAAACAATAAAAAGTAGGTTAATTCTTCTGTTGTGCGCCAAGCTGATTTAAAAGGGCGCAGATGGCAAGTTAAGAACTTTTTTAAAACATTTTTTTTATTTTTGTTCAGAGAGAGGTACAACAAGACCAAACTGGCCAGCGGCTAGCGAATCGCAACATGTTATAACATAGATGAACATTTACAGTATACACTACACATTTGCACTTTGTTTGACAGTACTAGAGCGGTGTCGATGGATTGTCCTCTTCATCCAGTGCTTTAAGTGGACCGGGGCCTGCCGGGGCCGGGCCCCGGCAGTCTCCAGAAAGTGGGGCTGAGCCGGGGCCCAGCCGGGGCCCCCCATCCCACACAACATTGGCGGGATGCATTATCCCGCCGCGGCCGCAGCCGCGACGGGAGATGCGCCCGTCATTATGTCGGCCAAGCTGACAGAAGTGCCAGCCAGCCACAGCGACGCTGAGGCTGGCGGCACTTCTGTCAGTTAGTGTAACTCCCTCTGATGACCCCTCATCAGGGTCATCAGAGGAAGTTACTGTCCCATTGTTTTCCCTCCCCAGGTCACTGACCCCCGCGGGCTCCGCGATCTAATATGCAGATTAAATCACGGTGCCCGCGGGTTCGCAGAGGGTGAAAGACGCCTCGGGCTCAGTGATCTATGTGCTCTGAGCAGATAGATCACAGAGCCCGAGGTGCCTTTCTCCGTCGGCAAAGTTTTATAAAAGATGCCTTGAACTGTGTACGTTTCAAGCCATCTTTTATAAAGGTAGAAATATTTATTCTATGTTTATAAAAGACGGCTTGAAACGTGCACAATTCAAGGCATCTTTTATAAAGCTTTGTCGACGGACAAAGCCACCTTGCGGTTTGTTTTGTCCATCATCAACGCTTTAGAAAAGATGCCTTGAATTGTTTACGTGTCAAGCCATCTTTTAGAAACATAGAAACATGTTACAAATATCTATGTTTATAAAAGGTGGCTTGAAAAGTACACAAACCATAGTAAGGTAAGCACACAAGTGTGCGTAATTTACTATGGTTTGTGCACTTTTCAAGCCACCTTTTACAAACATAGAAATATGTAACATTGCTATGTTTATAAAATATGGCTTGAAAAGTACACACACCATAGTAGTAAGCATACAAACATATACATGCTCACATACATTTATGTGTTTGTTTGCGCACCTTACTATGATTTGTGCACGTTTAGGCCACGCCCCCAATGAAAGCCACGCCCCCAAACGAGGGCCCCCCCTCAATTTCTTACCCCACTTAAAGCACTGTCTTCATCAGATAACATATTACATAGATAGAGCCTGAACAGCGTCCATATGTCTTTGGGGCGGCTTCTCGATGGCAATGTAATAATAAATTGTTCTTCAAGATCATTAACCATCGACAGGTCTTTCAAGAAGTCCTGTCGCCTGGGAGGATCTATGGACTTCCAACATTTCACTACATTTCGTTTCGCAACCACACACGCTAAATTTAACAATCCTCTAGTGGTAGTTGCAGCTTTACCAATATCCCCAAAAAGGTATTTCCGTGGGGAGGGTGTAGAAGGTATTGCTGTAATGTCTTCCAGAATCTCCGCCACCTCCCCCCAGAATTTAGTTATCGGTGGGCAGGCACAATACATATGATAGGAGTCTGTGTTAGGGGCGTCACATTTAGGGCATTTTCCCATGTGGCCCTGCACAAACTTAGCTAACTTGGCTGGGGTGTAGTGCAACTGGTTCAGAACTTTAAACTGAATAAGACGTAGCCTTGAGTTCATGGATACACATTTAGTCAACTGGCAGTATCTCGATCATGTGGCTTCACACAGCTCCACACCCAGATCTCGTTCCCAGGTCTCTTTAATGTTATTGCATGGCTTGGAGTGGATCTGAACATGGGTGTATAGTGCTGACAGACTTTTCCTGTGTCCCCCTGGTTCTGTCATGGCTGCAATACATTCGTGCGTGGGTGGCTCTTCTGGGAAGGAGGGCCATTTGGCGGCAAAGGCAGATTTCATCCTATGAAACTGAAATCGCTTAAGGTGATCTCCACCCACTGCCCCGACAAAATCGTCTAATGCACAATATCTCCCTTCTGGGAACATGTCTCGCATTCTAAATTGCTTCTGTGGGTCCCAGGTACCCTGGAGTGCCTTATCAAATGTGGGGCTTATGCCCGGGAAGTTCCACAATGGTACCTCCGGATCATACAGGGTTGTAATGGCAAGTCTCTTATATATCCTGGCCCATGCACGCGCAGTGGCGCTTACAGGATCATATCTGCACGTGTCCTTCCGATTAAGGTGAAACATAACAGCTCGCAGGTCTGAGGGGGATGCCGCAAATCTTTCCAGGGTAATGTGTGGTGCCGTGTCCTCTGGGTCGAACCAGTGTCTCGCGAAGTGTGCCTGTGATGTTAGATAATAAAGTTCAAAGTCTGGTGCTGCAATCCCACATTTTGCAAAGGGTTCTGTCATTTTGGAACACTTCAACCTGGGCGTTTTCCCTCCCCATACAAATGTAGTGGCGAGCGTATTGAGTTTCGTAAAGAATGTTCTGCCTGGCCAAATCGGTATGTTGCAAAAAAGGTATAGCAGTTTGGGTAGCACTACCATTTTAAGTAACGCTATTCGCCCATATAGGGATAGAGGGAGCTTGTTCCAGACTTGTAGTTTAACAGTCAGGGATTATAGGAGTTTGCATGATTTTCTGCGAGCAATGTATTCCCGTCTCTGGATCCCCTGATCCCCAAGTAGCTGATGTGTGTTGGTGACCATTTGAATCCCTGTGTGTCTGACATATCTCTAGTTTTAGGTGTAAGCGGAAACAGTTCTGACTTAGAAACATTAACCCTGTACCCCGAGTATTCAGAGGACCTTTTAACCTCAGCCATAATTGGCGCTAGATTTACCTCCGGGTTCCTAATATATAGTAGGGTGTCATCCGCATATAAGGAAATGATTTGTGGTCTCCCTGTCATACGAAGACCTCTACATGCATGGTTTTGACGGACGTATTCAGCCATGGGTTCTATTGTAAGTGCGAAAAGGATTGGGGAGAAGGGGCAGCCCTGTCTGGTGCCTCTACCCAGGCGAAACAGGGATGACATGGTTTGATTTGTTAGTATCTTCGCTCCCGGGCAAGTGTACAGTAACCTGACACAGCTAATGAAGTATCCTCCCAACCCAAATCTCTCAAGGACCTGAAACCGATAGACACAGGAGACAGAGTCAAAAGCTTTCTCGGCATCAAGGGACGCCGCCACCGCATCCGCCGCTGGGTCTATCTGTGTCATCACTCCAAAGAGTCGGCGCAGATTAAGAGCAGTGGACCTTGTTGGTATAAAGCCAGCCTGGTCGGGATGCACCAATATAGGCATATAGGGCAGGAGCCTGGTAGCTAGAACCTTTGCGAAAATCTTCGCATCGGTATTAATGAGTGAGAGGGGTCTATACGACCCCATGTCCTGAGGGGGTCTACGGGGCTTAAGAAGGACTGTTATCACTGCCTCTCGCATAGTGTCTGGCAGTATGCCGCACTCCATCGCCTCTTCCCATACTTTCAGTAAGACAGGGGCTAGTATGTCATGGAATTCTTTATATAATTCGGCACCTAGACGGTCGGGGCCAGGGGCTTTAACTGATGTTAATGCTTTCATTGCCTCTGTAATTTCCTCAAGTGATATGGGGGTGTCTAATATCATGCGTGTCTCCGGGGTCAGGGTTGGGAGATCAATCATGTCCAGATATTCCACTATTTCTTCTTTAGTTTTGGTGTCCCTATTGGAATATAGTGATTTATAGAATGCGGCAAACATATAATTAATTTCTTGGTCCCCATTGACTATGTCACCACTAGGTGTCTGGATTGTCGCTATAGGGGGATGGCCGTGTTCGGCCTTAAGCATCCGGGCTAGGAATCTCCCTGCTTTATTACTTTCCCCATATCTACAAGCTTGGACCGGGGCGGCCATGTATTGTACCTCCCTCGCAGCAAGTTTATTAAATTCTGCCAGTGTAGTGTGAATATCCAGTAGGGCCTCTTTACTATGTGTACAGGTGTATTCGAACTCCAGGAGCTCAAGTTTGGCCTCCATTGTGTCCAACTCTTACCTAACTGCCTTCAATAGACCCGTAGTTTTGGCCATAATTGCGCCACGTACCCATACTTTAAATGTTTCCCACAGTGTAGCGCACCGGCCTACCGACCCTTTGTTTAGTTGGAAAAATTCCTCTATTTCAGTGCGCAGTGATTCACAAACATTAGGGTCTCTTAGTAGAACAGGGGGCATTTTCCAGCGTCTGGCCCTCGGGGCAGCCTCGCCGACGCACAAAGTAATTGACACAGGGGAGTGATCTGAGAGGGTACGGGGTACATATCCCAGTGCTGGACCATATTCGTGCGTGTTGAGCTGATAAGCCAGTAATCAATTTGAGATTCAGAATCATGCACTGATAAATAAAAAGTGAAGCGCTGTTCTTGGGGATGTAGTTCTCGCCAGATGTCTACCATGGCCAGCTGTTGCATTATTTGTCGTATAGCTAATGCGGTTTTGGTCAAGGTTCTATGGGAAGTTGTAGACCTGTCGAGGGTCGTGTCAAGTATCGTATTAAAATCACCTCCCCAGATCACTGCCGCATCCTCAGCTTCAACCAACAAATTATATATAGCATTGTAGAATTCAGGGTATTCTATGTTGGGGCCATATGTATTAACTATAACCATCTTCCGTCCCACCAACTCGCCCCAAATTACAACACATCTTCCTTGTGTGTCAGTTTTTGCGTGCTGTACATGGAAGCCCAGATTCGGCTGTATCAGGATCAGAACCCCTCTGGATTGGGAGGAATATTCAGTATAATATCGCAATGCACCCCATCTAGGAAGAAAATTGGAACAGATCTGCCCCAGTGCGTGAGTTTCTTGCAGTAACACGACCTGGGGGTTATGTCTGGTTATGTATGCTGCGATTTTCCTGGCCTTAATTGGGTTGTTTAGGCCCCGGATATTCCATGAAAGAAGTTTAACAGTTACCCCCCTGTCACCCAGTACCATGGTATTTCTATTACTATCAATGTGTGAAGTGATTCGCTTACGCCACCAACCTTAACAGTTGAACTCGATGTAACCAGTCTCTGCGTTTTAAAACTCCTGCCAACCGTGGCAAAACTTTGTACCCTACCCCCACCCGCACCATCAACCCCAACCCGATGATGTAACCCATTCCCCATAACCTGTGGAACTTTCCTGAGGGTGGCTAGTTGCAGTCGCAGGGCCTCCATCAGTAGAGGCTCACGATCCCACCCTCTTCAAACAATATCAATTGGAGCCGTTGCTCTCGGGAGAGACATATTCACAGCTTAAGTAAGTATGTTTCCGTAACTCCATGTCAGTCGGCTGAGTCCGGGACTTCGTCTCCAGGTCGTGGTGGCCTGCTCCGATCTTGTGGATGTTCTTTGTGAGGGATGGGGATGGACGCCTCAATGTACGTTATGGCTTCCGCAGGGGTCTCAAAGAAATGCGACCTGCCTCCATGTTGAATCCGTAGTTTCGCCGGGAAAATGAGGGCGTATGGGACATGACGCAATCTCAGAAGCTTTTTGGCTTGTTCATAGGATCTGCGTTGCATTTGGACCCTGGTCGAAAAATCTGGATAAATGTGGACTCTGTTTCCTTCATATTGCAGGGAGCCTTTTTCCATTGAAAGTCTTAGGATCGCGTCCCTGTCCCTATAGTTCAGGAGGCGCACAATAATCGTGCGCGGTGGCGCCCCAGGTTTGGGTGTCGGCGCTAGGGTGCGATGAGCCCTCTCAACAACAAAGTGGTTAGAAAAGGATTCCGTGCCCAGAAGAGTTTTCAAAAGGGCCTCAACTTGTCGCTCCATCGGACCCTTACAGAAGGATTCTGGAATGGCGACAATACGGATGTTATTTCTTCTAGATCGAGATTCCAGGTCATCGCATTTTGCTTGAGTCTTACGCAGTTCCCCTTTCAGCTGTGCTATGTCTCGACCATGTTGTGCTAGGATATCTTTATTCGTGCTGATTCTGTTCTCAGCTTCTGTAACGCGAGTGCTCTCCTTGTCCACTCTAGCCTTAAGGGAGCTGATAGTCGAAACAATATCGTCCAGCTTGACGTTCACTGCCAGGAAGCCATTCTGTACCATGGTCATTAGGCGGTCTTCTCTGTCGTCGTGTTCAATCGCAGCAGGATTGTCATCCCCCATGTTTATGGCGGCCGGCGTCCCCTGGGGTTGGGAGCTGGCATTGGAGTCCATTGGGCCAGTCTTTTTCACGCCTGTGCCTTTTTTCTCGTTGCGGCCCATTGGTCACCCGTGCAAAGCAAGGGTTAATGACGCGGGTCAGGCCAGCCGTCTACACAGGATTAGCACTTTCTCTGGGTGGCAGCCAGTGTAACAAGGATTTTATAAAACTTTACTTTGTGACACAGCCACTGTCTCTGGGTCCGCACGCTTCTACATCTCTCACCTGCACTCGCAACGTCGGACGAGGGCTCGCTCGGCGACAGGCCCGATGCATGAGTCGGCTGGGGCCCTTTGTGAAAGATGGCGTGCCGACCCAGTCGTTATCCGGGGGTGGGCCGAAGCCACAGACCACCTTGTGTCCACACTGGGTCCTAATGTCTGCCCACACGGTCCGATCCCAGGCCCGTGTCGTGGGGCTGCACCACGGTGCTCAGCGCTCCTCCTCCACGTGGCCTTGTGCTGATGACGGCGCCTCGGTCTGGCGTAGGATTCTTCAAGAGCCCTGGGGCGGACCGCGGTCCACAGGAGAAGCCGTTAGTCCGAAGCGGGCTGCGAACTCCCCCACGAATCCGCGGTTTTGAGCAGGATTTGCAGACAATGTGCAGCAGGAGTACGGGAAACGGACGGTGTAGTACTTTCTTCTCTCCGCGGCTCCAAAAAGGATTTATTTATATATAGGATGTTTGTGGGATCGGAGCGCTCCGATCAGGTGGCCATCTTAGTTGCGTGCAACAGCGCCCCCCAGCAAGTTAAGAACTTGATCACCATACCAGAAGAGTGTGATTGTGACATTGTGGGGCATAATAAGAGCCAGCAACGTAAAGGAGCAATAGCTATAAGAGAAAAGATAAACCATCATTTCCAACGCCAAAAAAGAAACATACCCAGGCAATCAAGAAAGAACCAGAATTTCCAAAGCTAAAAGAAGGCAGTTGATACTTTCAGTGTTGGTAAAAACTATTGCACAGATGAAAATGAGGTCTTAAGAGCGAATGACTTAAACCCACATTGCCAAAGCCAAAGAAGTGTGAAATTGAAACAGAATCCTTATCAGCAGTTGGTTAGTGGAAAAGGGGAGAAACAAGAGTGGCAGGAAGGTGGGTCATCTAAAGGATGATGTTCAGAGGGAATGGAGAATAACCTCCAGAGAGTGTGGAAATCACACGAGTATAACAAACAGCACCAGTGTGGTTCTTGTTTCCCTTGAAGCATTTCTTCTATTTGATGTTGTGGAGCAAAAGACATTTCTAACCTGTTTGAGTTTAACCTTCAACACAGATGTCATTGCAAGTAGTAGATTGTTCTAGCCTGGCATGAGAGTACACCAGGTCAGTGGATGTTGTAGTATTTGGATCTGTTCAGGCATGAGAGTACACCCAAGTAGAGAACCTTGTCTTATTAGGCCTGGCAGAGGAGTGGACCAAGTGGAAGCCATTGAAGTACTGTGGTGTGGTTAAAAATCTTGAAGAAGAAGTTGAAGAGTCACTAAAAGAAATTTGGTGGATTAATGCAGAATCATCCTGACAAATTAATATCATTGAGGCAAGTTTTGTGTGAACTGCTGCAGAAGTATATTGTCAAACAAGTGGTTTTGTGTACTGGTACCGATATCCTTTTTTTTAAAACACATTTTTTATTTAATTTAACATGAAAACATACAGACTTGCACATCAAGGTACAACTATGCAATAAATGGTTGCGTCTGCTTATCCCCCATTCCCCAACTCCCCACACCTGCCTACTTGCATCTAGTAATATACACATTGCACAGTGAAAGTCCTTTCGTCTAATATCTTACCCCACCTCCCCTGTCCTCTCGCTACCATCGTCGTACCCGGGGACATTAATATCCATTATCAACTGTCACCAAGCCTCCAACCCCATGTTGCTCTGTTCCGGGTCCTGACAAGCTGCTTCCTGCCAGGCCGTAGTCTCTGCGTTTATCAATTTCTGGAGATCTGCCCACCACCCTCGTACTGCATGTCATGACCCATCGGACTCGCCCCTTCTGGGCCTCCTGGTCCCTGTCACGTCGGGGCTTGCACTCTGTTGTACTACCAACATGACCGCAAACACTGAACGCTACCTACCAGCCTTCACGTTCATTGCAGCACGCTCGATAAAATAGCCACACCCCCGCGCTTCCGCGCGTCTCAATGCTACTGTTAGCTGTGGCTAGATGTGTGCTCGTAGTTCGCTTTCACAGAACTTTGTTGCCTTCCTGGTTCCCGGACCCTTGCTGCATTCTATCCCTTCTCCTTCTTACCCAATCTTCTCCCGGAATCCATGCACACGCCTCCGAGTGCTTCTTCCCCTTATTTTTTTCCTGGATTACCTGGAGTTTACTATCGATCCCGGACAAGAAGTTGAACGAACACTGGAAGCCGAAGACGGCCGAGCGGGCTTGTACAAGACCCGAACCGTAAGGAAGAAAACTTCTACAACGAAATCCATCAAGCAGCAAAAACAGGTAAGAAAGGGGGAAACCTGTGACAGATTGAGACGCCACCTGACCGAAGTCGATACAGACATGGAAGCGGCCGTTCTGGATCTTATGCGCGGCATGCAAGAACTATCAACCGAAGTACAAAACGTGAAGGCAGAGAATGCCGCGCTAAAGCAATTAGTTTTATCCCGCGATTCTGCCACGAAGGAGAGCATACTATTGGACGGCATTGGTGACAAATACGATGGGTCAGCAAAAAACCTTTGTGGATTCCTAGATTCCTGTTTGGTCCACTTTACTTTTAAGCCCTACTACTTCTCCACCCACAGGGCTAAAGTGGGCTTTATTATTTCACACCTTACCGGGAATGCATTAACCTGGGCTACACCATTAGTTAATGCCGGAGATACCATCCTGGATGATTATGACGGATTCATTCGAGCACTTAAAACCATGTTTGACCGCCCAGATCAGGGCTATAGCGCTCAGGAGTGCCTTCTCGATTTCCAGCAGGGCTCCCAGGATATGCTCACATATGTTACACGATTTAAGCAATTGGCTAAAGAAGCAGACTGGTCCTCTGAAGCCTGTTTCACTCTCTTTCAAAGAGGGTTGAACAAAGACATCAAGGATGAACTGGCCAGGGTGGCACGTCCAAGTTCATACAAGGCCCTTATGGATCTTGCCCTACAGATTGACTTTCGCATACAGGAAAGGAAGGCAGAGAAAAAGAAAACCAAGTTATCCTTCCAGAGGAATCCCATAGAGACCCCCACGAAATTCGAAGACAGTTCTTCCCCTATTAGCCAACTTGAACCCATGCAATTAGGGGCCTTCCGTTGACCAATATCCCCCCAAGAAAGATTACGAAGGATCCATACCGGCTTATGCATGTATTGCGCATCGGACAAGCATTTAGTGAGAGAGTGTCCTATAGCTCCTCCACGGCGTTCGGGAAACGCCAGCTCCCGATCCTAGATGGAGCGCAGTTTCAGGAGAGAGATTTTGGCTCCACATCTATATCATCCTTGAACTCTCCTGGACAGAACAATCTGGTAATTCTACAGGCCTTTCTATCGCCATCCGAGAAGAACACCTACCCCATCCTGGCGTTAGTAGACTGTGGGGCCATGGGAATATTCATAGACCAAGAATGGGTCTTTAAACACCATATTCCCTAAGAATCCCAGAATGTCATGCAACCTGTAGAAGCAATTGATGGGAGACCCTTTTCTTTGGGACCAATAACCCTCCAGACTAAGGAAATCGAGCTAGCAATAAACCACTATCGAGAGAAGATAAGGTTTGACATCATAAAGTCCGCCCATTACCCATTGGTTTTGGGAATGCCCTGGCTACAAAGACACAATCCATACATCAATTGGGCAGCAGGCTCCTTGTTCCTGGGTTCTGAATATTGCATGTCTCATTGCCTACCCCTGGACCCTGCTCCGACACCAGCGGAAGGACTTTCAGCAAACCATCTACGTCCACTCTCGGTCTCAAACATCATCCAGGTTCCTAAAGTCTATCAGGAATACTCTGATGTTTTTTCTACTGCTATTGTTCAAGCCTTACCTCCTCATAGACCAGAAGATTGTGCTATTGAAACCAAACCTTCAGCTGTGATTCCCTTTGGGAGGATGTTCATTCTATCCGAACCCGAGAAAAAGGCCCTCCGTGAATACCTAGATACTAACCTTGAAAATGGCACCATACGACCATCCAAATCTCCAGCAGGAGCATCACTGTTTTTTGTTCCGAAGAAAGACATCAATGAGCTCAGACCTTGCCTTGATTATCGAGGCCTAAATCAGTGCACCCTGAAGGATCGATATCCATTGCCCTTGATCTCAGACATCCTGGAAGCAGTAAGAGGAGCCGTGGTATTCACCAAACTGGATCTTAGAGGTGCCTATCATCTGATCCGCATTAGAGAAGGTGACGAATGGAAGACAGCCTTCAGGACACCCTTTGGTCATTATGAATACTTGGTCATGCCTTTCGGACTTGCCAACGCCCCGGCGGTCTTCCAACGTTTCATGGATCGGGTGTTTTCGGATATGCTATTCTTTTTTGTCATGGTGTATCTGGACGACATCTTAATATTCTCGAAGGACCCACTCAACGATGAGGAACATGTTAAGGCAGTGTCACAATGGCTACGTGAACACAAGCTCCTGGCAAAACCCGAGAAGTGCCTCTTTCATGTCCCTACTGTCCACTATCTAGGATTTGTTCTTAGCCCAGAAGGTATTGGAATGGATCAATCCAAGGTGAAGGCTATACTATCCTGGCCAAGTCCGACCACTGTGAAACAGATCCAGTCCTTCCTGGGCTTAGCTAATTTCTATAGGAAATGTATACCTTCCTTTTCCGAGATAGTCCAACCAATTATTGCCTTGTTGAAGAAAGACGCTCCCTTTCATTGGGCAACAGCTCAGGAGGAAGCCTTCCAACGCTTGAAAACAGAGTTCACTCAAGCTCCCATCCTGGCTCAACTTGATATCAATCGTCCCTTCTTAGTGGAAACTGACGCCTCTAACTACGCCATTCGAGCAGTTCTGAAACAAGAATTCGACGACAGACTGGAACATCCTATTGCTTATCTTTCACAGACCTTAACTCCCAGTGAAACCCACTACTCTGTTTTAGAAAAGGAACTGTTAGCCATCCGTCAAGCCTTTACTGAGTGGCGTCATTTACTCTTAGGAGCAAAACATCCGGTCCAGGTTCACATGGACCATCGAAATCTTCAAGTATTACAGACCTTGGAATGCAGAAATAGCTGTCAAGCCCGTTGGGCCTTCTTCTTTGCCCAATACCAGTTCCAGATTCACCATGTCCCTGGAACGCAGAATATAATTGCTGATGCTCTATCTCAACGTCCTGATTACGAACCTCCTGAAGACCGGACATTCCCTAAGATGTTTCCCCATACGATATTTGTAGCTCAAGCAATCAGCCTCCTGGAAGAAATTCGCTTACAAACCCAGTCCTCTGAACTCTGGAAGAACATTTCAAGGAAGAATCAATGGGATCTAAAAACCAAGGAGGGATATTTGTTCGAAGATAATGCCTTAGTCATTCCCACACAGAAACTACAACAAAGGATAATAAACCTTTGCCACAATACACTTCACTCTGGACATCGTGGCATTACCAATACTCTCCGTCTCATACAAAGGCAATTCTGGTGGCCTAGAATGAAGACTGACGTGAAGCTGTACGTCCAAGCCTGTTCTGTCTGTAGTCAGAAGAAACATGATAACAAGAGACCGGCGGGTCTCCTACTGCAGCCTACACTACCAACAAGGCCCTGGGAATTTATCGCTACAGACTTCATTGTGGAATTGCCACCTTCCAGGGGATACACGACTATCATGGTCACCATTGACTTGTTCACTCATTTGGCTCATTTTACACCCCTGTATAAACTACCATCCTCATCAGAACTTGCTGGAATTTTCCTGGAACACATATTCCGGCTTCATGGTCTCCCTTCCAAGATAATATTGGACAGAGGACCCCAATACATTTCTCAGTTTTGGAAACACCTTTGTCGAATACTAGGAATTCAACGTGCTCTCTCCTCAGGCTATCATCCCCAAACCAACAGAGCTACAGAACGTGTGAATCAAACCTTAGAACAATATCTTCAATGTTTTGCTACCAACGTCCAGGATGATTGGCCCCTTTTAATACCTGTGGCTGAATTCGCCTATAATAACTCGGATCACTCGGCTGTTAAAACCAGCCCTTTTTTTTCTGTAGCCAGGGGTTCCACTTTTCGGTTCTAGCTTCTGTCCTCCCCCATCCTACACCGATTCCTACAGTCGATTCCTGGATTGAAACGCTTATCAATGTACAAAGAGAAGCCAAAGAACAGCTAGAAAGAGCCCGGAATCAGACCAAACATTATGCAGACTCAAAGAGAACGCCAGGGCCCTCTTACGCAATAGGCGATAAAGTATGGTTATCCTCAAAACTACTGGCTAGACATCTACGGCCAAATAAACTGGCTACTCGATATTATGGGCCTTTTCCTATAAAAGAAATCATCAACCCAGTGGCCTTCTGCCTCAAACTGCCAGATTCCTGGAAGAAGATCCATCCAGTTTTTCATACATCTCTAATAAAACCATACATCCAGACCTCTCGGACTAACCTCAGACCTAGCCCTGGCCTTGTCAATGACCAACTAGAATATGAAGTCTCACGAATATGTGACTCCAGATATAAAAGTGGTCATCTCCAGTACCTGGTGGAATGGAAAGGATATCCACCCAGTGAACGCACTTGGGAACCCATCTCCAATTTGAATACCCCCAGGTTACTCCGAAGGTTCCATCTGATACACCCGGGCAAACCTGGCGGGACGGGTTTTCGGAGGAGGCATGCTGTCATGACCCGTCGGAAACGCCCCTTCTGGGCCTCCTGGTCCCTGTCACGTCGGGGCTTGCACTCTGTTGTACTACCAACATGGCCGCAAACGCTGAACGATACTTACCAGCCTTCACGTTCATTGCAGCACGCTCAATAAAATAGCCACACCCCTGCGCTTCCGCGCGTCTCAACGCTACTGTTAGCTGTGGCTAGACGTGTGCTCGTAGTTCACTTTCACGGAACTTTGTTGCCTTCCTGGTTCCCGGACCCTTGCTTCATTCTATCCCTTCTCCTTCTTACCCAATCTTCTCCCAGAATCCGTGCACCCACCTCCGAGTGCTTCTTCCAATTATTTTTTTCCTGGATTACCTGGAGTTTACTATCGGTCCCGGACAAGAAGTTGAACGAACACTGGAAGCCGAAGACGGCCGAGCGGGCTTGTACAAGACCCGAACCATAAGGAAGAAAACTTCTACAACGGAATCCATCAAGCAGCAAAAACAGGTGAGAAAGGTGGAAACCTGTGACACCGCAGGCTGCTTATGTGCCTTCCAGTCCACCGATATTCTTGTTAAACACTTATGAACTGTTGGTTAAATTCCAGCTGGAAATGTGTGTTATCAAATTGGAACCAAAAAGATAACTGAAGTGGAACTTTGATACAAGACAGGATTTCCTAAACCTTTTTGGAACTGTTGAACAAAAATCCTGCTTGAATCTGGGGAATGGTAATTCACCCAGATTAGAAGGAGAAACAGTTGTTATGATGTGAATTTAACTGTTATATTTGTTGCTATTGAACTGCTATATAGTGCCTTGTATTGGTGTATGTTTAAGTGTGAGGGACAGAATCTTTTTGTTAGAGTGTTTTCTTTACTTTATTTTAGGCAGAGAAATCCTTGTCAGGGTAGGACTAGTCAGATGTTTATCCAACCATTTGAGTTAATAAAATGGCATATTTTGAAAAACCTTCACAAAGTTGTCTGCCTCACATTTCTGACCCTCACAATCCTCTCAACAATGCCGTTGGCTTGAGGGTGGTAGATGGAGCACATCTTATGACTAATGCCCAACAATACAGCTATTTCCTTAAACAGCTCATTGAAGAAGTGTGTGCCGTTATCTGATTTTGGTACTTTGCACAAACCCCAGTGAGGGAACAGTTCTCAAACTAAAAATGTGACAGCTGATTTAGCGCCTGGATGTGTGCATTGCCCAGCCTCATTCCAACGGGAGAACGGGCATACAACCACAATGAGATATCGATAAGTATTCCACCGCTCCCCCATATTAGCAAATTCGATTTTGGGAGGTACCCGAGTCTATCCTCACTTCTTTCACCCTGATATCCTCTGCTCAAGTGGCCAGGGAAGGGCCATCACTTTTGGATCCTGACCCCAGGGGTGGATTATTGAGGGAGGACCACCTGGGTAGAAAAGACTTAGGGATGGAAAGGTGGTGTCCTTGGGTGAGACATGGTATCCCCCATTTCCATTTCATGATGAACCTTCAGTCCCGGAAGCCTTTAAGGGATATTGTCATCCTTTTCCCCTTTTCTTCCTTTCAGGATGACCCTGGAAAATGCCAAGAATGTAGTAACACTAGGTGGGGATTAAATAGGAGGATGTTTCCTTATTTAAGAAAGGTAAACCCATATAAACCCTCCAATATTGTTTCAGAGAAACATCAGGCCACAATAGTAAAAAAACAACTGAGATTTGTGCATAGTTCCCCTTTCCAGTGTGAAAATAAATCCTACCCTCCCACTACCTCAATAGATTGTTGCCCATCATTTCCTCTTATTTTCCCTCAGTCATACTACTCTAGTACTGGGACAAGGAAGAGGCGACTAGGAGTTGTACACACCAAAAGTCAGTTACACCACTCTGGTACTGAGACGATGAAGAGGCCTTGAAACTATTGTGAGGGTCAGGCATGTCCAGAGAACACCATTAATTGTGGTTCGGCATTTGGACCTGCAACCTGTTAATAGGTCATAGGTGCATAAAAGATGGAGCCGCCAGCAACAAAGGGGAAACCAGCAGGAGAAAATCTGGGCTGGGAGAGACGGCCTGAGAGGGGAGCATGCCTGCCCAGAAGGGGGCTGCAGAGGAGAGTACTGCCTTGAGGCACGGGCACTGGCTACTGCCCAGGAGAGACTGTGATGGTGGGGGCCCGAGTGGGCTGTGAGAGGGTCAAAGCTGCCAGAGTCCTCTCTGCCTAGTGCCCACAGCTAGAACTGTGGGGGTACAGAGGACTCCCAAGTGCTGTAGGCCACCAGTAGCGTATGCGAATGAAGAGCAGAGCTACCGGCAACCCACAACGAGATTTGTAGAAGTCAGGCGCAGACCTCGAGAGAAGTGTGCGCGGAGCCGAGAACAAAGAGAGAGAATGCCCGGAGGAGTCGCTGAGGACCGCTGAGTGAATCAAAGGGCACACTCGTACCGGGGTGCTTCTGGGGCTACCACTGAGCATATGGTGATGCCGGATGAAAGGAAATATGTGTGCAAGTAACGGTAACCCAAAGTGAGGGGTTTTTGAACACTACGAGCAAATGCTGCACTATGAGTAAAGGTACTTGAATTTAAAGCAAACATTGTTGAATATCGACTTAAAGGAAAACTTTAATAAGCCTATGAATGAAATGAAAGCATGTGTGAAACACACGTAATGTACACTTAAAGACAAAGAATGAAAAGGTATAAATAAAGTGAAAAGCAGGTGATGAGCAATTATGAGGATTGTGAAAGCAAAGTGGTGGAAGAGAGTGAGCACCACAGAGTGAATTGTGTGGAAGAACGCACTATGGCAAAGCCAAGAGACTGTCAAGGAGAATCAAACCTGAATCTTAACCAGATGACAGGTGCAGTGAGAAAGACACCTGTGTGGGCAAGAGAACGTGGTCCACTGGGGTGTGGTAATGTGCCTCTCAGTGTCCGCAATGTTTGCCCTGTATTGTACACATGGCAGGTAGTGCATTTAGCAATGAAAACATTTAACAACTCTTTATTATTTGGCACAAACCAATCCTCCTGTATATCTGAGCAATGTGCTGCTCTGACACATGTGAGGGGTAGTGCAATTATTCGAAGGCAACCATCACTAACTTCTGAAGCATACCATCTTACCTATGATGACCTGTCTCCATGTCAGGTAAGTGCGAGATTGCTCACACCCACTCTTTTGCCATAGCAGGTTCGCTTCCTGCGGTACCAGTCCTTATAAATCAATGACCTGGGTAATTGGTAATGTTCTATATGGAACCTTTATTTGCAGTTGTATATTAGCCTGTTTTCGAAGCTAAGACATCTGGCACTGAGAGATAGGCAGCTGTTTTGGCTGCTTGATCTGCTGCCTCGTTACCAAGAGAAATTGGGTCAGTGCTGTTAGTATGAGCGGTGCACTTGACAACCACGACAAGTGTAGGCCACGAGACAGCACAAATCAACCTGCCTAATAGTGCTGTGTGCTGAACGGGAGACCCGTCTGCCCTCTGAAACCCCCTCTTTTTCCACTGCAATAATCCAGAATGCACAGTGGTGGTGACATACACCGAATAAGAATATAGGGTAACGTGGCACCCTTGCATCTTGTGCATCCTCTGACAAACGCTTCGATCAGGGCATTGAGTTCTGCAGCTTGGGCAGAATAATGCTTTGGCAACCTCTTCTGCACGAGTACTTCATACTCTCCATCTACCAGGCAGACTACTACAGCCCACGTGTGCCTCTTGCCTGTCTCCTGGTCAATAGTTGCTGATCCATCAACAAAGAATACTTCCCCATCATCAAGGGCATAGTCTCTAGCCTTGGGTATGTCATCCTCTAGGACCTCATAAGTGACACAGTCACATACATCATTGTCGTCAATGATTGGCTCAGTGATAAATGTGGCTGGGGATACTGTCTTACACCTAACAATATGAATGGAGGGGCTGTATAATATCACCTCGTATGCCGAGGTCCTTTGTGTCGTCATTGTGGATTTAGACCTTTCCAATATTGCAAATACTGTGTGGTCCATGTACAATGTCACTGAATATCCCATTGTCCAGAAGGCCTTGTGGAAAATGCAGAAGGTCTTGAACTTGATCTTTGCAGCCACTGGGAGCCAATGAAGAGATTTCAGGGCTGGAGAGATACGATCCCTGGGCTGGAGGCCAAGGACAAGTCTTGCAGTCCTGTTCTGGATGAGTTGCAGAGGGCAGAGAGTAGAAGCAGGCAGATTTAGAAAGAGGCTGTTGCAGTAGTCCAACCTAGAGAGAACCAGAGCTCTAGAGACAGTGAACTTCTGGGGGTAGGTGAGGAAAGGAAGAATACCTCTGATGAGGTACAGTTGGTAGTTTGACTTTTTAGAGACGTCTGAGATGTGAGGAGAAAAGGAGAGTGTGGAGTCGAAGATGACCCCGAGGAGCTTAGCCTCACAGGTGGGAGCAGGAAGAGGGCCAAGGGAGGCCGGCCAGATAGTGTTAGGAAAGGCAGGTGCAGGTGTGCCGATGAGGAGGATCTCCGTCTTACTGGCATTAAGCAGAGATCATTGGCGGCACACCACTCCTGGATTGCAAACAGACAGTCGGAGAATAGAGTGGGAGAAGAGGTGGCAGAGGGGAGCCTGAAAATGAGCTGTGTGTCATCCGTATAGCACTGACAGTTGGAGGTGCCAGGTATTGGTTGAAAAGCTAGGGAGAGAGGTTAGACCCCTGGGGAACACCACAGGTAGAGAGTGAGATAGAGGAAAGGAAGGAACTAAGTTGAACCTGGGAGGGTCGATCAGAAAGGAAAGAGGTCAGCCAGGCCAGGGCCTGATCGGTGATACCCAGGTTATCAAGGAGACGGTTGAGCAGGATGGCATGGTTGACCATGTCAAAGGCAGAAGACAGATCGAGTAAGATGAGGACAGAGGGAAATTAGAATTAGGGTTAGAGAGCAGGTCTTCACGGATGTTCAGGAGAGCAATTTCTGTGCTTCTGGCTGCTCTGAAGCCAGACTGATGGTCATGGAGACAGACAATAGATTCATTGTGAAGATTGAGCTGGGAGATGGCCAGCTTTTCCAGAAGTTTGCCCAGGAAAAAAGTGATGGAGATCGGGCGATAGTTAGCCGGGCAGGAGGGGTCGGCTGAGGATTTCTTGAGAAGAGGGTGCACAAGAAAGTGCTTCAGGGGGGAAGGGAAGGCTCCAGTGACGAAGGAGTGATTGCAGAAGTCAGCCAAGGCTGTAGCAAGTATGTCAATGTGGTCCTTGATGGTTTTGGAAGAACAGGGAAGTACCTGTTTTGACGAGACATTCATAGATCAGACTTTTCTAGAAACCTCATCAGGGAAGAACAGAGGAAAGGAAGAGAAAGAGGGAAGAGGGGTAGCCACAGGGGGGCCAGAGCAAGAGGAGAGAGTAGAGGGAGAAGGAGGAGAGGATGAGAGGGTGGACAGGATGTCCTGAGTTTTAGAGATGAAATGAGAAGCCAGGGCCGTACAGAGGGCCTGGGAGGGGACAGGAGAAGTAGAGAATGCAGCAGGATTGGCCAGCTCCTTGCAGATTTTAAAGAGTTCGGCCGAATTGTTAGATGCTGTAGAGATGTGGGCTTGGATGTGAGCTCTCTTCTTAGTGCGGACAGAGAGCCAGTATTTCCTTTGGAGCAAGCGGCAGGCAAGTTTGTCAGAGGATGCACAAGATGCAAGCCCTTTCCACTCAGCCACCCTACACTTGCGTTTCAGGGTGACGAGGTCAGAGTCATACCAGAAGTTGCACTTGGCTTTCGGCTTCAAGCCAATCCTCATGCCAAGGGCAAGAACATCAAGAGTATCAGAGATAGAAGAGTGGAGCATTGAAAGGCCTGTGTCAGGATGTGAGTCAGCCAGAGGTGGAGGAGGAGGAGAGAAAGTTCTGGCGAAAGCCTCAACTGACGCACGCTTCATGGGTTGGATTAACGAGAAGGTAGGTGGCAGTCCGGGAGTTGGATTGGCCTGAGGTGTAGAGAGGGAGAGATGGGAGGAGAGGAGAAAGTGTGTTATACCTTAGGGAGTAAGAAGGATATCCTGTCTGTCTGCCACAATAACAACCTGGGTTTGCCTTTGACACTCACTGCTCTCTGTCCTCCACTGTCTCTGGCACTACAGATTATTTCAATTTCAAAATGGTCTTTACAAGCAGCCAGTTCCACTTCCCCAGCTTTATCTGCACCTTTCTGCCAGTCATCGGCCCAATTAATTACTGAGAAGCCTTGGCTCCCCTCTCTTGGCTTCAAGTAAAATGTACACACTTTTACCTTAGGCCAATTAACAGTTATTAACTTCACAGTACAGTTAGATGACTTTGTAACTCTGAGAAAGGCTGGTTTCAGTGTTAATAATGGGAGAATCTTGGCTAGGGCAATGCTTGTTCTCTTCTTCAATAGTTATACACTTTTACCTTCTTCAAATGAAAGGTATGTAGTACTAGAATAAGGAATAGAATTCAGTCTTTCTTTAGGAATCAAAATTAGGCACACGCAACCATTTTTTAATTAGTTTTCAAGGTTCCAAGATTGATATATAATTATATTCCTGTCTGAAAGTGAAGGATAGAGTTCCATCCTCCATTGGGAATCACAATTGGGCACACAGGACCTCTCTTTGATGTAATTTCCACATGTAAAGGATTGTAACACGTGTATTGTCAGTGTTAGGTAATCAGTAATAGTGTTAGCAGGGTTTCCTCTACTTGATTAGGGACACATGACCACTCCTTTAAGCGAGAAACACTGTTTTAACAATTGAACAATGGGTTTGAGCAACTTAACTTCTCACGCGAGTAAAATGCTTTGCTCGTCAAAGGCTAGTGCTACATTTGCATTGTTTAGGTAGTTTAAATGAAACAAACAACTTCTACTCGCTTAAAGTTCTACATTTGTTAATAGGGAGCTGGATACGGTTTGTTTGTTTGTTTAATATTTATTATGCGCGCCAGACCCGAAGGTATCAGGGCACAGGCAGAGAGTAGGAAGTCATACAACTTGGTGCACAGGTTACATTGGTTACACAAGTATCAGAAAAACATCAAATATAGCAATCGTTAGGTATAGGTACATACAGTAAGCAATGGTGGAGAATATACAGTGGTAAAGAATATACAGACAAACTATATACAGAAAGATGTACAGTTATTTACAGGTGAGGTCAAGTTCTGCAGGTTCATTTATCATCATTCTCTAAGAGCCATGTCATCAGACTTTGCCTTAATTTGGTAAAGGTTTGATCCATTCTCATTGTGGTAGGTAGTGAGTTCCACAGTTGGGATGCTTTAACTGGGAAACTGGTGCCCTCAATGGTGGAAGTTTAAAGCGAGGCACCTGAAGACAGTTGGAATTCACTAGTCTCATAGGTCTAATAGATGTTTTTCTTGAAAATCTTTCTATTAGATATGGTGATGCTTTATTATTTAGGCATTTATGGATGAGGGAAGCTGTTTTTAGTTTGATTTTCTCATGAACGGATAACCACTTGTGCTTCCTTCTTGTTTCAGAAGCATGTTCTTTCTTCAAGATACTGAGTGCAGCTCTAAGGGCATTGTTTTGGACTATCTGTATTTTGTTATTAATGAATTTCGTCGCTCCAATGTATAGGGCGTTGCAGTAATCTAGTTTGGATATGATGAGGGCTCTGGCTAGGATCATACAACTGTTGGATGAGAGGAATTGTTTGCCAGCTCTAATTAATTTGCATGTATATGTTGTAGAGGAGGCTAGGGAGTTTACCTGTTTGGTGAATGATAGGGTGGAATCTAAGTAAAAACCTGATGTTTATACTTCCTTGGCAACCTTAATAAGGTTCTCATTGATGATAAAAGATGCGTATTCCGTGCCAAGTCTGGTGAGAAGAGATGCGGTTCCTAGGATGAGAAGCTCTGTTTTATCATCGTTCATTCAGAGGCAGTGAGTGGCCATCCATGCCTGAACGATACTGTAAATTCTATTCCCCAATGCTAAATCCTTGCTATAGTCCCCTGTAAGTGGTAGGAGGATCTGGGTAACGTCTGCATAATTAGTGTAGGTGATACCCAGATGGTCCAAGTCATCAAACAGGGGCTTGGTGAAGATATTATACAGGGTAGGAGAAACACAAGAGCCCTGGGGCACCCCGCAAGTGATGGGGTCCGCGGCTGCAGATGGCGAGAAAACCCTCATAGGTCGGTCGCTGAGGAAAGATTGTATCCACGCTATTGCCTTGCTGGAGAAATGGGCAGCTGAGTCCAAGTGGCTACATAAGACATTATGATCCACTAGGTCGAAAGCCGCCGACAGTTCAAGGAGGAAGAGTAGTGCAGGTTTTCCATTGTCTCTTAATTTGTCTATATGGGCTTTAAGATCGATGAGTGCTGTTTCTGTGCCATGTAATGGTCGGAAACCTGATTGACGTGAGCCTAATAGTTGGTTAAGTTCTAATAAGTTCTGGATTTGGATGTATGCGACCTTGTCTAAGATTTTTAGCAAGAATGGCACAGTGGTGATGGGCCTGTAGTTGGTTGGTATGGAGGGATCTAAAGTTTGCATCTTAAGGAGTGGGAGTACCCAAGATTCCTTAAGGTTGCTAGGTATCGTGCCGGATGTGAAGGAAGCATTGATAAGTTTAGTAATGAACGGTGCTAGATCCCTAGCAGCATCCTTGATCAGTTGTGCTGGGCATTGGTCACCCTTACAGTTAGATGGGTTGAGACCCAATATAACTTTCTCGACCTCTTTAATAGAGACTTTAGAGAAGTGGAATTGGGTAACAGGTTTGATTTTAGGTAGTGCTGTTTTGTTGGATAGTGTCATAGAAGTTAGTGATGCTTTCTTTAGTGCTATTTTATTTTGAAGGTTCAAGACTTTGTTGGCTAGCGCATCCTGGATATCAGAGCACCATGTTTTGTCTTTCACACAGTTGTCTTGGAATATGATAGGATTTTCTAATTCCTTTAGACTAGTGAAGAGCTCCTTCATACTAGAGTTTGCTTGTGTGATTCTGGTGTTGTAAGTTTCTTGTTTGGCTAGGTGGATATCCTTCTTGTATTGGAATGAAATATTGATTAGCTTTCATTTGTTTTCTGCAGTGGGGTGACGTTTCCAGGCAGTTTGCATTTTCTTTTGTCTAGTCTTAGGTTTTTTAAATGAGGAGTAAACCAGTTGTTTAGGCGGCTTTCAGGTTTACTATTTCTGAGTTTTAACGGGGCGATGTTATCAAGAGTTTTGTTCATGACTTTGTTATATTCTTAAACTAAGAGACTAGGATCCATGTTGTCAGGTAAGGAGTTAAGAGTGGGCAAGATACAGGGGAGTAGTTTGTGTACTGTGATATTTTTCTTATTTCTAGTGAGTATAGCAGGGGCAAAAGGTGGCTGTGGGGTAGCTCTTTTAGTTGCTAGTTTAAAAGATGTCAGGTAATGGTCCGACCAGATTTGGGGTGAGATGGAAGAGATGGAGGCATTACAGTTGTAATCTGCAACCCAATCGAGAATTCTCCCTTTATTATGCGTTGGTTCGTTCCCTCTTTGGGTGAAACCGAGTTCTGTCAGGGTGTTGGCCGCTGCAATGGCTTGTTGCTCTTTAGTATCATTATAGCCTATACTGAAGTCTCCTAACAATAAGGTCTGGGAGGTATCCTTTAGGTTTTCTGAAAGAATCGTGCACATTTATGTATTTATTTTTTATTTATTTATTGTGTTTTACAGTACAAAAAATTACTTTAAACACACATTACCATCATACATTATTTCATCAACATTAAGATCATCATTTAAGAAGAGAAAAAAATAAAATAATTAAGAACATTGCAGAATACCGTTCAATCTATCATACTAAAATCAGTCCAAAAATCCACCGCACAAGCCTTTAAGAACTCTAAAATATGAATGGACAAGCTCAACTCATTACAATTTAAAATCCTTCTCCAAAGGTCTTCTTCTGTAGGCATAAAGTTCAGAGATAACATTTCATTACGCAAAGATCACAAGGTCAAACACTGGACACACAAATGCTTCAGAGTCTCTATGTGTGTGTAACAGTGACGACACAGTCTCTGGTCTCGGGGAATATTGTTTCACCGGCCCAGAGTTTCTTGAGTTAACACTAAATTCAGCCTAAATCTCAGCATTTGGGACCGAAAGTGCCGTGAGGGGTGCTTTTTGAAGTATGGAGCAGGCATATTGAAATTTTTAATTGTCTGGTCGAAATGATCCCCAAAACATTTGTGCTGGACTAGGGATTCTCTTAATTTGCACCACACGTGTCTAAACAATTTTGTCTTAGCCAATTTTGGTGTGGATCTCAATACATCTAAAGATATACCCGTTTCATCCAATATTTTTGTACAACCAGAGGCCCAATCTTCCAATACCTTGCCAAACCGCCTTTGCTCTATACTCGATTCAATCCCTCATAAACTGAGGCAGCCGGTGGGAACAACAAACTTGAAAACAGCTTTAACTTCCCCAGTCAATCATAGTTTGAATTGGCAGTTGTCCTAATTCATAAAGGATCCCGCTAACGGAACTGACTGGGGTAGATGAAGGAGCTCTCGCCAGATTAAACCCTCTAATTTAGGCCAATCCATTTGTCTACTTCTGGTTTGAGCTCCATATATCAATTTCGGGATCATTTGCTGTTTATACAATTTAGAACCGGGAGAACAGAAAATCTCCCGAATTCAGCATCAAATAGACGTAGTTTAACGAGAGCACCAAGAAAATTAGCCTTAAGGTCTGCCACAATCTCAGGCCCATCCAAATCATCATAAATTGGTGGGCCTAAATACACACACTTAGAGACCACCTCAAGGCTACCAGTCATTTTGCATTTATTTTTCCACCACCTTTTAACACCAGTACCTTTGATTTCACTGTATTTAGCGCCAAGTGCATGCTTTCCATAAACTCTTCTACTGCCACTAAGGCTCTTTGAAGGCCTATGGCCGTTAGGTCGCATAATACAATGTCATCAGCGTACAATAAGTATTGTATCACCAAGGCTCCCAGACTTGGTGGATTTGTTGTTACTTTTCCAAGTAGTCTGTTATGCCCAATAAGTAAAAGCAAAAAAGAAAAGGGGCCAACACACATCCCTGACGTAAGCCCCTGTTAGTTTGGATCCATACCAAATGTCCACCAAAGGCATCCAGCCTAACCCTGATTCTTGTACCTGTATGCAGGGCCTCCAGTATGCCCACCAACACAAGTGGACAGCCTCGTTCATGCAACTTTTTTCCAAAGCAAGGCCCTGTTTACATGATCAAAGGCCTTGCTGATATCTAAAAAGGCTACAAAAACTGGTCTCGCTTGGGCTTTAGCTTGGTGTGCAAGTAAATCCAAAGTAAAACTATTTAGGGCCGTGCCCATGCCCTGGCGAAACCCCACCTGATAAATATCAAGTGAGCTGGATTCACATGCCCATTTTTGTAGTTCTTTAAGGAGCATTTTTGAAAATATTTAGTTCGAGGCGTCCAAAAGGGATATGGGCCTATAAAATGAAGGGGCTGACCTGTCTCCACCTTTGAAAATCAAAATGATGGTTGCAGCAGACCAAGTATCAGGGAACACTTCATTAACACGGATACTGGAGAATACATCTGATAATACTTTAGGCCAGACATCCAGATTATCTTTAAATGTCAGGTTAGAAAGGCCATCAGGCCCTGGGGCATTAGAACGCTTGCTCCTTTTTATCAGATAAATAATGTCCTCCAGATCCCATTTGAGTGCCCCCGTCCACCTGGCCAGAAACCACACTAATGGACGGTTGGCCCCTGGTTTCAAATACAATTCAGAGAAAGGCTTCACCCAAGTTTCTTCTGAAATGGAGTGAGACTGCACAAAGCATTCACTCCCTTGAGGCTTTATTAGCTGCCAAAATCTGCCTGTGTTGTTCCTGCCATACAAGCCAACATCATTTCTGCATCATTGATGCATAGTGCAAATTGGCTCCCCTTCACTCAATTTCTGTACTCCTGCCTTAGCCTGCGTACCTCCTTGTTGTAACCAACTAGTGAGACCTTCTTTAGCCTCCTGACTTCTCTGTGCAGTTGTTTCTTGTGAGCCTGTAACTCATGCAAAGGTCTTCAATGAATGTATTGATAGGGACAGGGGGTCTGTATATAAGGTGGATGTTCAGCGTTTGCGAGTTGGCTGTGGGTATTTTAATTGACATGACTTCACATGATTTGAAATTAGGCGAGGATGATATTCTCATACAGAGGTTAGTTTTGGCAATAATAGCTAGTCCACCACCTCAAGCTTCAAATCTATCCACTCTGAGGATAGTGTAATCATTGGGTACGGCTAAGGTCAGCACAGGGCCTGCTGCCTCGTGAAGCCAAGATTGTGTGATGGCTATGGAGTTGTAGTCTTCTGTTAGGATGACTTCGGCTATTTCTGTAGCATGAGCAACTAAAGATCTTGCATTTATTAAGGCTCCTTTAAGGTTAGGAGTAGACTTATCTGGAGTAGGTGGGGTGGTACTGTTAGGAACTGCTGGGCGGATATGAGTTCTAATTCTTTTTGTATGGGATTTGTTGTTGCTACTGTTAATATTAGGGCAAGGTTTTGATGTGTGTTTGTGAGATACTTTACTTTGGAGGTTAGGGATAGCCTCGTATCTGATGAGAGGATCAAATATTCTAGGTAGACGTGCCCGGAGTCTGGAGTTTCTAAGCACAGTGTTGCAAGGGGTTGTTCGGGACGGTGAGTTGGACTTGTGCATACATTTTTTAGGAGGCATGGTATAGTTGTCTAATGTATGTGCTTACCCAATTAGTGTAGACATTGTGCAGAGTACCATTAGCGTAAGTAGGGCACCCAGGTACACTAAGTTGGACAGTGTAGGGTACATACTGTATTAATGTAGCGTACAGTGTGAGGATGAGATAAGTCAGCAATAAGATGTTGGATTTGCATGGAATACGGCTGGCTGCTATGAGGTAACCAGCGACATTCGCTAGTGAAATAGTCCAAAAGAGGCAATAATAGTATGCTGGTCAGTAGTAGATAAGGATTGTCATAAACATCATTTGGCTATAACATTATTCTAGGAGTAGTATGCCTAGCAGACTATAAAGCACTACTGGCTGTTCCAAGTAGTATAGGCAGTTGTACCTCCTATGAGGTTTGGTGAGTTGTAAGCTGGAATACCAGTGAGTGGGTAGATTCTATATGGCGTAGGCTAGTTCCAGTATTAACAGTAGGGGCGCACAAATATGCAATTGCCTAGATTCGAAATTTAGCAAAAGAACAAATTCTATATGCCGTAGGAACAAATGGAGGGCGCAAATGCTGCTTCCTAAATTCGAATAATTAGCAAGTAAAGCAGGATTTGCATGCAGTAGTCTATTACCAGTAATAACAGTTGAGGGCACGAATATGCAGAAGCCTAGAATCGAGAATTAGTAGATAGGGCAAATTCTATATGCAGTGGGAAGGCACCAGAGTTAGCACATGGGTCAGGCATATAGGTGCTAAACATCGGGTACAGTTGCCAGCGTGATGAGGCAAGCATGTTTCTCTAGGTCTCATCGCCAGTTAGTACTAGGGGTAGTAGCGAGCTAAGTATTGACAATATATGTGGGGGGTATTGCTAGGAAGCATAATGAGTTGATCACATAGTATATAGTTCAGTCATAACAATTCTAGTACTACATAATATCACTGTCATAACAAAAAGAGGTACAATAAAATACGACAGGCGCATGGCATCATACTACATTGCCTCACAGTAGCAGCATAGTAGGGTACGATAAAATAAGACTGGCAGGGCTCATGGGAGGCTGGGCATCAGGCCGTGATTATTTAGGCGCTCGTATTTGTGACAGAGCTGAGCACGTAAGGTATCTAAACAAGCAGCCCGCTCCAATGCGTGGAGTGGCTCCAAATTAGGCTCAAGTAGCTACTGTAGAAACATCATAGCATAGCAAGGTAATCTAGCACAGTCTTGCAGGGTGAGTTGAAGGGTGATAAAGAGCAAGAAATAATACAGCATGTCGGGCGTCCCAGTAGAAGGTATTTACAGATGTAGAAGATCGGGTAGTTGCTAAAGATGGTGATTGTCAGCATTGTGATGCAATATATAAGTAGCTTAGATAATACAAAATTAGACTTATCTGTCTTACTGCGATATTGGGGGTCATTACGAGGTTGGAGGTAACCATGGCACTATTAGCGCCATGGCTGCCTCCAAAACCTCACTGACTCCGCTCTGGTGAATGGAGCTATTACCGCCCCATTCCAAGGTTGGCGGATGCAGTAATTTCCCATTCACCAGGGCCCTTCCCCATTCCCATTTGAGCCCCCATAGGGCTCAATGGGAATGGGGAAGGTGCTAATAACGGTACTGCAAATTGCGGTACCGTTATTAGCTCTAATGTCCCTTTGGCGGTCCTGTCCTTAACGCCTGGTAAAACCAGGCGTTAATGGAGGATCCACAAAGGGAACTTGTAGTAGGGCGGTAAGGGATTACCGGTACCGGTGCCCTTACCGGTGCCAGTAATCCCTTACCGCCCGGGTCGTAATGAGGCCCATTGTCTTGAAAAGGGGAATTTCTTCCCAGGGACCAGCCCTTCTTATCATAAAGCACCCAATTCCACCCAAATTATAGGTTCGCTCGTGCCAAGCAATGAACTCATGCTAGAGAAATGACACCTTCAGTATAAATTTAGCATTTATTAGACATATAGCATAATATAACATAACAGTACATTTAGCAATGGACCGTGGGAAACAATAATAATAGTTAGAGAAATCACAAAACTTAGGGAAATCACAAAACGTAGAGAAACACAGTCTTACGTCCCTTGAGATGGTATCATTAATCAGCGCTAGGAGACCCTGGTCATCTTAAGATAACTGCTGCCAGCCCCGCTCACAGATAACAGCGCTGCAAGGTGCCGCAAAGAGCCTCATCATGTTCCGGGCACACTCTTGCTCGAAGCCAGTACGCGGATGGATCTCCCACCTGGGTCATGTGGGCATGCATTTTTGTAATCTCGTGCTGTCAGTCACCGTGACACACTATCCTCGCACATACTGAGTGCAAAAAAACAAGTTTACTTATGGAGAATACCCAGCTCAGTAAACTTCCAATGGGCTCCCTTCTCTGCCCCTCCCTACTTGGAGCCCATCTGCGAAAGCACAGGAATGTCTTATCAGTGTGTGTGTGCAAGGCCATACCAGGCCTTCTCATGCGAAATAGGAGTTGTTTACCACGCACGGCAGAGCCACGGTTGCAAAGACAGAATATTCTAGGAGAAGCTGAAATCAATTAACCCCTAGTGAGCAAGCTTTACCAGGCCTGCACTAGTGTCTATAGTGCTTCAAAGATTGGCTATCTAAGCACTATATAGGTGCCATAATGCTCCAAACCCTCAAATACAGGTCTCTATTAGCTACCAAACTGGGGCCTCGGCCCAGCCTTTCTATGCACAATGCATAATGTAAACTTCCACCCCTCTTAGGCCTGTACATTCCTTGTAGCTCACTACGGCTTAAAGTAGGTGCTACCCACATTACTTTCAGCATTTAGCACGTACTTTGAATAAGCTATTGTTTTTTTAGCTGTTAATGCAGCCATCTAAGGCCCTAATATCAAATATGGCACTTTGTATCTCATGACAGATATACAGAACAAAGTAGGGGGCTGCAAGGACGTTTGTACAGTGCGATAAGTAGTGCCCTTACTGTACTTGATGTACTTTAAGGGTGTGACATGGAAGCAAGCCGTTTGAAGTAAAACTGGGCAACACGGAAAGCATAAGCACATATGAATAGGTCCAAGGTACAGGTCTAAAAAGGAGTGGATCATGGGCAGTTTGTGAGTAAGGAACAATGTTATGACCTTTTTAAATGGGTGGGTGAGCAAATGTCAACAAGTCTTAGGGCAGGGGGTCATTCTTACCGCACGTGTTATTTCTTGACAGATATCCGGACATAAGGTGCAGGTTAAGCAGACTGGGGGACCTTGCAAGGTATACTGGGTCAGGAATCACAAGCAGGGGCAGGAAGGTTAGGACTAGGCGACTCTCAGACCCTCCCGCGTGTGACAGGCTCGGGACAGGGGTTAGCCTTGCTCCTATGCCTTCCTTCGTGGGCCGGTTTACGCCAGCCGGCGTAATGTGATTGGTTAATAATTGCACAGGCAACCAATCCACGTACGCTTGTTCTTCTGGAGGTGATGAATGAGCCCAAGATTCAGGCACCGGCCATCTTGGAGTGCACAGACCCTCGTGGGTCTTAATGGAGATTTTTCATTTCTGGGCATCAAAGTGGGGTGCAGGGTGTGAGCTTTGTGATTTTGCTCTCACAGAGCAATATTAAAACAAAATCGGGTAAATGCCAGTAGCGAGCGTGCCGTTCCTCCAAAACTTAGGAGTGGCAATAGATGCAGGTAAAATCATGGCCTTTACCTGATGCTCAGCAGGCAAACTGCTAGGTAAGGATGCACTGCTCCGGCAGTGAGGGGGGAGCTCCTGCTCCGGCGAAGACGAGGTCAGCTGTGCAGAAGGCTCGGGACAGGGTTAGCCTTGTTTCCTGTGCCTTCCTTCGTGGGCCGGCTTACGCCTGCCGGCGTAACGTGATTGGTTAATATGGGCAGAGGCAACCAATCCATGTACACTTGTTCTTCTGGAGGTGATGAATGACCCCAAGATTCAGGCACCGGCCATCCGGCCATCTCGGAGTGCACAGACCCTTGTGGGTCTTAATGGTGATTTTTCGTTTCTGGGCAACAAAGTCGGGTGCAGGGTGTGAGCTTTGTGATTTTTCTCTCACAGGGCAATATTAAAACAAAATCGGGTAAATGCCAGTAGCGAGTGTGCCGATCCTCCGAAAGTTAGGAGTGGCAATAGATGCAGGTAAAATCATGGCCTTTACCTGATGCTCAGCAGGCAAACTGCTAGGTAAGGATGCACTGCTCCGGCAGTGAGGGGGGAGCTCCTGTTCCGGCGAAGACGAGGTCAGCTGTTGGCAAAGACGAGGTCAGGATACTGTTGGCGGAAATGCTTGTGCAGTGTGTTCGAACACTGTGCTTCATGCACTGGCTTCTTAAACACTTCTGTGGGTTGCACTGCTTTCCTGACTTCTGCAACAATTTCTACTGCTTCTGGTTTACTGGGGACACACATCCTTCTCCAATAAAGGCATCTCCAGTCCCCTCTCATTCCCGAGACTCACGGCTTAACAGTTGCTTCTTGCCTTGGTCTCCTGCACGTTCACAGGTCAGCAACCACAGCAATTAGGCTCACATGGAGAAGTACAGCTCTCCTGCACGTCTTCAGCTGCACATCCTCTGCACTTCAGGGTTTGGGGAAACAGGGCCCTCTGCTTGTTCTTCCCCTTCTACTTAGTTTGCTAGCCTCGTGCTTTCTTCCTTCTGCTAATACTGCTGCAGCTTACATTCCAGTCACAGTTCTAGCTCCATCCACTACTTTTAATTGCTTGCACCTCAGGGGGCCTTTTATGCCTCGCAGGTTCCTGCAGGTGTAGGCTGTTAGGCTTAATTGTCTGACCACTGCTACAGCTTGCCGCTTCAGCCCTCTTCTTCATCCAAGTACTTCTGGGATTATGGCACTTGTAGTCCCCTTCAGTAAAGTTAGCCCTTTCAACTTTTGAGTTATTTTTAAGGGTACATTTAGTTCCCTTAAACTCATTAAAATCTGGACTAATAGGATTGGTTATTACAGAGGAGTACATTGGATTAAAGGAATTTTCCTCTAAATCATTTTATGTTATACTGTAGGGAGTAAGGAGGGTATTTATTCTTAAACAATCTTTTTATTAAGAAGGTTTTGCTCAGATTTGGCAGAGCTTCTATCCCGGGTTACAGATCTTACATGTGAATCAGGGACGATATAATGGCAATATGCCATTACCTGTTTTGGCATCCCAGAAAGGCACCTCCTTTCAGAGGACAAATACTGTGTCTCATCCCACGAGATCTCCTCACCACCCTAGGCCCTGTCTCCTCCCAGTTGATCCTCCCGCAGTACACCACCCCCAAGGTCTGGATCAGGAAGAATCTGCTTTCTCTGGCCACCTGGGAGGAAACTTTATGCATGGTTTCAGTGAGCAAATCAGAGGATTAGTCACAGTGCCCATGCCCTACACAGTGATTCAGGCTCTCGCCACCGTGGGCATACTGTTCTGGAGTACATGGGAGAAAGAGACAATCCCCATCCCCTGCTAAGCCAATCCAGTATTCTATATCATTTTCAGGGGCTGGTGAGGGTGATATTACAGTCCCAGGGCCCAGTCAATTGGCACCATACAGAATTTATTAGGATCCTCTATTTGGGCGTGCCTGTGTTTTGTACTAGGAGGACCGCTACCTGCCCTTATCGAGACCATCATCATGACACTGCTCAGGGGAGTCTTTACGCAGAACCAGATTATCATTTGACACATGCAAAACATCACCAACAGGAGCACCACAACGGCCATTAGTATTTTCACTGCTGCTCCTAGCCACAATGGTGCCCAAGAGAACATTGTGTTGAACCAATCTTATGCCTCCACAACTGCTTTGGTCTCCATGTCTCTCTTCAGCTTGTTGAGGGCCCCTAAGATGTGTGACAGGGACCCATTGTCTGCATTGTTTGGGGATATAGTGCAACGTGGCAATCCAATCTTCTTGCACACGCCTCCCTTTATGGCTGTCAGCAAATACAAAACATATCTGTTTTGGAGGATCATCAGTCGATTGCACGTATCTCAATTTTAATCGAATTCGCCCCTTGTTCTGTGTCATTCGCCAACTGGATCATTTCCCACTGCACAATTTGAAGCCATTTCAATTTGGATCCCTGGCAGTAGAAGAGAAGTGAAGAACACTTCTGTTTTTGTATCCAGGCGGGATTTGAATGGAATTGCTTTCAGCAACTTGGCAGAATCTTCGGATAAGTAGTGTGATCGCCTCTGCCATCTTCTTCTCAGTGAGCATTCTTTCTCTTTGTTTGTGGGGGTTGGGATGGCTGTGGTTGTTCTGCGGTTGGTGTATGTGCTAGTGCCAGGAAAGCATCTGGAACCACGAGAATGGCTGATGTGATATATTATGATATTTTATTTGTATCGCGCGCATACACATGCTGAATACAAGGTTGTTAGTGAACATGTTCCCCTCCATGATGATGGGAGATGCATGTATGCCCGTTGGCCGCACACCCAAAGATGTCCATGAGAGCTGTAGTACATTTGCTAAGAGAACACCCTCACTGGAGTTTCGTTTGTTTCAATCCACGTTAATTTGGACACATATGTGGCCCATATGGTAAGACATTTCTTGATCACGTTCCATATGACCCCTTCATCAAATCCTGCCAACCCCCGTGCTGTGCAGCTTATTACCACCTCCTCCCATCTGTTTGATACAAACAAAACTCCATTCATCTTCAGCAAGGGGCGTGCCTTGCATCGGGGGTCTTTTTCATTCTTTGAAAATGTTTCCTCATTTTTGTCCATCAACACTACTCGTACTCCGTGCCCCTGGAACATACTTCGAACCCGACACAATGTCAAATGAACCATGCTGGATGAGAGAGCAAACATAGCAGCTCCCATTTGACCTTTGCTTCCCAACTCAGTGCATGTGACTGTACATGAAGTTACTCAATTCTGGATGGTGCACATCAGTCATTGTGTCAAATACAACCTCTTGATATTTGTCAAACTCCTTCTCTTCTTCAACCAATCGTTTAACTCAAGTCTTCCATTGCCACTTAAATGTATCAACTACCTGTGTTCTTTTAAGATCTACTAGGTCATTTTGAAGAATTTCATTGTGGACATTAGCATGCTCAAAATCATCATGCTTTATAAACCCCCCTATCCTACAACCTCCTGAATATGACTCAACCATATAAACTGGCTGAGTGAGTAGAATAAGTACATAATCCTGAAACAAACTCCACACATATATACAATATGGACATTATTACACAATGCTTTTGATGAGAAACCTGCAGGGGTTGAGAAGAATGAGACAGCCATGCAATATCCTCATATTACTCAATGGTAAAATGAGTGCTTTATACCAGTGGACGAATATGGTCCTAAAAAGAAAATAGCACTTTTATTTACACAGAATGGCACGAGGGAGATAATGTTTTGAGGTAGTAACTGTTTTGCAAATAACAAGAGCTGGTCATTTTACTCTGACTGACACAGAGATTCTTGCGAAGGGGGAGCTGTATGGGGAGCCCTTCGGACATCGGAGAGGTGCACTGAAAACCGCAACTCCTTGACCGTTACCGCAAACCGAGTGGCATATACTACGCTGGAGGGGCCATTAAAGCGGGGCTCACTCCATCTGCGTACTAAGTTACGAACAAATATGGTATCGCCAGTTATTAGCTGGAGAGGTGGCGAGCTTGAAGTTTCTAGTGCAGCGCTGTTGTCCTTTTCTGCTCTCCATGGCGCTATCTGGGGAGAGAAAGTCTTAATGCATTTTGTTAACTGAAGCAAATATACTGTAAACGATTCTCTTAAAACAGTTGCAGCCCTGTGTGCATCAGATGCACTACTTGTAGGTGAAAGTGGCGTGTGCATGCGCCTCCCCATTGCTATTTCATGAGGCGAGAGGTGATGGTCCTTGCAGGGCTGCGTCCTCAAACTGAATAGGGCCAGGGGCAAACAGTGAACCCAATTCTTCTTGAGGGTAACATACAATTAAGACAATTTTGCCTTTAAGCGGCTGTTCATTCTGTGATGAATCGAAGTTGATTGACCTAGGAAGCGTTACCTGGGACCCTTCTCATGTGGCCAGGGGAAGGCAGGCACTTTCTGACCCTGACCCTGGGGGTGGTGTTCTAATAGCCTATTGAAAAGTAGAAACTGTTAGAAAAAACTATTTGTATAGTGTGGACTTCAAGTCGCATAACTCCCAAAGTACTGGGACGAAGAAGAGGACTGCAGAGGCACAAGACTGCAGGTTGCAGTCCATGAGGAATAATGACCCACACCGGAGAACAACTGGGAGGCACGAAAATCCCCCTCAGGTTCAGGCCATGAGAAGGAGCAGTAGTAGAGGGTGAAGGAGTTTTCCTACGTCAATGTGGCAGCAGAAGCCGAGGATGGATGTGAGCCAACACAGCGGTACCACGGTTGCATGTAAAATTGATGCCAGTCCTGAGAGGGTCTTTTGTGCTCAAGACCGTGACTGTAGAACTGGTGCAGTGGGAAGCGTTGAGAATGTCGACTATCCTTCTGAGGATAGGAACTGCAGACGTTGCGCAACAGAAAACCAACCTTTGAATAGTTTCCAACATGTTATGTCTAGCACCAGAGACCAGCGAGCACCGCAGAGTGTCAAGCTGAGCTTCCTCCTCCCCTGACTCCTCTTCACCTGTTTCTTCTTGTACCTCCTCCAACCTTGCCACTCCTTTCTTCTTCTTGATCTTTACACCTTCTTGTGACTTCTTCTCTTTTTTTTGACGTAGATAGGGACGCGCTCCCTCGGTGGCCTCCGTGATGTGGATAGATTGCAAACCTGGAGGATACCTGGGGAGCACGCCCTTTAAGTGGGGAAAAAGCCCAAATGGCAGAAAAAAAAACAATCGAAATTTTAGTCCTTCCTTGGAGATGTATCCGTGAAAGCTGAAGTATTGTAGTTTTAAGATGGCTTGGACGGATGATTCCCACTGCAGCCGCACGCGGAGGAAGCGTAGAAGCACAGTCGGCTGCTTTTCCTTCTCCAATAAGAAGGAAAGAAAAGTTCTGGGCTAACAAGCTCAGAGCGGAGTGAAAATCCTCCGGGCAGGAATCCTTATCAAACAAGCGGTAATCAAGCAAACTAACAGAACTGGGGGAAAAGAAGTTCCTGCTAGACAACATACAAGAAGAAGAGGAAATAAAAGAGAAGTCTAGGGTAGATTAGATAAAAGAAACGAACAGACAGAGTAGAAGGAAACCAGAACTCTATGAGCAGGCTGAGAAGGATAGCCGTAATAGACATACAAACGGAAGACGCGTAGTCAAAGTACTAACCGCGCCGTGCTAGAAAGGATAGCGAAAGAGATCCCAATACCTTACCTGAAAACCTGGAAGCACCATGAGTGAAAAGTAGCGGGAAGGCTGTAGTAAAAATTAAAGGCAAGGGAAAAGTGGGATAAAGGATATACGCTGAAGGCTAGTCGCTAAGAGAGACTGTCAGTGCATGTAACGATAGACGATACAATGCGCAGAGCGCCGGTCTGGCTTGTAAATTATAGCTTCCGTCGGCCATGTTGGAAAAAACACTAGACTGTTAACAAGTAACCGTCGGCCATGTTAGTGGTACCTCCAATGGTGGACGAACCTCCAGGGCTGATGCATGACACAGAGTTGTGGGAGCCAGGAGAGCCCTGCTAGTGATAGATGCAAATCAAGGAAGGCCATGAAGGAGAGATTTCCTGGCCACATGGGGAAACAGAAGCAGAGGACCTGGAGGCAGCGAGGCGAACGGACGCGCACGCCAGACGCAGTGTGTTCACTGTTAGATTGTGACCCCGTAGTGCTCTGTAACTGCCTGCTGGCCAAGTCCAGGGGCCTTAACTTTAGAAGCCGGATAAACAACGGAGTAAAACAAGTGAAGAAGAAACTTAAACAATAAAAAGTAGATAAATTATTCTGTGGTGCGCCAAGCTGATTTAAAAGGGCACAGATGGCAAGTTAAGAACTTGATTACCATACCAAAAGAGTGTGATTGTGAAATTGTGGGGCATAGTAAGAGGCAGCAACGAAAAGAAGCAATAACTATAAGAGAAAAGATAAACCATCATTGCCAAAGCCAAAAAAGAAACATACCCAGGCAATCAAGAAAGAACCAGAATTTCCAAAGCTAGAAGAAGGCAGTTGACACTTTTAGTGTTGGTAAAAACTATTGCCCAGATGAAAAGGAGGTCTTAAGAGAGAATGGCTTAAACCGGTCTTAAGAGAGAATGGCTTAAACCTGCATCGCCAAAGCCAAAGAAGTGTGAAATTTAAACAGAATCCTTACCAGCAGTTGGTTAGTGGAAAAGGGGAGAAACAAGAGTGGCAGGAAGGTGGCCCTTCTAAAGGATGACGTTCAAAGGGAATGGAGCATAACCTCCAGAGAGTGTGGAAATCACACAGGTGTAACAAACAGCACCAGTGTGGTTCTTGTTTCCCTTGAAGCATTTCTCCTATTTGATGTTTTGGAGCAAAAGACATTGCTAACCTGTTCGAGTTTAACCTTTAAAACAGATGTACTTGCAAGTAGTAGATTGTTCTAGCCTGGCATGAGAGTACACCAGGTCAGAGAATGTTGTAGTATTTGGATCTGTTCAGGCAGGAGAGTACACCGGAGCAGAGAACCTTGTCTTATTAGGCCTGGTAGAGGAGTGAACCAGGTGGAAGTCATTGAAGTAATGTGGTGTGGTTAAAAATCTTGAAGAAGAAGTTGAAGAGTCACTAAAAGAAATTTGGTGGATAAATGCAGAATCATCCTGACAAATTAATATCATTGAAGCACGTTTTGTGTGAACTGCTGCAGAAGTATATGTCAAACAAGTGGTTTTGTGAACTGGTACCGATATCTTTTTTTTAACACATTTTATAGTTTTTTATTTAACATGATAACATACAGACTTGCACATCAATGTACAACTATGCAATAAATGGTTGCGTCTACTTATCCCCTATCGCCCAACTCCCCACACCCACCTACTTACATCTAGTAATATACACATTGCGCAACGAAAGTCCTTTACATCCCATTCGTCTAACATCTTACCCCACCTCCCCTGTCCTCTCACTGCCATCGTCGTATCCGGCGACATTAATATCCATTATCAACTGTCACCAAGCCTCCAACCCCATGTTGCTCTGTTCCGGGTCCTGACAAGCAGCTTCCTGCCAGCCTGTAGTCTCTGCGTTTATCCATTTCTGGAGATCTGCCCACCACCCTCATACCGCGGGCTGCTTATGTGCCTTGTATTGGTGAATGTTTAAGTGTGAGGGACAGAATCTTTTTGTTAGAGTGTTTCCTTTAGTTTATTTTAGGCAGGAAAATCCTTGTCATGGTAGGGCTAGTGAGGCGTTTATCCAACCTTTTGAGTTAAAAAAATGGCATATTTTGAAAAACCTTCACAAAGTTGTCTTCCTCACATTTCTGACCCTCACAATTCTCTCAACAATGCCGTTGGCTTGAGGGTGGTAGATGGAGCACATCTTATGCCTAATGCCCAACAATGCAGCTATTTCCTTAAACAGCTCATTGAAGAGGTGTGTGACGTTATCTGATTTTAGTACTTTGCACAAACCCCAGTGAGGGAACAGTTCTCGAATTAAAAATGTGGCAGCTGATTTAGCGTCTGGATGTGCGCGTTGCTCTGCCTCATTCCAACGGGAGAACGGGCATACAACAATGAGATATTGATAAGTATTCCACCACTCCCCCATATCAGCAAAGTTGATATTGGGAGGTACCTGAGGCTATCCTCACTTCCTTCACCCTGATATCCTCTGCTCAGGTGGCCAGGGAAGGGCCATCACTTTTGGATCCCGAACCCGGGGGTGGATATTTGAGGGAGGATCACCTGGGTAGAAAAGACTTAGGGATGGAAAGGTGGTGTCCTTGGGTGAGACATGGAATCCCCCATTTCCATTTCATGATGAACCTTCAGTCCCGGCAGCCTTTAAAGGATATTGTCATCCTTTTCCCCCTTTCCTTCGTTTCAGGATGACCCTGGAAAATGCCAAGAATGTAGTAACACTAGGTGGGGATTAAATAGGAGGATGTTTCCTTATTCAAGAAAGGTAAACACATATCAACCCCCTAATATTGTTTCAGAGAAACATTAGGCCACATTAGTAAAAAAACAACCGAGATTTGTGCATAGTTCCCCTTTCCAGTATGAAAATAAATCCTACCCTCCCACTACCTTAATAGATTTTTGCCCATCATTTCCTCTTATTTTCCCTCAGTCATACCACTCTAGTACTGGGACAAGGAAGAGGCGACTAGGAGTTGTACACACCAACATTCAGTTACACCACTCTGGTACTGAGACGAGGAAGAGGCCTTGAAACTATTGTGAGGGTCAGAGAACACCAGTAATTGTGGTCAGGCAATTGGACCTGCAACCTGTTAATAGGTCATAGGTGCATAAAAGGTGGAGCCACCAGCAACAAAGGGGAAACCAGCGGGAGAAAATCTGGGCTGGGAGAGACGTCCTGAGAGGGGAGCATGCCTGCCCAGAAGGGTCTGCAGAGGAGAGTACTGCCTTGAGGCAAGGACACTGGCTACTTTCAACGAGAGACTGTGACGGTGGGGGCCCGAGTGTGCCGTGAGAGGGTCAAAGCTGCCAGAGTCCTCTCTGCCTAGTGCCCACAGCTGGAGCTGTGGGTGCACAGAGGACTCCCAAGTGCTGCAGGCCACCAGTAGCGTATGCGAATGAAGAGCAGAGCTACCGACAACCCACAACAAGATTTGTAGAAGGCGGGTGCAGACCTCGAGAGAAGTGTGTGCGGAACCGAGAACAAAGAGAGAGAATGCCAGGAGGAGTCGCTGAGGACCGCAGAGTGAATCAGAGGGCACACTCGTACCAGGGTGCTCCTGCGGCTACCACTGAGCATATGGTGATGCCGGATGAAAGGAAATATGTGTGCAAGTAACAGTGACTCAAAGTGATGGGTTTTTAACACTACGAGCAAATGCTGTAGTATAAGTAAAGGAACTTGAATTTAAATCAAACATTGTTGAATATCGACTTAAAGGAATGCTTTAATATGCCTATGAATGAAATGAGAACATGTGTGAAACACACATAATGTACACTTAAAGACAAAGAATGAAAAGGTATGAATAAAGTGAAAATCAGGTGATGAGCAATTATGAGGATTGTGAAAGCAAAGTGGTGGAAGAGAATGAACACTTAAAGACAAAGGGGTTCATTGTGAGTTGGGCGGTAAGGGGTTAACGGCACCGGTAATGGTGCCAGGGCCGTTAACCCCTTAACGCCCTAATATGAGTTTGCTTGCGGGACCCGCAAGCAAACCAGTGAGCTAACAACGGGCCTGTTGTCAACGGGCCCGTTGTTAGCTCCCTCCCCATTCCCATTGAGTCCTATGGGGGCTCGAAAGGGGATGGGTTCCCTGAATGGGGAAATACCGGCTCTTCCAAGGGTGGAATGGCCCGGTATTTCCCCATTCAGGGAACCCGATATTCGGTATGGGAGTAGCCCTGGCGCTAATGGCACCATGGCTACCGCCAACCTCCAAGAATGAAAAGGTATGAATAAAGTGAAAAGCAGGTGATGAGCACTTATGAGGATTGTGAAAGCAAAGTGATGGAAGAGAGTGAGCACCACAGAGTGAATTGTATGGAAGAACACACTGTGGCAAAGCCAAGAGACTGTCAAGGAGAATCAAAAGTGAATCTGAACCAAAGGACAGGTGCAGTGAGAAAGACACCTGTGTGTGCAAGAGAACGTGATCCACTGGGGTGTGGTAATGTGCCTCTCAGTGTCCGCAATGTTTGCCATATATTGTACATATGGCAGGTAGTGAAATTAGCAATGAAAACATTTAACAACTCTTTATTATTTGGCACAAACCAATCCTCCTGTATATCTGCAGCAATGTGCTGCTTTGACACATGTGAGGGGTAGTGCAATTGTTCGAAGGCAACCATCACTAACCTCTGAGGCATTGCCATCTTACCTACAATGACCTGTCTCCATATCAGGTCAGTGCGAGATTGCTCACTCCTAGGTATCTGAAATCTTTGACAACTTCGATTTTAATATTATCGAGGTTCCAGCGATACATTTTCTTTCTTCTTGTTGTTTTTTCAAGAAACATGATCTTTGTTTTTTCTATGTTTTTTTCAAGGTTGTTCTTCGAGATATAACTGGCTAAGTTGTTCAATTGGCGTTGCGACCCGATCAGGGTTTGTTCCAGAAGGATGATATCGTCTGCATAGAGGAGCCTTGGAACTATGGTTTCTCCTATTTTCGGTGGAAAGGTTCTGAGCTCCTTGCCTGAGTCTTTATAGTCTCCGAGGAATGCTGTAAATAGAGCGGGTGCTAGAGGGCACCCTTGTTTTACTCCTCGGTTGATCAGGATTTCGTCTGAAAGGGCTCCGTTTTGGTTTAGCTTCACTCTCATTGACATTTCCAGATGGAGTGCTTTGATGGGTTCTAGGATTTGGTTTGGGCACTTCCAATCTTCCAATTTGGACCATAGTAGGGCATGATCTATCTTGTCGAAAGCCTGTGTTGGGTCGACAAAGGCTATGAAGACCTTGGATTGTTGTGTTCGAGATTTGTTCTTTATGATGTTCAGGAGCATAATGTTTACTGCTGTTCCAGTGTTCTTCATAAAACCCGCTTGGAATGAGACGCAGCTTGGAGAGTTTTTTGCCCATCGTTGGAAACCTTTTAATAGGAGTGAGCCGTAGATTTTCCCAATTGTGTCCAGCAATGCTATCGGGCGATAGTTGCTGGGGTTGGATCTATCTCCCTTTTTGAAGATTGGAACAACCGTCGCCATTGTCCAAGATTGGGGTATTGTCTTTGTTTTGCTTGTTTCTTTAAAGACGAGGCTGATGAATGAGGCCCATTCAGTAGGGTGGTTTTTCAGATCGATGTTTGTTATCCCGCCTGGTCCAGGAGCTCGGCTGGGCTTTAGTTTTCGAATCGCTCCTTCTATGTCTTCTTTATTTGAAAGGTCTTCCGAAGGCATGGTGCACGTGAAATTACACAGCGTGTGGGGTTGGGACGGAGTTTGGAACAGACCGGTGAAGTGTGTCTTCCATCTTTCTTCACTCACCGTGTTGGCTATCGTGTGGTCTTGATTTTTGTCGGCCGATTTTACGAGGGACCAAAATTCTCTGGAGTTTCTCCCCATGACCTTTCTAAGCATCTCCTCTGAATCGTGTTGGTAAAGTGTTAGATGTTAGAATTTGATCCAGGACGCATATTTCTTCGCCTCTTCTTGGAACTTTTTTAAATTTAGGCTGATCTGGATTTTGCAGCCTGTCGCTTTAGTTTCTGCAGGGCACAACGTTTATCCACGAGTAGTTTGTCAGAGTGGTGGGTCCCTTGCTGTTCGCCTTTTTGATGTTTTGAGGGACCAGCCTGGTATTGAATCAGGAGGGGTTGGTAGTCGATTTCTGCCCTTCTCGTATTAGATCTTTTTTCAAGTTTCTTTTTGTAATTTGATGTCAGGTCAGCTATCCTTTCTGCTGTGAGTCGTAGGCGATTTCCTTGGTCTGACACCTCCACTTTTCCCTCCATTGTGGAGTTTGAGGGGTTTTGAGTGATCCACGTTATTTGTAGTATGTTATGGTTGCTGGCTTCGGCTCTTAGAACTTGAAGGAAGTTATAAGGTTTAACATTGCCTCAGATATAGGGGGTCATTCCGAGTATGGTGGTAGCCATGAAGCAATTAGCTCCATGGCTGCCTCCCATACCGGTACCGACTCTGTTTTGGTTCAATGGGGACTTACCGGTCCATTCCAACCCTGGAGGGACCGGTAAGTCCCCATTGAAAAAACCATTTCCCATTCCCATTTGAGCCCCCATAGAGCTCAATGGGATTGGGGAGGGCGCAAATAACGGGCTCGCAAATGGCAAGCCCGTTATTTGCGCCCTGGTACCTTAGCGGACCCGTAAAGGACATGTGGTCCGACTACACGTCCCTTACGGTTCCCGCTAAGGGACCTCGGAATTGGGCGGTAGGGGATTACCGGCACCAGTCTCCTTACCGGTGCCCGGTATCCCCTACCGCCCACCTCGGAATGACCCCCATAGTCTATGGTTGCTGTTTGACTGCTTCTTTCCCAAGTTGGAATTTGAGGCGTTTTTGGAGAGATATGTGCGGTGTTGTGGATGTTTCTTGAGTCCGTTAATTTCTGCCATTGTTGGCCTCTTGTGTCACCTCGAAGTTTGGTGCTGTTTGTCGAAGAGTGGGGGTTTAAATTCGGGTATTTAGCATTTAGGTCGCCGCAGATGACTATCAGCATAGTTTCATAGTTTCGGAGTTAGCTTGTATCGCATCGATTTCTGATTCTATGGTCCCTAGAAATTTGTCATCCGAGATTGTGCTGGGATTCCAATAAGTTGTTATTATGGCAATGGGGGTTTCCCGGATTTTTCTGTCATTTGCTCTTGTCGGGCCCACCTCACCAGTACATATAGATGGCTTTGCGAGGCGGACAATTGTTTTTGAATTGACAAACCATTCCCCGAGCGGACTGCGATCAGGAGGCCGGCTGATGGGCGACGTATTATGCCTCTTGTGGCTGGAGATGCTCTTATTTCGTATCCATCCATTGCTGGCATGGCTGTAAGCCAGGTCTCTTGCAGCGCTATGATGTCAAAGTCGCCCAAGTTTGTTTTTCCTGTTTTCATCTGGTGTTTGAAGCCACGCGTGTTCCACAAGGCCAGTTTTAATGTTGTCGGAGTCGAGTGCTTTTCTATCGTGTTTTTCTGTGATGCTTCCTTTTCTTCTCTCATTGATAGTTGCTATTTGTTTGCTGGGTCTGATGATGATTTCGGTAGCCACGCCCAGAGTTGTTTTATTGGAGCAAAGGATATGGTGTTTTGTTTTGTTTTTGTTATAGTTTCAAGTGCTCCTTTCATTCCGAATTCCTTAGCGCTTGTTTTGTCTTTTGTCATGTTCAGTTTTTCCTTGTCCTTTCTGCTGCATTTTAGGGTTTGTTCCTTTTTTTGCTTGTCTGGGGGCCCGGTTCTGAGTGGTTGGGGTCGGTGTCTTCGTGGGCTGTTTTCTGGCCAATGGTTTTCTTCAGTTCTCGACCTGTAGTGGATCATCTGTGATCTTGCTGGTTTTCGAGGCGTATGCCGAACGGTGACTTGAGTTTTTACATGGAGCTCCGTAAGGATATAGCCCCTTTGGCGTAGGTCCTCAGTGGCCTCTTTGGATTGTGATACTGATATGGCTTCTTTTATTTGTAAGTAGGCTTTTGCCCTCCGGGCTTTATGGTAAGGCTTGACAAGAGTGATGTCTTCTGGTCTCAGGTATTTGAGGTCCCTGATATTTCTAACGATCTTCATAATTGTCTTTCGATTTAGAGTTACAGCTTCAGAGTTTTGCTGTGTTTGTTCTATCTTGAAGATTTTTGTTGGAGTCGGTTTCTTTATTTGCTCTCCAGGATTCCAAATTTTGCTGGATCTAGTCGAGGGCTCTTGATAGCGTGAAGGGGAACAACGTGAGGTTCTGAGAGCTGCCACTTTATGTTCCTTGAGTCGTTGTGTTGCGTTCCTTCCCGGAGAATGGTGGCCGTTTCTTTTGTCTACTATTCTTGTGTCTTGATTTTCTCCTTGTCTGTGTTGCCGAGAGGGAAGGCCTGTTTTGTGTTGTTTAGAGAGCAAAGGGCCTTTTGGGCATATTGAGCTTTCTCGTGAATTAGGATAGGGAGTGGCTGAGCTGTTTCGTCTGTGTTTTTTTTGGCGACGCTTTACTGTCAGGTCTTTTCGGTGGAGTTTCTATGTTGACAACTGTGTTGTTGCTTGCATCTGGTTCAGGCATACAATGTATAGTTAGGTTCATAGAAGTTTAGTCTGCCATGAAATCTTCTATTGATCTTGGGATTTTTTGTACTTGGTGTTGTGGCGACCTTTGGATTGTCTGAAAGGTTTTTCTTTGCTGTGGAGGTGTGAACCGATTGTCGTATTGCGTCTTCTCTGAGCCTAACGTCTTTTCTCGTGTCCTCCCTGGCTCTTTGGTTGTTTGGCTTTTTTGCCTTCTGGATTTCTCCTTTGGGCCTGCTGAGGCTTTAGGGGAAGGCTGGTTTTTGGCGGTGAGCCGATAGTGATATAGTCTTGGCTAACCGCTGTTTGTTTCTTGAAATTTTCGTTTTTTGAGTTTCTGTTTTTTTCTTTGCTGTTTGTGTATCTTGTTGTTTGCTTGTGAATCTGTAGATAGGAGGGCTAGGCAGAGGCTCTGTTTCAGTTTCCATAGTTGACTGTCATTTTTTTACTCCGTTTTCTGGGTGGATAGTGGGCCCTTTTGTTTTTTCCTCTCTTTCTTTAGCCGTGATGAAACCTTCTAAGTAGATTAATTTGGTGTGCATTAATGCAGAGAGGGTCGTGTGATCCTTTAGCGTGTCGTTCAATGCCTCGTAGAGTTTTCCAAAGGGCGCTAAAGCTATTGTGATGGCCGATATTATGGTTGTCATGTCTTGTTTTCTTGATGGAGTTTAGTTTGGAGTCGGGTAGCTTTTGCGCTGGTTTCTTGAGTTTGCTCGTATGTTGGTCTTTCAAGGGACTGGTTTTGAGAGAGATAGCTTTCTCTTGGGGCCTGCGTTGAGTAGGTTTTCTTTGCGGGCCTTAGAGGTGTTGGGATCTGCCAGTCTTCTTTTGTTTCAGAGCAGGGAGGTAAGTGAGGTTGGTCAGTGTCTTTGTTGTGTTCTTCGCTCAAGGTAGGAGCCAGAGGGTTAAAGGGCAGTGGGTAAGTGCATGTCTTTTCTTCTGTCTCCTTTGCAGGGGGTACATCCTCGAGAAACGGCGTGGGTTTGCCGGGGGAGGAGGACTGGTAGCGGTTGTCATTTGAGCTTCGGGGGTCATTTCCTGCGTATCCTTTCAATCGGAGTGACATTTGTTGGTTTGCGTGGGCCTTACTGACGTTTTTTTGGAGGTGAAGACGGGACTCCGGTTTGTTGGTTGTTTGTTTTATCATCTCAATAGTTTTGGGTACTGTTTTGCTGGCTTTTGGTGCTGGCACGGGGTTCATTAGTGCTTCTAGGATCTCGTCGTCGGTTAATTCAGTGAGGACTTTGTGTTTTCTTTTTCCTTGTCTTGAGAAGAAGTCTTTGAGCGAGTTGCAGAATGTTGTTTTTAAATGTGATTCTTTTGTTGCGTCTTGCTTGACTTGTTTGGTTTTTCGCTGTCTTTGGGTTTTTTTTCTTTTTCTTTTCTCTAACGGGGTATTTGTGAGCAGAGGTCTGTGTGTCTTTGCTGTGGTGTGTCCCAGTTTCTTGTTTTTCATGTGTGTGTCATTCATGTTTCCCATTCTTCAACTGTAATTTCCTGGGGTCCTGTGGTACGTGGAGACGTTTCCTCTGTATTGCTGGTGGGCTGCAGTTCCTTGAATTCCACTGGGGGCACTCGTGCAGCTGAGGAGATCTCTGAATCAGAGACCGAGAGAGACGTGTGCTGTTCAGCCCAGAACGTGCAGGGCTCTGTTTCTCCTGCGTTCTCAGTCGCGTGGACCTGGGCAATGGTCTCCCGCAGGGCCCCTCGGTTTGCCGGCCGCCGCGTGTCTTGTGGGCCCGGCTGGCCCCGAGGGGAGAGTCATGACTGCTGCGCCGGCTCCAGTTCACCGGAGCCGCTTCGCTGGCCTGGGGACTCCTCCAGCTGGCGAGACTCTGAGTCGGCGCGGGAGTTCGTCTTCTCTGGCGGGATCATGTCGTCCACTGCAGGTATGTTTCCTTGGCTATCTGCAGTTTGGTGTTTTGTGGGACTGCTTGCCTCACGTTCACCTACTCAACCTGTTTGGGCAAATACCCTTGCAGCCTGTTCTTCGACCGACTGCACTGGGTTGCTACTAACAGGGAGGTGGTGTTGTGGGGCCGGTCCGGCCAATGGTTCCTTTTGCTCCCCGTCACAGAGCTTTTCATTTAGCGGATGATTGTTGTTTGTAATTTCTCCTTGGAGGCTGATTCTGAAAGCGGGCGCCGCTTTCCTGGAGAGTCTGCGTCCGATAGTGCGTCTATTTCTGTTGACTGCTGGCTGTTTTGTGCCGGGTTGCCAGGGCAAAGTTGGTCTCCCAAAGTCATGTTACCGTTTGCGTGAGGAGATTGCATGCCTGTGTTAGACAGTCCTGTCTGCAGGCGTGATCTGGCAATTTGCCTGGGTGGTAATTGGCCACATGCTTGCAACGTTTGACACAAGCTTCTAAGGCGTTTTTTTTTCCGTGTCTTCAACTTCCTTCGCTGGTCTCAGCAGCGTGTGTTGTTGACTCATTTTGCTCACAGCCTAGCAGCCTTCCAGTCCTGACAAGGACTGCAAAGACTGCTCAACTCTGCTCGAACTCTGCGACCGCTCTGCAGTGTCTGGTGAGTTTTTGTAGGTCCTCCCACAAAATGGTAGACAGACTGTAGACACGAGATTGGAGCACAGAGGCAGCGTATGCTGCAAAGACTGCTCAACTCTGCTCGAACTCGGCGACCGCTCCGCGGTGTCTAGTGAATTTTTGTAGGTCCTCCCACAAAAATGGTAGACAGACTGTAGACAGGAGATTGGAGCACAGAGGCAGCGTATGCAGCAAAGACTGCTGAACTCTGCGCAAACTCCACGACCGCTCCGCGGTGTCTGGTGAGTTTTTGTAGGTCCTCCCACAAAATGGTAGACAGACTGTAGACATGAGATTGGAGCACAGAGGCATCGTATGCTGCAAAGACTGCTCAACTCTGCTCGAACTCTGCAGATTATGAAACATCAGGAGGAATGGAGATGGGCTCGAGATAGGGCCCCCTACTTCACTGTCGAGTCCCACACTTCTGTCACTATGCCCACTATCCTGCTTATACATAGATTGGGTGGTCGGTGTTTCCCCTTAAGCCATAATAGTCCGGCCAGGAGTACCCCGCTATCACCCTTTCCTGTCTTGCCCACACCTTCTGTCCATCCCCCATGAACCAAGCCTGTATTGCTCTCAATTGTGCCGCCATATAGTATCTATAAAAAGTGCAGTAGCGCAAGCTCTCCCCTTTGTCTTGGAGCCATCAAAGTACTCATTGCTAACATTGGGGATTTGTTTTGCCATATATATGATGAAATGAGTTTTGTAAGGGATTTAATTAATGTTTTCGGCACACTAAGAGGGAGTGGCTGAAAATAATACAATATTCTAGGAAGGATCATCATTTTTATAACCGTTATCCTCCATAACCATGAAACTGTTAGAGGATTCCATCTCTGCAAATCATTTTTTTACTTTTATAAGTAATTGGGGATAGTTTGCTCTATATTTATGATCCAATGATTTTGTCAGAACTACGCCTAGATAGGTAATAACCTCCTCTGCCACTTTCAGTTGAAAGGGAGCTCGCATCTTCTCCAAATCGGCCAGGTTTACTGATATATTCAGTATTTCAGATTACTGCCTGTTACTTTTTAGATCTGAAACCACCCCATGTTCCTCTAGTTCTGCCCACAATGACGGTAATGACTTTTCTGGATCATCTCATCTATTGCAATTAGCATATCGTCAGCAAATGCCAACACCTTATGATCTTCCCCGGTCATGTCTATGCCTTTAATCAAGTTTGTATCCGAATCCTCGCTAACAGAGGTTCCAAATAGATAGCATATAAAAGGGGGGATATGGAGCATCCTTGTTTCATGCCACGATCACTGCTATCTCATTAGATAGAGAATCATTAACTGCCACTCGGATCCAAGGAGCCTGGTAATTAGCTAGGACCATTCTCAAAAACCCTACTCCAAACCCAATATATTCCAATGTTCGAAATAATAGTGACCACTCGACTCTATCAAACAATTTTTCTGCATCTAGTGAAATCAATAAAGCCAATGTTTTTGTAATGGAAGTTTTTTCTATCAAGTTGCAAACCCTGCAAATATTATTACTGGTCTGTCTCCTAGGTATGAACCCCGATTGGTCTAACCCTATAGGTACAGGTAGGAGGTCCATCAATCGAGTCGCCAATATTTTGGTATACATCTTGGCATTTGTATTTATCAGTGCTATGGGCCTATACAACCCCGGAAGTGTTGGGTCTTTACCTGGTTTTGGGAGCACGATCATCCTGTCCTCATTCATTGAATCCGTATTCTTACCATTTTGTCTAAATGAATTAAATAGATTCGTAAGTCGTGGAGCTAATGTGTCAAGGAATGTTTTATAGAAAGTCGCTTTAGATGGCGCCTTTATATAATGAGCATCTCCTGAGCTCCTATCTATCTGGGGGGCCCACGCCATATTAAAATCTCCTGCTAATATTATATCCTTTTTTGCAAATCCCTCCAATTCTGAAAGCGCTCCTCTTAAGAATCCATCTTGTCCCTTATTGGGAGCATATACATTTGCCAATGTGTAAATCAGGGGCCCAAGTGTTATGTTGAGGAAAACCATTCTCCCTCCTGCATCCGTCCTAGTGTCCAAGACTTGTACCCTTATTCTATCACTTATTGCAATTAACACCCCTGCTGTTTTGTCTGCTGCATTAGCCTGATATAGATTAGAGTAACCTTTTAGCCTGAGTCTCCTTTTATCTTTTTTCCAGACATGTGTCTCTTGATACATTAGGATATCAGGTTTGTCTCCTTTCAAATATCTCTCTGACCTCTGTGGTTGTTTGGTTCCCTTAGTTCCCTTAGTTCCCTCCTCTTTCCCTCCTTCTGCACTCTCCTCACCTGAACTGCCAGAATCGTTGTCCGTAGACTGTAGGTTTCGCCTGGCCAGGTAATCCTTCTCCCTTCTTGGATGAATGTGCTTGTCATGGAAGGAAGCCACAGTTACCGCTAGGAAACAGCAGCCCCATTTCCGGAATCAAGCCGGAGGTAGGGAAAAACCCAATCGGGAAGAAAAAACCCTTCGTAGCACTTGAGCTCTCAACTTTTTCCTCTCTGTAGGTGTCGGTGAAGGCTGAGCAGGAATCGAATGAGCAGAATGACCTGAAGATCGAGCAGCGCCTTTGAGGGGAGCGATGAGGGAAACAACGCTGGCAGAAGAGACCTCCGGAAGGTAAGCCGGTGACGGGTGAGTCCGCCCAGTAGTTCAGAAGGAGAGCCAGATCCGGTAGGGAAAGGAAGAGAGGGCAGAAAGGGATCCGGGAAGCCCAGCCAGAAAGGCGGAAGAGAAGGGAGACAGAACCAGGTAAAATGGAGAAAGGCAAGTCTGGAGAAAATAGAGGAACCTGACCTAACGAAAACACAGGAGAGCGCCCAAGGGAAGAAAGGCAGGTGTCAGCAAAAGCACTTCGTGGGAACAGCGAAGCGGAGGACAGCGGAGCGAGGTAAGGCCGCAGCAAAACAAGGAGCGCCAAGCCTCGGGAGCGCATAAACCCGGAAGGGAGACTTCCGATGCGGGTTGCAACGCGGAGACTGATGGGAAAAAGGAAGTTTTAAAACTCCCGGCAGGTTCCGCCCACAAGGAATGGCGAGAATGATGACCATAGAAAGAGGACTAAAACTCACCGCCCCTGTGCCGCCACCTGTAACGCGGAAGAATCCGCCAATCGCGGCAGCGACGGATGACAGTATGCCCCCCCTAGAGCATGGAACCCCGGGTTTCCCCGGGTGCAAGCGATGGAATCTGGCAAGCAACCGAGGGGCATGCACCTGAGAAACTGGTTCCCAAGAGTCCTCCGACTCAGGGTAACCCTTCCAGGAAATGAGGTATTCCAAACGGCCCCGATAAACTCTGGAGTCCAGAATGGTAGAGACCTCATATTCTTTCATGTCCTGTTTGGGGAAGGAAGGAAGACGGGAAAGAATGGTTTGAGAAGAATGAAAGACAGGGTGTATGCGACGGAGAGTGGGGGGAAGTCGAAGACGATAAGCCACCGGATTGACCATAGAGATAATGGGAAAAGGCCCCAGAAAATGAGGAGACAGTTTAGAAGGACGGACCCACTTGGGTAAGAACTTTGTGGACAGCCACACCCTGTCGCTTGGCTCCCAATCCGGACAATCCCTGCAATGCTTGTCCGCCTCCTTCTTTGTACTTCTCCTGCTAGCTTCCAGGCTGCGTAAGGTGGTGGAATGAGCCTCCGTAATATTCTGCAACACGTCTTCAACTGCTGGGGAGTTGGTAAAACTGGGCATCAAAGGCAGGATGGATCTTGGATGAACTCCATATGTACAAAAGAAAGGTGAGTAACCAGTGGCAGAATGTTTGGCGTTGTTATAGGAAAACTCTGCCGTAGGGAGCAAAGAGACCCAATTCACCTGATGAGTAGTGACGTAACACCTCAAGTATAGTTCCAGTGTAGCATTCAGCCTCTCAGTCTGTCCGTTGGTTTGCGGATGGTAACCAGAGGAAAGAGCTTGTTTGATTCCCAATCGGTGGCATAGCGCTGACCAAAACTTGGAGACATACTGACTACCGCGATCGGAAATAATCTTATCCGGTAGGCCATGCAGACGAAAGATATCCCTCTCAAAAACCTCTGCCATCTTGGATGCAGTTGTGTTACGCTCACCTGGCTCCCACAGGGGCGTCTATCTGAACGGGATAGCTGTGGTCTCCACCAATGTGACGCGTAGTGCCGAGATGACGGACTGGACTGGCCCACCTAGCTTCGTTTGCTTGCCCCGTAGGAATATTCTTCTGCAAATGGAGAAAGGGAATTAACCACCAGTGGAGTTGATCGTTGATGTCTCCTATTATAGTCTCACCTGATGGTTTGGAAAGATGAGCTCTCCATCCTGCATTGAGCGCAGGGGCGCGTAGATAACCAGTTGCTTCATTGGCTCAAAGGAATTGGTGAGTTCCAGAACAATATTGACTCTGAGATTTCCGGCAAGACGTCATGAGTATGTAGTTCGTAAGAGTTCAAATGTCTGACTTTCACTCTTGTCCGATTCCTTGCAGGTTGCAGCTTGACCCTAGCAAAGAGTTCCTCGTGACAACCGGTAATATTCAGGTAAGGATTTGTATTATCCAACACAGTTCGATAAAATAATGTCAGTATGTAACCTGTTGCTTTCTCCCTTATTCAGGCGCTGAGAGAAAGTATGAAGTCTCGGGGAATAATGCCTCTGGCGGTAAAATCAGGTAAGTCTATTGTGGTGAGGAGGTTTCCCCTTGTTTGTCCCTTTGTTTCACCTTGCTGTCCTTTTGTTTCCCCTTAGGGGCCGGGGTTCGGCGAGGATGCTGTGGAAGCTGCGCCGACCCGTGAAGAGGAATAGTACGCCCAGTGGTAAAATCAGGTAAGTCTATGGGGGGTAACTAATATTGCCTCTGTTTATTCCCTTGGGTCACCTTGCTGTTCTTGTCTTCCCCTTAGGTGCCGGAGTGCGGCGGGAACATGCAGAAGGATGCGGTGGAATGTGAAGATGCTGCGAAGGCCGGTGAGTTCAGCGCGGCGCTGCAGCAGACGAGGCGACGCGCATAAAATAACTTCTTTCTTCCAGCTCGAAGGCGCGGTGGATCGGGAATTCAGGTAAGGATCAAAGGTATTGCTCTTGTTCTAACCTTTTCTCCTTCTTTCTCCCTTTTTCTAGGAGCTCCAGACTTGAGGCGGGCGTGGCAGAAGACTGGATGCAGACTTGCAGGCACGGTGAGCGTTACGCTGCTGGATGCAGAATAACGCGAAGCGTGTGCTGCTCTTCGGGCATGGTTTAAATAGCCTCCAAAGTAGTCCCAGGTAAGTACTCCTCCCCAGCCCCACCCGAGTAAAAAATAGCCCCTAGGTAAAGTAGTCCCTTCCAAGCCTCTTTTGGCTTGGAGCTCTTGCAGCATGGTCTGCATCAGTTAAGTTTGCAGCATGGTCTGCATCAGGTAAGTTTTAATCTATGAGCCTGGCGCCCAAGGCCAGCTTGGAAAAAGAGTCCACAGTAACCATTATGCAAGTACAGGGTTCAGATGGGGGGAGATCCACAATGAAGTCAGTAGAAATGTGTCCCCATGGGCGAGTAGGTACATCTGCCTGCTTCAGTAAACCCAAAGGTTTGCCTGACTGGTATTTAGCCCTGGCACAGATGGGACACGACTTGACATATTTCTGAGTCTCTTCTCTTAGAGTGGGCCAAAAGAAAACTCTCGAGATGAGTTCCAAGGTGCTGTTCCATCCCTATGTCCTGCGGTGCGTGAGTTATGACACCAGCCTAAGATCTTTTCTCGCCAGGGACCCTCTGGAACGTACAAGCGTTTCTTATACAAGACCCAGCCATCCTTCATTTGGTAGAGAGATTTGGGAGATAGAGATAGTCGAGGTAGTTCTTGCATAACCGCTGCTCGCACTTCTTGGAGGAAGGAACCGGACGGGGTTAGAATCTGATCCTTGTGAAACATGGGTTTGGTGCTGATTAAGGCCTTCTCCTTGCTTGAGTCCTTGTGAGATAATGCATCTGCCAACCGATTAGATGTTCCGGGGATGTAGGTGATCTGAAAGTCATATTGTGAAAAAAGGTAGGCCCACCTTGCCTGCCTGGAATTAGCGCATTCCATCTCCTGTAGAACCCTCAAGTTCTTATGATCAGTTCAGATAAGAAACTGGTGTCAGGCCCCCATGAGTAGGCGACGCCACTCCTCACAGGCAAGTTTCATAGCCAACAGATCCTTCTCCAGAACTGAATAGTTTAGTTGGCTAGGAGTGAGAGTCTTAGATAAATACGCGCCAGGATATTCCACTCCATCGACAGCCTGAAGTAACACTGCTCCAATGGCAATAGCTGAGGCGTCGGTTTCCAATGTGAAACGTTGTGTCTGATCAGGATGTTGCAGGATCGGAGCAGAACAGAAGAGACCTTTGAGATGATGGAAACTCTCCTCCGCTGCGGTTGACTACTGGAATGGGACGGCGTCCTTCTTCAACAGTCGGGTAATGGGATATACCACCTCAGAGAAATTGGGAATGAATCTCCTGTAGTAGTTAGAAAGCCCAAGGAATCTTTGAGCCTCTCTGACAGTAGTGGGAGCTGGCCATTTGAGTATGGTGTGTACCTTGTCGTGGTCCATGCTAATCCCATCTTCAGATAGCATATATCCAAGGTATTGCACAGACAGAACTGCAAACTTACACTTTTCAGGTTTGACCAACAATCTGTTCTCCTGAAGACGCTTCAAAACCTGCGTGACTTGCAATACGTGTTCCTTCATGTTCGAGGAGAAAATCAATATATCATCAAGGTAGATGATGACCGAGACTGACAGAAGATCAGAAAACATTCTGTCCATGAATCTTTGAAATGTAGCCGGCGCATTCACTAATCCAAAAGGCATCACTTTATACTCGTATAAGCCGAATGGGCTGCGGAAGGCAGTTTTCCACTCGTCTCCTTTGGCTATTCTGAGCAGATGGTAGGCATTTCTTGGATCGAGCTTGGTGAATATTTTCGCCCCCTGGACTGTCTCTATAATGTCGGTAATGAGGGGCATCGAGTACCGATCTCGTATGGTGACTTTGTTTAGGCCCCGATAGTCAATACAGGGTCTAAGCTCATTAGAGTCTCTTTTTTTTACGAAGAATAAAGGAGCTCCCGTCAGGGACTTCGAAGGTTGGATGAGTCCATTCTCCATGTCGGTATCCAAATACCTCTGCAACACCTGTTTCTCCGTCTGCGTGAGGGAAAACATTCTTCCAAACGCAACCAGGGCATTGGGTTCCAAATCGATGGCACAGTCCTCGGGCCAATGTGGTGGCAATTCGGCATGCAACCGTTCCTGGAACACTTCTGTGAAGGTGGAGCAATAGCTGGGAAGAGCATGGATACCTATGTGATGATTAGTGAAAATCTTTACCGCTGGAGGTCTTCCCTGCCTTCCACAGGGAGACAGTTTGTGGCACAGAACGAGGAATGGAAGCTCAACTGGTTTTCAGTCCAATTAACCCAGGGGTTGTATTTGCGAAGCCACATGATGCCCAGGATGATAGGGAAGTGTGCAGCCTGGATGATGTCAAACCTCAAGATTTCAGAGTGTTGATAGATTTGCATGTAAAGATCTTCTGTGGTATGTGTCAAAGGACCTGAAGACAGGGTGGACCCGTCTACTTCTTCAACCTTCTGTCCCTCCTTGCGGGCAATCCGGCATACCCCTTGCTTATCTGCGCACAAAGTGTCAATAAAGTTGCCTGCGGCGCCACAATCCAGCAGGGCTAAGGTTTCAACCTGTTTCCCTTTTAATTCTAGGATCACTCGAAATACCATAAGTCTGGAGTCTTCTCAGAAATCGGGGGAGGAGATGGATAAAGAAACATAGGGACGTTGAAAAGAGCTTGGTAACCCTCGGACACTGGTCCCTATTTGTGCCGAGGGAGTTCGTTTCCCGACCTCCTACTTGGTAGTTCAGTGCAGTCCTTGAGAAGATGTTGATCGGAACCACAATATGCGCACAGACCCTTCTCTCTTCATCGCCTTCTCTCTGCAGCAGATAGAGGGGCCCTGGTGGCACCGATCTGCATTGGTTCGTCTGGAGTTGTCGCTGAGGAGTGACCAGGGAGAGAATGCAAAAAGGAGTCCGATGAGGACCCGGAACCTCTTTGTTTGCGACGCTCTGTCTTTCGTTCTTGGAGCCGATATTCTATGTGAAGAGCGGCAGCTAATAAGTCCGAAAAGGTGGGTGAGCGAGGAGATCTGGCCAGTTCATCCTTGATCTCTTCCTTCAAACCCCTCCGGAAAATGGCATACTGCGCTGTTTCAGGCCATCCTGCTCCGGCTGCCAGGGTCTTGAACGAGGAGATATATGACAGGACATCCAAGTTTCCCTGTCTAACGTCCAGCAGATCTTCACAGGCCGTGAAAGACAGTTCAGGGCATTCAAACTTCTGTTTGAGTAGGTTCTGAAACCCTACATAATCCTGAAGAATAGCATTTCCGCTGGTCACCAACTGAGTAGCCCAAGTTAGTGCATTTTCAGTCATGTTGGAAATTAGAAATCCAACCTTGGCCTGATTTGTTACGAAAGTACGGGGCCTGAAAGTGAAGTGTAATGTGCATGCTTCCAAAAATTCTTTCACCTTCTTTGAAGAGCCGTCGAATTTGCCTGACGAAAGTGCCATGGGTGGTAGTTCTGGAGGGGAGGGTTCTCTCGCGGTTACCATCTGTTTGAGGAGCGTGTTCTCTGTCTTCACCCCCTGTAATTCTTGGGACATAGCTTGAAAGGCTTTCCATAATTCCTGGACCAGCTCTTCAGCTGACATGTTATAACTCTTTGGCGTTGCAATCTGTGGTTGTTTGGTTCCCTTAGTTCCCTTAGTTCTCTCCTCTTTCCCTCCTTCTGCACTCTCCTCACCTGAACTGCTGGAATCGTTGTCCGTAGACTGTAGGTTTCGCCTGGCCAGGTAATCCTTCTCCCTTCTTGGATGAATGTGCTTGTCACGGAAGGAAGCCACAGTTACTGCTAGGAAACAGCAGTTCCGTGGCCCCTTTTCCGGAATCAAGCCGGAGGAAGGAAAAAACCCAATCGGGAAGAAAAAACCCTTCGTAGCACGTGCGGTCTCTTCTTTTTCCTCTCCATAGGTGTCGGTGAAGGCTGAGCAGGAAGCGAATGAGCCTTTGAGGGGAGCGATGAGGGAAACAACGCTGGCAGAAGAGACCTCCGGAAGGTAAGCCGGTGACGGGTGAGTCCACCCAGTAGCTCCGAAGGAGAGCCGGATCCGGTAGGGAAAGGAAGAGAGGGCAGAAAGGGATCCGGGAAGCCGAGCCAGAAAGGCGGAAGAGAAGAGAGACAGAAACAGGTAAAATGGAGAAAGGCAAGTCCGGAGAAAATAGAGGAACCGGACCTAACGAAAACAAAGGAGAGCGCCCAAGGGAAGAAAGGCAGGCGTCAGCAAAAGCACTTCGTGGGAGCAGCGAAACGGGGGACAGCAGAGCGAGGTAAGGCCGCAGCAAAACAAGGAGCGCCAAGCCTCGGGAGCGCATAAACCTGGAAGGGAGACTTTCGATGCGGGTTGCAATGCAGAGTCTGCTGGGAGAAAGGAAGTTTTAAAACTCCCGGCAGGTTCTGCCCACAAGGAATGGCCGAGAATGATGACCATAGAAAGAGGACTAAAACTCACCGCCCCTGTGCTGCCACCTGTAACGCGGAAGAATCCGCCAATCGCGGCGGCGGCAGATGACAACCTATTCCTTTTGACTGGTGTGTTCATACCTCTCACATTATAAGACAAGATTTTACCTATTGCCATTGCAGTTTAGTAGTACACATGACCCGTTTAGTTGCACGTAAACTCTTCTCCACCTCCTCCTGGCAGATCCCACGATCTTTCCCCCTGTGCCCCCCCTTATTAATTCCCCTAATCTGACACCCCAAAAACCTACAACCCTCCCACTCTATCCCCCTCATCCCTAACCCTACCTGAGGAGGGCCAAAGTTCCTATGATTGCCGGATGAAGTGTCAGTCGCTGGGAGATGGGGGTGTTTGTAACCCGCATTGCCAGAAGTCAAGAGGTTGCAGAAGAGTGATACAAAGGCAGCCAAGATGCAACTCTCCTTATAAGGGACATCAATTGGGGATGATTGTAACCCACATTGCCAGCAGCCCAGAGGCCACATGAGAATAATACAAAGGCAGCTGGAGCATACATCTTCTTTTATGAAACATCAATGGGGAGAAACTTGTAACCTGCATTGTAACGAGTGACCCCCCTTGTCCCATGCTACAAACGTGGGGAAGGGAGGCCAACAGCCTAAACATTCTGACTTATCATTTTGTAAACACTTATTTCTTTTTGTGAACATTATCCCACACCATTTGTAGCATAGCGCTAAGGATTGGCAATAGTTTGTTTTAGTTTAAGCCCTTTCTATTTGACTAGGCTCCACTAGGTCGTTGTTATTATTATTATTTGATGGTTATAGCTTGCTCCCATCTTAGATTTAGGTTTAGATAGGTGTTTTTCACACCCCTGATAAAGTTCAATAAACACCCTTGAACTGTGATCACTTGTGTCTGTCTTACTTTGATACCATGCCTTCCTTACGTATGGTGTTAGGAATAGGATGTGACTCATTTGAAACAAATTGGGGAACCCTACAATTTTAGAATCTTAGTCATAGAGCTTCCAACCCCTCTGTTGTCACAAAAAAATCAATAGATTTTGAGATCTGTAGCAGTAGAGAAGCTATTATTCCCCATGGGAAAAAAGGAATGATTCCCACAGATTTGGTTTTAATACCCCCCTGGGGTGTTACATAAGATTGGCCCCAAAATCTGTCCTAGCTTAGAAGTTTGGTATAGACGTTCTAGCAGGCGTCATTGATCCTGACATCCGGGGAGACGTAAAGGTTCTCTATCAGAATCATGGTGAAATCCCATTTGAAGTACATCGTGGGGACACAATTGCTCAAGGGATTCTGGAAAAAGTTCTATTTCCTCATTTTAAAGAAAGTGAACCAGACAAAACAGGAAAAGGTACATTAGGCTTTGGGGAAGCTGATAAACCTTCTAACATCAAAGAGAGAAAGAGACACAAGCGACAAGCCTAGCATCTATCCAGACCTAGGGTGGGCAAGGTAATCCGTGATGCGAGGCGGACGCTATCTCTGTGAGCTCCCCGCTTGATCCGGAACACTGTGATCCTGTGCACGACAGAGAGATCTTCCAGAAGTGGAAAAGATCCCTGCAAACCCAGGATCTCCTGGGGCGTGCTATGCATCGCTTCTCACTGCCAACAGAGAAGTAGAAGCAGAGGACGCGACTGAGATGGCGAAGAAGAGGAGCATGCAAAATGGTGCATGAAAATCCTGAGAGAGAGTGAAGACACAAAGAGTGCAATTCGCCGCTGAAGGAGCCTGCCAACCCTCCAGAGGGCCCACGAGAGCCTGACAGTAGCACCGCAGACAAGAAATAGGCAGTAAGGGCAAAAATTGCTGCTGCAGCTTGAGCGAGGTCCCCATAACGAGAAGTGCTAGTAATGCATAGAGGCGGCGGAAAAGGAGGAGGGAAATAGAAATGCCGAAGACCCCGGCTCCCTGGAAGACTAGAGCGAAGAGGAGCCTAAGGCAGACCGGAACGGCGAACCGCAGCTGCCGGCTCCCACACACACTAGTGCTAAGCGCGCCAGAGAGAGAGAGATAAGGGGATCTACAGCTCCATGATAGCCCTGAGGCGAATAGCGGCCTGACGACGAAGTAGCACCGCAACACAGAGGCTCGCCCAGCCCTCCTAATCGCATACACAGTGAGAAAAGAGCCCGAGACACGTGTAGAAGACCCCCTGAGATAATGCATAATTAGCCCACTGAAAGGCAGAATAGACACCTGATGGCCCACAGAACCCCAGTAGTTGTGGGCAAAGTGTGCAAAAGGAATACAGGCTGGGGGTCATTGGAGAACAGGCTGGCTAATAACGACGACGAAACAGGGGAGTGAGCATCCCACACAGCCCAGAGAGCACTAGATCACAGAGAAAAGCGAACACTACGGTCATGGCAGTAGTACCAAATCCACCTATACAAACATCAGGAAGTGACAGCGCAGACTAGAGCGCTCGCCCAGGAGACCCCAGGAGGGAAGAGGAAAAGTGAGAGTAACCAACACCAGAGGACACACGAAAGCACAAAGATACCCTACAAGGCTATTGGATCCTGAACAGATTTACAACTACAAAGACGCCTAGATCCACGTCTGAACCCAAATAGAGCGCAAATGAGACAAGTTCATCCTGACACCTCGTGAGTTACTAGAGACACAAGACGTACCACCAGCAGAACGACAAGGAACACGCCCACTGAGGAGCCAGACAAGAAGCGAAACACCATACCCATAAGGCGGCTATTGGAAGCTCAGATCCCCTGCAAGAGAAACAACTACTGGGGTAAGGGAGAACAAGCAACCCAGAGACCAGAGGGCACAGGTGACCATCCCAAATGTTGGAGGGGAGGAGGAAAACGGCAGCACAGCCTAAACAGGCGACAAAAGATACCTATGCAAAAAACAATGAACCAAGAACGGATCCCACACCTCCAGGAAAACGTGTAGGAAGCAATGAGTCAGAGCCCCAATGTATGGCTGATGATAATAAGATCCTGGAAGTGATTGCAGCCATGCGCACGTCCATGGAGACCCACATAGGAGAAATAAAATGTGATATGAGTCTTCTACGTCAAGACGTGCGCAACCTCGCCAGTGGAGTAGGAGTAACAGAGCAGAAAATAGACAAGACAGCCTCTACGACCAAAGACCTGAAGGCAACGGTCCAGGAATTCATAACTAAAGCCAGAATGCTGCAAGAGATAACAGAAGATGCGGAAGGAGGGGCGCAGAGGAGTAATATCAGGATCCTGGGACTACCAGAGGGAGCAGAAGGCAGAGACCCTACTAATTTTATAGAAAATGTACTCCTCCAAGAGATAGGACCTGGAACCCTGTAACAAGGGTACACAGTCGAAAGGGCCCACTGAGCCCTCACAAGGAAACCCCCCAAGGAGCCTACCCAAGACCAATTATAGTGAAAATCCTTAATTTATCGAGACAAGGAGAAAATCCTGGCCCACTCCAAATCGGGCGAAGTGATCCGGAGAGACTCAGCAACCCTGGCAATATATCCAGACTACACAATTCAAGTCCAAAGAAGAAGAGCTCAATATGGACCAACCGGAGAAAGGCTCAGACTCCAAGGCATCAAATATATGCTCCTTTATCCTGCAAAATGAAAAATATTGTACAAAGGGAAATCACTCTTCTTCAAGACACCGGAGGCGGTAAACAAATGCTTGGACGAACGCAACTCGGGACAGACCACACGAACACAAGAAGATGAAACCTGCCACAACAAATGACGCTACCAAGCAAAACAACCATAATCATAAATCTGTCGGCACAACAGAATGGAGACAACATAAGCGGGAACTCTGCTCCTCAAGTCTATAGCACTCACAAGTAGGAGGAAAAATCCCAGGTCAGTATAACCACAAGGACCACGGCAACAGGAACCGCATTTCAACTTTTCCAGCTCTCCTGTTCAACTGGTCCGGGCACCCGCCCTACACCCACATTCAGATGGACTGAGAGTACTCTATAGTACTTAGCCACTGAACTCCTGGGATGTATCAGGAACCACTGGTGATGTCACCTCTACGGAACTACACCGGTGGGCATCAAGTTGAATGTTATGTTGGAGTTAAATTGTTAACACCACAGTTAAGGACATACCACGATCAAAGCGGCAATAGAGGACACAACTTGCAAAAAGTCCAAGGGTCAATGACACAATTGAGGACAATTGGGGGGACCACAGAAAGACTGGGACAGACACAAAAAGGGGAGAGCAGAGCAAAACTCAAAAACTGCCGAGAGACCAGGGGCATGCACTGGAGAGAATAAACATACCCCAAATTAGCGCAAAGATGCAGAACGAAAAACCCACCACCTAGGAACGGTGTCATAGAATCATAACACACCCCAGATGCCGTAAATCCTAAAAATCGCCACGTGGAACGTATGTGGCCTCAACAATTATGTTAAAAGTATGAAAGTGATGGTATACTTATGCTGAAAAGCTATCCACATTGCCCTGCTCCAAGAGACACACCTGACACCGGAAAAGCATTCACGTATATTTAGCAAATGGAGAGGTAGAGGGTTTGGCTCAGCATATTCCAATTGCGCCAGAGGGATACTCATATGGATTGCCCCATGAGTACCGCTCCAGATACTAAACACACACTCAGAACTAGAGGGGAGAGTAACATTAATACGCAGATTCTTAGATCACTGTACTCCACCCTGACCCCCTATAAGGGCATGTAATGGATCTGGGGAGGGGACTTTAATTGCATCCTAAATTCAACCCGAAAGCTCACCTCGACCGCCCCCGTCCAAGGCATTGGAAACACTGGTATGAGATTTGGAGCTCCAGGAAATATGGAGGTGGATATACTGAGATAGACGAGAATTCTCGTTCTACTTGAGTGCGCATAGGATATACACGAGTATTGACTATGGGCCTCATTACACGTTGTGCGGTAAAAATCGCAAATTACCGGCATGGCGCTATTAACGTGTCCGCCCTCGCAAGAGGGCGCTAATAGCGTACCATTACGAGTATGCGGACACGAGCATAGCGCCATGCCGGTAATGACCCCACCGCCATGCCGCTAAAGTCCCCAAAAAGTCCCTTACCGGCTTCCACGAAAGTGCAGATAGCACCGCCGCCCTCACGCTAAATGCAAACAGCGGTCACCGCTATTAGCGGTGACCGTTAAATAGCGGGACCGGAAATAGCGTCATCGCACAGGAACGGGAAAGAGCACGGCGGCCATCTTTAAAAGAACAATCCATTTGTCATGCCCGCGCCGCTGGCGCACGCATTGGCAACCACCATGGACTACTTGGTACTCATTTATCCTCCTAATACTCCTTGAACAACTCTGTTTCACGCCTTGGTCTTTTATTTCCATTTGCTCAACTTTGGTTCTTTCTTATTTTATTCAATTAACTACATTTACCATAATGCACCTGGCTGCAGTCCTCAATTCCTGGCTATTCTCATTCATCGTTATTGGGACCACAATCCCCAGAAGCCCTAGCGGCCAGTGCTGCTTCCACCTGCTCAGCACCAGAGAGCGAGGAGGCAGATTGTCTTCAGGTGTGCTGCTACAGGTGCTTTCAATTAGCCTGCCTTAGAACAGGGCAGGGCTGTATATAAGCAGCTGCCTGCAGGAGCACAGTGTCTTGCATCTTGAGATCTCCCCGCTCCTGTTTGCCTTGACCTGCTACATTGTATGCTGTTCCTGTTGCTGCATTATCCTATTTTGATCCAGTGCCCTTTCCGGGCTCCCTGCCTTGCAGCCGATCTCGCTCCGCTGCCTTCTACTTACAGCCCTTGTCCTCTGGGCTCCCTGCCTACAGCCTGCCTCACTCCGGCTGCCTACTGCCCTTGTCCTCTGGGCTCCCTACCTTGCAGCTTGCAATACTCTGCTGTCTCCAAGCCCTTGTCCTCTGGGCCCCCTACCTTGCAGCCTGCACCTCTTCGCTGCCTACAGCCCTTGTCCTCCGGGCTCCTTCCTTGCAGCCTGCTCCCTCCGCTGCCTACAGCCCGTGTCCTCTGGGCTCCTTCCTTGCAGCCTGTCTCCCTCCGCTGCCTACAGCCCTTATCCTCTGGGCTCCTTCCTTGCAGCCTGTCTCCCTCTGCTGCCTACAGCCCTTATCCTCTGGGCTCCTTCCTTGCAGCCTGTCTCCCTCCGCTGCCTACAGCCCTTGTCCTCTGGGCTCCCTGCCTTGCGGCTTGCTACACTCCTCTGCCTTACAGCCTGTATTACACTTAGCTACCTACGGCCCTGCTCCTCTGAGCTCCCTACCTCGCGGCCCTATTCTTTTGGGCTCTCTGTCTGTCGCCTACTACTAATCTCTCTCTGTCCTGTTCTTCTGGACTCCCTGCCTTGCAGCCTACTACAGACCTCCGCAGTCCACTACAGTTTTCCTGCACCTAGTGCCACTCTTGACTGCAGACCTGCTTCCTACTTTGCAGCCCTTCTGTTTTCCTGACTGCTGCTCCCTTGTTCTCTTCCTAGAGTCCCCTGTACTCCACCTTAGGTTATCTACTTCAGTCTAACTGCCTTTCCTTCATTTCCTTCTGCTAGATTGCTCATTGACTTCCTTTTCGCTGGATTTATCTGTTCTTGTCTTCTCATGTGTCTTATGTAATCCCTTTGTACAGAGCTTGCCTGTTGGTTTCCGGCAGGCAACCTCTGCCCCTTCCCTTGTCCCGTTTTCAGTGTTACAGACACCCACTGCTGTTGTTCCCAGCCATGAGCATACAGCGTGGGCCTCTGTGATAGCAATCTGTGCAGAAGGCTGGAGTTTCCTAAGGTTCGTGGAACACTCTATCCCATTTCAGCATACACCCCAAGAGGGAATCCAGTTTGTTTGTACCTTTGTATCTTTTGCCCCTTTTGGCTCACAGCTACAGTTTCCTACTCTTCTTTCTTGTTGAACTTCCTGCTGTGTGTGCTCATCTGCTACCTTACTTCAGCACAGCCACCCAAAACCTACCTGGGTACCCTGTTCCACTCTTGACAGAGTGCCATTCTTGACACCATTGCCATCCTCTGCCCCCTGGACCTGTTCTGAGTAGTGTGCAATAGAAAATCCACAGGGACACCCTCGACATCCCTAAGGCTGTAAAAAAAACTACCGACCGGCAGAGGAAGGAAAAATTCACCACGGAGGAGCTAATGATGCTAACCCAGACCCTTGCTGCCAATGCTGCCGTGGTCTTTGCCAGCGACATGTGTCGGGAGACACTAATCAGAAAGAAGGCAATCTGGGCTGATGTTGCCTTGAAAGTCAGTGCTGTGGGCACCACCACCCGCAATGTGCGTGAGTGCAGAAAGCGGTGGGATGATCTCCGCCTACGTGTTAGAAGTATCCTATCAGCAAACCACAACATTGCCACATCAGTTGGATCTGATTCCCCTATTAAATTGAAGGAATGGGAAGAGACCTGTGCCAACCTCATTGGAGTGGAATCCATAGAGGGAGTCGGGACGATTGAGCATGGTGTGGCAACCACTTCAGATGGAGGTGAGTGTACACATGAAAGTATGCAATGTGAATCTACTGGTCCCCCCATATGTGAGGCCAGAATCACCTCATGAATGGCCAAACATCCACAGATGAATCCAACCCTGGCTATGTCAGTGTCAAACCGAAACACACACACATGCACACATCACCAGAGACAAGTGCCACACACAACCATGCATGGATGAGCCACTGAACTGACACATCACCTGCATACTTAACAATGAAGTCAAAATGCCTACAACTGCATTATTGATGTATACTGCATTAGGTACATATAACCGTAACCAATGCCATCCCCCTCTTTGACCCCGACAGGCTCACATACAGACAGTGAGGATGCAGGCACTGCATCTCAGGCACCCCCTGTGAGTAAGAAATCAAGGGCACAGGACACAGAGGACACCCCCACAACATAAAGGGGCAAAGGTAGAAGGGTCCACATGCAGAGTGGTAAACATCGGTGGAGCGCCACTGCCAAGACGCAAGTGTCCACACCACCAACAACTGCCCCACCTCCGGAGGTGAACCCACCACCACCGATCCGAGCCACGGAGAGCCCACCCTCAGCTGCAGCTAGTTCCGCAGGAGAGGTTGCAGCCACTGCACCACTCTCTGATGTGGAGGATACGACCGCTTTCCACATGGAGATGCACACCCCAAACCCCTGGAATCCCCGAGGCATCACCACAGCAGACACCTGGGTCTAGTGTCACTGGCGAGGACAACGTGGGAGGTTTTAGTAGCCCTCCGGTGGCTTCACCTGTTGACCTGGTTGCATCCGAGGGCACAGCAGCCACACCACCAGAATGCAACACTGCCCTCGACCTGGCCAGCATCAGCCAGCGGCAACAGGAAATAATTGTGGTGGTTGGGCAGCCTGTGGAGGAGGCTGCCCGTCTCAGGGCTGAGATTGCGGAGACAGCAAGGCACTCCAGGGAGGGGATGGAGGCCTGTACAGACAGGCTGTGTGGGGAGATTGTCCGACTTAGGGAGGTCCTCACACGGATAGCGGATGCAATGGACAGCCAGTTGCCACCACCACCACCACTTGGACAGTCAGCCACTTCCTCATCCGCCAGTTAGAGGCAGACAAGCCCCCTCCGCCGCTCCGCACGCACCACCAGGCGCACGTCTAGGCAGCCTCCGAATGCTGGTGGTGGCAATGGCGAATAGGGAGTGCATGGTCAGGCTTCCGCGTGTATGGCTGGACGAAAACATTGTGGCAGACACATGAGCAACTGTTGTGGGGGTTGGGGAGAAGGGTGTTTTTGCACTGTTGTGGGGGGTGGGGGGAAGGGTGTTTTTGGACTGTTGTGGGGGGTGGGGGAAGGGTGTTTTTGGACTGTTGTGCGGGATGGGGGAAGGGTGTTTTTGGACTGTTGTAGGGGGTGGAAAGAAGGGTGTTTTTGGACTGTTGTGGGGGTGGGGGGAAGGGTGTTTTGGGACTGTTGTGGGGGGTGGGGGGAAGGGTGGTGGGATGTTTGGGGACATGCACTTTTACAACTTTACATTTCTCAATACACTGGTGTTTGATCCATACACAGGCTTGGACTTCTTCATTGTGTATGTGTGTTTTATTGGCGACAGGGTCCATTGGGCGCTTCCAAACAGACACCAGTGCATAACTGCCCATATCCATTCCCACAAAAAGAAAAAATGTAACTCAGAATATTTGGTTGATCAGATGCTGTCTCACAGCACGTCCCTCCTGGCCATCCCATCTTGCATGACCTGCATCCCCGTCAACTCCGTCCTCATCACCATCATCATCCTCATCAGGTGCTTCTATTTCTACGTCCGGGGGCAGTGGCACATTCCGTCTGATACACATATTGTGCAGCATGACACATGCCATGGTGATCTTGGCCACCTTCTCATAGCCATACTGGAGAGCGCCACAAGACCTGCTAATGCACCTAAACCGTGTCTTCGAATGGCTAGAAGTCTGCTCGATCATGACGCGGGTAGGGGTATGTGCACGATTGTAGTCCTCTTCGTGCCTGTTCTGTGGGTTCCGTACAGGGGTAAGCAGCCACCTCTTCGGGGGATAGCCGGCATCACCTGTATGGGGGGACAAATGGGGTCTGGTTACTGTTCACCTCAAGAGCGGCCTGTTCATATCACACAAATTGACTTTGCATTGTGATTGAAGTCCACAATTAACAGCATGCATGTAGACGATCTGTGTGACTGTCAGGATGCCTACCCCAGGGGACCCAGACCAAGTCCAGCAACCCCGGAAGCAGGCATCAAGTTATCCTAAGCAAGCCCAACAACCCCTGCTAGGGGCTATTTGGGTCCAGTCCTGGCGCCAGGCTCATATGGAGACTCAGTCCTGGCACCATAGGCGCCAGGCTCATAGATTAAAACTTACCTGATGCAGACCATGCTGCAAACGTACCTGATGCAGACCATGCTGCAAGAGCTCCAAGCCAAAAGAGGCTTGGAAGGGACTACTTTACTTAGGGGCTATTTTTTACTCGGGCGGGGCTGGGGAGGAATACTTACCTGGGACTCCTTTGGAGGCTATTTAAACCACGCCCGAACAGCAGCACACGCTTTGCGTTATTCTGCATCCAGCAGCGTAACGCTCACCGTGCCTGCAAGTCTGCATCCAGCCTTCTGCCACGCCCGCCTCGAGTTTGGAGCTCCTAGAAAAAGGGAGAAAGAAGGAGAAAAGGTTAGAACAAGAGCAATACCTTTGATCCTTACCTGAATTCCCGATCCATCGCGTCTTCGAGCTGGAAGAAAGAAGTTATTTTATGCGCGTCGCCTCGCCTGCTGCAGCGCCGCGCTGAACTCACCGGCCTTCGAAGCATCTTCACATTCCACTGCATCCTCCTGCATGTTCCCGCTGCACTCCGGCACCTAAGGAGAAGATAAGAACAGCAAGCTGAGCCAAGGGAATACACAGAGTAATATTAGTTACCCCCCCCATAGACTTACCTGATTTTACCACCGGGTGTACTATTCCTCTTCACGGGTCGGCGCAGCTTCCACTGCATCTTTGCCGAACCCCGGCCCCTAAGGGGAAACAAAAGGACAGCAAGGTGAAACAAAGGGACTAATAAGGGGAACCCTCCTCACCACAATAGTCTTACCTGATTTTACCGCCGGAGGTATTATTCCTGAGACTTCATACTTTCTCTCAGCACCTGAATAAGGGAGAAAGCAACAGGTTACATATTGACATTATTTTATCGAACTGTGTTGGAAAATACAAATCCTTACCAGAATACTACCGGTTGACACGAGGAACTCTTCATTAGTGTCAATCTGCAACCTGCAAGGAATCGGACAAAAGTGAAAGTCAGGCATTTGAACTCTTACCAACTTTATTCTTATGGCGTCTTGCCGGGATCTCAGAATCAATATTGTTCTGGAACTCACCAATTCCTTCGAGCCAGTGAAGGAACTGGTCATCAACGTGCCCCTGCGCTCAATGCAGGATGGAGAGCTCATCTTTTCAAACCATCAGGTGAGACCATAAGAGGGGACATTAAAGGTGATCTGTGGGGAGAACAGCGGGGTTGGGGGGATTTACGCTCAACTCCAGGGGTGGTTAATTCCCTTTCTCCATTTGCAGAAGAATATTCCTACGGGCCAAGCAAACGAAGCTAGGTGGGCCAGTCCAGTCCGTCATCTCGACCCTACGCATCACATTGGTGGAGACCGCAGCTGTCCAGTTCCGATCGACGCCTCTGTGGGAGCCAGGGGAGCGTAACAGAACGCAAAGCCTACCCACAAATTCCCACCCGGGCGTTATGGATACCTCAGAGACTGAAACAACAGAAGGTAAAGTAATTATAGAGTTATTCCTATAGCTAAGTCCCTAGCCAAACATTTAAATGACCCTATCTGTGCATAATCTCGTACCAATTGAATAGGGGCCCTAGTTGGTGCTGCTGGGCCGGCTACAAGTGGTGTAGAGATCTTGTCCCTAAACTCTCTAAAACACTTTCCTGGTGTCTAGTACGTGCACACCGATTGGAGGTCGATTTTTTTATTTTTTATTTGTCGCCCCCAATGTGTGTGTCATATCATAAAAACACAAAAATACAACACCCAAAGCAACTGATTAGGAGAGCAGTTGTCAGTGGGAAAGATTTTTGTAAAAACAAGGGGCAAATCGCATATTCCTTGCTAGCCCAAACTTTAGGTGAAAACACAGTGTGTGTGGATAACAGGTTTAATTTCTTTAAACAAGCCCTTAGTTTTCTTTATAAGGGGATGAAGGTCTGGGTTATCCACCATGCCTATTGAATAGTCAACCGGTTTCAGCGGGATTCTCTAGTGGCCGCTTTCTTCAGGACGAATACTTTTTTCAATTCTTGTATTCTTTAACAATATCTTCAGCACTGTGAAGTATTAGAGGGTGTCTTCTAGGGTCCAAGACTGGATAGGGTAATCGATTCCTAGTCCTATATGGACAAAAGACAAGAAAGAAGGGGAATGGTATCAGTCTCAAGTACTAACTGGTCTATTTAATAATGAAAAATTACTGGGAGTACCACCTGTGGGAGATAATGGTCATTATACCTCTGTGGTGGAGTCCCAGGCTTAGTAATGAAGTGTATATCTTCAATGGTCTCCACTGTAGCGGAAATTCTTTTTTTCTTTTTTTCTTTTGATCCGGTCAAGGGATCTATTTGGTTATCTCTCCTTACTCCTATCCCTGTGGTCAAGCAATAGACATATGCACATTTTTAATTGATTTTGTCTGGAACACCATTACACTATCATCTTCTGGAGTCTCGTTTCTTGTTTAGGAAAACAACTCAAGTTGTGCTATGTACTATGGAGATCTACCTCCTAGGTTTTCCTGTAAAATTGCTGTCCATAAGTTAATGGCTACATTCTTTCCCAAATGGCCTGTGCTGTTTATCCCCAGAGTCTATTCCACCCTCCAATGGCTTCTTTTCAGCATACTGTGCGTAAATGTAGCTTACCTCTAAGTGCTGGTCTGTCCGTTTTCAAAGTGTCCGGTACTCCGCCATTTTGTTTTTGGTGTGTTTTTATATCCTGGCGCACGGGCACGTGATCAGCGCTGTTGTATCACGTGATCGCGTGTCGCGTCACGTGTATCTGGCCCAGCCGTAACGATTCGCTGCAGGGCTACATTTTTCTAAGTGGGCGGCTCCCTGTGTGTCGGCGGCTTGAGGCCGTCTGGGATATGTAGTGAACCACCATTCTTATTATCATATGTGCAGAGTTCCGTGTATCCCTAATACATTTCTGCCTGTCTATCAGCCGGGCTATGATTGCAGCCGGCCGCGTGACTCAATTGCATCATATCGTGAAGTCGCGTTAGGAAAGGTGCGGTTTTGTCGTATGGTCGCATCTATGGTGTAATGAACTAACAGCCAACTTGGTTCAATTTCGTACCGTGTTGTTAGAAAGAGAAAGACAATCTGATTTTTCGAAGGGGGCGCGTCCATGGACACGGCAAACGGGGTGCTTGGGAATTGTGGTGCATCAAAGTATTTCAGCCAGACCGTTTGTTGTTTGGATTTTCCGATGCCCCCTGTAGATTGTATATGGAGCAGCCAGGGATTGCTCAAGAGAGGAGATTTCAGTATTACGCTGGATCTCCTTTTTGTCATTTATACCGACCTCCTTTTTGTCACTAGACAAGGTGAGTGGATAGGAATTGCTGCAAACAGGAGTATGCTCAAAGGAAAGAGTGGATACTGAGCCAGGTGTTCGATTGCTGCAGTTTATTTTATTTTATGGTTGGCAACTCGATCAGTCCATCATTATAAAACTGCCAAGGTTTGCCAGCAGATCTCCTCATTCAGGCCAATTAGATGGCTGCGGGTTCTGTATATCCATGGTTGTTCTCTTTTTAATAAGAGGGCTGTGATATTAGCACCTCTTTTGGGTTCTTTTACCTTTTCTATTATGGTCCACATAAGATCATCTAAAGTGTGGTGTTTTTCAATATTATGTTCCACCAAAGGGGCCGTTCTCTTTTGTGTCCTGATGTTGGAACGGTGCTCCCCTATCTGTATTTTTATGGCCCGTGTCGTCATCCCAATGTATTTCTTATTACAGGGGCATTGTATGAGGTACATACATTGGGATGACGACACGGGCCATAAAAATACACTGTAGATGATCTTATGTGGACCATAAAATAAAATAAACTGCAGCAATCGAACACCTGGCTCAGTATCCACTCTTTCCTTTGAGCATACTCCTGTTTGCAGCAATTCCTATCCACTCACCTTGTCCAGTGACAAAAAGGGGATCGGTATAAATGACAAAAAGGAGATCCAGCGTAATACTGAAATCTCCTCTCTTGAGCAATCCCTGGCTGCTCCCTATACAATCTACAGTGGGCATCGGAAAATCCAAACAACAAACGGTCTGGCTGAAATACTTTGATGCACCACAATTCCCAAGCACCCCGTTTGCCGTGTCCATGGACGCGCCCCCTTCGAAAAATCAGATTGTCTTTCTCTTTCTAACAACACGGTACGAAATTGAACCACGTTGGCTGTTAGTTCATTACACCATAGATGCGACCATACGACAAAACCGCACCTTTCCTAACGCGACTTCACGATATGATGCAATTGAGTCACGCGGCCGGCTGCAATCATAGCCCGGCTGATAGACAGGCTGAAATGTATTAGGGATACACGGAACTCTGCACATATGATAATAAGAATGGTGGTTCACTACATATCCCAGACGGCCTCAAGCCGCCGACACACGGGGAGCCGCCCACTTAGAAAAATGTATCCCTGCAGCGAATCGTTACGGCTGGGCCAGATACACGTGACGCGACACGCAATCACGTGATACAACAGCGCTGATCACGTGCCCGTGCGCCAAGATATAAAAACACGCCAAAAACAAAATGGCGGAGTACCGGACACTTTGAAAACGGACAGACCAGCACTTAGAGGTAAGCTACATTTACGCGCAGTATGCTGAAAAGAAGCCATTGGAGGGTGGAATAGACTCTGGGGATAAACAGCAGAGGCCATTTGGGAAAGAATGTAGCCATTAACTTATGGACAGCAATTTTACAGGAAAACCTAGGAGGTAGATCTCCATAGTACATAGCACAACTTGAGTTGTTTTCCTAAACAAGAAACGAGACTCCAGAAGATGATAGTGTAATGGTGTTCCAGACACAATCAATTAAAAATGTGCATATGTCTATTGCTTGACCACAGGGATAGGAGAAAGGAGAGATAACCAAATAGATCCCTTGACCGGATCAAAAGAAAAAAAGAAAAAAAGAATTTCCGCTACAGTGGAGACCATTGAAGATATACACTTCATTACTAAGCCTGGGACTCCACCACAGAGGTATGATGACCATTATCTCCCACAGGTGGTACTCCCAGTAATTTTTCGTTTTAAATAGACCAGTTAGTACTTGAGACTGATACCAGTCCCCTTCTTTCTTGTCTTTTGTCCATATAGGACTAGGAATCGATTACCCTATCCAGTCTTGGACCCTAGAAGACACCCTCTAATACTTCACAGTGCTGAAGATATTGTTAAAGAATACAAGAATTGAAAAAAGTATTTGTCCTAAAGAAAGCGGCCACTAGAGAATCCCGCTGAAACCGGTTGACTATTCAATAGGCCTGGTGGATAACCCAGACCTTCATCCCCTTATAAAGAAAACTAAGGGCTTGTTTAAAGAAATTAAACCTGTTATCCACACACATTGGCCCTCATTACGACCCTGGCGGAAATCGAAAAACGATGGCGGAAATGCAATACCGCCATTGAATACCGCCCGTTGCGATTATGACCCGTCACCGTAAAGTACGATGCCATTAGCGACACCGTAGTGAACGCCAACGCTAACTGCACCAAGTACGCGCACGCGCGCACTGCGAAACCGTAATTACCACCATGGCGCAACGGTACGGGAATTCTGACCCTAGCGGACATGTACCTAACGCCATCAAGCATGGCGGAAAGTACCATTCCGCCATGGTGAGAAGTACGGCATCGCAAACCAACCGTAAAAGGCCTTACTGAGTGCCTGTACACCACTCCCTGGCCACATTGCACAACTCCTCGTAGGTGCAATGAAGTCAAACAATGCAACCAGTGAAATGTACAAGTCACCCATGCATGCCAACGAACAAATGAATGTAGGGGCTCCAAGTGCCTTGTGAGTGGCCATCCATATTAGCCATGGCACCATTGCCGTACTGATGCAGCACAGGCATGTGAAGCTCCAAATACAGCAACATGAACTGAAAACTGAGACAAACAAAAACAGGCCCCCCATCGCTTGACACCAGTGCAAGGCAACATACAAAGCAGTATCCTGAGTGAGACTGCACCAGCCCTGTACTCCTGCCAGTAAACAAACCAACCAGCAGCATAAGCATGTACCACACAAGTTGGCAGAGTGACTGAGCAGCCAGGCACATCTCAAGAGGGGCCAATGGGAGCAGCAGGGCACAGATGGCACGAATACAGAAGCCATTCCAATGGACATGACCTCAGTCTCCCTCAAAGAAACGCACGCAAACACAGGCACCTGTGACCAGCCATATTCTGAAAATCACATCATTCCACCAATCCACCTGGCTGACCGGCATCTGTTACACAAAAGCCAATCCCCCTCCCATGAGCATGACATCATTAAAACAGTCATAATGGCAGCCCCTATCCCTGACCTTACTGGCCTTCGTAGGCAAACGCGCCCAGTACAGTACCACGCAACTATGCTCAGAAGGCCGAACCCAAAGTAGATCTCCTCACAATACATCGCTCCACGAATAGGAATATGCTACATAACTTGCAAAGAATATCATAATCAAATTTTAATGCACAACAAAATCACCCGGGCCATACAGCTATTAGGTCATGAACTCCAAATCATATCTCATAATTGTGGGCTGCATCCGCAATAATTGACCAGCTTCTTCTTGTGTGACGCCCTGTTCCTCCATGGTACACAGGGGCTACATCCACGTTCAAAAAGGCAACATGGAAGCGCCTAGAACCGCAGGGCCGTCCCATTAGGTAGGCACTAGTCCAGCTGAAAGCTCGAAATGTTGCTCCTAGCCACTAGTACTGCGTAAGGGCATGTGGGCCATTGGCGATCGTCCCATAAGATCGTAATGGTGCTCCACTGATTAACACGAAGCAGCAGGTGTCGGGAGTAAAAGCCATCTGCAGGAGTGGCATACAGATGGCAGCGGCAAAAGGGGAGGAGATACCTGTCACCCAAATGAAACGAAAAAGAATAGTATGGGCATCTGAACTCCATTTGAATTACTCACTTCAAAGATCACACTAAATCCACAGCCATATGCATGCTAGCCCACTCAAAAGGATTATTCGCACCCAATAATCACTTGCGAATCATAACCATATAAATCGAGGTTTGTGTGCATGCATCTGTTAAAACAGAATCCATTAGATGGGATTAGTAACATGCATAGACACAAGTGTTTGAAGGCGCGTCGAGACAGGGAGGGTTCAACAAGGGCAGATAGACGATGGTCCCACTATGGCAGCCCTGCATCACATAGCGCAGAGGAAGTTGATAGATTCCAAAAAGCCATGTACATGGCAGACTCTCTATTAAATCATCTGTCCATGCATCCATACATCATTCCCTCATCCTGGTATAAAAACGCCTGATTATTTACTCACATAACATTAGAAATTTCCATTGAATCTGTGCTAAATGCAGTCTGCAAAATCCACTGTGCTCCAGGCCGGAATTCTAGTGTTGTGAAGTAACATGTATTTGGGAACGTCCTGCCTTATCCTCCACTACGCTATTGCGCATCCCATACTATTCATATCAATCATTGCATTCTCGGCATGGCCCCTGTCCCAAGGACATCAAACAATAGAACTTTCTATCTGCAGTCAGACCTGTGGGCGTCTCCTCGCCGCTAGCTGGAAACCGAAAGCGCTGTCCTTCGAATTCCTCATTTGCAACATCACGTCGAAAAGGCATCTGTGACCGCTTGAAATCACAAATCCATCCATTTAGTGCGGCAGTGTGTGAAAATGGCAACTGGCTACACTCACAAATGTGACGCCCCGCCCGTCGGTGAACCGCGGTACAGCGCTGCATGAGGGTCCACCGTTAATCGAGTACTACATTCCACGGACCCTTCACAAGTATGTTCCCGACTGCAAAGATAGTATGTGAAACAATGGGAGCATAGCAGATTTAACATATGAAGCAAGATCTCACTGCCATCGGGATGAAATACATGATTGTAATAGCAAGATGCCATGCGTCGATTTGCAGCGTTGTGTGCGGGACGTGCTCGCCCAAAGGGGATTGCAGCTTGCACAGGTGGAATGAATCACCACAGGTGGAGGCTATACAGCTTGGAAACACATAAATTGCACACCCAACCCCCTCCCACAACCACACCCACTCCAAAATGCTACCGGCAGGACTTGCGATGTTGGCCCTGGGGGACCTGATAGCACTGCAAGTACTCCAACTTCAAGAAGAAGACGAACACCAACTACTACAACAACCGGCCGCACAGAGGAGACGCAGGAGGAGGAGGAGGGCAAGGCAGGGCCAGCAAGGCCCACCAGCACAGCCACTACCACCACGCAGGCAGCCCGCAATCCCACGCCTCCGAGCACATCCGTTCAACCTCACTGATGAGCAGATCCACACCCTCTACCGTTTGGACCGGGACACCATAACCGCCATTGTGGACATGACACACGCTGACCTTGTCAGCATGATAGATAGCCCAACCGCCATCCCACCCCTACTGAAGGTGGTGTCTGTACTCCACTTCCTGGCCACAGGCACCTACCAGCACACAGTCGGACAGTTGCATGGCATTTCACAGCCACTTTTGTCACGGACACTATTGCAAGTGCTCGATGCCCTCCTGAAGCACGCAGACGACTACATCTCTCTACCACGCTCGGACCAGGAAATTACGAACACAAAAGTGGGATTCCATGCACTTGCCGGCATACCGGGTTGCATTGGTGCCATCGACTGCACCCATGTGGAATTGGTTGTCCCACATGCCATGGAGGCCCAGTACCGCAACCGAAAACAATATCATTCTCTTAATGTACAAATGGTGTGTGACTCAAACAGGATCATTACACATTGTTGTGCCCGATTTCCTGGATCAACCCATGATTCCATGGTCTTACGGAACTCTACAATACCACGCTACATGGAGCGACATGCAGGGAACAGATCCTGGCTACTCGGTGAGTCTCATTTCATGCATGATAATGTGGGGTATGTGATGCGGCAATGACCTGCCAGGAAGGGGGGGTTGCTTACGTAGCAATGTCATTCCTCAAACATCCTTTATTGTCCACATACAGGTGATGCCGGGTATCCACTGAAGAGATGGCTCCTTACACCACTCCGGAACCCACAGGACCAGCATGAGGAGGACTACAACCATGCCCACTCACGTACCCGTGTAGTCATAGAACAGGCATTCGGCCTAACTGAAGGGTCGTTTCCGCTGCCTCAGCAGGTCTGGCGGGGCACTCCTGTACCGCCATGAGAAGGTTGCTAAGATGGTCATGGCATGTGTCATGCTACACAACATGTGCATACGTAGGAATGTGCCCATGCCCCCTGACGCAGAACTGCAAGCACCAGAATATGGTCATGATGTGGGTGGAGATGTGGCAGAACCTGAAGGAGTCCGCGAGGCACAGGAGGGCCCTGAAATTCGTCAGATTATCATAGATTCATGCTTCTAGCACTCACGCCTGGTGGTTGATACATGGACACGGGAGTTGTGGCACTGTGTGTGTCTGGAACATGCACAATATGAACTGTACGCCTATGATGGCCTCGTACACAAAGATCAATGTCCACACATCTCATTGGATGATTGTGAAATGTTTATAGCAAATGTGAAATTGTGTTACACACCCCATCGACCCGCCACCCAAGTAAGCCCAACACACCCCCTCCACCCTCCTACCTCCCCCCCGAACACCAGTGTCCAAGGATGCTCATTGTCAGTGGGCAGACGCTATTGCAAGCCCCCTCTCCGGGTATCAGGGGCACCCCTGCCTGTGGAGCGCAGGTTCCTCCCAGATCTACGTTGGGGGCTGCCCTGGACGGAACTTGCAACGGATGATGTCTCTGCCTGCTCACGTCCATGCATGTCCCTAAGGGTTTGTGAGAGCTCAGTGAGCACACGGCGCACAGCGGCAAGTTCAGCACATACGTCTTTGGACGTCGCATGCAGTTCCCCCCTCAGGCTCTCGGTGCTTCTCTCCATTTGTACTCTCAGGCTCTCGGTGCTTCTCTCCATTTGTTCTCTCAGGCTCTCGGTGCTTCTCTCCATTTCTGCCCTTAGTGTCTCTGTACATGTTTCTATGGCTGCCTTGGTACCCCCACATTCATCAGCATGGTCCTTGAGGAGCGTGGCCAGTTGCTGCTGTTGCTCGATCACCTGGTCGAGGGACTGTTGCCTCTGCTGGGCCATGGCCATTTGCGGTGGTGTCACAGAGGGGCTGATCACCTCATGTTGCCTTGACACAGGGCTTGTGGGGGATGGCCAGTCGTCGTCTTGTGAGTGCCCCTGCGTGGTATCCTCATGTTGTACGGGATGAAACAAACAGGGGGATTGAGACAGGTCATGGATGGATCGTACATCGACATCACCGTTTTCTGTGTCGGAGCATGCTGCCATTAATGCAGTGTCACCTATGGTGCTGCTGCCACCAGAAGCAGTGCCTTCTGTGGCATCCATTGGGGGGGCCTGTGGTGGTGGTGGTGTTGTGGCCATGCTGGCTGCTGGGGTGCCTGTTGAAGTCCCCTCCTGTGTGCTGCCACTTGATTTGTGCTGCTGCCGTGTCTTGATGCGTGCAGCTGAGGTGGAGGGTCTTTGGCCGTTGGTCTTGGCCCTCTTTGCAGGTGTGCTGGTAGGGGTGTCCTGGAGCTCGTCGTTTGAATCGGACCCTGTGGTGGAGTAAAGGAGGGCGAGCGTTATTAATGGGTCTGTGGACATTGGAATGGCAATGTATCACATGCATTGGGGTGGTACCTGAGGGTGATTTGGGTCAGGGCCTTGGAGGTGGTTTCATTTTTGTGTGGAATGAGGGTGCAGTTGTATTGCAGCCTGCAGTTAGGGGGTGCCTGCTGCACGTGTAGAGGGTGTTTTTAGGAATTTTAATTATTTATTTATTTAATTTGACTTTTAATGTCCGCTATCAGGCCAATGTGAGTGGACGTTCTCCTGGACATGTGTTTCTGTTGCACTATGTGGACACATGGTACTTCACATGATTGAACATTGTGGTTTTAGCATAGTTTTATTTGGGCCACCTACCTGATTCTTCGGATGTCTGCACTCCTTTCTCCATCCCTCCGACTCCCTCTATGGTCTCCATTCCAATGGTGGAGGCACAGATTTCTTCCCAGGGGGTCAGCTTGATGGGTGATTCCGATCCTCCCCCGGTAGCTGTGGCAATGTTACGGTTGGCGGATAGTATGCTCCGTACGCGTATCCGCAAGTCGTCCCATCGCTTTCTGCATTGCTGTGGGTTGCGGGGTGCGGTCCCCACCGCACTTACCCGCTGTGCCACCAGGGCCCATATGGCCTTCTTGTTCGCAAGTGCCGTCCTGGTCATTTGCGTCGAGAAGACGATGGCAGCATTCTCCTGGAGGGTCTCTGTGAGCACCGTGAGTTCCTCACGTGAGAAGTGGACCTGCCGCTTGCGGTCGCACGCTTTTTTCGCTACTTTTCCCATTGTTTTGGTTTCACTAGGGTGGATGACGGGTTGGGATGTCTCTCAGGGTAGTGTTTTTAATGGTTGTGTGAATGTTCTGATTTTATAGGTGTACGGCGTGCTGTTTCCCGTTCCGGGACCATGTTTTTGCTTCCGTTTCCGTATATTTACGGTCACCGTATTTTCCGATTGGCGCTCTCTGCGGTGACCGCTATGTCCGGTGGCGGAATTGCACCTAGGTCGCCGTACGACGGCGGTGAGGGGCGTTTTGGGGACATTTCCGCCATCGCGGACTTTGCACTTCCGCCAAGGCGTAGTGCTCGTGCCCGATGGGTCAGAATTAGCCTCACTTTACTCTGTCGTGCCATGGCGGAAACGCTATTTACGCTATGGCGGTCAGGTCAGTTGCTTTCCGCCAGGGTCGTAATGAGGGCCATTGTGTTTTCACCTAAAGTTTGGGCTAGCAAGGAATATGCGATTTGCCCCTTGTTTTTACAAAAATCTTTCCCACTGACAACTGCTCTCCTAATCAGTTGCTTTGGGTGTTGTATTTTTGTGTTTTTATGATAAGACACACACATTGGGGGCGACAAATTAAAAATAAAAAAATCAACCTCCAATCGGCGTGCACGTACTAGACACCAGGAAAGTGTTTTAGAGAGTTTAGGGACAAGATCTCTACACCACTTGTAGCCGGCCCAGCAGCACCAACTAGGGCCCCTATTCAATTGGTACGAGATTATGCACAGATAGAGTCATTTAAATGTTTGGCTAGGGACTTAGCTATAGGAATAACTCTATAATGACTTTACCTTCTGTTGTTTGAGTGTTACAATAATTTGGCATAAGCAGGAGGGAACTGCCTTTAAACTCCCCTTTGTGGTTACTCTACCTCAGAGACTGACCAATTGGCCCAATTACTAGGGGAACTGAGGGCTGAAGTGCATTCCGCCCGTCAAGAAACCAATGCTCTTAGGAGAGAACTGATTTTGTCAAAGGAGCGAACTGATGACCTTGCTAGGCAACTATTGCAAAGCCAGGCTGGACAAGCACCCCTACCTGGTTCCGGGGGGAATCCAGCTCCTGTGTTATCGAGTAACCCTGTGAAAATAGACCTACCAGGAAATATTCCATTAGCTCCACCCGAACGCTTTGCCGGAGATCCCAAAAGGTTCGCCGTGTTTATGAACCAATTCCGCTTGCACTTTTTATGCAGACCTGGAGCCTTCCCAAGCGATCAAGCCAAGGTAGCCTTTGTATTGTCATATCTCAGCGGCAGTGCAGCTGATTGGTCAATTCCACTAGTTACTCAGGATGACCCAATTCTTCAGGATTTTCAGGGCTTTCAAACGAGCATGGAAAGACTATTTGCCCGGCACTCCCAAGGACAGGCCCCGGATTACGAACTTTTGTCCCTACGACAGGGTAACCAGGACCTTCTATCCTACATCGCAACCTTTAATAGGTTGATAGTGGAAACTGGATGGCCTGAGGTAAAACAAATCACTTTATTTCATCGAGGGCTTCGAGGAGAACTCAACGATGTCTTGGCTCAAGTCATGAACCCACCTCAAGACTGCGCTGAATATATAGACTTAGTGGTCCAGTTAGATCACAGACTTCAGAACAGAAAGGCTGATTGAGTGGGGGGCGCTGTTGCGCACAACGAAAATGGCAGCCTGAGGTAGAGTTCCGGCTCGTATATAAATCCTTTTGCCTAAGAAATCCTTTCAGCGCCGTTCCAAACGCTCAGAAAAGGAAGACTTCACTGGCGGAAGACTTCAAGAGCAGGCACCCGAAAAAACTAAGCAGATTGGTGGAAGGGAACTCTCTATAACTGCTCAGAAGTGATCTGGCGCCCAGGAGGGGCTGGCGCGGCCAGCCGCCGGCTCCACAGGGAATCCACTGTGTGCCCGAGGTGCGTCGGGAGGAGCAGGCCACAGTGGGGGTGGGGCGCAGCGGTAACATTCGTACCACGCTGCCCGCACTGCGAGGAACGGCGTGGCCGCTCTCAGCCCGGAGCGAGGAGGGGCCGTCAGCGGGAAACACCACCATCTGCGGCTGCATTAAGTGGAAGTGAGGAGCGAACGGCCGCCCGAGGAACTGAAGGTGTGTGGGGCGGCTCTCGCGCCGAGAAATGCGCGGTGCCGCGGCCGCTTCAACGGGACAGCCCATCCATTCCCTGCGCCAGCGGACCGTGTGGGACATGGAGGAGAGACGTGCAGGCACACGGGGGGTGTGTAGCGCCCCCCCACAACAAGTACATGAAGCAGGGCAAGAGGCCCTCCCCCCATACCACGGCAACATTGGGGCCACGCCATAATCCTCTGGGGAGACCACGGGAGGAAACGGGGATATATCCCAGAAACTGTTGCCAAAAACAAACATTTTATAACAATAAAAATAGGGGATAACGCTCCGGTGCGCAGCGCACGTGGCGCGGCAGAGACCGTTGGAGGGACAGGCTGCTTCCCCCTCCCCCCACTCCCTCTCATTGGCACTTGGTGGGGCACGCCAAGCGAAACGCCATAACCGGTGGGTCACTAATATCCTTTTGTGCATAAGAACAGACCTTGGCAAGCCCCGCTGAGTAAAATCTCAACAAGCCCGGAGTGGCGCGGGGGGGTGCCCTGCGGAGGACCGTGAGGGAGCAGTCTCCACAGTCGACTTCTGGGACCTGGCTGGCAAAGATTTGGGTCCTGCACCAGCACATACAAATACTAAAAGACCCCGGAGACAAAAGTGTGCAGAAGGCCAATTACTCCCACACGCGTGTCTTTTTGATATCCTCGAGCAATCTCACAATAGTATATAATACGGGGGAGGACACAGTCCACTCTAAGGCCGCGCATCACGCCACATGGGACGCACAAAGAGGAAAGGCACAGGAGGGAAAAAAACAGTCCAATGGACTCCTTCGCCAGCTCCCAGCCACAAAGGGCGGCCGATGAGACGCCGCAGGACCATGACAAGCGAGGGGAAGATCTTTTGGACCGTCTGACGACACTAGTCCAAAATGGATTCATGGCAGTGAATGTAAAACTCGATGACATAGTCGCAACAATTGGGTCCCTGAAGGCCCGAGTGGAAAAGGAGAGCACGCGTATTACAGAAGCGGAGAACAGGATAAGCATGAACGAAGACACCATCTTACAGCATGGCCGAGATATAGCCCACCTCCAGACAGAGCTACGTAAAACTCAACATAAATGCGAAGATTTGGAATCAAGATCTCGAAGGAATAACATCCGGATTGTTGGAATTGTGGAAACGTTTGGTAAGAGTGACCTGGAAAGGCAAGTGGAAAACCTGTTGAGAAATATCCTGGGAACAGACTCTTTCTCCGAACATTTCCTGGTGGAAAGGGCCCATCGCATGCTGGCACCAGTACCGAAACCAGGGGCACCTCCCCGTACCATAATAGCTCACCTTATCAATTACAGGGACAGAGACTTAATACTCAGACTGTCCAGGGAGAAAGGCACTCTACATTTTGAGCACAACAGGATCCACATATACCTGGACTTCTCCGCTGGTATATAGGCGCAGAGGCGATCCTATGAACCAGTTAAAAAACAGCTGCGAATACGCAATGTACCATATGCCCTCATCTTCCCAGCGAAAATGAGAATTCAACATGGAGGGCAAGCTAATTTTTTCGAAAACCCCACAGAAGCCTTGCAATACACAGAAGCCTCCATTCCGTTACCTCCCAGAGACCGGATAATTGACCACAACGCCAGACCACCACCCAGAGAGGAAATATCAGATGCGGTTGACTGACCAGGATAACCCCTCTGCTCTCAACACTAATCAGTTGGGGGAAAATGTGTTCTCTTCTCTTCTTAAAGGGGGAGCCAGCTCCTCATCGCTCAGAGCAAGGAAACTCTACATCATGGACGGACTGAATAAAGACCTATGAGTAATCGAGCCGAGAGCCTCCTTCGGGACAAGCCAGGTGTAAGCAACGGGCGACCCTCAGGAAGGTTCCACCAGGGGAATGAACGTTACAGGACAGCATCGTCAAGTTGGGGGAGATGATATGGGTGGGGGGCCGAAGTATCACAGGATGTTCAGCTCCGTTGAGCAAAGTGGTAAGGGGCGGGGGGATTGGGGGTTTCGGACTCAGTTGGAGGAGTCCTACAAGTTAAAAATCGTGGTGACATTTCAGCGCATGGGACCCTCCTGAGCAACCGCAAATTTGGAGTTACAACAAGCGTATACGAACATGGTTAATTCCGCTACTAAGGCCCGAGGGCTTAAACTAAAACTTCTTACATGGAATGTCCGGGGACTGAACAATCGAGCCAAGTTAAACAAGGTGGGAGCCTATGTTACTCGGCACCATCCCCAGATAATTATGTTACAAGAAACTCATGCGCTCCAGAAGGTCAACACTGAGTTCTTGAAAGGGTGGGGTATGCATAGATATTATACTGAGTACTCCTCACAGGCTAGGGGAATACTTGTCCTGATCCACCCCTCTGTTGGGTTCCAATTGGAAAAAAGTAAAATAGACCCCCTGGGTCGATACGTAATAGTGTGGGGCAACATTGCTGGGGAAGATTTGATATTGATAAACACGTATGGTCCGAATGTACAAATGTAATGCAAGAGATTGGCTTCTCTGGAAGGGAGTACATTTTGTGGGGGGGGGGGACTTCAACACCATACTAGACACTACCCTAGATCGCTCCACCTCCACACATCGGAATCCCACAAAAACAGCTGCTATGCTACAAGAAATCATATCGCAATTAACACTGGTAGACGCCTGGAGAGCATTACACCCCCATCAAAGACAGTATTCCTTCTACTCCTCGGTGCATGATACCGAAACCCGTATAGATTACTGGCTGGTCTCCACATCCCTTGCAAACCAAATCGATAACAGCGAAATACTCCCCCGCACCCTGTCAGATCACTCCCCTATCCTGTTAGATATGACACTGGGAAACCTGAAACCCCAGGTCAGGAGATGGAGAATGCCCCCCGGCATCCTCAAGGATCCCGCAGTGGCAGAGGAATTACATACAGAGGTAGACCTCTTCTTCGAAATAAATAGTGACTCCGTAGACAGCGCTGCAACATTGTGGGAGACATTTAAGGCATGGGTCAGGGGGATACTGATTTCCAAATCCACGGGACTGTTGAGGGCAGTCAGGGGGGAATTGGCTGAAATAGAGAAAAAGTTGGAGGTGTTAGAACAGCGATATACAGCCATGCATGAGGATAGCACCCTTGCGGATATAAATAGTAACCTACAAGAATTCAATAAACTGGCTACCAGGGAGCTTCTATACATGGCCACTCCAGTTAGAGCACGCCGATATGGCGAAGGAAACAGGGCGGGTCGCACCCTAGCCAACCTATTAAAGGCCGAAAGACACCATACTATGATCTCCAGTATAATAGCAGGGGACGGTACGGTAACCACTAGCGAGGAGGGCATACATAGAGAATTCACCCGATTTTACACAGAACTATATGCAAATCATGACCTGAAAACTCCCAATGACATTGAGGAATACTTGGATAGCATCACGCTCCCGACATTGTCAACAGAAAATAGACTACTATTAGACTAGCCCCTAACGGTTGATGAAATAAAGGAAGCGATTAAATCATTAGCTAATGGGAAGGCTCCCGGCTCAGATGGACTGGGAGCTGAGCTGTATAAGGTCCTCCTTGAAGAGCTGGCCCCGAAACTATTGTCCATGTGGGAGGAGGCCATGGAGGCGGCAGGGACACTTCCACTGTCCATGAGAGAGGCCATAATAACAGTGCTCCTCAAACCCAGGCGCCCACCGAGCGAGATGTCCTCATACCGACCCCTTTCCATTATAAACTGTGACACCAAGGTATTTGCAAAAATCCTGGCCACTAGACTCCTGCCCAACATGCCAGTGCTGGTGCACCTGGACCAATGCGGATTTATCCCCACCAGATCAACGGCACTGAATCTGCGAAAACTATTTGGAGTCATGGCCAGATCAAACCAGAAGCCCAGGCAGTCACGGTATCCCTAGACGCTGAAAAGGCGTTCGATTCGGTGTCATGGACATACCTATTCATGGTGCTTGAGAAATTTGGAATAGGCCCATACTTCCTAAAATGCGTCAAGATACTATACACTAACCTGGGAGCCAGGGTACTGACAATCGCACCATGTCCGAATGGTTTAGGATGGGCAGAAGTACGAGGCAAGGTTGCCCGTTCTCCCCCATACTGTTCGCCCTTACTATGGAACCGGTGGCAGCAGCAATCAGGGAACACCAGGGACAGAGGGGTATATGGATGGCGTGCCTGACCCAATCAATATTACTATATGCAGATGATACCCTGTTATACATCCGGGAACCGGACATACACCTGGGGTCCGCAATGGAGACCGTGCACAAATTTGCATAATATTCAGGTTACAAGACTAACCGCTCCAAATCTGAAATTTTTCCCCTGACCCCTGCCACTACCTGCCCAAGCAACACACACAGCCTACAATGGTCCCCCGATAAGATAAGGTATCTGGGTATAGTTGTGTCGGGAGACAGAACATCCCTATTTTCTAATAACCACAAGGCCTTGTTGACCACGATTTCTGCTAAACTCTGTTTCTGGGCCAGGCTTCCCATTTCAATCATAGGCCGGGTAGCTATATTGAAAATGGTCATTCTCCGCAAACTGCTATATATTTTTACCAATATCCCGATATGGCCTGGTAGGCGATTCTTTGATACTCTCAGATCAATGGCGGTGGAGTTTGTCTGGTGTGGAGGGACGCCCAGAATGAAGTGGGAAAAAATGGTGGAGCCCTACAATAGGGGGTACAGCGGCCCCAGACTTTGAATTATACTATTTGGCAGCACAGGCTCAATTCGTTAAACATTAGTATGATGAGCAGGACACCTCACCCCACATCTGCTTAGAAAAACATGCCGCACGCCCAACCGATTTAAGGTCAGTCATTTTTAATGGTAAACACAGAGATGAGTGTCCAATTGACCCAGTCAGTACTACAGTGTATGCATGGTCCAGAATTTATCATAGGCTCAAACTGGAAACACCTTACTATGCTAAGGCCCCGTTCTGGAACTTCCCCGGTATAGCACCCACGTATGACCCAGATGTGCAGAAAACATGGGATCTGGAGGGAGAATTTAAAATTAAAGACATATTTCCTAATGGCAGATTTATAACGCTAGAGGAGTTCAAAACGGGGATGGGGAGGGGCCAATTGATGATCCTACAATGCCAGAGAATGAAAATGGCTTTTAAGGCTAGGTGGCCAATGTTCCCGGACGAACCCCCGCCGCACCCGTGCCTGGTGGCTTCGTCAACCCGGGCGGGAACCAGTGTCTCGGGGCTATACATGGCTATACAGGCCAACACTCTATCGGCAAACATGATGAAATCTTCCTGGGAAACAGAGCTGGGTACTGCCATAACCGAAAAATCCTGGGAAAGGTACTGTGAACTGACCAAGAGGGTATCCATGAACGCGGGCCTCCGGTTGATCCAATTTAAAGTGTTAAACAAGCTGCACTATACACCCCAAAAGATTGCGAAATTCACAAATAGCAGTACAAGTAGTTGCCAGAAGTGTGGGACAGATAGGGCAGACTCAATGCACATGTACTGGAGCTGCCCACACATCTGTGTGTTCTGGGGGGAGGTGGCGAAAATCCTAGAGGAAGTAACACAGATACCGGCGGACCTCACGCCGCAAAAATACTTATTCGGGCATATAGGTAAACAGTCAGAAATAACCAGAAGTCTCTTTAATGTTGCATGTGCGGTGGCAAAAAAATGCATTTTGCAAAAATTGAAGAGTACGCAGGCTCCACAGGTGAGCCACTTTATCAAAGAACTGATGTATGTAAATGAATGCGAGGAACATTATGTAATGTCACTCCCGAATTCATGTAAACCTAAGGATATTTGGGCCCCGTTACGAGTATATCTATGTGAAGCGGACTCGAACAGTAGCAGCCCGATAGGGCCTAGTAATATGGCTACCCTGTAATGTTGCACCTTATGCTGTATATCTAAACTAAATGTTTCTGATTAGTATGTATATGGAGTGTCATGTTGTTGCAATGTCTTATACCACAATCAATAAATAAAGTTTTTTTTAAAAAAAGAAAGGCTGATCAAGCCAAGTTTGAGAATCAGGTGTTGGTCAAAACCCACACTAACCCCAAAGGAGCAGATGCTTCAGAACCCATGCAAATCGGAGGGGTTAAAGGATCCTTAACCCAGAAGGAAAGAGAAAGGAGACGGCAAATGCAATTGTGTCTATATTGTGGAACTTCTGGGCATTTTCTACGGGATTGCCCTGTAAAACCACCCAAGAAGGTGGTAGGAGCTGCTGATAAAAGCCATATGGAGTCAGACTCGGGAAACGACCATGCCCGACAAGCGTAGAGGTCCGCTTGCCGAGCTTGAAGAAGGATACTCAGACCTCGCATTTCATCATACCAATGGTCCTCGTAGACCCAGGGCAGCCATTGCGTATGCACGCAGTAAGGGCATACATTGATAGCGGGGCCATAGGAAACTATGTGGACTATGAATTGGCTTCCAGGATGAATCTACCTCTCTGCCGAAAAACCACCTCAGATGTCATCACCACAGTCGATGGAACTGAAATTGCCTCTGGGCCTGTAACTCATTCCACCGCAGAGATGACACTATTGGGTCAGGATGGGCATCGAGAGACTATTGTGTTTGATCTAATCAAAGCCCCACAGTTCCAAATAATACTGGGGATATCTTGGTTGGAAACACATAATCCTTGTATTGATTGGCGAGAGAAGAGAATAACCTTCCCGGATTGTGCACAAACCTGTTACCCAAAGAAAAGTCAGAACGCAGGGCTGGCCACAGTAACCACAGCAGTCATGCACCTACCTCCAGAATACCAAGAATTCCAGGATGTCTTCCGAAAAGAACAGGCAAACACCTTACCTCCTCACAGATCTTACGATTGTCAAATCGATCTCATACCCGGTGCACAACCCCCTTGTAGCAGGATCTATGCCCTTACAGAACCTGAGAACCTTCACCTACGACAATACTTAGACCAGTACCTTGCCAATGGCTTCATTCGCCCATCCAAGTCCCCTGCATCTTCAGCTTTGTTCTTCGTGCCCAAAAAGGAAGGTGACCTCAGAACGTGCATAGACGACCGCGCATTGAACCAGATAACTGTTAAGAACCGATACCCATTGCCTCTGATCCCTGAACTACTAGACCAAGTGAAGGACGCTTGTATATACACTAAATTAGATCTCCGGGGGGCATACCATCTGGTACGTGTAAAAGAAGGCGACGAATGGAAGACTGCTTTACGCACTAAGTATGGGTTATTCGAATACCAGGTGATGCCTTTCGGGTTCTGCAAAGCACCAGCAGCCTTCCAATACTTCATGAACGATGTCCTTCGTGAACTCATTGAAGTTTGTGTTGTCGTATATATCGATGATATTCTAGTATACTCCTCTTCAGAATCTGACCATGTGAAGCACGTCCGAGCAGTCCTTGAGAAATTGCGCCAGCACAAACTATATGCAAAACTGGAAAAATGTGTTTTTCATGCCACAGAAGTTGAATTCCTTGGGTTTATCTTGACCCCAAAGGGAGTCCGAATGGACTCACGAAAGGTGGACACAATCCTTAAGTGGCCATCACCAAGTTCAGTTAAAGGAGTACAAAGCATGCTCGGCTTTGCCAATTTCTACCGCAGATTCATCCTGGATTTTTCACATGTTGTACATCCCATCACAGCACTCTTGCGAAAAAATAAACGCTTTATGTGGACTGAAGAAGCTGAAAATGCCTTCCAAGAGCTGAAAGCGAAATTCACGTCTGCACCTGTATTAAAGCACCCGCGCCCTGAACTTCCATACATAGTGGAAACTGATGCACCCAGTCTAGCCATGGGAGCTGTCCTGTCTCCAAAGCACCCTGAAACTGGCCAGCTTCATCCAGTAGCATTTTGGTCCAGAAAGTTCTCGGCACCCGAGTTAAACTATGCGGTTACCGACAAGGAGTTATTAGCCATTACATCCGCCTTCAAGGCTTGGCGGCACTATCTTCTCAGTGCCAGGCATACCATTACTGTGATCTCCGATCACCGGAACTTACAGTATTTAAAGACAGCCACGGCCCAATCGTCACATCAACTCCGATGGGCATTGTTTTTTGCGGCGTTCAATTTCATAATAACCTATCAACCAGGTTGTAAGAATGGTAAAGCAGACGCCTTATCCCGAATAGGGATGGGAGAGGCAGAAGTGAACCCAGAAGCAGTACCTATAATTTCCGAACAAAGAATTCTTGGCATGACTACTCTACAGACACTAGAGGACATTCAGGTAAAGATCCAGCAACTCTTTGATCCTACAGCCCTGCAGGGCTGGGTAAAAAAAGGCCCGGACTACTCTGTCACCAATGATCTGCCTTATTACCAAGGGCGGCTATTTCTGCCACACAAGGAACTACAAGAGCTAGTCATTTCCCGTTATCATGATACCCTAATGGAGGGGCACCCAGGTATTGCAAAAACTGAAGCTAAAATCAAAAGACAATTCTGGTGGCCCACCTGGCGAAAGGATATTAAATGATTTGTGATGTATTGTGGCATTTGCGCCCAAAACAAAAGTCAAAAGAAAAAACCAGCTGGACTCTTACAACCTTTAGACATTCCGCCTACACCATGGCACACCTTATCGTTAAACTTTATTACTGATTTACCCCCATGCAATGTATTTAACACCATTCTAGTTATTGTGGATCTTTTTTCCAAGATGGCCCACTTTATTCCTTTACAGGGATTACCTTCAGCTTCAATCCTGGCCAAGGAGTTCCTCAAAAACATTGTTCGCATACACGGATTTCCGTCCATATTGGTCTCTGACCGGGGTAGTCAATTCATTTCACATTTTTGGAAAAAATGCTGTCAATTGGCGCAAGTCGATGTGAGGTTATCGGCCAGTCACCACCCCCAGACCGATGGTCAAACGGAGAGGACCATCCAGACTATCGAACAATACCTGCGTTGTACGTTACATCAGACTGAGAGTAATTGGAAAGACATTCTTTGGATCGCTGAATATGCATACAATATTTCAGTACACTCTGGAACTGGACAAAGCCCCTTTTATACCTTATATGGAAACCATCCTCGAACCTCAGACCTTGACTCACCCCAACACTTAGAAATGCCCACAGTGGACCATCTGCACGCTACGATTACACAAGCCTTTAAGGAAGCAACTACACATTTAAAACAGGCAAAAGAAAAATACAAGAAAGATGCTGATCGGCATAGAAGTGATACTCCACAATACCAGATAGGGGACCAAGTATGGTTAGCCACAAAACATATACCTCTAAAGGGAACACGGACCTTTGACCCCAGATATTTGGGACCTTACTCTATTAAGGCCATTATCAACCCGGTGGCTGTCAAGTTGGACTTACCTGCTAATATGCGAATTCACCCGTCTTTCATGTGTCACTTTTGAAGCCAGTGGAACCAGGGACAAGACTAACCAAGCCACCAGACCCTATCCTTGTAGAAGGAGAACCCGAATTTGAAGTTAAGAACATCGTGGACTCCAAGCTGATAAAGTCAAAACTCTTTTATTTAATCGACTGGAAAGGTTACGGACCACAGGAAAGGTCATGGGAGCCTAGTGACCATGTTTATGCACCCCGATTGGTGAAAAAATTCCACCGAAATTTCCCAGACACACCGAAACCACAGGGAAGAACGACTTTAGGAGGGGCCTTGGGGGGGAGTGCTGTCATGATGCCTTCCCCCGGGGACCCAGACCAAGTCCAGCAACCCCGGAAGCAGGCATCAAGTTATCCTAAGCAAGCCCAACAACCCCTGCTAGGGGCTATTTGGGTCCAGTCCTGGCGCCTATGGCGCCAGGCTCATATGGAGAGTCAGTCCTGGCGCCATAGGTGCCAGGCTCATAGATTAAAACTTACCTGATGCAGACCATGCTGCAAACTTACCTGATGCAGACCATGCTGCAAGAGCTGCAAGCCAAAAGAGGCTTGAAAGGGACTACTTTACTTAGGGACAATTTTTTACTCGGGCGGGGCTGGGGAGGAATACTTACCTGGGACTACTTTGGAGGCTATTTAAACAACGCCCAAAGAGCAGCACACGCTTCACGGTATTCTACATCCAGCAGAGTAACGCTCGCCGTGCCTGCAAGTCTGCATCCAGCCTTCTGCCACGCCCGCCTCGAGTTTGAAGCTCCTAGAAAAAGGGAGAAAGAAGGAGAAAAGGTTAGAACAAGAGCAATACCTTTGATCCTTACCTGAATTCCTAATCCATCGCGTTTTCGAGCTGGAAGAAAGAAGTTATTTTATGCGCGTCGCCTCGCCTGCTGCAGCGCCGCGCTGAACTCACCCGCCTTCGCAGCATCTTCACATTCCACTGCATCCTCCTGCATGTTCCCGCCGCACTCCGGCACCTAAGGAGAAGATAAGAACAGCAAGGTGAGCCAAGGGAATACACAGAGTAATATTAGTTACCCCCCCACATAGACTTACCTGATTTTACCACCGGGGGTACTATTCCTCTTCACGGGTCGGCGCAGCTTCCACTGCTTCTTCGCCGAACCCCGGCCCCTAAGGAGAAACAAAAGGACAGCAAGGTGAAACAAAGGGACTAATAAGGGGAACCCTCCTCACCACAATAGTCTTACCTGATTTTACCGCCGGAGGTATTATTCCCCGAGACTTCATACTTTCTCTCAGCGCCTGAATAAGGGAGAAAGCAACAGGTTACATATTGACATTATTTTATCGAACTGTGTTGGAAAATACAAATCCTTACCAGAATACTACCGGTTGCCACGAGGAACTCTACATTAGGGTCAATCTGCAGCCCGCAAGGAATCGGACAAGAGTGAAAGTCAGGCATTTGAACTCTTATGAACTTTATACTTACGGCGTCTTGCCGGGAATCTCGGAGTCAATATTGTTCTGGAACTCACCAATTCCTTCGAGCCAGTGAAGCAACTGGTTATCAACGCGCCCCTGCGCTCAATGCAGGATGGAGAGCTCATCTTTTCAAACCATCAGGTGAGACTATAAGAGGGGACATCGAAGGTGATCTGTGGGGAGAACAGCAGGGGTGGGGGGATTTACGCTCAACTCCACGGGTGGTTAATTCCCTTTCTTCATTTGCAGAAGAATATTCCTACGGGCCAAGCAAACGAAGCTAGGTGGGCCAGTCCAGTCCGTCACATTTGTGGAGACCGCAGCTGTCCAGTTCCGATCGACGCCTCTGTGGGAGCCAGTTGAGCGTAACAGTGACTGCAATGTGCAAAGTTGAGTTCGACCCTGCAAGTGACCATGCCCCATTAATACCTCCAAAAGTAATTGACATGTCCTGGGTGAGGCCAGGTCTTACGTGTTCCTGGTACCACACTGCTAGTTTACTGCCATTCAAACATTTATGTTGCCATGCTGAGAGGCATCACTTGGTGCTATAGGTGCGTGGTACAATGCTATGGGTAGGGGTGAACCCTTTGCATGCATTCAGGGGCACATTGCATTTTTGTGGTAGTGCAGCGCTGAATCTGTATGACTATCTTGACGGCATGTAGGAGATTTGTGTATCTTGTGGTGTTGAATGTTGTGCAATGTGGATGTGAATGGATGTTTAATGTTTCTAGACCTAGATTGTTCTCTATGTTGTGTAGCTTATACTTGCATGTCGGTTCATCTCAGGTAGATTGCGGCCTTCCCAGATGGACATTGGCGTCCATCTGTACGTGCATTTGTCCTACGGACGACAAGCTACACCCAGTTCGAACATGTATCTCTCCCCCCCAATCACACCCAGTTGGAGTATGTATCTCTCCCCCCCAATCACACCCAGTTGGAACATGTATCTCTCCCCCCCCAATCACACCCAGTTGGAGTATGTATCTCTCCCCCCCCAATCACACCCAGTTGGAGTATGTATCTCTCCCCCCCAATCACATCCAGTTGGAGTATGTATCTCCCCCCCCCCCATTCACACTGCCATGTGCTTGCCCTGCTACTCACCAAGTAGCCACGAACGTTGTCCGGCTTGTCGCTCCATGTAGCGAGGGATGGTTGAGTTCCGCAGGACCATGGAATCATGGGTTGATCCGGGGAAACAGGCACAACAATGTGGGATTACCTTGTTGACGTCACATACCATTTGGACATTGATGGAGTGGAATTGCTTCCTGTTTCTGTAGACAACTTCATTGTGATGTGGGACCACCAATTCCACATGGGTACAGTCGATGGCCCCAATGCAACTTGAGATGCGTGCCAGTGCATAGAAGCCAACTTTGGTGTTTGCAATCTCCTGGGCAGTCCGTGGCATGAATATGTGTTCAGGTGCATGCCTCAGGAGGGCATCGAGTACCTGATTCAGCGTGCTGAGAATACTGGTTGTGAGATGCCATGCATGTGCCCCACTGTATGCTGCTAGGTGCCTGTGGCCAGGACGTGGAGCACAGTCACCACCTTTAGTAGAGGGGGGATGGTAGTTCTGTTATCTATGAGGCTCACAATGTCATCTTGGATCATGTCCACGATGCTGGTGATGGTATCCCGGTCCAGACGGTACAGGGTGTGTATCTGCTCAGGGGTCAGGTTAAATGGACTGGCTCTGATCCTGGGGATTGGTGGCTGCCTCTGTGGTGTGACTAGGTGCCATGGTGGTGCTTGCTGTGCCTGTCTTGCCCTCCTCCTCCTCCTCCTGCTGCGACTCCTCTGTGCTGCCTGTTGTTGTTGCTGCTGCACTGCAATCATGTCCTCCAGCCCATGTTGTGTGGGAAGGGGTGTGGGAAGGGGTGTGGTGTGCTCCTTTTGTGCTGCCAGAGTCTCCATTGCCTCCACCTGTGCTGATTGTGTCCGCCTGTGGCAGGTGGGAACACTGCTCCGTTCTCTTAATGGGTGGATTGCAATGGCGGTATTAGCGCCATGGCGGTAAGGGATTATGGGGGCTTTACCATGCCGCTATTGGCATGTCCGCTAGGCTTGTGATGGTGTGCTATTAGCGGCATGGCGTTATTTACAGGATGGAGGGTCGCACACACGCGGACCTGATAAACCAGATAACAGTAGTAGAGGCAGAGATTAAAAAACTGGAAGGAGAGGAATCAATAGGAAAAGAAAAAGAAAGCAACCTCATAGAACTGTGACAAAAGTGCATGGAACAATGAGAGAAGTTGGACAACTTTAGCTATGAAAAATACACAGAAATAATACATGGGCAGGGTGTTAAGCCGGGCAGACTTCTGGCCTGGCTGGTCCAGGCACAGAACACTAGGCAAGAGGCAGTGAAGATAGCAGATGAGTGCGAGAATGTATGGAGATCGCAGACAGCGATCAAGAACACCTTTAGCGATTTCTATAGTAGATTATACAAAGACAATCCACAATCCAGAGAAACAGAAATAAGAGAAACCCTAGAAGATATAGGACTGCCTGTACTGATGGCAGAACAAAGAAAGATGCTAGATGCCAGCATACTATAGAAGAAATACAAGGAGTAATCACTGCACTGCTCACGGGAGAAACCCCAGGAAGCGATTGACTTCTGACAGAATTTTATAAAGAGTATACTGATCTAATAGTCCCGCAATTACTTTCAGTCCTTGAAGAGGCATACGAGACTGGTGCAATACCCGATACGATGGAACAAGCAGTAATACTCCCTATCCTAAAACCCGGAAAAGATAAAACATTATGTGAATCCTATCGACCAACAGCGCTTATCAATCAGGATAGCAAAATCCTCACAGCAGTACTAGCGCAGAGGCTTAAAAAAGTAATCACTACTGTTGTCCATCCCGACCAGACCGGTTATGCTCCGGGTAGAGGCACAACAGAGAACCTGAGGAGGCTCCAATCAGTAATAGACAGGACACATGACCAAGCGAAGGGCTGTGCGGCGGTGCATTGGATGCTATCAAGGCATTTAATTCTGTGCGATGGGAGTGGCTATTTGCCTCCCTGGAACTGTACAGGATAGGGCATAGTTTTATGAGATAGATACGTATGCTCTATACAACGCCATCGGCAAGAGTTTGCACAGGGAAACACATATCAGACACATTCCCGATCCGCAGAGGCACCAAGCAGGGCTGCCCCCTGTCGCCCTTATTATACATCTTGCCATTAGAACCTTTAACGATTAGAGGAATTCTTTTATAGACACAGGTCTATAGGTAGATGGAACCCTGCACATAATATCCCTCTACGCAGAGGATATGCTGTTATATATAAAACAACTGCAGGACAATCTACAGACATACTTGGAAATACTAGAAAGTATCACAAAGTTGTCAGGGATATCAATTAGCAGGAATACATCCTGCCTGTTCCCCCTAGAAGGTTGGGCAGGAATAGCAGAAGACAGACTCCCCTGCCTGGGCCTCCAATGGAAACCACACACATTTCGTTACTTGGGCATAAAAATATGTCATGACGTTAAAGACACTCAGAACACAAACACGCTAAGAGAAAAAAAGGTCTAGAGGCATCCATAAATATTTGGGAAAAAGTATCCTTGTCTGTGATGGGGAGAATCTCGTTGGTGAAAATAATAGCTCTTCCCGACTACTATACCACTTCATTAACATACCATACCTCATCCCAAGAACCTTCATTAGGGAATTAATCTCAGTACTAAGCAGCTTCACATGGGGAAAAGGCCGGAAGAGAGGCACCATGGAGGTATTGAGTAGAGACTACTCAGAAGGAGGCATGCGCCTTCCAAACCTTGTACTCTACTACCTAGCAAGACAACTCCAACACATAGCGGGTTGGCTAGCAGACACAGAAACGATAGAACATGCCCTTATGAGTGCTAGCATAGCCCCCTACCTCCTTAAAGAGCTAATATGGCTTGAGAAACCCAGAATCAAATACCCTCCTTCGCTCCTACAACTAGGTAAACAGATATGGGAAAGAACAAAGAGGATACTAAAGGTAAAAGAACCATATTCCCCCCAGATCCCACTGGCGGCTCTGCATGGAAACAATAGAGAACACCTCAAGCAAAGCAGAAAATACTGGGAAGACAAAGGGATTATCACATTAGGAGATTTCGCCCCCACCAGGAAACTACTGAAGTTCCAAGACCTAGTCAAAACACATGAGGTACACCAAGGCCAATATATAACTTATGCGAGACTCATAAGGCACCTGAAAGCCCGGTGGCCATCCCCCGCAGCTCAGGAAACCAAAAACCCTGTACTGGGGCTGTTGTATGATGTGTCCGAGGGAGGTCATAGGGTCTCCAAAATATACCAGGCACTTTTGGAAGAGATACCCAAAGATCTACATAAAGGAAAGCTCCCATGGGAAGCAGAAATAGGAAGAGAAAATACAGAAAAGGAATGGCCCAAAGCAATGCTATATCCTAAAAAGGTCTCCATAAACCCCAGACAGAAACAGCTACAACTTCACATACTACATAGAGCATACTTGACACCTAAGAAGATATCACAGTTCCCAGCAGCAACAGCACAGAGTTGCCCAAGATTCAGGGAAGATGAGGCAGACATGGGACACATGTTCTGGACTTGCCCAACGATTCAGACATACTGGCGAGATATTGAACAGCGCCTACGGAGGAATGGAATAAAGGGCCAAGAATGGTCAGCCGAGGCTTGCCTCTTACGGCTATATAAATATCCAGGGAAGGACAGAGCAATGAAAAGAATGATAGACCTGGCATGGGTGCTAGCCAAACGGTGAATTGCAATGACGTGGAAAACCAAAGAGGGACCGAGCATAGAAGCATGGTGGAAAGTTTTGAAAAGGTGTGCCATAGCGCAGACAGCATCGTGGTATGAAGCATTGGGAATGGGAAGAAGAGAAGGCTCTGTAGACATCATGTCATGGAACATACTCGTACAAGAACTGTTCACCTCACCAGACGACAAACCCCCCTGAATATAGCAACCTGTGAAAAGGAAAATCGCAAAAAGATTAAAGAAAAACAGCATAACCAGCATCTGCCATCCCACGCGTACTTAATGGACAGACTGACCGAAGGAACTTGTATCCTTATATAGATACAGATTGTGTACACAGTTACTGTTCGTGTTGGGGTTAGGGAGAGAGGGTGAGGGAGGGGATATGACAGTTGATAAATATCTGAAGTTTGATCAAACATGTTTAATTGCACTAGTGAAACCCTAATAAAAATATCTATTTTTAAAAAATCTATCCAGACCTAGCCTTCTTCCAACGAATGACCCAGCCCTCGCTGATGCTTTTTTTAAAGCTACTCCAGAAGAAGACACAGAAAAGGGGAGCCCTTTTTTCTTCTTAAAACAGGGATTGCTGTATTGAAAAGAACATCTACAGAAGGCTTAAAAATACATAATTAGTAATCCCCAAAACCCAACAAAAGGTTGTACTAGAGATTGTCCATTCCCATCTAAACGGGGGACACTTAGGACAATCCAAAACCCAGGCACATGTCAGTGGGATGTTTTACTGGCCAGGTGTACACGCTGATATAAAGACCTTTATTCAGACGTGTGAAATATGTAAATTAAATACAGCAATCACATCCCATTATCTGCCCCTCTGAATCCTTTACCAATCATAGAAGTCCCTTTTTCAAGAATCGGGATTGACATCATTGAGCCTCTAGAAACATCTAGACTGTCCAACAAATATGTCCTTGTGATTGTTGACCCCAAGGCATTCCCTATGCAGAATAATACCACCCAGCACATTTTCAAACACATCTTACTGAATTTTTCCAGGGTTGGCGTTCCTAAGGAAATACTTACAGATCAAGGTTAAAATCTTATGAGCAAGATCATGGCTGAGATCAAAGAGCTACTCCATATTAGCACCTTACAAACATCTGTGACCATCCCCAAACAGATGGCTTGGTAGAAAGATTCAATAAAACACTTAAATTGACACTAAGGAAGTTAGTAGATAAAGACGGGAAGGACTAGGACCAAAGGATCCCATGGGCACTATTTGCAGTAAGGAAAACCCCTCAAGCCTCTACTGGATTACTAAACTACTTTATTGCAGAGAACCTACAGATGTCCTGGACATGCTCCTGGAGAACTGGGAAAAACGAGAAGAGGCACCCATTCTCCGCTCACAAACCATTACCAGACTACGGGAGCATACGAGACTTGTTCGAGATCTAGTCTGTATCCATATGTAAAAAGCTCAGATCCAACAAAAATCAACTTACAACAAGAAAGTGAGCTTAAGATCGTTTTCCATAGGATAAAAAGTACTAGTCCTCTAACTCACCTCGGAAAACAAGCTTGTCTCTGAGTGGCACGGGCCATATGAGATATTGGAACAAAGGGGAACCTGTACTTATAAGTTAGCCCAACCGGACAGGAAACAGAAGGTCCATCTATATCACCTAAATCTCTTCAAAGAGTGGAAGGAGAACCCACCAGCCACCCATGCCACAATACAATCCTGCTTGCTTCCAGAAGAAATAGACAACTTTGAATTAATTCCTCCACAGCCATCTAATACACAACAAGAAGATCTAAAAGATGTAGTCGCATCGCTTCCCGATGTATTCTCAGAAAAACCAGGAAGAGTAAAAGGCACCTATCACTATATTAGAACACCTAAGGGAAAAGTGGTTCATCTAAACCATATAGACTCCCGGAAGCCTGTAAACAGATAGTGGTTGAGGAAGTGAATAAAATGTTAAGAACAAATATTATCGAGCCTTCTTCAAGCCCATGGTCCTCCCCTTTCGTATTAGTTACCTGACCATTCCTGGACGTGTTGCATAGATTTCCGTCAAGTTAATACTATTTACGACTTCGATGCCTATCCCATGCCATGCATCGATGGCCTAATTGATAAACTCGGAAATGCAACTTTTCTATCCACCCTAAACTTAACAAAAGGGTACTGGCTAACCCCAGTATATGGGCCTGATAAGGAAAAGACAGCTTTCTCAACACCCCTAGGACTACTTCAGTTCAAAGTCCTCTATTTTGGGTTACATAATGCTCCAGCCACTTTGCAACAACTTATGGACAAACTATTACAGCCCAACTCACATTTCTGTGGAGCTTAAATTGACGATATCGTCATTTATAGTAAAACCTGGGAGGACCACCTTTTCCATCTTTTTACTATAATAAGAGCACTCAGAGGTTTAACTGTAAATCCATCCAAATGCAGACTGGCCCAGTCAGCCATGAAATACTTTGGCTTCTTTGTAGGGAATGATAATATACAACCTCAACATGAGAAAGTGAAAGCAGTCTTAAATACACCTACACCTAAAACTAAAATAGACCTTAGAGCCTTTCTATATTAATGTTAAAGGATATTTGTACCGCGCACTATCACCACCGAAGTAGTCCCTTGGCGCTCTGGCGGATCTGAAAAGGAAAAGAGGAAGACCAATATCAAGAGGTAATGAAACAGCAGACGCACATGCAAAATATGCTGCGTACTTTGGCGAGACATGGGACATCCAAGAATAACAAAAAGATAAGGGGAGGGTAAGGCAGATGATAATGAAGGATGGGTACACCCACATCCCAGAGACACTGATTATGGAACTGCAGGCGGCAGCTCCAATGGCAGAAAAGGAACTGTGGGTTAAAAGAGGATGCATCATATCCCCCACAGATGCACTACGGTGACAGAATAATACAGGGAAAGTTGTGATGCCCCTGGCCCTACTGAAAACAGCTCTGGTCCACCTACACCACCCCACTCATACAGGGAAATAAGTAATTGCAGCACGAATAAAAGAATCATGGTTCTGCCCAGAGCTAAACTCAAATTTCATTAGCAATTGCCTCACATGTCAACAATTTGCTGCCGGTCACATGCTGTAAAGTGATCAAAGGTACAGGACCCTTTTTGCACCTGCACATTGACTACGTCGATATGATCAAACTATGTCAAGGATACAAATACATGATTGTAGTAGTATGCCCATTTTCAAGGTGGATTGAGGCTGGCCTGTGCTCTCATGCAGATGCATTTAGAGCAGCTACATTTTTAGTAAGGGAGGTCTTCCCGAGGTGGGGGGTTTGCGATGTATTGAGGTCAAACAACGGCACTTCTGGGGATCAAGCAAAAGTTTGCCTGTGCATATCACCCACAAGCCAATGGCATCTGTGAACACCTCAACGGCCTGCTGAAAGAAGTGATAGCAAAAATTCAACAAACAACCAAAAAGAGCTGGCTCTATTGCCTTCCTCTGGCTCTGTTTGAATTGAGGAATAAACCAGGTTCGGACCACCACCTCACACCACCATCAAGGGCAATGTGTGATTGTCATGCAGCAAGTACTGTTTTTGGTGAAGAAATGCATGAGTATGTCTCTTCCCTGGTTACTAGTGCCGTTTTTATCTCTCAACAGATTCAACGGACGCAGGCGGGTCAGAGAACAACCAACAGGAAACAGCGACCAACGAGGAACAGGAGCTGAGTGGACAGTGAAAGAAGGAGACACAATGCTCCTTAAAAACTATCGGAGAAAGTGGAATGCCCCTAGTTTTACTGGGCCCCACACAGTCCAGAAAGTGGCCCCTGGGGCCATCAAATTCTCTGATAAGGACGTTTGGACACACATCCACGACATCAAGCCCTACAAAGCACAGACCAGCCCCCATTCCTACAGCGACAGGGCCAACGCTTCAGCAACGACAACCAACAACAATGACACAGCACATGCGACAGATACCCCAAAAGACACAAACGAACAACCACCCATAGCCCACCCCATGAACATGAGGTCACAGACCAAATACGCCCCCACGCCAGAACAATAACATTATTTTAATTAGGAAACTGCCAATAGAACTTGAAAAATAAGTTTAACTAAAAAGCACCCGCCAACAGCAAAAGAAGAACATTGTCAAAGAGATCTGTAATATACACCACACTGTGTAAACACTTGCATGCTCGCTTCTCTTTTTTGTCTTGCACATGCAGGTATCGCGCATTGTTATTGTTGTATGCAAAAATCTGACAAAGAACATACGCCACTGCTCAGGGGCAAATGCTATCCAAAGACGATATCCCAGAAGCACTGTCACACCAATTTGTATACATTACAAAAAGGCCAAAGTACTTAAGTCCCAGGAGAATACGCATCTATTATAACATGTTTCTCATGCTAATAGTACAATCATTTCCATACCTCCAGGCAGCATTACCTGCCTTGAGATATAGGACTGTGAGGAAGGCGTGGGAGGAGCTTTTTGCCTGGGCATTGAACGACCACTTGATACGCAGGGCTTGAATAACAAACACTAACCGAAATAATGCAACCTTTTAGAGATTTTCAGGTGAGCACCTATATCATCTAAAGTAAAGTAGCTGCGTGACGGCAGGACAGGTAAGATAAAAATGCCAGTGGAAATAGCAACTGTAATAAAGATGTTGGGGATATTTTTCACCACTGGTCTGATAACTGCCGCTGTCTGGCAGGTCTACTATGCTTTCTATGTGACTGCAACTCCCAATACTAACATTTCCCCTACCACGGCTGCAAGGAGAATTGTGTCGGGTGGTACAAGTAACCCGGGACCCAACGTAAAAAGAGGTAAACGTAGTGTTTCTATAGATGTACATGGGGTGGACACATATCTTACAGAATCCTCACACGTCTCCAGCAACATGTGGTATAAACACATGTTCAAAATCGGTAAGGACATGACAAAGGACAACTGCTATGTGCGCTCGTTGATCCCATACGCCATGAGCGCCTCAAGAACATTTGTGGCTACTGAAGTACCAGGAGCAACAGCAGAATGCCTTCTATATTTAGAATTATTTCAAACACGAGGGCGATTTCAAGGTAAACAGGCAACACTAAGATGGAATTCAAGATCAACATACCTCTACGAAGACAACTTCATCAAGACACTACCGATGTATGACAATTACTGGCAGCTGATTGAAGGACTTCAATACATAACCGACGGACCCGACAAGGGAGACACAAAAGAAGTGACATTGAACACCTACCATGCAAATGGATTGCAAGAGAGGTTGGAGGTGAACCAGGGTGCTGGGAGAGACCACTAATATTAGTATATGGTAAAGTATATACAAAGAATGGATGGGTGGATGGAGTAGTAGGAAGCAAGGTACTGACATTGGCAAAATCATCAGTGATGACAGTACAAGAGGAAAACGACAAGTGCTACAAGGAATGGACCAAGTGTGCAGCGCTGCTAACATGGTTGGACAAAGAGGAGGAACCCATAATGATAATACCCGTTGCAGCACCTACACTATGTTACCAGCACGCTGGTGAGATTGATGTTGGAGTAAACGAAGGATGTAAAAGAACAATAAAGATTCCTGAGGGGGGAGCAGCAACAGCCATACTGATGGACCACTATTGGGCCTGCGGAACAAAAGCTTATAATAGCCTACCACCATCATGCAATGGGGTATGTACCATGGTATACGTCAACATACCTCCCCTGGTAGTACCACAAAAACACATCAACCTGGAGAACTTCCCTAAGATGGACGAAGAAAACAAATGGAAGAGAAGATCCCTGGATAAAGCAGGAAGCGCCGCAAGTAGTGACATTACTACAGAGAAGAAAGTATCGAGAGTAAAAAGACAAGGAGAACCACTGACTGGAAATTACCTGAGGGGAAGGTCAGAAACAGCACTGAGTGAGATTTCACCAGCACAAAGACTATTTAGCAGAGCAGCATTGTTCTTTTCCTCAGTGATACATCCAGGAGTGCAGGCGTACGCGAATGCAAAATGGCTACAGATAACAAGATGGGAGCTAATGATGACGATTAACTCCACCGTTAACGGATTCAATACAATCAAAGAGGAACTGAGGGCAATAACGATGGTGGCCCTACAGAACACGTATGTGCTGGACCTTCTGACAGCAATGGAAGGAGGTGTTTGTGCAAAAATTGAAGTTCCTGCTGCACGTTCATTCCTGCAAACGACAAGGACAACGGCACCCTATCTGCAGCAGTATCCCAGCTGGCCAAGATGCATGCCAAGATGGAAGAAGAAGCAAAGGGAGTAAAGAAGGATGGTAGCTGGTTTTCATATATCTGGTCCTGGATGCCATCATGGCTGTTGGATGGCCTCAAGGTTGTGGCAGGATGCATGATCCTGGGAATGGCTTCACTGATGGGGATAAAGTTATGGATGGCAAGGTCGACGCCGACAAACATGCAGATATAATCATCAAGGAACGCGAATAGCTGCGGCAACAGATAGTGGAAGCAGACCTGTACCCGCCATCGATAAAAGTTGAGAATCCACGAAACCCGAAGAGCTATGTTGGCAAATGGGTTTATTGCAAGCCCGGTGGTGGATGTGTGTATATGTATTGGTCATTTGAAGATCAGGTGGACCGATACGGACACCTGGCAGGAATAACGAAGGTATGGCGAGTAAGAGGAGATAAAAGAGTGGATAATTTTGTGGTCGACAAGTCGACTAGAGGGGGGACTGAAGAGGGAAAATGGGATGATCCCTTCCCCAGATTCCCGTCCAGACCATGGCCTATGATGTCAGAACCTAAGCACCCACCGCAGGATGAGTTCCGTCCTCTGACTGTGGCCCCGGATGTCAAGATCCACCGTGGCCATGCCCTGCACACCCAGGCCAGCTGTGCGTCATCCAAAGCACTTGGTAGGACCTCAGGTGGAGCTGAGACCGACCATATGGACCAACTCGACTAGACATCAACCACCAATATCGCCATCGTTAGAGATGACATGACGACATAGCCAATGGACAAGAACACATGGGCCACCAAACACCTGGATCAGACACAAACCAGCCCACACGAAAAACATATTCAGTGCTATGACATAGAGGACCGCTCATGCTCATAGACATACATGCATCGTTGTTCTTTTTCACATAGGCTAAGTACTGCACCGCAGAAAACGCAAGACGCCAGAAGAGCTTGTGTATATGCTTGCAGATGCTTTTTCCTACTAAAACCATGAAGATGTCACCCTATAGATGGACTAATGTATAAGGACCCAAGTCGCCCCTCGCGACCCCCGTGTTATGAACTGTATGCCACCACCTATAGACTAGGCCAAGGCCAAGGTAGGCCGCAAACCAGAGTCCCCAGACCCGGAGCAGTTCAGACAGAGCTGCAAGGTGCTGATCATGCAGAACAAACCCTGATGGGAGCCCCACAGCCAACGCCACGAAGTTGCAATCTACACGCCGCACTCCCAGCGCCAAGGTTACACCTGCCACTGCTAAACAATCTTCGGAGCAGAAATACAAATCAAATCCCCATAATTCTGCTTCCGCCACAGTCTCTCAACACGTGACCAGACCGACCTGATACGATGCCAAGCTCCAAGGACCAGAGAAGCTCTGGGGTCTCACGTCTGGGACCCGACTGCAACAACAAAGTTACAAGTTGGACACCGGCGGCGATGGGAAAGGGACACTCAACAGCCAGTTGTAAGACCTGTCCATTGTCACATAATCATACATTGTTGCCAACACCAGGTACACCAGGTACATTGCGAGCTGAGAACGACGATGGTCCCAGGCTTGGGGGCTCGTGGATGAACCAATCGGAATACGAGGGGCTAATCATTGATGACACTATAATTCAACCAATCACTAACTTTCTTTATGTAATACTTTCTATGTAGCCATTTTTAGGGACGACCGAAGCGTACCACCTGACCCCTTCTCCACCACTAATATTTTCCCCTATACTGATCCATACTGACCCTACCACTCGGGGAGCCAACCCGGGGTAGTGTTAGGTTTACGGGCAAGCTTTCCCAGGTGACGCATGTAGTAGCGTCATTCGGTTAGAAAAAGGGACTGCGAGCCCATCACCGCTGAGATGTTCCTTGGGTACCAATGCTCCGAGAACCTGTCCCTGTCTATTTTGTGCAATAAACAGCAGTAACTCTTTGCTCTTGTGTGTGCCTCATACTCCATTGGGATGCGGGAGGAGTTGGGGCCTCCGCAACCCCGGAGGTCAGCGGACAGCCCTGCCAACCACCGGGAAATCACCCCGACAGTTCGCTGAGCTTCGGGGTGCTTTCCGTTCGGTAGCTGTCGTGTGCTGTTGTGCGAAGCTATGTGTGGTTTGTTTTGTTGTTGCGGTGTAGTGAAGTTTGTGCAGTTTGTTGTGCTTTAGGGTTGTGGTTGTGTTTGGTTAGAGTTTGAAAGGTGTATGCAGAGGGGTTGAGATTGTTAGTTTGTTTGGTTATTGGCCTCGCTATCTAGAAGTGATATGTGCTAAATTTCCACATTCTTTCTAGATGTGATTCGTGAATATCTCTGCCTTTCTATCTAGATCCGGCGCTGGCTAACATTCACAACCCTGTCTATATATGAGGCACACCAATATTCACTATTATATCCAGATGTGGCACTAGCCTACCTTCAAAACCTGTCTAGATGCGAATCAAGCTAGCATTCACAGTTCTATCTAAATATGGCATTGTTAATATTCCCGATGCAGTCTAGATGTGGCAATGGCTAATATTCGTTACTCTATCTAGATGTGACACTGGCCGGCATTCACAATCCTGTCCAGATGTGACGCAGGCTAGCGTTCACAGTTCTATCCAAGTGTGGCACTTGCCAACATTCACAATTCTATCTAAGTGTGGCATTGGTTAACCTTCACACTCCTATCGAGATTCGATGCAGGCCAATGTCCACAAATTCTAACCAAACGTGGTACTTGCCATCACTCACAATTCTGTCCGGGTCCGGTGCAGGCCAATGTTCACGATCTAAATGTGGTACTTGCTATCATTCACAATTCTGTCCGGGTCCGGCTTAGGCCAAGGTCCACAATTATATCCAAATGTGGTACTTGCTAACACTCACAATTCTATCCAGGTGTGACACTTGCTAATGTTCGTGGAGTGGGTTGGTTTATTGCTAGTGTTGGGCATGTATGCTAATTTCTGTCTTCATGGGGTTGTCGCTTGTGTTCTATTCCAGCTATTGTCGTCTCTATAGTTGTTGTAGGAGTTTCCCTTAGTCGTTTCTGGGTGTTGTCTGTGCTATCATATATTCTGTCAATCTGTTTTTTGTATTTTCTGTTTGTTTTGTTGTTTCAATTTGGTTCAGAGGTGTTGAAGAGCCAGGTTTTTAGGGGTTTTCTAAATTGTAGGTGGTCTTTGGTGTGTCTTATTTCTTTCGGGAGGTTGTTCCAGGTTTTTACGGCAGGTAGGAGAAAGAGGTGCCCCCTAGTTTTTTCTTGACATATGGTTTTGGTTCCAGGCGGGTTTCATTGCTTGATCTGACGTGAAGATTATTTTCTTTTGTAGGAATTCAGCTCCCTGTCCACTGATTGCCCTGTGTGTTATGCACATTGTTTTGAATGTGATACACTGTTTGATTGGGAGCCAATGTAGTATTTTTAGTGCTGGAGTGATGTGGTCTCTTCTGGATAGTTTGAGGAGGAGTCTGGCTGCTGCATTTTGGATGTGTTGTAATTTCTTCAGGAGGTATTCTGGCATCCCGAGGTAGAGGCTGTTTGCGTAGTCGTTTCTTGACATGATGAGAGCGACGATTGTCAGTGTTTTGTGGGTGAAGGAGAGGAAAGATAGGATTCTTCTCGTGTGAAGGAAGAAGAAGCATTTCTTGATTATTGTGTTTACTTGTGGTTCTAAGGTTAGGGTATTGTCCATTAGGACTCCCAGATTTTTTACTACCTTACATGGTGTGGGTGCGGTTCCCATTTCCTTCAGCCAGGGAATGTAGGTGTTGTTCTCTTGGTTTTTGGATATAATCATGATTTCTGTCTTTCCTGGGTTGATTTTCAAGTTGTTGGCGTTCATCCATTATATGGCTTCTTTTAGACAATCTATTAGGGTTGAGTGAGCGGCTTGAGTATCTTCGATTTTGTAGATGATTTGAGTGTCGTCTGCGTAGTTGTAGCATGTCATTTTGTATTTTTTGAAGATCGTGATTACTGGAATCTGTTAGATGTTGAAGCATAGTGGTGATAGTGAGGATCCTTGTGCTACTCCACAGTCGTTAACTCGTGGAGTAGATTTGAAGGGTTTTATCCATACGGTTTCTGTTCTGTCTGCTAGGAATGATTTAATCCAGAGTAGTGCCATGTCCATTATACTTATATCTTCCAATCTTTTGGTTAGGGTGTCATGGCTTACTGTGTTGAAGGTTGCGGAGAGGTCGAGCAGAGTCAGAGCAGAGGTTGTGTTGGAGTCTGCGTTTGTTTTTAGGTCGTCCCAGATGGATAGTAGTGCCAATTCTGTTCCTCTTGCGGGTATGAAGCCGACTTGTGCTTGGTCTAGCAAGTGGTGTTTTTCTACATGTTCTTGGGTTAATTTGTGTACGTATGTTTCTAGGAGTTTTGCCGGGTAGGGAATGTTTGAAATCGGTCTGTAGTTGGAGAGGTCTTCCACATCGCCAGTTGTGTTTTTCAAAAGCGGCTTAATATATGCTGATTTGAAGGATCGTGGTACAGTTCCTGTTGTGAGTGACAGATTTAAGAGGTTTCTGTAATATTCTGATGGAGTTCCTTGTGTGAGGATTGATTTGTAGATGTTAGGGGGCAGGGATCCATGGGTGATCCCGCTTTCTTGCTGTGTTTAACCAACTTGGCGAATGCCTCTGCTGATATTTCAGGGAAGTTTTGGAGTTTGTGCTGTGGCTCTTTGTCAGGTCCGGTTAGTTGAGTGTTAGGGTTGGTTGGTCTGTTTTGTATGATGTAGGATGTCGTTGATTTATTCTTGAAATGATCTGCCAAGTCGTTGCATAGTTTCTCTGAGGGGGTTGCAGTGTTGTCGCAGCCAGGTGGGTTGCTCGTTTCTTTCATGAGTTGTTGAACATTTCCTTTTGTGTGTTGGTGGCATTGGTGATTCTGTCATCATAATGCCTTCTCTTTGCCTTTCGAATTTCTATCTTGTATAATCGGATTCGTTTCTGGAACTGGGTTTTCTTATCTTGGTTGTATTCTTTCCTCCATTCCAATTCCAGCTTCTTGTTCTTTTTCATGGTGCTTAGTAGTCGGGTGAACCATTTTGCCATTGCTCTTTTTCTTGAGGGGGTAAATGGTTTTTCCGGGGCAATGTTTTTGATTGTATCAGCAGTCCATTTGTGGAGTAGCTCCACTTTCCCGTCTAGGTCTGCCTTCTCCAGTTCTGCTGCTGAAGGTTTGGACATCTCCAGTTGTTCCATTAGGTTGCTTGCTTTGACGGTTATCCAGTTTCATTTTGTGGTGGTTGTGAGCTTGAGGGGCTGGATGCTGACATGGTTTTGTAGTGTGGTCACGAATGGGATGATAGGATAGTCACTTTAAAGTATTTGTATCGGTGGTGCTGTGGTTATGAGTTTTCTTCTTGGCGAAGATTGCGTCATGGGTGTGTCCTGCTGAGTGTGTTAGCCCCTTTGACCAACTGTTGTAATTTCATGGTTGTTAGCTGCCCAATTAGTGAGTTTTAAGAGTTTGCATGTTTTTCTTCGAACCAGATGTTGAAGTCCCCCAGGATTATTAGATGTTCATGCTCGATGTTATGTTGGTGATGGCTTCTATGAAGTTGTTGAAGATTGCATCGTGTGTCGGTGGTCTGTAAACCAGCATGAATGTGATGTTTGTTTTTGGATTCGCCGATAGGTGTATGACCATGGTTTTGCACTTGATGATGTTAAGAGGTTCGTCTGTTTTTACTTTCAGGTGTTCTTTGATATTGCGAGGCCTCCTCTTTTTTATTTTTCCTGTTTACCTGAAGGCATTTGAAGTTGGTGGCGAGGCAGCTTTGGAGTGTGATTGTGTAGTTCTCATCCAGCCATGTTTCTGTGATGAATAGAATGTCAATGCTGTTGTCGCAGAAAAGGCCAAAGATCTATGTTGAGTGTTTTGACATGGATCTTGCATTTATTAGGTTGCAGTGGATTTTAAAGGTGTAGTTTGGTTTGTGCTTTATTGTCGGCGTTGTATTCTGACTGGTGTTAAGGTTTATTTCAAGGTCGATCTCTAGTTGTGGTGTTGGTACAGTTGTGTCTGTGTCGTTGAAAAGCTCTTCTAAGTTCAGTCTTGGGTTTTTGCTTTCATCAGGCTCCTCTTCTAAATTTTGTGGCTGTCGAGCGGAAGGTCCTCTTGTTTTGGTCATGTAAGGGGTTAGGACGTCGATTATGTTCTGGTGATTCATAGATTTGTCCGTTCTTCTTCTGCGTCATTTATGTTTTTGTTATTTATAGCTTTGTCCGTTCTTCTGATATGGTTAATCGGGTATTACCGTAGGTTCATCCCAAACCTTTCAGACAGAACAGCTTGGCTGACAAACAAACTTAAGAACGCCCAACCCCAGAAACCTCATTGGACTGATGACGATGATATATGTTACAACAACTTAAAAGTTACTCTGTGCCAGAACCCAATCCTAAAGGTTGTAGATTTCTCAAAAAAGTTTGTGTTTCAAACAGACGCCTCCCTTGCAGGGTTAGGAGCAGTCCTATCACAGGTCTGCGACAGGTTAGAACATTCCATCTTGTTTGCGAATCGCAAACTTTTCCCACGTGAACGAAATTACTCTTTGCTGGAATTAGAGTCCCTTGCCATCAGGTGAGCCATTATCCACCTTAAATAGTACCTCTTGAGAAGAAAGTTCACACTCATCACGGACCATTCTCCACTAGTTTGGATAAGCCAACGAAAAGACTCCAACTCTTGAGTCATGCAATGGTTCTTAGACCTGCAGCCCTACTGTTTCACTGTGGAACACCGAAAAGGTAAAGACCAAGGGAATGTAGATTTCCTTTCCCAGCTCCCGTGTGAAACAGATGCGGCTACATCACATGGAGGAAGGATATGTGAAAAACCTGAAGGTGTCTCACCCGCTACTCCCCGGGGATCTGTTATTTAGGTGGCCATAACACGGCCATCGCTATTGGATCCAGTTTCTGGGGGTGGATCAGCGTGGGAGGATCACCTGGATGGGAGGTCTTCGGAGAGTGGAAGTGGGACACAGAAGGGTGAGAAGCATTATCCCCTTCCTTATGAGGCCTTTTCCCCATCCTACCAGGTAGGGTACCTAGAAACCCAACCCCACCCCTTTCCCAACACAAACACTTTCTCACAGGCAGTTCATCATGAACGGCAACGGACTAACACCAGAGCGTATACCTGACATGTCCCAACGCAAGCCTCAGGTACAGTCAGGCAATTACTGATAATAACATACACCTGACTTTCATCCCACTTCTCCACATGGATGGAAGATAGAGCACAAAAGCACATTCTGAGCAAGGCAAAACGCATGAGGAAGCTGCAATTCAGAGATGGCAGTTTAAACTGAGGGGTAACCGGCGAGACCAGAGAGGACGACAAGGAGGGAATTACCCTTGCCATTTTCAACAAAGGACTGCAACTTTCAAGAAGCCTCAAGGAAAAGAAACATAAGACCGGGAATTGCAGCTGCCGAATGGTGCAGTGTGTGTCAAAGGTACACGGGGCCCTCCCACATTAATAGCCAAGGCAGTGTAAGGAACTTATTGTGGCAACAGTAAAGACAGACACAAGTGATCACAGTTCAAGGGTGTCTATTAAACTGTATAATTGGGTTGAAAAAATGCCTAATCTAAAACTAAATCTAAGATGGGAGCAAGCTACGACCATCAAATAATTATAAGGCAGTCCTAGTGGGGTCTTGTCAAAAAACGGGCTTGTACTAAAAAAAATATTGCCAATCCTTACAGCTAAATACAAAAAGAGTATGGGATAGTGTTTGCAAGAAAAGAAACAAAAGAAAGAACTGTTCACAAATGATAAGTCAGGATGTTATAGTGGGGGGTCTCCCATCCCCATGTTTTTAGCACGGGACAAGGCGGGACTCCTGCACAGAGCACACTCTCGGGCTTTCCCAGCAAGAGGTCACACACAGTTCCTTTTCCCAACATCAGGGCCTTCTGTGCCCAAGTTTCTTTTATTCAAGTGTCTCTTGTCTCAGATGGCATGAGGTACCAGAAACAACGTAAAAAGGTTCCTTTCCAAATATTGAAGTTGGGCAATTCACCCTTTACCCTGGATCCCCCTCAGCCGGGCTCAGATCCTATTTTGACAATTAGCTTCCCTCAGTCGGGCTCAGACCAACTTTATTTGCAGGCATCCCTCAGTCGAGTTCACATTTGCTACAGCAATATCTTCTCGGATGTGTTACTCTTCACCCAGGATCTCCCTCTTGCGGGCTCAGACCAATTTCAGTAAAAGGAACAGTGACCTTGTGCTGAAGAAGCCCAAGGGGGTCATTACAAGGTTGGAAGTAGCCATGCCGCTATTTGCGGCATGGCTACCCCCATACAGCATACCGGGTCCGGGATCCCTGAATGGGGAAAAACCGGGCCATTCCACCCTTGGAGGACCCAGTATTTCCCCACTCAGGGAACACATCCCCATTCCCATTTGAGCCCCCATAGGACTCAATGGGAATGGTGACCATGCTAACAACAGGCCCGTTAATAACAGGCCCGTTGTTGGCATGCTGGTCCTTTAGCGGGTCCCGCTGGTAAAACCAGGCGCCCTTAGCGGGACCCGCTAAAGGACTTCGTAATGCGACGGTAAGTGTTGACGGCTCCGGCACCTTTACCGGCGCCATTAACCCCTTACCACCAACCTTGTAATGACCCCCCAAGTTTGTGCTGTGGTCCAGTGACCTGCCTTGTCCCGTGCTAAAAACGTGGTGCGGAGACCAACAGCCTAAACATCCTGACTTATCATCTTGGGAACACTTCTTTCTTTTTGTGAACATTATCGCACACTATTTGTAGCATAGCAGTAAGGATTGGCAATCGTTTTTTTTTAGTATATGCCCTTTTTATTTGACTAGACTCCACTAGGACTGAATTACTATTTGATGGTCGTAGCTTGCTCCCATCTTAGATTTAGGTTTAGATAGGTGTTTCTCACACCCCTGATAAAGTTCAATAAACACCCTTGAACTGTGATCACTTGTGACTGCCTTCATTTGATACCATGCCTTCCTTACACCTAGCATATGCCTGGTGTGGAACACAATACCCCTCCTTTCATAAACGAGATTGTCATGTTCAACTGACTCAACACGTCTCTCCCCAGCAAGTTTATAGGGAACGCCATTGAAAACAACATTGGGGATCATACTACCCTGTTAGCTACCTTGATGGGCAGCTCTTCTGTAAATGGAACCAATTTTATTGCCCCATAGAACCCTTGCATATCCATTATCCGACCCGATAAGGGGAAATGCCCCCCTAATACATGATTTCATAGTACCGGTGTCTACCATGAAATCAAATGGTTTATTTCCTATCCCCATGCCTAGCAATGGTTCCTCTTATGGACTGGCAGTGACTGACAGGACTGGGCATGCATAAGTTCTCTGTGGGCTGTCGTAGTCTGGATAAGTGTTTGTAACTGAGAAGATTAAGTCATTTACTCCCAACACACTGGCCCCTTAAGGTTTGTTACTACGCCGTGGCGAACAGCCTCAATGTTGGGTACTTGCGGGGCCTGAGGTTGCGCTGGATGTATCTCATATGTTGGGGTTTTATTGGGCGCTGGTGCTGTTAGCTGCAGGAATTGTGGTGGAGGCGCAGGTGGTGCCATGGGCGGAGATGCACCATATAAAGCATTTGCTGGGGCTGGAGCATACGGCGGTGGGTTTATTTATTTATTGTGTGTTAGCCAAAACATAAAAAAGAAATCTTGACTTTTTACACATATCGATATAACTCAGTGTTTGAATTACAGAAAAAAACAATTAATTAAAAAACAACCCAATTTACAAGATCCAAAAGAAAAAGAAGAATTTAAAATGGCAAAACTGAGCAGGAAAGACCTGGGGATATGGAAGAATAGAGCAAAATAAAAAGAAATAGATATACAGAGCATAAGAGAAAAAAAAAAGAAAACAAGCAAAATCCACAAAAATCTCCATCACTTTTCAGATGTCATATCACACAAGTCAATCTCCCTTTTTCCTGTTAAATTCTGTTCTTTAAGGAAACGTACCACCTCGGCAGTGAGAAATAGTTAATTTCCTGATGAAAGTCTTTGCCAAAACATAGGAGAATCCAGCAATTGAGCATCATGTATAAATCTCGAAAACTTTTGAACTCTCTGATTCAATGTCCCCGTACATTTGGAAAAGAGATGAGAGACTGACTGTATTTCAGTTTCATCACATCTGTCACAAACGTTTAATGGATATTTTCCTTTGTCTCTAATGTGCTGAATTTCCAAAGTAGGTAGAATGTTAAATGTAAATCTCAAGACATCTGTCCGCGTACTAGGGTCAGGAGATTTCTTTAGATATGTTGGTAGGAAGGGCGTAGGTTTATCTGTTACAGTGAGAGACGAAGATAGTTTAGCCGTTCTCATTTTCCCTATTGTCCTAATCCAGTCCATAAGTTTCATTACTTCCTTTACTTTCAGAGGATTTTGTAACAGGATATCAGTGGAGTTGTCTGAGTCAGATAGTATGTCCTCACATTTGGATCTCATTTTATTCAGGAACAAATTATTAGAGCTATACAAAGAAACTTTCAGCTCCTCATGTAGAGATGATTTGGGAGGATCTAAGCTTGACCTGTACATAGAAACCCATTTCCACTACATCCATGCTAACAATGAAGTGAGACCCATCTCATTTCTTACGCAGGCAATAGGAAGGCAATTGGGAAGCGCAAGGGTTCTACTCCAAATGTTTCCTTCCACTTTGTCCCAATCAATCTCAAAAGCCTGGAAATTAGATTCCAAACCGAAGATGATAGTCGGGACTACCTTCCCAATATAAAATTTCAGGACAGGGAGGATTGAAAATGTGCAATATTGCGAGTAGATCTTCTTCATTTGGGAGCCGGGGTTCATTATTTTTAGGTCAATGGTCGAGAGTAGATGGGCTTTGGTTGGAAAAGCAGCGAGTTGACTCCCCAAATAAGTTACTTCTTTAGAGGTAGAAATGTATGATTTATCCAATAGCCAAGAAAAAGGTTTTCATTTTCTTAGCGTATGCTTAAAAATTATTATTTTTGATTTATTTGGATTTATTTTCAAGTCATTTATTAATGCATATTCAGAGAGTGCGGTTAATAGACGCTGCAGTCCAACTTGTGTGTAGTCTAAGACTACAATGTCATCCGCATAAGCTAACCAATTTATTTTCATGTTACCAACCTTGGGAGTAGCCAAGCCAAGCTTCATCAACCATTGAAACAAATCTGGCAGATAGAGGATAAAAAGAAAGGCAGCAATCAAACATCCCTGGCGGACTCCTCTCTCAATAGCGACAGGCTGGGACAGAGACCTTGATCTAGAGATTCTAAATCTCATTGAGGACCTTTGATGTAGTTCTATTAAGATAGACAGTAAGTGGTCCCAATTTTTCAGCTTTTTCTATAGCCGATTTCTGTTGATGTTGTCAAATGCTTGGCAGAGATCCACCCAGGCTCCAAATAGAGGCGTCCCACCCTTTACCAGGGACTCTGTGCTGAGGCAGCTAAGAATAAGGGTGTTCAATGTGGTCGATAGTCTCCTCCTAAAGCCTGTCTGTTGTTTAGGTACTATGCCTTTGCTCTCAGCCCATTTCTCTAGCTCACCCAATATTAGAACTGAGAAGATTTTACTGTCTGCATCAAGGAGTGAAATAGGTCTGTAATTAGAGGCGGCCAAACGATCCCCTTTTTTATAAATGGGGATTATAATGGATTTTCTCCATGACTCAGGAATTATCTTGGAAGTGATTATGTAATCAAAGAGGATTTTTAAGACTCTGGCCCAAAGCATCGGATTTAACTTCAGGATGGTATTGCTGAGTCCATTTGGTCCCACAGCCCTGGATACAGAAGATTTATTTATCAAAGTTTTCACGTCTGCTGTTGTGTAGTTTAAGGACCAATTTGAGTTTCTCTCTATTTTGGGTTCTTGGGTATCTGATGGACCATATACTTTGGAAAAATGTTCTATCCAGGACTGCTCCTGATTTAAGGAGTCTTGCATATGATTGCTTGAGCACTTCATTGAACCAACGATCGGCGAGAAATTTCTAGAATTCCTCAGACAGGTGGCTTTTAACATCTCCTCTCCCTCTCTTTGTTCAATCATAAACTTATGGAACATCATCCAATTTCTGTGAGAGCTACTTAAAGTTCTCACCCTTTCTTCGTATTCCTCACAATCATTTACAGTTTTCTTTAATATAGACCTCTGACTCTTCTTATACCTTTTCCTCACCTGGATTGAAGCATCAAAGAAGTGCTTATGTTTCTTACATTGTTTAGAGGGGTGAGTACTGGGGGGGTTTAAGTCCCACAAAAATTAAATAAAACTGCTGGGATTACAGTATAACGCTAGTTGTTGGGCGGAAAGATCTTTAATTGCTGTGTCTAGTTAGTTTGTGAGTGTTTGGCCCCCCTATCAAATCTGACCAAACGATTACCAACATTATTTACAAACAGATCTTGGGTATACAAATGTATCTGGGGGGGCGTGGCTTGGCAGCCATGGAATAGGCTGTGACTCCTGAGAGCTCCGTGATCCGGCATATAGATCTGTCGAAAAACGTGCATCACATTAGCTGATTGCAGCTCGAAAACTCATGAAATGCGTGCAAACATGTTGGGCAGATAATGAGTGAGCCGGAGGAATGCTTGAAACTGCTGAACAGCAGAAAGGCTACTTTGTATCCCAGATCTAGTCACGGAATGGACATTAAAATGGCGGCGATCCGGAACAAAGAGAATCCGAGGGGCGCACCCCTGGGAAGAAGCAGCCAGCGCCAGTGAATGGCTACAGTAACGGGAAGCAAGAGTAAGCTGTATGAAATAATAAACTGCATGGCGCGGGCGGCTTCAGCGACTGGGAGCCCTCTGAAAGCGCAGCAAAAAGCCGCAGCAAACTGGAGGGGAATATTGTGTGAGAGCAGTTGGCAATCTCTATTACACGAGACGAAGAGCCCCAACTAATTGACACAATCAGAATCTGCAGTAAGAGCGAATGTGAACGGGGACAATGGACACTGCAATCATGCAATGCAGAACTGCCAGTGTTAAGGAGTGACGGCTAGGTCCCCACTGAACAAAGGACCGCCTCTGTGAATAAGGCAGTGGCGTAACCCGAGGTGCGGAGCGGGAGCTCCCGGGACGAGGGATAGTGTGACCCGCAGATATTTTAACATCGTATGTGGTGCAGGCTATAACAAGGTCCCCAGTAGAACAAATGACCTTACGGAGCCGCGAGTAGTACAATAGCAGTCTGCCGCAGCAAAGGGCAAATATAGGCTGGCAAGGAATCACGAACAAAGAAGTGAGCTGTACAAGGGACAGTGTGAGGACCGGTCCCCCTCATGAGTGCATCCCGAGACTACGACCGGGGGAGAGTCCGTAGTGCAACGCGGGTGGGTCACAGCTGCACATCAGTGAACCCCGTGGACTGGAAACGGTTCGCTTGAGCAGAACGCTGCTGCACCTCCAACACGGCAAAGAGGGGATAACAAAGACAATAAATGATAGCTGATAAATGAGAGTGTGCAGCACATCAAGGGCACAACTAAATCCCCCAAAAAAACTGAGCGTAACCAGGCGCATAGAGGAAGAAGGTGTGCCAGCATGCGAGCGTTTGCGAGCTGATTGACCCAGGCATTCGCCAGATCTGATACTTTGTTGCAGAACTTGTGGTTGGCAACAATGAAGACAACAAAGGCAAGATGGTGGCGTGGCCGGGACAAAGGGACCCGTGAGGATGTGAGAAGATACAGCAGAACGAGTGGTCCAGCAAAGTGCGGCATACCGCCAGTAAACAGTGGAAGGGGTCAGAACCCAATTTGTCCTGGACAGTCGCTGGATGACGGCAAAATAAGAAGTAAGGAATCAAGCAGGCTAAATGCAGATGCTGCGGGGAAGTTTCCCTTTAAGGTGGATATGTAGCACCGAACTCCACGGAGGTCTGAGGCACAGTGGTAGTGGCAAGTAGGGTGTACTTATTGGCCTCCAGAAACACGCTAATGGGACATTGACTACAGAAGTCAGAGGAGTGACGTGGGAGGACACAGCCCACTCGAAACACAACTTTTCACGCCACCACATAACGCAGCCCATTGAGGAAGACGCTCCAGCACCTGACTGAACTGGTAGAGTCACAACAACACTGAAGAGCTGGACCCAGACACGTAGGAAGGATTGCATGATGTCAGTGAAAGGGGTGAGGGCCAAGAGCAAACAACCTACAATGGAGACCTTTGCAAAGGCACAGCGGACCCCCTCGACCCGGCACAAAGTGCAGTGGCGGCTTCCGTGGATGGTACCCCAGAAGGAGAAAACCATCAGGTCCTAGCAGCCATAACAGAACCGAGCGCTAAGTGGGGTACAGCAATGGCAGATCTACGGACGGCCCTGGAGAACAAAATAGATGCAGTAGGAATCGAAGTCACCCTGCTGCGACAAGACGTTAGGGCGCTGGCAGAAAGGACAAGTGGCCTGGAGAGCGCGGTAAAGACTAACACCGATGTCAGCACAAATAATGCGAAAGAGGTCCACGTAATAAAACAGCAGGTTGCTAACCTTGAAAACCGAGTGGAAGAAGCGGAAGGAAGGGCAAGATGGAACAACATCTGGGTCGTCGGCCTGCCGGAGGGAGAAGAGGGCCAAGACCCCACGGACTATGTGGAGAACATAATCCAGCAAGAGATAGGGGCAGACAAGCTCTCACAAGGGTTCACGGTTGAATGTGCACATCGGGCCCGATGAGGAAACCACAGCCTGGGGCCCCACCGCGGCCGATAATTGTGAAAATTCTGAACTATAAAGACAGGGAGAAGATCCTGGAGTATTTTCGTAAAGGCGGAATGATGAAAAAGAGCATCCACCAACATCACGGCATACCCTGACTATACTATGCTGGTGCAAAGACAGTGGTATAGCTATATGGCGGTCAAGAGGAGACTGCGTACGGCTGGTATAAAGTACATGCTTTTGTACCCTGCGAAGCTAAAAGTCTTGCACAAAAGCAGAGCGCTCTTTTTTGATACCCCAGAGGAAGCGGCGTCATGGCTGGATTTGCAGGGCTGTCCGGAGCGAGATGAGGAGCAAGATCGCCAGGAGCACAATAAGTGAGGAGAATGTATCGTGAACACTGGGGATTGTGTTACAAACCAAAGGTCACTTCCAAGATGGAGTGGTCATTTGAATTTCCTTCAGTGACAAAACATTCGATTCAGTTATCAAAGATTGTTTTTGATGTAAAAATATAATCAATGGCTGAAAAAGACGCATCTCTCTGGTGGGAGCGCTAGGGATATCGCCTTCAATGTTGCCATTCAACATCATGAGGTCCCATTCCAGCATAAAGTTCCACCATAGCCCATTTTTATTTTTATATTTGTATAGCACAGTAGTAGATTTAGTTGTGGTGCACTGAGAATTGAAATCTCCCAATATAATTAAAACATCTGATGGAAATTTTGAAACCAACTCCACCAGTAACTCAGAAAGACTATGTTGGTAGTCTATTAACGAGAGTAGCGCAGGATTCCAGTATATGTTCAGAACTATCCAGTGGGCCCCAGTCATATAAGCTCTACTTTGTAGTCTGACCGTCAGAATACACTGGATCTCATTTGACAACAAACTTGAACACAGAAAAATATCATTCTTACAAGCAATCAACAGTCTGCCACTTGGACGGCCCTTTCCACAGCTGACTGCCTTCTGCTGATACAAGGTGACGCCATCTAGACCCATGGATTCAAATATCAGAGTTTCCTGGAACACTTTGAGGTCAAATTTCTGAAAGATATACAATTTTCTAGCATCCTCCCTAAAGGAGCCACTAGGGCCCACTGGGAAGTGGTCTCAAATCGTGCTCTTCATTGTTGTCGCAGTAAGACTATAGTTAAGGTTTGTAGAGAGGGTGTCCCTTAACAGCTGATTTATTGGTGTCAATTCGCTAGCGGCTTTCATTAACGCCAAAGGTGTTTCACCCAGTCCAGAGATAGTAGGTTTTTGTGCATCGGATGGAAAAACACTCTGTGGGGGATAGAATCTACCTCCCCCTGATTTGTATGGGCAGAAAGTAGGTCTAGCTGCCATATTCAAATTTTCGGTATGTGACATTTTTGGATTTTGTTCCAGGGAGCTAAGAACATCTCCTGAAGCAGCACTTCTTAGGTTATAGAGTTTAGTCATGTTGAGGAAAAACATCGCACAATTTGTACTGTATTTCAACCTTTAAAGCGGAGAGCCCATTTCTGCTGTTGCCGGTAACGAAAAAAGAAAAAAATAGAAGAAAAAAAAAGAAAAAAGAACAACAATTGTCTAAACAAAAGACAGTGAGCGAGTCAAAGGCTTGAGAGTCCGCAGTCCTCACTCAACCGCTTTTGCGTTACCTTACTACAGATGTAGAGGCAACTCGCAAAAACAGGGTTTCAACAGGATAAATAAATTAGAGGAGGCTCAGGCTCCCGGGGAAGCCAAACACTGTTTTCCGGCGACCCAAGCAGAGCTTCAGTTGTCTTTTATGAGGAGCCCCCCTCTCTGTACAATTAAAAGGTATTAGCCTTTTAACATTAGAGCAAATGAATACTTTTGGGCTTTTGTTAAGTCCAGAGTCCTTGGGCATGCCGTCCTCGCCAGCCCGCTCAGACTGCAGCACCACTCTGCTGCTCCACTGCGCTCTGCGGCGAAAATGCCTTTTTGTTGAAATGCTGTGCAGGCTCCTCCTTCCCAGTTAAACAGAGTGAACAGACTCTCCAAACAGTAGAACACAATGAGCGTAGACTGCTCAGACTACAGCACCACTTTGCTGCTTCACTCCGCACAGGTTGCATGTTATATGCAGCCACGTGTCTGCCCTAGCCTCCCACAGGTCCAACATTCCTCAATTATTTCCTCCCCTTCGGCTTATCCCTCCAAAACCACCTCTTCCTCCCAGGAGCCTTGCAAAGCCCCTCCTCCCCTTGGAGTACCCTCCCGAGGGACCTCCCTAATACTGTCCTTGGTACCCTCCATTCCAGTCATACCCTCCTCCCCATGCGGGGGCTGTTTGTACCTCTCCCACAATCACCCTCTGTTCCGTCTGCCCTCCTTGTGGCACAGATACCACTGCTCCCTCCACCATCAACTTCCCTAGCTTGTTCTGCACTAGTTTTGCTTCCTCTGTCTGTACCCTCTGTTTCGTTTCCTTTACCTTCTCTCTCAACCATTAACAATGATGCACACTTATAGACTATGGGCCTCATTACGACCCTGCCGGTCCAGAAAGAATGGTGGTGGTAAAACTGCTGCCACCATTCTTTCCGGACTGGCTGATTAAAAGTCCTGCAGGCGGGAGGTGTCACTCCCGCCAGGTCTGACCTGGTGGGTTTAACACTACCCGCCTGCAGGCGGACATGGAAACACCGGCTCTGTCATAGACGGAACCAGTGTTTCCATTGTCCCCATCCCCATGGAGTCCTATAGGGCTCCATGGGAATGGAGATTTACACAATTCCACCTCTGGAATTCCCGGGTCACTGGGGTCGTAATGCCCCGGTAATTCCGTGAATCACGGAGGCGGAATGGTAATACGAGTCCGGCGGTAACCTGCTGTTTTTTTTGGCTCAGTTACCGCTGGACTCGTAATGAGGCCCTATATCTCCACCCACCCCTTCGTTCAATCCCCTCCACCGTATCTAGTGCTTTCTGCACTTCCTTAGGAAATCCTCTCTCAACCACAAAATCGAAAAATGATATTGACCGATCCCACGGTTCCCCCGTTTCTGCCCTCCACATCGCCTGTATCTGTAACATGTACTGAGCAGGGTCCTCATTGTCCTGCATAGTTCATTGCATTATCGACTGGAGATCTGGCGTATCGGGGTAAGCGTGCCACAGCGCGGCCCACACTCGGGCCCTACAATCAATAAAATGGGCTCCGTTGTGACTGTCAACCCCTATCCATACCCCTGGGGACCCTGCTTTGAGCCAAATGTTATCGGCCTGATCTCCTAACACTGCTGCAAACAAACTTTTCATTTCGCCCACAGCCAGAGAAATGCCTTTGACTTTCAACAATATCCAAATTCACAACTTCTTCTGGGAAAACATAAGACACATTGGTGTGGTTTGCTTTACTGTTGTATTTGCCACAGGCAATGCAGGTTATTCTCCTCTCCTCCTTGATACTTTTTACCAGGAGGGCTTCTCTACTGCCACTCTTGTTTTCCCACTTTTACATCAAACAACTGCTGACAATGTTTCTGTATGACACTTGCTCCTCTTTAGTTTATGCAATGCTTGTTAACGTCCTCCTCAACTATTGCCTCTTCCTTACTCTGGCAATAAGGTTTATAATTACCTTCGTTCAATACTAGCCCTCTGTTGGCTTTGGCAATGGTGGTTATGATTAGCTTGCTTCAGTATTGCCCTCTCTTGGCTTTGGCAATGGTGGTTATGATTAGCTTGCTTCAGTAGTGCCCCCTCTTTGTACTGATAATACTGTTGGCCTTGATAGCACTGAGTATAACCTTTCTTTCCTTCTAGTCTTTTTTGCCAAGTTTTATTTATGCCAATTTGACTTCTTTATGTTTGTTTGTTTTTTCAAAATTGTTATCACTGGCCAGCAGTTGATTACGGAGTGTACCGGGATTACATGACAATGGTTAAATGACCGGTTACTGCACTCGCGTCCACTCGCCCCACTGCCACTGTTCATTCTGTCTCTTCTGCCCTCTCCTGCATGTCAGACTGCTCGCGGGCCGGGCCAATTGGGAAAGGAGCTTTTCTCGCTCCTATTGCACTCTGGTGCTAGCCAGCCACTGGGACACATACAACAAGGAGAGTCTACTCTCCTGGGGGACAGCTTGTTACAACACCACTTCCTGCTGCAAAACCCTGCAATTAAGGCCATCAATGTTGGAGACCCTCTCAGGACCGTCATCCTCTCTAAGGGCAGCAGCAGCTCCATTTCCCTTTTTCTTCCACTGCAACTGCGACAGGTGGTCTCAGCAACTCCACCTTCTGTGTCAGACTTCCTTCTTCTCAACGCAGAGGCAGCACAAACGCGGCTAGAACACCTCCCTTCCTGTCGGGTCTTGGTACCTGGGAGCAATTAACACAGGCCACCTTGACCCTTGGGGGAAAGAGGGTTAGAGTCCGATGATTGGATGGGTAGAGGTTGTTTAGGAACACCGGGAAGAGGGAAAGGGAGAGGTTATGAATGGGGATGGGGAAGAACAGGGTAACATGCTCCTCAGCTCCGGCTCCTGTATCTGGAGTTCTCCGCCCTCGCGCTCTCTTGCATTCACTTGCAATCTTACTTATGCCAGATGAATGGGGCTTTTGTACTGGAGCCCCTGACCAGTTACTGTGTTCAGTTTACATTCAACCATGCACACTGTTATGCCAGAGAAGTTAGGCCTTTGTACTGGAGCCCTCAACCAGTTACTGTACTTGTTACTCAATCACAATCCCCACATTACTTCATGGAGGAAAACACTGCCTGCATTAACATCATACAGAAAACAATACACTGTACCCCAGTTTCTAAACGTGCCCTTAAATAAACAATTTAGGTTGCACTTAGCTTCGGCACTGCTGGGTAGTCTTCTGGTCTCTTCGTGCTGTTAGACCACTATGGCGTTCAGTACCTCACATGCGCTGCAAGAGGCAAGATAAAAGTCAGTATGGAATCGCACATATAAGCGGAGTCGCTGTTTAGGGTTAATAGTTCTGAGTTAGCAATTCTGCTCTACGGTCTTTTCAAGTCTAAACACGTGCAGGAAGCATGCTTTGTCTAGGATCACAATCGCGTGTTAATGGTATCTCATGCTGGGTTATTGAGGTCCAAACGCAACTTCCTCTAACAAAACCGTCATAAAAATACAGCCGGAACGTGCGCGCTTGGTTCAGCACTTATCTTTTCTGTCAAGCGGGGCCTGGGGTAGGCTAACAGGCGGCGGGGTGCCCCGCGTAGGCTTGCCGTCAGGAGCTCAGGCTCTGCACGTCCTTCCTCTCTGCTGGCCGGAATCGCAAGCGTGGGGCTTAGGGCGCGGTTCGCGCATGCGCATTCACGCGGGCGTGGCTGACTCCGTCCCAGCAAGCCTGTGCCATGCACGGCCTGCTGGGAAATGTAGTTCTTGGGCTGTCCTTCGTCCCGGAGGCTGTTTCCTGAAAAAGGGATGAAGGACACGCCTAGAGAACAATGTGGGACGAATCCTAGGCACCATTAGGGCACCCACCACACTGCTAGAGCCCCTACCAGCCTCAATCCTGACAGTACTCCCCCTCCCACCGGCAGGCCCGGGCTTAGATGGGTTTGATCAATGAAAAAGGCGAAGGAGCCGAGGAGCATGGATGTTTTCAGCGGGCTCCCAGGACCTATCCTCCGGGCCATAACCCTTCCAAACTACTAAGTAAAAGAGTTTGGAAGGGTATAACGGGAATCAAGAATTTTGTCGACCTCAAACTCGGGGTGCCCATTAACTAGAATGGGAGGAGGTTTCTTGGTCCTAGAAGTGGCCGGGGCTGGTTTGAGCAGAGCAATGTGGAACACTGGGTGTACTTTCATGTGTGCTGGTAAAGTCAATCTTACAGCTACTGGTCCCACCAATGCTTGTATAGGGAACGGGCCGATGAACCGGGGCATGAACTTTCGTGATCCCTGTAGCCGGAGGTGACGAGTGGACAGCCACACCCTGTCCCCTACTTGGTATTGTGGACCTGGCCGCCGTCCTTTATCTGCTTGGTGTTTCTAAGCTTCTTTCGCTGCTCTCAAGTTATCCTGTACCGAATGCCATATTTCCTCGAGATTTTTTTTCTTCTCGGCTGCCGCTGGTACTTCTGGTATGTGTCCTAAAAGGACTGGCTGAAAACGGGGATGATACCCATAGTTACTGTAGAAGGGAGTCGTCTTGGTTGATGTATGTATTGCGTTATTATACGCTAATTCAGCTAGCCAAATAACGTCCGCCCAATTTTCTTCTTTACCAGGTGTAAGGCACCGGAGGTATTGTTCGAGAGTTTGATTCAACCTCTCCGTTTGCCCGTCTGTTTCTGGGTGGTAAGCGGTGGAGAGTCGTATGTCCATACCTACAGATCTACAGAAGGCCTGCCAAAATCTTGACGTGAACTGTGGTCCACGATCAGAGACGACAATGTGCGGCAAGCCATGCAGGCGGATGACATGCTGCAAGAACAAGTCTGCCAAAGTACTGGCTGATGGGGTTCCGGTGCATGGAATAAAGTGAGCCATTTTGGTTAGATAATCCACTACTACATAAATAGTGTTAAACCCTCAGCTTAGCGGTAGATCCACAATTAGATCCATAGACACGGAGTGCCAAGGAGCAGGAGGCGTTGGTAAGGGTTATGGAGTTCCTGATGGCGGTTGATGATCTGATTTGTTTCTGAGGCAAGTTTCGCACTGGGTTACATACATATGAACATCTTTAAGTATGGATGGCCACCAAAAGTGGCGTTTTACTAACTCAATTGTTTTTGCTTTCCCAGGGTGGCCTACGAATGAAGAGTCATGACACCATTTTATGGCTTGTTGACGCAGGGGCGTTGTGGGTAAATACAAGGCCGATTTAAAAAAGGGCAATCCTTCCTTAATAGTCTGGTCTTTATTCTGGCTAGCCCATTGGACTAATTGCTGTGCTGACATTGCTTTTCTTACAGTATCGAAGACTGCATCCACTGCTACACTCCCGATAACACGACTGGGATCAACCATTGGCTTAGGCTCGTCTACTCTCGTAGTAGATTGATCGGGATCTGGTCCCGGAAATATCTTGATAGAATGTCTGCTTTTCGATTTTCGATTCCTGGGCGTTAGGTGACTACAAAGTCATATTCGGAGAACTGTGTGGCCTATCTTAGCTGCCTGGGACTGAGAGCCTTTGCTGATTTCAAGAACTGCACGTTTCGATGGTCAGTATAAATGGTTACTGTATGTCGAGCCCCCATAAGGTAATGTCGTCATTCGTTGAACGCCGTCTTTATGGCCAACAGTTCCTTGTCGGCTATGGCGTAGTTTTGTTCTGCGGGCAATAACATCCGGGAGTAGTAGGCAACTGGGTATAATTGTCCATTTTCTGTTCGTTGCGAAAGAATGGCCCCCACAGCATAACTGGAGGCATCCGTTTCGACAATGTATGGTTTGGTTGGATCAGGATGCATTAGCACCGGGGCGGTAACGAAAGCCCTTTTTAGAGCCTGAAAGCCTGCCTCAGCCGCTTCGTTCCAAGAAAAGGTTACTCCCTTTCGTAACAGTCCAGTCATGGGCTGTACCTTATTAGCAAATCCGTCTATGAAGCGACGATAAAAGTTGGCAAAGCCAAGGACAGTTTGAATGTCTTTTACCGATTTTGGTGAGGGCCAATCCAGAATGGATTGTACTTTTTTCCTGTCCATGGTGACTCCTTGAGGTGACAGAATGAACCCTAGAAACTCCACAGTGGATTGATGGAACTCACACTTCTCGAGTTTGGCGAATAGTTGATGCTCCCGAAGTCACTGTAGAACTGCCCCGACGTGTTTTTGGTGGTCCTCCAGGGTTTGGGAATAAATCAAGATGTCATCGATGTAGACCACCGCGAACACGTCCAGGTACCTGCGGAGTACTTCATCCAGAAAGTGCTGGAAAGCTGCTGGGGCATTGCATAGGCCGAACGGCATAACCTGATATTCATACAGGCCAAATTTTGTCCGGAATGCCGTTTTCCACTCATCACCGTTGCGTACCCTTACCAGATGATAGGCCCCACGAAGGTCCAATTTGGTGTATATTGTCGACCCGCGCACCTGGTCCAACAACACTGGAATCAAGGGCAAGGGATAGCCGTTCTTGATGGTAATCTTGTTGATCGCCCTGTAATCTATACATGTTCTGAGGTCTCCGGTCTTTTTGGGCATGAAGAACAAGGGGGAGGAGACTGGAGACGTAGAGTGTCGGATAAACCCGTTTGCCAGATTTGTTTCTATGTAGTCTTTCAAGTGTTTGTTTTCTGCTTCGGTGAGGGCATATATCCTACTACAAGGAAGTACTGCCCCTGCTTCCAAATCAATCCGGCAGTCAAACGGCCGATGCGGTGGTAGGGTTTCGGCAGCGGCTTTGCTAAAAACATCCCGAAAATCTTGATATACCTTAGGTAGTTCTGGAAGTGCACTTCCTGCGACGTACTGCGAGACGGACACTGAACAGTGTTCTTGACAGAAGACGGAATCAAAAGTAACTGAACCGGTCTTCCAGTCCACCTGTGGATTGTGAAGTCGCAGCCAGGTCAATCCCAGGATGAACCCGAATTGAGGGGCCGCTATTACATCGAAGCTAATTATTTCCTGGTGTGTGGTACCTATTTTCAAATGCAACGGTTCGGTTTGCTGAGTCACTGGCCCTGAGACTAATGGGGACCCGTCCACGGACTTCACTTCCTCTGGTAGAGTCTTAGCACGTAATGGAAGACCCATTTTCTGAGCTAACTGAACATCCACGAAATTACCTGTGGCGCCCGAATCCACCATCAGAGTGACGGGTACCCGTTCTTCTTGCCAGTGCAAATATCCGATTACTGTGATATGGGCTTCTTGGGTAGTGTGCACATTTGCCAAAATCAGTGAGGTGTTTTCTGCTCCGCTCGCTCCTACCACCCTCATGGGCGAGCATTCTCGTTTCCCGAAGGCCCTCCTTTACCTGGCTTGGTAGGACATTCCCGCACGAAGTGCCCTGCTTTTCCACAATATAGACATAATTTGTCTCTACGCCTCTTGTCCTTCTCCTCCTTGCTCAGCGGACCTCGCACCGAGCCGATTTGCATGGGTTCCTCTGTTCCCTTCTCCACTGCTCTCGTTAGTTTTTGCTGGTCCAACCTCACAATTGGCTTATTGTCCCATTTTCGCTTGTCCTGCCACCGCTCACTCTGTCTTTGATCCAGCCTGAGTGCTAGGTCGATCATAGTGGAACATTCATCTGGTTGGGGATCTACCTGAGCCACGAGGTCCTTTAAGTCCTCCCGTAGACCCTGATAGAACAGAGCCATTCTTTTTTCCTGTGGCCAGTCGGTTTCCATGGCCAACCGGTTAAATGCTGTTACGTAAGAAACCAAGTCTTTGCTCCCTTGTCTTAGAGTCAATAGTTCCCTGTCTTTAATTAAGGTTGCAGCTCGCCTATTGAAGATCTTGCCGAACTCATCAAGGAAAGTGTCCCAACTATAAAACAGAGCGTCATCCTTTCGAACTAGGGGTGTAGCATCCACTCAGATATGAGATCACGAAGGCTGTACGGGACTGTGCTGTACATTGCATAATGAATTGGTTAAAGGTTTGTGGGTCACCATGATACCTTTCGGGAGCTGCTAGAGGCAGTTGAGGTTCAGTAGCTACCTGTACCTGAACCGGGGTTGGCGGAGGTGCCCTCGGTAGTGGAGTGGCTTGGGCTTGTTGTTGGATAGTAAGGGCATGCACCTGACGCGCCAGGTTCTGATAATCCTGCCTAGTTGCTACCAACTCAGCCTTGAGTTCTTGGAGTAGGGTTACTGCGTCTGCCATGGTTGTGCTGCCTAGGCGTCTGATAAATACTCGGGCTTGCGATTCTGTCAGACTTCCTTCTTCTCAACGCAGAGGCAGCACAAACGCGGCTAGAACACCTCCCTCCCCGTCGGATCTTGGTACCTGGGAGCAATTAACACAGGCCACCTTGACCCTTGGGGGAAAGAGGGTTAGGGTCTGATGATTGGATGGGTAGAGGTTGTTTAGGAACACTGGGAAGAGGGAAAGGGAGAGGTTATCGATGGGGATGGGGAAGAACAGGGTAACATGCTCCTCAGCTCCGGCTCCTGTATCTGGAGTTCTCCGCCCTCGCGCTCTCTTGCATTCACTTGCAATCTTACTTATGCCAGATGAATGGGGCTTTTGTACTGGAGCCCCTGACCAGCTACTGTGTTCAGTTTACATTCAACCATGCACACTGTTATGCCAGAGAAGCTAGGCTTTTGTACTGGAGCCCTCAACCAGTTACTGTACTTGTTACTCAATCACAATCCCCACATTACTTCATGGAGGAAAACACTGTCTGCATTAACATCATACAGAAAAGAATACACTGTACCCCAGTTTCTAAACGTGCCCTTAAATAAACAATTTAGGTTGCACTTAGCTTCGGCACTGCTGGGTAGTCTTCTGGTCTCTTCGTGCTGTTAGACCACTATGGCGTTCAGTACCTCACATGCGCTGCAAGAGGCAAGATAAAAGTCAGTATGGAAGCGCACACATAAGCGGAGTCGCTGTTTAGGGTTAATAGTTCTGAGTTAGCAATTCTGCTCTACGGTCTTTTCAAGTCTAAACACGTGCAGGAAGCACGCTTCGTCTAGGATCACAATCGCGTGTTAATGGTGTCTCATGCTGGGTTATTGAACGGAGCGCCATGCATTCCTAAACCGCTTCGGCCGCGGTTCCAGTTCGGAAGTCCAAACGCGACTTCCTCTAACAAAACCGTCATAAAAATACAGCCGGAACGTGCACGCTTGGTTCAGCACTTATCTTTTCTGTCACGCGGGGCCTGGGGTAGGCTAACGGGTGGCGGGGTGCCCCGCTGTGATGGTTGAGCTAAAACATGGCGCTGGTGCGCAGTGCATTGTGGGAGCACTCAGAGCCATGATGGATATTTATCCATGCCTCAGTGGAAAGCTACACTTGCTTTGCGAAACAACATGTTTTCAACGTTATTCGCTGATGAGCTTGGAATGCAGGCCTTCCCAGCCAAGGACACGGCGCTGGGAAAGCTAAGATCCGCAGGTGCCGGCTGGTACCTGATAGCGAAGTTTGTTTTGGGTTTGCTCGGCCTGTGCCAAGGTTTTGAGATGAGTTATGGAATTGTTTCCCGGGGCGTTTAGGAGAGAGAAGTGCTTTGCTCCTTGAGGTTACTGTCGGTTGACCCAGCTGGCAACCAACGGTCACCCATCAATGCGCAAGCGCATTGCCAGAAGGTTCGAGAAGTTGCCACCCCTTGTTGAGGAGGGCATATATGCGGAAGCCCTCAACGGTCAGACGGGATAAGCACAAAGACTTCAGTCGGAGGAGGGACGCTTCGGTCCGACACTCCTGTGGGTTGTTGTGCTCTTGGCCTGGCTGTTATCGGGGTCTTTCAGCCGCTTCTGGCCAGATGAAGTTCCATTAAGCTACGCCCACGGTGATGTATTTCTTTCTTTGACTTCTTTATGTTTTCTGTGATCTATGCCCATGTGAGTTGTACAAGTTATTTCTATGTACCTGTAAGCTTTGAATAAATAGCCGTAAAGAGCTGATTATCTTCTAAAGTGTGCGTGGCTGTGAATTATTGTGTCTGTTTTTGGGTTGAAGTATTTGCTCTATAATTGCACTGGTGATTTATGGTAGTTCCGTGCACTTTTCAGAGGAGAGCAATACACCCGCGTAGGCTTGCCGTCAGGAGCTCAGGCTCTGCACGTCCTTCCTCTCAGCTGGCCGGAATCGCAAGCGTGGGGCTTAGGGTGCGGTTCGCGCATGCGCATTCGCGCGGACATGGCTGACTCCGTCCCAGCAAGCCTGTGCCACGCACGGCCTGCTGGGAAATGTAGTTCTTGGGCTGTCCTTCATCCCGGAGGCTGTTTCCTGAAAAAGGGATGAAGGACACGCCTGGAGAACAATGTGGGACAAATCCTACGCACCATTAGGGCACTCACCACACTGCTAGAGCCCCTACCAGCCTCAATCCTGACATTCTGTTTCCAATGGCCTGCACCTGAGGGGGCCTTATATATTTAAATGTCCTACTCAGGCGTGGGTCATTAGAACCACTAACACCATGCAATTTAATGACTCTGAGTCCTTCTTCCTCGTCTCAGTACTTAGGGCTTTGTGGGACTTGAAATCCCCAATGCTCTGCTTTCTTTTTCCTTCAGAAATTCAAACTTCAACTTTATTGGATTTACTCTGTTTATTAAATAGACCCATAGGGAAGGGTTTTAGAGGAGTTCATGTTTGGTTCAGATTTAACAGAGAATTATCTTTATCAAAGTCAGGGTATTGTTAGAAACCTGAAGGTGTCTCACTCACTAGTCCCCAGGATTCTGTCATTCAGGTGGCCAGAACACAGCCATCGCTATTGGATCCAGTTCCTGGGGGTGGACCAGTGGGGGAGGATCACCTGGATGAGGGGTCCTATGGGAGTGGAACTGGGATACCGAAGGTTGAGACGCGGTATCCCCTTCCTTGTGACACCTTTTCCCCATCCTGCCTAGTAGGATACGTAGAAACTCTACCCTCCCCCTTTTCCAACACGAACACGTTCCCACGGCGTGGATGACAATGGACTAATACCCAAGCTGCTTACTTGACATGTCCCAACACAAGAGTAGGCAGAGTCAGGCAATTATTGACAACTACACACACATGCATGACTACCCTTTCCATTCCCCATAGGGATAAAAGGCAAAGCACAAGGGCACATTCCGAGCAAGGGCGAATGCACGAGGAAGCAGCCATTCCAGGACAGCAGTTCAAATGGAGAAGAAAGCTGGTGGGACCGGAGAGGTGTCAAGGAGGAAGATGCCCTTGCCCTTTTCAACCCAAACCCGCAAAGCCTCCCATGAAAGAAACATAAGACCGGGAATCGCAGCTGACAGGTGTTGTGACGAATGTCAGCGGTACATGGCACCCTCCCACGCTGATAGCCAGGATGGGGAGATGTGGTTCTTGATTCCTTTGCCGCTGGAGTCCTTGACTCCAGCGGCAAAGGAACCACCAACGAGTTCAGCACAGCCAGTGAGTCGTAAGGAGCCGATAGGCGAGCGGACTATGTTAGGCTCAAGGTTGCAGTGGCAACGTAGAGAAGATAAATAGACAAAAGGTCGTTGTGAACAAACTTGGTACCAGAGATAGAGTGGTCTAGCACCACGTGGGTGCTCAGTCGAAGGTCTCCAGATGGTACCCCTTTGCTGAGCAAAGAGACTATGTTGAACATTTTGACTCGTCTAAAGAAAACTACAAGTACCAAGAGGCCATAGGGAAGGCTGGTATAAGGTGTTAAGGTGGTCATACAAGGGTTGAGCCAAATCCCTTGTACAATCGAAAGTCCTTGACACCTTACAGAAGTGTTGTTGTAGTGAAAAAGGCATTTGCACGCGGCTGAGGGGAACTCTGTGTGAACTGTGATGGTGTGAAGGCGGCGCTTAACGTAAGCAAACAGAGTGACCCAGCGAGACAAGATGGCCCTTCGTAAGTCTCTGTTTAAAATTGGCAAAGTGCTTTGGGAGGTCTGAACCCGTATGAGGGAGACCTAACGTGAACATTGGGCAATTGTTTAAAAAGACATTAAGATTTTGGATATTACAAATAAAGAGATGATTGAAAGGCGGTAGTGAACCCAAAAGGGACGTCAAGTGAAAACACAGGCAAGTGAATCCCATTCTGTGGAATATCTAAGTGAACTACATTGTGACGACAAGTATGAACCCGACCGATGGATGTCCACAGAGAGCGATTGGTCTGATACCGACTGAGAGAGGCTGACGACTGAGAGGCGGATCGGAGCCCAGCTGAGGGGGATCCAGGGGTGAAATGATAGGTTAACAGACATAGAGGTTAACAGAAGGAACTTTTGTTTTGTTGTTTTGGCGTATCAGGCCCTCTGAAGCAAGAGATTTTACATAAGAAGTGACTTGGGCACAGAAGGCCCTGATACTGAGAAAAGAAACTGTACACTCGTGCCAGAAAAGCCCAGGAGTGTGCTGTGCTCAAGAGACCCACCTTGTCCAGTGCTAGAAACGTGGGAAAGGGAGACCCCGGCCATAACATCTGGATTTATTAGTCTGTGAACACTTCTTTCTTTTCTTGTGAACATTATCCCATACTCTTTTGTAGCATAGCGATAAGGATTGGCAATAGGTTTCTTAGTAAAGGCCCTTTTATTTGACTAGACTCCACTTGGACTGTATTATTATTATTTGATGGTCGTAGCTTGCTCCCATATGAGATTTAGGTTTAGATTAGGAGTTTATCTCACCCATTTTTACAGTTTAATAAACATCCTTGAACTGTGATCACTTGTGTCTGTCTTACTTTGATGCCATGCCTTTCTTACAGTATTAGGTTCTGAATCCTACACATATTATTCCCCCGTTAATCATAAGTGTTTTCATGACCATTAATATAGGTAGCTTCTTGAAGGGAACCCTTACTCTGACAGCAAGCCATTCAATATTCGGGCATCATGGAGATCTCCCTGTCTGAACAAGATAAATACTGCATCCCTCCTAACTGAGTCCTCTGGTTCCTTTGGGGGCCTTCTCCTCCCAGGTTATCCACCCATCAGGGTTACGTTCAGGTAGAGGCTGCCTTCCCCATGCCATCTGGGAGGAGACTTTATGCAGGGATTCTGTTAGGATTCCGCATGATTCTTCACAATGCCCTATGGGCCTAGTCACATGATGTGCACCTGGTCGTTAACATGAGCTCAGTGGATACCTTTGAGGTCAAATTTCCATGTTAGAATATACTTCGCTTGATACCAGACATGCAGGCGCCCCACCATGCCTCCCCGTTGCAGAACTAAATTTGGTGGCATCACCTCTTGCTCCTCCTTCTACAAATTGAAGGATGCTTTACTCCTTGCTCGCCCCTTATCAGCTGCCCCTACCCGGCGCTTCTCCTGGGCCTCTCGAGTACCACACTAATCAGTCAAATTCTGATGGATTGAGGTGTTCTGTCTCATGGGCATCTGGCAGTTCAAACGGGATGGCCATTAGTCTAGGGGTGCTAATGCTCTAAATCTAGGCTGGACCTTTTGGCAGATTGAGACCTCTGCCCCAGCTCTCATGGGTTTTTCCTGAGGTATGGGCGCACCCCTGCCAGTGCTCGGCCATTCACATTCCTTTCTGGTTTTGCAGGCCTACAACACAGTACAAATGTATTTTTTACCTATTAGGTCTGACGGTCTCTATGTTTGGTTTTACTGCTTGGGCTTGGTGTGTGAAGATGATTCATGCCCTTTTCACATAACACTGCTACTTCTAACTGGATATGCAAACTACTAGGCCTTACTTCTAATATGGCAGTGCTTGAATATTTATCATGCTCGGACCAGCGCCTATATCATCATCATTTTACACTATGTTTTTACTACTGTATTATGAGATCATTCGAGCCCTATGCCGGTGCCAACCTATATTTCCATGGATGCTACAAAACCACTACATTTTGTATTCCCACTTCTCACACTCTGCCCCCCTGCATCCACACAAATTCAATTTCTTGTGCGCTAAAATACTCTTCGCAGCCTGAATCGCTTGCGAGGACATAGGAGCTCGACATGCATCCCAACAGGGGCAAGTTACAAAAGTTAGAGAAAGTAGAAAGTGGAAGAAGCCCTTGGAGGGAACTACAAGAACCTTTGAAGTAGTAAGTATTTAGATAGCATGGAGGAGGCTTACAAAGAACGGGGATCAAGCTAGGAGAAGGGAGTCATTCTGATAGCCCCTCTGGAGTGTGGTGGAACCTTGTCCTGTTGGATTGTGAACCTTGGAACATTTCCAGAAGTGGAGAATGCTGTACCTTGAGAGAACCATACCAAGGAGAAGGGAGTCATTCTCCCGGGTTGTAGAAAGAACTTTCATTAGATTCAAATTTATTTTTAAGTGGTAGGGATAGAACAGGAGTCTGGACTAGGATGATGAACTTTGATTTGGACTACACCGACTTCCTGACTGCCTGAGGTTTAGTTTGTTTGATGTAGGGAAACCACCTCGAGTTAGGGATAGATAGGTTTTTTGGTTGTTAGTAAAGGTTTATAGGAATCACCATGCCACCGTTTGATCAGACTCCTCATTCCATACTGCCACAACTGGTGTCAGAGGTGGGATCCTGCGCAACTGACATAAGTTGGGGGACCCTTAAATTTACCAAATGGACCATGAGAGCTTCCAACCCCACAGTAGCAACTCCTGAGTCCGTTGGATTTGATTTGTGTGGAAGTCAAGATACAGTAGTGGAAGTGGAAGGAGGGACATCTACAAACACCCAAATGGTTGATCTTGTCCCCACCTAAACGCACCTATGTCCGGCTAGTATTGAAGTCCGGTTTAGCTTGGAAATATGGCTTGGATTTGTTAGCGGGAGTAATCAATCCAGATTATCGGTGGGGGTTTAAATTTCAACTCCATAATAATGGAAAAAGGGCATACCACGTAAAGGTTGGGGAGAAAATAGCACATGGTATATTATAATTACCCTCTTTCCCAAGCTGCTGGAGGTACAGGAACACAAGATCATGGAGATGGGTGATAAGGGTTTTGGGGAAGCCAACAAACCTCTCCCTGTTGAAGCTACGCCAACGGAAAGAAAAGATGCATCTGTTACTGCAGAAATGTTTGGATCAGTGGATGATGACACCGAGGTAATCCCGGAACTTGCATTCGCACAACATAATGATTCCGTACTAGATGAGGCTTTCTACCAAACCATTACTGAAAGAAGGTAGAGAGAAAGGAGGCCCTTTTTTTATATAAAAAAGGTCTCCTCTACTGAGGAGATACCCCAGTAGAGGGAGTGTCAAGAACCAAATTGGTGGTTCCTATAAGTCAAAGCTGCATTGTACTGGAGATGGCCCAGGCCCATCTGACCACCAGACACATGGGCATGACGAAAACCCAGAACCAGATAATACCAAGGTTCTACTGGCCAGGTGTTCCTACAGTTAAGAATTGTGTGGCCACGTGCACACTGTGCCAGAAGGCAGCCAATGCCAATGTGCCACCTGCCCCATTACAGCCCCTGCAATTATGGAGGTCTCTTTTCTCGAGGATAGGAATGGATATTATCGGCCCTTTGGAACCATTCCGATTAGGGGGCATGTATATCTTGGTATTTGTGGATGACGCAACCCGTTACCCTAAAGCGTTTCCCATGAAGCGTAATATCTCTCAATTTATTTACAATTATAAAGCGCACAGCGGCTCTCAGGCATCGTGGCGCTGTTACAGTATTTTTTCTTAGGTACATATTACATAACAAATCGGACTGATCTTAGGTACAAATTACATAGAATCTGACTGAACCGATGGCTTTACAAGAAGTTAACAAATAATGCAGTATGAATTTTCCATGGTTACAGGGGAACACCTTCAGGTACAATATAGTTGAAGAGTTCATTTTTTTCAGCATCTTTCTGAACACAGTGAATGAGGTTTCATTTCTAAGATTGAGTGGTAGTGTGTTCCAGGATTTTGGTGCTAACACCTCGAAACTAGCACCGCCAGCTTTGGCTCTTTTGAAGGCAGGGACTGAGAGTTGGTGTGAGTATTGGGCACGTTTTGGTCTGTGGGATGTCGACTCATTAATTAGTTCTGCGAGATAGGAGGGAGCAGACTGAGATAGACATCTGTGTGTGATGGTGAGGGCCTTGGACAGTATGCGCTCTTTGACTGGGAGCCAGTGAATGTCTCGTCTGGCGTGGGAGATATGCTCTCTCCTAGGGATTCTTAGAGCTGCTTGAGAGAATTGTTTTGTGTGATTTGCAATTTGTTTAGGTTTTTAGACAACGTACCTTGAAGTAGGACATTACAATAGTCCAACTTTGCACCAATGGTTGCTCTAGCAATGTTGAGGCCGTTTTTGGTCGATAGGTGAGGTTTTACTGCGTTGATGGTTTTCGTTGTGAGTGCTGCTGATGAAATGGCACTGGTTTGCCTTTTCATTGACAGTGTGGAGTCCAGGTATACACCCAGAGTTTTTACTGCAGCAGAGACTGTTATTACAGTATTCCCAATACTGAAAGTGCTGTATTTGCTGTCTAGTTCATTCAAGGTTTCTTTGGGGCCTACCAGAAGGATTTCTGTTTTGTCCCCATTGAGACAGAGGCCGTTTGCCACCATGCAAGCCTGGATGAGTGCAAATGTCTCCTGGAGGGTGTTGAGATCTTGCTCATAGATGGCAGATAGACGGAGGAGAATTTGTGTATCATCGGCTTAGTTGGTGAATGATATGCCATACTCTTCTAAGTCATTGAATAGGGGTAGTGTGAAGAGATTATAAAGGAACAAATACTGAAGTATTTGATCCCTTTATTATCCTGAGTGGGGTTTCCCGAAGAACTTCTAACTGACCAAGGGAGTATGTTTATGTCAAAACTTATGGGGAAAGTGAAACAAATCCTCTCTGTGTACCAACCACAGATGGATGGGTTGATGGAGCAATTAGCAATTTAATCAATCCATATAGAATATTCTTAGGAAGTTGGTCGAGGCTGATTGCCGGAACTGGGATATAATGGTTCGCTGAGCCCTTTTTGTTATCCGTATGCCCCCCCCAACCTTTTTTGGGTTTCTCCCCTTTTGAGCTCTTGTATGGCAGAGACCCAAGGAACGTCCTAGATTTTCTCAGAGAAACCTGGGAAGAATGCAAGGAGGCTGTCCTCCCATTATCGCAGATGGCCCAATGTTTAAAGGAACACATGGCTGTGGTCTGAGACCTCGTACAGAAACATCTAGAAAAGGCACAGGGAGCTCAAAAGGCCTATTATGATTAAAAAGCAGTAAAAAGGTCATTTTCTCTAGGTCAAAAGGTTCTCGTATTGCTACCCACCTCTAAACATAAGGTGACTTCAAAGTGGTATGGCCCTTACGAGATACTAGAGCAAACTAGTCCATTTAACTGTTGAGTGTCACAGCCTGACAGAAATGTAAGACTGATTTATCATATAAATCTGTTAAAAGAGTTGAAGGAGGATCCTGTTCAGAATACTTCCATGATTATGGCTGCACTTTTGTCTGAGGGGACCATGGAGTATAACCTAATACCACCATAATTACCTCCTGAGCAAAAACGAGATATACAGAACCATTTTCTTGATGTATTTAATAAGGAACCGGGGTGAGTTAAACATGTCAAACATCATATCCGTACTCGCGCCAGAAAAGTAGTCAATCTACGACCTTACAGAATACTCAAGTCCAGAAAGGAAATAATTCTCAAGGAGGTGGAGAAAATATTGGAAGCGGAAATCATAGAGCCATCTGAAAGCCCATGTCATTGCCAATACTCCTAGAGTCCTAGTCGCAAAACCAGATCAATCGTGGAGATTTCACATAGATTTCAAGAAATGAAACACAATATCCCAGTTAGACAATTGTCCGATGCCTCGGATCGGAGATCTTATTGACAGACTGGGATCCACGGTCTTCATTTACACGATTGATCTGACTAACGGCTATTGGCAGGTGCCACTGAACCCCTCTGACTGCATTATCCACTCCTAGTGTATTATTTCAATTCAAAGTCATACCGTTGGACTCCACAGTGCAACAGCAACTTTCCAGCGACTCATGGATAAGATATTCTGGCCTTTTTCACACTTCTACAGCGCATATCTTGACGATATCGTGATCCATAGCCGGACCTGGGAGTAACAGCTACATCACCTATATGAAATCCTAAGAGCCCTTAGGCAGGCAGGGTTGACAGCAAACACAAAGAAATGCCACTTGGCCCAATAAGCAGTGAAATACCTGATTTTTTGTAGGGAACGGCTTAGTAAGATCTCAAGTTGAGAAAGCAAAGGCTGTTTGTGTCGTCTGCCCCCTAAGACTAAGAGGGACTTAAGAACATTTTTGGGCGTTTTTTCCTATTATCAGCACTTTATGCCAAATGACTTCAGTATAACATCGTGCTTGACCGATAAGCTAAAGAATGCTGACCCGCTACACTGGGAAAATGCAAGACTATGGGCCTCATTCCGAGTACGGCGCTAACCAATGGCGCTATTAACGCCTTGGTTGACGCCGTACCCGGACCGGCAGCGCCTTGGTGGATGGCGGAATTACCGCCCCATTCCAAGGTTGGCGGGGCGGTAATTCCCCATTCCCCAAGGCTCTTCCCCATTCCCCCCCATAGGGCTCAATGGGAATGGGGAAGATGCAAATAACGGTGACCGTTCATTACGGTCACCGTTATTGGCTTGGAGCCCCTTTTGCGCCCTCGACTTTAACACCTGCTCAAAGCAGGCGTTAAGAGCGAGGGCGCAAAGGGAACTCGGAGTATGGCGGTAAGGGATCACCGCCACCGGTCTCGTTACCGGTGGCCACTATCCCTTACCGCCATACTCGGAATGAGGCCCTATGTCACTTTTGACACCCTCCAACACATCCTCTGCAACAAACCGGTACATAATTTCAACAAAGATTTTGTTTTGCATGATATTCACTGATGCTCCTATGTCAATATGGATAGTGGAAAAGATGGACATGGAACAACCGTGCTGTCTGCACTTGAACTGGGAACCCAAGCACACGGCTGAGTTGATGAAAACACCTTCCACATCGGCTGCCCCTTTTAGCCTTGACAAAACTGACGCTCGTTCATCATTTGTGGCAGCCACCCTCCATTGGCATGGACATGGTGATGTCGCCGGCAGAAGGCTGGGTTGCGCGATCGGCCATAGTACACAACATAGTCTGGCAAAAGGGTTGGGCTTGCCAAAGCAGCCGCAGATTTGTCCAGTTGCCGAACATGCCTGATCATGTGGCAATATGCCCCTGCATGCATCACAGTACTTGCGTTGCTCGTTCAGAGGCTTGGGAACCCCTTGCCATGCCCTCTGGTTGTTCCTGCTTTGTGGTCTCAATGGCCCTTTAGAAGAAAGAGCATGAGCCGTTTTAGTGTGTGCCATCCTCCTATGCAGGGAAATGTCTGGATCCATGAGAATTTGCTGATGTAGCACCAATGACCCACAGTGCTGTATGATATGCACCCTTATCTCATATGTCTTACCATTCAGTCAGCAGGACACTGCCAGACGTTGTAGAGTGCCATGATAAACGTTTAGCAACTCTGAAGGATCTTGATGGGCCTGCCATAGCCAAATTCTCTCGTACTTCCTATTGAATATAGCATGAAAATAGGCCTGTAGAGCTCCCTTTGTTTCTTTTGTATGAGTCATCTCTTGTTTGCAGAGTTTGAATATTTGATGTACCCCTGCATAAAACAATAGCATAGCTTTCCTTGCTTCGTCATCAGTCTCTCTGGTAGTCGCAAAGAACATTTCCAGGTGTTCATCCCACATATCCTATCATGGGTGCATTGTTGTTGGGGCGCCAGTGACATCAAACTCAGAGACAGGGTTCCCTAGAAAACCTCATTGGAGCCCACCAGGAGGGATGTCCTGGCGGTTGCCATGCAGGCGGGAGACCTACAGAGGAGAACTGTGTGAAGATGACATCTCATCCTTATCATCCCCCATGGCTCTGGTTGGGCATTCCACTCAGCAGAAAGATATATGGACAGAGGGGCGCAGCGGCACGGGCACCCTTGACTAGGCAGCAAGCTGGCCTCATCTGTATTTAGTGGGAGGCCCCGAACCAGGCACACTTCCTCCAATGGCAGACCCAGATGGACCAACGGGGACCATGCACCTCCCATCACTATGGGCCTCATTACCAGTATGGAATGGCTACCCCCATACCTGGTCTGCTCGCGGGACCCGCTAAAACCAGGCATCCTTAGCGGGACCCGTGAGCATACCTCAATGAGGCGGTAGGGGGTTAACGGCGCTGGCAGCTGTACCAGCACTGTTAACCCCCTACCGCCAGGGTCGTAATGAGGCCCTATGTCTCTTCCACCAGCCAGACTCTGCCGGCCTTCCCATGAGTCCACGTGGGGCTGCCAGTGCTCAGGAGCGGTCACAGCACTAAGCCCACTAGCCTCATGGGGCAAGTGTGCTGTCGTAGGGGGCACCAGACAGATAACCGGCTGCAGGCTCGATCAGCGTAGGTCTAAGAGCCGCCAGCCTAGCTCAAGCTCAAGCCGCTGACCAGGGGGAGCAAGATGCAGCTAACGCAGCTGCAAAGAGCGTCGCTCCAAGCAGCGATTCAAATGTAGAACGTGGAGGTGGAGGGCAATCGGCCACGTCATTGCCAGTTGTTATGGAGCCATGGAGCTGGGAATAAACACACAAGACACCAGTTTAAGCAGAGATGGAAGTGCAATATAAATCACGGCTACGCCTACCGCTATTCGTTTGCTATTTACAGAGTATCTTTAGTTCAAATGCTCAAGACAAGCGTCCTAAATGCTTTTTCTTTCTCCTGAGCCAAATATAGAATCAGCTCGGACCAGATATTCAAGCAGTGCCAATTTCCCCAAGTCACGGCCAGGCATAGACATACACACGCAGCATCCGTCTGTGGCCCTGCAGCCAGAGCACCATAACGATCTGCAAACACATTTCTTTTTATCAGTGGCGGAGCCTTTCATATGCAAGATGGCACATTTCCAACTGAAAGACCTTGCAAAGCAGCAATTACCTTGCTAATCTATGATAGTTAAAGTGAGCAACACAAAGGAACCTTGCTTAAATCCATGATGTCTGCTAGCTTGAAGTGCACAAAAATAAAGGTTTGTCACTAATCAAACATTCTCAACATCATGAATAACAACGAACTGGAGGTTTGTAACAAAGAATCTCCACACTTAGCTGAGTTTATTAAACAATTTCTTTTATTGCGTGCCTTGAATCACTGAAAGTACAGAGATTTTTCAGGTTTGCATTATCTCGCATTCTGGGACTTACAGTTTACGACTCGGGATGTCAAAATTAAAGCCACAATTATATTCTTTTGACTTAACATGTTGCTACAAGGATTTATGTGTTGTCATGTGGCTTTACTCTGCAATTTGTGCATTTTGTAAGTCAATTCTATAAGACAGTCTTGTGGTAGGCCTTGAAATCCAAAACTTAAATGTGTATGCTAAGTAAAGCTTGTAGGATGTGTGGTTACATTTGCAGAGTGGGTTAAAATCCCTGCTTCACCGTTTAGCCAATGTGTGTGATCCTGGTCAATTTTTTAAATCACAATCTGACTTATGCGAGGAGTCAGAAATGTGAGGCAGACAACTCTGTAAATGTTTTTCATAAGCTGACATTTAATTAACTCAAAAAGGTTGGATACACGCCTCACTATCCCTACACTAAAGAGAATTTCCCGGCCTATCAAAATAACTAACGGAAACACTTTAACAAAAGGAATCTGTCCCTCACACTTATACATACAAAAAACATATGAAGGGAATATATGGCAATTTGGAATATGACAAAACCAAAGTTATGCCAATCATAAACTTAATAACTGTTCTCCTTGTGGTCTGGGTAATGTTCCCTTCCCCAGATTCAGAGGAGGAATTTGTAACAACAGTTCTAATAGGAAATCAGTTTCTCAATGGGACTTTCCAACAGTTCCAAAAAGAAATAACAAATCTTGGTTTCTCCACGTGTAACAAAGAGTTCAACACAACTTCTTCTTAGGAACCAAAACACTCTCACAGGTCCTCAACAGCGACAGAAATAGTTTGTCAGGATGATTGCGTAATGATTCACAAAATCATGAAGTGGCCTTGCAGCTTCTTCTTCCTCACAGTCTTTAACCACGACATAGTACTCTAATATATTTTACCTGGTCCACTCGCCTGTCAGGTCTACCACTACACGTACCCTTGCTCTGGTATACTCGCCTGCCAGGACTAAAAGCTTCTAACTCTGCTGCAAGTACTTCTGTGGTAAAGTTTACTTCAAGCAACTTAGTAAAGCCTTTTGACTTTCAACAACTTCAGGAACAAACACTTCTTCTAGAAAGGCATTAAGCACATTGGTGCTGTTTATGCCACATATAATGCAGATTATGCTCCTCTCCTCCTGAAAACTGGCTATCAGGAGGGCTGCTCTTCTGCCACAACAAAGTCTTTTGGTTTCCAAGAATATTGGTATCAACAACTTCAGTATTGGTTACTTCTTCCGGGAAAACATAAAACACATTGATGTTGTTTGTTAAACCCTTGGGATTGCCACTTGCAAGCAGTGGTCGAAGTGTATGAAAAGAAGTAGTGGAACTATGTTCACTGCTGGCCTGCCCCCGCTCCCCACAATCCCCACCGCCACGCCCCACCCACACAGAATACAAACCCCAAACACATGCGACTGCTGTTTAAGGGAATGTTAAGTGCAGTGCACTCCTACACTTTTACTTTAAAATGAAACCATTCCGGAATGGTGTCTTTTTTAAATAAAAGTATAGGAGCAGTAAAACCTAATTTTTAAAAGTAGAGGAGCACTGCTCCCAACCGCTCCCACCCACTTCGATCACTGCTTGCAAGGCAGATTATGTCCTTCTCCTCCTGAATAGGGCCACCAAGAGGGCAGCTCTTCTGCCACACGTGTTTTCCCACTCTTACATCAACCAAATGCTGATAATGGCTTTTAATCACACTGGCTCCTCTTTGGTTTTGGCAATGGTGGTTTCGGTTGCCTTTAAAATTCCAATAGACCCCAATGTTCTTATTCTGTCACTTTAGCTGGTAAGCATCAGATTGGTATGCAAAATTATTCTGTGTCTGCCATTTTGGCTTTTTTACATTAGTTTGGTATTCAATAGTGTTAATACAGTCTAGCAGGCGATTACAGAGCTTTCTGGGGTCACATACAACTATAGTGAACTCACTGGGTGCTGAATACACATCCACTCGCTCCACTGCCTTCGTGTCTTCTGCTTCCTCCACTTCCTGTTGCAAGGTAAGATACTGCTTTCTGACTCACGCCGCCTGCGCTGGTAGGGAGAGGAGCATTCCTTGCTCCACAAGGACACTGGTGCTCGCCTGCCACCGGAGCACACGCTACGTGGGGGGAAAGCTTTTCAAATAAACGCTTCCCGCCGCGCAAACTCTGAATACAAAGACCTCAGGGGGAAAGCTTTTCGAACAACTCTTCCCGCTGCACAACCTCTGCATACAAGGGCTTGAAGGGCACAAAGCTGGCATTTGCTTCACAAGCATCAGTGGCTCCGGCGTCTCGACCTTCCTGCAACTTCTGCTGCCACTGCAACTTGGAGTATCGATCATTCCTCCACCTTCTGTTTCTCCTGCTGTTACTTCTCCTGCACTTGAGGGGGTCTTTTATACCCACTAAATCCTCTCTGGTGTGGGTCATTACAATTACTAGACTGCACCTTGCACTCTAGTGCCCCCAAATCCCTCTTCCTCATCCCAGTACTTTGGGCATTGTGGGACTTGAAGACCCCAATGTTACAATTTGCCTTTTCTGTCTGCAGATTATGTTTAAATGGATTTACTTCACTTCCACTATTAATCATGTTTTCAGGAGAACATTTTAAAAGTGGCAATGATAGTTTTGGGAACAAACGAGTATTAGCTCTATCAGAACTTAAGTTGGCATTGTTCTGACGTCCACATTTAACTTCCTCTTGTTGACTACATGAGTTTTTACCATTATGAAGGAAGGCAACTCTATGAGAGGGAGCTCTATGTTTGACAAATAATTGGTTAGGACCACTTTCGCAATCCCCAGAATGAATAGTTTGGAACAGAAAACCTCACTTTCACAACAAGCCATTAGATAGTCTGGCATCACTGACACCTCTTTCTCTGAGGAAGAAAAATATTGCGTCTCACCCAACACAGTCCTCCTAGTCCCTTGGGGCCATTCTCCTCCCAGGTGATCCTCCTGGCTAATACCACCACAAGGCTTAGGATCAGGTAGCGGCTGCCTTCCCCATGCCACCTGGGAGGAGACTTTAGGTAGGGTTTCTGTGAGGACCCTTCAGGATGCATCACACTTAACTGTAAAAATGGGAGTCCTTATTTCAAATAATGTGAACTTAATCACGCTATTTGAAAAAACAGCACCCTCGCAATGGGCCAGATTTAATGAGTAGGAAGAAAATAGCGTACACTCGTACTTCTCTTTCAGTGGACCCCAAAGCCGTCACCCAGAATTTCACTATTGGTGCACTGGCCCTCCCTAAATCTTATATAACTTTATTTGACAGGCAAATATATAGTTTTAGCAGCCAGTCAGTGGTACACTGCGGCAGAACCACTCACAGACGTTGCTTGGACATGCAGACTACCTCACAGCAGATTGAGTGAAATTCTTTGATATGTCCAGTTTTGCTATTTTATTGCATTTTTTATAGCATACCTGCTGCATTTTCTCACTGTGTAGGAGCAGAATTTGCAAGAAGTGGGGTTGGAGACTGGTTCAGTAGTAGCTGGGGACCAGGGCAAGATTGCTTTGTTACAATGTTGATGTGTGCAGATCTGAATATGCGTCTCTATGGAGTGTATGTTTTAGATATTTTGTGAGCTGTCTGAGGAAATAGTTAATGTGCACTCCAGGCTACTAAGGTACTTGTTTGTGTGGTTGTCTGTTGGTCTGTCAGAGTGGTGCTTAAGGTGTATGGGGAGTTGTATTGGTGTATCTGTAGTGGGTTAGTTTGGTGTTTAGGGAAATGTAGTACATATATGTGCATCCAGATGGTGTTTGTTCCCTTTTGTAAGCTGTGTTTTTCACGCAGAATATGTGTTACACCGCTCACTCTGCAGGGCGCCTCCAACCCAGATACACTTACCGTTAAGGGGTCTTCCATCTTACGCTTTCCGGCACTCCCGCTCCTCAGCTGGAGTATGGCGCCTCTACCTGCGCTGGCGTTTCCCTCAGCTTCGCTTCTCAGGGTTGCAGCATTCCTTGGGCGCAGTCATTTTGGGTGAACTGCGCGGGCTGCCGCATTCATCGCTCTGCGCATGCGCAGTGTTTTGTGTGCTTGGCAACGACGGCTTGCGGTCCAAGCCTCGTTCTGTGTCAGCGCTACACATACACCAGTGATACCCGGCTTCCTCTTATCTTAACAAGGTTGGTTTTCGCCCCCCTTGTTGCGCTCTTGGAATCTTGCTCCTTGCCTTTGCGATCCTTGCCTTGATCTTGTTCCTTCCTCCCTGTCTCTTGGTTCTGCCCTGCTGCTCCCTGCCTTGTGAACCTGTCCTGCACCCCCTGCCTTGAGGACCTGTCCAGCTGCTCCCTGGCTTGTGGACCAGTCCAGCTGTTCCCTGCTTTGTGGACCTGTCCTATTGCTCCCTGGCTTGTGGACCTGCTCGGCTGCTCCCTGTCTCTTTAACCTTCTGCCCTGTCTTCTTGACTTTACTCTCCTTCGTGTTATTTCTCCTGCTTTTCTGCCATACCCTGTTCCTTGCCCACTCCTTATCCTGGTCCCTGGGACCCTCCTGGTTTCATATTCTGCCGGCGGAGACCCCATCTGGACCTCACCATTTTCCTGAAGTCTGCCTACTGTCTACATTCCGCCCAGAGATATTGGAAATAAAAGACACTACCTTCCCGGGCAGTGCTTGCACTGTTCCTGTGCCATGTTAATCCTGGGATAAACCGTCCGGTGGTGTGGGGAGCTGATTCAGGACTCCCCAGTCACACCGTGGTGGGTCCTGGGTTGGTTTATCGTGTTGGTGTAATGCAACTTACCAGGTCTGGGAGGCGGGGTCATCAGCTCTGGCGGGTCCCATCGTGGAGGCTTTATCCCCGAAGGCGCTTTGGTCAGACTCCTTCAGTCTGGGTCCCCGGCTACCGCCATGATCGTGGGTCTGCGCATGCACAGACATCCGAGCCTGAACATCTGCGCATGCGCAGTCCGCTTGGGAACTGAAGCTTGCACTTCGAGCCTCACTTGGGATCCCGGCCCATCTCCGGGTCCCAATTGCAGGGAATGGCTGCATCTCATTGCGGTTCGTTCCTCTGATCCTGTCCCTCGCCCCTGGTCAGTCTAGCCCTGCTCCATGCTGTGCCTAGCCTTGCCTTGCCTTTTGCTCCTTCTTGGTCTCGGCCTTTTTCTGTTTCTTGTTGGCTATCCTGGTTCATGATTCAGGCTGCCTTCCTGTGTCTGGGTTTGGTCTCGGCTCCTTGGTTCTCTGGGTCTAAGGGGGAGCAGTCCTTAGTTTACTGCCTTCTCTTGGGGGTTCCCTGCTTCCTCTCTCAAGTTTCCAGGATCCCTTTCCTTGCTACTTGGGTATCCTTGGCAGTCTTTTGGGCTGTCTCTTCACTTCAGTCTCTTGTGATTGCCCTGCCTTGTGCCTTGCTTAGTACCCTGCCTCCTGGAAAAAACCTCCATTTTCATCCGGACCGCAGCTGGACATCTGGAACCCCCCATTCTCATTTGGACAACAGCTGGGCCTTACACTGATGAGGTCCAGGAACTTTGGGAAGAATGTCGAGCCCTCTGCCTCGAGATACCACCCGTCATCAAGACAATATCTCTCTGCATCAAGTGGTGGATGCAGGGATTGGTGCAGCCTCTCAGACGGAGAGTGCCATGGCACACACTTCCCCCTTGAAATTTGATTGTGACCCTGAATTTTGCAATCACTGCAAAATAACTTTTCTTTCCGGCCCGGTCAATTCAAACTAGACAGAGTCAAGATCGGCTACATCCTAGGTAATCTAACTGGAAATGCGCTTGCTTGGGCTGCACCACTGTCCTATACTGAATGATTTTGAGGCCTTCGAAAAGGCATTCTTGGATGTTTTCAAGTCACCTAACCTGGCTTTCGTTGCTCTGAACCAACTGATGGACATCCGACAGGGCTCCGGCGACATCATAGCCTATATCAGCCGATTCAGACAGTTGGCAACTGATTCACAATGGCCTGAGATTACACAGAAGACCCTGTTTTGTCGTGGTCTGCAAGACGAATACAAGGATGAGCTGTTGCACATTCCGGAACCTGATTCTCTCCAAGCACTAGTGGACCAAGTACTACGCATCGCCATAGGCTAACGGAGAGAAGAGACGAACAACACAGAACAGAGAGATACCATCCCGGGCCTTCTGTGGCAACTTCGGAATTGCCAGGTCCTGCGGATTCAGGTCCCGGACCTAGGCAGTTAGGGGGAGTCAGGGGTCCTTTGTCAGAGACTGAAAAGAAGCGAAGACTGTTAGGGGGAATTCTCCAGAATGGCTAATTTCCCTTACCTACTGAGTCCCTCAGCAGCTTTGCTGGATTGCTAGGATTTAAACTTTTCACCTGGTAAGAGAGTGAGCCTTTTTTCCCACTCTTACATGTTTTTTTGGCTATGTGTTGTACATTTTGTGCTCATGGACTATGGAGTCTTACCTACTCCATAGGCATCATCTTTTTACTGCGTGTCACACAGCACCTTTAGTGCAGTGACACAGGGTTGTCTTTTAGACTTCCCACTGTTAAACTCCATTTTCTGGGACTGACTCCTGTCTCCCAGAACGTGTAAAGTTGCCATTGACTTTACTAGTCTTTTATAATGTACAGACCCAGTACAAACTATCTTCCATAGAGTACTGGAAGGGTTAATAGTTATCCCTTTTTGTCTGTTTCTCATGGAACAATATTTCGTTCCCCTTTCTCTTAGATTTGGCTGGTGCAGTGGTATCTACCATTTTTATTCTACTGCAAGCTATGAAAATAGCCTTGGTACTGTTAGAGGCTATGGTGGTAGACTCGAACAGTAACCCGCTGGACCCCTTTTATTTTGATTTGGTTCCAGTTGGGTTTATTCGCCTTTTCTTTTTGTAAAGGTCTTTCTCATGTTTTACTCTGCGCGCCAAACCAGGTTTGGTTCCTTTGTTTGTCGTCCTTTGGCGGGCTTCTGCACAGAAGCCCTCCTTAGGCGCCTGGGTGTCTGGGTGTACAGGATGTGAGGGAGGGGTTTGAGGCCGCCTGCACAGGGTCTCCTTGGAGACCCAAGTCACACTCTAGTTTGATTGGCTAGGTGACTGTCCTGCCAGGACATCCACCCTGCTGTGTGATTGACAGCCAGGCTGTGTGAATGGGGGAAACTGCTTAAAAGTAGGTCTCTGTGGCTTGGAAGGCAGAGTCACCACTGGATCTAAAGAACTGAGGAGAAGCTGAAGGAAGACGACTGCTGCAACTACTGGACATCCTGGTGAAGCCCTGCTGCAGGTCTGAATCGCCCGAACTTCGACAACAGAGAAGATCTGCAAGGAATCTTCTCACCTTGAGCTTGGTGGGACCAACCAGCTTGCCAAATGGCAGACACCGATCCTCTCCCTGGTTGAATTTGCTGTGTTTCGCTGCAGTGAACCGGATAGCCAGGTGGAGAGTAACCTGTTTGGCTTTTAAGGAGCGCACCTTTTATTCGACATTTTGCTCCGCTGCTGGCTTCTTCCCTGGGCAGCGCAGGACCCTCCAGTCTTCCTCCTTCTTGTCAGTACGACAGTCGCCTCAGGAACCGTGAGCCTGCAGGAATTGCCAGGAACAACCGCCTCAGCTACAGGATTCTTCTTCTTCTAAGGTACTGTTCAAATCCGGTCATTCGTTCCGTCCGACCGCGGTGAAAGTATTGTGAATCTTTTGCCTCTCCGAAGGCTTGTCCTTCTCTACTCTTTTGAATAACTTTTCCTCCGACCAACTTCGTTTTGAACTCTTGGCAAAGACTTAACCGCGAACTACTCTGAACTGTGTGATCCTCTGCAAAGCCTCTGAACCATTAGCATTGGCCCAGGCCTATTGATTTGAATCCTAGTTGTAGTAGGCCTTTTCTAGATTGCCCTGCCTATTACTTGTTGGTGTTGTTGATTTTTGATAACCTTGTCCTTTCCCTCCCTTTTAAATTGTTGGCGTGCCATTTTGCTCACACTTCATTTTGAGCTTAACTTGTCCAGAATCGATTGGGTATTGTGTAGTGTATTAAGATTGTGATCTTCGCTGCTTTACATTAGTAAACTGTTTTATAACTGATGGTTTAAATAAATGTATATTCTTATACTCAGAAACCTTGAATCAGTGTTTGCTTGGACCATAATAATTGATGTCCTTTGTGTAACTTCTGATACTGCTCACTTTACTCTTGAGATAAGTCTGGCTGCTCAGCCATTGCTACCACTTTACTGTGTAGTACTGGCTTGTACCAAAGGGCAATTTGTACTTTCACTTGTAGTCTTAATTGTGTGTGGTGTTCCCAAAGGGTAGTGCATATGATTTTGCCTAACAAAGATGAACCCATCGTTTGTGTCTGTATTGTGGAGCCGCAGGTCACTATTTGGGGTCCTGCCCAATGCGTCCCCCAAGGAAGTTGGAAAACTGACAGGCCTGTTGTGTATGGAGAAGGCAACGCTAGGCCCTTCGTCTGTTCCAGTCCTTCCACCCACGCAATCCGTAGCTTTGATGGTCTTGGAGATAAGGATTGCATGACAGAACAAGAGTGTTAACACACTGGCACTATTGGATTGCGGTGCTTCTGGTAATTGAATTGATGCACCATTTGTGAGCAGCAGTGGCATACCTCTCAACCGTAAGGAACATGCTACTGTAGTGGAAGTCATTGATGGGACACAGCTCTCCTCCGGTCCCGTTATGCATCGATGAACATCAATAGCTGATCTCCTTGGATGTCATAAGATCTCGTTCCAACCCAGTAGTGCTGGGTCTGCCTTGGTTGTTGTACCATAATCCTCATATCAATTGGGAAACACAGACTTTGGTATTTGCTTCCACGCGCTGTACTCGAGAGTGCTTTTCCCCAGGTGCTTCTCAGACCGTCTCTGGTGCATTTCCTTCCTCTTCTCAAAACATGTCTTTTCATCTATGTACCATCCAGACAGTTCCTCAGGAGCATTCAGACTTTCTCAAGGTGTTTGCTGAACCCAGAAACACTCCGTCCATGTATCGACTATTGCCATTTAAATGACATAACATGCAAGGAGAGGTACCCCTTACCGCTAATACGTAATATCTTTCAATCCCTGCATGCTTATCGTGTTTTCACTAAGTTAGATCTTGGGGGGCCTATCACTTAGTTCGGATCAGGGAAGGGGACGAGTGGAAGGCGGCCTTCAAGACACCATTTGGCCATTAGGAGTATCGTGTTATACCATTCGGCTTGTGTGACGCCCCTACCGTCTTCCAACATTTCATGGATGTCGTCTTTTCCGATCTAATTGATACTATCCTCATCCTTTTCACCAGTCCGGAGGAACACGTTGATCATGTCAAGGAAGTATTCCGTAGGCTATCCTTCAATCATTTGTATCCCAAGGCCGAAAAAATGCCATTTTCATCAAGAAAGCATGGAATTTCTGGGGTTTGTGGTCAGCAGTACTGGAATTCAGATGGATTCGGCAAAACTGCGAGCTATATCCGATTAGAAACAACCACATGAACTGAAGCCGTTGCAGAGATTCCTAGGCTTTGCAAACTTCTACTATCGGTTTATATCTTACTTCTCGCACCTTACGGCAGTATTGTCTCGCTTGACCAGCGACAAGATACCCTTCCTCTGGAATTCTCAAGCGGATGCAGCTTTCCAGAAACTCAAGAAAGCCTTTATGTCAGCACCCATCCTTTGGCATCCCAACGATGAGAGTCCTTTCCTAGTCGAGACCAACGCATCCGATTTCGCCATTGGAGCAGTGTTGTTACAACGAAGGCCCTAATACTGGATTTGAACACCCAGTAGCCTACTACTCTCGGAAGCTGTCTCCAAGCGAAAGAAATTACACAATAATTGAGAAAGAACTCCTAGCCATAAAGGCTGCATTTGAGGAATGGAGAAATCACCTGTTAGGGGGATGATTCCCTGTGGAGGTTCGCACTGATCACAGAAACCTACAGTATCTACGCTTGCTGCAGTGTCGGACCTCCCGGCAGACTCGCTGGACCTTCTTCTTCTCTCATTTTGATTTTGTGGTGACAAACATACCCTGTGATAAGAATTTGAAGGAAGATGCACTTTTACATTCCCTGGAGAACAACATCGAAAGATCAGATATCGATGTCCCACAGATAGCCCGAAGCATTTTCTGCTTTCTCTTGCTCCACATCTACAGTCCCTCTTGAGAGAAACCCAGATAGATCCAGCCAGGCCAACGCTTTTATCTCAACCTTGTGTATGTGAACGTGACGGTCTATTGTTCTTTCAGGATCATTTATACATTCCCACTGTCAGCCTACGGACTTCGATATTGCAAGGCTTCCACGATTCCATCGTCAGTGGCCATCGTGAAATCAAAGCCACTCAGGAGTTGATCGCTCAACAGTTTTGGTGGCCGGGATGGGCCAGTCAGGTAAAGCAGTATGTGGATTACTGTTCTGTTTGCGCTCAAGTCAAGACCCCACGCAAAAGACCTTTGGGCCTCCTGCATTCTACCGTAACTCCACCATACCCATGGCATATTATCGCCACCAACTTTATTGTAAAGAAACTGCGTCCTTCTAAGGGATAGACCTAGATCATGGTGGTTGTGGATTGTTTTACCAAGATGGCCCATTTCATGGCTCATTTCATTCCATTTCTGAAGATTCACTCTGCTCTACAGATGGCTCGCAGCTTCCTACACAAGGTGTATTGCCTTCATGGTGAAGGCTCACTCCCCGTCTTACACATGCAAATACAAATGAATATGAAACACCCCAATGGGGAATGAGACTATGAGAACAGGTTGCAAGAGTTAAGTTCTTTCTTTATAAAGAATTGGCATCCAGAGAACTCTGCTGCCCTGAGAGCGCTCTGGCAAACATTACAAAATGATGGACATATAAAGCAAATCTGCGTCATAGTTAACATAGGGTACTAAACCAGTGCAGGTTTGGCTGTACACTAAAGATACATCCGGATTGGTTGCCCAGTTGGCGGGAGTGTGAAAATCACGTGATCCGGCTGCCAGCGTCCAGGAGGGGTGAGGGTCAGGTCGTGGTGAGGTAGGGCGGCTACTAACTAAGCTAGCATGAGAAATTACCATTAGACATATATTAAACAATGATCATTAGTATTAGGTTAAGTAAATCTACATTGCATGCATAAAATAAGAGCATCATTCATTATGACTTATATGGAGTACCAGGCTTAGGGGTCTTGGTCGGTGTGATAACCTTGATCATGGGGTGGGTCAAGGCACATCAAAGCAACTATGGGGCATGCTGACATTTGTTAGTTCTAAGGTGCAATATACTGTGACAGAGGTCTGGTTTTAGTATGGGCACACTGGGGTGGGCTTTACAGCAGGGTCACACTTATGGTACATCAAGAGAATACCTTAGGATGGCACAGGGTTACATTAGCAGTAATTTTCCAACAGCGGGGGTAAGAGGGCACAGGCAGGATTGTGGAGATGGATGAGCTACAAGGCATGGTTCGAGCCGGTTCACACACAGGACAGTGATCTCAGAGGAAGAGTGAGATGTTACACTGGTATATTTGTTTCAATTGGCCCCGGCGCATCCGTGAGAAATGGAGCTGTTAAGCCATCAGACAGAGTGAGAAAAGGTGGGGGCCATGAGCACGGAGTACGCGGCGCTGCAAAAGGGGAGAGAAGCCTTTTCATATTATCGCAGTGAGGCCTAGTCCAAAGATGGAGCTGAGGGCACACAAAATGGAAGCCAAGTGTCCCTCACAACAGCCCCGCTTAAGACGCGGGCAATGGAAGCGTCCCCCACTATTGTGCCAGCAAGTGGTCCACATTGTGCTGAATGTGTGAGGGGGGCCTAAACGACCCCTCACTCCCACACATTCCCCCTTTTCGTTAATCTAAAGTAACAAACTAATCCTTTATATTATTCTCCCTCCAATAATACTCTGCTTCTTGCACTGCCTCATCCCATGCTGGTGTACCTTGTATTGGCATCCACGCCCTGCAGATGCCTCTTAGGCTCTGCCCTCTTCTGGCGTATTCATCTGGTGTGCAGGTCATGTAAATACCCCCATCCCCATCTAGACCTACCCACACCTCCCTGTACCATTGTAGTTCCCGTTGCTTTTTAATTGTGGTGTGATATAGGTTGTCTACCCTGTTGCCATGCTGGTGATAAACAGCTGTTAGGCAATACTTTGGTGGGTTTGACGCCCAAGTTTGTATTTGTGCGTCTATCATGGTTGCTACCGTTGTCAGTTTGCCCATTGTTACCATCATCAGCATTGAACTAGGCATAGATTTTGCACAGCATTGTATGCCCAACTGGCACACACATAAAAATAGCAAAAGAAAAACGACGACTAGAACAAACATTTTCATCATAATGCTGAACCAGGAAGGTATCCAGTTGAACATGTTGAACCAGTTGCTCGGCTCTATTCCTCCTTCCTTCCGCATTCTCTCCACCAAGTTGTGTACTGTCGAGATGACGTGGGAGAGGGTCAAGTTATCCGCATCTTCAGAAGGTAGGAATGTACAGCACGCGCTCCCGATTTTTCGGCAAACACCGCCATCCATTGCTGTGAGAAGGTCTAGGACATCCCGGTTCTGCATTATCATTAGGCACAAGGCGCGCAGTTGCACCTTGATCACATTGAACCCTTCTTCAGTGTCGTTGGCCAGTTGGATCAATTCCCAACGGACGATATGCAGCCATTTGGCGTTTGCTCGCGCCTGAAGTCCTGGCGCCAGGAGGGAGGCAAAGAACATTTTAGCTGAATTAAACAACTTGTATTTATCAGGAATCTCGGCGAGGAGTTTGGATGATTCGCTAGAAATATAGTTTGACCTCTTTTTGCAGGACAAACTGTTTTGTAGCTCATCTTTGGACAGAATGTCGTATGGGGAAGGCTCTGTTGCTGTTGGTTGGGGTGCTCCCGATGTGCCAGCCGAATCCCCTGCTGCCAATATGCCAGCCGACTCTCCTGCTGTCGATAAGCCAGCTGACTCTCTCCCCCCTTGGATATGGCTTTCTGGGATTACCATTAGCGCTGAGTGCAGGGTGACCAGGCTGCATGTACCCTTCCATGATGCCGGTAGATGCAGGTAAGCTTGCTTGCCGTACACCCAATACATGTCCATGAGCGCTGCTGTGCCTTTTTTCATATCCGGGATGATGATCGTTTTGTTGCATTTTCTGTTGGAACCCATTTGTACCTCCCCTTTGCCATGGAAACAAAGTGTGCTGTATTTCTCTCTGTGTTTTGATGGGCTTCTCAAGTGCAGTAACCCATGTGAGCTTTGCAATGTGCTGGGACCAGACGCGAGTACACGTTTCTTTGACACATTGAACGTTTTCTTCAGTTAAGCCTCGTAATGCTTCTGCATTACTACCTTCCCTGTCAGTTCCTGTCGCCATATCAAGTCTGTTGGGGACTGTTAACATCCTCTTTTTTCCCATAATTCTTGTTCTTCCTCAGGTGCACGTTTTTGGAGCTCTATTATTTGGGCAATTGGTGTATGGCTGTATCCCTCTTCTGTTGTATCTGTACCGGATGTTTTTACAATGCACTCTATTGCTTGGGGGATATTAAAATAAGCTGCTTTTTTCACGGCAGCGTCTGCTGCTGCGTTCCCCAATGAGATCGCATCTGTGTTATTGGTAATGTGCATGGCACTTCACCAATGCAACCACTGACGGTTCTGCTAATGCTTCTATTAGCTCATTCAACAGGGCTGCATGCTGTAGTGGTGAACCATCTGCTCTTCTAAACCCTCTTCGCCGCCAACGTGACAATCCTGAGTGCACTGTTTTTGTTGCATATGCTGAGTCAGAGTATATTGTCACAGCACACCCTTTGGCTGTATGTAGCGCTTAAATGAGCGCTATCAGTTCTGCTGCCTGCGCTGAATAATGTGAGGGGAGGCACTTTTGTACAATCACTTCATATTCCTCTTCCTCATTCTTACCACTGTCGCCCCAACATGTTTTTCACATGTCTCGCTGTCTATTGATGCTAATCCATCTACAAAATATATTTCTCCCTCCTGTAGGGCATTTTTGCTTGCTTTAGGAGTGTCATCTTCTTCTCCTTCATACGTAGCACAATCGTGTTCCTGTACGTCTTCTACTTTGCATGGTTTAGTGATGAATATGGCTGGATTCACTGTCTTGCATCTTACTACGTGAACATTTGAACTTGATATTATTATTTCATATGCTATTGCCCTTTGTGTGGTGAGAGTGCTTTTGATTCTTTCTAAAATGGCAAACAGTGAATGTTCTGCGTATAATGTCACTGAGCAACCCTTCACAATGGTGGTGCTTTTTTCTATGGCGAAGGCCGCTGCGGTGAGGGCTTGTTCGCACACGAAGTGGCCCTGCATTACTGAGTCTAGAGTACCGCTGTAGTAGGCCAATGGCTTGTGGCCTAATTATGTTTTTTGTGCTAATACTGCTGTTATTAAAATTCCATTGCAGTGTGAAAACAGATAGAACTCCCGATCATTATCAGGGTTTGCTAAAACTGGTGCATGTGCAATGAGGTCCTTTAACTTGAAATACTGTGTAATCATCTCTTGTGTCCATTTTAATGGAATGTTGCCTTTCTGTGCTTCTTTTAAAGCCTGTAATAGTGGGCATGTGTATGCTACATAGTCAAGTATCCATGCGCGACAGTAATTATTTGGAATTTTTGCATTTCTTTCACTGTTTTAGGCATTATTAGGTGGCGTATTGCTGCTGCTCTGTCTGGTATTGTTCTTTTGCCATCATTTGAAATTAGTTGTCCCAAATAAAGTACCTCTGCTAGGCAGTATTGCAACTTACCTTTATCCACTTTGTATCCTTTGGTGGCTAATATATTTAGCAATGATTTCGAATCAGCTCTGCACTGCTCTTCACTCTTGCTGCAAATGAGCAAGTCATCTACATATTGAATTATCTTACTCTCTACATTGATGTTACCAAGATCTTCATGCAATATTCTGTTAAAAATACTAGGGCTCTCACAGTACCCTTGTGGTAGTCTACAATGCTCGTATCTGTTTCCTCCCAATGTGAACGCGGTGAGGTATTGGCAACTTGGGTTCAGTGGTATCGAGAAGAAGGCATTCTTCAAGTCCACCACAGTGAAGCAAGTAGCATCCTTAGGTATGCTACATAAAATTGATGCGGGATTAGGCACTAGTGGAAATTCCTTCTGTATGATGTCATTAAGTGGCGTAGGTCCTGGATCATCCCCGCCCCTCGCTTTTTTCATAGGAAAAACTGCAGTGTTACATGGTGACGTGGATGGCACTATTATCCCTTGTTGTAATAATGCATTTATTGTTTCTCTTATCCTTTCCTCTGCTTCTCTTGATAATGGGTACTGTTTTACTCTAGGTGGTATTGCACCTGGTTTCAATTTTATTTTTAAGGGCGTGACCTCCTGCACAGCTACGTCACGCGGGCCTGTGTGTCACACACTGCGTCCCTTCCTGGCGTGTGTGGCCAAGATTCCGACTGAATGCAGGAAAGCGCTACACGTACACTGCAGCGCACGTTTGCGCTGTCTAGTCTTTCTGCTGAGTTCCGCGGCTCCTATTTAGCCCCGCCTCCTCTGCAGCGTCTCACGTTGCAACCTTGCAGTCAGCCTCTCTTCGCTGCCGCCCGTTGCTAAACGCTCTGTTTTCTTTCCTCTTCCCGCCGCTTCGGCTTGCTCTCTTCACTTGGTTTCCCAGCTGCTTCTGCCTTTCGCCTGTCCCCGGCTTCTATTGCCTCTGCTCCGCCATGTCCTTCCACGTCTTCCCGCTGTTACACTCACCTGATTCCCACGGGGGCGTCGATCTGGACTGGCCCGCTGTTGCTTCCACCAGAGTAACACGTAGAGCCGAGATGACAGACTGGACAGACCCACTTTGCTTCGTTTGTTGGACTCGTACGAATATCTTTCTGCAATGGAGAAGGGGAATTAACCTCCCGTAATCTGAGCGTTAACCCGCCTTCCCACTCCCCTTGTCTGCCCACAGAACACTCCTGAAGTCCCCTCTTAATCTCACCTGATGATTTGGAAAGATGAGCTCTCCATCCTGCGTCGAGCGCAGGGGCGCGTAGACGACCAGTTACTTCACTGGTGTGGAGGAATTGGCGAGTTCCAGTATTGACTCTAAAGTCCAATCGTTCGTAAGAGTTCAAAAGTCTGATCTTCACTCTGCCAGATTCCTTGCAGGTTGCAGATTTAAACCACTAGAAGAGTTCCAAGTGGAAATTGGTAAGATCCTGGTAAGTCTATTGTGGTTCTCCCCTTTGAGGCCGGGGTACAGCGATGATGCAGAATTAACTACGCCGACCCGAAATGAGGTGAGTATCCCCCTGTGGTAAATCAGGTAAGTCTTTGGGGTTAGGTTGTATTGTCCTTGTTTTTTCCCCTTAGGGGCCGGGGTGCGGCGGTGATGCTGAATTGACAGCGCCGACCCGAGATGAGGTGAGTACCCCCCTGTGGTAATCAGGTAAGTCTTTGGGGGTAGGTTGTATTGTCCTTGTTTTCCCCTTAGGGACCGGGGTGCGGCGGTGATGCAGGATTGACTGCGCCACCCGAGATGAGGTGAGTACCCCCCTGTGGTAATCAGGTAAGTCTTTGGGGTGGTTTGTATTGCCCTTGCTCACCTATTTGTTCTTGTCTCCCCCCAGGTGTTGAAGAATGGCCTGGAGATGCTGGGTTCGCGATGGAGTAAAGGAATGCAGCCCCGGATGGTGAGTTCAGCGTGGCGCTGTGAGGTGCGTGGCAACGCACCTGTGAAGGCTTCTCTCTTCCAGATCGACGATGTGCTGGATCAAGGATTCAGGTAAGGGTTTTGTTCTGACCTCTTCTCCTTCTCCTTTTCTTGTTCCAGGTGTTCCAGGGCTGAAGCGGGCGTGGCTGAAGACTGGAGCTGCTGAAGACACGGTGAGCGTTACGCTGCAGCACGCAGAATAACGCTAAGCACGTGTGGCTGACCGGGTGTGGCTTAAATAGCCTTGGAAGAAGTCCCAGGTAAGTATTCTTCCACAGCCCCACCCGAGAGGAAAGGAGTCCCTGAGGTAAAATAGTCCCTCTAAGCCTCATTTGGCTTGTGGCTTCGTGCAGCATGGTCTGCATCAGGTACGTATGCAGCATGGTCTGCATCAGGTAAGTTTTCTGTAATGAGTCTGGCGCCCATGGGGCCAGGACTGACTTTATTCTTATGAGCCTGGCGCCATAGGTGCCAGGACTGTAGCCAAATAGCCCCTAACTGGGGTTTTTGGGCATGCTTCAAGTGGCATGATGCCTGCTTCCGGGGTTGCTGGGCCTGGTCTGGCTTTCCGGGGGCAGGCATCATGACAGCACTCCCCCTCAAGGCCCCTCCTAAAGCTGTTCTCCCTCTCGGCCTAGGTTTGTCTGGAAATTCTTGGTGGAACCTTTTCACTAATTGAGGTGCATGCACATGGTCACCAGGCTCCCAAGATATTTCTTGTGGACCATAACCTTTCCAATCAATGAGATAGAAGAGTTTTGATCTCACCCTTTTAGATATTCTTGTCTTCGAATTCGGGTTCTCCGTCTATGAGGATAGGTTCAGGTGGGGTGGTTAGCCTAGTTCCTGGTTGCACAGGCTTCAAAAGAGACACGTGAAAAAAAGGATGAACACGCATATGACCAGGCAGGTCCAACTTGACGGCCACTGGGTTAATTATAGCCTTAATAGAATAAGGTTCCAAATACCTGGGATTAAAAGTCTGTGTTCCCTTGAGTGGTAAGTACTTGGTGGCTAACCATACTTGGTCCCCTACTTGGTATTGCGGTGCTTCACTCCTGTGTTGATCAGCATCCTTCTTGTATTTATCCTTAGCCTTTTGTAAATGTGCAGTCGCCTCTTTAAAGGCTTGTGTGATAACAGCGTGGAGATGGTCCACCGCGTCATCTCTAAATGCTGGGGAGAATCTAAATCTGAGGTTCGAGGATGGTGACCATATATGGTAGAAAAAGGGCTTTGTTCAGTTCCTGAGTGTACAGAGTTATTGTATGCATACTCGACGATCCAAAGAATGTCTTTCCAATCCCCCTCAGATTGATGTAGCATACAACGTAGGTATTGCTCAAGAGTCTGGTTGGTTCTCTGTGTTTGACCGTCGGTCTGGGGATGGTGGCTGGTTGAAAGCCTAACATCAACTTGTGCCAGCTTGCAGCACTTCCTCCAAAAATGTGCAATAAATTGACTTCCCCGGACCGAAATTAACATGGAAGGAAAGCCATGTAGGCGGACAACATTTTCAAGGAACTCCTTGGCCAGGATTGAAGCTGAAGGTATTCCTTTTAAAGGAATGAAATGGGCCATTTTAGAAAAAAGATCTACAATAACTAGAATGGTGTTATAACCGTTGCACGGGGGTAAATCCGTGATAAAGTCTAATGACAAGGTATGCCAAGGAGTAGGTGGTATGTCTAATGGTTGTCATAATCCAGCAGGTTTTTTCTTTTCCCCTTTATTTTGAGCGCAAATGCCACAAGACATGACAAACAACTTGACATCTTTTCGCCAGGTGGGTCACCAAAACTGTTTCTTGATTTTGGCTTCAGTTTTTGCAATGCCAGGATGCCCTTCCATCAAGGTGTCGTGGTAATGAGAAATGTCACGTTTCTGTAGTTCCTCTAGTGGCAGAAATAGCCGGCCTTGGTAATAAGGTAGATTGTTGGTGACAGAATACTCTGGACCTTTCCTTGCCCAGCCCTGTAAGGTCTCGGAATCAAAGAGTTGATGGACCCTTTCTTGAATGTCCTCCAGAGAGTGTATGGATGTCAGACCAAGGATCCTCTGTTCGGGAATTATGGGTACAGGTTCTAAAGCTCTTTCTGTTTCTCCCATTCCAATTCGGGACAGGGCGTCAGCTTTTCCATTTTTACAACCTGGTCGATAGGTTATTACAAAATCAAACTCGGCGAAGAACAATGCCCAACGGAGTTGGCGTGAAGATTGGGCCTTGGCTACCTTTAGGTATTGTAAGTTGCGGTGATCAGTGATGACCGTAATGGTATGTCTGGGGCCCAGCAGATAGTGCCGCCAAGCCTTGAAGGCGGACTTGATGGCCAACAGCTCCTTGTCGGTTATGGCATAATTTAATTCGGGAGCCGAAAACTTTCTTGACCAAAACGCCACTGGGTGCAGCCAGTTAGTTTTGGGATCCTTTTGGGAGAGCACTGCTCCCATAGCTGAACTGGATGCATCTGTTTCCACTATGTAGGGAAGCTCTGGGCGCGGGCGGGTGTCGTAATCCAGGAGCGGACGTGAATTTCTTTTTTAACTCTTGGAAGGCGTTCTCGGCTTCTTCTGTCCATGCAAAGCGTTTATTCTTTCGCAATAGTGTTGTAATGGGATGTACAATGTGTGAGACGTCCGGGATAAACCTGCGGTAGAAATTGGCAAAGCCGAGCATGCTTTGAACTCCTTTGACTGAGCTTGGCGAAGGCCAATTAAGAATTGCGTCCACCTTACGTGTATCCATCCGGATTCCTTTCGGGGTCAGAATAAATCCAAGGAACTCTACTTCCGTAGTGTGAAAGATGCACTTTTCCAGTTTAGCCTATAACTTATACTGGCGTAACTTCTCTAGGACTGCACGGACGTGCTTTACATGATCGGATTCTGATAGGGAGTATACTAAGATATCGTCGATGTAAACGACTACACAAACATCGATGAGCTCTCGGAAGACATTGTTCATGAAGAACTGGAAGGCCGCTGGTGCGTTACACAGTCCGAAAGGCATCACCTGGTACTCAAATAATCCGTACTTGGTGCGAAAAGCAGTCTTCCATTCGTCACCATCTTTGACGCGTACCAGATGATATGCCCCCCGAAGGTCTAGTTTTGTATATATACAAGCGTTCTTTACCTGGTCTAGTAGTTCAGGGATCAAAGGCAACGGGCATCGATTCTTGATAGTTATCTGATTCAGCGCGCGGTAGTCAATGCATGTTTTAAGGTCGCCTTCCTTTTTAGGCACGAAGAGCAAAGCGGAAGATGCAGGGGACTTGGACGGGCGGATGAAGCCATTAGCAAGATACTGGTCTAGGTACTGGCGCAAGTGGAGATTTTCAGGTTCCGTGAGGGCATAGATTCTGCTGCAAGGTGGTTGTGCTCCTGGTATGAGATCTATTTGACAATCATACGATCTGTGCGGTGGTAAGGTGTTTGCCTGCTCCTTTTGAAAGACATCCTGAAAGTCTTGGTATTCAGCAGGTAATTGTATGGCAGCTGGGATTATTGGGGCCAGTACTGAATTTAAGGTTCTCTTTGGGTAACAGGTGTTAGCACATTCTGGGAAGGTTAGTCTCTTCTCTCGCCAATCAATACAGGGATTGTGTTTTTCCAACCAAGGGATTCCCAGTATCAGTTGAAACTGTGAAGCCTTTATTAAATCAAACACCATAACCTCTCGGTGTCCATCCTGACCCAGCAATGTCATCTCTGCAGTGGAATGAGTTACGGGCCCAGAGGCAATTTCAGTTCCATCAACAGTGGTGACAACATCGGCAGTGGTCTTTCGGGTGAGAGATAGATTCATCCTGGAAGCCAATCCGCAGTCCAAATAGTTTCCTATGGCTCCACTATCTACATACGCCTTTACTACGTGCATGCGTGATGGCTGCTCTGGATCTATAAGGACCATGGGTATGGTGAAATGCGAGGTCAGAGCGTCCTTCTTTAAGCTCTGCAAGCTGACCTCTACGCTTGCCGGGCGTGGTCGTTTCCCGAGCCAGGTTTCAAGTGGTTTTCGTCTGCTGCTCCTATAGTTTTCCTGGGTGGTTTTACAGGGCAGTTCCGAAGGAAATGACCAGTAGCTCCGCAATATAGACATAATTGCTGTTGCCGTCTTCTTTCTCTTTCCTTTTGGGTTAAGGGTCCTCTAACCCCCCCGATTTGCATGGGTTCTGAGGCATCTACCCCCTTAGAGCTTACGTAGGTTTTAACCAAGACCCTGTTTTCAAACTTGGTTCGATCTGCCTTTCTGGTTTGAAGTCTGTGATCTGACTGGACCACAAAATCTATATATTCAGCACAGTCTAGAGGCGGGTTCACGACTTGGGCTAAAACATCCTTGAGTTCTCCCCAAAGCCCTCGATGGAATAATGTAATTCGCTTGGCTTCAGGCCATTCGGTTTCCACAACTAATCTATTGAAAGTTGCAATGTAAGATAAAAGATCCTGATTACCTTGCCGTAAGGATAAAAGTTCGTTATCCAAAGCCTGTCCTTGGGAATGTCGGGCGAACAGTCTTTCCATGCTTGTTCGAAAACCTTGGAAATCTCGAAGATTCGGGTTATCCTGATTAACTAGCGGAATGGACCAGTCCGCTGCACTGCCGCTGAGATATGACAGTACAAAAGCTATCTTGGCTTGATTATTTGGGAAAGCTCCAGGTCTACATAAAAAGTGTAAGCGACATTGATTCATGAATATAGCAAACCTGTTTGGGTCTCCGGCAAAGCGTTCAGGCGGAGCCAAGGGAACGGCTCCAGGAAGGTTTATCTGCACCGGGTTACTCGGTGGCACCGGAGCTGGGCTGGCCCCGAGTCCAGGTAGAGGTGTTTGTCCAGCCTGGCTTTGTAATAGCTGTCTGGCCAAATCATCAGTTCGTTCTTTTGATACTATCAATTCCCTCCTGAGGGCATTGGTTTCCTGGCGGGCGGAATGCACTTCGGCCCTTAGTTCCCCTAATAATTGGGCCAACTGATCAGTTTCCGAGGTGTCCATGACGGCCAGGTGGGTATTTGTGGGTAGGCTTCGCGTTCTGTTACGCTCACCTGATTCCCACGGGGGCGTCGATCTGGACTGGCGTGACCTCCTGCACAGCTACGTCACGCGGGCCTGTGTGTCACACACTGCGTCCCTTCCTGGCGTGTGTGGCCAAGATTCCGACTGAATGCAGGAAAGCGCTACACGTACACTGCAGCGCACGTTTGCGCTGTCTAGTCTTTCTGCTGAGTTCCGCGGCTCCTATTTAGCCCCGCCTCCTCTGCAGCGTCTCACGTTGCAACCTTGCAGTCAGCCTCTCTTCGCTGCCGCCCGTTGCTAAACGCTCTGTTTTCTTTCCTCTTCCCGCCGCTTCGGCTTGCTCTCTTCACTTGGTTTCCCATCTGCTTCTGCCTTTCGCCTGTCCCCGGCTTCTATTGCCTCTGCTCCGCCATGTCCTTCCACGTCTTCCCGCTGTTACACTCACCTGATTCCCACGGGGGCGTCGATCTGGACTGGCCCGCTGTTGCTTCCACCAGAGTAACACGTAGAGCCGAGATGACAGACTGGACAGACCCACTTTGCTTCGTTTGTTGGACTCGTACGAATATCTTTCTGCAATGGAGAAGGGGAATTAACCTCCCGTAATCTGAGCGTTAACCCGCCTTCCCACTCCCCTTGTCTGCCCACAGAACACTCCTGAAGTCCCCTCTTAATCTCACCTGATGATTTGGAAAGATGAGCTCTCCATCCTGCGTCGAGCGCAGGGGCGCGTAGACGACCAGTTACTTCACTGGTGTGGAGGAATTGGCGAGTTCCAGTATTGACTCTAAAGTCCAATCGTTCGTAAGAGTTCAAAAGTCTGATCTTCACTCTGCCAGATTCCTTGCAGGTTGCAGATTTAAACCACTAGAAGAGTTCCAAGTGGCAATTGGTAAGATCCTGGTAAGTCTATTGTGGTTCTCCCCTTTGAGGCCGGGGTACAGCGATGATGCAGAATTAACTACGCCGACCCGAAATGAGGTGAGTATCCCCCTGTGGTAAATCAGGTAAGTCTTTGGGGTTAGGTTGTATTGTCCTTGTTTTTTCCCCTTAGGGGCCGGGGTGCGGCGGTGATGCTGAATTGACAGCGCGGACCCGAGATGAGGTGAGTACCCCCCTGTGGTAATCAGGTAAGTCTTTGGGGGTAGGTTGTATTGTCCTTGTTTTCCCCTTAGGGACCGGGGTGCGGCGGTGATGCAGGATTGACTGCGCCACCCGAGATGAGGTGAGTACCCCCCTGTGGTAATCAGGTAAGTCTTTGGGGTGGTTTGTATTGCCCTTGCTCACCTATTTGTTCTTGTCTCCCCCCAGGTGTTGAAGAATGGCCTGGAGATGCTGGGTTCGCGATGGAGTAAAGGAATGCAGCCCCGGATGGTGAGTTCAGCGTGGCGCTGTGAGGTGCGTGGCAACGCACCTGTGAAGGCTTCTCTCTTCCAGATCGACGATGTGCTGGATCAAGGATTCAGGTAAGGGTTTTGTTCTGACCTCTTCTCCTTCTCCTTTTCTTGTTCCAGGTGTTCCAGGGCTGAAGCGGGCGTGGCTGAAGACTGGAGCTGCTGAAGACACGGTGAGCGTTACGCTGCAGCACGCAGAATAACGCTAAGCACGTGTGGCTGACCGGGTGTGGCTTAAATAGCCTTGGAAGAAGTCCCAGGTAAGTATTCTTCCACAGCCCCACCCGAGAGGAAAGGAGTCCCTGAGGTAAAATAGTCCCTCTAAGCCTCATTTGGCTTGTGGCTTCGTGCAGCATGGTCTGCATCAGGTACGTATGCAGCATGGTCTGCATCAGGTAAGTTTTCTGTAATGAGTCTGGCGCCCATGGGGCCAGGACTGACTTTATTCTTATGAGCCTGGCGCCATAGGTGCCAGGACTGTAGCCAAATAGCCCCTAACTGGGGTTTTTGGGCATGCTTCAAGTGGCATGATGCCTGCTTCCGGGGTTGCTGGGCCTGGTCTGGCTTTCCGGGGGCAGGCATCATGACAGCACTCCCCCTCAAGGCCCCTCCTAAAGCTGTTCTCCCTCTCGGCCTAGGTTTGTCTGGAAATTCTTGGTGGAACCTTTTCACTAATTGAGGTGCATGCACATGGTCACCAGGCTCCCAAGATATTTCTTGTGGACCATAACCTTTCCAATCAATGAGATAGAAGAGTTTTGATCTCACCCTTTTAGATATTCTTGTCTTCGAATTCGGGTTCTCCGTCTATGAGGATAGGTTCAGGTGGGGTGGTTAGCCTAGTTCCTGGTTGCACAGGCTTCAAAAGAGACACGTGAAAAAAAGGATGAACACGCATATGACCAGGCAGGTCCAACTTGACGGCCACTGGGTTAATTATAGCCTTAATAGAATAAGGTTCCAAATACCTGGGATTAAAAGTCTGTGTTCCCTTGAGTGGTAAGTACTTGGTGGCTAACCATACTTGGTCCCCTACTTGGTATTGCGGTGCTTCACTCCTGTGTTGATCAGCATCCTTCTTGTATTTATCCTTAGCCTTTTGTAAATGTGCAGTCGCCTCTTTAAAGGCTTGTGTGATAACAGCGTGGAGATGGTCCACCGCGTCATCTCTAAATGCTGGGGAGAATCTAAATCTGAGGTTCGAGGATGGTGACCATCTATGGTAGAAAAAGGGCTTTGTTCAGTTCCTGAGTGTACAGAGTTATTGTATGCATACTCGACGATCCAAAGAATGTCTTTCCAATCCCCCTCAGATTGATGTAGCATACAACGTAGGTATTGCTCAAGAGTCTGGTTGGTTCTCTGTGTTTGACCGTCGGTCTGGGGATGGTGGCTGGTTGAAAGCCTAACATCAACTTGTGCCAGCTTGCAGCACTTCCTCCAAAAATGTGCAATAAATTGACTTCCCCGGACCGAAATTAACATGGAAGGAAAGCCATGTAGGCGGACAACATTTTCAAGGAACTCCTTGGCCAGGATTGAAGCTGAAGGTATTCCTTTTAAAGGAATGAAATGGGCCATTTTAGAAAAAAGATCTACAATAACTAGAATGGTGTTATAACCGTTGCACGGGGGTAAATCCGTGATAAAGTCTAATGACAAGGTATGCCAAGGAGTAGGTGGTATGTCTAATGGTTGTCATAATCCAGCAGGTTTTTTCTTTTCCCCTTTATTTTGAGCGCAAATGCCACAAGACATGACAAACAACTTGACATCTTTTCGCCAGGTGGGTCACCAAAACTGTTTCTTGATTTTGGCTTCAGTTTTTGCAATGCCAGGATGCCCTTCCATCAAGGTGTCGTGGTAATGAGAAATGTCACGTTTCTGTAGTTCCTCTAGTGGCAGAAATAGCCGGCCTTGGTAATAAGGTAGATTGTTGGTGACAGAATACTCTGGACCTTTCCTTGCCCAGCCCTGTAAGGTCTCGGAATCAAAGAGTTGATGGACCCTTTCTTGAATGTCCTCCAGAGAGTGTATGGATGTCAGACCAAGGATCCTCTGTTCGGGAATTATGGGTACAGGTTCTAAAGCTCTTTCTGTTTCTCCCATTCCAATTCGGGACAGGGCGTCAGCTTTTCCATTTTTACAACCTGGTCGATAGGTTATTACAAAATCAAACTCGGCGAAGAACAATGCCCAACGGAGTTGGCGTGAAGATTGGGCCTTGGCTACCTTTAGGTATTGTAAGTTGCGGTGATCAGTGATGACCGTAATGGTATGTCTGGGGCCCAGCAGATAGTGCCGCCAAGCCTTGAAGGCGGACTTGATGGCCAACAGCTCCTTGTCGGTTATGGCATAATTTAATTCGGGAGCCGAAAACTTTCTTGACCAAAACGCCACTGGGTGCAGCCAGTTAGTTTTGGGATCCTTTTGGGAGAGCACTGCTCCCATAGCTGAACTGGATGCATCTGTTTCCACTATGTAGGGAAGCTCTGGGCGCGGGCGGGTGTCGTAATCCAGGAGCGGACGTGAATTTCTTTTTTAACTCTTGGAAGGCGTTCTCGGCTTCTTCTGTCCATGCAAAGCGTTTATTCTTTCGCAATAGTGTTGTAATGGGATGTACAATGTGTGAGACGTCCGGGATAAACCTGCGGTAGAAATTGGCAAAGCCGAGCATGCTTTGAACTCCTTTGACTGAGCTTGGCGAAGGCCAATTAAGAATTGCGTCCACCTTACGTGTATCCATCCGGATTCCTTTCGGGGTCAGAATAAATCCAAGGAACTCTACTTCCGTAGTGTGAAAGATGCACTTTTCCAGTTTAGCCTATAACTTATACTGGCGTAACTTCTCTAGGACTGCACGGACGTGCTTTACATGATCGGATTCTGATAGGGAGTATACTAAGATATCGTCGATGTAAACGACTACACAAACATCGATGAGCTCTCGGAAGACATTGTTCATGAAGAACTGGAAGGCCGCTGGTGCGTTACACAGTCCGAAAGGCATCACCTGGTACTCAAATAATCCGTACTTGGTGCGAAAAGCAGTCTTCCATTCGTCACCATCTTTGACGCGTACCAGATGATATGCCCCCCGAAGGTCTAGTTTTGTATATATACAAGCGTTCTTTACCTGGTCTAGTAGTTCAGGGATCAAAGGCAACGGGCATCGATTCTTGATAGTTATCTGATTCAGCGCGCGGTAGTCAATGCATGTTTTAAGGTCGCCTTCCTTTTTAGGCACGAAGAGCAAAGCGGAAGATGCAGGGGACTTGGACGGGCGGATGAAGCCATTAGCAAGATACTGGTCTAGGTACTGGCGCAAGTGGAGATTTTCAGGTTCCGTGAGGGCATAGATTCTGCTGCAAGGTGGTTGTGCTCCTGGTATGAGATCTATTTGACAATCATACGATCTGTGCGGTGGTAAGGTGTTTGCCTGCTCCTTTTGAAAGACATCCTGAAAGTCTTGGTATTCAGCAGGTAATTGTATGGCAGCTGGGATTATTGGGGCCAGTACTGAATTTAAGGTTCTCTTTGGGTAACAGGTGTTAGCACATTCTGGGAAGGTTAGTCTCTTCTCTCGCCAATCAATACAGGGATTGTGTTTTTCCAACCAAGGGATTCCCAGTATCAGTTGAAACTGTGAAGCCTTGATTAAATCAAACACCATAACCTCTCGGTGTCCATCCTGACCCAGCAATGTCATCTCTGCAGTGGAATGAGTTACGGGCCCAGAGGCAATTTCAGTTCCATCAACAGTGGTGACAACATCGGCAGTGGTCTTTCGGGTGAGAGATAGATTCATCCTGGAAGCCAATCCGCAGTCCAAATAGTTTCCTATGGCTCCACTATCTACATACGCCTTTACTACGTGCATGCGTGATGGCTGCTCTGGATCTATAAGGACCATGGGTATGGTGAAATGCGAGGTCAGAGCGTCCTTCTTTAAGCTCTGCAAGCTGACCTCTACGCTTGCCGGGCGTGGTCGTTTCCCGAGCCAGGTTTCAAGTGGTTTTCGTCTGCTGCTCCTATAGTTTTCCTGGGTGGTTTTACAGGGCAGTTCCGAAGGAAATGACCAGTAGCTCCGCAATATAGACATAATTGCTGTTGCCGTCTTCTTTCTCTTTCCTTTTGGGTTAAGGGTCCTCTAACCCCCCCGATTTGCATGGGTTCTGAGGCATCTACCCCCTTAGAGCTTACGTAGGTTTTAACCAAGACCCTGTTTTCAAACTTGGTTCGATCTGCCTTTCTGGTTTGAAGTCTGTGATCTGACTGGACCACAAAATCTATATATTCAGCACAGTCTAGAGGCGGGTTCACGACTTGGGCTAAAACATCCTTGAGTTCTCCCCAAAGCCCTCGATGGAATAATGTAATTCGCTTGGCTTCAGGCCATTCGGTTTCCACAACTAATCTATTGAAAGTTGCAATGTAAGATAAAAGATCCTGATTACCTTGCCGTAAGGATAAAAGTTCGTTATCCAAAGCCTGTCCTTGGGAATGTCGGGCGAACAGTCTTTCCATGCTTGTTCGAAAACCTTGGAAATCTCGAAGATTCGGGTTATCCTGATTAACTAGCGGAATGGACCAGTCCGCTGCACTGCCGCTGAGATATGACAGTACAAAAGCTATCTTGGCTTGATTATTTGGGAAAGCTCCAGGTCTACATAAAAAGTGTAAGCGACATTGATTCATGAATATAGCAAACCTGTTTGGGTCTCCGGCAAAGCGTTCAGGCGGAGCCAAGGGAACGGCTCCAGGAAGGTTTATCTGCACCGGGTTACTCGGTGGCACCGGAGCTGGGCTGGCCCCGAGTCCAGGTAGAGGTGTTTGTCCAGCCTGGCTTTGTAATAGCTGTCTGGCCAAATCATCAGTTCGTTCTTTTGATACTATCAATTCCCTCCTGAGGTCATTGGTTTCCTGGCGGGCGGAATGCACTTCGGCCCTTAGTTCCCCTAATAATTGGGCCAACTGATCAGTTTCCGAGGTGTCCATGACGGCCAGGTGGGTATTTGTGGGTAGGCTTCGCGTTCTGTTACGCTCACCTGATTCCCACGGGGGCATCGATCTGGACTGGCGTGACCTCCTGCACAGCTACGTCACGCGGGCCTGTGTGTCACACACTGCGTCCCTTCCTGGCGTGTGTGGCCAAGATTCCGACTGAATGCAGGAAAGCGCTACACGTACACTGCAGCGCACGTTTGCGCTGTCTAGTCTTTCTGCTGAGTTCCGCGGCTCCTATTTAGCCCCGCCTCCTCTGCAGCGTCTCACGTTGCAACCTTGCAGTCAGCCTCTCTTCGCTGCCGCCCGTTGCTAAACGCTCTGTTTTCTTTCCTCTTCCCGCCGCTTCGGCTTGCTCTCTTCACTTGGTTTCCCAGCTGCTTCTGCCTTTCGCCTGTCCCCGGCTTCTATTGCCTCTGCTCCGCCATGTCCTTCCACGTCTTCCCGCTGTTACACTCACCTGATTCCCACGGGGGCGTCGATCTGGACTGGCCCGCTGTTGCTTCCACCAGAGTAACACGTAGAGCCGAGATGACAGACTGGACAGACCCACTTAGCTTTGTTTGTTGGACTCGTACGAATATCTTTCTGCAATGGAGAAGGGGAATTAACCTCCCGTAATCTGAGCGTTAACCCGCCTTCCCACTTCCCTTGTCTGCCCACAGAACACTCCTGAAGTCCCCTCTTAATCTCACCTGATGATTTGGAAAGATGAGCTCTCCATCCTGCGTCGAGCGCAGGGGCGCGTAGACGACCAGTTACTTCACTGGTGTGGAGGAATTGGCGAGTTCCAGTATTGACTCTAAAGTCCAATCGTTCGTAAGAGTTCAAAAGTCTGATCTTCACTCTGCCAGATTCCTTGCAGGTTGCAGATTTAAACCACTAGAAGAGTTCCAAGTGGCAATTGGTAAGATCCTGGTAAGTCTATTGTGGTTCTCCCCTTTGGGGCCAGGGTACAGCGATGATGCAGAATTAACTGCGCCGACCCGAAATGAGGTGAGTACCCCCCTGTGGTAAATCAGGTAAGTCTTTGGGGTTAGGTTGTATTGTCCTTGTTTTTTCGCCTTAGGGGCCGGGGTGCGGCTGTGATGGTGAATTGACAACGCCGACCCGAGATGAGGTGAGTACCCCCCTGTGGTAATCAGGTAAGTCTTTGGGGGTAGGTTGTATTGTCCTTGTTTTCCCCTTAGGGGCCGGAGTGTGGCGGTGATGCAGGATTGACTGCGCAGACCCGAGATGAGGTGAGTACCCCCCTGTGGTAATCAGGTAAGTCTTTGGGGGTGGTTTGTATTGCCCTTGCTGACCTATTTGTTCTTGTCTCCCCCCCAGGTGTTGAAGAATGGCCTGGAGATGCTGGGTTTGCGATGGAGTAAAGGAATGCAGCCCCGGATGGTGAGTTCAGCGTGGCACTGCGAGGTGCGTGGCAACGCACCTGTGAAGGCTTCTCTCTTCCAGATCGACGATGTGCTGGATCAAGGATTCAGGTAAGGGTTTTGTTCTGACCTCTTCTCCTTCTCCTTTTCTTGTTCCAGGTGTTCCAGGGCTGAAGCGGGCGTGGCTGAAGACTGGAGCTGCTGAAGACACGGTGAGCGTTACGCTGCAGCACGCAGAATAACGCGAAGCACGTGTGGCTGTCCGGGTGTGGCTTAAATAGCCTTGGAAGAAGTCCCAGGTAAGTATTCTTCCACAGCCCCACCCAAGAGGAAAGTCCCTGAGGTAAAATAGTCCCTCTAAGCCTCATTTGGCTTGTGGCTTCGTGCAGCATGTTCTGCATCAGGTACGTACGCAGCATGGTCTGCATCAGGTAAGTTTTCTGTAATGAGCCTGGCGCCCATGGCGCCAGGACTGACTTTATTCTTATGAGCCTGGCGCCATAGGTGCCAGGACTGTAGCCAAATAGCCCCTAACTGGGATTTTTGGGCATGCTTCAAGTGGCATGATGCCTGCTTCTGGGGTTGCTGGGCCTGGTCTGGCTTTCCGGGGGCAGGCATCGTGACACCCGCTCTGTCTCTCTCTCTCCCTCTCTTGGCCAGCTTCACTGATCCTCTCTGTTATGCTGCTGGCTCACTTTCCCATAACGCTGCTCCTCGTCTTTAGCACTTACACCTTCCTGCGGAGCCCGGTTTCCAGGAGAACTCCGGTGCCATCAGCAGGGGGGTTTTCTGCCACACACGGCTTTTTCCCCTAATTGTCCCCCCCGGGAACGGGGTCTCAGCGGGGTGCTTTTACTTGGCCTCCACTGTGGCTTCCTCTCGTGGGAGACACAGACGTCCAATAAAAAAGGGAAAAGACTACAGAACCCAGAGATCCATCAGCCCAGAACACAGTGATCACTACCACACAGGTGAGGATGAGGGGGAGGAAGAGAGGAGTATTTTGAGTTCTACGGACAACGTAAACACAAAGTCTGACACTGTGGTCCATAAATCTGGTAGCACCTTTTCCATATTTTCCTCAAATATAGTGGGTAGCACATTGACACTAGCCATGAGAGGGTCGTGTATTTCTCTGTGTTGGATAATTATGTCACATGGTACACTTATTTCCATTATTATTTTCCCATCAGTATCATTGTCAGTAGACAATTCTTCATCAGTTAACTCACGTAAAGTTATGTTTGGGTCTATACACAGCACTGTTTTCCATTCGCAACCATGTGTGTCCAGTCCTATCACTGCAATACGTTTGCTTGGGACCTGTACCACCTCCAGATCTATAGACAAAATTGTGCCAGGCACAACATCTGAAATCAGAGGGCACCTTCCACTCTTTTTGTGTTATCTCTGGTATTACCTGGGCAAGCACTCTGATCCCATAAATGAACATGTCCATGTCTATGGGCACCCCCCTTACAGCAACTTCGTTTGTCATAGTGCTTATCATTAACATCGCTCTCATTGGGCACACCCCTGGAGTGGAGCATACTATCCCTCGCTCAGTAGCGGATATGGTCATGTTCAATTTACTCAGGAGGTCTCTTCCTAACAAATTTATTGGCGAGTCTTCATGATATAGTAGAGGTGCTCGCATTGTCTCCCCACCCCACCGTTATGTTAAGATATTTTGTGTCAGGAACTTTTAAAATAGCCCCAGAGAACCTTTGCGTTTCCAACCATCCATGAGGCACGATTTTTCTGCTCCCGAGTCCACCATAAAGATGAATTGTTTGTTGCCTATCTCTGCCCCCACTAGTGGTTCCTCTTCTGCACGTAGGGTAGTGGATAGGACTGGACATGCAAGTGTTTTCTGTGGGCTGTCCTAATCTGCATATGTCTCTGTTCCTTCAACAGAGAATACATTGTCCCCTACCACGGCTGCACCGCGAAAAGGTGCCGGTGCGCCATTTGAAGATGTTGCAAAAATATTTGTGTTTGCGTTTCCTATGGTGTTCTGTCTTGCCATTTGTGGCTGCATACCTCTCTGCTGCGGTTGCTGTATTTGTGGCTCTCTCTGTAGTGGCGCATCATAGCATTGTTAAATCTGTCCACTCCATCCCATCGGTAACCCATAGGGACTGCCTGGGTGTGGGTGGTCATACTGCTGGTCGTTTCCCATGTGTTGGGGCGCTTGGTAATACCCCATTGGTCGCATTCTGCACTCTCTCGAAAAATGTCCCCACCTCCCGCAGTTCCAACACGACCCTTGTGGTCCTCCCCTCATTCCTTGCCCTCCAAACCCTCTATTCCCCATTCCTCCAAATCCCACTCTCTGTCCTCGGTACCCACCTCGTCCTCTTGCAGGCCTGCCCTGCCATTGGGGGCCTCCATACTGCTCTTCTCCATCCCATTGCTCTTGTCCGTTTGTCGACCGAGTTGCTGTCATCCTTGCTGGTGTGTTTGCTGACCCCTCCTCTCCTTCCCCTTGCATGTCAGTGGATGTTGTTGAATGCATTGCCGCAACCTTCACTAATTTATTTTGTACTAACTTTGCCTCGTCTGCCAACCTTCTCTGTGCTATCTCTTTTTCTCTATCTTTGATCCTCCTACAATGGTGTACAATTATGCTCTGAATCTCTGGCAAGCCCTTGGCTTCTATCCCAGCTATTTTGTCCAAGTCCTTCTGTACCTCTTTCAGGAGCCCCTTTTTAATTATAAAGTAGAACAAGGCGGTGGATTGGTCCCACGCCGTGTCGTTTCAGATCTCCACAGGTCTTGCACCCGGAGGATAAATTGCGTAGGCTCCTCTTCCTTACCCATAGTGCATTGCATCACTAGGTGTAAATCTGGAGTGTCTGGAAAAATTCTCTGTAATGCATCCCATACTTGTGCCCTAACGTTATTAAATGATGACCCATCATGGCGGTCACAGTTCATTGTCACTCCCGGGAAGCCCGCCTTCACCCACACTGTGTCTGCTTGGTCACCGACTGCGGACACTAGTAAACCTTTTACATCCCCTATAGTTAATGGTATTCCTGTTGTGTTTTTTTTCAAATGCATGTACCCACTTCCCTGCCCCACCCGAAAGTGGAGGGAGAAGTTTAAACAGGTTATTCTTGTTCAATCGTGCCCATGGTATGTAGTGTGATCTCCCTGCTCCCTTGTGTATCAGTGGCATTTGTAGTTTTGCCTTTCCTCCTTTCTTACTTATCGTTCCCTTCTTCGTTTTACTTACCAGCATGTTCCCTACTCTTTGTCTTAACCTCCCTTGCTACCTTGGCGCGGCCCTTTCATCCTCTTGGTCGAATGGGAATAGTAGCGGGGAACCCGCTACTGCTGCTCCCTCTTCGTATTCATCTAGGTCACTCCATACTTCCTCTATACTCCCGCTCTCCCTGCCCACCCCTCTTTGGCTATCTGGGGTTCCAGGCCGTATTTTTCTTACAGGTTTGCCATTTAAATGAAAAAGGAACTCTCCTGATTGCCACTCCTGCCCTTTCGGTATTGGGGCCGGTGGTGGCAGGGATGGTGTAGATCCGCCCGCTACACTTAGTGGAGGTGTAAGGTCAACTGCTGCTAATGGTGGTACTTCCCCCTCCCCCGGGCAATATTTGGCCCTTATTGCACAATGCTCTTAATCGCGTTATTTCCATTTGGGCATGTGCAAGCTGTCTGTCTAAGTCTCCCATTAGCCGTGCTAAATTCACTGGAGGGGCACTGGTTGGCCCGTATAACCCTCCTGTTTCATATGGTGGCAGGGCGGTGGCAACCGCTGCTGCCAGAGCAGTTGGTGTGCTGGGTGCTGGCACATACAGGGGCTCACTGTAGCCCACTGCGGGTCTTGTCAATAACGACTAAATTCTAGTGAGATCATTCTCTCTCGTTGTTACTGTGCATTCCTCCCCTACAGCACCCTCTCCCCCCTTTGGGCCCTTCTCTTTCTCTGTTAATGTGTCTTTACTTACCTCGCCGCTAGGAGTTACTTCTTCGAACATTCGCCATAGGTCTAGTACCTCGCTTCTGTTTTGCAATTGCTTTCCCCTGTATTTCGCTAGCAAATGTGTTCACACAAGATCTAACACTCTTTTCTCAAAAGACCCTCACTCAGGCCATATTGGCGACACACCCTCTCCTTTTATTTCGGACACCCACTGGTCGTGGTACTTCCATATTTTCTCGCTATACAAAGGGAGGTGTTGGCAGATATGCGCTAACGGTGTGTTCCTCCCCATGTTACTGTATTTGGTACTTTAACCAGAGTTCACTCTTCTCCTGGGTACAGTTACACAATGGGCCTCATTACACGGTAGGAGGTAAGGAATTACCGGCACCGTTAAGGGCACTGGTGCCGGTAATCCCTTACCGCCCTACTACGAGGTCCCTTAGCGGATCCCTCCCCTGACGCCTGGTTTTACCAGGCGTTATGGAAGGGACCCGCTAATGGACTTCAGAGCTAATAACGGTACCGCAAAGTGTAATAAGGCCCAATGTCAGTTTGCCAAAATAACTCCCTTCTTTAGCACCTTTTTTCAACCTTATCTTGCTTTCAACATCAAAAAATAAAAATATCAATAACCTTTTTTACTTACACCCTTGTGCAGGAATCACAAATTATTTACCAACATGAAACACAAATTATTTATCAACATTTCTCATCAGACCTTATTTTGGTGAATACACAGATACACATGTACTTACTGACAAACCAACATGAAAAACGTTAACACATTGAACATGTAACATATACTACCTTTCAGTTTTACTGCCCCTTTGAATTACTTTAGTTTATTGTCCCTCGTTCTTATTTTCCCAGGCCCTCTCCACCTCTGATCCCCCTTAGGCCACCTCTCAAAATATTTTGCTCACACGGAAAAATAATATTCTAAATTACTACTCCGAGCCTACTAAATATATGAGACTCCTACTTTTTTCTCTTTATCTCCACTTGTTCCCTGCACTGGTTGAGACAATGCTATGCGGCGCCGCCTTCTACCCCCCCTTCGGAGCTAGGATCCTGTATTCCTCTCTACCTCTTTTTTCCACAATTACCTAATGGCCATATAATGGATAGATAAGAAAAAGCCTCAGTTGGATTCACACAAGCCCTGAACCTCACCCGCAATCTCTATTTTCCCACTATTTTGTCCCTCTTCTTTTTTTATACCTGTTTCTCAATTTTTTTAAAAAAAATCTTTTTTCCCCTGAAAGTCTCGCAACCAGTAATCACGTGTTCAGTAGGGCGGTCCGAGAGCTGCCGTTCACTGTCTATCCACAAACTGGTCCACACCCCAACCAAGCTGTGACCCGCATTGGTGAGCAGTTAGTTGGGCATTTGCAAAGATGACGGGGACCCTTGGAACCTTTCGTTTTGCACGCAAACTGGTCAACCGCTGAGGCAATGGTTTTGCTGGGACATCCCGGATCTCGCCGCTTGGCATGGGGCCTCTGCGCACCTGTCCCAATCACGTCGCGGGGGTAACCAAATATACAGGCTCATTCCCCGTTTTACACATACAAATACAAATGAATATGAAACACCCCAATGGGGAATGAGACTATGAGAACAGGTTGCAAGAGTTAAGTTTTTCTTTATAAAGAATTGGCATCCAGAGAACTATGCTGCCCCGAGAGCGCTATAGCAAACATTACAAAATGATGGACATATAAAGCAAATCTGCGTCATAGTTAACATAGGGTACTGGCTGGACACTAAAGATACATATGGATCAATATGTGCTGCTTCATCCGGATTGGTTGCCCAGTTGGTGGGAGGGTGAACATCACGTGACTCAGCTACCAGCGTCCAGGAGGGGTGAGGATGAGGTCGCAGTGAGGTAGGGCGGACACTAACTAAGCTAGCACGAGAAATTACCATTAGACATATAATAAACAATGATCATTAGTATAAGCTTAAGTAAATCTTCTTGAACCTATACATTGCATGCATAAAATCAGAGCATCATTCATTATGACTCATATGGAGTACCAGGCTTAGGGGTCTTGGTCGGTGTGATAACATTGATCATGGGGTGGTTCTAGGCACATCAAAGCAACTATGGGGCATGCTGACATTTGTTAGTTCTGAGGTGCAATATACTGTGGCAGAGGTCTGGTTTTAGTAGGGAGCACACTGGGGTGGGCTTCACAGCAGGGTCACACTTCTGGTACATCAAGAGAAGGAGGGCTCAGGGTTACATTAGCAGTAATTTTCCAACAGTTGGGGTAAGAGGGCACAGGGAGGATTGTGGAGATGGATGAGCTTCAAGGCATGGTTCGAGCCGGTTCACACACAGGACAGTGATCTCAGAGCAAGAGTGAGATGTTACAATGGTATATTTGTTTCAATTGTCCCCGGCGCATCTGTGAGAAATGGAGCTGTGAAGCTATCAGACAGAGTGAGAAAAGGTGTGGGCCATGAGCCCAGAGTGTGCTGCGCTGCAAAAGGGGAGAGAAGCCTTTTCGTATTATCGCAGGGAGGACTAGTCCAAAGATGGAGCCGAGGGCACACAAAATGGATGGCAAGTGTTCCTCACAACAGCCCCGCTTAAGACGCGGGCAAATGAAGCGTCCCCCACTATTGTGCTGAATGTGTTAGGGGGGCCTAAACGACCCCTCACTCCCACACATTGGTCTCCCAGAGAAGATACTATCGGACCGGGGTTCTCAATTCATCTCCTCATTTTGGAACCAGTTGTGTCGTCATTTGGACATTCAGCGGGCACTGAGCTCTGGGTATCCCCAGACTAACAGACAGACGGAACAAACAAATCAAACGCTGGAGTCGTACTTACGCTGCTACGCTAATGCTGCACAAGACAACTGGCTGGAACATTTGAACACTGCTGAAGTGGCTTATAACAACTCTATTCATTCAGCCACTGGACTTAGTCCTTTTGTTTGTTCCTTTGGAGTACATCCCAAGTTAACACCCTTTGGCCCAGTGTTGCCCAGTGCAGTCCCATCTGCCGATGAAATGGTGACCACCATTCGGGACCAACCAAATTGGCAGCTGGTACTTTAGCGGAGGCACGAGAGCACATGAAAGCACACGCTGACAAGAGGCATACCCCTGAACCCATGCTCCAGGTTAGAGACATGGTATGGTTATCCTCAAAGAACCTACCTGTATGCAACCTGCCTACGAAATTGGCCCCTTGTTATTTTGGACCCTTTAAGGTCAGGAAACGCTTGTCTGCAGTGGCCTTCCGCCTGCAGTTGCCCCACTCTTGGCGCATCCACTCTGTTTTCCACATTTCTCTCCTGAAACCCTGTGTGCATGACGCATATGGTCGCTCTTGCTCGTGCACTGCCTCAATTAGCATACAGGGGGTCCCGGAATTCTAAGTCCATGAGATCTGCGATTTGCGGATTCGATGTGGGTTGCTCCAGTTTTTGGTCGATTGGAAGGGCTGCCTGGCATGTGATCACACCTGAGAGCCCTGCAATTTTGTGCATGTTCCGCGTTTGGTTCTTGAATATTTCCACCGGCATTCCTGGAAGCCGGGGCCTTCCTGGGAGGGGGTATGGTGTCATGGATCTTGATGTGCTCGCCATCACAGAGACATGGTTCAAGGACAGCTCTGTCACAAGCTTTGACACACTCCTCCCTCAAGGATACAAGATCCTCTCTGTGCCCAGGTCCAAGGGATCACGAGGGTGAGTGGTATTGAACTTCCCAGAAAGGATATCTGTGTCCATCATCCCCACTCAGGCCTACTCATCTTTCAAGTGCCTAGTCTGTAGGCTCTCACTCTCTCCTAACTCATCTCTCCTTATTGCCACCTTCTATCGGCCACCAGAACAGTCCACCCTCTTCCTCTCGGAATGGGCTGACCTGGCCTCCTCACTACTCTCCTCCTCCTCTCAACTACTCCTGCTTGGGGACCTCAACATCCATTTGGACTCTCCTGACTCCTCAGGACCTTTCCCCAACCTATGCGATTCTCGCTCCCTCTATATCTTACCATCTGGCTCCACGCACAAAGCTAGCCACACTTCGGATTCTCTCATATCCAGGACATCCCTCTCTCTATCTCTCTCAGTACCTCTCTCTCTTGGACGGACCCCTCTCTTCTCTCTTCACACTTGAAGCTCTCCTTTCCCTTTGCATCAGCACACTCGATGCGGCCAGTCGGTTTCAAGGTCACCAGATCCATGAAAAGAGTGACAGTGGCTGCCTTTGCCTCCACCTACTCCTACGGCTACTCCCACCCTGACACAGCCCTTGCTAACTTCAATCTTTCTATCTCTAACACTCTTGATACTCTTGGCCCTGTCAGGAGGGTCCGACTGAAGCCTTCCAAAAAGTGCAACTCTTGGTATGACTCTGATCTGGCAGCCCTTAAACACAAGTGTAGGGCAGCTGATCAGAAATGGAATTCGTCATGCGGACCCTCTGACAAATAGGCCTGCCGCCTCCTTCAAAGGCAATATCGACTCTGCATCCACACCAAGAAAAGAGTCTTTAGATAAGCCTGAATCTCGGCGGCACTGGCCAATCCTGCAGCAGCTTCCTCTTCTGTAACACCCACCCATGATCTTTGCTCAGCCCTGGCTGCACACTTCACCGCAAAAACCCAAGAGATCCTTTTCTCACACTTTCACACCACATCATACACCAACACCTCTGGAGCCTCCCTTTGCACCCCCACCACTTCTCCTCTCTTCTGTCACTCCCATCACACCTGATGAGGTTGCCAGACAAGTCTAGTCTATGAAGGCTTCATCCAAACAGTTGGACCCATGCCCCTCCAAAACCATTAAGGACAACATTGACTCTCTCGCTCCAGCCGTGGCTGATCTCTGCAATCACTCTTTTGCCACTGGAGTTTTCCCAACTTCTCTTAAGTACTCCCTTGTGCACCCTCTGCTTAGGAAACCCTCTGCCGACCCCTCCATTCCCGCAAACTACTGCCCTATCTCTATCATCCCTTTCCTGGGCAAACTCCTAGAGAAGATGGCTGTCTCTCAGCTCACCCTCCACACTGAATCTGCTGGTTGCCTCCACGACCATCAGTCTGGCTTTAGAGCATCCAGAGGCAGGGAAACTGCTCTTCTGAACACCCATGAAGACCTGCTCTCAAATCTCAACACTAACACCCCCTCTGTCCTCATTCTTCTTGACCTCTCCTCTGCCTTTGACATGGTAAACCACAACATACTGATCGCACGTCTCCATGACACCCTAGGAATCACAGGTCAGGCTCTGGCGTGGTTAACATCCTTCCTTTCCGACTGCCCATCCCAGTTGGGGATTGGGTCCTTTTGCTCTACTATCACTCTTTCAACCTGGTGCGTTCCCCAGGGTTCTTACCTATCCCCCTGGTTCTTCAACGTCTACATGGCTGCCCGGGCACGTGTAATTGCTACTTTCATCTCTAACTTCCAGTGTTATGCAGATAACACACAACTCTCCTTAAGGCTACCCTCAGCCACCTACTCTACCTCACTCATATCTGACTGGCTGTCCACAATTCAGTCATGGTGTGGTGCAAATGACCTCTGGCTCAACGCCAGGAAGACTGAGATTGTTTGCATTGGGCCACCCACTCCCGCTTTCCCACTCACACTCTGGCCGGACTCCCTTAGCCCTGCACCCGCACCCACCTGCAAGGCAAAAAACCTCAGGGTCATCTTTGACTCCACTCTCTCCTACTCCACTCACATTTTTGAACATCTCTAAACAGTCCAACTACCAGCTGCACCTCCTCAGAGGTACTCTTCCTTTGCTCACCTTCCCCCAGCGGCTCACTGTCTCCAGAGCCCTGGTTCTCTCAAGGTTGGACTAATGCAACAGCCTCTTTCTCAAGCTCCTACCTGTGAGGCTAAGTTCCTCGGGGTCATCTTCGACTCCACACTCTCCTTTTCTCCTCACATCTCAGACGTCTCTAAAAAGTCAAACTACCAACTGTACCTCTTCAGAGGTATTCTTCCTTTCCTCACCTCCCCCCAGCGGCTCACTGTCTCCAGAGCCCTGTTTCTCACAAGGCTGGACTACTGCAACAGCCTCTTTCTCAAGCTCCCTGCCTCTGCTTTGCACCCTCTGGAACTGATACAGAACAGAACCGCAAGATTTATCCTTGGCCTCAAGCCCAGGGATTGCATCTCTCCAGCACTGAAATCCCTCCACAAGCTCCACGTGGCTGCCAGGATCAAGCTCAAGACCCTCTGCATTGTCCACAAGGCTTTCTGGGACCTAGGATCTACCTATCTGCAACAAAGCCTACCTAAATACTGTCCTTTCTGAGCCCTCCACTCATCTACCTCCAACCTTCTGCGAGTGAGCCAGTTCTCCAGATGTGGAGGGAGATCTTTATCCTCAGCAGGGGCCTCCCTATGGACAGCCTCCCTACCGCCCTCTATTTTGAGCGTATGGTCATTTTTATATATATAATGGGTTGGGTTGGGGTAATAATAATGTAAGGGGATTGGGTGGAGGGTTGGGGTGCGGCGCTGCGGGGGGTATCCCCCACATATCTATCCTAATTGACCGTTTAAATTTGGTCAATTGTGCAGAAGGTCAATTGTCATTCGAACAATTCGTATACAACCGCCTGATCGCCTTAAGTTCTGGAAACTCCTTAAGACATTCCTCTTCCCCTCTTCCTTATCTCTCCCTCTACCCTGCTAACCTCTCTCTCGCTCTATCCCTCTCTCCCTCCTTTTCCACACAGCTTGCTGACTGGCCGCCAGGTGTACTTCAGAGTCTCACAGGTCCCTGGCACCAGTCCTCTTGCACTTGCCTCATCGTTAATGCACTTGGTAAATGAACCATGAGAGTAGCATCTCTCAGCACTTAACTGAACTTATTACTGACTTGGTGCAATTTGGACTACCCCCAGCAATTGTCCCCCCTCTCCTGTACCGTCTATGCACTTGCACAATTTAAACGTACCATGCCTTGAAGAATTAGCTATCTGTCTTCCCTTGTCCCCCTCTCCTTGCATGGTGGTGCCGCAATTCACTTGGAAAACTGCAGAATCATCGTCAGACCTATTTGCTGTTATCTACACTGTTAATTGTATTATATGCACTTACTCTGCCTGTGCCGATTTGTATCGTTCAGAAATTCAAGGCCTCTGAATGACTGTTGTTTTTTCCCCTTGTTCCCTCCCACCTTGAGTGCTTTGAAACACTTGCTTTGTGTATAGATGCTTTACAAATAAACATTACCATACCGTACCATGCCACTTACCGGGTCTGGTTCAGCCTGCCTCCCTGGGTCTGGGGTGGGTCCCGGCTCCTTGGTTCCCTGGGTCTGGGGGGCAGGGGGCAGTCCTTAGTTTACTGCCTTCTCTTGGGGGGTTTCCTGCTTCCTCTCTTCAGTTTGCAGGATCCCTTTCCTTGCTACTTGGGTATCCTTGGCTGTCTTGTGGGTTGTCTCTTCACTTCAGTCTCTTGTTATTGTCCTGGCTTGTGCATTGCATAGTACCCTGCCTCCCGAAAAAAACTCCATTCTCTTCAGGACCACAGTGGACATCTGTAAACCTCCATTCTCATTTGGACAACAGCTGGGCCTTCTCTGCCAGTGCTTGCACTGTTCTGATGTCACACTAATCAGAAAAGTGCCGACCCGTGGCTTTGGGAGCCAGTCCACCAAAGTCCTGTTGGAGTTTATCAGGAGGGTGTTGGGTTGGTACCCTGCGTTGCTTATTCTACACCTTAAGGATACGTCAACAGACTGGCAGCCTCACCACCTCGCTCACCAGGAAGAACAGGTATCCAGCGTTCACAAGACACCTAGTTTAGTGGATTGAGATGCCTTCCTTCCAGCCAGGTATGGATGAGGTCCAAGAACTTAGGGAAGAACTCAGAGCTTTCCGTCTCGAGATGACCACCCTCATCAAGAAAATATCTCTCTGCATCAAGTGGTTGATCAAGGGATTGGTGCAGCCTCTCAGACGGAGAGCGCCATGGCACACACTTCCCCCTTGAAGAATGATGACGACCCACGGCGAGGGACTGAGTTTCGCAATCACTGAAAAATAAATGTTGTTTTCCGGCCCGGTCATTTCAATCTGGACAAAGTCAAGATCGGCTACATCCTAGGTACTCTAACTGTAAATGAACTTGCTTGGGCTGCACCACTGGTTTCCTCTGACAGTCCCATACTGAATTATTTTGTGGCGTTCGAAAAAGCATTCTTGGAAGTTTCCAAGTCAACTACCCTGGCTTCCATTGCTCAGAACCAGCTGATGGACCTCTGACAGGGCTCCGACGACTTCATAGCCTATATCAGCCGATTCAGAAAGTTGGCAACTAATTCACAATGGCCTGAGATTACACAGAAGATCCTGTTTCACTGTGGTCTGTGAGATACAAGGATGAGCTGTTGCACATTGCGGAACCCGATTCTCTCCAAACACTAGTGGAGCAAGTACTACGCATCGACCATAGGCTGACAGAGAGAAGAGGGGAACGACACAGAACCGAGAGATACCATCCCGGGCCTTCTGTGGCACCTTCAGGATTGCCAAATCCTGCGGATTCGGGTCCAGAACCTATGCAGTTGGGGGCAGTCAGAGGTCCTTTGTCAGAGACCGAAAAGAAGCGGAGATGAACCCATCGTTTGTGTCTGTATTGTGGTACCGCAGGTCACTATTTGGGGTCTTGCCCATTGCGTCCCCCAAGGAAGTCGGAAAACTGTTAGGCCTGTTGTGTATGGAGAAGGCAACGGCAGGCCCTTCTTCTGTTCCAGTCCTTCCACCCATGCAATCCGTGGCTTTGTTGGGCTTGGAGATTAGGATTGCATGGCAGAACAAGAGTGTTAACACGCTGGAACTATTGGATTGCGTTGCTTTTGGCAATTACATTGATGCAGCTTTTGTGACCAGCAGTGGTATACCTCTCAACCGCAAGGAACATGCTACTATAGTGGAAGTCATTGATGGGACACAGCTCTCCAATGGTCCCGTTTACCAACATATGGGGAGGTTGCACTTATGGATCGATGAACATCAAGAGCAGATCTCCTTGGATGTCATAAGATCTCCTTCCTACCCGGTAGTGCCGGGTCTGCCTTGGTTGTTGTACCACAATCCTCCTATCAATTGGGAAACACAGACTTTGGGGTTTGCTTCCGCGTGCTGTACTCAAGAGTACTGTTCCCCAGGTGCTTCCCAGACCATCTCCGATGCATTTCTTTCCTCTTCTCAAAACCTGCCTGTTCGTCTCTGTACCATCCAGACAGTTTCTCTGGAGTAGTCAGACTTTCTCTGGGTGGTTGCTGAACCTGGAGAAATACCTCTACCTCTAGGCATTTTGACTGTTCCATCGACCTGTTGCCCAATGCAGTCATTCCTCATGGGAAGATCTATTCACTGGCCCCATCTGAGAAAAAGGTCCTGCAAGGTTACATCAAAGATTGTCTCAGGAAGAGTTACATTGTACCATCCAAATTCCCTGCAGGCTTTCCACTATTCTTTGTACAGAAGAATGTAGGAACACTGCATCCGTGTATCGACTATTGCCATTTAGATAACATGCAAGGACAGGTACCCCTTACCACTAATCCGTAATATTATTGAATCCCTTCATGCTGCTTGGGTTTAAACTAAGTTGGATCTTAGGGGGCCTACCACTTAGTTTGGATCAAGGAAGGGGATGAGTGGAAGACAGCCTTCAAGACACTATTCAGGCATTATGAGTATCGTGTTATGCCATTCGGCTTGTGTAATACCCCGCCTGTCTTCCAACGTTTCATGGATGTCGTCTTTTCCAATCTAATCAGCATTACAGCGTGGGTTTACATTGATGATATCCTCATCTTTTCCACCAGTCCAGAGGAACACGATGGTCATGTCAGGGAAGTACTCTGTAGGCTGTCCCTCAATCATCTGTATGCCAAGGCCGAAAAATGCCATTTTCACCAAGAAAGCATGACATTCTTGAGGTATGTGGTCAGCAGTATGGGAATTTGCATGGATTTGGCCAAACTGCAAGCTATACAGGATTGGAAACAACCACATGATCTGAAGTCGTTGCAGCGATTCCTAGGATGTGCAAACTTCTACCGTCGGTTTAGACCTCACTTCTCGTACCTGATGGCAGTATTGTCTCGCTTGACCAGCGACAAGATACCCTTCCTCTGGAATTCTCAAGCGGATGCAGTTTTCCAGGAACTCAAGAAAGCCTTTATGTCAGCACCCATCCTTCAGCCTCCCAACAATGAGAGTCCTTTCCTAGTCGAGACCGATGCATCCGATTTCGCCATTGGAGCAGTGCTGTTACAACGAGACCCTAATACTGGAATTGAACACACGTTAGCCTACTACTCTCGGAAGCTGTCTCCAAGCGAAAGAAATTACGCAGTAATCGAGAAAGAACTCGTAGCCATAAAGGCTGCATTAGAGGAATGGAGACATCACCTGTTAGGGGGAAGATTCCCTGTGGAGATTCACACTGATCACAGAAACCTACAGTATCTTCGCTCGCTGCAGTGTCGGACCTCCCGGCAAGCTTGCTGGGCCTTCTTCTTCTCTCATTTTGATTTTGTTGTGACATACATACCCTGTGCCCAGAATCTGAAGGCAGATGCACTTTCACGTTGCCTGGAGAACAACGTTGAACAAACAGATATCGATGTCCCGCTGATAGCCCTGAAGCATTTTCAGCTTTCTCTTGCTCCACATCTACAGTCCCTCTTGAAAGAAACCCAGACGGATCCAGCCAGGCCAAGGCCTTTACTTCGAACTTGTGTATGTGAACGTGACGGTCTATTGTTCTTTCAGGATTGTTTATACATCACCACTGTCAGCCTACGGACGTTGATATTGCAAGGCTTCCAGGATTCCATCGTCAGTGGCCATCACAGAGTCAAAGCCACTCTGGAGTTGATCGCTCGACAGTTTTGGTGGCCGGGATGGGCCATTCAAGTAAAGCAGTACATGGATTCCTGTTCTGTTTGCGCTTAAGTGAAGACCCCACGCAAAAGACCTTTGGACCTCCTGAAGCCTACCGTAACTCCACCATACCCGTGGCATACCATTGCCCCCAACTTTATTGTCAAACTGCCTCCTTCTAAGGGATACACCTGTATCATGGTGGTTGTTGATTGTTTTACCACAATGGCTCACTTCATTCCGTTTCCGAAGATTTGCTCTGCTCTCCACATGGCATGCAGCTTCCTACATGAGGTGTACTTCCTTCATGATCTCCCAGAGAAGATACTATGGGACCGGGGTTCTCAGTTCATTTCCTCATTTTAGAACCAGTTATGTCGTCATTTCGACATTCAGCGGGCACTGAGCTCTGGGTATCACCCCTAGACCAATGGACTGACGGAACTCAAAAATCAAAAGCTGGAGCAGTACCTACAGTGCTATGCTAATGCCACACAAGAGAACTGGCTGGAACATTTAGACACTGCTGAAGTGGCTTATAACAACTCTATCCATTCAGCCACTGGACTTAGTCCTTTCGTTTGTTCCTTTGGAGTACATCAAAAGTTGCTGCCCTTTCGCCCGGTGTTGCCCAGTGCTGTCCCATCTGGGGATGAAATGGTGACCACCAATCGCAACCAACACAAATTGGCAGCTGGTACTTTAGAAGATGCACAAGAGCACATGAAAGCACAGGCTGACAAGAGGTTACCACTGAACCCACGCTCCAGGTTGGAGACACGATATGGTCATCCTCAAAGAACCTACCTGTACGCAACCTGCCTACGAAATTCGCCCCTGGTTATTTTGGACCCTTGAAGATCAGCAAACGCTTGTCTGCAGTGGCCTTAAACCTGCAGTTGCCCCACTCTTGGCACATTCACTCTGTCTTCCACATTTCTCTGCTGAAACCCTGTATGCATGACGCATATGGTTGCTCTTGCTCTCGCCCTGCTTCAATTAGTATACAGGGGGTCCAGGAATTCGAAGTCCAGGCGATCTGCGATTCGCGGATTCGACAATGGGTGCTCCAGTTTTTGGTCGATTGGAAAGGCTGCTCAGCATGTGATCGTACCTGGGAGCCCCCGGAATTTTGTGCATGCCCCGCGTTTGGTTCATGAATTTTTCCTCCAGCATCCATGGAAGCCTGGGAGGCGGGGTCATTATCTCCGGCAGGTCCCATCATGGAGGCTTTACCCGCGATGGCGCTTTGGTCGGACTCCTCCGGTCCGGGTCCCTGGCTCCTTGGGCGCTGCCATGATCGCGGGTCTGCACATGCACTGGCGTCCGCGCCTGACCCTACGTGCATGCACAGCGTCCGTGCCTGACCCTCTGTGCATGCAGAGTCTGCTTGGAAACCGAAGCTTGCGCTTCAAGCCTCGCTTGGGATCCCGGCCCATATCCTGGTGCTGTCCCTCGCCCCTGGTCAGTCTAGCCCTGCTCCGTGCTGTGTCTAGCCTTGCCCTGCCTTTTGCTCCTTCTTGGTCTTGGCCTTTTTCTGTTTCTTATTGCCTATCCTGGTTCCTGGTTCAGCCTGCCTTCCTGGGTCTTGGTTGGGTACCGGCTCCTTGGTTCTCTGGTTCGGCGCAGGCAGTCCTTAGTTTACTGCCTTCTCTTGGGGAGGTTCCTTGCTTTCTCCCCCGAGTTTCCAGGATCCCTTTCCTTGCTATATGGGTACCCTTGGCAGTCTTTTGGGCTGTCTCTTCACTTCAGTCTCTTGTTACTGCCCTGCCTTGTGCTTTGCTTCGTACTCTACCACTCGGAAAACCTCCATTCTCATCCGGACTACAGCTGGACATTTGGAAACCTCTAAATTGGCTTACTCGGCCAGTGCTTGCACTGTCCTGATGTCATGCTAATCAGAGAAGTGCAGTCCCGTGGCGTTGGGAGCCAGTCCAGCCCTGTTGGCGTTTACCAGGAGGGTGTTGGGTTGGTACCCTGTGTTGCTTATTCCACACCTTAAGGATACGTTGACTGGCAGCCTCACCACCCTGCTCACCACGAAGAACAAGTATCCAGCGTTCACGAGACACCTCGTTTAACAGTTACACTAACTTCACTATGCAGAACAGTCTGGCGTCAACAGCACAACCTTCAGGAAAACGAGGTACTCAGTGCCAGCGAGATGCATTGCTTAATAGATTAACACGCCTATACACCAGCTCAGACATGGACGCAGTCCAGGAAATTCAGGAAGAACACCAGGCCCTCCGCCAAGAAATGTCAGTCCTAAGACAGGAGAACATTGCCTTGTGGCATATGGTTATCGCTCAAGGGGCTCCTGTCATACCCCAAGCTGAGAACGCCATAGCACATACGACCTCCATGAGGTTTGATGGTGATCCTAGACGATTGGGGGAGTTTTGTAACCACTGCAAAATACATTTCATGTTCTGACCATCCCATTTCACTCAAGACAAAGCCAAGATCGTTTACATCCTTGGGAACTTAACAGATAGCGCTTTGGCCTGGGCAGCACTGTATGTTGCCTCCAAAAGTCCTATCTTGGACGACTTTGCAGTATTCGAACAGACTTTTCTGGAGGTGTTTCAGTTGCTGAATTTGGCTTACACAACACAGAACCAATTGACTGAGATTCGTCAAGACGGTAGCGACATCATAAACTATTTGAGTCGATTCAAACAATTGGCAACGGACTCACAGTGGCCGGAAGCAACTCAGAAAACTCTGTTTCTTCTCTGATTAAGAGACGAGTACAAAGACGAGTTATTACATATACCCAAACAGGAAACCTTGGCAGCTCTGATTGAACAGGTCCTAAAGATCGATCATCGTCTCACAGAAAGAAGAGGCGAGGGACGGAGATCTGAGAGAATGTATCCAAGGTCAGTGACAACCCCTGTTGTTCCCAACAATTCTGCAGACCTGGCTCCAGAGCCTTTGCAATTAGGGGCAGTTTGAAGTCCACTGTCTGCGTCAGGAAAGCAATGTCGTCGCACTACTTGTCTCTGCCTTTACTGTGGTGCAGCAGGACATTTCTTGGGGTCCTGTCCCTTACGTTCTCCCAGACGGTCGGAAAACGAGTCAGCTTGTTATTAGTGAAGAAGGCAACGACAAGCCCATTGACACCTCCAGTCCTTCTACCGTTTTCGCCCATGCAATCTGCAATCCTCCTGGTTTTGAAGGTCCAGATCGCCTGGGACAACAGGCATGAGGAAACCATAGCCTTGCTCGATTGTGGTGCTTCCGGAAATTACATTGATGTAGCATTCATAGCCAAGACCCGGATACCCATACACCAGAAGGAGACAGAGACTTAGATGGAAGTTATGGCCGGGACGCCTTTATCCTCTGGAACCATTTTTCAACAGACTGGGTGTCTTAGTCTTTGTATCAACGACCACATGGAACAGATATTGTTTGACGTGATCAAGACACCTTCCTACCCTGTAGTCTTGGGCTTACCCTGGTTATTGTTTCACAATCCCCTCATTAACTGGGAGACACGAACATTGATATTTGCATCCAGTCAATGTACCCTGAATTGTTGTGCCACACCAGTGTCTCATGTTTCCCCCACCGCTCTGGAGACCTCCAAGGCTGACCACATTCACCATTTATGTTTTCTGGAGACCATACCAAGTGAATACCAGCGGTTTTACCATGTGTTATCTGATCCTGAGTCGATTCCCATACCTCCACATAGTGACTTTGACTGCTCCATCGACCTGTTGCCAGACAAGATTATTCCACATGGTAAGATCTACTCCGTAACTCAACCTAAAAAGATAGCCCTACAGATTTAAATTGACAACTGTTTGGCTAAAGGGTATATTACTCCTTCCAAGACACCAATAGGATTTTCTCTATTCTCTGTATGCAAGAAAGAGGAAACTCTTCGCCCCTGCATCGACTATCACCAATTGAATGAGATAACCCGCAAGGATCGGTATGCACTGCATTTGATTTGAGACATCATCGAATCACTGCATGCCGCCAAGTGCTTCACCAAGGGGCGTATCATCTGGTCCGTATAAAGGCATGTGATTAACAGAAGATGGCTTTCAAGACACCCAGTGGGTATTACGAGTCCCGGGTGATGTCGTTCGGGCTTTTTAATGCCCCCTCAGTCTTTCAGCGTTTCTCCATCTTTGCCAACTTGATAGGCATTTGATTGCAATTTTCTGCTCAAATTTCCAGTGGCACGCTGACGACACTCAACTCATTTTCAAGCTGCCCTCTGCCACCTCCTCTCCCTCTCTCATCTCAGATTGCCTAACTGCCATTCAAGATCAGTGTGCCGCCACTGATCTTTGTCTGAATGCCAGCAAGATGGAGATCCACCTCATCGGCACACCTTCACCGTCCTTTCCCCTCACTTTCTGGCCAGCTTCCCTTGGCCCTCCTCCTACCCCCACCTGCGAGGCTAAGAACCTCTGGGTCATCTTTGAATCCACCCTTTCCTTCTCTGCCCACATCTCTGAGGTCTCTAAAAAGTCAAATGTCCTATTGAACCTCCTCAGAGGTACTCTGCCTTTCCTCCCCTTCCCCCAGAAGCTCATGGTATCCAAGCTCTGGTTTTCTCTAGGTTGGACTATTGTAACAGCCTCTTTCTAAATCTACCTGCCTCTACTCTCCACCCTCTGCAAGTAATCCAGAACAGGACTGCAAGACTTGTCCTTGGTCTCAAGCCCTGGGATGGTATCTCTCCAGCTCTGAAATCTCTCCATTGGCTCCCAGTGGATGCAAGGATTAAATTCAAAACCCTCTGCATTGTCCACAAGGCTTTCTGGGGCGTGGGTCCAAAATTGTCACGTCCTCAATCGTGCCCTCCTCCCGACACTTACCCGGCACCATCTGTTCCCATACCCACCACCCACACCAACAGGGAAGACACGGCAGGCGGGATGTCAGAGGGGTCAGAACCACCTCCTTCCGCCCGTTTCCGTGTTGGCGCTTGCCCTGGCGTCTCATCCATGCCCGACCGCTCCGGGGTCGTCGGCTCCAGCTCCCGCGCACGGGAGAACTCGATCGCGTCTCGCTCAGACGATCACATGCCTAGTCACGGGTTCTTCGTCTGCAGCCGACGCCGGCTTCCACGTTGGACAAACACCAATCACTGATGGCGTCCGGCCTCACGTGACGCTCCTGTGCGGTCATGTGCCTTGTCACGTGATCTAGCTTCCCTTCAAAAGGAGCCGAGAGGAAACACTCAGCGCTTCACAGCTGTTTCTACCTGAGACCTGTTCGGCACTACCCTTTTGCTTCTAGCTACAGTTTGGAACTCGACCCCGGAACGTTATTTGGACTTGTCTTGGATTTCCCTTTGGATTCGTCGTAGCTTCTGGACCCTTGGAACTCTTGACCCCCCTTTCTGGCCCTGGAATTGCGAGCTAATAACCACCTGGACCTTGGATTGACTGGCTCTCTGGTCACGCTCTGGCTGCAAGTGTGAGTTGGAGGAACTGCAGCACATCCCAGCCTGCTGTTGGTCTTCCCTTGTTGCCTATTCAGGTTTCCCACCGGTTCTATCATCCCCAGGGTAAGCTTTGTCATTTTTCCTTGTCTGCTTGCACTGCCATTCTTGTTCAAAGTGTACCTGATCCTAACCTTTGCATTACAGCACTCAGGGGTCCTTCCGGTGTTCCCGGTATCTGACAACGCCACTCATCACCTGTGGCCTCAAAGATTGCTAGGGCAGTATATTTTTTTTCTGCTCGAGAGGTACTTGGGGACGGAGGTATAGCTGCACGACCATCAAGGCGGATCGCCAAGATCACGACAGACTGTGAAGCCTCTTGGTCGTACCAGCTATGGACACCTCAGCCGGGGACCCCGTGACGGTTTTAATGCAGGCAGTGTCAGCACTCAGGGCCGATATGGCAACCGCTACTGCAACCCTACGCGCTGACATGACCGCTGCCACCACCGCATTACACCACCGCCTCGACACGGTGGTAAGTGCACGCCATCCCTTACCCGCAGAAGCTGAGTTTGATGAAGCCATTCCTCCCCAAAACCTTCCTCCTGTCATACCCCCTTCCTCCCCGGCCGCCCCTGTGGTGATCCAAAACCCTTTTCCCTTGGCTGCTCCCGAAAGATACCAGGGCGACCCAAAGAAATACCGCACTTTCATCAACTTCATTTCATGTGTCGTCCTCAGGTGCTAAAGGCTGCTTCATCGACATAGCCTTGGCCGGTTCACTGGACCTGCCTTTGGTCACGAAGAAAAGTCCCGAACCGGTCCAGGCGGTGGATGGTACTTCTCTTGCCTCTGGTCCGATCCGGCAACAGACAGCTCCCTTAGAGCTAATCATTCAGGAAAACCATAAAGAGACGATCTCATTTGATCTCATTGCCACCCCTCAGTTTGGGGTAATTTTGGGCATTCCTTGGCTAAGGTTACACAATCCCCTCATCAACTGGGGGACGGGTCAGGTTTCATTTGAATCCGAAACATGTCAACACTACTGCCTACTGGCAACACCTCAGTTCCCCAGTCCCGCGGGGATCCTGGATAGCGTCATATCCTTGGCTATAGGGGACAGCGCTGACCACCATGATACACACACAGTAGGGGCTGTCACGGGTGGGATACCTGCGGTTTACCACGATTTCCAGGCGGTATTCGACAAAAGGTCTGCAGAGGGCCTACCCCCGCATCGACCTTACGACTGTCCTATCGACCTAATTCCTGGCGCATCTATTCCGAAGGGTCGTATCTACTCCCTGACTCAGGTGGAAGACCGGACTTTGCAGGAGTATATCCAACAGGCTTTACGGCTAGGTCATATTCGTCCATCGACCTCTCCGGCTGCAAGCCCTATATTCTTCGTTCCGAAGAAAGAAGGGGACCTCCGTCCCTGTGTCGACTATAGGCGCTTGAATGCCATCACGGTGAAGAACCGCTACCCCATACCTCTGGTCACTCCGTTGCTGGACAAACTCACCCATGCTACGATATACACCAAACTCGACCTCCGCGGGGCATACAATCTTATTCGCATGCGTGACGGTGATGAATGGAAACGGCCTTCTGCTCACGACAAGGCCTATACGAGTACACTGTCATGCCTTTTGGTCTATGTAATGCCCCGGCTACCTTCCAGCACTTCATGGACGACGTATTCAACGATATCCTGAACACTTATGTAGTTGTTTACCTAGACGACATACTGGTTTTTTCCTCCTCCCTTGATGAACACATAACACATGTCAGGGAAGTGTTGTCGCGACTACAAAACAACGCCCTTTACGCCAAACCCGAGAAATGTTCGTTCCATACCGATCAAGTCGAATTCCTGGGGTTCCATATCACGCCCAAGGGGCTATCTATGAATCAAACCAAGGTTCGGGCGATCAATGAATGGCCGATTCCGACCAATCTCAAGCAGCTGCAGTCCTTCTTAGGATTCGCAAACTTTTATCGAAGATTCATATCAGGGTTTTCTTCGGTTGCGGCTCCACTCACTGCACTCACTAGCCCTTCTGTCCCCTATGTATGGTCCACGGCTCAGCAATCTGCTTTCGATACACTGAAAACCCTGTTCACCACTGCTCCGGTATTACAGCACCCTGACCCCGACCTTCCATATATTCTCGAAGCAGATGCCTCATCCTATGCATTAGGTGCGGTGTTATCCCAGTCCTGTCCTACCACCAACCGTTTGCATCCAGTAGCATTCCATCCCGCAAGTTCACGACTACCGAACTACACTACACGGTTACAGAAAAGGAACTGATGGCTATTAAGGATGCACTACAGGTCTGGAGACACCACCTTCTAGGTGCCAAATATCAAACCATAGTGTTTTCTGATCATAAAAATCTCCAGGACCTTGCTTCCTTGAAATGCACAAACAGTCGCCAGGTTAGGTGGCATCTTTTCTTTGCCGCATATGATTTTGTGGACAAACACAGGCCCGGTGTTGAACACAGTAAAGCCGATACCCTGTCCCGTTCACCTGGGGGTGAGACCCTTCCCTCTTTTCCGGACACCCTGTTGGGAAAAAGTCATGTAGTCTGTTTATGCACGCCGACCCCCTCCTTGTTGTCAACTATCCGCCAATGGGCCTCTCAGTACCCGCAGTCACTGGCGGAATGGGACCCGGTCATGCAAGATGGGCTGCCTTTCGTACATGGGGGAAAACTCCTTCTACCCACAAGTGAAACCCGGAATCAAGCGCTGACCTGGTCCCACGACGCTGCCATCAGCGGTCATCCCGGACAACTTTGCACCTTAGACCTCCTTAAACGTTGGTGCTGGTGGCCTACGATGAAGCGTGACGTACGAGACTATGTCAATACTTGTGCGGTGTGTGCCCAGGGCAAATCGCGCAGGGGTCGGCCCTTGGGTCTTCTCCTTCCTCTCCCGATACCTCCACGACCTTGGCATACGATCTCCATGGACTTGGTCACTGATCTCCCCCGCACTCATGGGTTTGACACTATTTGGGTCATAGTTGACTCGTATACCAAGTTTTCACGTTTTATACCCTGTAAGGGAATACCTTCAGCCCCTGCTTTGGCCAAGTATTTCTTCAAGCATGTATTTTGTCTCTTTGGATTGCCCCATGTGTTGGTCTCTGATTGTGGTTCCCAATTCACCTCCCGCTTTTGGCGGGCCCTAACCGCCCTGTTGGGCATAGATGCCCGGTTTTCCTCTTCGTATCACCCAGAGAGTGACGGACAGACCGAAAGGGTCAACCAAACACTGGAGCAGTATCTGCGCTGCCTGACGCTGCAATACCAGGACACATGGCTCAATATGCTACAACTCGCGGAGTTTGCCTATAACAATGAACTGCATTCGGCTACTGGGTACTCACCTTTCTTTGCACTCCACGGTCAGCATCCTCGCACCCTCCCCATTCCAGACTTTTCCTCTTCCAACACCCCCGCCGCATCGGCTTGTGCCCGAGACATCGTATCCGTCCACGCTCATACCTTGGTCCACTTATGTGAAGCACAGGCTTCCATGAAAGCGGCTGCTGACAAGAGGAGGGCTGTCCCGCCTGTTTACGGGGTGGGGGATAGGGTTTGGCTGTCCACTCGACATCTACATATTCCTGGCTGCCGCAAACTGTTGCCTCGTTTTGTGGGTCCTTACAGAGTGGTCAAGATTCTGAACCCGGTGGCGTTGCGTCCGGCAGGGCCCTCCGCCTGGCGGATCCACCCGGTTTTCCACGTTTCCCTCCTTAAACCTTGCCTTGGCCCTACCCGCTTGGTGTCTCCTCCTGCTCCCGTCTCTGTCTCTTCTCCCGACGTATTTGAGGTCCGGGCTATTTTGGGTTCTCGTGTCCATAGGGGCGTCCTGCAGTACTTGGTGGACTGGTTGGGTTATGGCCCCGAGGATCGATCGTGGGTTGCTTCCCAGGATGTTCATGCCCCCCGTTTGTTGGCCCGTTTTCATCTCGATAACCCTTCGAGCCCACGCGGTCGTGGGCCTTTGGGGGGGGCTCTGTCACGTCCTCAATCGTGCCCTCCTCCCGACACTTACCCGGCACCATCCGTTCCCATACCCACCACCCACACCAACAGGGAAGACACGGCAGGCGGGATGTCAGAGGGGTCAGAACCACCTCCTTCCGCCCGTTTCCGTGTTGGCGCTTGCCCTGGCGTCTCATCCATGCCCGACGGCTCCGGGGTCGTCGGCTCCAGCTCCCGCGCACGGGAGAACTCGATCGCGTCTCGCTCAGACGATCACGTGACTAGTCACGGGTTCTTCGTCTGCAGCCGACGCCGGCTTCCACGTTGGACAAACACCAATCACTGATGGCGTCCGGCCTCACGTGACGCTCCTGTGCGGTCATGTGCCTTGTCACGTGATCTAGCTTCCCTTCAAAAGGAGCCGAGAGGAAACACTCAGCGCTTCACAGCTGTTTCTACCTGAGACCTGTTCGGCACTACCCTTTTGCTTCTAGCTACAGTTTGGAACTCGACCACGGAACATTATTTGGACTTGTCTTGGATTTCCCTTTGGATTCGTCGTAGCTTCTGGACCCTTGGAACTCTTGACCCCCCTTTCTGGCCCTGGAATTGCTCTGGATTACCTTTCTGTCTTGGGGAGCTAATAACCACCTGGACCTTGGATTGACTGGCTCTCTGGTCACGCTCTGGCTGCAAGTGTGAGTTGGAGGAACTGCAGCACATCCCAGCCTGCTGTTGGTCTTCCCTTGTTGCCTATTCAGGTTTCCCAACGGTTCTATCATCCCCAGGGTAAGGTTTCTCATTTTTTCTTGTCTGCTTGCACTGCCATTCTTGTTCAAAGTGTACCTGATCCTAACCTTTGCATTACAGCACTCAGGGGTCCTTCCTGTGTTCCCGGTATCTGACGACGCCACTCATCACCTGTGGCCTCAAAGATTGCTAGGGCAGTATATTTTTTTTCTGCTCGAGCGGTACTTGGGGACAGAGGTAGTTTATAGCTGCACGACCATCAAGGCAGATCGCCAAGATCACGACAAAAATACCATCAGCTATCTCTCCGCAAATAGCTCCCCTCTCGAGCTCTTCACTCCTCTACCTGTAACTCCCTCAGGGTCAGTCGTTTTTCAAAGAAACGAGCTGGGGGTAGATCTCCGTCTTCGGCTGGGGCCTCCCTCTGGAACAGCCTCCCAGTCACTCAAAAACTTGAGGAGAACCATCTCCGGTTCCGACAGCACCTCAAGACCTTCCTCTTTTCTTCTACCTTTGCCCCCCCCTCTGCTGATCTGTTCTCTCTTGGCACCGTGCACCTGGCCACCCTCTGTCCTCCGGGCCCAGGTACCTGCTCACCCTGCGACCCTCCCGCACTGTCTCCGGGCCACCTCTTGCATTGGGGTCTGTATCTGTACCCATACAGCCTCCCCTGTTTCTTCCTGCACTTATCAGACCTAACCTGTCTGCTGCCTTAAACCTAGCACTTGCAAATTGCCGGCTGCACTACCACTGTTTGTTGCCTTTATTATTAATTTATTGTTATTTATCTGTTTCTCCTCTGCTTTGCACTTTCCACTTCTCCCCCTTTCCATGCACTTTTCCCCTCCTCCTCTCCCATGCACTTGCACGTTCTCAATGTCACAGGGCCCAGTAAGATCGCTGTTTTGTTCTCCCCTGTTCCCCTCCCATGCCTTGTCGCGCTCTGAAACACTTGTGTATGAGCGCGATAGAAATAATATATCAATATCAATATCTATGTGTGGATATATTTGGACGACATGCTCCTTTTTTCTACCACCAAAGAGGATCACGTCCGGCACGTGCGAGGGGTGTTGTCTCGGTTGGCCAACACCATCTCTATGCCAAAGCCGAGAAGTGCCTTTTCCACCAAGAAAGCATTGAATTCCTTGGATATATTCTTAGTAGTTTGGGGATATGCATGGATCCACTCAAGGTGAAAGCAATCTGTCCATGGACGCAAACTCAAGATCTCAAGGCTCTGCAGCGTTTTTTGGGTTTCACCAATTTCGACTGCCGCTTTATCCCTGGATTTTCCCATCTGACTGCTGTACTGACTCGACTCGTCAGTACCAAGGTGCCATATGTTTGGGATTCCGATGCTAATGGAACATTTGAGGAATTGAAGAGAGCCTCCGTTACTGCACCCATCCTATGACATCCTTCTGAGAACTTGCCGTTTATCGTCGAGGCTGATGCTTCCGAGTATGCTATTGGAGCGGATCTTCTGCAGAAGAAGCCATCTTCTGGAATTGAGCATCCTGTAGCCTATTTGTCCCGAAAAGGACATTGAGTGAACAGATTTATACCATCTTAGAGAAAGAACTGCTAGCAACCAAGGCTGCTTTTGAAGAATGGAGGCAGCCTCTCATGGGTGGTCGGTTTTCAGTGGAGGTCCGTACCGATCACAGGAATCTCCAGTTCTTGCGTTCCCTTCAGTGTCTGAATACCAGACCGGCTTGGTGGCCCTTTTTCTTTTCTCACTTCGATTTTACCAACTCCTATGTTCCTGGTGTCCAGAATCAGAAAGCAGATGCTTTGTCTAGGTCCTTGGGATATGAGAAGCCACCCTGCTATTCGGACTCACCCGTTATCGCTCCCAAACACTTACTATCGGCTTTATGGCCACATTTGGGAACCCTGCTTCGCAATACCTTATCAGATCCTGCTCGGACTGCTTTGTTGGGGAGCAATGACATCATTGAGAAAGATGGTCTCCTGTTTCATTTGGGACATTTGTATATTCCAACACCTGATCTTCGTGTGTAATGCAAGGGTTTCATGATTCCAAGATCGGAGGACACTGGGGTGTGAAAGCGACCCAGGAACTGATCGCACGACTATTCTGGTGGCGAGGATGGGCTTGTCAAATCCACGACTACGTAAAGATGTGCCATGCCTGTGCACAAACCAAGAAACCCTTGGGGTTGTTACAACCCACTGAACTGCCTCCCTTTCCTTGGCATAACATAGCCATGGATTTCATTGTGGAGCTACCATCCTCGGAGAGTCACATGTGTATGATGGTTGTGGTCGACTGTTTTACGAAGATGGCACACTTTGTTCCTTTTCCCAAGATTCCTTCTGCTGTTCAAATGGCACAGGCTTTCCTCCATGACATATATCGTCTACACGGCCTGCCTGAGAAAATTATTTCATATTGTGGTTCTCAGTTCCTTTCCTTTTTCTGGTCCAAGTCTGCAAGAATTTGGTGATATATCGTGCCTTAAGCTTTGGCTATAATCCACAGACCAACGGCCAAACGGAGAGGACGAATCAAACACTTGAACATTACCTACGTTGTTATGCCAACGCTTCTCAGGACAATTGGTATCCAAATCTGGACGTGGCGGAGGTAGCCTACAACAACTCCTTGCATTCAACCATCAGTTGTACTCCCTTCTATTGTACTTTACGGGATATATCCGAATGTAGTCCCATTCAGACCGATTCTGTCTAGTCCAGTTGCATCTGTTGATGATTTGGTCTCCAGAGTCAAGTCACAACATCGGCACGCCATGGAAACCCTTGAGGAGGCAAAGAATCGTATGAAGGATCAAGCTGACCGTCATCACACTTCTGAACCTGAACTCTCTGTTGGGGATATGGTGTGGTTGTCATCTAAGAACCTTCCTCTACGCAACCTACCCACAAAGATGGCTTCCCGTTTCCTGGGACCATTCAAGACCACCAAGATGCTGTCCTCTGTGGCCTACCGGCTTCAGCTTCCTCCATCCTGGCACATTCATCCTGCCTTTCATGTCTCCCTTCTGAAGCCATATATCCCAGATGCCTTTGCAAGAGCCTGTCCATGCCTGGCTCATTTATCGCTTCATGGTTCTCTGGAGTATGAGGTGCAGGAGATTTGTGATTCTCTTATTAGGCGTGGGGTTCTCCAGTATCTGGTAGATTGGAAGGGCTACCTGGCTTGCGATCGCACTTGGGAACCTTGCTCGTATTTGCATGCCCGCATATGATGCGAGAGTTCTTTCTTCAACATCCTTGGAAACCTGGTGCTCCCAGCCTTCTTGGGAGGGGACATAGTGTTACACTGCTCGCCCTTTGAAATGCCTCCCACCCAGCTACTATTACCTTAAGGGGTCTTCCATTTTGCACTCTCGCTCCTCAGCTGGAGTATCGCGCCACTACCCGCGCTGGCGTTTCCCTCGGCTCTGCTCAACGGGGTTGCAGCATTCCATGGGCGCAGCCATTTTGGGTGAACCACGCATGTGCAGGCTGCTGCGTTCATCACTCTGTGCATGCGTGGTGTTAAATGTGCATGGCAATGACGGTTTGCGGTCCAAGCCTCATTCTGGTGCCAACGCTAGATATACACCAGTGATACCCAGCTTCTTTGCATCTTAATGAGGTTGGTTCTCGCCACCCTTGTTGTGCTCTTGGAATTTTGCTGCTTGCCTGGCGATCCATGCCTTGATCTTGTTCCATCCTTCCTGTCTCCTGGTTCTCCTCTGCTGCTCTCTGCCTTGTGGACGAGTCCAGCTGCTCTCTGCCTTGTGGACGAGTCGAGCTGCTCCCTGCCTTGTAGACGAGTCCAGCTGCTCCCTGGCCTGTGCACCTGCCCGGCTGCTCCCTGGCTTGTGGACCTGCCCAGCTGCTCCCGGTCTCTTTAGCCTTCTGCCCGGTCTTCTTGGCTTTACTCTCCTTCCTCTTATTTCTCCTGCCTTTCTGACATACCGTGTTCCTTGCCTACTCCTTATCTTGGTCCCTGGAACCCTCCTGGTTTCATATTCTGTTAGCGGAGACCCCATCTGGACCTCACCAGTCTCCTGAAGTCTTGGCTTACTGTCTACATTCCACCCAGAGATATTGGACATAAAAGACACTACCAGGCTTTGCTTGCAGTGTTCCTGCGCCACGTTACTCCTGGGAAGAGCCATCTTGTGGCATGGGGAGCTGATTCGGGACTCCCCAGTCGTTCCCTGGTAGGTCCTGGGTTGGTTTCTCACATTACACAAAACTTCACTACGCAGGACAGTCTGGTGTCAACAGCACAACCTTCAGGAAAACATCAGCGCCAGCGAGATGCATTGCTTAATAATATGTTGTGTGCCACTATTTATTTTCAGCTAGGGTGGGAGGCAGAGTGATTTTGAAGCGGCTATTTTTACCATATCTTTCTCAAATCAATGGCAAACTTGACTGCATTGACACACCATGCAAGAGTGGGAATTTGAGGCTTTCAAAGTGCACTACAAAAAGAAACAGCACACAGAAAATGGAAGCCTTTGGCTTATGCTTGTTTTTGACAGCGACTGTCCAGAGGGTTAAGGGGAGGACCATAGGTACAACTCCCAAGGGAGTCAAGGACCAGAGGAGAGGGACACACCAAAACAACCAAGGAACAGAGGGGCAAGGACCAGAGGGACGCCTAACCACAGAGCTCTGCATGTACCCTAGTTTTCTTCAGTCCATTTTTAGCTTTGGCTACTAGGTGATCCTTATAAGCCGAAAGTATTGAATTCGAGTAAAGCTAGGAAGGAGAAGACATGCGAGGAGAGACACAGAATTTGAGCATGTGGTTTAGTTATTTACAACCCAAATACCTTCAACTCGCTCTTCCTAAATATCTTCCTTCCCGAGCACTTCGCTCATCCATCTCCAACTCCCAGAGTCCAGAGTTAATGGCTTAATTACAGCTATAGGTTTAATACAAATGTCTTAAGTGTGCTTTCTACCAGTGGTTGCATGTTATGGCCAGGTAGTCCCATTATGAGAGTGCCTGCCAAATCCTCTCCCATGCCAACACAAAAGCGAAATCGAATCTGTGGATCGTGCCTGTGTTTGGATTCAGTTGAAGGGACTGCAGCAAGGTGAATACTGGCAACTACAGAGTTTAAGCAAAGTAACGATTTTCTGTTCTGCTCAATTACTGTTACTTGCAAATACAAGTATTCATTAAGAGAAGAGATACAGTAATTAAAAATGAACATTAAACTGTCATATATTAACTTCCTTTACTATTCATGTTATTCCATTTTTACCCCTTGAGAGTGTATAGAGCCCTTCACAGTTCACATTTTATTGGCAATCCAAAAAAGTTTACACTGAAACACACAATTGAAAAACACGGGACTCTAATAATTTTGTTAAGACATAATATACAGTGACACGCAAAAAGTTATGGTTTACGGTTAGAAGCAGAGTCAAGGGGGGCGCTGGAGGCTGCCGAGGAATTGTACAGCGGTCTGCAACTCTGCTCCGGGCGGCGGAGCTGCGCCGGGGGTGGGCGGCCAGTAGGGGGCGGCGGCCGGAAGTGTGTAGCTCCGGTGCGAGGTGAAGATGGCGTCGGCGGCAACCCTTCTTTACAGGGCCACCCTGGAGCCGCAGTAGCTGTAGTGCCTGTGACCGAAGTGGCCCATAGGTAAGTAGAGTCCGGGGATGCGTGACCCGAGGCCCCACAGCCTTGACGGTGAAGATAAATGTGTATTCTCTCTGCGAAACCCCGGGTGTGACTGTGTGAGCAGAGTAAAGTTTATGGTTGGGACTCCCCGCCGCTGTGAGGGGAGGGGGCGCGGCTTCCGCCTTACCAGTGCTGCCCACCTATACCATTGGGATGCCCCCGCTAAAGCAGCAGGAGACTGCCCCCTAGGGACGCAGTCACACTTGTTGCTATGCTGGAGACAGCCTGAGGCGCTCTGCCCGCACCCTGTCTACCGCGTGTGTGTCAATTATTATGCCTTTGCATTCCCTCCTTAGTGTTGACGGTCGCAAAACCCCCTGCAGAGTGAACAGCAGGCTCGTAATCCATAACTTTACTTGTTTTCGGAAGGTACAACGTTAAAGTATTGTCTCTGCTTTAATCTCGTCTATGCTCCTTGGGTGCTGAGTGGAGCTCCGCATCAACTTCAAAACGCCCATATTTTTACAGTGTCTGATATTGTAAGGTGCGCTTTCCCACTATGCTTCCAAAACGCTCAGCTTTGGTTCATTTTACGGCCGAAGCTGGAAGGACCCTTCCTGTATTCATGGTGCAGTGTCTATAAGTATGTGTATTCTTGTCGTTCTACAGTGCGATGGGATTTAGAATTCAACCTGTCAAGAATTCCTCCAAAATGGCTTGCATAATGTAGAAAAGAAAGTTTGTTACAGCAGAGGCTTCGTTGTGCCATGGAGTAGACTGTAGTCTCCCCCGTCCCCATCTTAAACGTTTGTATGTGTATCATTTGAGCTCCACATTTTTTTTTTAATGCCACCATTTCAAGTAGGAAGTGGGGCATGGACTCTACAGAAACGACTGACTTCATATTGTATAGAGCTCCTCCCAGCGTATTGCAGGAAATGATGGACTTGGCTTTACCTTTGAAGTATGTTTACATGCAGTGAGAGAGCTGCCTGTAGACATGCATGGATTGTAGTTTGCCGCAAAAACAATGCCTTCCCTCAATAATTAGTTGGATAAGCCTGAAAAGAAGCAGTAGTGCCCCCATGTCCCGTAATTCCCACTGCCCTTTCATAATGACATTTACGTGTTTAGTGTGACCACGCGGTGGCGAGTTACATCGAGTCCCACCGACAGCGGTTTCTTTCAGGGCAGCTCGTCGTTGGGTGCTCGCTACGTTTATATAATTAATAGCATATCAATTTGTCACAGTTCTAATGAGAAACCCTTTGGTATTGGACGCCTCATCTGCGCTTTCTAAGTATTTAAAAGAATGTGGGAGGGGAAGTTTTTTAAATTTTTTTTATATATATACTTTTGGAGAAAACGACTGGGCGGACTTGCCAAACAATGGGCAGTTTAGAACAATTCCGATTGTTGCTGCGTTTTTCTCCTGCTCCTTTCAGTAGGAAGTAGTTGTCTGTTCCCCCACTTGGAGCCAGCATGCCTGTCTATTTAATGTTTACGATTCCAGATCCTCCGATAAACACTTTATTAAATGCACTTGTTTAAACTGGTTGTGCTCCTTTTAAAAATCTCATTTGTGCAGAATAGAGCAAACTTCTTTAATTGAAGGTATGCTCAACTGACGTTCGCTGACATTTTTAAGTAAAAACTAAGTGTGGTATTTATCCGTTTTCATTGTGGTAGTCTTCCTGCAGCATTAAACCTTGTTGAGCCTTGGGAAATGTAGTGCGGTTACATTTTTTGTTTAGAAGAACATATTTTATGTGAATTCTTTTGCATTTCATTGAACTGCTATTTCATGTACAATATGTTTTTGGGAACTGTTTTATTCAAAGTATCTGTTGCAGAATGCGTGTAGTGGCACAAAAGGTGTATTTTTAATAGCTTACCCAAAAAACGCAGCTGCACAATTTTTAGAGTACCAAGTTCAAAATCATAACTCGTTTAACACGGATTGTCCAGGGCCTGCATAGCGCCTCGATGCCTTTTGGGCTGTATTGCGCTCTATAAATCTAAAAGTACAGATATCAAAACAGCGTAGTAGATTAGCTTTTAACTGTCAATAAAGGTTTTCCAAATAATTTAGAAATGGGGTTGAAGCTCTTGGTTAGCATTACATAAAATTACTAGGGTTTTTTTTTTAGGCGCTTTGAGACCCTTGGAGCAATGATTAGGACATTATAAAAACACACACAATTAATTGTGTATTATGTCCCTGCATCCCCCTCCTTTTGCCATCTCTATTGGTTTATTAAATCCGATTTCGTTTTTGTGGGTATGCTCTCTTTTCACCATTAAATTGTGATCTTGCTTAAGTTTGAATGTTGTTAGGTAGGTCTGTACTAAAGCCATTATAGTTGTTAACCAAAAAGATAGGATTAAAAATGGGTATTGAAAAGGATGTACATGCACATGATTTAAAAGAACGCGTCTATTTTATCAGCTTTAGGAGGGCCAAGAGCTGGCTGTGTGGCTTGCAGGAATGTGTGTTAGTAAACAGTGTGTAACTCCTTGAATCAGCATACAATCTCAAGACTTTTTAAATGTAAGTTATGAAACAATATTGGTATTAGCATGTTATCGAAAAACATTTGACCTTTTCGATTTGACATTATTATTTTTTTTTCCCGTCAAATAAAATAAATATATGGGGAGGGATAAGGTGGGTGGGGTTGCAGGCATATCTCCCCCCGCATTTTCGACCAAAAAGAATTTGGTCAAATTGGAAAAGGTCAAATATTTTCGACCAAGTAGACCTAAATCACATTATTACTGACATTAAAACATTCTTGAATTTGTTTGAATAGGCTCTTCTCCCTCGTTCTTCAGAATGATCTGTTGATCAGCTTATTTCTGCATGTCCTATCCATCACTTAACACTGTGGACCCCTCTCAAATCCACTTGCTAAGTCTTTTTACAACATGAGTCATCATTTGCGGCAACTGAAGAGGAGCTACCAGAAGCAATGTGCATGTAAAAAAAGAAAATACTGGTGTGGTCTTGGGGACTGTTTCCCGGTGTGACACATATGGTTAATTCTTGTAGTGGTTGTCCTCCTTTAAGTAGTTACACACTCGTTGGAGGACTAGTGAGCACCTTGCACTAGACAAGACTCTTCAATTTTAATACTAGAAGGTGACCCTTGCCCTTGGATTCATACAAGTTAATCACCTGTGTACGGTACACTGGTATCACTTTTACAGTGACTGACCTAGTACAATGTTGTAGTGGTGGCTCTATGTTCAGTTTAAGGTGCATTGCTTTTTTTTTCTTCCTTATTTGAGTGGTGGTTTTCCTCTCCTGCGAAGGGCACTTGTTATAGTAATGCAGTGCTGTTCGCTTTGCAGTGGTTGCCCTATGTAAGGTATGCTTTGTATCAGTCCTGCACTGAGGGTTTCAGTATTGTAGTGGTGTACTGTTTAAGGTGCACTCGTGTCAGTCTTGCACTGAAGACCACGTTTCAGTGGTGTTGGTGTGACCTGCGTGAGGTGTGTGTGTTTTAGTCATGCCGCTTTTATAATTGCAGTCGTGGTCTATGTTCCTGTGTTGAGATACTTGTTTCAGTCCTAGAGTGGCGCTTATGTTTAAATATTTTACTGGTGTGCCTTGGCTGAGGTATCTGTGAGCCGCCTTTCCTTAATGCAGTGATGGTGTCCTCTCTTGTTGGTGCACTGGATTCTGTATTGCAGTGCTGGAGTCCTGAGGTTAGTTCTTCCTCTCTGGTAGGAGGTGCTATCATTCCAGTCTTCTGTGAAAGTGACCCGAAGAATGGTGGTGTTTGAGACCAGGTTTCCTCTCTGAAATTGGGCAAATTAGAGGTTATTCTAATTGTGATCACTGATTTACATTTGCTAAAGCCCTTTTATTCCTATTGTGCGCATCTGAAACCCAAAAAGCAAGTACTGCGTGCCGGGAAGTGACATTTTGGCAGCATATGGCTCCTCACAAATAACCTAAATATCTTTACATTTTGTAATGGCTACAGGTATGTTATGGCATTTGTACAGTGCCTACTGGCATTGGTATGGTCTCGAAGTGCTTTGGCTTGAGCCCCCGTTCGGAAGACAGTAGTCGGAGATGTAAGAAGTGAAGATTTCTAAGATGCGTGTGTGTATTTTTGCCAGCACGAGTGGCTAGGTCCCTAGCAGCAACCCATGGTTATCAGCTTAGATAATGGGTGCCTTGAAAAATGGTGAGAGGAGTGGGAGAGTCAGAAGAGATTGAATTATGTGAGCAGCTACTCCGAATTTTGCGTGGGTCTCGGCTGTATTCTTTTGGATGAGGGGATGTTTTGGGTATGTGTAATCGAGTAGTGTTTATTGAGGCATGCATGTGAGTGGTCCATGCCTGTGCTATGTTTTGTTGTTGTGGTGGCGTTCTTGATGTTCCATTGTGGAGAGACCGACACCTAGGTGGAGCAGAGGTCTTGCAGAGCTTATCATAAAGGCTTGACTGGGATTCATTCAATGGTGATGTGTCCCTCCTTGTTGACTCCCCAGGTGCCCCAGCATTCCCTTCAGGGTACATATTTATTCATCCAAGCGATGGGCTGAGTTTGTCAGATTTTCGAATGGAAGAGCCAAGTTTTGAGAGCCTTCCTGAAGGTGAGCTTCTATGCGCCAGATGTTTAAAGGGATAGAGTTCCAGATGGTGGGTGCTTGGCCTGAGAAAGAGTAGCCCCTTATTCTTGTTGATTTTGTCACTGGAAGAACTAGGAGAAATGCTGCACCTGATCTGAGGTTTCTGTTAGGCCTGTATCGTGTAAGTTAATGCTGCAGGTATTCCATTCCTGTGTTGTGGAGTGATCAGTGGTTGATTCACATTGCCTTGACGGTGGATTGGAAGCCAGTGAAGGGCACAGAGGGTGGGTGTATTCTCTAGTGCTAGGGGGAGCCTTGCGGCTGTGTTTTGTACCTGTTGGGAGTTTTCTTAGCTGTGATGCTGAGGCTCCCAGGCATAGGGCATTAGAATTAAGCGTGAAAGGATGATGGGCATAATTTCAGAGACTCTGTGAGGGAAGGTCAGGCAGGTGAAAAAGGCAACAGAGAATGCAATTATGTTGTTAGCAGCTTTTTGTCACAGAATTAATGTAGTAGGGTCAGGTCTGCATCCTTGATGCATCCAATTTTTATTTTACTGTGCTGGAGGCCTAAAGAGGGTAGCCATGTGGTTGGTTGAAGAAAGATGGGAGGTCTTACTGCAGAGCATGATCTCAGTTTTGCCTGAGTTTAGTACAATATGATTGAGTCATCCAGTGCTCTATTTCTGAGAGGTATGATGCGAGATCGTGTGAGCTGGCAAATGGGTCCTTTGGGATTTTTAAGACTATTTGGGTGTCCTCTGCGTAGTTGTAGCATATTCAGACATGAGATTGGAATGATTGCAGGAAGGGGGCTCAGGTAGAGGTTAAAGAACGGAGAGGAGAGAGAGAGAGAGGCAACTTGCAGCACTCTGTGGGCAACTGGTAGGGGTTCAAAGAGAAAGGAGGCAAGTGTACTATATGGGATGTGTTGAAGAGGGAGGATATCATCTTCAGAGTTGAGTGTCTGATGCCGAGAGATTAAAGTCTGTCCGTGAGGGTTGGGTGGTCGTCAATGATGTTGAAAGCTGCTGAGAGGTGAAGTAGGATTAGGGTGGAGCAGCCTTCCGAGTGTCTTAAAGCTAGGCACGATTCAGTTCCTTGTTGGGTCTGAAGCTGGATTAGGCAGGGTTGAGTCTGAAGCTGGATTAGGCAGGGTTCAGTATCTGGTTGGATTCTGTGAACTGGCATAGTTGTGAGTATGCCGGTTGGTTGGTTAGTTTAGCTTTTTAAATTTAACCTGTGGTCTGGAGTGCTGGAACCTGTCTGATAGGATCAGGTGCCCTGACTAAGGACTTTTCCGTGAAGCGAGATGAAGCAAAGACGTCTCTCGACAATCCTAGCATGTTCCCACTACACGCAGGCTTGTCTGTGCGCTGTGTCTGTGAAGCCGAGAAACCTCAGCAAACAAATCTGACTTCATGCTCGCAGTGGGACACTGCATGGGGCTGCTCCGACCAGACCCTTCATCCCACCTGTGAAACGCGTAGGAAGAAAAACTGCTCACTCCCTGAGGGCACTGGTGCTGATGAGGAGGTGGGTTTCACCTGGCGGAGGACTGAGGCGCTGTCCTGGAGGTGCGGCGTGGGAGCGCTGTGCAGCTCCCGACCATCATGTGAGCTTGCCTTGTGTGTCTACCGCAATCTGATCCACGTTCGGAAGTCCGCACCCTGGGCCGACGTTGGGTGCCAGACATGTGAGGTGGACCGCATGCGGGTCATGTAGGTGGCTAGGCGCTGGAGCTGCCCGTGAGGGTGCCTCCGCCAGTGGCTGCATCAGGAATCCTTGCAGCTGGTGTCCTGTCGCTGCAGCTACGGGGGAGAACTGTTATTGGTAGACATCTGCTGAGCAGATTAATGTTCACTGGCCTCCTGGCGCCACAAGGAATCACCAGGTACTTCAGAGCTGACCAGCGCTTCCGGGGCCCGGCTGGGCTGTCTCTTCGGTGGCCGAGCTGGTCCTGTCTGGTTTAGGCTCCTAGAGGACATCACCCCCCTGGGACATCCAGGCTAGGGGGTGGTGATCACCATTGGGCCTTAAGACATCCAGCTGACCCACAATGCCCAAGGCCAGAGTGGTTTAAATTACAGCAGCACTGCAGTATATTACACAGGGCCTCATCTGTATGCAGGACCCCCTATAAAGAAAGTGGGGGCTCCTCTTCCCCAGGGCTGTGAAGCTCTGACCCACACAGAGTGACGGCCTGTCACTGGTGGCGTTTGTGGCCTCACCTATGCAGGGTCGGTCCCAGTTGCCCACGAGAATGTCCCTCGCTGCACTGCGGCCCAAGTCACCTAATGCACCCTCGCTGGTCTCAATCACTACTCGAAGCTCCTCTACACCATGGGGCCCAACAGTGCATGCCCTCAGTGTTGACCCCTCCAGCCTCCTCATCTGCTATCTCTGGTCCTCTCCTCCTCTGCTGCCTTACACCTCTTGACCTTCGTGAAGCCACCTTATTGAGCTGGCACTTGCCAAGACTTTCTTGCTGGACAGCCTCTGACCTTTTTTTGCCTGCTAGGCCTCCTGGTGAGTTTGTTTTCATGCCGTGCCGTCTCTTCTTCTATCCTTTTATTTCCTTTATCTTCTATCCTCATCTCTCCTGCGTCTCTATGGCACTCTCAATTTCCCCTTTCTACTCTAACTGCTATACTATCACCTATTTTCCCTCTCACAAAGTCTGGAAGAAAAAAGTAAAGACCTGACCTCTAAACTGGGTCTACCCATTGCAGACACCTATGTCTGCACAATTTACAGACAGATTGTTACTGATATCCCCTTCTCTGTCCCCTCTCCAATCTATGGACCCCTCATTTGATCTCTACTCTCTTCTTCCTCACAGATTAATGGTGGCAGTAGATGGGAAGTACTCTTGCAGGCTTCTCATTTTTCAGTTGTATCATTGTCTATCGCAATGGCACTGTCATGGCTCATGGCTCGGGCTCCTGAACCCAACCTCCTCCTCTTTGACCGGTGCCTGCCGTCTGTCATCAACTTCCTTCCTTCGCCTGCTACTCCTCCTTCTTCTCTCTGCCTCATCTCCTTCGAGAGGTGTACCACGCCCCTGTATCCCTCCATGTAAAACTTTTACAGGTGGCGACCTGCTTCATCTAGCCACACTCGATGCTCGTTCTGCTATCAAACACTCTGCTTACATCTGTCTCCTTCTTGAAGACTTTGACCTCGACCTCTGCAACGTGCAATGCCAGTTCAGTCACTGCTTTTGACTCCCTCCTCCCCGAGGGCTACAAGATAATCTCCCAGCCTTGTCCTAACTGATCGGGCGGTGGTGTGGCCTTGATCTTCCCTGAGTGGGTCCCCTCCTCTCTCATACCCACCCAGCCGTACTCCACTTTCGAAAGCTTGGTCTGCAAACTGGTTGTCTCTCCAACCTCTTCTCTCACCATTGCCACCATCTACAGGCCCCATCTATCTTTTCCTATCGGAATGGGCAGATTTCTCCTCCTCCCTCCTGTCCTCGACCTCCAAACTCCTTCTCTCAGGTTACTTCAACATCCATCTTGACTCTCTCTGCTTCCACACTCTTCCGTGACCCTTGGACCTCCCTCTCCCTTATTCTCCCTTCTGGACACGCCCTTGATGACATCATTCATGCTGAACTCCTGCTCACCAACCCTCTCTCTACCGCAGTTTCCTGGTCTGACCACTCCCTTCTCTCCTCCGGCTTGTGACCTCTCGGCCCCCTGATCGAGCCTCCCCCCCCAGCACTGCCAACCTCCTCCCCGGCAATCTGCCCGATCAAACTGTCAGCTGCTGCATTCGCTTCTGCTCTTGACAAACTTCATCTCGCTATCACTACCTCTCTTGCCCCTGTCATGAGGATCCACCTGAAACCTGCCACCAAGCTTAACAGTTGGCACGACATCGATCTTGCTGCTTTTAATTGCACGTGTAGAGAGGAAGTGGCAGACCAAAGGCTTATCCTCTGAAAAACTGGCGTGTCGCATCCTCCAAAGAAAATACTGTCTCTATCCGCTCCAAGAAGAGGGCCCACGTCCAGGTCCACCTCTAGGGAGCCTCTAACAGCTCGTCTGAACTCTTTAAAATCTGCAAGGAACTAGCCAATCCTTCTGAAGTCCCTACCTCACCTCTTCCGTCTTCGGCCCTCCGCAGTGCACTGGCCACCTACTTCACAGCTAAAACTCGGGACATCCTGTTCTCTCTTTCGTCCTTCCACTCCTCCCGTTTTGCCCCTGCCTGCCTGCACTTTCTCCTCCTGTCACATCGGATGTAGTCACTAGAGTAGTCCGCTCTATGAAGGTCTCATCCAAACAGGTCTCAAACTGTTCTTCCTGAGGTCTTAAGGACAATATCTACTCCCTCGCTCCAGCTTTCACTGACTTTTGTAACCACTCACTTGCCTCTGGTACTTTTCCTGCCACTCTAAAGCCCTTCCTTGTGCACCCTCTTCTAAAAAAGCCTTTGGCTGTTCCCTCCTGTCCGGCCAACTACCATCCTATCTCTATTACTCCCTTACTTGGGGAACTCCTGGAGAAGGTGGTCTGTGCCCAACGGACCCAACACACTGAGCTTGTTGGTTGCTTACATGACCATTAATCTGGATTCCGAGCATCCAGAAGCACAGAAACTTCTCTCCTGAACACCCGTGAAGAACTGCTTGCAAATCTTGACTTTAACTCTCCCGCTGTTTTCATGCTCCTTGACCTCTCTTCTGCCTTCAACACTGTTAACCACTTCATCCTCTTAAAGCGTCTCCACAATACTCTTGGTATCTCAGGCCGGGCACTGGAATGGTTGACCTCCTCTTCCTTCACAGACAGCCCCTCCCATATGATCCTTGGCTCCTCCTCCTTCTCCTCTCTACATGTCCCCCAGGGCGCTATGCTCTCGCCTTGGCTTTTCAACAACTACCTTGCTCATCTGATCTCCTCTTTCTCTCCACACTTGCAGTGCTATGCAGATGACGCCAAACTCTTCTCTTTCCTCCTCCTCCTCTCTCATCCCTGACTTCCTATCCGCTATCCAGTCTTGGTGCACCTCCAGTAATCCCTCTCACTGTTTACAAGAGTGAGATCCTTCCTATTGGGACCCCTGCTTCTCTCCTACAACCTGGTCCCCTTCAATGGGCTCTCCTTCCTCCGAAGCTAAAAATGTCAGGGTCATCTTCGACTCCTCTCTCCTTCACTCCTCATATCCTGGACCTTGCCAAGTAGTACATCCTAAATAAAATTCATATCTTACACAATAATGCTCTCAGAAGTGCTTTAAATATTCCAAACAAAGAGCATATATCTTTTATGAGTTAAGGAGACAAAACTAATGGCTGACGATCAACGATAGAATCCTGCTCAAAACAGCTTCTTTGACATTCAAATGCCTCAACAATGCCGCGCTCCACTATACCTTACTGAACGTATAGTTAGGAAAACTTCCAGCCGCCCCTCTAGGACTGCCAACTCCTTCTGCCTTAATATACCTAGATTTAACTTAACAAAATTGGGTGGTAGTAGCTTCCCAGTTAAGGCTGCACAAAAACTGGAATTCACTCCTGTTTGCACTAAGAGCGGAACAAACCTACTTCAGTTTCAGACTAAATATTGTGAACTGGCTGAGGACGAATGATATTTAACGTAGCTTTCCATTACTGCATATTGTAATTTGCAATAGATAATAACTTTACTGTTTGCATCTATCTAGTAACATGTAACAGACTCACTATCTGCCGATAATTCTATTGATTGTATTTATGTACTCCTCATCTATGTATGTCTCACTTACACCACCACTGTTACCTTTCCTGTGAATACCTATCTTGATACCATGTGCTATGTAACCTAAGCTTAAAGTTTTTCTTGTACATCTTGCGCCCAGTTACCTTCAGGTTCGGTGCGCCTTACAAAAAAAAAAAAAGAAGAAAACAAGAAGGACCACTTTCAACTCACCTTTTTAAAGGCATTCTCCCGTGCTTTACCTTCCCCCAGAAGCTCAATGTCTCTCGAGCGCTGGTCCTCTTTAGGTTGGACTACTGCAACAGCATCTTCCTCTATCCAAATTCTTCCTCTCTCCGCCCCCCTTCAACTAATCCTGAATAGGGCTGCACGACTTATCCTTGGCCTTAAGCCAGACACAATATCTCTCCAGCCCTAAAATCTCTCCCATGCCTTCCGGTTGCTGCAAGGATCAAGTTCAAAACCCTTTATATCGTCCACAAGGCAGCCTGGGGCCACGCTATCTGCAATTCGCTCTCACTAAATAATCTCCTTCCAGATAACCTACATCCTTCGGCTCCAACACTGCTGGTCAAACGCTTCTCCAAGCAGAGAGCTGGTGGCAGATCTCTCTCTACGACTGGCTTCCTCCTTTGGAACAGTCTCCGTCTTAAACCAGATCTCCTCAGGTTCCGCAAACCTCTCAAGACTCTTCTCCGCCTCCTTCCCTCTTCTCCTCCTCCTTCCCTATCTGCCTTCCATGCTAACTCCCCACAGTCGCTGAGATTGGCGGCCAGATACCTTCTGAGTCCTATGGGGTTCTGGGCTTCTGTCCAATCGCCTCCAGCATCTACTCCCCACACCTGGCTTCGGGCCCCCTCCAGCCTGTGGTGCTATCCCAGGCCTGCACCTATCGGTTTGGTGGCTGACATCTCCCTACCCCGGGGCTGTCCCCGCCTTGCACTTACCTGTTATCCCTGTAATAGGACCCTGGTACCTCCTGCACCCCCCTTGGACATCCACTAGCACTTAACCCCCTTTTCCTTCCTTCCTTCTCTGCACTTGCGCATTCCCAATGTCACAAGGCTTAGTAAAACCGCTACTCTCTTGTTCTGTTGATTGTATTTTTCTGTATTGTCATGATTGCTCCTGTGTTCCCTTCCCTTCTTGCCTTGTGGTGCTTTGAAACACTATTGTAGCTGTATAAGCACCTTACAAATGGCAAATATCATAATCCATGTGCAATATAAAGAATTGTTCTTTCTCTCAGCAGCAGTCGTTGAGAATATATTTAATATTTAACTTGATATGTAAAACAAAATTGGAAATATAGCCCATTTGGGTGCAATCCTCCTGGGGAAATTACCTTATCCTGACCATACCACCCTTGTTCCATCCCCTCCCCGTCATCGCTTCCCTCGCCAACACCCCTTCTTCAAGTGCCTCGCTGACCTTCACACACAAGCCACATGTACCCAATAATCCCCTTAAACAGAGAAACCACAACACCCAAACCCTCTCAACATAACTCCCCCCCAGATCCCTGTCCCCACCCCTCACTTACTTCATTACAGCATACCTCCACTTCTCCTTACCCAGTGAAGTCTCTCTTCAACACCCCTGGCACTAACCCACCTTCAGCCCTCTCGACACTCTACTGGAAATTAGCAATCCAGCATTATCTTCTATCTCAGCTCCTTCCTTCTTTCTACTTCCATTCATCTATATCCCATCTTGGCTACCCCAGTCACCACCCTGACCTTCTCCAGCCCCTCCTACCTCCTCTGACTCCACACCTCCAATGCCCTCTCGCATTTTCTCCCCACTACACCTCCTCCCTAGTAACTCTTACGTCACGAGCACTCCTTTCACATACTCCAAGAACGCTCGGAAGCCTCTCTCTCACTAAAACACCTCACCTTTCCCTATCTGCCACTCCCATCATACCTCACTCTTATTCACACTGCACCCCCCCCACCCAGCGGTGCCTCCATCCTCTTTCCTTGCCTCCTCCGCTAGCCCCTCCGGGGGCCAACAACCCCCGCCCTCAATCCACCTCACATGCATCCAAAAACCAACACCTGTTTTCTCGGAAACCCCAGCCATCCTTTTCATCACAGAAACCTGGCTCTCTGACTTCCAACCCATCGCACACGAGGCATTGCCCCCAGGCTACACACTTATCGTGCACAACAGAATTTAGCTGAGCCGGTGGGATCGCCATCCTCCACAAATCACCCCTCTTCATCTCACACTCCAAGGAACAAGCCTGCAACGCAGACCGCCAATCACTCCTAGTGAAATTTCTCTTCTTACCACACAGCTTCTTACTCGTATTCAGACCCCCCGGCTACAACAGAAACTTTGCTAATGCTCTTAGCGACTCCCTAGCAGCCATATGGTCTGCCCACCTCTCCCTCACCATGCTAGGAGATCTCTATATGGTTTGATGCCCCGCACAAACTCTGCTGGACAACCTGGAAGCCCTCAACATGACTCACTGGTATCATGGGCCACACACTCTACAGGACATATCCTAGATGCAATATTCAGCTACTCCAACCTCATCTTCATGCCCCCCCCACCACTATGCAACCATCTTCTTCTCGGTCTTGACTCCAATTCCCCCCTTCCCCGCCTGACTAACATCAGACCATCCACCCACTTCACGCTGTGGAATAAGGGCATAATAATTCTGGACTTGGCCAACTCCCTGCGTTCATCCTTTCCAAATCTGCTTGTCCATGAAGGTCTGCCCTCTATCAGTCATTTTGATGGATGGCTCTCCAACGGCCTCAAACCCCTCACCCCGCTCCAGGTCGGCCCCTCACAGACAAGGCACTTCGTCTAGATGGTTCAGCCCTTCTGTAAAAACACTCAACCACACCCTGGAACACAGATGGCGGGCCAACTCTTCTCCCAAAAATAGAGCTGCCTACGCCAGTCTGATCCATGCCTACAAGGCAGAAATCAGAAAGGCTAAAACATTCTTCTACTGGAACAGAATCTCTAATGCCCGTAACGGCAGCCAGGAACTTCACAAGCAAGATCATCTCACAATTCAAGTCTCGTCACTGCATTCTCCTCTCCCTCTGCCCTGTCGACTCCCAAGCACTCTGTGATGCCCTCTTGGACCATTTCTAGAACATTTCTGTAGAAAGACACTGCAACACCGGCGCAAACTTAGCAGCACTCTCGCCTGATCACCTGCACCCCGTCCAACCCCTCTAACCCTACCTGCTCCCGCCCTGCTCCCGCCCTATCTTCTCTCTCGACCCAAATTCCTGAAGCTACTTGCTAGCAGCCGCCCGTCCTGATCCACGGCAGAGCCATACCCTGCTCAAAGAAATCTTCTCTTCACCCTGTGCAGGCGACATCACGAGATCTATCATTTACTCCTCCCTTATCTTGGTCATATTACCAGCAGCCTGCAAGACATCACCCATCAAACCCCTCCTCAAAAAAAAAACTCCCTTAACCACCTCCTTCTAGTCAACTACATACCTATTTCTAACAACCGCTTCTTAGCTAAACGTATTGACCAATGGCCTACTCCCAGCTTTGCCTCTTCACTGACCCTGCCCAGTCCGCCTTCAGACCCCTCCGTGGAACCGAATCGTCGCTAGTCACCATCTGGGTTGACTTCAACAGCACTGCAGACTCGGAAGGCTGTGTTGCACTTATCCTCTTATCCTCTTCAACCTTTCGGCGGCCTTTGGGGCCATCGACCACAGCATCTTCACTGACTCCACTTGCTTGGCATAAGGGACGCAGCACTAAGGTGAACTTCCTCATTCCTTGTTAGGAGATCACAATTCACTACCTTCGGTCCCCCGCCCTGTCACAATTTGGGTCCCACAGGACGCCTCTGTGGATGAGCCCCATCCCTGCCCTTATTCACTGGCATTACCTAACCTGCTACAACTACGCAGATGACACCCAGATCATCTTCAAGATCCCTAAGACCTCCTCCATCGCAACCTCGCTTCTGCCTCAGTCATCTACCACTGGATGACTGCCAACCACCTTCTTCTCAACCCCCAGGAAAAACTGAAATCATGATCTGCGGGAAGATGGCTGTCTTCCCCTGGCCCCCCACCCCTGCCTCATCCAAGGCAGTAAAGAACCTGGGATGCACCATGGACACTGATCTGACACTCGCACCACATTAACTCTGTCGAAATCTTGCAGTCTACACCTCTGCTCAGACACATATTTCCTTACATGTCCTACCCTCAGTCACTGCAATCATGGCTATAGTCCTCTCCTGCCTAGACTACACCAATTCCATTTACCCTGGCGCCCCCACATAGCCACTCTGCTCTCAGCTGGTCCAAAACATTGCAGCTAGGCTACTCCTGGCCCTGTGCCCCAGAGAGCACATCACACCTGCCCTCCGTGTCATCCTCTGGACCCCTGTCGGCCAACAGGCCACTTTTGAAGCCATCACCCACTGTGCCCTCCATAAGATAGGCCCAAAATACCTTCAACAGAAACTCATCCGTTACCAACCCAACAGAAACCTGCAATCGGGCACTACGCTCCTCCTTGTGACCCCTCCCTTCAAATCGACAAGAATAGGGGGTTGCTCCTCCTCCGTCCAAGCCCCTTCAATCTGGAACATAATTCCCCTTTTATGCATGGAGCAGGACCCTCAAGACCTGGCTTCTCCCTTGCTACACCTTGGGTTTTTAACGACCTCTCGGGTAGGCCAGGGCAGCAAAAACCCGCCATGAAATATACTGAGTAGTGGAGAGAATGAACTCCAGCAGACCACAGGACAGAACCCATGCCACATCTACGAAACCAAGAAACCAGCCGGACACACAGGTACTTGTTGCACTCCATGCTTATGAAAAATAGCCGAAGACACAGCCACCTACTCGCATGTATCTGCTATTGTACACTAAGGCACATCGCACAACACCTCTGCCATACAAATTCAGCTCTCCCACATGACAAAAATTCAGTATAGCTCGTGTGACGGGGCGGCCTGCCACAAATCACCATGCTGACTCTTAGGAAAAGTGCAAGGGTGTTTATTTGAAAACTTGATGGTCAGAATGGCTGCTTCTGTTCTTAATTCTTTAGGGTCTAAGGGACTGGTGATGTTTGTTGCTAGTGCCGCCCCTTTCCTCTCTCAACTTCCCCATGCCTGGGACCTAGCTCCAGACGTCCCTACCGGATTGTTAGTCACTACCGATCGGTAACCACTATCTGTTCTACTAACTATGACTATAGGTGTTTTCTCTAAGACGCTGCCTACCTGTCTCCCCAGGGAACTTTTAACTTTCCCCCTCCTATCGTCGTTTTTGTCTCTCCGGGAATAGGTAATGGTACCTTCTTTCACCCAGCGTCACACTCTCTCATCATTCTCAGCCTCTCACTCCTGACCCTTCACTATCCTGAACCTTAATCTATTCTCCTCCCACTACGCTACTGTCCCTCCAATCTCTCACTCAGCCTTTCCACTTCCACCCTTCGATCTTGCTTCCTTTCCCACTTCTATTCTTTACTACTGCTTGTACTTCCAACTATTCCTCCACCTTTGGTTCCTTTTCTCTCCTTCCTCTCACTCTACTTCTCTACCTCTTGCTATTCCCCTCATTATAATTTCTCACTTAATGCCAATATCCCCTCCTACTCTCCCACTCGCTGTTGCTCTTCCCACTCTACTAGTGTACCTATTTCCCTACTACCACTATCTCTCTACTACCTTTACTGCTCCAAGACACTCGGGGATATGGTGCCCTGCACACCGCTCGCACTGTTACTGAACCCGGGGATATGGTGTTCCGGTCACCCTCTACTAGCCCCTGTTTGTCCCTCGGGGACTCATAGGGATATTGTGCCCTGTCCACCCTTATCGCTGCTACAGAACCCAGGAACATGGAGCCCTGCTCACCGTTGTACTACCACTAATGTCCTGCGGTTACTACTCCTGCCTCTACTCCCCATCACTACTGCCTCTGCCACTACTACTACCACCCCACTCCACTACTCCTACTCTACCTCGAATACTAGCACTCTCTTCTCTTTCACACAAACACTCCTCTGACAACCTCCTTGACAATAGCCTCTGCACTCCATTCTCTCTCGCCTCTTTTGGTCTCTGTGATGTCCTCCTCTGTCTCCTGTCCTCACCCACACACACACACTCCTTAAGTACCCCAACCCCTTCCAGAATTGGCCATTCACCCTGTCCAATCCCTTACCTGGCTCAAGGGGGAGTGTTTAGGGAGGCTTGAAAAAGGGCTTGTAAGTCTCACCCCCATTTCCACAAGCACTTCTGGCAAGGAGAGTGGAAAAGTTCATGAGGAACTGGAGTCCCTATTCCATAAGGCCTATAATGGGCCTTTTCTGAGCTGGTGGGAGCCTCGTTAATAAGGCCCTTTGCTACGCCGCTTTATTGCATGGACGGTGCTGGGCTGCCGGCTATGTGCTGTGAGAGCGAACTGCTGCTGCGTGGTGGCTTCCCTTTGCTGTCTTCCACTGCGGTCATCCTCCATCAATGTTCGCTGTCATCAGTAAGGTGGATGAGTGGGGTCGGGTGGGTGGGGGGGAACTTGCCTTCTCTCCAGACTACCTCACAGCACCCATCCACTTGCCTCCTTGACATGGGTAGCTAACGGGGACGTGGCTACCCCTTCCCACCTTTTGTATTGACTAAAATGCACACATGCATTCTAAACTTCCCATACTGTGGACTTCGATCCCCTGAGGGTGTTCACCTACAGCACTTTGAGACCATACCAATGGGGAAAAGGCGCTATACAAATGATGATAAATATTTCATTTAGGTTACACGATGGCACTCTTAAAATAGCAAATATTTAAACTCTTGTTCTTAAAAATGGACTGATGTTCAATAAAGATTTTCCATAATAACTTACTAGAAAGTCTTAATTCTATTAAAGACTCGGAGGCGAACATTATGCTTCTTTCTTTTTCGACAATAAAGAAAACGCTCAGCAACAAGATATTTGTGCACCAAAAGTGAATGTGCCATGAGTAATGTGCAGAAAACGGGTGCACCAAATATATATAATAAGCATAGCAATATAAACAGTAACATCATAACATAAAAGGTAAGAGTCTCTGAAGAAACTACATTTCCCAGGGAGTTTAGCTCCAGTTCATTTAGAGGCCATCAACACGTGACCTAGTCCACCAATAGTAGTTCAGATCCCCTGCATAACAGTCCTAAACATGATGACACTTCCTCTTTCTGGGCTGCGAACTTGGCTGTCCATAGTAGAAGATAACTGTAGCCAACTTGAAGAAGAACTTGTGTCGGGCTGTGATCAGACAGACTTGTCTGTAGACGCTGTCAAAGAAAAGGAAAAATTAGTCTCTTGTATATGACAACCCTAGATCCCTTATCAGGGTGGGAGAAAATTGTGGAGTTATTCCGATAGGGTACATGTAAATTTCAGAATATTAATATTTTCATTACATATTTAATTAACATCAGGTAACATGCTGTTATTTTCTCACCGGGTGGTATAATGCTCGCCTCCGAGTCTTTAATAGAATTAAGACTTTTTAGTAAGTTATTATGGAAAATCTTTATTCTATGTCAAGACCGGAGGCTCCCATTATGCTTGTTTAAAGCTTACTTACCACAATAGATGCCGGCTGATCTACCGGTTTTAGGTAGAATTGTTTGAATACTGATTCACTTGCCCAGTCTGCCATCCTCATGATATCTTCTAGGCGAACTCCTGCCTGGAAGGCTTTGTAGGCCATGGCTCCTCTAACGGAGTGGGCTCCGAAGTGCTTGGTGTCTATCCCTGCTTGAGGTAGCGTCCACCGGACCCAGCGTGCTAAGGTCGGTGCTGATACCGCTTTGTGCAGTTTACGCAGAGCGATCAGTAGCTGCCCGTTAGTCTTTTCTTCGTAGACTTTTAAGCATTTAACCAAGCAGAGCTTAGGTTGATCTCTAAAGGCGGGATAGGAAATCACCCTGGAATTGCACTTTGTTCTTCTATGAATATGGAATACAATGCCAACAGGAGAAAAGGTTCTGCCTGCTAGATCTAGAGCTCTGATGTCCGAGACTCTCCTGCAGGATATCAAGCAGAGTAGAGTAGTGAGTTTGCCAGATGGGGCTGTACGTGATAGTTCTTCGTTACTAGGCCATGACGGAAAAAGGTTCAGTACTTTATTAACGTCCCAAAGCTTGTCATAGCGAGCTGGAGGTGGGACGGTAAGCCTTACACCCTTGAGCAACCTGCAGACGAGGTGGTGTTCTCCTGCTGGTACTCCTTGGATAAGGTCATGACCTGTGGAAATTACTGAACGGTAGGCGTTCACAGACCTGTAGGCGAGCCCTTTTTCCGCTAGGGATGCTAGAAAATTCAAAATCTCTTTTACAGGTGCTGAAATTGGATGTAATCCTTTCTCACGGCACAGGAGCTCCAGATGCTCCAAGAGTTGCAATATCTCTTCCGGGTACTAGGAGCCCAGCTCTCTTCGATAAGGTTGATCGCTTTGTGAGACATGCCTGGGACTCTCCATCTTGACCTGAAATCCTCCAGGCCGCTAACGGTCAGATCTGCTGAGGAGGAGAGGATGACGCTGACCTGATGGATCTAATAAGAGATCTGGAAACTGGGGTAGTAGGATTGGAGAATCCGAAGAAAGTTCCAGAAGAACTGGTTACCAGGTCTGAGATGTCCAGACCGGCGCTATAAAGATCAGATTTGCATGCTCCAGACGGGCCTTCGCCAGGGTCCTCGCTATCATAGTGAAAGGAGGAAAGGCATACAGTATTCCCTGGGACCATAACTGTAGGAATGCGTCTGTTGCAGCTGCTGCTGGGTCCAGCCTCCAGCTGTAGAAAGTTGGTAGTTGGGAGTTGAGTCTGGAAGCAAAGATATCTATGGACATTGGACCCGAGATCTCCTGAAGGCGGAGGAAAACCTCTCTGTTGATTCTCCAATCGCTGTAATCCGTCGAGTGGCGGGAGTACCAGTCCGCTACTGCATTTGAGAGGCCAGGAAGGTACTCCGCTGTAACTGAAATCTGGTGATCTAGACAGAAATGCCAGAAGTCCTTGGCTAATTCTGCTAGGGGTCTCGACTTGGTGCCGCCCAGATGGTTGATGTATTTTACCGCTGAGATGTTGTCCATCTTTAGTAAAATACAGCAACTCGCTTTGTCTTTGGCAAAAGAGCGCACTGCAAAGGAACCTGCAAGAAGCTCTAGACAATTGATATGAAGGTCCAGCTCCTGAGGGGACCAAGTCCCTCCCGTGGCTATGGAACCGCATCTCGCTCCCCAACCGGAGCGACTGGCATCCGACTCGATAATATCTGGAGCGGAGCCGAAGATGGCTCTGCCGTTCTAGGCTTCCATGTGAGTGAGCCACCAGTTGAGCTCTGTCCTTGCTTGAGGAGACAGTGTCAGGAGTTGAGAATAAGAAAGGCTTCTCCTTAAGTGTTGGCCTTTTTAGTCTTTGTAGCTCTCGATATTGAAGAGGGCCGGGAAATATTGCTTGAATGGAAGATGAAAGTAGCCCTATCACTCTTGCTAGTTCTCGAAGAGAGAACATGTTCTTCTGTAAGAGTCTGCGTATCACTCTTTTGGTAGAGTGAATCTTGGCTGATGGGAGTCGAAGCTGCGAATTCTGTGTATCCACTATGAATCCCAGAAATTCCATTTTCTTGGATGGAAGTAGAACTGACTTCTCCCAGTTTATAAGAAAACCGAGGCTGTGTAGCAAGTTTATTACCAGTTCGGTTTGTTTCTGAACTAACTCCTGTGAGTGGGCCATGAAAATAATGTCGTCTAGATAATTTATGAGACGGACACCTTGCTCTCTTAATTGAGCTACTACAGGTCTTAAGAGGTTGGTGAAGACCCAAGGCGCCGAAGAGAGTCCGAAGGGGAGACTTGTGAATTCCCAATCTCGATTTCTCCAGGAGAATCTGAGGTAACTGATGTGTGCTTGATGAATCTGCACTGCGAGGTAAGCGTCTTTTAAGTCTAGGCGTATAAACCAGTCGTTCGGTCTCAGAAGATCTCTGAGCATGTGTATACCTTCCATTTTGAAATGGCGCTAAACGATGAATTTGTTGAGCGCTCTGAGGTTTATGACTGGGCGCACTTTTTGCTTCCTGCGTACCAGAAATATGGGACTGAAGAAGCCTCCCTGACTTGAGTTGGGGCGAATCGCTTGCTTCTGATGGTGACTGAGTATTTCGCTGTCTAAGGCGGTTTGATCTGATAGAGACATTACTATGGGAGTGGGGCGACATGTCTGAATGTGCTGCGTGAAAAACTAGGTGTAGACCCAGAGCTGTCCCCCTTACCCAGGCATCTCCCGATAAGGTATCCCAAGCATTTGCAAACATCCTTAACCTCCCTCCTCTAGGTGTTAGTGGCGCTGGCGCAGTTATCAGTACACTGACCTGAGGGTTGTTGCTGGGCTGGGTATCTAGCCGCTCTCCTCCAGGGACGCCCTCTTCTACGACCTCTCGAGGGGAAGAAAGCGTTGGGGCGTTCTTGCCAGGAATTATGCTGACCCCTGGATTGTTGAGGTCTCTTGTCGAAGAAGTAACGGCCGGAAGAGCAACTTCTTCCTCGTTCGGCCCTGGAGAAAACCTTGGTTGCAAATACTCTTTTTTTTTTTTATTGAAGCCTGTGCTTTGTCCAACGCCGTGAATGTCCCGACAAATTTTGTCATCTCCTTCATAAAAGGATCTCCGAAAATCTGGCCTTGCGCGGTTGGGCCGGATTCTGTGTCTGCCAATTCGGTTAATTTGGCATCTATTTTGTATAGGATGCCTTTCCGTCGCTCTGTTGAGATGGCGCAACTGGCGTTGCCCAAGAGGCAAATAACCCAACTGGACAGTATCACTGGGTCGATGGGGTCCGATGAGGTGATGGCTGCATTCGCAAGATCCGAGATTTTTGCTAGTGGACCTGCTATGTCCAGTACTTTATCTTGGCAGGCCTTCTAGGCGCGATCAATACCCTTCCTGGGGTCTTTAACATTTTTACCCAGAAAGGTAATCATTTTAGAATCAAGCTCTGGAGTCAGAGCTACTTTATCCGCAATGTCTGGTCGTGGACATTCAGCACATAGTCTGGCCCGAACTTCTTTATCGAGTGGCTTGCGCAGCCTAAGGTGGATGTAACTCGATGTCTTGGAAGATGTTTCCCAGTCGGTGGACCTGGGGTGTATTGGGTCTTCCTGGGTAAATGTACCTTCAGTAGAAGGTTTGGTCCCGGTTGTGTCTTTAGGGATGGGGTCTGCCGCAATCCCTGACGCAGAGGGTTTTGAATCCTCAAAATGAAATTCCTCATCTGAAGAGTGAGTAAGTAAGATCAGCGTCGTAGACGTTCTTATTATGATCTTCTTCTTCCGAGCCCTGTCCATATCCCTCCGGGCTTGAGGGTCTATTTCCCTGATTTCCTCCTCGGGGTAAGAGGGTTGATGGGAAGGGGTTACCTTCCTGTTCATGAAGGCTTGTTTCAGCCTTGAGAAGGCGTCCGTTACGGCAGCTGTGGCATTAGATGGCTGGCTCGGGGGGGGTCGTAGAGCTTTCACTCTTGCGAGCTGGTGTACACCCCCCCTTCGGTAAGGTGCTTCCTTTTCTGTGTTCTCTTCCTCCCAGGAGGGGAGGTCCCTCTGAAATGCTCCTCCATAGTGTCTAGGTGATTTTGTATGGGAATGAGCATATCCGTTACAGCTTTCTTAACACTGGTCTCCACAGAGGATCCCAGAACCTTCTGTAAACTATTAGCCATTGCCACTTCATCTATGTAACAGTGATCTCCCTCAGCCTCAGACCAAGCCTGATCTGATTGAGGCGAGTACTGTTTTGCCATTATAAAATAAATGCACCTTACTCACTTTTTTTTTTTTCTTTTCTTTCTTTTCTGGGCTTCTGAACGCCTTCTCTCACTGCCCAGTAATCTTATTTCAGTTCAGCTTTGTAATTGTTCTTAATATGCTGAATAGGAGATTTCTTTGATCTATCCGCGTTGAAAAAACCCGCGAGAAGAAACGCTCGTTCTTGTCTGAGGAAAGATTACGGCGCTCGAGCTGCAAGAACCGTTATATTATAACGGGCATGCGCGCTCGAGCGCCGGAATGTAGAGGAAAGGACCAGGAGAGCAGCAGCTCCCCTGGCGGCCTGCAGGCGGTGCAGCGTGCTCCGGCTAGGCCGCGCCGGACTCCCCAGTGCTTCAGGAGCGCAAGGAAGCTGTGACCGTGTGAAGCGGAGCGTCACATTAAGTGGTCTCCGAGGCCAGAGGACTGCCGTCGGAGCTCAACATAAAAGTACAAATTTTTTTTTTTTTTTTGTTGAAATAAATATTGAAAGTAAAATTCATATAAGTATATAACTATGCAGTAAACATATATTATGACATTTTGCATCGTTATCTTTTAAATTATAAAATCATGACGTAAGCAGTGCTAAACATGAAGTACTTATCTCTTGCTGTGAGCAGCAAAGAAAGAGGAAGTGTCATCATGTTTAGGACTGTTTATGCAGGGGATCTGAACTACTATTGGTGGACTAGGTCACATGTTGATGGCCTCTAAATGAACTGGAGCTAAGCTCCCTGGGAAATGTAGTTTCTTCAGAGACGCTTGCCTTTTATGTTATGATGTTATATTACTATGCTTATTATATATATTTGGTGCATCTGTTTTCTGCACATTACTCATGGCACATTCACTTTTGGGGCACAAATATCTTGCTGCTGAGCTTTTTCTTTATTGTCGAATAAAAGAAAGAGAAGCATAATGGGAGCCTCCGGTCTTGACATAGAATCTTAAGCTCGCAGAGTTAAATGAGTACTGGCGAAGTCAACCGTTTTGGCTTTTGTGTAGTTATGGGAGAAGCATTTCCCAACCACTATCATAATGTGACTAGATGGAACAGCTGGCAAATGGTGCGAGTACCTGGGCCTTTGTAAGTGTTTGTCCAAAGCCTATAAAAGAGCCCAGACTGTTGGCTTTGCCAATATTGTACTTTTTTCAAATTAAAATGTATTGGATTTTTAATGAGATGAACAACAGAAATAACCTTCAATCAACACAGGCTATTCTTCACTGAAAATAACATCAAATGACCCCTGTAATGGTACATGTTCTCATTACTAGTGCCTTAAATTGGAAATTTGTGCAGAAGTAAAGAATCACAACTGCATGGTGGTTTCTGTTATGGAAAAACACTCGGATTACCCAAGAGTGAGCAAACATGATGCACCTTGCATTTTTTCTTGTTAAGCAGCATTTTGGTCCCCCTCTCCTAGGTTAGGTTTTCCAGCGTGATCCAGTCCTCTCTCATGTCAACCTCTCCCTAGGTTACTCTACTGAGATATTGCTCTAAAAAGGGTACCATATTCATTCTCCAATTACTTTGGTGACTCGTCAAGCATTAAGGTTATGTTTTCCATTTCCTATATTTCTCTCCCATTCCCACTGTATTGGCATAAAAGGGTGCTTCCATACAGAGACTACACAAGCTCTTGCTGCCAGAATTATGTTATGTATCGTATGCAACAAGTGTTGCAAGTCCTCCCTTTCTCCTGTAATCCCAAAGTCACCCCATTCAGGTCCGCAATCCAGGCCAGGATATATTTCCCATAGATCTGTGACGGAGTACAGCTCACTGACCTGTGCCTCTCCTACCCCCACCAATAGAGTGGACTCTGCTCCCCCTCCAATTCCTCTGCAACCCCTGGAAACAACCTAGCTCTGGGACCTTGGAAGGTTTGCTCATCTTTGCAACACTTTGAGGACATGCATATTGTTGCGCAGAAGAAGTCGTCCATGATCCAATGCACATTATTCTCCAGTGATCATCTGGAATGTACTTTCCTAGATCTTATCCTATTGTACCCCGGCATCCTGCACAGACCAGGCTCTTCTCGAGATCATGACCCTGTATAGTCTGTCCTGGAGATCTGTTCCTTGGTGCCGATGTGAGTGCCTAAGATTTGCTTAAAGGCTGGTAAATTGTAGGTAAAGGAAGACTGATGAAGACCGCAATGACAAAGTCACAGGGAAGCACTGCATTTTTTGCCACACAAATGCGTAAATAAAATGTAACCTTAATAACAGAGCAGAGAGCATCGGTGCTTAACAATGGGGTGAGATAATGTGGCTTGAAAATCAGATGTAACGGGGGGAAGATGTAAACCTAAACCAGGGGCGAGGGCAGGAAAGAATAACATAGGAGAAGGATGCTGGAGGAAGTGCTAAATTAGGCTGGCGGGGTGATGGAAAAGTGCTGTAGGTTTGTTCGTGAGGGCGGGGGAGAGAGGGAAGTTGGATGATGGAGTAACATGGAGTGCTAAAAAGTGGGTTATTCAGAAAGGAGGGCCTTGAGGTTGGATTTAAATAGTGGCAGAGTTGGAGTAGAATGGAGAGGAAGTGCATAGGGCTCGTAGTAGGGAGTGAGATGAGCTAATGGGTAGGGTGGTGCAAGTCCATGCATAGTTTTGAAGTTTATATTTAGCTCTTTGTTCCATAGATCGCCTGACAGTCTGGCGACAGGCAGAGGAAGTAGAGGTAAAGCGAGAAAGGTTGAAATGTGGGCGGCCCTGAAGTTGAGGACTTTGTCCAGAGGTGAACAAATATAGTTGGGGAGGCCATAGATGACACCATCACAGTAATCTGATCTAGAAGGACTAAGGAGGAGATCAGCTGTTTAGCGGTATTGAAAGGACGAAGATGACAGATTTTTCTGCTATTGAGGTTTAGTCTGGTTGCAGTGGCAAATGTAGAGATGAAGAGCGAGAAGTTGTGAGAAGGGTCGAAGATGACACCAAGGTTGCGAGCGAAAGGAGAGCAAGGAAGGTAGCCTGGAGAAAAGAGAAGAATGGGAGAGGAAGAGATGGTCTGTTTGGCTGGGAAGTAGAGAACTTCAGTCTTAGTGGAGTTCAGCCTGAGCGAGTGAGATGCTATCCAATATTGATGTCGGAGAGACAGTTTGAAGTGGCAACAGCACGTCTTTTATGGGAAAAAAGGAGAATATCAGTGTCATTGCCGAAGAGTTGATCAGAGAAGCCTTAAGAGGAGATCGGGGTGCCAAGAGCTGACGTGTAGAGTGAAGAGAAGTGGGCCAAGGATAGACCATGGTTGATCTATTACTCTTTTCCCATAGTTTTACTGCCTTGTAGCAACTTTGAAATCTCAGTGGTTCTTGGTTAAAATATCTCATTGTAGGAGTCCAAATACAGTTAAGGGGGTGGCTATGTGGATAGTTTATTTGTCTTCTGTACCATAACACCCACAATATTGGCAGCATCGTATTTGTATTTTATTTGATATAGCGCTTTCACCAATGCTGCTTCTGTGTACTCATTTGAACTCCGCCCATTGCTGCTTCTGTGTATTCATCCAAACTTAGCCCAATGCTGCTTCTGTGTATTCATTTGAATTTAGCCCATTTCTGCCTCTGTGCTTTCACTCGAATTTAGCCTAATGCAGCTTCTGTGTATTCATTTGATCTTAGCCCATTGCTGCTTCTGGGTATTCATCTGAACTTAGCCCATTGCTGCTTCTGTGTATTCATTCGAATTTAGCCCATTGCAGCTTCTGTGTATTCACTCGAATTTAAACTAATGTAGCTGCTGTGCATGCATTTGTAGATCGCCTTGTCTACCCATCTGACTTTTGCCCAAGCAGTCTCGCATGTTCACTCGAATCTAGCCTAAGGTAGTCCCATTTGACACTATCCTATGCATCGTAGTGTGCCTACTTGAATAAGCCCAACATAGCCCGGTGGCCCTTCGAAATAGATCTACTGCAGCCTTGCATGCCTACTAACCCAATCTATTACCTAGCTGCTATTGGACCTGTCATTACGCCCATCTAATAACCAACCTAGCTGAGTGTACTCACATGCCACCAGCTAAAGGGTACTTTAACCAGAACCTGCCTTTCTTCACATCACCTCACAACATGAATCTTAACCCATTGCCTGCTAACCTACATATGCTCATACATGCTTATTGCTCACTACCCACCAATGCATATAGGCATTTCACCAGTTACCCTCTCCATTATGGAACGCGTATCTCCAAGCCCCTCAAGCGGCCTTCAAAGCAACCCCTGAAATCATGCCTGGACAGCCCAATGACGGACCATACAAGATCTGCCCGAAAGCTCCCCGCTTGAACGAAACCTAGTTCTGGATCGGGTGGAGCGGAAGGTCACCTCCACCATGTACACTGTAATAACCTCCTTCGCAACTTCAGAGCTATCCGACCTGAAAACAAAATGGGAACGAGATGAAGGTCCCCTCCTTCCGGAAGACTGGCCGGAGGCCCCGATGTACCCGCTTGAAACCACCATCTCCTCGAGACTCCGACTCGTCCAGCTGAAGATCCTGCACCGCACCTACTACCCGAGAGTAGCACTCTTCCGATGGGGCAGGGCCGTGGACACAAAGTGCCTACGCTGCAAGCGAAAGGAAGGTACCTTTTTTTTCATATTCTGTGGGAGTGTAGCAGTATTCAGCTGCTCTGGCAGAAATGCTGCGATAAACTGTCTAACGTCCTGGGAAAGACGATACAGAGGTGCCCGAACAATTGCTTCTGGGGGTCTCCGGGGAAACTGACTTATCTCGATGTGAGAAACCGCGCTCGCAGTCCTTAGGCGGTACATTGCACAACTGTGGGGTTCGGAGCGCACACCCAGCTATGACCAGTGGGTCACGGACATGGACATATGTGCGGTAATGGAGCACCGGGTGTACAAAGCAAGAGGGTGCCCCCATAAAGCAGAGAAAATATGGAGAAGATGGGAGGACGACAGCTGAAGGCCGAGGCCGACCCTGCATCCACTGCGACTGTGAGACCCATTGAAAGGGAAGTACTAACTCTGTTAAGACCACCCTTTGCCATGAAATCATCCTATGAAAAAAACAATGGTCTGTCGGACCAAGGTCCCTGAAGCTGAGTTTGTAACAGTGAATGCTGTTTTCTTTTGATTACATTGCTCTCCCCCCCCCACACCCCTGCCTTGACATTTCCCCCCCTTCTCACCCCTTCTTTCCCCCCCTCCGCCCTCCCTCACCCACTATGCCCCCTCCCTGAAATGTTGAGAGATGTTTGTAATGATGTTTAACTTTGAAAATCAATAAAATCTTTGATCCAAAAAAAAAAGCAACCCCTGCAGTCTGCCATGTAGAAACGCCAGACTCTGAGCGAGACTCGCAAAACTGCATGAACCATTGACCAGAATCCTTCCACCTACCAATATAAGATCGACTATCCAGAAGCCAATTCTTCCACATACTAAAACCCGGAAGTTTACATCTATTTCCATTAAAACGGAACCTACCCAGCCTACTAAAATGCCCTCGCCCCTTATAGGCGGATTAATCAATGCCAGATCCCTGACGGCACATGCCACGGATATCCACGACTTAATTTCGGCCGAGAATCTGGACTTTCTCGCTATTACAGAATCCTGGGTGCATGATGCTGCAGGACCCCTGCTCTCCCTAGCAATCCCAGATGGTTACACCATATTGAGACAAGACAGTACTAATATGCACAGCGGCATTGCCATCATCGCTAAGGCTAGCCTAGGCATGAGAACCACACCGACTATAGTGTCTGAATCTTGTGAAGCGCTTACCATCAAACTTCCTCTAGTTAGTTCCCAGACATTGACCATCCACCTCATCTACAGACCTCCCGGACCCATTGGGACATTCGAAGAGGATATCCATAATCTACTCTCTAACAACCTAAAAATGTCTTCACAATTACTTGTCCTAGGGGACTTTGACCTGGGCCACAACAACCCCATCGATAAAAATGCTATGATCATTGCCAATATTCTGTCTGATCTGGGCTTTATTCAAAAAATGCTCGAACCCACTCGCATCAAAGGGAGAACACTTGACTGGTTAGCAGACTACAACTGCACCGCCAACATTAAATCCATCATCCAACAACCCTGGACAGACCACTTCCTCGTGTCCTTTGAACTTTCCACTTCTAGACCATCCTTGCCAGCACTTATCATGGCCTCACCGTGTCCTACAAGAAATAAAAAGAATATTACCAAGGAGAAAGTGATTCCCGCAATCCTACCTACCCTTAACCAACTAGCGGATCAACTGGACCCTGAAACTCTTGTTAATGAGTATAACAAAATCATGTTAACCACCCTTGACAACATTGCCTCTCTAAAACTTAGATCGAGTAAACCCAAAGCTCATCTAAATAAATGGTTTACTCCAGAATTTAAAGATCTACGACTTCTCAAAAGGAGCTGTGAAACAGCATGGAGGCTAACCCCCTCGAATGACCACAAAAACAAACTCATGGATATCTCCGCCCGTTATAAAAAAGAAATTTAACTGGCTAAACAAAATTCTTATAACAAGCGTATATCAAATGCCAATTCGAATATGAGGGAACTGTTCACCATCCTCAAGGAACTAGAGCCCCCCCCCCATCCCCAACCTGGATACATGTACTAAAGACAAAACTTGGTGTTCGGTTATCCAACAAGCGCACAAAATAACCATGCTCCAAAAGAAAATATCCAAGAAAAAAGCCTCACTTAGCCAACCATCCCAGACCACCAATGCTAACACAGCCCTACCTTCTAAGGATCAGGACCTAGCTGCACGATTTACATTCTCCAAAACTTCTACTCTTGAGGTGGAGAAAGTTATCCTCCCTCTCAAACCATCTAACTGCCAGGGCGGCGCCTGCCCTGCCCAATTTATAAAAGACGCTGCTAGAGATCTCTTCCCCTTTTTATCTCTAAACTTGTCAAAGCCTCCTTTGCGTCAGGCGTTGTACCAACCAACTTAAAACAATCTTGGGTATTGCCCCTGCTCAAAAAGCAAACCTTAGACCCTCTTATCCCCACAAACTACCGTCCCATTACGACAGTACCTTTCCTCCTTAAAATCCTGGACAAGATCGCCTACACCCAGATTCAAAAATTCTTGGAACAACATAAGCTCCTAGGAGTACGCCAATCAGGATTCCGGCCCCAACCTGGTACTGAGACTGCTCTCATTGACCTAAAGGCACAAATAGACGGATCTACGTGATAAAGGTAAAATGGCTCTCCTGCTGCTGCTGGATCTCGAAGCTGCATTCGAACTCGTGGACCACAAGGTCCTTTTCAGCCATCTGGATTCAGCTGCACACTTCTCTAACGATGCCATAACATGGATTGAGTCTTTCCTCGGCGACAGGACGATGAGGGTGTTCTCCCCCTCAGCAGCAGCTGACCCAATCCCCATCCTCTGCAGAGTCCCGCAGGGCTCCTGCGTCTCACATATTTACTAAGCCATTTTTTGATGATCTGGACCATCTTGGTATCACCTACACTAATTATGTAGATGATACCCAGATTCTCCTCCCTCTTTCTGGGGATTACAATAAGGATTTGGGCTTGGTGAATAGGGTGTATCTCATCATCCAGGCATGGATGGCTACCAACGGACTATGTCTGAATGATGATAAAACAAAGCTGATCATCCTGGGGACTCATTCCAACCTTAAAAAACTAGGCCAAGATTACTGTTCATTTGTGATCGATGGTAACGCCATCAAGGTGTCCAAGGCAAGGAAGTGAGGACACTGGGCTTCTATCTGGACTCCACCGTTTCACTCGGCAAACGGGTGAAGTCCTTGGCATCGGCCACTGCTTACACCTGCAAGTTCATCAGAGCAGGCAAACATTTTCTATCATACAATAATTGCATTATCTTAGCCAGAGCCTTGATTCTATCCAGGCTCGATTACTGTAATGCCCTCTACATTGGCTCTAATAAATCCATCATTCATAGAATACAAATTCTTCAAAATAACGCCCTCCGAGCTGCTATCGGTGTGACCAAAAGAGCGCATATATCCAATATCATGCTTCAAAACAACTGGCTGTCTACCCAAAATAAAATCCACCTAAAAACTGCATCACTTCTACACAAAGCCCTGAACAATGCTGCACCTAGCTATCTTACGAACAAATTCCTTACGAGCAGCTCCATCAGACCCATAAGAACACTGAATGCCAATTGCCTCATCATACCTAGATACAGGCTGGCGGAGGCAGCTTCCAGGTCCAAGCAGCCAAACTTTGCAATGCTCTGCCCTACCCCCTACGTGTGGAGCAGCCCTTTCGAAAATTCAGATCAGAGTATATAAATCTCTTGAAAGCTGCTGACAACTAGCTCACCAGCACATATCCAGTATAGTAACTCCTAGAGTAGATATTTTAGATATCTAGTTGCCACCCATGCTCTCCTGACGGTTACCCAACCAGCACCTGTATATACGTATATCAGTCGGTATTTGACCCTCTGGGGCAGTGTATATCTTGCCTGTAAGTAACCCGTATATAACTGTACATTCATGTATATATTGCACATTATCTGTAACATTGTAACGTAAGCCTCGCATTGTCTTTACTGCTGCCCCTGCTACCCTCAGGTCTGGTGCGCATTATAAGTGAATAAAACAAACAAACCAAACCACTTCACAAAAACAGATGTACAATACATGGTAAAATAATTCTGAAAGGTTACACAATCGCTGGACATGAAAGATTTTCTTTTTTTTAGATTTGAATGAAAATGTGAAAGTGTAAGAGAGCATGTAATCTCAAGAGGTTAAGATTCCATATGTTTTGCTGCAAGAAGAGTGAAAGAACGGAGAGGAGATGAGGAACAAGGGGAGGTTGGAACTTGTAACTAGAAACTTCCCTTGTGAACAAAGGGAATGAGAAGGGTCACACTACAGTAATCGGTGAGGAGAGATGCAGGGGGCAAGTCCATGGGTACATTTGATAACAATAAAAAGAAAATGCAACAGAATGGCGAGATTCAAAAGGAAGCCAAGATAGGTACTGAATAGAGGAGGAAATGGAGGTATGAACAGACGGGTAACCTAGAGTTTGAATGGAAGTTAAATACTGGGCCGAGTGTGGTAAGAACATGGGCTGCGAGTCCAATAAGTAAGATGGATTAGTAGCCTAGATATGAGAGAACTATATAGCAAATAAGCAGTTTGGTAGCAAGAAAGAAAATGGTACGCTTTGCTGATGTAATGAGTTGAAAACATGATCAAGCTATGTTAAAGATATGAGGAATCAAAATAAACACCAAGGTTATGAGCAGAGGCAATGAATGAGAGATTTGGTGGGGACATTTAACAGAAAGGGAGGATGTGCAATAGTAGAGACATGGAAGAAGGTAATCTGTTTTTCTAGGTTTTGAGATGTTGGAATAGAACATGCATACCAGATTGTATTGCTAATCGGCAGGATGAGTGTGCTTTGGAGGTAGCTGGGGAAAGAGACATAGATTGGGGCATAATCGGCATAAAAGTGATACAATCATTCGAATGAGATGATGAAAGAGGAGAGGTGTATATATGTTAAATAGGGGATGGCCCAGAACAGTTCCCTCAGGAACACCATATAAGAGGGGTGAAAGTAGTAGGTTTACCAGCCCATGGAACAGAAAAAGATCAGTTAGCTAGAAAAGAACAGAACCACCTGTGAACAAAACCAGAAAATATGAATAAGTGCAGGGTAACTGGCCATGTCAAAAGTGGCAGAAAGATCTAGAAGAATAAGAATAGAAGAATGTTTTGTGTGTCGAGCAGTTAGAAGGGAATTGGAGGTACTGAGAAGGGGTGTCTCGATGGAATGGAGAGGACAGATGCTAAATTTAGTGTGGAGGAAGTAAAGAATGGAAATCAAGATTAGATGCAATCCGAGAATATAAAACGTGTTCAAGAATTCAGATCAGTGTCACTTTTCTCTCTGCAGATCCTGTGTCTGGACCCACCGCTATCCACACCTATCCTACCACCATAACCAGTGCTAAAATGGCATTCTTCAATACAACCTGTTGTTTTTCGCCATCTCTATTATCACCATTAACTGAGCGGCTCCCAAGTATTCCTAGAGTTGCAGGAATAGACACCATCGTTTATTTTTTATTTTCTTTTTTCTCATTCCAGAAAGAGCAGACGGATACTATGACCTTCCTTTAAAAAGAATTAAGAGCTGATATTCGGATCAGTGATATAGTAACATCTGAAACTGAAAAGTGAATCTCATATTAATTTTGATTTTGAATTAATCTGCTTATTGTACGGAAGGCATGGTATCAACAGTGAGACCGACACAAGTGACCACAGTTCATGTTGTGTTTTGAAAAAAGCCTATCTTATCCTAAATCTATAGATGGGAGCAAGCTACGTCCATGAAATAACGCAGTCCTAGTGGTGTCTTGTCAAAATAAGGGCCAATACTAATAAACCTATTGCCAATCCTTACCTCTGAATACAAATAGTGTGGGAAACAGTGTTATGAAAAAGTGTACACAAATTTATGTCCGGATGTTCAGGCTGTTGGCCTCCCTTCCCCACGTTTTCAGCACGGGACAAGGCGGTACACTCCAGCTTAGCACAGTCTCTGGTTTCTCTAGCATGAGGATACAGTTGAAGCATTAGCATCAGGGACTTCTGTGCCCAAGACTCTTTGCCTTTCAAACTCTTCTTTTATGCAACAATGTTATTTTTCTCTAAGGATTTTACAAGTACTCAATTTCTCTTCACTATTCACCTCGGATTCCCCTCAGCCGAGCTCCGATCCTTTTCAACACAATGTTCAGTCTCCCTCTGCTGGGCTCGGACCAATTTCAATATCTAACTTAACTTTTAACACAGTCTTGCTTTAACCAAAAGCTCTCAGCTGATCTCCTTCTGCCGGGTTCGGACCAACTTCATCTATTTTGTCATCAACTTTTACGCTATTTACATCGAAGACTCTCGAATGTGCACTGGGTTTTGCTTGACCCGTTTCAGGACCACTTCGATTTCACAATTCTTTTCACTCTTTCGCTTTGGCCACCTTTTAGTTGGATACCTTACTTTCGAATGAGCACACACGTGGTGCCGTACCACTCTAAGGTATTGTCTCTTGGCTTCTAAGGTCAATCAGTCATCTGTTGTTCAATTTTGCTTGCGTTGATTACGACATATGCTTCATACACTGTTCGCTATGCAATGTTGCTGCTTGCAACCTTGGCTTCAACACAGACCGGTTTGGTGTCAGTCTCCCCAACTCACCGACTGTGCTGACTTCACTGGTGCTGCTTTGTTGTAGGAGCCAAGGACAGGACCAAGGCTTCAAGCGATTCGCCCCGCCCTGACTATCGATGCAGGAGAGCTCTGGGTACCTCCGACACACAATACAGGCCTTGATTCCTGGTCTTGCGTTTCCTATTCTCGAAGGTTCATGAAAGTAAGTCTTTCGTTGAAAAGGTCAAGGGCACTTCCCTCCTTGCGATCCCCTTAGGTTTTGCCGTCTTTCGCCTGTATTAAACTGCCATCTTGGAACTGCCGCTTCTTCATGTGCTTTGCTGTGCTCGGAGTGTGCTCTTGTGCTCCGCCTTTTTATCCGGGTGGGGAAATGTAATGGGAATCAGATGTGTGTAATGGTAAGTAATCGCCTGACCATGCCAGACATGTCCCATTGTATTGGGACATGTCAGGTATATGGCTCAGTGTTGGTCAGTTTTCTCTCATAGAGAGCTGTCTGTGACAAAGCATTTGTGTCGGGAAATGGTGGGGCGGGCGGTTGAGTTCCTATGTATCCTAAAACGTTACAGCGAAGGGGATACCGCGTCTCGCCATCTGGTGTCCTACTCCCCGAACATCCCTCACCCAGGTGATCCTCCTGCGCTAGTCCACCCACAGGAACTGAATCCAAAAGTGATGGCTGGCCACCTGGATGACAGATCCCTGGGTACTAGCGGTTGAGACCCCTTCAGGTTTCTCGCAGTATGCAGGACCAGACTAGTTCCTGCATGTGTCCCTTAATTATTTTCCCAGAAAGTTGGTAAGCCATTTGAGACCAACTTAAGTGTTTTAAAAATCAAATTTTCAAAATAATTTGTTAGCCAGATCACTAAATATTGTATACTTCCTATAGTTCGCAATTGGAAATCTTTCATTTGAGCTCTGAACATGGAAAGGTAACCTCTCTGAGGCATGCAACTAATATTTAGTTTGGGCATTATTAGGTGTTGCTTGCAGCCTTAACATCAAACCTTGCACTCTAAGTGCTGGCCAATGTTTTTTCAAAGCAGTCTTCTGAAGTTAATGATTCATTAGATTAGTAAATCCGCTACTGGTGTAATAAAAAATAACCAGGTTTGCCTTCAGCCACTCGATTTATAAACATTATGCGTGTCCTGCACTGCAGTCCTGTTAAAACAAGCATTGGCAAAGCCAATTGTTTTTGGCTTGTCTATAAGCATTATGCTGTTGGATATCGAGGTACTCTCACCATTTTGAAATTGCTACCATCAATGACCAGTTGATAACACTACGGCAGTTCCTTTCATGTGCCTACACAAAATCTCCAACTGTTGACGTTGCCAATGCTTATTTTAAATGTACCCTAATATCATAACCCTCTAATTTGCAAACCAAATTTTGTTTTGAGATTATTGGATCTGAAATGTGTACCAACACGTCGTCCACCAATAGACTAATTTGAATTTGCGAATACCAACATTAGCCTTTGCGATTAACCTAATAGCCTATTTTTTCCTTATTGCCTCCAGCCGCTGTTCCGTGACCAGTGCGAACGGGAGACAGGACAGCAGGCATCCTGTGAGGAAACATCTAAAGCTCTGCAGAACTACAGGGATGACCATTGTATACAATTCCTACTTTGCTTCACGCTAGTAATAAACCCATCAGTGATCCCAATCATATAAGTGAAACTGGTATACATCCTTTTTCTGGTCCAAAGGCACACTGTACTCTTCCGGAGTGGTGTGAGCTAACATAGAACATCCAGACAACAATAGTACTATGATAAAGTGCGTTATAAATGAAAAATAAAATAGATAATTAACAAAATAAAGGAAATATCCAATCTAGGATCTATACAAATAGGAAACTTAATCTAACTATAAAAACAAGTACACGAATAACCCACCAATGTAAAGGAAGATGCGGACTTGAAGACGAAGATGGAGGTAGACGGACTGTAGTCTCTGCAGCAATGTTCCAGTTCAAAAGGATATGCTTCAAAAGGGTGAGAAAAGGTGTATTCCTGTCACTATGGCCCTTAAAACCAGGCCAGGGGGATAGAACCAGTATCGCTACCTTTTTGCATTCTTCTTGGGTGGCTCAACAGCATTGAGCAAGGTTTCTTGGAGGTCTCAAATGGATCGAAAGAGCATCAAGATGTTTGAGTCTGGTGCTGTTAATGGATCAAATCGGTTAGAGGTCCCATTGGTGTGGTTCAGTAGCAGCGATTGGCTCAAAGGATATAAGGTCTCCCCCCTCCCCCCCTCCCCACCCCCACCAAGTCTATTGTGTTCCTATACCCAAATGCTTTAATACCACAAACACACATTGTCAACTGATCCAGTCAAACGCCATCAGCGAGGATTAAGTTCAAAACCCTCTGCATTGTCCACAAGGCCTTCTTGCGCCTGGGTCTCAATACCTTCAACTCACTCTTCCTAAATATCTTCCTTCTCGAGCTCTTCGCTCATCCGCCTCCAACTCCCTCAGGGTTAGTCGCTTTTCAAAGCAGTGAGTTGGTGGTAGATCTCCCTCTTCTGCTGGGACCTCCCTCTGGAACAACCTCCCAGCCTCTCTGAAACTTGGAGAACCATCTTCGGTTCCGGAAGCACCTCAAGACCTTCCTCTTTGCTTCTGCTTTCTCTCCTCCTCTTCACCTGCTGATCTCCTGGCTGAATCTGAAACTGCACTGGTTATCTGGCTACCCTCTGATATCAGTTCCAGGTCCCCTCCCACCACTTGCACACCTGCACTGCCCCCCACCTCCTGGCAACCGTTGCACTCAGGGGCTGTTTCTGTATCTCTACAACCCCTGCTAGCACTTGCCACCTGATGCCTACACTTTTATTTGTTTTTATTTATTTTACTGTTATCCTATGTACTGCACTGCCTACCCCTTGCCCCCTGGACTTGTGCGATCTCAACGTCACCTTGCCTAGTAGGATCGTTGTCCGTCTTCCCTTCTGTCTTCCCTTCTGTTTTCCCTCACTTGCCTTGTTGCACCTTGTAACACTTGTGTATAGGTGCGTTATAAATGCTGTATCATATAATATATCTCCGTCCGACAGGGTCCGCTCTATAGTTTCCTAATGATTCCATCAAATTAATGTTTTTCTTATGTTGTCTGCTCCTTGATATCACCATATTCAAATTGTGGACCCGTTTTGGAATAAGCAAACTTAATCTTGCTTTCCAGGATTCCAGACAAAATCTTATTTGTGTTTTTAAAAGGGATATATGGGTCTATAGAGGGCCACAGCAGTTTTGGACCTTAACTCCCTTTGGGATCAAAATGAAGGCCTCCTGGCACCATTATGGTATTTCTACCCCTCCATGATGATGTAAAACACTTCAGTAACAACTGGAGCCAGGGTTTCAGGGAATCTCTTGTAAAAGATGACCATGAAACCATCTATCCCTTAGGTTGTCATTGGCTTAATTTTATTATCGTATTCTAGACTGCAAGTGGAGTTAAAGGATCTCCTTGCCGGCTAAAGAAGACGAAGGCCCTCTTAAAAAAAAAAATCCTTATCCATTCCTGTGTCCCAGTCCCTTACTCTGCTTATAGTAGTTTATAATAACTACCAAACCTCTGTGGTAGGTCAATGGATGTTGGAGCCCTGCCTTTTTTTAATCTTAAAAACTCACTTGAGCCCAGAGATGAGAAGCTTGTCTATGCCTTGGTGTATTCATCATAGAAATCTGCTTGAGACATGTTCGTTTTTGGAATACCTCATTTACCAGTAAGGATCTCGGGTCCTGTCTTTTGTCTTGTGCCATCAATATCTTGGTATCTCCAGCAGTGTGAAGATGACCCTCCAACTCTTGAATCTCCTCTCTGTCAATCTTCATATTTCAGGACAGCTCTGCAATAATTGCTCCTAAAAGTAGCATCTGCCGCTGCCCAAGCGATATGTATTGGAACTTTCCCAGTATCATGGATATGAAAGCCTCGATTTTCAATATGCATCAAGTCCCTAAAAAATGGTATTGTTACAAATCAATCATCTCTAGCCTTATATCTGTATCCCCAGTTCTCAATCCAACACAACTGTTCATCGGACCACCCAATCGTCTGGGTTGTTGAGCGCTGGATCTGATACTTCATCACCCAGTGGGCAGGAGCTACCACTGGGGAACCAAGGGTGCGAGTACACAGCACACTGCAAATATAAATTCTACAGGAGAGGCAAACCTTAACTTTTTGCACATTATGTATAATCCATTATTTCAAAACGTCTTCAGAGTGTTTGTTTTTATTTCTTTTAGTATTGCCTATGTTTATAAGGCATCCGTTGCCCTGGGGAGTCAAAAGTAGCTCTTGGTAGCTGTTGGCTTCAAGCTAACCATGCTCTCCTATTCTAGAAGCAGGCGCTTAATAGCTTCCAGCAATTTAGAACCCTGGCTGCCCTCTACAGTTGGGGCCTCCTCTTAACCACGCTGCACGACCCATATAAAATGAAATTTGTAAATTCCTTTGAGAAATGTGAATGCGTAACTCGATAAGCTCCAAACTGTTGAAATCAAAGGTAATAATTCGAGCTGCCCAATTCCTCCCCACTCCCCTGCACTGGCTCACCCCCCTCTTTGTGGTTCAATATAGACCACTCCTGTCTGCCATGTTCCATCACAACTAATCATAGTGCCATAATCAACTGGACAATCATCCCCTCAGCCAAGTATTTTTATTAATAAATGACGGGGGATTCAACCTCCTGAATGCAAGCGTTTCAAACTGTCTTCAACCCCTGTCTCTGGAGGACTTTCCAGAACCTCCCTTTTTCCTGCAGTCAAAGAGTTAGCCTTTCCTTTTTGCTGCTCCGAGAGATGATGCCAGGCTGTCTCATCCTCCTCAACCATGGTTATTATGTATTTGACTCCTGGCTTGCAAATTCTTAAAAATACCAACGGTCCTGCAGGTTGAGTTCCTTAGTTCACACAACTGAACGAGCCTTATTATGCCCTATCTTACCTGACCCTTTCAACCGAAACTGACAACTCCTAGCAAACCTTCCCTCAAGAAATATGTGTGCAGCCATCTCCTGTTTGTGGAAAATGTATTTGGGTCTTCCACCCCTCCTTTCCTTATACAATTCCCGAATGTAACTTACCTTTGTTTTCCTCCGGGATGCCATGCATGACCTTCCTTCTAAACTGAGAGTCCCTCGATAAATCTGAAAAATACGAAAGACTACTTTGCACTAAAGTGTTTTGTGGGGTTTGTTCAGGGTACAACTTCTGTTGGCAACCAAGGTCAAACACCATTGGGAAAGGTCGCGTTGGTGTGGTACTTAAAGGAGGCACCAGTACCCCTACCTCCTTGGTTAGTGGAAATAAGATAAAATGAACCACACAGTGACAGCGCCCAAAAGATCCAATTGAGTTTCAAATGGTTTTTTCTTTTCTTTAGAAAGTAGTTCAAGCAGAACACCAATTCGATTGATTCGTTATGCCCTTTAATTAACATGTGTTTCGGCCTCTCCACGGCATTTTTCAAAACAGAGAATATGGGCAATTAAATCATATCCATATTTTATTCAAATTTCCACAAATGAAATTAATTCACATAATTAAATTGAATCGAAGTTATCAAATCTCCCAGCGCAGTGCCACGATTGACCTTTCCACCAGGGCCCTTAGTTTGAACGAACTGCTTGCGAGACTCCATGTAGTTGAGGTAACCACTGCATCCTCAATGTGGCAGCCCACAACCAATTCTCCAGATGCTATTCTGCCTCTTGCAGCCCCTTGACAGATGTGTAGGCACATCCTTGAGACCCCTTGCTCTTAGCAGTGTCCTTCTTATGCAATCATATACATTATTCAAGCAGTCCAAGAGTACCTCTGAGATCCTTTCCCTGCTTTCAACTGCGAGGAATTGAGTCTCCATTGACTCATTGCGCGAATCTCAGAGAGACAACTTATTGTCAACATTGTATGAGGACCTCTGGAGCACTTTAATCACTGCAGGATATCCATAGCCTTGATGAATGGTGGCAGGACAGCGCAACAACTCCAAAAGTACTTTGCTATGCTCCACTCCAACTTCACCTGCTCTTGCGAACCTCAGAGTGGCTCCTCCACATGCAGGGCAGCGCCATCTCAAATGGCTCCAGGCCCTGGGAGATGCGGATCAGGGCATGAACATTTGGCTCATAAGGACTCTCGGCACAACTCCATTGGTGCAATAGGGGGGCAGTGCTCCCCCCTGCTTCCTAGTAAATGGCACATTTTGCTCATTAACATGATAAAAGGAGATATTTTTAAAAAGTGAATTTCAGGCTGCAACCATTTCTAAGGTTCTTTCCAATAGTTTCCTGTCGAGATTAAACACAGTCCTGTAAACCGAAAACATTGTTTTTATTTCCTTTTCCTAAGCAGTTATTGTTGATTTATTTATGGAGAACACAGGAAGCCACTAGTGGCCACGAACAAACAGAACACATACAAAGAAAACGAAACAGTACAAGTAGTGAACATGCCCCTCCCAACCCACCTCCGTCACACCCCTCCGCCCCCCTCTGCCTACTCTGCAGAATCGAATCCAGTATGAAATATAAATGAAAGAAGGGCATTGCCACACCAAATGTCAGTGCACAATATCTAGTGATTCCATCTAATACAAAGCATTGAAAACATTAATTTTGTTAAAGGTAAAGGTTTTATTTTTATTATAATGGGTTTTGAGAGGTAAAAAAACAAGGGTTGGACCCCACATTGAAAAAAAAAATGCTTTTTTTTCCAATGCCTTTGATGCTATCACTATAAACCCAGTGCACACAAAGTTTCAATGAATGTAGCCCAAGCGGCTCATGGTCCTCATGTTCACTGGGGTTCAAGCGGGACAAATCGTGGTTCCAAAATGTCACACTGGTTCATCGCTCTGAGCCAATGGGGGCAGGTATTGTATATAAACTCAGAAGTCCTAAAAGGGAGCAACTTCTTCTTCCCCCACCCCCATTACAAATTAAAGACCTCAATCTTCTTCCTTAAGTCTGCAGAGATCTTTTCAATCGCCTGAATGGACCACAGTCTGGTCCACCAAAGCTTAATGTGGGGAGCGTCTTTGCTTTTCCAGTTGGCTGCTATTACCATCTTTGCTGTCAGAAATTGTATCGTTATTGTCCTACCTTTGGTGGAGTATAAGGGGTAATGGGTTTTGTCCTGGATGCCAAGGAATTCCAGGCCAGGGTCATATGCAAAGGAGCGTTGTTTGATGCTAGAGACATAGGCAAGTACTTCTTCCCAAAATGGCTTTACCATCGGGCATTCCCCCCCCCCCCCTCTTCCCCCATATGTGCAACATTGTTCCTCTGTTCCCACAGTCCCTCCACCAGGCACCATCACTGGTCTGGTTAATTTTCTGAAATCTATCCGGCTTTCAGTACCATCTTGACATCGCTTCTTTCATTAGGTCGCTGCGGAAGACACTTTCAATTCTCCACCAAATCCCTTCTCACTCCTTGTCTGAGATTAGCCTCCCCAGGTCACTCTCCCATGTACTGTGAACGGAAAGCTTTTGATGCGACGATACAAGACACCTGATTTCATACTTTAAAGAAACAACTGGAATGCATACATTTTTTTCAACTATTGCCTCATTAGTATATAACAACATGCAGAAAAATGCACAGGAAAGGTGGAACTGTACACCGTAGAAAGACATGACTCAGACCTTTAGTGTGTTTACTAAATCCCAGACGATTTAGTAGCCCTAGGGACACATGTTCAGAGGTTTTAAGACCTCCTGGAAATCCACTTGTATCACAAACTTATAATTTTCTTTTTAAATGTTTTCGGCATATGTTTTTAGGTTAACTAAAATAATGTAAAATGTCCCTTTCAGTATCATTTAATGTCCAATTTTATTCTGCATTGCATGTACTTAATTTCATACAACATTGAGTATTATTTAAAACTCGAAAAAGAGGCGGCCACAACATATTCTTGATGTTACTTGGGGAATGTGATACTGTCCGAGGACCCACCTCACTCTAGAAACCCCAGTTCAGGGATGCAATGAGACTTCTGTTCAGCTAGGCCTTGTTGTTGTGTTCGGGGACGGTTTCTCTGCTTCAATCCTGTTTGAACCAATGTCTAGTTAATAAAAGCCTCAAAACATACCATGATGGCATTGCATCTAAAATAACACGTTTTTGAGCTCGCTCTCATGTCTCTAAAATGGTGAGAAAATTTCCCATATATCAACAGTGTTATCTTGTGGCAAAAGCAAACATATATCGTTCATTTACAAATGGAAGAAAAGTCCTTTTGTGTGCAATTTTATTACAACACGATCAACACTAAATTAAGTGCAGATTGTAAATGGAAAATCTCTTCACTTTTCACTACACCTAACCTTGTGGGGTTTCATGGAAACATTAGGAGATAATTGGGGGGGAAAAATACTAATTTATCACAAGCAATATTTCACGCATGTGATTGTGTTGAGTGATCTACAGAATCTAGTGACACAATTGTACACATTCAAATCAAACGTTAGTCCACAAAAACAAAATTGCCAATTTGACATTGAGTTTACCCTGCCCTTTGCAGGTCATGGTACTGGAGAAGCCACACGTCGGTCAAAATTACAGGAGTCGTCAAAGGTGTATACTTGCATGCACACAGATTGGGAGGATTATTAATTAATAGAGGGAGATTAATATTTAAGATTTTTGGGATACAATTGGAGGTGGCTGTGAAGAGCTGAAACCATTTGGAGACTGGCTAGAGAGCAAAGTAATTACAGAGACAGATGAACTGCTCATATTGGAAACTGGGATCCAGACAACCACTGCATTTTCTCAGGCAGTAATTTCGGAGTGAGAGGGTCCAAGCTCCCTTTTCCACAAAAGAGAAGCTTACATAAAAAGGTAAATAAAACCGCAATCCAAATTAGCTAGAGTGTTTTCTATTCGAAAATCCCAGGAATGTAGGGGCTGGAAGAAAAAGGAATGGTAAAGTGACAGATGGAGGTGCACTCAAATACTGTGGCATATGTCTCCCATTTAAGTAGTGTACCAAGTGAGCAGTGACTCCCTTAAAACCCAATGGATTTTGTGTTGAGTGGTGCAATTTAAAACTAAATGCAGAATTGTTTTTTGTAAACTTATGCATCACTGAATCGAATCGTTGGTTCATGTTGACTTACTTACATAGGTCATAGTGCATTTGTAACACGCCTATCGCCTAATGTGATATTGTGCAAAATGTTATACGCCAGGGTGTGTCTAGTCCTAATTGATATGTTTGTGAAAAGCCCACAAAGAATTCATTATATTCTTAGAAAATGTGTGCACAGTGTTAAATCCTTACAGTCCCTTATCTTTGAATGCACAATCAAATCCATGTGTAATGTGATGTGTAAATGATTTTTTAACATTGTACATTTTACTGGGGAAGATTAAATCTCCAGCCCAAACTTGTTGATCTTAAGGAAAACTCAATAGGAATAGATTGAAAGCGGTGAACACACACATGCATTTAAAGCTGCACAAACGCGTGTATTTAAAATAACACACACACGCACACTATAGAAAGTCAACCACACATGCTCTTTGAATGTTGCACACAAATATTCTGGCAAGAATGTACACATCTGTTGACAGAAGTGCGTTGCTACTTTGAGGGCATTATTTTCAGAATTCAAACCTATGCAAGTCGTATTTCAACTGGCCATGCACAAAATGACATTTAAATGACCTGCACATGACCTGCACAAAGCCAGCGCATTCACAACCCCACACCTATACATAGGAGCCAAATAGAATGGATGCTTGTTTTTAAGTATTGGTTGTTTATATAATTTCTCTGATGCCATTCTTGTTTTCATACCGGGGAACATGAAGTGCTTTTTAAATGTGAGTTTATATGTGCCCTGGACGAAAAGCGGCAGTGTTCACATTAAAGTCAAGTGTGTTGTCTAAATGGAAGCACATGTAGGAGTGCATTTGCCCAGTAATTGTTGGATTATAATATACATATATGTGGCAGTGGGAGAGGGGGAAATATAGATATATGCGTGCTTGACAGTATGGCGGGGGTCCTATACAGGTATTGGACAGCACCCTATGTAGCAACCTGAGAGGACCCAGAGAAATTAAGCCACACCCCTTACGAACACTAGTCAGAATACCAGAGTCGGGGGGGCACCAGATGTGACCAGGAGCACTAGCCTGGGTCCTAGTGCTGTGTGAAATTATTCCCACAATAGCGTATTGCTATGGCCGAACCAAATCTGCACGAAATAACAGCACCACTCATGAATGTGTGACCATGAAACTGACTTTTATATATTAGGCATCGGTAAATAAATCATTACATGAATCCCATAAATCCATCAATAATAATTAGGTGGCATTAATGTCCTAGACCTCAATTAATAAATATAACAATACATAGTATGAATACTGCACACTGGCTGATTTGACTATGGTGTTACCCAGACAGGAATGAATGAATGAATAAATAAATAAATGGCATCAATGCTGAACACTGGTTGATTGGCTGTTAACCAAACGGGACTTAATAATTAACATACCACTTTGGTGGGGCTGTGAACCTGGTAGAAATTAATGATACACTCTACGCAAATAATGCTGACATACAAAGCCTCCTAATTCATACAGTTCTTCATGACCATAGTAAATGATGGGGGAACTGCAGTACATATCAACAATATCGCCCCTTCTCCCCCCCCCCCCCCCACACCCTCCCCTTACATCACCAGTTGGGCCCTGTTAACAGATGCTGTCAGGAAATTAAATGGGTTAGTGGATTCGTTCATTACAGATACTGTGACATGAATAGACCTGATCTTTGGCCTGGACCCTGCAAATTGACCATCATCACTCCCTATTTTCTGATGAATGAGTCCCTCGTGAAGGGGAAATTAACTCCACCATTTTCCTAGTGGCAGCTGCAGACTGCCACACACCCACACAGAAAGCAGACGGACAAAGATAAATAACCACCATTGTCGGTGCGCTGAGACACCCAATACACAGTGTCACTTATCATGTGCTGGGAGGATTTAACTAACTTTCAACCACACACTTTAACCTACCCAGCTACTTGACAGTGAAACTGTTGTCCTTCGGGTAGTACCTAAGAAAGATAGAATACCCCAAGGCTTTGTGAGTAAAACCTGTGGGAACAAGGGCTTGGAGTCCTAGCTGAATCAAACTATGCTATGCCCATTACCAAACAGTAAAGCAGTGACTTTTACAACACCATGAATCCAGCGCTTGGGTTATTTAGCAATATATCCAAGCGATGAGTGGGGGAGAAAGAAGAACCTAGGTATATCCCGGGCCTTAATGGAATGAACCTTCAAACCGGATACTATAACACGAACGGGCTAGTAGATCACAGCATGCCTGAACTATAAGTAAATACAATCAAATTGAGCGCGAGCCACGCTCTGCCACTTAAAAAGGTAACAGTAAAAGTATCACGGAGCGGGAAAAGGTGATATAACTGCTTACCCTACCGGGGGGCGATCGTGCAATTTCCACCCCCCCAATCCGGGCTTACCCCCTTGTCTAGGACGCTCAGGCCAGCGAAGGAGTAGAAGCTGTCTGCATCGCACCGCCTTTCGGCAGACTGTAGTGTCTACCAGCTGGATGGCAACCCTGTCAGCCTGTTACGGCCCCTTAAACTCTGCATGCAATAATGTGAAACGCACCTGTCGGAGGGGCAGGCTTAACCATCACACTTTGCGGGGGTCACGGACACGCTACTTCCCTGAGGGGGTGGCGCACAACTCGCCTCCCCTAAAACTGGGACAAGGGCCTTAACCCGATACTCGTTTTGGCTTGAAAGAGTACTTGCAGGAGACACCAAAAAGGTGTCGGCTCTCCTATCCCTTACCCGGTCTCACAATCCCAGCGCTTATCTTTTTCTTTTTTTTTTTTCCCCCTCTTTCTCAGACTTCTCCACTCAATCCCCGCAGGGGCGTCGTGTCAGCCTATGAGGAAAAATCGGCTCGCAGGCTCACCTGCTACCCCTGTCAGTGGGCGAGACTATTGTCCACCATTTCAGTCTGCCAAGGAGTGTCAGCGCGATATGGGGAATGTGGGTTCTATTTGTCCAACAGACAATGGACACAACATGTGGACAACATAGAAATAGACCAAGCATACCTTCCCAACGTGCCATCCACTGTAAGTTTGTAATCTATACCTTTCAGAGTTAATTTTAACGTTCGTTTTATTTTTTATATCCCGATTAAGTCCGGGTTACACTAGCATAAAGCTGAAGACCAACTTAGTTGAAGTTTACTCTATTCTTTTAAATAGACGGAAACTCGCTGTCTGTTTATTGCCTGGAATTGTGGGGTGGGACCATATATCTGGGGACCTGAGATTAAACATATTACTCTATATGAACCTGTAAATTATTACTAAAAAGAAATAGTTCTACAGGCTGATCATCTACTCTTGCCTGGCATCAGTAATGTGAGATCTTTTGATTTAACTATTTTCTGTATCCAGGGAGCCCATCCCAATGGTAGCAGCAGTAATTGGAGGCTGTTGATGCCTGTACACAAAAACCAAAGCTAATGGCTTTTTCAGTGTTGGCTCTTAAGAGAGAGTAAGATATCCTACTCACAGAAGGTAAAATCTATTTAAGAGGATTGATTCGTTGGAGCGATTTTCCCTGCCCCCTCCCCCTCAGCAAACCAATCTTAATGAAGGTTCATAATTACATATCTAGTCTTTGACTATTCCCTTTTCTCTCACATGAAATAGAAAACCTTGAAAGCACCCCAAATGGGTAAACCTGATTGCCATTGTGGCTGATATATGCCTCAAGGGTAACTAAAGTGGTCTTTGATCAACGTGTAATTACTTTATCAATCTTGTATAACGGTGTAGGGCAGCAACATAAGCTTTGAAGGTCAAAATAGCTAGTTCTTATTTCAGTAAAGGCCTGCATAATGTCTCGTCATCTGGTAATAAAAGTAACCAGCCTTACTATGTTATTTATATAGCACTTCAGGCCAGACTCCCCCTGCTTCTAAAAACTGCTGTAAAGGTGTAATTACCTCATTTTGATTGGTGCTTGATTTATCGACCTTGAAAGGTTGAAAGGCTAAGTTGGTCGTACCGTGTGATTCGAGCTCACAAAATGCAGAATGATCTTATACCACTGCTTTACTTGTGTTATCCACTCTTGCTACTCTGAACCTATCCACTGACATATCCACCTTCCAATCAGTAACCAATAGCACCCCCAAAATGCGTCAAACTTCTATTGGTTTTGCTTTAGTGTTGGTGCACGTACACCATTGTTAATTTAATATGTTTAGAGAGGATCTGAAAATCGTTGGCGAATCAAAAGCTTTTAAGACTTGTTCAAGGTAATGCCGACTAGGGCTAGCAGTGAGCCATATAGCAGTTTCACCCAAGTACATCTGTGTCCAAATAAGATGGCAGTAAGGTCAGGGAAAAGTGCAAGATTGTGTCAGCATTGATACATGCATTTTTTTTTAAATTCGGGCTTTTAAAGAGTCCCACTGAAGCTTCTGTCTTTACTTTGGGAACGTTTGTACTTCAATAACAAACTTGCTTTTATAGAAAACACTTCTTTTTCAACTTTCAAAAAAAGAAATGATTTGTGAACAAAAAACAGAAAATGTTGGTTTGAAAAGCGGCACAGCAGTTGAAGTGTTCAAATACAAGATAAAGAAGACGATGAATAAACTCGGCAAGTATGGAGGTCCTAGACATTACCAATGTAACGCGTTTCTAGCATTCTGCTTGCTGTCCAGCGGCAGGGCGCTCTACAGTGAAGAGGGTACAGAAAGTCTGGTCAGAATAGGAAGAGGGATGAAGGAGGGGCGTGGATATTAGGGTTCAGGTTTTGGCCATATCCTAGAGTGCAACTGATGTATGCTGTTGAAATCACATTTTTGCTCCTTGAGCTCTTTTTAATGCACACCAGCGGTGACTCATAGAACAAGCAGGCCAGTGAATTTGAGATGGTTTGGGCCCCTTGCTCAGTTTTTCCTACCCCTTTCTTTCTGCAGAAAAGGGAGGGATGGCGGCTTTTGACAGCAATTCCAGGAATGTGAAATTCTTTTCTAATACAGAGGTTGTGTGGGATAACGGGACTCAAAATGTGCAACTGTGACGGACCACCCATTTTTAAATGTAGATGCATGAATTTTCCCAAAGATGTGGGTGTTTATCAAGAGTACTATTCCATCCGTGCATGTTTGTCAAAGATGAAAGCTAGCAATACAACATTATCCTTGGTCTAGTTTTCGGAAACGTTTTTGGAAGCTTGTGATCTTTCTCGGATTCTGTTTTTCGTTTGACTATCGTTACAAAGAGCAGTCAACGGCAATGTAAATACAAATACATTATTAAAAATGTAAATTTTCATCTCCCTACTAGAATAATACATTTCGGAAAACTGGAAGTTCCTAACAAATTTAATTCCATTTGCAAAAATGCACTTGCACAGTGGACAGAAGTTAAAAACTTGATGAAGTGAGTTTTTCTTCAAAAATGCTGTTTCCAACCAGGTATGAAACCTGTGTAAGTGGCATGTGAACCATTTGTGTTATACTGTGTAAAATATGGGGGTGCAGTATTTGATGATTAATTGTTCAGTGATGCTTTGCAACAGGAACTCTACATTTCAGTCTTCTGTATTTAGTGATTCAACTACGTACTTTGAACTTATTCATCAGAGTAATGGTGAATTGAACTTTGATTACTGTGAAAACTACATGTTTGCTTTGGGCTCTCGTTGACGGTTATAACGCTGGTGTACACATCTTATTTTCTGGGAATCATTTCAGAGCTTCCTTGGCTATGATTTAGTTTTTACCATTGTGTGATTGTGGTCTGTGCTCAAAGGGAACTTTGTAGACTGCACTGTGTTTCTAACTCGACTTGCGCATATAGACGGTGGGCAACAATATTTGTGAGACATATTAAGTCATTATGGGTTGAGGTTATTGGAGATGTAATGGCATTTGATGGTAAAGCAAACATTCCCTGTTTGTCTTAATACAGCTATTCCAATATGGAAATGCTAGACTTCTCTAATTGGTATTTATACGCAAAGTTTAAGAGTTCATAACAGTGTTGGCCCTTTTCTGCTTGTTATATGAAAAGCAAGGAGAGAAGTGGCTGTACTGAGTAGACCTGCTGTTAATCTTTATTTACCCATTTGCTCCGGTAGAAGGTTCCATGGATTATTTGTTAAAGGTCTTTGATAGAACCCATAGATCATTTTTAACGTGTCTCGTTTTCGTATACTATCGCTTCTAACGGTAATTGGAAACTGGGAAAGGATGGACATTAATAAAATGAGAGGTTACTGCGGAACATGGGATCTAAGAGCACCATTCTATTTTGTTGCACATATGTAGAGCTTAGGTGGCGACTTAAGCGTATTTTGAAAAAAAATAGTTATTTGTGCAACCCAGTCACTTTTGTGTACCTAGTAGGTTTACAAGAACTGTGCATATTTTACATCTTGCGAAAGGTCCTATCTGACTTTTTCGATGCGCCGGAAATATGCAAATCCTCTTTATTAATGTTTCATTGGTAGTAAGTTATTATCAGTCTATTTGTGTGCTATTTAGTCACTCAGTAAGAAGGTTTTGTATTCATTTATTGATTAGACTTGAACTTGTTTGATATTGTCTTTTTTAGATTTAATTTTATGGATTTGATTTTAATCGAAAATAAAGTTTGTATTTTATTGATTTATAAAGCGCCTTACGCCAAAGCGCTTGGATCAATGAAATGCATATATTTGGCCACATAGTATAACTGGTCTGTCATAAAATGCGTCTATTTCCCCAACGCTTGTAAAAAGCCTAACTGGGTCCATACAGCCTCCAAAATTGCAGGACCATCACCGACCTCCCCTTTATTGGAGAAATATGTTCTATTTCTGTACTGCAGAACTTTACATTCTAGGTGAAAACCCATGTAGCTCCAGACCCTTTGCAATTACAGCCTATAGTAGTAGGTGATCTACCATTGACCCGCAACATGGAGTGCACATAACATCTCACCCTGTAAAATCTATCGGCATCCTTTTACCTCGATTTTAGCGTGCTCTTCATCATTTTGGGAATGAACATGCCACTCCAGTTCTGTATTTGTGTAGCCTCTACATGCTTCTGCTGTGAGGTTTTCCACTCCTTTACAAACACACCAGATCTGGGAGGGATTTAAAGAGATTGTGTAACAATTTCAAAAATCACAGAAAACTCCTGATCAAGTTGACCTGGCCAAAGGTTTTATTCATAGTCACCACAACTCCTCCCTTTTGTTGTTGGCCTGTACCAGAGTGAAAAGCTTTCCCTTCAAGGGTGCTGGATGGGGAGCATTGCAACACAAATGTCTTCAAAAGAAGCATGCTAAACACAATCTGGCCTGTAAGTAGGGAAAGCTTCCAACGTTTTTGGGGTCTGCAACAAATATCTGAGGATGAATGGGGCTGAACCAGCTGGACCATGTGGAGTACTTGTCTCAGTTGGTTCCTGTGTGGATTCTACTCTTTCATGGTCACTGGGACATGAGACCCCTCCTGTGGAGGGAAGAACCTGGCACATGACCACTGAGGAATGACCTGCTCTGTCATCCATTTTGGAATTGGCTGGGGAGCCCAAGGTAGCCGCTGCATATGTGAAGTATAGGGCAATTCGGTGAGCTTTCAGACTGAGTCCAGACTTGTTCCCGTCAGAGCCTCCTCATTACCAGAGGTCAAAGAACTATTTTACTTGTTCTAGTGAGTCAGCAAGAGAACCTTCTGGCAGATATTTACAAGCTGCAGCTCCCAAGAATCCTCCAGAGGAGAAAGACAATAGTGACTGTACATACGTGGTCTCGTTCAGCATTGAAGATTAGAGAGCTTTTTTCAAGGTTCTGCAAATGAAGAGTCGTAACACAAAAAGTAAGGTCAATGTGTAGCTGTTTACAAGGCTCTTGTAATTCATGTTGATTTGTCTTCTGTACTACATTTGTGGCTCTTGCAATGGACTTTGTTTGCAGCATGAGCCTGCCTGACTGCCATTATGGAAAGATTTCTATTATATCATCTGTTAAATTAAAAACTGTAGATGTTTGCTTGTTAATACAACCCTTAACCATGGCTCTAAAGATCTATGCCTCTTTATGGTAAGGTCCAATGTAGAGTCGACGCGCCAGCGTTACTGGTACCTACGGATAACCCTACACGCGAACATCAGTCTATCACAGGGAATTTGGCTAGGGTTGGTGACTCGTCATAATGTAAGTTTAGTAATGGCAAGGCAGGGAACAAAATTTGGCAGGTTGTCTAATGAAATGATTGCTTAGTTGTAAAATGGTGTTTTCTAATAAGATTTCATGACATATTAAGTGTACTAATTTGCAATGATAAGTAGTTCCTAATTGTCATATTGTGCATTTCATTTTATGTATAAAAGGTTGCGTCAACCGTAATATAAAATTAAAATAAAAAGCAGTTCCAGGCTGTATTGGTGCCCTTTGATTGAGAATAAGCAAACTGACTTACACATTCATTTTTTTTTATTGAGACATTCTGTCCCTTCAGTTTAGTTTCTCCCTTGTTATCACTTTGCCAGCAGACACATATCATGCCGCAGAGTGCTTTTCTTAATGTCCCGCTGAGTCCTTGGTGTCCTTGCTACTTTGTTTGGAGCAGTCTGTTTGCGCAGGAGGAGGAGTTATCCTCGTTAAGAGGACGAAGGTGGACCGGCATGCCCCGACCAACGGTTAGACCATAGACAGTCCGTGAGCAAATTGGAGCTTTAACGTTGGCGACAGCGTTCATTTTGCACTGACATTACATTAGAAACCTTGAGGCTCTGAATCATAACTACTTCTCCTGGGTTCTGGCACTGCCCGTTGGTCACTAATTTGTGGCCAATGCATCCAATTTATTGGACATTTGGTCTCTGGTTTCCTGCCCATACGCTGATAATTGAATCTATTGCAGTGGACGGGGGCTTCAACTCATTGAACTCATTAAAAGAGAGCACCAATGTTAACATCCCCCCCCCCCATGCTGAAAACGTTTCCCATTTTTGCCAGGCATTGCTTAAGTGTAAGATTGCCGCCTGTACCGTGGGGGCTGCAAGGATTTCCTCCCCTCCCCCCCTCCCTCACCCCCCGTCTTTGGGGAAATACCTTCTGAGTTTCAGGCAGGGTTATTTGGACCCGATAGCAGTGATTTGCCCTCAGCGCTTTTTGGCCCCTTGCACCCCGCATCTTGCATTTTGACCTGCTGCTTTTCGCGAAATCTTATTTATTAGTATACCTTTGACATTGTATCTGAACAGACTTACTTTATAACATTGATTTTAACATTGGTGCTCTCTTTTAATATGTTCAATGAGTTTAAAATTGTTATTTTCTTAGTAATGTTTTTAACTAGAAGGATTTTAGCTTTCATATTATTTTTAGACCCACTTCATATTCTTCCCTGTTTCCTGGATTATCCCACACAGTGGCACTGGTGACATTTTTGCAAGGCTCTGTGGGTTGAACTAGCCACAGGGCGTGAGAATGGTAAAAAGAAAACTGAGAGGAGGGTCCCATTGCTATTAGTGCAAAAGAAAACAAGCAAACAAGAGCCCCCAAGGTTATTAGTCTGTAGGCAGGGTTCCCAAGCCTAGGCGATCTGTGAGCCAACTCACACTGGACTCCTATTTAAAAAACAATGGCAGGGAATCTGGCTGACAGGATCTAGGTAACTGAAAAGGCAATCTGTGAAGCTGCCTCTTCAATCGGGGCTATTAATGTACTAGAGGATGGGGGTCTGGGAGAGGGGCCTTTAGCTCCTAGTACCCCGTCCAACATAAGTTCACAAATGACCCTTGGGGAACTGCCACCCGGCTAGGATATGGAACTAGCTGGCATTACAGGGGAAACTGAAACAATGGCCCCTCTTTGGGACGTGGGCAAGGCCATGGGTGATCAGGGGCCAACTCAACCATCAAGGGATGATTCAATAGCCTCATCCACAAAGGATAAGACCTGGTTGGAGGCTCTACTAGATAGTAAACTGAAAACCTTATTCCAACTCTTGGCCGTAAATAGGGGGCCCCCAACTGGATGTACAATGCCTATCCAAAATAGAGGCCACACATGCCCTGCTTCAAACATTTAAAAAAGGGGTTAGGAATACTCGTTGATAATGGATGATTCGATCAGAGATTTAAAAAAGTGGATGCCATTAACCAGAACTGCGCAGGGAGAAGGCCCAACACAGTGCAAACTCCTAGTGAGGAAAGAAGCCAGGTGGGGCAGGGGCCAAGGGAGGGTGTAGCTGTAGATGGCATTCCCACGTTGCCTACATCGACTGGTGCACCGATAAGTTGCACTGGACTAGGGATGTCAATGGAAGGGACAAACCCTCTTCCGCGGGCCTTGCCTAAAGCAATGGATCATGGCCGGGCAAGCGTGGCAAGTGTAGTACTAAATCTCCCCCCGATGGTGCCCCCCTAGTCGGTGTGATAATGGGGGTCCAGGACTTGCCCGGGGGAGCCTTAGAAACAACTTCATCTTCGATGAATAAGGCCACACATTGGATACATTCCAATTTGATGGGCCTGAGTAAAGATCCCAAATCAGTCCTAATGGCCAGAAGAGTGGGATGGGTAGGCCCCACTAGGAAGTCTGTTGAGGGCGATTGCATTGTGGTCTCATTCTCCAACCCCACTTTAGCTAGTCACATGGTGACTTCAAACTTAACCAGGGGTCTGAGGGCAAACAGTTCGAAATTAAATGGTAGACTGGTGGGTTTGGACTATTTTATCCCCAAGGGAGGTTGGGACCAGCCCCACCAGTGGGCCGCAAGGAAAGGTTCACATTGGGGGATTCGAGCTGGAAGGATGGTCCTGTCTCGGCCATCCCCAGTGTGGCATGCGTGCCTACATGGGTAACTGTGAGGGGTAACGGCAGTGAACGACAAGGGCGGGCTGAATCCAATTTGAGCCTTGAGGCTCAGAACAGATTTGACCCATTATCGTCTTTGGACGGCCAGGATTGACAGGGGGTAGCCCAGTGTTTACCATCAGGGGGCTTTGGTGAGTCCTTTAGGTCGGAGGATGGAAAAAACTGTGATGGCCACTGAAATGAAAATGGTATCCTGGAATATAGCTGGCTCAAGGGGTAAAATGCAGTTGGATGAGAATGTGGAATTCTTGAAGTGCCACAAGATCATCCCCGCTAAAAAGAATAGGAGAGGGTGGAGCTTTGGTGGTCTGGTTGTAATGGTTAAGGCCATGTAGGGTGGAGGTGGTTGAGACCAAGCTGGAATTCTTACAACTACACCCAACAAAAAAGTGCATCAATGGGAATTATGGACAAATCTACTAGCCCTAGCGAAGTGGTGGGTCTCTTTATGGTTATCCTGGCGGCTCTCACTGGGGGCTTTTCGGTGGTTCCCAGACAAACGGGGAGTGATGAAAGCAGGGCTGGTTTAACCAAGCCTGTAGGCTGGCTTAATCGACCCTTTTAGATGCTCTAAAGCGCCCTGCGACTGACACATTGTCCAAGCGCGTACTGACTATCGCAGGACGATTAAGCAGCGAAAATTGGAGCTGGAAGCTATGATATGATGGGTTATTTGTAACGTGCTTAATACCCAGAGGTTTCAAAGCGCGGACCCGGGGATCGAACCTGTGATGCTCCAAGGCGAACATGTTGCCCCTGAGCTATCCTCCAGAGATATGGCCTGGGAAGAATTCCTGGAGGCCATTGGGGCGAATGATGCGAAGAGCTTCTGGGAATTTGTAATGAGTGGGTCCCCCAGTAAGGGTAAATTAGGTCTACAGGGTACTCGCGTGGGGGCAGCGGATTGGGTTTCCTTTTTTGGGACCTTGTACGATGATGGTCGTGTAAGAAAGGAAAAGTTGTCTGGGGGCGTATCTTTACGTTTTTGGTGGCCAAAGCTATAGGGGCACAGTCACAAAATCAAGCACCCGGTCCAGATGCCATACCGGCAGACCTCTTTATGAGTCAAATTGATATATGGGCTCCGGTGGTTACCTTGGCCTTTAATGCCTGTTTGAGCTCAGGGCACTATCTACCATCCTGGAAGACGGCAACCAGCTTTCCCGTTTTTAAAAAGGGGAATATAATCAAATCTTGCTTGTATCGCCCTATTTCTCTTTTGGACATTTTTGGTCGGGTGTTGTTGGGCCACATAGAGGGTTGGCTTACGAATGCTGAGATTCGAACAGGCATCCAATTTGGTTTTCGCCCCGGTTTGGGCACTATGGAGCAGGTACTGAATGAGTATCTATTAGGATCGAACTTTGTCTTCTGCAAGGGTGAGGTAGTTTACCTTGCGTTAATGGAAGCACGGCTTTCGATAAAGTTGATTGTGCCAAATTGTGGGCCGTGCTAGAGTCTATGGGCTGCCCCGTGGATATCTTGGGAGTGTTGCGGGAGATCCACTCGGGGGAAACAAAGCTAATGTCCGGTTTGGTCCGGGGGGCTGGTGTACTGAGTGGTTCGATATTCAGCTGTGTGTTCGCCAGGGGTATGTTTTGGCCCCCATACTTTTTACATCAATGGGCTGCTGCAGGCGTTGCTGAATACTGCTGTGGACTTCCTAAGAGTGGGGGTTAGGTCATTCCCGGTCCTTGCCTATCCCGATGAGACAGTGCTTATGGCCAGAACTCCTAGGGCCCTGCAGGTACTGGTGAACGCGTATGCCTCCTTCATGACCAGCTTGGGTCTTAAAATTAACTCCACCAAATCAGCGGTGATGAGCTGTAGTGGAGGCAGAAAGATCATCAAGATGCACGGGGGGGGGGGGGGGGGAGACATTCCCTGAGTGGCTGAGTACGATTGCTTAGGGGTTGGTCAGATTTTCGGAGACGCTAACCGGTTTGGCACACGTAAAGAAAGTCTTTGAAGATGTGCCAACAGCTTGGAGGGGTCGGGGGGGAGGGTGGGGTCTCTCCTGTTTTTCTGCCAAGTGAAAGGGCTAGCGCATGGAATCGGCCCTCCAAGATATATACCATGCAAGTAAAGGCAGCCACACAATATGGAGCAGCTGTATGGGGGTATTGCAAGCCCAGTGAAATGCAGGCCAGAGGAAATCGTCATTTAAAAAAAAAAAAGATTTTGGGACCTCCTGACTCCTCTTCCTGTGCATCCGTGCACAGCGAATTGGGGATGGCCTTTCTGGAGGATGACTGGGCAGCTGCTCCAAGCATCCTATGGCTAAGAATATGTGGAACAAAAATGCCACGTTATGTCACTTTATAATAAAAGCGACATTGAGTAGAGACTTGTGGCAAAAAATACCTTGTATGAGGTCCATAAAGTAGTTGATGTGTAAGGCGAATGTGCCGTTAGCGCCACCTTTTGCTATGATTCTCCTCCTGCAGGAAATAAGATCATTCAACGAAGCAGTAACCAGGGAAATCGTGGATAGACGCATGAATGTAGCACTGGTGTCACAAGCAAACTGTTTTCATCAGCTAATAAGTAAACAGCCGTACCTTGTCTTGGCCAGAGAAAAACATCAAAGTTGGCTTATAACAAGGGCACGATTTGGCTCTTTACGACTGAGAAGCAATACAGTGAACTTATCCAAGTTGTCCCGTGTGCGGTGCCCCGAAGGACAAGTTGAGCTATTTTATTCTGTTTTGTCCAGGTTATGGGAACATAAGAAAACAGACCATCCTACAAGTTTTAAAACGCATTGATTTGCGCCAATATAGGCCAGCCGTGTCTTTTTTGTTGATGGCGAAAATGAAAGTGACCGCCTGGCCCCTGCTGTCATATCTGAAGGCTGCCATGTTTCATAGAAGGGTGTTTTTAAGAGGTTAAGATGCTGTTTTAAAAAAGAATTATGTAGTGTGTTTTTATTCTTATCTTCTTCTTTTGGAATTGACTCAAAATGTAATGGCGATCGACTCATTTAATACGCACCAATGGATTGTTTTATCTTTGTGTTTGTTTGAATATTTTTATTCGAATAAACATTTACAATCAATTAACATTAAGCTGTGAATTTTCACAAGTACCAATCTCGAAACACAAATCAAGGATAGGAGGTCTACTATAAAGTTCATCTCGTATCTAAATTAGTTGAAATGCGTACATTTGTACTTGCTTTCAGAATAAGGGCGCTTTGCTCATTGTCTGTTACATAAACTACCCTGTATAAGGAACCACCCCATCCCTCTTTCAGTACCCTTCTGTCTTGAAAAGGGGAAAATCTTCCTCGGGACCAGCCCTTATCAGCATAAATTACCCAATTCAGCCCAAATTACGGGTCCTATCGTGCAGAGCAATGAACTCATTCTAGTGAAAAATGACTCCTTCAATCTAAATGTAGCATTTATTAGACAAAAAAGCATAACCGTGAATTTAGTAGCACTTTGGAATTCAAGTTAGAACTTGGAGAAACACAGTCTTACGCCCCTTCAATCGGCGCTGGAGACCCTGGTCATCTCAATCTAACTGCTGCCAGCCCCGCTCAGATGACAGAGCTGCAGGGTGCCGACAGAGCGTCAGGTTCCGGGCACTCGCTCTTGCTTGAACCAAGTCCACGGATCGATCTCCCCCCAGTTCTGGGTGAGTGCACCTTTTGTGCTCTTGTGCCGTCAATCAACATGATGCACATTGGCAGAACCTTCCCTGTGCAAAATATAGGTTTGCCCATGGAAAAAACCCAGCTCAGTGAATTTCCGCTGTGCTCCCTTCACGGCCCCTCCCGACTTGGAGCCCATCTGCGAAAGCTCAGGAATGTCTTATCAGTGCCTTCTCAGGGAAAGAGGATTTGTTTACATAGCCATGCAGAGCTACAGAAAGGCAGAATATTCTAACAGAAGCCGAGATGAACTAACCCCATGTGAGCAAGCTCTACCAGGCCTGCAATCAAAGCTTAGTGCCCATAGCGCTTCAAAGATATAAGCGCTATATAGGTGCTATAATGCTCCAAACCCTCCAATAATGTTTCTATTAGCTACAGAACCGGGGCCTCCGCCCTGCCTGTCTATGCACAATGCATAATGTGACCTGCCACCCCTACTAGGCCTGCATATTTCTTGTAGCTCACTAAAGCGTAATGGAGGCGCTACTTTCAGCATTTAGCACATACTTTGAATAAACTATTGGTTTTTCAGCTGCTAATGCAGTCGTCTAAAGCCCTAATTGGCAAATTGGCACTTTGTATTTCACGACACCTTAGCATTCAAAGTAGGTTTGCTTGGGCTCACTTGCACCCCTAGCTATTTGTACCTTCTCGCATTATTATTTAGAAATGCTTTAATGTTAACTTTTTTTTTTATATTTAAACCACTTGATATGCACTGCCTTTTTGTGTCTTCTTTTCTAATCTGTTTGCATTTCCAGATTGCTACATGTGCATACTCCAAGTCTTCTAAATCTATATTCTCCATCGATGTTTGCAATGCCCAGAGCATTAAATGTACATTTGAACAATTATGTTACATCATGTGCTTTTCTCAGTAAATTGGGTTCAAGACTTGGCACTGCAAATGGTCTTTAGTAGGCGGAAACCTCCTATCCGTAAGCTTTGATTATGGTGCACCAGAACTATGCTTGGCCGTGTTATTGTTCTGCTGTCATTCACACCACTTTATGAAATACATCTGTAGCCTCTAAATGCACTGAGAAAAGTAGTCATCTGTGTTAATTGGTGGCACTGTACCCCCAATATAACTAGGTATGTGTGTTGTATGTTAGGAAATCAGGCAGTGCGCCATAATACTCCACTGTTCTGTCATTATGTTGATTCAGCTAATGTATTTTAAGGCATTTTGTTTATTCAAGTTTAACCTTTTGTGGCTTCATTGGATCCCTGGTGAATTTCCCACTAATGGTATAGTGCCATGTTTGGGTTATGTGGGTCCTTAAGCTTTGTATGGCTTGTTTTGCACTTCTTGTGAGTGCTAGTAGCATAACCTATAATTGGTGATTGAGCAATGTCCAGTGCTTTAAGTGGACCAATATTTGTCCCTGATCTGTTAATTGTATCAGATCCCTATGCAAAATATGTTTTTTTATTAATGTAGTTCCAGCGTTGCCCAAATGGGTACTCTTCTCCCCCATTAAAACGATATAAATTGAAATGCCAATTGTTTTGTACACTACTTGATCTGCAGTTGCTCTTGCCATTTTGCACATTCACATAGTGCTTTAGATTAGAACAGCAGACCGAAATTAAAAACTGAGACATGTGAGGGGTCAGAAATGCGAGACTAACACAAAGTTTTAGTTTTCTCAAGGTTTGCCATTTTTTTTTAAAGTAAAGTGGTGTGAGATAAAAGTTTCTGTCCCTATCCTAACGAGGATGTCGGACCTAGCAAACTAACACTAAAGAAATGCGATCCTCACATTAATACATATAACCAAAATACACAAGGGGAATATATATCGGACTTAATAATAGCAGATTGCAATGACCTTGATCAGTTTTGTAAAAATTGTTAAATCAATTGAATTCAAATAAAAAAAAAAATATATATATATATATATATATATATATATATCTATCTCTCTGACTTCAGGTTACCAATACAATACAACAATGTATAGCTCTTTCAAAGTACTCCTCGTGACCAGGGTTTGATTCCCTTCCCCTGGATCAATTCAGGAAAACTCTTGAAAAAGGTCTGATTCAACAAAGTTCTTTCAGTTCAACACGTCTTTTCCATCCAATGCGTTTTTCCACTTGGTAAATCAAATATCTGTCACTAAACACTTAATCGAAAACCAAAGCAATTATTTTCCTCCAAACAGTATCCTTCCTAGTAAAGTAAATGTCACTAGTTCATAAACCAAAGCAATTTCTCTAACAATGTTTCCTTCCCAGGATGTAAAGCAAACACTTGTGTATAGGCGCGTTATAAATGCCATATCATATGAGAATATTCCAATGGAATACATTTTGTCAGGCTAGCACATCGACTGTCTTGTGATGCAAAAGTTTGTCAGGATGATAAAGTTAACAGATTCGTTCCACAACACTTTTTTTTTTTTGTTATTTTTTTTGGATTTTTTTTTTTTTTTTCACCACAATTACATTTCTTCAAAGCAACTGTTTCTTTCCTGGTATACTCGCCTGCCAGGAAGAACAAACGACTACTACTACTACTACCAGTCTCTTCTGTTAGTGGCAATATTTGTTTCCAGGTTCTCCACACCAGCATCCCACGTGAGGAGGGTTGAACAATGGTTGCCTGTCTTTAGAGTCTATGGACTGTTGGAAATATGGGTTACAGATTTCCCCAAGCTGGTGTCTCCGGAAAGGAGAATTGCGCCTGTGTTGCACTTTTGTCTCCTTGTTATAGTCTCTTGGCTATTGGCAATGTGGGTTACACATTTCCCCAAGTTGATATTTCATGAAAGGAGAATTGCACCCTTTTAACTTTTTTTAATTCTGCTTGCTTAGCATTAAAAATGGTCTGGTATTAGCAAACGCTCTGCTCCGAGCGCCCCGGGGTTACCTTTTCCTGCATGACAACTCACTGTCTCCTTTCGACATCTCTGCATCACTCCTTGCTGCTGCAGCCGACGCTCTGCAGACCGGCAATCCCGTTGACAGCTCTCCGGTACCAGCCACTGCTTGCACAGCCCTTCTCTGGAGCTCCACCGGCTTTGTCGGGTCTCCGTGTCCTCCAGCACCTCTGAGCAACTTTCGTCGGGGCGGGAGCACGTCCCCCACACAGCTGGGCTTCTCTACCCACTGCAGACCACAACTCTGCTTCCTGCTGTGCATGCTTTGCAAAACAGCAAGCCTTCTCTTCCCGCGTCAGCTTCTGCTTGCCCACACACTCCTACTTCAGCTCCAAGCGCTTCAGCCTCTCTCCTGACCGCTTCTGCCTCTGTGTCTCATTCCAGGTTTAAATGTCCCGCTCAGGTAAACTTCAACAACTAGACTGCAGATCCCTGTTAATAGCACCTTTTGATCCTCATTAACTCTGTCCCTCTTCCTTGTCTCAGTGCTGCAGGCATTCTGGATATTGACGGCCTTAGTGGTTATGGCTCGTTCATGTCTCTGTTCGGATTAATTTGAGAACTGAATGTAATCGGAGGTTGGAGATGTTATGATATGTGATTTAGTATTGGGGTTAGGACCTTTGCTGAAGACCAAATCTTAGTGGAGGATGTCGCAGGAGATCCTGTGGCAACACTTGCTGCCGTATTTTGCAAACACTGCAGCCTCTGGACCAGGCCTTTTGGCTGGGCCAGATAGAAGGCATTGCAGTAATCAATGGGGCTAGTAATTGGGGACGACGCTACCCAAGGGCGAAGGGCAGCCGAAAGAAAACGTAATATCTTCCGGCGTACCCTCAGGGAGTAGAAACCCATCTTACAACCCGCACTCACCTGAGCGGTCATAGACCAAGAGGAGGAGATATAGACTGCGAAGTTCTTCACTGTGGACACAGGGATAGGAGAAACCCCTAGAGCAGATGGCCAAAAAGGAGTCCACAGAGTAGTCTTGGGAGAGGAACCCATCACCAGTACCTCTGTCTTGTCCTCATTCAGATTTAGCCAGTTGCAATCCATCCAGCTCTTCACAGCCACCAGACACTTGCACAACCGTGCAGACACCTCTGTCTGGTCATGATCTAACCTGACCAGAATCTGGGTGTTGTCGGCATAGGCATAGCATCTGAAGCTGTGAGAGCGGATGAGAGCAACCAGTGGCTGAACATAGATGTTGAAAAGCATTGGGGACAACGTGGAGCCTTGGTCGAACACCACACCACAGGACAGAGTGAGGGGGAGAAAGAAAAGGCAGTAGTGAAAGGGATGGGCCCCGATCAGATCGAAAAGAGGAAAACCAGTCCAGGATGGTTCCCGAAAGGCCTGCTACTGCTAGACGAGCAAGGATGACGACGTGGTCGACTGTGTCGAATGCCAGCGATAGATCAAGCAAGATCAGGGCTCCTACCCCACCTTCATCGACCAGCATGGTAAGATCATCAAGTACCGACACCAGGACACTCTCGGTACCTCGCCCCAGACGGAAACCTGACTAAAAGGAATAGAGGCCAGAACATTGTTCCAAGAGCGATGAAAGAGGTGCCACCAAATATTACCTTAATTTCATAAATCGGGTAGTCGAGAGTCAGGCTTTGTTACCTTGTTTGTACATCACTCCATTCTGTTACCGTTTCCCCCGGGCCAGCTAGTGAGCCCAAACTAACACCGCCTCTGCACCGTTACCTGCAGCCTTCTTGGTCCCTCGTTGCACCACCTAAACTTCATGGCTGGCCTCTTCCTCCTTTTGATGAAAAGCAGAACAAACCTATTAACCCAACTCCTCCTCTCCACACCAGGGTTCACACCCGACAGTCCTTCATTCTCGTAACTGTCTTGCACACCCTGATTAACCTCTTCCTTCCCTGCGTGCCGTAGACTGTGCTCCCTCGGTTTTCACTGTCACTTCCTCACAGGTAGCAAAGAATTAGGGGGATAGTTGGCAAGAACTAGGGGGTCCAATGAATTATTTTTTTTTTAAAGCAGAAGAACAGTACTCTGCTTAAGCTCTAGGGGAAAACTACCTTGTTTACAAGAACTCTGTAATTCAGTTGTAACCCAAGTAATCACTGCCGGAAGAGTCCTGAAGCACCACTACTGGAATATGATCTGAGGGGGGCGGCCGATTTCAATCGGCCAATCACCCTAGCCACTACCTCCAGTAAAAAATTCTGGAAAGCAAGACCAGGAATGCTGAGCTGGTTTACCAGCTACACTTAAGCAAGTAGTGCTGCCAGTCAAAGCATTAAGTTGAATATGTTCCCGAATGCCTGTGACTTTGGCAATAAAAAAATTGGCCTGCAAGTTGCACAGGATTTGAGAGGGTGCCACCCAGGGCACTATTTGAGCTGTAGATGAGAAAGATTTAACCAAGGCAAACAGCTCTGTATACTGATTTAGAGCCGACAGTATCCTGCCTGTAAAAAACGCCTGTTTAGCTAGTTAAATAGCTGTGTGATAACTCTTAGCTTCTGAAATACGATTTTCTTCAGGCAGGCCATACAAATGGCACCCCTTATGCTCAGCTTGCCTAAACTCCAGGCGGCCGACTTTAAGTTCCACTTATCTGATGCTATCAGCCCAGAACCGCTCACGTTTTGGACAGTGCCACTAATGAAATGTGTAAGCCTATGTGGCACAATGTACCATTGGTACACCATTTCCTATGCCTGTTCTCTGTGCTGGAAGCAAATGGAGGTCTTTTGCACTCTACCCCAGATCAGAACTCTAGCGTTATTGTTAATTTGCACACAGAGAAGGGTACTCCGCCAGTCAGGTGACAGGAAACGCAGGCGAGGACACGGTACATTACCTGCGATTCTACATCTACTTGATGCCCTTCCCTGTGTTCCCCATCTTGATTGTGAGGAGTCAACAGGAAACCACCCCCTGATGCATTGCCGACCCCCAAAGACATCCGGTACCCACGTGATTTCCCCCCTGCCCCTTCCTTAGGGTTAAGCATGCACTTCTTGGGGAAGATCCTCACCACACAAAGCCCGCCCGCATCCACTCCCCCTGTCCCCACCCCCCTTTTTTTGTTTTGCCTTATAGGTTTCTCTGCATTTCATCAGAGACAATCATTGGAAGATTCTGGAGCAGGAAAAGTATGGACTGAGATGATGTAATCCGATCTGGAGTTGTACATGGACTTCAAGACCTTGTGTCCTTTGTATGTGATGAATGATCTCTTGGAAATTAGCGTCATGTAGGCCCTCTTAACTGCTAGTGATGTAAAACCCACAGCTGTTTTAGCTTTGTAGCTGTCCTTTCAAATGGTAACCTCTACTCTATCAAGGGCGCTTCATGGCAGCGTGAGATTTGATGCTTATGTTTTACTACGTATATTTTTTAAACCCAAAATATTTTCTAGCGTTGTAAAACACTTAAGAACCGAGGCAATGGGAATTTCGAAGTGTGAACAGTGTTTTGTATGTGAACACAAACACATTTGTGTCTGCCCTGCGTACTCTGTGCCAATTTATCGACTGAGCTGAATGGCTAGGGGTTTGTTGGGCATTATAAGCAAGCAGAAAAATGGGACAAACCTGTCTGGTACCTTTTGGGCAAAGCAAATTGAGTGTGAACTTGAGCAAGCTCTTGGATTAGCACGAATAGACATTACTCAACCCCATTCTCTCTGACTTGTCTGAGAAATGGCCACTCAACGCCGTCGAATGCTTTTTCGGCATCGGGGGACACTAACAGAATTTGAGTTTTGTGCAGGTAAAAACATTTGAGTGCAAACTAATCACCATCAGACACTGGTTTGATGGAGCTATAAACAAAAATGTACATACAGAATAACATAACATATAGTCAATCCTTAAGCAGAAAAATGCCATAAAAATCTAAAGCCATGTCTAACCAGATCAACGAGACATCCAGGAGGCGTAAAGTTCTTTTTTAAGGAACCGTTTGAGCGAATTGATGCTGTTTTTGATTTCAATTTAAAACCTTGGAGTGAGGAACAGTTCCTAAGGAAGATCATTGAATAGGTGACTTAACCAGTTATAGAAGTTGCCACCCAACAAGGCTTTCTGGAATTTGCAGACCATTAACCAGCCTAAAGAACTTGATTAAGTACATAATACACATAGTCCTCTGGTTACCCTGTCGACAAGCCATTGAGAGGTTTCCAAATTAGTATCAAAGTACAAGCTTAGATTCAGTGACTTAATGGTATCTAGCTCAAAGACGAGCAGGGTCACATAATTGTATTATTTTTCTGCGGGTACATTTTGATCTACTTGGATTTTGAGCATTGACTTTTTATTAACAAAGAAGAAGAAAGGCATGCAATACTGTCCTAGATGTGGCTACAGCCTGGCCAGCATCTGAAGATGAGATTTGAACAGAAAACCATTGCATATGCTGATGTTACATTGAAGTAAGCAGACGTATACCACTGCATTGTGGGTACAAAGGACAGATTACTGTCAAGAATGATCCCCAAGGTTCCTGACTCCACACGGCCAGGAGGGAGCCATGGTATAGGGGGTTTGGGGGACACTGAAAAGGCAGTGACTAATGTGAGGCGTTTCCCAGGAGCAGGACCTCTATTTCTCTCCCCCCCCCCATTGTGTCGCAGATAGTTATCCTGCATCCATCGATGTACCATCCCCAAACTAGATAAAATGTAAAGTATACCTGCCCTACTTGGAGATTGAGACATTGCTGCATGAGTTTGAAATTCTTTACTCAAATAACTGCTGTCGGAAGCGTCTGCTATTGTGAGTGGTGAGAAATGCAGCACGGCTTGAAGGCTACATGTTTGAGATTCTTTTCTCTAACGGCTGTGAACGTCAGAATGCCAGCACAACGCTAGCACCAACGAGCGGGCATCAGAGCACGAACACCAGAGCAGGAACACGTGGCTGCCACATCGGCCCGTGGAGACGAGGAGCAGTGCATGCTGAGGGTGCCGAATTCGGGTCTGCTGTTTTGGCTGAGACTGGAATTAGTGAGTGGGGAAAGCGGCCTGGATTTCGGTCCCTCGCGGCCCCTCGCGACTGTGAGCCGGTAAGAGGCCTGCTATTGCGTGATTGAATTGGAGGAGCAGGAGGTGCAGGCAGCTTTTATATTGTGCAGACTTTTACACCTTTGCTGATTGGTGACCCGGGTGACTGCGGGGGTGGGGGTTTTTCTTCATCTTCTACCCTTAACCTTTGAGTCCATAAGTGGGTCTCCCAAAGGGAACGCATAATATCTGGTAGCAACAGCCCAATGGCCAAAATTATCTGGGAAGAAGGGGGTACCTGCTGGCCGGCAGCACGCGTGCAAAAGCATTAACAACTCTGTGGAGAGAAAAAAAAAAGTTGTGACCAGGGTGACTTTGGGGTAGTTTTCTACCTTTTGAACCCTTATACATTGTCGTTTTAAATAACGAAAGCACCTGTGTGGCTGAGTGAGACTAACCTACATTTCTATCAAAAGTTAACCAAAATGTCCAAGTTCTGCAATGGCAAGCTAAAAATAACCGAGAATGGGTACATAGCATTACAAGCCCATGAGGAGCTGGAAAGACTGCAACACTCAGACACCACAATCGCATATGGGAACTACCCCGGTACAACTCAATGAAGAATCTGAAGTTGTGTCTGGGGAGAAGGAACAAAGTAAACCTGAGTCGCTGCTCATAGCAGATAGGGGTAGCAAAGGGGAATTGCATGGGGAGATGGCGCCTGAAGTGGACAGCACTCCCAGCCTGCACTCTGAAGCCTTAGAAGATGGCTACGTCCCTTGTGACGAGGTTCAAGGGCAGACTATGCAGCAAATCGGTATAGCATGGCCATCAACAAGCACGGATAAAGGAGATCTACTCTCGACTTCAAATCGTGCAATTTTCGTTACCCCAAGATCTACATGTGATGAGAACGATATCAATGCTGAAATCCACTCTAGTCTAACAGCGCAGAATAGGGAGCCCTGGGGTGAAAACAACAAACGGCCACCCTGTACTATAACTAACGAACATTGTGTACTGGATCCATCTTTTGAGAAACTCTGCAATGATATGAAGGGAATTAAGGAACAATCCTATCAAACTTTTGGAAAATCTGGTCCTCGTAGTGAAATGGGAAACCAAAGATCTGGAAGGGGGCACAATCCTGTTCTGAGCCCACTAAATAGCTCACTAATAGAGATTCAGGAACTACGAGAAATCCGACAAGCTCAGTCTGCTCCCTTACATGAAAATTACTTTACCCCCAAAAACATCACATTAAGGAGGGATTCCCATATTATGCCCCAAATGGAAACCCTTAGCCCTGCTTCAATTTCAGCACTCCATTTGGTATTAGAATCTCTATTAAAGCTGTATGACAAAGTAAAAGAACTGGTGCAAGCTAACGCCTAAATTCTTTGGACCAAGAAGTGAACAAATTACTTGCAAATAACACGAAAAATGCATGCCAGTGCAGGATCGTGCATGCGCACCCTGGAAAAAGAGCAGGAGGGGCTAGGGGGTGTGGGGGAGTCGCACCAACCTTGACCGAGAACCAACAATCACAGGTGCTGCAGGTGGAAAGGACTTTCCAGGAGAACCTAGATCAATCAGTGAGGATTGTCATGGAATCGCCAGGCAGCCCAACTCTGCTTGTTGAAATATGCTTTAAATAGAGGGAAATTGCCTCAGAGGAAGCATGCCCGGTGCAGGAAGTACACAGAATTGATGACTCGGAAGAGGAAAGTGGTCCAGAGAGTTTTGAGTCAACCGACAAAAAAAGAAAGGAAAATCTCTACAGAAAAAAATCTAAAAACCTGCCAGCCATGAATGGTAATAAACCGAACAACTCCAGACAGTTTATTAATGCTCTGTCAGGAGAGGTTTGGGATCAAATACAGTCTCCACAAACCAAACACACAAAAACCATGCAACGTAGGCACCAAAAATGGGGCTGCAAAAAATCAACCTAAAATAACAGTATGGGCCTCCATTACAAGTTTGCGGTCCAGTAACAACGGTACCAATAAGCTTGCCGGTACTGTTACCTGACCGGAAAACTACGAGTTCTGCTCACGGGTGCCTTTTCTACTGCCAGGTCTGACCTGGCCGGCGGACCTGCACCCGCGAGCAGACCTGTCAGATGCACCAGCACCATTCAAGAATTGTGCCGGTGCATCCGAGTTCCGCATTCCCATTGAGTCCAATGGGATTCAAATGGGAATGGGGAGACATTTTTTCCGGCGCATGGGAAAGGGCAATTACCGGGGCCGCAATGCCCCGGTAATTGCCCATTCCCCGGCACTGGGAAAAAAAATGATTCAGGCGGCAGCCGTGCCGGTTTTACTGGCACGGCTAACACCGGTCTCATAATGAGGCTCTATATCTGGAAAACATTGAGACTTCTAATGCGGAGATGCCTCCCCAAGAAGTGGATATTACAAATCCATTGGCAGAGGAGCAGTCATCCTTAACTGATCAGTTGAGTACAGTGCCCCCCCACCCCCCGCCCCCGAAGGCGGATTCTACCTTGGGAAGTGTGGATGTGGCGGCCAACATTGTCCCTCAACCGCTGCTGGCGTCGGGTCCTATTGTACAGAAACATAAACCAGAGATCGTCTTGTAGGGTACAGTGATGAGTTGGTAGATTAATGCACACATTTGTGGGTCCATTCATAGAAACACCGGCCAAATAATTAAACGTTTTCAGGCCATCCAACAACTCCGGGCTCTGAGATCTGATGATATTCTAAGGGTTGGTTTTCCCAAAAAAGGTGTGAGGTCTGTTTTGCTACTATGCTTCCAATCTGGTAGCACAGATCGTTTGGAATAACCGAGAAGATCTCAGCTCTCATGGCTATCAACTGGGCCAACTAACTACAACAGAGGATGTTGAGGTTTTCTTAGCCCCCGTACAACCAACACAAGCTTCTGGTAACTCAACGAATAACGAGCTAGAAGGGGTGATAAGATCAGACCTAGAAGAATGGGCTTGGTTGGAATCCGTCATCGAAATGTTCAGAAAGGCTAAAGCAAAGTCTTTGAGGAAGGTGGCCGAAGCTGATGTCATGTAATATGTGTGGTTACCACACATTGGAGGGCCAATGTGCTCCAGACTTGAAGATGACAACTGTGGTAATGCTGCAAGAGACTATGGCTACAACTGGAAGGTTTCCCTACTTATTGTAAGCCGGCAACAAGAGGTTTACAAGGTAGGCCAATTGGAGGTCTTGCGATTGCAGTAGACTTAAATTGTGTTTGTACACATTAGGAGGTAAAGGTGAAATCAAAAGATCTGATGGTAGTCATCCTGCATTTATTCAGCTTAAATACGAATGTATTGATTGTAGGGGTGTCACAGTATTAGTTTTATGACTGTACGATAACCTTCTTGCCAAATGACGGTATAATCATGGTTTTCGCTGTATAGCAGGTGGAGTTAACTAATCTTAACAAATATTTTCTAAAAGGTCATAAATTGTCAGATTTATCATCAAACACAAAACCAGACGCCCAGGGCCAGAATTGGGCTTTTCAACATACTTTCCACTGAAATGCCACCCCTTGGAGGAGGGAGGAGGGAGAGGGAGAGGAGGGAGGAGGGAGAGGAGGGAGGAGGGAGAGGAGGGAGAGGGAGAAGTGAGGGAGGGAGTGAGGGAGGGGGGAGGAGTTGTTGTTTACTTAAGTGATCATTTAGGCTTTTAGCTCCCCCACTGGCTACTGGTGAAGATGAATATGTTGCCATCTTGTTAACCTGCATGCCACAGATCAATGGAGGCTGATGGTAGTATACGACGCACACACACGCAATCTCTCTTTACGTTACAGCCTTTAGTTTACTTGCGGGCCAAAAGGTGTTCAGTAATCCCGGACATGTTACCCTTTGGTATGGCAGCAGGGAATATCCACAGAGATTAGTGAATTTCGCAGTGTGACTTATTATATGTAGATTCAATGATAGAACCAGGGAAATCCCCATTGTCATATGTTTGGAGAACATTATCCATTATAAATATATAAACCGCAAAGCCGCCAACCCAAAGTAAACCCTTTTCCTTCTTGGCACTGTATCTATTCTTCCTATTGCTAACATATTGATTTTGTATCAGGCACGTGTGGTTTATGGAATGGCATTCAAAACTGCTCCAACTGAAACTACTTGGCAGACGGCACATCCAACAGTGCAAGACCAAGACTGCGCAGCACTTGCTTACTGCAGCCTTTCCAAATCAGATTGAAAAGCACACTTAACGGTATAACGGTATAAACAATGTGACGGTTATTATTGTTCAATTAAGTGGTTCACGGTAACTTTAACGGTATACCTTTTATACTGTTACATCCCTAATTGATTGTAAATCTTTACTACAACCATGCAAACACCATAATGGTAGATTTACAGCAGGAACTAGATTGCCTGTTCAGAGTTTTCATGTAGGGGTGAAAAAGAGTGCCTTGTTGTGGGTGGGAACTGTAATGCTGTCTGTGTACTGCCTCAACCCAAGTGGGGGGTGGGAGGGGGTTCCTGCTGTGCAAAGAAGTTCTCTACCCTAACGGTGCGACAGGGAGTGGCACGGAATCGATATCTTGCGCTATGGGAATTTCAGGTATGTTTACCAGGGGAACAGGAGCTGGGGGATTTCTTTACTTGGGGCAGGGGGAGTCATGGATTGACCATTTCTATATGTCGGAGGATCTGGCATGTCTGTGTGATCCATTGGTGAAAAGGGGACCCATCAGGCAGTGATCACTACCCTATAATTCTGTCTGTGCGTCTGCCTATCATAGTTTCTCACCTGCAGTACACTACTGCTTTCACTACAGCAGAGAGGGGGGGGCTTGATCATGAAATTGAACTACAAAGCATATAGGATCTTTAGCACTATATGGCAAAAAGAATTGTTGAAAATGGAGATGAAGGGGGTCAGATTGACTGCCAACAACTATAGTCATTGCCTATTAGAATGCATACAGCTACTATCTAAAAGGGGTCAAATAAGTGGAGGGGAAACCTAATCCCCCCCCCCTTTGTTTTAAAGCTCAAGCAGGTGAAACGGGCTAAAAAGGCAGCTATGAAAACTTCGTTTTAAACAATGGTTTACAGACGTGTATTCTTAGGGGCTAAAAGACAGATAAAATAATAATAAATAAAGATTGTCGGAAATTACAAACTTTCCCTCAAACTAATTGGCCGGGGTAAACATATAGAACAAAACCCAGAGGTAGTCCTGACCCTTATTAAGAGACTGTGTGAACCTCTGGAAAAAAAATGAGGGGGGGGGTACTGGGGGGCGTTACCAAGGGTGTGTAGCATTACATTGAATGTAATATTACAGCACAGGAATGAGTAGGATAAATCTCCAAAAAGTAAGCAATGTGCTGAGGAGGGCTAATTCCCGCTTATCAATGTGGGAGTGAATCATAGTGCACTTATATGGCAGAATGATAAATTACTGTGGGCAATTGGTAATGCAAAACCATTGAGGGCTCTGGGCCCCGATAACATACCTCCCACTCTAATTAAAGGTAATCCAGAGCTTTGGGTTATTCCTCTGTGATTTATATAATCACGTGAGTCGAACCCTGACAGTTCCTGGCACATGGAGAGAATCTACAATTATTCCAATCTTTAAACAAGGATATAGGAAGGATCATAAGAACCTTAGACCAATAGCCCTTCTGGATTCTTCAAGCAAGATTTTTGGAACTCTCCTGCTAAGGGTACTCGAGGCTAAAATCACATTACGAGGCCTGTATTCTTACCATCAAATTGGGTTTTGAGCAGGGATGGTAACCTCCCTAAATGCCTTCACCGTTTCACACCTTCTAGCAGCGGTTAAAAATCAATCTGTGGGTACATTCTACATTGCATCAATAGACCTGTCCAATGCTTTCGATACAGTGAGAAGCGCGAAACTGTGGTGGACACCTTTGGACATGAACCTCCCATTGACTCTGGTGCAGCTATTAGCACTGCTGCACACACACACACACTACTCTGGGTGAGCAGGGAGGGAGCCATGACAGACCACATTGCTACGTACATGGGTTTGCGGCAGGGATGCGTCGTACCTCCCACCTTGTTTAACCTCTACCTTGCAGACCTTGAAAATGTATGGGAGAGATGTCCCACCAATTGTGTTAGGCTGGGGTCAGTATCCCTGGACTATATTGCATTTGCGGACGACATCGTTGTCTTCGATTTGACACTGATTGGGCTGCAGAGGAAGTTGAATCTGTTTTGTGCTGCATACAAAAAAAAATCTAAGGATTAACAGACAAAAGTCTAAGGTCAATGTGTTTTCTAACAAAAGAAGGCCAAAAACTATAATGTGGCGAGTAGGAGGGAATGCCTTCGAAAGGGTGACATCCCTTAGATAGCTGGGTTATCATATAACTAATACAACGTGCAACAAAATTTAGGAATTCTTGATTGAGGGGGCCACTTTTCGCTCACACCCCTGCTTCAGTATTACCTGTCTAGCGTGGAGGCGGTATTGTTATACACTCTGGACCTTTCCTTGATCGATTTTGGGGGAATATCTCAATTTGGTGCAGGAAATGTTCTGGAAGAAAACATTGGGACTGGTTAAATTGGTTCCGAACTCAATTATTAGACCAGAGTTTGGCCTAATCTCCTTGGGAGCGAGAGCTAAGTGGAAAAATATGGCTGAGTATGCAAAGTTGTCAAACCTGCCTCTGAGTTGGGTTGAGGAACAAACTAGGGAATCTCACGCTTTCACTGATAGGCTCATCTAAAGAAGAGCTTACCCACAGCTTGGCCACAGTAAAGAAGAATCTCTTCAAATATGATTGGGTGGCCTCCTCTGATCAATTGGGAAGATATTCCCTGTCTGGTGAATATGCAAAATTTCTCACAAAAAGAGAAGAGCTTCCTAACTACATCCTGATCTTTCCGTGTCCCATGCGAAGGTCAATCTACGCTTCAGGTTTAAACCAAATTCTGACCCTAGAAAGAATATGTAAGTGGGACCTGTAGATTGTATACCAATTTGGGTGCTAAATAGACTATCAAACACCTAGTAACTGACTGGCATTAAATGAAGAAAGAAAAAGACATGGACTGGCCTGATGGGAGGACAACAGCAGAGCACAGCTCTGGCATGCGGTTTTCTCACCTTGTTAATGAAAAGAATCATAGAGTTAAGATAATCGATGGAACGCTGATCCTCCAATGAATTTATTATGAATAGTTCCTTTTATTAATGGATAGCAATTTAATGTGATCTGAATAATTTTGTGTGGATAATCTTTTGTAGATATGTATGAGAATATTTTCTTTAGCTATTTTTTAAATCTTTTTTTCTTTCCTTCTTTTGTATAATAGTGAAAGGTTTATACATTTGATGTCTGAACCAAAACACTAAAAAATAAAGATTGAGCAGGATCTTGGTGGTTTTGGCATAAAACTGACATCTTATAATCCGTCCCTCATTCGTCCTTGCAAGGAGATGCATATACATACTAAATAACGAGGGGGGCGGGGTGGGCGTAGTGCACCTAAGAACAGATTCTAGAGATGAACTCGCCCAGCTGCACTCTCGTGCTCCGGTCTCTCAGAAAATAATGAATCCATGCCAAGACCTGGCCTTCAATCCCTATCTGATGATCCACGTGGTATGAAAAGATGTTGTGGACCAGTGTCGAAGACTGCTGACAATTCTAGTAATATGGAGGCAGCAGGCCTTCCTCTACCCTTCGGGAACAAGAGCTTTTCTCTCATCTGCAGGGTGGTGTTCTCCTTACTGTAAAGCAGGTGAAAGCCTGTCGTCTGATTGGCAGCAGCTTCTTCTCCTCTAAGTAACTAGACAGTTGAGCAGTAAAATCTTCTATGATTTTACTTAAAAAGGAAGATTACAAATGGGCTGAAGCATAGTCGGGTCTAGTGGGTCTAATTTGGGCTTTTTTAAAAGCAGGGTAAGAACCGCCTCTTTAAGATTTCCTAGGGAAAATACCTCTCTATAAGGACAGATTGATGATGGACACATCCTCAGCTACTGTGGAATTCTGACGTTTCAAAAGTGCTCTCTGAGAGTATCTTGTAGGAAGGAAGAGCCGTTCTGCACGTTCCTAATATCCACATTAGACAAACTCAAAAAGAGCACAACTTGAGGAAATGGTAGCTAGAGATTAAGTGGAATCCTGTGTTCAAGGCTCATTGGATGTAGCCACTCGAGGAATGCGTTTTAGTTACATAAAGTTGTTCCCTCTTAATAATCTATATTCTCTTTTCTTTTTAAAGTCCTTGTGAGTTGCAGCAGAAGTTCACAATACTACTTTCCATTATGTTCATAATTTGACTGAAAAACATGAAATATTACATCAACTTATTTTTGTTCAGTTAATTCTTTTACAAAATATCATGATCTTATCACATTCGTCTGCTGTGATTTCTATTTATGAAATTTCCATTTTAGGGTCTTAGACATTTACAACACGAAGCCTGAAGCCTTCAGCATGCAGCAGCCAGATTTGTAACGGACGTAGAGACATGGCTGCCCCTTCTCATTGCACATAATTTTGTAGTATTGGACGCATCAGATTTCTTAATTTGTGCTTTTAATATTGGTTGGTTGAAAATGTTTCCAACTATAGAGCAAATGCCCCCAGGAACAGATTGCACCCGTCGTGTATCCCGAGTGATCCAAAAGCTGTCTAATGGATCAGCTTCCATGCAAACGTTGGTTGGTGGGTATCTACTGATACACCCTCGAGTGTGTGAGGTCAGTGAGAGAATGTTGAGTGAGTGATTGAAATGTGTATGCGTGTTATCTGTTCCACTGGTTCCATCCCTGGCAGTTGAAGATGTAAACCTGGGTGGTGTGTGCAAGTGGGTCTATGTCTGTTCCCTGCTTTCCCCTTCCATCAGAATAAAAGGAACTTTCTACAACATACCTGATGTCTGGAAGATCTTACTATTTAGCATCTACCTTACAGCCTTGACAATTGATTACATTTTGGAAAACAAATCTGCTAGTTCAAAGGTTGGTTCCGCATCAGCGTTTGAAATTGTTATGAGCTCCTGCTTCTAGCCTAGAAGTACCTAGTTAGCGTGACTTGATCAGCATCCATGAGCTTCTTTTGCCTCCAAGGCCAACTGATGCCATCCAAATATACCCATGTGACATTACCTTTTGGATGCTTGTGTGTGTAAAGGTATGCTAGGAAACCACTACAAGACATTTAAAGCATAACGCTCTTCTGTAATTGACAAAATGTTTGTTGGTTTGTGTCTCATGTGGAAATCCCATTTGCATCACTATGTATATTAGTTATTTGTTCACCAGCAGTAGTACGAGGCCAGAAACCCAGGTTCTGCTTTCAGCTGCCGCTAATCAAATCTTTAGTTCAATCTCTGTATTGCCGGCCAAGGGGCTTGTTATTGTCTCTGCAATGTCAATCGTGAATATAGTTGTTTTTGTATGTGATATGGTCTGTTTGGAGTAAGCCCACGCTTTAAGGGGCTGATCAAATGATCTGTTAAGAATATTTAATTTTCTTATATTTTCCGATCAGTGGAGTTTATTTGGGTTTCAGACTGAAGCTGGTATAATTTGCAGTCCAGATTGTCCTTACCCTTGTTGAAGAATAGGACGGTTTGCCTGTTGCCAAGTGCACAACTGCTTTCCTGATCACATCCCCAAGTGTAGCAACAATAGCTGTATATACTTAGAAGTTGGGGAAAACCGGAAACTATAAAGTACCTCCACCTAAACCTGGGTATTAATCCTACTAAACGCCCAAGTAAAATGGGAAGGAAGCGCTCTTGGATCCACAAAGAAATACCATTTGAACATCTTAGGATGTAATACAAAAACTGGAGTACTTTTTTTTTTTTTTAATTTTTTTTTAATTTTCTTTCTTGAAATATGAAACCATAAAAAAGTGCATTATATAAAATATTCCTTGCACTATACCGCAAGCATATATTGCAGCAACATTACATCAACTATGCATCATCCATGTCTACTCTCCTCCGTACTCCAGTGCATCAAAATATATACCTTCTGAACTAACCCTGCATGTTTCTGTCGTGTTCAATGCATATACTTATGAAATCTATTTGTTAAATTTGTATACTGTAAACATCCCATTTGCTGTATTTTAATTTGCATTAATTAATACGTTTTTGTGGCTTTATTTGAATGAAAATTGTTCTAATGTGTTTGGGTAATATCCTCAGTTGTTCATATTTGTTTGTGGGGGCAGTGCACTGGTTGTGCATGTGTAACTGATTAAAGAGAGGGGGTAGATGGCATTGGAAGAATAAAATCACTCGGAACCATTCAAGGGATGCATCCCTCCAGACACTTTCACCCTCCCCAAACCCCTTTGAACAAATCAAGCCGTTCGTGCGCAGTTATTAGCAGACAAGCACCCCACGTGTGATTGTAACTTTCGCACAAATGTGTTTTTATGAGCATGTTAGCACTTGTAATAACTGACATTTACGGAGGGGCAGGAGGAGATGAAAGCGAGTTTAAACAGTCAGGAAAAGGGTATAATCAGTTATGATGATTGTTCGGATATCTGGATTGGACGTTGGTTTTAATTTTATCTTGGACCGTGTTGTATGCCCTTTGACTGTTAGAAAGCTCAGTAAAGCGGTTTTATTATAAAAAGATATTTCTTTGTGCATCTAAGATTGTTCCTCCCCCTTTTTTGTTTTGGCTAATTGGGTGGTGCTAAAAGCACCACCTATAACCCCAAACTATTGCCTTGAGTACCGCTAGGAGGGATTTTGGATCTGAGGGGGGGACATGAGGCTTGTGATTTGTTGTTGGTTATTTACCAACCTATGGACTGCCTATGGCCATGCTAAACACTGAGTATTCCCACTCTCTACTGGCCCCTCCCAAAACACATCCTCTAAAGTTTTCTTTGAGCTAGCTTTATCGAGCAGTAAAATCAAATATTGGCCCGCCATTATTTCCAAGAGGTCTTCTGAGAGTTATTAGCTTAATTGCAGTTGTAAAGGCATCAACATGTCTTAACCCAGTTTGCCTTCAGCCACTCTATTTATTAGTAGTATGAGTGTTCTTGCACTGGAGACCTGTTAAAAGAAAGAATTAGCAAAGCCATCAGATATTGGGCATTTGCCAGGCAATGCTTTTATATTGCCTGGTGCCTGCACCATTTTCTAGCTCTTACCATCTTATGGCCAATGGTAACATTATGACAGTGCTGTCCGATGCATAGCCCATGAGTATACAAAAGCCAAAATGGTTGGCTTTGCAAATGCTTGTTTCTCATGTAGAAATAGTGGAACATAGCATAACCTAAATGTATTTTGAAGGAATACTTGTGTTGCTTTGCAGGGGCAAAAACCCCAGACCTCCAGGAGATTTAGGACAAGGCAGTTGTAGAAGGAAATACTGTAGGGGAGCAGGCCCACTCCTAGAAGCTGTTTTGTAGTGTACACTGTAAAATATCAATAAATAATAATAATTAATACACTATTTTGTTGAGTCTAGCAAATAATGAAGCACCCAAACAGAATATTAGATTTTATATTATCAGCGATATATGTACAAGGTGGAACACGGATTACATTTCAACAGCTATTCACTTTGCTAGAATTAAACTGTAGCCTGGGTCTCCCATTCCCCTTTGCAGCTGCTCCTAGCTATTTTAACATTATCCTGTACATTCTCTAAGACCCCAAGCCCAACAGCTGCGACCTGGCAAGGATATTCAGTGTGATTGCAGGCTGAAGCTACTTAAAACCTGTCCCCAGTTAACTGTTTCAGAAGAGAATTTATGTTAAACCCTTTACAAAAACTACAAATATAATGCTGATTGCTAACAACACGTAGTGAATTGCGATATTTCAATCCTGTGAGTAATGAAACTCCATTTTAGAAGTTGGATGCCATTTTGTAATTGGGGCCTGGTGCCACGGCTATGCTAGTACACATATATTCAACTCTGAGGGTTAGAAGGATGTGCATGCGCTTTTTGCTCACAGCAAAGGTACATTTCTTGAACACAAAAACACTTTTTTTGCGTCTTATCAGCAGTGCATGCAACTCAGAAAGAATGTGTCCCGAAGGCTACAAGAAGGGCCTGAATGGGTCTTTTGAAGAGTCATTCCGTGAGGAAGGGGGGATGAGGGCTTTAGGCCTTCACTCTCCAGACTTGTTAATTTTAGCAGCCCACGACCCTCAAGCCCGGTGCACAAATATTTGAATACACTGACCAGCCCAAGAACCATGGTCACAATTGATCAGGAAGATAAGAACCGGGGCAGCCTGCCTGCCCCACTGTTGGTTCATGTGATTTGGGATGCGAGGTGCCAGGGGAGAAGGTAACAAATGTCTGCCGCGGGTGGGAAAGATGGTGGAGGCGCCAACGTGTCGGGGAAACGAGAAGGGGTATGCGTAGTTCTGGAAAGGTTATCGCAACCTCAAACGTAGCCGCCTAGTTCATGTCCTTGGTACCGGGTGCACCGCAGAGCTGTGAAATTGCGGTCTGTATAAATAATTGCCAATTACTGTCTTTGTGTTGAATGACAACAGAAGATCCCCAAGCGGAGAAAGACTGACCTATGATGCTGAGACCAATCGCCTGGCATCCCGTATGGAGCAGGCTGTATGTCTCGGGGAGGATAGCTCGAGGGCAACATGCTCGCCTCGGAAGCAAGGCGACATGGGGCAACACAGGTTCGATCCCCGGATCCGCGCTTGGAAACCTCCTGGGTATTAAGCGCGTTATAAATAACCTATCGTACCATGTGTATAGGGTCACACCAACCAGCTACCTGGATTTGTAACCTATGTAATGTACGTCATTTATGACGCTATGTACCCTTAAAAGCTACTGCTCATGCTGTTTTGGTCCGAGCACTCTGTGGCAGCAGAGTTCTTTGTTGACACGAACTTGTATTTTTTTTTAGATTGAATCTTGTTCTCCTTGAAAGAGGTGTGCTGGCCTTTTTTCCCTAGTGGGCTGTATTTTTTTCTGGTGTGAGCATTGAGGGGTTACTCTAAACTTCCAGTAGTTTGTCCATTGCAAACCACATCATCGTTCTGACCATCCCCCACATCCTTATTATTTCAGAAATGTATTCATCCATTTCAAGTCGCTTCTAATGACCCAGAAGCTCAAAATGCTGTATAGTTTCTTTGGTGTTAGGGTCACGTTCAATCCAACTGGACTTTTTGGTCCTGTCTCGACATGCTCTCGATGGATTTGTCAGGATTACACACCTGGTTATTTCGGTAGGATCATTCATTGTAAAGATATCCTATCCAGGTTCCATATTCAAAGAAACTTCTACTTGAAAGTGGATTCAAATTAAGAGAACGAGACAGAACTGGGCACCACATTACATTATCTGCAGCAGTAGATTCAAATGTTGTCATGCATGTTTGTCTTTGTTTTTTTTTATTTGTTGGTAATACTGAAGAAGCACGCTCTGTGAAATAATTTTTATTGCATGTGTGAAACCGGTTATGTATTATATGTTAAGGTTTTGAGTTACTAAGTGTTGGTTCTTATCTAATTGGTATAGATGGATAGCTTGAGTAATCCAGTTATGTAAGCACATACAGAATGTTGTACTCATTTTTCTTTTCTTGATGTACATTTTTGCTTTGCACACATTTCTACTGGATGTTTTGTATCTGTTGGAGTTTAATTGCATGCATGTATCAAGTGAAATGACTAAGCAATATCAATACTTTTTTTATGTTCGCTGTTAAATCAATGTTTTTCCATATCAACGGTTGCCAAAATAATCAATTATGATTTTATTTTGTTAGCAGACCTGTATGATGTTTTGGTGCTGAGGTTCTTCTTTTACCCCTGCCCAAGTTGTTGAATTGCTTATGCTGCTTTCGGTACCCTTGTATTGTCTCTGTATTGCTTCTTGACCTGCTCCTTTTTATCCAGTGAGTAGTTATAGGGGGCCCCTTTTCTCCAATGTAACATTTTTGACAGGTGGGAACGCCCCCTCGTTGTCCTTATCCCGGCCCTTTTTGATGGGTTTGATTTCTTTTTGATATGGACTTGGAAACATTTTGATAGATATAAAATTTGATTGATCATTTTTTATATCTATTTGATATCCGTTTAAATAAACTGATAGTGTGTTTGTGTACTTTGATACGGTTTAATATCAAAATGATATAAAGTGTATATCAAAATTTTTTTAATATGGGAGAGCCCGTGTGCGCTGTTGCTTGGTCGAGGGCATAGTGAGTTGTGAGGAGTTAAATGGCGAGTGTTTGGTGACGCAGAGATGACACAGGAGTGGGTTGGACCTTCATGGTGTCATTTTATATAGATTTGATACTTGTACAACAGATTTTATATGAGCTTTATATTTTTATATATAAAAAAATTTGATTTTAAAAATTATATTGGTTATTTTGTAATACCGGAACCATTTTTATAATTTGTTACATCAATGTTTTGATATAAAAATAATCTCAGATGTTTTATGTTGCAACAAATTGTTTTTATGTCCATTGTTCATGTACATTTTTTGCTATCAAAATGACATCAGATATTTTTATCAATTAATTTGTTTTGATATCACATTTTTATATCAATTTCTTGGTCACAATGTTTTCCATATCAAAATATCGGATATTTTTTATCAGAATGTCTTGATATCAAACTAATTTGTATATTCAAATTATGGCAGTAATTTTTTATATTATCAATTTTTTTTTATATCAAAATGTCGGTATTTTTATATCGCAATTATTTTTTGATATGAACATTTCTCTATCAAAATAATACCTATTTAAAATAAACTCTTTATAATGTTCATATAAAATTTGATTGGAAGGGCCAGTTTAAGACTGCAGTGGTGACACAGAGGAGGTACGGACAACCCAGATATATACCGTTCTGCAATGGGCTGGAAAAAGCATAGCTTTTTGAGTTTTTCAGGGACTATTCCGGAAACGGCTATTATGAACAGCTATGGCGAGGGGTGAACATCCCCTACTCCCACCGCCAGCCGGGAAGTCCCGTGGATTTGCTGGTGTACGAAGGGATGGAGGATGCTCCCGATCTAATGACTGGCTATGAACCTGAAGAGTTTTGGGACAACGATGAGGCGGTTTTAGAGCAGACATTTGCGGTCGAGGCAGATGCTGAAGTTGAGGACTGCGAAGCTACGGTGCTGTGCTGTCGACTGATGCGGCGATGACGGAGACAACGTCCAGCCCCCAGCAACACAGATGAAAAATGGGGCCAAGTGTGCAGGGGTGGGGTGAACCATACTACGCAGAGACAAACACTTATTGTGTAGGTTGTTCAAACTAGCTTGAAAACACAGGTTATTGTGTAAATAGCCTGTGTAAGGCCCGTCTTTAGCTGCTGGAGATCAACCACCTTAAGGACAAGGCCACTGTTCAATGCATTTGTTGTTCAGCACAAATAGAAAGCCCGGCGGATATCAATCTGTGTGATTATTGTATTGTGCTAAAGAAGATCAACATGGACACGCAGGGCCCTCTTCGCGCTGATATTCTTGCCACCCAGGGGATTCCGGCCATCGCAGCGGGGACGTGTTCAAAACACCTTTACAGGTGGTGCTACGGACATAAAATTAATCCACAGCAGGATGCTCACGAGTGTTTGGAAAAAGCTTACGCAGATAATTTGCTACGTAAAATATGTTGTGTTGAGCCTAAAACGCATTCTAGACTTGTTGCGCCGGACACAGCCATTGACACAGATATGGATCGGTGCTGGGACTGAACGAGGCGTATCTAAAAAATTATGGGCTATAGAATCTTCAAATAAGCTGCTTTTGAAAATGAAGCAGTTTAGTTGCATGTGTCCGATGGGCGCTAGAAACATCATTGAAAAAACAGTTCCCAACTGAGCAGGGATCAAATATATATAAATGGAGTGTAACACGAACGCTTACCGAAGCAGTGGCATCCGTTGAGTTTGTACAGTATTCGCATGTATTATTTTAAAGTGAATATTTTTTTATAAAACTGTTTGTTTTTAAATGCAACTAAAGGTTGTTGCATCCTCCATCCCTTTGTACACCAGCAAATCCACGGGACTTCCCGATGGGTGTTCGCCCCTTGCCATAGCCATAGCTGCTGTTAGCTGTTTCCGGAATAGTCCCTGAAAAGCTCAAAAAGCTCTGCGTTTTCCTGCCCATTGCAGACCGGTATATATCCGGGTTGTGCAGCCCTCCCCTGTCACCATCACAGTCTTAAGCCGGCCCTTTCAATAACATTTTCTATGAACATTATACAGAGTTTATTTAAAAGGTATTATTTTGATAGACATTTTGATATAAAAATTAATTGATATAAAATTCAGATGTTTTGATATGAAAAAGTTGATAGCCAAAAATATAAAAAATTGATTACAATATATAAAACGACCAATATATAATTTTAATAGAAACATTATTTAGATATCCAAAAATTAATATCGTTAAAAAAATGTGATATAAAAATATCTGATATTTTGATATGGAAAAAAATATATAAAAACGGACCTGTCTTTATGTTGAGCTGTTACGGCTAACATGTCTGCCTCAAATCTGTTATAAATATATTATGATTAAGGAGGGAGGTGTCGGCAGTTATGGAGGGGTTGACCGACTGTATCGTTAACTACGAAGCGATGGTGAGAAGGTGGCACGGAGAGCGGTTAAGATGTGGCTTTCAGGGGAGGAGGCCTACATGCTACACAAACCGGCCCAAAAACCTTTTAAACATTGAATGACTGTGGTATGCGATGTCACTCAAGAATGGCAGGCAGATATTATGGATGTTAGTCATTTTTGATTTTTGTTGACCGTCTCTCTATGTTTAGAGAAGATGTGAGAGCACAGGGAACATTTGCTACCACGCTGAACTTATCAAAGTCAGAGTGTTACGTAAAAGCAGCCAGTTACAGGAATCCACTGGGGCAGTGCTTATACGCCCTGGGTGAAGGTTTGGAGAGTTTTGTTGAATTCCCACGAAGTTGGCGCTGGGTACACAGTTTGTTGAAAGATGAATGAATATTCTGATATTTATTCGAATTGTTATATCCAATTAGTTGAATAAGAGCACACTTGCTCTATTATTGCGCCGTAAGGTCTTTATTGTCCCTGAAGGTGCCGACACGTGTTTTGACCACACAAGGGTCTTTATCAAGCTGTGTTATTCATACAGCAGTTGTTACATATTTAATCGGATTTCGGATCATACACAATTGTGACATTACATGGGACCCAATGTGTGCCCCACGATGTGAAAAGTGCAAGTTGATTGCTAATTGTCATGTGCATTTTGAGAGAGACCAAGGTACATTTTAGTTGGTAATAATCACATTGTCATTGGTGTGTCCTAGAAATTTAAAGCATATTAAGGTTTGATTGATATGATTAATTGTGCGAATGGCCCACAGAGTAATGAGTGCATCAGGTTGCACCAAGGAGAGAAGGAGAAGGAGAAAGATGCGTCATGATTGGTATCAAAGGCTTAAGTATTATCTATCGTGTCAATTGAGTAGTATGAGTATGCTCACCAAGTCTGTACGTTCAGGGGGGGTTAAGATATTGAGGCGTGCCATCCGGATTAATTCTTCGTTCGGTGCACTGAGTAGTGCTTCTGGGGAAAATAAAATAGCTGGTTTGGATAGTATTTGCAGGCAAAGTCGGAGTTAAACAATTTACTGTTCATCATTGTGCCTGAGCGATAGCTATTCTAGTACTCGTAAATTAGTGTGCCTGTATGGAACCTAAATTGCTGCGAGGTACCTGTGGGCTCTGCATAGTATAAAGTGACTGACCGGCTCTGCTGGACGGCGTAGTTTCAGTGTCCTGTCAGTTCGATTAATTTAAAGGTGCTGGTAATGCACAAGCGTGTTGTCCAATATGGCTCAGCACAGAGGGAGGTGGGGGGGATGGTGAGTGAGTGGGTGGTGTGCTGGGGTTGTGGAGTATGCATGTGCCAGAGGTTTGTCACTGTGCGACTGGTGTGTTCGGCTGTGATGGTGAGCGAGACCGTGGGACTAAGGTCAAGTGCAGTGTGTAAAACAGTGGTTGGAGAGATGCAGTCGTTCTTGACCTGCGTCGGTAATGAGGTACACTGTTTAACATTCGAATTGCAAAATACATCGGGGCATGCACGCAGTATTGCAGTGTTGCCCACCTGTAATGATATAATCTGAGGCAGGGCACAAGAATATTATCCACTGATTGCTGTGGTGATGGGTGTGATGAGGGTGACCTATTTTAAATTGCATGTGTATAAAATAGGGTTACGAGCAATATGTCATGACTGATCGAGTTTTGGCGTACACTGTTTAACATTCAAATTGCAGCATATATTGGTGCATGTGCGCAGCATTGCCCACCTATAACGATATTATCTGAGGCAGGGCACAATAGTATTAGCCACCGATTGCTGTGGTGTTGTGAGTGATAATGGTGACAAATTAAAAGAGAACCTGAATATACTGTATGCGAAATGTTGGCGCATGGTTGCATCGTAATACATGTCTAAAATAGGGTTTCAAGCAAAATGTCATAATTGATAGAGTTGTGGCATAACTGACATCACGTTGAAGCTAGCGTTAGGAAAGTATTAAATAAAGTGCAGCAAGATTGCCCTTATACACAATGAAGAGCAGACAAGACGGGGATCCGCAAGCTGCAAGTTTACCTGACAAGGCAAAGTGCCTCAATTGTAGAGATTCTCCCTGGTCGGTGATCAGTCCGATCCCATCAGAACAATGCAGTGTTACTCAAATAGTGTGTGTAAGCCCATCGGCTCCACTTAGAAGGGACGGGGTTGGCCAAGTTCTAGAAGCAGTGATTTGCCCAACCAGTCACGTGTGTGTTTGTGTCATTGATGACACGTGTGAACATCTTGTAATTAACAGTGTAACATATAGGAGCAATTTATGAGAGTTTGGTGATCTGGGGCCAGAATTATAATACGATTCGGTGCTTGATGACAAGGATAACCTGTTTAGTTACAAGGCGACTAAAAGACTGCTAAATAAGTGATGCTTATCTGGAGTGGAGTAAAATAAAGCACAGCGATGGATAATGTGATAGAGCTTTGATTAGAATTGTATACTTGGGTGCTAATAGATGAGTAGCACGTCATGAGCCACGTGATGTATGCAATGGCAGCGAGTCGCGCCACGTGTTCACTTACATTAGTGTATTGTGAATGGGCTTGCTTGCCATGTAAATGAAACATTAGTGCTGGCGAGGGGGGCGAGTCGGGTGACAAGCCACCTTGCACTATTCACCTCCTGGGGCACAAATTGGGTCCCATGTTATGTCACAATTGTGTATGATCCGACATCCGATTAAATATGTAACTGATGTATGAATAAGACAGCCTTGATAAAGACCCTTCTGTGGTCGAAACACGCACCTTCAATGACAATAAAGACCTTATGGCACAATAATGGAGCAAGTGTGTTCCGTATTCAACAAATTGGGATCTAACAATTCGAATAAATATCAGAATATTCATTAATCTTTCCACAACTTTGTGGGAATCCAACAATACTCTATAAACCATCTCTATTATGTATATCTGCTTATCTGTGTTTGAAGTAATTGATGATACAGCGAGAATAGTGTCTGAGAAGATCGTTGTGCAACATGTGATGACTCGTTGTTTTTAATGTGAATAAAATCTGAATAAAAATACATGTTTTAAATATTAATACAAATCTGTTTTATATAACCTGGGTGTGTCTTTTTATGTTGAACTGGTACAGAGGGCAAACTCGGCTTGCATAAAACTGGCAGAAATATATGACGACGTAAAGATGTCAAGAGTTTATAACAATGCATGTGAAAATAAAGTCCACTCCAAACGTTGATGGCCCCAAGCACAACATAGTAGTATACATATGAACTAAATAAACTTTTAAAAGTGTATATAGGACCAGGTAATAAAGAACAAGACCAGTTTATGAATTGTAAAAATATTTTATTAATAAAAAATGTACTTAATACAGAAAGGAAAAATACATGGCCTAGAAAGGTGTAGCCTGTGAATTTACTTGTTAGAAAAAGGCTTACAAAGGCAGCCATAAAATAGTTTTGTAAATTCCCAACAGCTGTCTCCTGTTAGATGTCTGCATAGATATAGTTTGGTTGATGGGTTATATTCTCTTGGCGGGCCTCTGTCATATACCATGTAGTTCTCGGTTTTATTTTGAAGTTGGCCGCTTGTTATGTAACACAAGTGTTAAACCGTGTTGGCAATGGAAACTTTACACATCCTACAGATTATTCCGGTACAGCTATGGCGCGCAGGAAGACATTTTTGACAGGCGGGACAGTCAATGAGTGGCTCGCACATGACCGCCTCCAAGCCGCTTTCTGAATGTGCGTGTCTAGACCGCGCCGGGACCTCGCAAACATGTGACACTTGGGACATTTTTCAGGTTTTTCGTTAAGCGTTTGACATTCTTCTCTCAAACACAGACAACTGTAATATTGACAACTGTGTCTGTTTGTTTTTGGAAATATGCTGACGGAGATTGTTAGCCCACAGAAACACTTTTAGATTCAATACACCATAGAAATGGTTGTCGTGGTGTGAAACATTTGAAGTGTTTCTGGTTGTTTTAGCCGTTAGCGGGAAATATCGCCATATGCTGTTGTTAAAATAGTGTTTTGATGGGTCTATTCAAATATTCCTCAGAGATTCAGTTGTCCAAACTCTACCGCCGTGTTGGTCGCGAGTACCAACTCTCTATGCACGTGCAAAGCTTTTGCACGTATATCGGCATCTGTTATGCTGCACGGTGTCCGGTCATTTGGTCGAAAATAAATGGTCGAATGACCATTTGATCGAATCAAAATGGTCGAAAAAAAGGTCGAATGGTCATTCGACCAAATGACTGGTAACCATGCTGCACGGTTTGAATAAACCTATAAGACTAGAAACCAGTCAGAGATTTAGGGGGCCGTGATCGAAATGTAGTAACCAACGGGCTTTAGATTGTATGATGTGAATGTGCAGAATCTTACTCAAAGGCTTATAAGCACGGCCCACGCGTGGTCTGATGAACGCCATGATTTTCAGCGGTGCAAAGCACAAAATCTCAGTCTTACTCTGGAGATGTCGCTCCAAATTCTCCAAAAACTGAAAAATGCAAAAACCGTTCACGATGTGATCGCCTTCTAAACAAGGGTCTGTTTAAACCCACAGCCTCATTCTTATTTGACCAAAATCATTGGGACCAACAGTTTCCAATATTTGGCGAACTAGCGTTTCCACCGCCTCCGTCATTACTGTTTTTCTGTGTTCTAGGGATTGCAAGTAGTTAGGGTTTACAAATCGAAATTCCTCGTAATGCGCCACGGCTTATTAATTTCTTTGATAAGCCTGCACCCGTGCCAAATAAACTAGGGCATCCGGTGTCTGGGGCATTGATCAGTGCGATGTGGTCGTTTGGTCATGTCGCGCTATAGCCAATCGGCCCTTTTCAAGATTGGCCCATTTTAAGTTTTGGTTTCTGTTTTTAGTGCTCTGTTGAAACAGATGGCCGCCACCGCTTTGAACAAACAATTTCTCTGTAACAAGGACTATGACATTGCTTGTGTTTTTAATTTGACTCAGCCTCCCAGAGTTGCGGGCGGTGTGGTCTTGTTCTTGAGTTTTTTTTCTTTTCTAATAATGAGGGGTTTGCACTGAGTCATAAGTTGCTGCTTGTAACTTTTTGTGCTCGTCTGATATGCCTGTCATCTGGGATATTCCAGGAACGGGTGCGAACAGAGATATGGATATATTAGACCCCGTGAATGGTGGTGGAATAGCGGCTAAACAATCGGCTGAAAAAGCACTGATGGCTGGTGTGCTTTGTTGAACAGCAGGGGCCTTGTTTAGCGCTGTAGCGAGCAGTCTCTCTATGAATCTTTCATGAAATGCATTATAAGACCCTCCTATAACCATGGTGTGGTGTTGAACAACCAGACCATCGTCTATCGTAATATCTGCCTGCAACCCTATAGCTAATTCACAAGCCTCCGCCGCTAAGGTAATCTCACCCTTCAGATGCTTTAGTAGCGTCAAAACAGCTCCATCTGCATTTTCAAAAGCGCTTTGAAACATAGATTGTAAAATCTGCTTCTTTTTACAGTAGGACTTTTACAGAATGCTGGGTAATTTCTTATATTTTAGTTTTTAAATTGGGCTTCCACATCAGATTTTTTTTGACTTTTCCAACTTTCCCCCATTCTGTTCGGGGTCTGTTTGAGCTAGGCTGTGTGTAAACGCGATGTGTGCCCCGACTGGTCTTATACAAAAAAAAAGATTGCCAGTCACAGCATAGAATGCGTTATTACATTTTATCATTAGCCTCTAGCCCAGTTGGTTTTGTTTTTACACCTCTGTAAAACACTTAGCATTTGGTGACTTATTTCTATGATGCGAGTCAACATTATCCGGTTTAAAATGTGATAATTCTGTGAGCTGTATAATAACTGCACAGCCCAACCTAAGTATATTCCCAGAAAATGTTCTAGAATACAAAGTGGTTTTTATAATCACTATGTTTTGAAAACAAACTATAAAGAATGTGACAGCCCCTTCAGCAGTAACATTACACCACAACCACGCTGTGACTCTATTTGGCTAAATTCACCAGAACCTTCCTTAAATCAAATGTTTTCCTACTGACAATGAACAGGGTTAGCTAAATGAAAAGGCCGCATAGCACCAGACATTTATTTTGCCTCTTGCCCTATAGGCAGTGCTAAAATGTTGTATGCTTTAACACTGTAGATTAGCCTTCATTTGTACACCGGGCCATCTAAATGTCACTCTTGGCTACTTTAGCGAAATACGCTTCAAAACAGTTCAACAAGTTTAGCTGTTGTGTTAATAGTGAACAGGTCTTTAATATTTTCATACTGATAAACAGTTGAGCATTAACAAAAAATGTACAGACATCTAATTGCGAGCTTCTCGGGCGAGGTTAAATCACAACGGGCGTTTAGCCTTTTCAGCCTTCTAGGAGTTAATAAAACAAGCATTGCTATGTTTCTGCGTCTATATCTGACATTTAAGTGCTATGTGAATACTTACAAATGAATTGTCATTCTTTACCTAGCACGAACCTGTAAATAAAAAACATGAGATACTGCGTAAACTGTATAAAACACATGTAGTATGTATCGCACACAACATAGCTTTAGAAGTTATAATAAATCATCCAGCATATAGCGACCCATCCATCACCCCTGTAAAAAACATTGGGTTGGCATTTGTTGGCAGTGTCATGACACATGTTTTCAAAAAATAATAGAACAACTCTGCTCGTTGGCGCTCTGGAAAATCCATCGACCCATTAGTAAATCAGAAGAACAACTTTGATCCTAGCCCCCCCCCTCCATCCCCCAGGGTTCCATGTAATAATGTCGCCACAAAAATGTCATGCAAAAATATCGCCGAAAAATTGCCGTTTTTTGTGGCGACATTATTGCATTGAAAATGCGGGGGACACCGCCGCAACCTCCAAATTTGCCCCTGTCCCCATATATATGGTCACCCAAATAATATTGCCACATTTTCCCGGCGATATTATTTACGGCGACCATATATATGGGGATATTATTACCTGATACCCCCCCCCCCCAGACATTGCTTGGGGGCCCCCCTCGGGTTTAATCAAAAACAAAGATATTCCATTGATGAACCAAAAACTACAATCATAGGGTCCCCCAGACATTACTTGAGCCCTTACTATCAACAGCCAAGATAACCCATCCTTGGGGCATTTAAAACATTTGTGATTTGTTGATCCCAAGAGAACCAGGCGGGCCCGTTGATTAATTCACCAATTAACTCTGCAGCATATGCACCCAGATCAATTTTTACTGCTGTAACAGCACTTTCGGACACCATCCATGGGTCGTTGAAACATTCCAAATGTGTTGATCTGTGCAGAACAGACCCCTTCCCTGCACCCTGAAAAGCCCCAGTAGAAACAGGTTGCATCATTCCATTCACCTCGAGACAGCCAAGATTTGTTGAACCGGCTGCCAAAAACGCCATCCCCATCCTTCCATCCATAATTTGCTGAATCAGTCGCTCTACAATTCACATCCAGATATTGCAAGGCCTGTGCCATCTGGGTGTTGTAGGCCATTGCTATAAAAACAGATAAATATTAAATCAGAACCAGAATATAACATCCTGAGTCTCAGCGGCTGTAAAAATGTCAACTGCTTGTCTGATTTGTGACAGATTTACAAACCTGACTTATTTTTTTTTTTTTATAAAAGGCGCTGTTATATTTTACAATCTTGACACACAGTTAAGAATACAACACAACAGCGACCCTGTCCCTACTGGTCCAAATGGTCGCACTGTCCCTGATGGTGAACTGTGTTCCCCTGCAAATTTGAAAGAGCTCCGGGTTTAAAATAAATGTTTAACACACAATATCGCGTATGAAACGCACATTCGTGTTTTATAAACTGACACGTACACATACGCACGCACTCACACTTTGCTGGAATTGGTGCTTGTAAATGTTCAAGGCAGTATGTGCTTAACACGCTGAGCTATCTTCTGAACCATCACTTTGCCTAAGTTTATCAAAATGTATTTAAACTTTGGGTGATGTAAATGCTCAATATAGCCCCCACAGAAATGTGTGTCGGGATAGTTTGATCAGCACGTAATTGACTACAGCCATGCGATAGGGTTAGAGCTGGAGCAGTGAGCAATAAAATATCCAGCAGTGTGCTATTTAAGTTTGGTGAACAATGCAAACAACCCATACCAGAAATTGCTAAAGCTCGTAAATACTGTGCTTTCAAATACTGCATCGCTTAACTGAAATAGAGCGCTGTAAACTACCATGCAGATATATAAACATTCTCGCATGCATTTCTTGAAACAAAATACAAGGTATTTATTTGGTGGTTGGTAATTAACAAACACACCTTGTCTGCCATTTCACAAATCCACATGTAGCTAGCCCCAAGGCTTTCATATACTTTCTCTCTCTCTTTCTCTCTCTCTCTCTCTCTCTCTCTCTCTCTCTCTCTCTCTCTCTCTCTCTCTCTCTCTCTCTCTCTCTCTCTCTCTCTCTCTCTCTCTCTCTCTCTCTCTCTCTCTCTCTCTCTTCTCTCTCTTTCTCTCTCTTTCTCTCTCTTTCTCTCTCTTTCTCTCTCTTTCTCTCTCTTTCTCTCTCTTTCTCTCTCTTTCTCTCTCTTTCTCTCTCTTTCTCTCTCTTTCTCTCTCTTTCTCTCTCTTTCTCTCTCTTTCTCTCTCTTTCTTTCTCTCTCTATCCACTGGGGGGAACCCCTTTTGTGAGAAAAGCTTCTAAAATTGTCCTACGACAAAAATAAAATGCATATTGCAAAAATACAGGCTGGCAGTTAATCCTGCCTGTAGCTAAAGAATAAGCATGTTTTGTTTTAAAATATCTGTTTACCACCATTGAATAAAAATACATAGTGCTAGATTCTAGAACACACTTTAAATAAACTGACTTACATATTGCCCTGCCCATATAAAAACGCCTGTATTTGCTTATCCTGCATATTAAATAGCTGATCTATAAACACTTGGAACTGCAGCATCACAAACACATAACTGTGCCTTGAGCATCTTCCTAGCGCTAGAAATACTCTCGTCTAACTTTAAATATTTGTATGCTTTTAAAACATAGCCCGCCTGGTCAGGAAAAAAGTTATTTAGTTACAGCCTGTATAAAATACATAACATCGACTCACTTTTTAAGTAGAATGCCTCCTTCGTCACTGGACTTTAGATGTCCTGGGGTCTTCATTTACAGCCATGGCTTGCAATTGTCCCGAAATCGCAGGCAGCTGTGTTCTTGCAGGTTTCCAGCTTATGAGGTTTAAAGAACTAAATCCTCTCCCCCCCCCCCCCCCTCAGCAGACCAGCCCCCAACCTGCCTATGACAATATATATTAGTTGCAGATAATTTACCAGGAATGGCCTGAATGGTTACTGATTAAACCCACCACCCGCATGATAGCTTGCTCTTGAATACAATGGCCTCGGGGGTCCTGTGACTTTACAGCGAATGGGGCCATGCAAATACAATTTAGTCACACCGGGCACATGGCGGAGCGGGATTACAATAGCCTCAGGGTTTAATTGCAAGGTTGGATCATTCTGATGTGGCTTCATATAATTTGTAATAAACTGACCATGCGTTCTATGCTTTGGTCTGTGCAGCTTTTGGCATATGTTCACAATGCATCGGGACATGCCCAGACATGCCCCGGCAACTTCACAATGCTGCCAAAAATTGATAGAAATAGTTTTTTAATTTTTACGATTGTCGCCCTTTTCTATAAAACCCAATTTTTTTATATCCCTTTTTTTATATAAAAATGGTTTATCATTTTGATATCAAAAAGATGTTGATCAAGAAATGTGGATATCAAATTTTTGCTATAAAAAATGAATTGCGATATAAAAATATCCGATGTCATTAAAAAAGCGATATAAAAAATATCAGAATTTTAATACTTTTATTTTTGATATATAAAAATAATATAAAGTTTATATAAAATCTGTTATACAAGTATATCAAATCTATGTAAAATGATGTCATGAAGGTCCAACCTACTCCACTCTTTGCCGCGTCACCAAACCCTAACACTCGCCATCTAACTCCTCACAACGCCCTCGACCAAGCAACAGCACACGCGCCCTCTCCCATATTAAAAACATTTTGATCTACACTTTATATCCTTTTTGATATAAAACTTTATATCAAAGTACACAGACACACTTTATATATCCGTTTATATAAAATCGATATGAAATTTGATGTCCTAACATTTTGATATAAAAAATGTTTTGATACCAAAGTCCATATAAAAAAGAAATAAAACCTGTATCAAAAAGGGACGGGGATAAGGACAACCAGGGGACGTTCCCATCTGTCAAATATGTAACATTGTAGAAAGGGGGCCCCCCTATAACTACTCCAGTGGTTTTCACTTTGTTTACTGATATTTCACATCTTTAACTTCGTATTTGACTGTGTGCAGAATTTTGCCCTGGCTTGGTCAATCTGGTTTCTTGACCAGAGCTCATTTGTTCAATGTGTATATCGTAATGGTTCCACATCAGCCTTTTCAGTCACTGGTCTGTAAGTTTTTATGAAATACAAGGGACACAATGTAAAACGTTACAAGTTTCTTTTATGCTCTACAGCCTGTGATCCCCACATTCTCTACCTGTGTCCACAAGCTTTGCCAGCAAAACGTCTCCTCCGTTCTGGGGTGCTGACCAAGCTCCCTCCGCATGAGGAGAGATACTGTTCCTGCTTTTTTGGGGTGAATTTGAAGATTGCCTGCAGCTGCGTATGCTTTCAGAATGGCTTATTTCACTTCCCTTCAACAAAATCTGTTCGTGTGGTGAACCATAGATGGCAGAGGGATTTCACCACATCCCCTCATACATCCCAAATTTTCAGATCTGTCTATGGCAGTTTTTACTTGGACGTTTTCTGTGTGCCAGTTGATTACCGTTGTGTACTTTGGTTTGCTGTCATTTGTGTTACTAAGGCATGAGCGGGGTTCTCACTAGCAGCATATGGAATAGTTTTTAAATGGGTTTGGTCCTTTTTGATTTTATTAGCTTGCAGATAGGACACTGTTCTATAAATAACTCTTGGCAACCACAATAAGTGATTTCCCCACATAGCCTATATATTGTGGGTATGATCCTGTCGTTCTGAGCCAAGCGCAGCACGTGTTTTCATGGTTTGCATTCAGTATGTATGGTGTCAACTAAAATAAAAAGTGGAGGCGGTAAAGAAACTCTGATCATAACTGCTCATTGGAAATTGCAAGTTTTTGCAAGAACACAAATGTCCAAATTATCATCTGCACTTTCATCATGAGCTCATGTTTCCTTTGCTGTATTTTTAAACAATCAATCATCCACAAGTTGAGCATCTCCAATCGGGTGAACTAACATGCTTGAACACTCATGCCCGACTGTACGTTAAGGCGCCTACCCAATTATCAACCTATTTTTTATTTTCTGCCTTGAAGGGTTATTGTTTAGTGCTATTGCGAGGCGGCGCTCGAAGTTAAACTCGGAAATTGCGAGTGATGTCTATGGCTCACTGCGAGTTTCACTTCTCTGTTAATGAAACCCGTCCAGTCAGCAGAACATTATTGACATTAAGTCCTAAATGAGATTCTTTGGTGTGGTGGATTTCTCTGGTCCTTCCTTGATGACCTCTGTCCGGAGATCTGAAAGAGGCAGTCCCGTATTTCCTCTGTACTTTTTACAGGCTGGGGAATAACTCGGGAATAATTGTACAACAATGGGCTGCAGCAAATCTGGTGGATATGTGCAATGTATTTTAAAAGTCTTTGAGAAAATTGATGCTTTGAGCTACTTTTGTTTCTGACCTTAAATGTAAATTGGAACCATGTATCATTGCTGCGTTCTGAATATAAACTAAATGGGCAAACACGTGAGACACATGTGTCGGACATTGTTTCAGAATGTGACCTGTGTCCGTGTAGGGAAAATGTGGAAAGTGCAAATTATTCTGGCAAGCTGACCCTGCTATTGGCACGGGCACTCCAGCCCCTTGACAAGTCTGGTGGCATTGACCTACTCAGTTGGCCAACATCACACATGGTGTCCCAATGCCAACCCAGAGGAAGCATCTGGAACTTTGGGTTGACACCAGAAGGTGATCTAGGTGAAGTCGAACTACATGGTGTTTCGTACTTCGATGATTGACTAGACTGAGGTAATTTACAAGCATTACAAATGTGTTCTTTATTCTGTGTTATGGCTGCTGAACATCCTTGATTCACACAAATGGTGGCAAGTGATGTTCTATCCTGGCTAGTAAAAATAATATTTAAAATTGGAAAACATGCAAGTAAAGGTATCTCTGGTTTGGTTTTCACTCTGCCATTACCTATTGAGCTGATACAATTGCGGTGAAATGCGTGTGAATGTGTGTTTTGGTTTGGGATCTGAATGATTATAGTTTGCTTGTAATTGAGAGAAAGGGATTTTGTTCTTTCATGGGATAATTGCAGGGATGTACTTTGAAGGTGTTCTTTGTAAAAGTGCGGTTAACTGCAAATTTCTACCAGTGCAGTTTAACGCTACACACAGTAGTTGAATACATTGGTAACTGGAAAGACAATTTGGTTTTCTCAACAGTAAAATATGCCACTTTCAACTCTAGTTGTATCCTATTTTTTAAACTTTGTTTTATTGCGAAGAACAGGAGAATTCATAGGGGAGTGCAAATGTTCATCGTTTTTCGGGTGTGGCATCTGTGCTTTTTTTGTGGTTGATCATCTGACACACTGCATTTCAAGCACTGTCTATAGTAAACAAACTATAATAACCGGTTCTTATGCTATCCTAAGGTGGCAGGGAAGAGAACGTCTGGACAAAAGGATCGTGGATCCAGCGGAAATTATGAAGATTCCTTTTGTGTACCATTTAGCCCTCTGGAGTTCTGGGGTCTCTTGCTGCTGGGTCTCATGTTCATTGGAGTGTTGGTGTTTTAAATGAATCTTTCCCCTGAATAAACGTGCAATCTCACTAGGGATAACATGGGCACAATTTACTAAAATGTTCTCTGCTCGCGTCTGCCAGTGCATTCCAAACTGGCCAAAGCTCATGTGTTCCGAGTGCAATGATTCTCAATGGTGGACACTCGCAACACTTGAATATGTATGTTGAGGCAGGTTGTGGTTCCTATGTGCCAGCAGCCACCTAATTCTTCACCTTGCAAGACCCATTCGTCAATTACGGATATGCAAGTTGACATCTGTGGGCCAGTTTTGTGAGGGTGCAGTGCCCACACCCCCCAAACTTAATGGCCTGATTTTACAGACCTCTGTGAACAAGTGCTTGTTTAGTTACAAGTTATTTTTTACTGGTCTTTGGGGGAACTTGCTAGTCACCTGTGTTAAGTCCTAGGTTGCACTCTACGGGTTCCATGTCTTTTCCGGGTGCTGCCTTTGCCATAGACCCTTGACTGGGCCCACTTTCCAAACAATGGTTTATTGCTCCTTTTGGGCCGATCTCGTGATCCTGTGTTCCCCTCTTACAACCTACCTCCTCCATGATGGCCCCTCCTATTCTGGCTGAGACCCCTGCAACCACCTCCTCGCTATGCTGCCCCAGCAATGCAGGTCAGACTCCTTACCCCACCCACACAACTGCTGTCCTCCTCACCCTCTCATACTACCTACATGTGTGTTGGGAAACAACCTCTACCTGCCCCCTCGCCTGCTTTTTTTTTTGTTTTGTTCCTGCCTTGACCATCTTTGCAGCTTGCAAGGTTGCATGCGATTTTATCTAAACAAAAATAACGAATACGAAATAACTAATGAAATGATGAAATACATGGATGCCAATGTAAATGTGCAAAAATAACTAATGCAAAACAACTAATACGAATCATCATTACAGATAGCTAGAATAAAGAACCCAAAACGGAAGCAGATTCATTAACGCCATACACCAAGAAAAAACCCAAATGTGAAAATAAAAATGACTTGACAATGTAGACTTCCGGGCTGACATCCATTGTAAATAGTTAACTGATGCCATTTCAAATCCCAAGAAAAGTTCATAAAACCAAAAAAAGCTGAGAACCAGAAAATCCCAAAGGTCCAAGAGAAAAAATCCAGGAAAGTCCACCAGCGCAACCGAACGCATCCAAGGTAATTAAGGAAATACCGTGAAAAAATCCAATCCGAAGCAGTGCCGATACAAAGTTCAGGAGAAAAGGCCAAAAAATAATCCACAGGCATCAAAAAAAGAAAAAAAACATTAAAACTCCAGAAAAGTCCAGCAGCACCTCCGATCGCATCCGAAGAAAATGGTGGATAACAACTTTGTTTACATCCCAATGAAAAAATTGATATACGCGAGCAACACCAAATGGACAAATATAAAATGACAGCTTGAGTTTATATTTCCTAAAGTTACACTATATCATTATTTAAAGACCATGCATAATTCGAAATGTAATATTATATCTAATTATTTTTACATTATTAAAGAAATTCGATAAATATGATTTATTATTTTTTCTTTCGATATCACTGCATACCCTGCAAAACCATCCCAACATCCCACAGCATATGCATCCAGACGATACAGGGGCAGCAAAATATTGCATTTGATTCACATGTCTGAAGCCCGCCATCACACTTAAGTAATCCTTACCATGAGGATTTTTAACGTGCATTTGAAGTCTCACCACGATACGTTTTTAAAACGAGTGACTAAGCAGTCCCTGTGATGTTGCTTAAAACGTTGTATATCTTCTGCAACATGTCTGCTTGTGCCATGTCACAGATGGCCTTAAAACTACCTAGACTCCAGAGGATGGTGCAAGGGTTTCTGTTTGGTATAGAATTCAGAAACTTGAAGGCATGTGTATGAAATGTGGCCCCCTATGGTTCGACCCTATCTCGTCTCCCTTTGGGTTTCCCACCTCTCTAGCCTTGGCTCCCCAACTCCCCAGCCCAAGCTTTAATATTCCCCAGGTTGGCAACTAAATATAATTAACTTGGTATCCATAGTTTTGGCTAGAGAGATTGCCTGTGGCTTCTGCTTTTTCGATCTGACTTCATCCACTATTATTCGTGGGATGAGGGCATGGCTTACCTATCCTGTGAACTCCCCTGCATATGGGTTTTATTTTATTTATTGGATATTTGTAAGGCGCCTATATTACAAAAGGTGTTTCAAGATGCCACAAGGCAATAAATGGTGCGAGCAAGGGAGAAAGATGCAATAACGGTCCAACTAGGCCTTGTGACTTTCAGATCGTGCAAGTGCAGAATAAGTGCAAGGGAGTAGGGGGGTGGGTGGGAAGGGGCGATCTGCACAAAACAAGTGCTAAGGAAAAGGGTGAAGAGGCAAGTGCCAGGAAGTGCAGGGAAGGGCCTGGGGGTGTATTGGGCAGAGGCGCCTGGAGCCCCGTCATACTCTGAGGGAACCAGGCAGCCAGTTAATTAGGCAGAAGAAGGTGTTGGAGGGGGAGAGCGACTGAGGAGGAGAAAGGGAGGGCCTTGAGGAGCTTCTGGAACTTAAGGAGATCTGGCTCAAGTCTGAAAAAGGCAGGGAGACCATTCCAGAGGGAGGCTCCTGCAGAAGGGAGACATCTACCCTCCCTCCCCCAAACTCTTTGCTTAGTGGTGCATCTGATTTGCAGAGAGTTGGAGCTAGCAGACTGAAGGGCTCTAGCGGAGAGTTATTTAGGGAGAGAGTTGGATGTAGCAGGGTCCCAGGCCCCAGAAAGCCTCGTTGATGATGCAAAGGGTCTTGTATTTGATCCTAGCAGCAATTGGAAGCCAGTGGAGAGAAATTGGAGCTGGAGAGATGTGGTCCCTGGGCTTGACGCCAAGAATACGTCTTGCAGCCCTATTCTGGATTAGTTGAAGGGGATGAAGGGAGGAAGATTGAGGAAGAGGCTGTTACAGTAGTCAAGCCTAAAGGGGACCAGAACTCTGGAGACCATGAGTTTCTGGGGGAAGGTGAGGAAAGGGAGAATACCTCAGAGGAGGTGCCTTCATGGCAAGGTCCGTGATGTGATGTGAGGAGAGAAGAATCGAAGACCACAGCAACGTTTTTTGCCTCACAAGAGCGTGAGTGGAGGGGGACGCATAGAGGGTGGTCAGAGTGGGGGAGGGAAGGTGGGAGCTTGGTCCCAATGAAAAGGATCTTCGTCTTACTGGCATTAAGGCAGAGATGATTGGCAGCGCACAATGACTGAATAACAGTCGCAGACAGGAATGCGACAGGAGGAAGAGGGAACCTTGCGCTGCATGTAGTCTGCAGAATACTGGAAGTGAGAAGAGATCAAGGGGGCAGGGTAGACGTTGAAAAGCTATGGCGAGAGGATAGAGCCTTGAGAGACGCTGTAGTTGGAGTGTGAGATAGGGAAGCGAAAAGAGCCAAGTTGCACCTGGGCAGGTCTGGAGTGGAAGGAGGTAGGTCAACCAGTCCAGTGATGCCCAGGGTGTCAGTCAATTTGTTAGGATGGGATGACCATGTCGAAGGCGAAGGAAAGTTCCAGGAGGATAAGAATGGATATAGAGTTCTATATCTATATCTAGCGTTTCAGAGAGGCTAGATCGGAGTCATAGCAGGTGTTGCGCTTGGAGGCAGGCTTCATTCGAATCCTCATGACGGGGGCACGATAGCCAAAGTATTGGTGATAGGAAGGTGAAGACTAGCAAGGACAGAGTCAGTGTGGGAGTCCGTGGGAGGGGGAATGAAACTCTTCATCGGTCGAATGACGGAGGAGAAAGGCAGTGCAGGCAGAGGCCTAGCAGAGGGGACCAAAGAGATCCAGATGAGAAGACAGGATGGAATGGTCAGACTAGGGGAGAGATGTAGTGAGGGGGTTCGAGATAGTAATGTCTGAGGAGAGCAGGGCATCCAAGGTTTGTGTGACCGTGTGCCTCGGACAAGAGGGATGTATGGTGAGGGAGAGAACATCGCAAAGGTTGCGGAAGAGACCAGTGACTGCCTCGGTAGAGTCCAGGTGAATATTAAAGTCACGGAGGAGGAGAAGGTTGGAGGTAGAGGCAAGAAGGGAAGAGGTGAGGTCTGACCACTCTGGAGAGAAAGAAGGAAACCGGACCAAGATGGTGGCGATAGTCAGCAATAGGGTTGGAGAGACGCTGAGCCTGCAGACGCGGCATTCAAAGGAGGAGTAGGATTGAGTGGGAATGATGGCAGCAGGGATCCATTCTGGGAAGAACAAGGCCACTCTGCCTCCAGACCAGTTAGGCTGGGCTTGTAGAGGATCTTGTAACCCTAAGGCGGGGGTGAGCCAAAAGCAGCGACAGAGCTGGTAGTGAACCACATCTCAGCGAGGGCGAGAATGCCAAGTCTAGGAGAAGGAGACAGATCCTGGAACATCTCAGTAACATCTGATGCCTTTTCAAGGGCCCAGTTGCTCGTGCTCAACACTTAAATGCCCTTGCCTTCCTGTCCCTTCTATTCCTTTCCTCGCTCTCCCTCCTCCTTTTATTTGACTCTGTTATCCTACTTACCCTCTGCTCTCCTCTTCGCTACCTTCTCCTTCTGTCCCTCTGATGGTCCAATCGCCTTTCTGCCCTCGTTCTCCTTATGCTCCTTTATGCTCCCTCTCTAAACCACACTCGCAGCTTCCAGCAACCATTCACACGCTCTTACACCAGTACCACTATCTCACAACCTACACCTCCCCTGCCACATACTCCACCACAGCCTTGTCAGCACTCTGCGTTTTCCATCTTGTTGATATTGGTGAGTTTTTCTCTGAGGGCGGTGAGTTCCGTTTGCTGTGGTTCCTGTTACATGGAGTGCTGAAATTAAAGAAAGCGAACCGAAACTGCACTTAAATGGGGAATGGAGGGGCAGAGATTCTCCTCCCTCACCACGCCACTGGGTAAAACCATGGTAGGCTCTGCCCCAGTTTGAGAGGGGTCCCCATTCCATTGACGGGGGTCAAGCCCCTGAACCTATCACAGCCATTTAACAGTGAAAATGCACTATACGTAATACAAATTACGTGAGGTGCAGCTTGGTTCCCTATTGGCGGCAGTAGAGGACTATGGCTGGACCCCTTTTGCAATGGCACAGACAGGCTAAAAAACGGTGGTGTGGAAAGTTGCCAAGAGCAGTGCCAGTGGTTCAGATTCATTCAAAACATTAGACCCTTCGCTTTTATTGTTCTAGTTTGTCTCACTAAGTGAGAGAGGGTATGCCAGACGTGGGTCCCTTGCTCGCTGCGCCATAGGGAACCAAGGCACCTCACTGTGGAGGTTCAACAAGGCTGAAACATGTCTGGAGTTGCTTGTGTTGCTGTGCAGAGGGTACCTGACCTAGCAGTTTGGGCTGGGCTGCTACCATTGGTGGCAGTACCCGACTATGGCTGGACCCCTTTTGCAATGGGGCAGACGGGCTAAAAACGGTGGTGTGGAAGGTTGTCCAGAGTACTGCCAGTGGTTGATTCATTCAAAACCTTCCATCCATCACTTTTGTGGTTATAGCTCTCTAGGTCTGCCAGGTAGAGGTTAGTGAATAGGGGCTAGGAGACCACCCTGCCTTACCCTTCTCTCCGCCCCCACCGGTGCCGACAACTGTCCCGCTGCATTCAATCTAATCCTTAGAAACATGTCTTTGTGAAGGCTCACTAGTATGGTCAGGAGGGTGTCCAGTCAACTCGTCGAAAAAAAACTGGTCGACTGCAATTTGGTCGACGCAATTTGGTCGAAAACCATTTCGTCGAAATTTTTTTTTTATTTATATATTTATTTTTTGGGTTTTCGTTTTGTTAAAAAATGGGTTTTTAGAGAAAAAAAGGGGGTTGGGGGGGGGACCCCCCCAAAAAAAAAAAAAAAAAGGGTTAAAATAGAAAAAAAAAAAATTCGACGAAATGGTTTTCGACCAATTTGATTCGACCATTTGTCTGGTCGACCAATTTTTTTCGACGAATTGACTGCCAACCGTCAGGAGCTGCCTCGGAATCCCCCTTCACAATCTTCATAAGTGCTCATCACTTGCTTTTCACTTTATTTATAATGTGTCATTCTTTGTCTTTAACTGTTTATTACATGTGTTTCACACATGCTTTCATTTCATTCATAGCCTTATTAAAACTTTCCTTTTAGTTCAGTATTTAGTAATGCTTGCAAAGCTTTCCTTTAGTTCGGCATTCAACAATGCTTGCTTTATATTCAAGTTCCTTTACTTATAGTTCAGCGTTTGCTCACTTTGGGTTCACGGGTACTTTCACACATTTTCTTTAATCCGGCATCACCATATGCCCTGTGATAGCCCCAGGAGTGCCCCGGTACGAGTGTTCCCTTTTCACTTGCTGGTCCTCGGCGGCTTCTCCAGGTGTTCTCGCTCTACGTTCTCGGCTCAGCGCACACTTCTCTGGAGCTCTGCCAGCAGCGCTAGCCTTCTGCGAATCTAGTTGTGGGTTGCCGGTAGCTCCGCTCTTAACTTGAGTACACTACTAGTAGCCTGCAGCACTTGCGAGTCCTCCATGCCCCATAGCTCTGGCTGTTTGGCGCCAGAAAGAGGGCACTCCTGGCACCTTTGTCCGTCTCGCGGCTACTCGGGCCCTGGGGTCAGTGTCTCTCCTTTGCAGTAGCTGGCGTCCTGGCCTCCAGGCAGGAACCTCCTCTGCAGCCCCCTTCTGGGCAGGAATTCCCCCCTCTCAGGCCCGTATGTCTCAGCCCGGCTTCTCTCCTGCTGGTTTTCCCTTAATTGCTGGCGGCTTCACCTTTAATGAACCTGTGACCTAATAACAGGTTGCCGGTGCGAGCCCTCAAGTCCAATTGCCTGACCAGTTACTGATGTTCTCTGGACATGCCAGAGCCTCGCAATAGTTTCCAGGCCTCTTCCTCATCCCAGTATTTGCGTGGTGTGACTGGGGGGGGTGGGGGGGGGGAATAAAAGGAAATGACTGGCACAAACTATGAAGGTAGGGGGAGGGTAAGGTTTACTATCACAAGGGAAAGGGGGTAACCATGCCTCGCCTAAAGACATCCTCCCCCCACGGACCATCCACCCAGGTGATCCTCCCTTGCATCTCGATCCCCAGGGTCAGGATCCAAGAGCAATGGATTTTCCCTGGCTACCTAAGATGATGCAAGGGGAGTATGTGTGAAGATGCCTTCAGGTTTTTCACACACAACAGGCACACACTCGACTCTTGTGCACTCACAAACACTACATGCATTGCATTTCAAGCATGCACAAACTTTGTTTTTTAAGTTTTTGCTTTTTAGTCTTCTCTGTAGGTCTTTTCTTCATCTGTCTTTGTTCTGGGGGCACAGACCGGTGCAGGCAGCACGGGACTCCATTCAGACAGCACTGGAGTGCCCTGAAAGGATTTCAACACGCATTGTGTGCCGGGTGCCCCATGTGACCTCACAAAGTTGTTCGGTTTGCAACTGGGGCTTTGCACACTGAACAGTCCCAGCTTGTTGCATTTAAAAAAAAGAAATAAATGTATAACTATGGAGCAGTGCAGGTAAGATACACCTTCCTCAGGCCTTTTGGGTATGTTGCAGTCACTGGTGTGAGCTCAGCTATCCCTGAAGTTTTTCAGAGAGACCAACCAAAAGAATGACAGCCTTTGATTGCTTATAAAGAACAGCTCAGTCAAAAAGAACCTCCAATGCTCCCAATATTTTCCTAACTAAATCTTTGTGCGGCACAATATTGTAAAAACTGCTACTAAAGACTTGAGCAATAGTTAGTCTGAAAACGTTGTCAATTTAATGTTGCACGACAGTCGAGAAAGGAGCTGGAGTATACGAGGAAAGCTGGTTGAGTTGCTATTGCTTTCATTTTATGTATGCCCTGGACGGCTTTCTTCATTATAACATTAATATTTGTACATTTATTGATTATAAAGTGGGAAAAAACGTTTTTGATATCGGACCTATAATACAAATACTGTAATTAGTAAATACAGTCGCATATTTTATAAAAATGTGCAATCGTAATTTGCAGGAAAGAACTGATTTATAACATGGAAAAAGTCCCTTTATAAAGTCTTCTTTACTACAGCGACTTTCAGGCATCCTCACTAATGGGCATAAGTCATACTGGCCTGACTGCGCACACACTGTTCCACGGAGTGCAATTTGGGTATAAGAAAAAAGTGGGTATGCCTACTCTCCAAAGTTAAAATGATTACCCTTTTGTTCTAGTTTTTTTAAATCATACTCCTGGAGTGCCCTTCTTCTTTAAATACAGTACAGTAGGCATGTGCCATAGCACAGAAAAGAGGCCAGCACACCCTGTATGTCCCCGTTCTCTCTTCTTGACTAGTTTTTTCCACCTAACTAGGAAGATGGGCATTTCTTGTGTATTTTTATTTAATGTGTTTGGCTTGAAATATACCGTTCACATACTAAATACTGAATTATACAATGCAAAATTTAATACAAATTTAGCAAATATGTGCAAATGATTGTACAGAAAGTGTGCAAGAATTATCTATTGGTCAGTATAGTATACACTCTATAGTGTATCGCTTTGTGTGTAGCGGGCTACACAATCATTTATAGGCAAATATTTTGCTGGACATAGCAATAATGAAAACTGCGATACAGTTAAACCTAAAATAAATAATTTCCTTCGAAAACCCTAGTCCAAAATGAATCTGGTGTTGAGCAATAAAAACCTTTTCTAAAAAATTTGAAATACTAATTTTCCATAACAACGCCAGAGACGTACAATCTATCCAAATATGTCATAAGGCTTCCATCTTGGTCTTGTTTTTAAAGACCCTACAATACCTATTAAACATTATTCTAAATCTCAGAAATAGTCTACTTTGTGGGGAAGGGATGTTTCTCTGTGCGTGCAATGTATATTTGGAGCATTTTTCTTTAGTTACACAGCAATCCTTGAGCCAGAGTTTTTTTCTTTAGATTATTAGCTTGGTTAATTAGGATCTGATCTATTCCATTTAATATATTCAGTTGAGCAACGCAGAAACCTTTGCATTCCATTAGTCCCTGGTTTAGGATTTCATGCTTTAAGTTGTCGAACAGTGATCTGTATTGGGGGTTCTAGAACCTTCTTGTACAATTACATAATTTTCAAGATAACTGATGCCTCGATGAACAGGAGACCAAATTCGAACTGAATAATTGTAGCAGGAACTCCCTTGGGGAGGTTGAGTACTTAAGTCCAAAATTTTCACTCACCCTTTAACCACAAGGTACGATCCAGCATGCCCAGGGTGTTTTCTCCATAAGTCACTGTGGGAAACGCCTTAATTTTTATAAAAATTAATAAGAGGTAGCATGGAATAGCGACCACATTTTTTGTGTACTTTATTGACTTGAGTTGCAAGTTTAAAAAAAAAAAAATGTATGAATTCCATTGTAGATCTTGTTTTTAGTATGTCTCAGTTGAAAAACAAAACCCTCATAGGTCATCTGGTCGACTGCTTTTAATGTTTCCTCTTTCAGGTACAAGAACATTTTGTTTTTTTCTTAGTTGGGAAAACTTTATTATTTTAGATTTTGCTGAATTAATGTTCTGCTCGATTTTTATATGCAAGAGTCCAAGTCTGTCAGTAATAATTGGCAAATGCCAACCGTGAGACAGAATAACTCCCTAGAGTCGGAGAGAAATTACTTTGTTTCTGTCAATACTTCCTGGATGTCCGAGATGAATACATTGAATAGGAATGGTGCCAAGATGCATCCCTGTCTGACACCCCTCTGTGTCTCTCTCTCATTGACAACACATCCCCCTCAGCATTCAACCTTTCTTGTAAATGAGTGTCTGTATGCAGGTGTCTAAGTGGGAGGACCAAAGATTTGGGGCACCCCCAACTCGGGAGTTTTCCCCAGAGTTAGTTCTGAATAACACAGTTGAATGCCATGGTAAGGTCAATGAAGGCTAAGTAGGTTATTTTTTTATTTAATTTTTAATTTTTGTTTTTTTACCTTAGATCTTTCTTGAAGTTGGGACAATATAAAACCATTCAAAGATGTTGCCAAGCCTTTTCTAAACCGTGATTGTTGGGGGTCCCCGCACCCAGTTTGTGCAGCCCATTCTTGAAGATGTCTCAGTAAGAAGACTGAAAATAGTTTTCCTGAGGCATCCAGTAACGCCATTGGGCGTTACTTTGGTTCACTCCTATGCCCTTTCTTGAATATGGAGACTAGATGGGATATTTTCCATGTGGGGGGAGTAGAATGAGCGAAAATAATGAATTTAACTGGATTAAACAAGATGCTGGACCATAAATCCGGCTTTCCCTTCAAAGTAAAATTGGATCACCTATCTGGTCCTGGTGCTCTTCACGATTTAAATTGCATAATTGCTTCCAAGATGTCCTCCCTGGTAAAGGCTAGATCCTACATTGTCGTCCTTTAACGAAGATGTTAGGGGGTTCGCTATTGGTACAGAGAATATGGATTTAAAATGCGCCACTGAGTCTCTCTCGAGTATGGGGTTAATTGGCTGCAATGCCCGTTAGCAGTCCCTGATTTTCCAAAAGTTGGCGGAATCGTTGGGATGCCAGAACCTGTAACATCAGTTTTGAATCTTTTTGCATTAATTGGCTTTTTTATTTTCTCTGCTCGTTCATATATTTAGGCATGATACCTCTTGGATGTAATTTCAGAAGTTCTCTAATGTCTAGCTTCGGCTTTCTTTTCGTCTCCTCAACCTTTGTCAAAACAGTGGGTGAGTGAAGGATTTCCTGAGTTATGTTGCATTGTATATTTCAGAAAGTCTGCAAAGATCCCAGGACATTTTTTAAAACTGTATTTATCATATAGGTAATTATGTTGATGATTCTTAAGAGAAGTGGCTACATGATCATTTAAAAAAAAGTTTTTTGGGTTCCAAGAATACGCCTACCAGTAGCATGCTTTTCCCATGTTGATGAACGGGCCACTCAAACACTTGATTCAAGCTCTCAAAGAGAGCTGGTTGAAGTATCAACTGGGGATTCCAGTACACGTTACTTAATGGCACAGATTCCGTCTGTGGATATGATGTCTCATCCAGTCTACCTTAGCAGTTTATATACATGAAGAAAGCACTGGCTACAGAGTGGCGGTTAGGCCTATACAATTAAGTATTGCTATTAAAAGGCCACCATACAGTCTTGCCTTCTGACCTTTTGACACAGGATTTGGAGAAACTGAATGCCCCCGCACCTTCCCTAGAAGGGGGATTTCCCTTAGCCAAGTGTCAATCTTTCCCAGATAGGTAGTCTAGATCGCTGAAGAGGTGAGAAAAAAACCTTTGTATTCCAAGAGAGGATAGATAATTCATATTTGCTAAAAGCATGGATCCAGGCACCGTAAAAGAAGGCCCATGCAATACTTTAGCCAAACCAAGAACATTCTTGGGGAGGGTTAGGTGCTAGTGTTTTCCCCCATGTTACAGGCAAGGGACACCTTTCTCTTAGAGGCTAGACTTTTATCACACATTATTTTCAGTGGCAAAATGTTGGTCAATTTATGAATAGGGTTGTTAGGCAATGTATCGATGTGAGACAACAAAGCCTTCCTAGCCTTGATTTCGACTAGATCGTATCCCGTCGTAAGTAGCATTGGTACCGCCAGTAGTAATATGTCCACAATGATTCTAGAACATGTGTAGAATAAACTTATCTAGTTTGCAACCATGTGAAAGCTCCACCAGATCTATATTGCCAAATTTAAGAAATCTCCAGCAAGGAATAGTATCAGTAAGTAATAAAACATTTGTTCTATTTAAAGTAACCTTTGTGTCTGATGGTAAAATGCGTTCAATGCTTAAGAAATGCAAGGATAAACTATGAGAAGATGAAAGACCACTGTTTGCCGCTGCAGAGAACCTAGGTCTTAGTTTCTTCACCAGATTGTGTTTTTTTTCTGTTATCGTCAGTAAATCCCTTACGACTTCAGGACCTCTGTACCTGTTAACGTTTGCTCTTGAAATAGTTTTCCTTTCCCTACACGGCTGAAGAGGGATAGTCTGTTCCTCTGAGTATGTGGATAAATCTTGAAGTTCCTGCGTGCTGACCATCAAGCCCTAAGGGGGAGGCACCACTGGAATGATAGACATAGAATCTGAGTTCGTTCCTCTGGTGAATTTGTTAAGGTAGTGTTACTAAGAGGCATATTTTTCTTTTTGTTCCATTTCTTTCTATGTTGAAACTGTTAGACGGTTCTTTGTCCCTTTTTATAATTGAGGGAATAGTGGCACCAATTTCCTAGATCTGGAATTTCGGTTTTGCGACTGTCTTAACATATTTAGGCTTTGTCCGCATTGGTTAGGTCCAATGGCAATTGTTTTTCTCGTTTGTCCTTTTTGCACAAACGGTGCGCAGACCTCTTTTGGAAAAACAGCCAATTTCCGCTTGTGTGGCTGAACTACCGTCTACCAAAATCAAAATTGGTGAGCAGGCAGTTCTCACTCTCTCCTCAAATGTATGCCGAGTTTTCTCCCTGATGAAACTATTGAATCAGTGTCTCGTGTTTGAATTCATTGATAGTTTATCGATTTGTTTGTCTTCTTGAAGTGACCATTTTTCTTTGAGCAAGCATAACATCTTTGATGAAGGACTTACTTTTCCGTGCTGTTAGGATTGAGAGGCCTAGTGTGTGCGCTGCTGTTGGGATGCGTTGATTGAATGTGGTGACAAAGTGGAGGAAGGGTATGGTGACCCAAGGAGTTGCTCTCTTAGACTTTGGGATCATTAAAGATGTTTGGAGACCGTTCCTGGGATACAGCGTTGGATCTCCAAGGATGTAATTCACCCTGCCTGGAATTTTCCTCAACATTTTGTTATATGCAAGACATTCATTAATGCGTCCACCAGTTCAGCATCAGATATAGCATGGGAAAAGAGAAGTCACCCGCCCCCCCCCCCCGCTCCCAATCCCCCCTGAAGTTGAAAGTCGGGGGGACGGTGTCCAGGGTAGATTTTATTAGAATTAATGGGCAACTCTTCAGTGGTCGTTTTGTCAGCCGAGTATGGTTGCGTTGATTTGGCACTCGGAGTAATGGTTTTGAAAGAAAGTCCTTTTTGACTGGGGTGCCATCGGGCAGTGATGTTCCAGCTTAAGTGGGGGTGAAGATTGTTCTTTAATTGAAGAGGTGGCGCCATTAGTAACATTGGAGGAGGGGAAAGTCATTGGGGAGCATGTCATTGATGAATCAGAGGGATAGAGCACACTTGATGCGTAAATCATACATTGGGTGGAAGGATTAATTGGTTAGAGGGGTCACTTAAAGACTCAAAGATATTGGCCGTGTTACCCACCCCACCCCATCCCACGTAATGTGTGACAACTTCCATAAGTACGTCCGTAGTTGTAGGTTGATGAATCTGCACTGGGAACCAGGGCACTCGAGCGGATCTTCCAGAGAGGCCGGCAGAGGACTGGACTTTCTGGCTGTGCTCGGCACTGTTTTTGATTTTGAAGGCACCCTTCCCCAGTGTGCTCCAGCGAATTCAGTCCTCTAGCAACTTTGTGTCAAAAAGGGTGTCCATGCAGAAGACTGCACTGCCGCACTTATTCTCAATCGAGAACTTGTGTCCATGATTTTTGAGTGAATTTTGTTTTCTAGTCCTTGCTTTTTCCAGTCTAGTTTAGTATTCCCAGTTTCATGCCTCTGAAACCTAGGTTAAAAATGTTTAAGCTTTGGGGATATTTTTTTTTCTTTTTCTCAAAGAAAGGTACTGTCATTTTTGTTGGGGAAGCCAGGTTCATTTTATAGCCTCGTCATGTTTCCACTCTTCTCATTTGTCTTACCATGGGGCTGCTCACCTAAACTGGGCAGTGCCCTGCGGACCGTTGTCGAGAAGCCAGGCCAGATGGCCTTGCCCAGTAAATTCAGGTTGCTCCTAAAGCGGATCTGAGTGCTCCAGCATGTGTTTGTCATATCTAGTTTCTCGCTGGGCAGTGCACCCCCTGACAGTTCCTGCAGTACCCGGGTCCTTGTTTGCCCAGTGGTCTGATGCTGGAGGCATTCTGCTTCCCTAGCCTTTCATTGCCCATGGGAAATGCTGGTGCCCATATTGCAGGCACAGTCCCAAATAGAGGACACTCCTTGCTTCTCTGCTGGTGGAGGTCTGCTTCATGACACTAGGCACGACTCTGGAAGAGGCATCGATAGTCACCCCTCCGTGTTGGAAAACCAGAGCTGGCCGTAGCGAAGATCCAGTAGGAACTACGAGAGGCTGTTAAGAAGTAAAACATACTTCTGAATGTATGTGTTCTTTAGCTGTTGTGTGTATGGGGCCAGGGACTACAGTGGCAATGCTAGCCTAATTTGTTGGGCAAATGCAACATACAACTGTAATACTGTGGCAAGGCTGACGTATGTTGGGCAGAGCCAGTGTAAAAATGTCTATTTGGGGTGGCAATGATGGCTTACTGATATGCTGCAAGGTTTTTGTTTGACACAACCAGCATAACAATATTGCATATTATTGATGACCTGGCATCTATTTGATGTATTCTTTTACAGAACCGATTTTAGGTTGTGTGGATTTGTTTTAACTACATTTTTCAGAAAATGTGTACTGTTTCAATATATTATTCTCTTTGTAACACCCCTGCCCCCAGCACTACACACTGAATTGTACAGGGTCACCACGATGGACCAACCCGAGGAAAAGTGTTGCACTTCTTTGTGTTGACTAATTATGAAGATGTGAATTGTTTTTTTGGTTCTGGGGATGGTTTGTGGCAAACTGGCGACTACGTTGGAAATGTTTATACTTTTTAATTTTTTTATTTTATTTTTTTAATAATTGCAGTTTTATGAAATCAGACACACCACTTTGCTAAATCTCGTTGGGTGTATGGAGAACATTGGTATTGCAGTATCCCGTCATTTCCTAACGTTCTAGACCTTATTGGATGCACCGTTTCTACTCTTCTTTAGTGGTTTTACTGGAAGCACCTAGCTGCTCCAGAACAGTGCAGGTAATCCTGGTGAGGGGAGTTGGAGACCATTCCATTACTCTGGTATAGCCATTTGCTTGTGCATTTGACTAAGCCTGCCAGTTTAATTAAAAAGAATATATCTTGCTGGATTTACAGCTGGCTAGAATCATTTTTAAAATCCTTCTCTACAATTTAAAAAGCATATTTTGAAAAGGAGTGTGAAGATGTTATCCAACTTCAAAACAATTGTTTTGGATTCAGTTAAAACTACAAATATTTTCTGAAATGGAAATAAAAGAAAGTACCATTAAAGATGTTTGTGGTTTTTATTTTTTTATTTTTACTTCATTGAAGTTTTAAAATTATAGTATTTTTATTGTTGATATTGTTATGAGACCGTGATTGGTTCACTTGTTAACAGCAAAAACCAGCAAATGACTGAAAAACGTTAGTGAGAACCTAAATTAAAGCTCAACTTTGAGGTCGATCTGTGTTACCAAGCTTTGCTGTAGTTTTGTTTTTAGGTTTCGTATGATTTAAACAGGTTATAATATTTGTAGAGCTTGTTTTTAAGTGCCCTCTTTCTTTTCTATTTTAGGACAACATTTTATTGGGTTTTTAAAACTATAGTTGCAGATCATTTTGTGAAACATATTTCATTTTACCAGAAGACATTAACTATATCTTCCAATAAATTAGTTAAATATCTTAGAACTTCAGGAATTGCTTAAGATTGCTTTACTGCTTTTGATAGATTAATGCAATTTATTTGATATAGACCAGAATCTGTCTTGCTCCTAATTTGGCAGAAAATTCCTATCGCATATTTTGTTTGTAGTTCTAGTCCAGAAATCCAACAGTCTATGGCAGTGGGTGGTGGGATACTGAGGAATGAGTGTATTTGAACCTGCAGAGTCTCTTGCTTTGGTTTGCGACAACTGAGAACATTAGGCTGCAAGAAGGATGGTGGAGTGGGGTGGGGTGGGGTCCAAAAGAGGGATGCTTGTCGGTTTAGGTGGTTGGTGCAGCGGTGCAATGTGCCAAGAAGAGCACCATTTATGATTTTTCTAGCTTGTGATGGTACTCTAGCATGTATGGGTACGCTTAATCTTATTAGCTGCTATGTAAATTGAGAAGCTCCGAAAATAAATTACATAATGAACCATATCTGGGGCAGGGAGTGTTCTTGATCTAGTGAGTTTATAAGAAACGATTTGAGACCCAAGTTATCCAATTTGAAGTGGGTGCAAAAGGTATTCATTCATCTCAAACAAAAGCCATGAGACAGTCCCATTCTGATTTGGCAATCTGATCATCCGAATTAAGTAAATCCTATGCAAAATGCTGAATGATAGCACAACATAAATATGCTACTATTGTGTATGGCCAGTGCCCACAGACCTCTAGAGGATGATCCAAGTATTCCCTTGTATTTGAAGGTTGAATTAACAGGGTTGGATTATCTGTTCATAGTCTATGGCAATTTTTCGCTTGCACCAAACTAACCTCTTGTTTGCTAATTTCTTGAACTGATCAAAATTGTAAACCAAAAGTGAAGTGGGCTTTGCAGAAGCTTATTTAAATGCATGGCTTAATCAAACCTTGGCACGCTGCATATCCTCAGATGTGAGTGTGTGGGTATTCTAATCGATGTAGACTGTGGCTTAGAATCAACCATGCATATATACGCAGACTTCAAATGAGTACAATTGCCTGGAGACACAACAGTGTTCTCCTGTCTGGTCACAGGCTTTTCTTTTCATAGAACTTGATGTCTGCCGACTTGATCTTTAATGCAACAAACATTGTGACTGAACGAATAGAGTTAAACCAATTTAAATATGTTGTATTTTATTAGGATGCTTAAAAATCTATCCTCGTAAGAGTAAGTCACATACTCCTTAAACAATCAAGTATATAATCAACATGAAGAGAATAATACATTATCATTAATTCAACATGGGTATGAATACATTGTTAAAATAATACGGAGCATAAAGTGCATGGTGCATACATTGATAGAATGACATGAAAGGACAAAGTGCAAACAGTGAAAGGCTCCTTACTAGGAAAGTGCAAGGTGTTGAGATATAATTCTCTCAGAACAGTATGTGAGGAAGCTTGCTTGGACCCAAAGTCCCAATCGAGGATACTAAGCGTTTTTGTCAAAGTCTGCGTACAACCAACGCTCTGGTTGAGCATACACACTAGGCACAATATTGCCAGGTAAGACGGCACACAAAAGGCTTGTTGTTGTCACTGCGTCTTTAGTTGCATGATTTTGGTTTATTACTTAACTTTCACCCCTCCTATTTTGATGTATTGCTTTAGTAACCACATGATGCAACACTGCTCCTTTATACCCATGAACAGTACTTGACGAGACTACACAAAAATGGGTGCAATTTTTAATTTTGGTCTTTGGTGAAATTAGGGATTGTTCATTCAGGAAGATGGTAGGTGTTCAGTGCCCTTTGTTCCTCTTGTGTCTCCTCAGGCAACTTAGGGACATGTGACCTAGTATTGAAATGATGGCCGCCTACACCACTAATAAGTTTGACCTGGTTATTAATTAAAAAGCAGGCAGAGGTGGGTCACACACACACTTTAAAACAAAAACCTTCTTGTTTTGCTTACAGATTGGTTATATAAATCCTGAAGACCCATCTCTGCAAAATGTAGTTTTATAATGTCGAAACTAGCTATTGAATTATAATTTATCTGAGCTTCAATTTTCTGAAGTCAACATGAGTCGCAGTTGTCTCAACTAGTAGACTTCTAAAAAAAAAATAAGAGAATTCAATTTTTGTATACCCCATGAATTCAAAAAGGTTTGATTACTGATGTTTGTGAGACTGTTATATCGCAACACTTTGCACTTTAGGCCCCCCGATTAGGCAGCTTTTCACTGTTTGCACCTTGTTCTTTCTTGTAATTTTATCAATTTATGCACCATATTATTTAAAGTGTATTGTGGTAGGTCAGAAGGAGCAGACAGACAATTGTGTGTCATGTTCACAATTATTTTTATTTAAATAATAATGAAAATACCAAGTTTCCCTACCCTAATGTAAATTAGGGTGCTAGCCAGAGGTCGTAAAGTCCAAAGTAAATAGTCTGTCCTCCACCCAAAAAGCTAAGTTACTCTACCCCTAACTAAGACAAGACAACAAAAGACCAGGAGAATGACTCCCTCCTCCTGAGATGCGTTTCAGCACAGTACTATATAATTTATCTTCAAATAGTGTTTGGCTATTCATTTCAATAGTTCTTTCAGTTCTTTCAAGGGATCTTCCCAGGTCCTTGTAGCACTCTTCAGGCTCCTTCTCTTCACACTGAAAATCTCTTTGACACTTGTTTATTCCGTAGTTTTGTTCTCGAAGGAAAATATGATGAGCCCCTGTGTGATTCCCACACCTTTGGTACTCTTTTCGACTTCTGGTACGAGTATTTAGGGTTTCAGAGGGATCTTCACTCGTCTTATCTTTTCCACTCACTGGGACGAGGGGTTCCTGAGTGATTCTGTGTGCCTTGTTCCACAGGTCTCCCACTCTCCCCTTTACCTGTAGTGTCAGAAGTTTGCGTCACTGTTTCACTGCTTCTTTCTTTTTTTCTGTACTAGTTAGTCTTCCATGTACAGACCACCTCGGTTCTGTTGCTGGCGTGGTGCTTCTCTGGCACGCAGACAGGAGGGCTCTCCTTCGGCCCCGCTTGGATGTCCCTCCAGGGACTCTTAGCAATTTGGTCCTCTCGGTTAGTTGGACAGCGAACCGCTGTTCTTCTCTGTAGCTACCTGCAACAGTATGAAGAAGCATCTCCGTTTCCCATCCTTCCCGATCCGGCCAGTTTGAAACTCCAGGGCTTCACTTCCTGCTTCTGAGTCCACCTTTATTTTTCTTTTTTTATGATGCACTGTTGAGGCTTCCCTAGCTTCTCCAAAAAGTCATTTCTTTGTGTTTGTGACACATTCATCATACCTCATCAGCTTCCTCGTCTTAGTGCTTAATAGACGAGCACTCTTTATTCCTCCTACACTCTTGTTCGTCACAGTACCAGGTGTTCCTTCTGGTATAACATTACAGTAGTACATGTAAGAGGAATCTGGACATTAGTTTGTCAGTAGTGCAGTGTTGGACTGTGGGGGATAGGAAGGGAGTTCCTCCTGGGAAAGGGAGTCCTTATCCCCAAGAGGGGAGTCTCTCTCTGTGAGATCCCGCTGACCGCCACCCTTAGGAGTATTATTGAGTAGGGGGTTTCACCTCCCTAGCCTCACAGAAAGGGGCTGCCCTCCACCCCTATTGGGGGAAAGTGACCGAATCCCTCGAAGTATTCATATTTATGTTGGATTCTTGTATTATTCTCTGTTGATTATATACTTTATTGTTTATGGAGTATGTGACGCACTCTTGCGAGGATCTCTTCTGACACCATTTTTCTTGCAGTTAGTTTGCTCATCCCCTTTGGGGAGGGAGTCGAGGGGAAAACCTGCCTTAGGATGGTATATATGACTACTTGAGCTTTGTTATTGGACCTTTTAGGCCGCAGAATTTTAGACCAAAAATGTTTTGTTTTTGTTGGGAATGCAATCATTTGCAACTTGAACCCACAAACTGGTATGTTGAGGGGGGGGGGGTAGGAGGGGAGTGTACGGGTTCAAGATAGTATTGTTAAGAAAAAGAGCATGCTAAACCTGTACCTATGAAGCAGCCCACAGGAACGATTCAAGGTAAATTGTTGCTTTTACAAGCGGATTTTAAATCTAGGCAAGATCACAAGACCCTCAGTAAAATAGAGGGATCTTCAAAAGAACTGTAGAAGGTCAGTATAAAGAAATGTGAAGTACCAGCAGTGCACATGAGAAAATCTTTCCAGACACATTGTTTTGTCTTCTATACAGATGGAGGTGAACCAGTGACGACTTGCAATGAAATTACAGCAGTAGTTTTGTATTGTATTGCATAGGGTGTATATATAGAGTGCACAAAGATGGCAAGGCATCAAGGCGCTAGGGTACGAGGGAGACCACTAAACAGCAAGGCTAAAACGGGAACGTTTTTTAAAACTTTTCGGAAACCGAGATATTCAGAGAGGTTACGAAGGTCCAGAGGCAGGGTGTTCCAGAGCAAGAACTGAAAGATCTCCCTCCTGCTCTGGCATGACAAAACCTAGGAACACGTACCCGGGATTGTTTGTTGTTGAGCGCAGTGGTCTGCTAGGAATATAGGGCACAAGTTTAGAATGCAAGGATTCTGCCCCAACATCGAGAGTAGCAAAGGGAACGAGACGGAGTAACTTAAACTTCATCTTCTAATAGGAAGCCAGTGCAGTTGGTAAAGCTAGTCTGGGAGCTCCCAGAGCAAGGCATGCTGCTGCATTCTGGAGAGTTTGAAGGCGTTGGAGTAACATCTCAGGTTGGCCAAGATAGATGGCGTTGCAATAGTCCAGGGAACTCGTAATGGACTTGTTACAATTATGGACCTAGATGTAGCCAGAAGAAACGGCAGGACTTCAGTTTAGTGTAGTCTAGTTGGCAGACTGCAAAGATCTGGGCTTCTCTAGAGCCTGCAGCCATTAATTTAATCCCTAACCTCTTCACTATTGGAGTAGGCTCTGGACATGGCCCCAGGGAGGGAGGCCAATAGTTGCATGTCCAGGGCTGACCCACAATATTATATCCCATCAGAAGAACTTCAGTTTTTTTTCCTCTGTTCAGTTTGATGCAATTATTGGCCATCCACTCCCCACCTGCAGCAAGGCAGTTTTTCAGTTTGTTATGGGGGTCAGATTTTCTTATTGTAAAAGCACTTTTTTGGATTGCACTTCCGGTAAAGAAATTATGATTAACTCATTGTTTTCTTTTTCATAAATTATATTTATTTTTTGGCATTCATATTCATGCAACTTGGACTTCCATTCATTAGTACAATGTTTTTCTTTTTTCTCATTCATAAGTACATTTTCTTCTCTCAAACACGCGTTTCCCCACAGTAAGTATCCGTGGTTCTTCAGGAGAGCTACTAAGAAAGAAATTGTGAAAAGAAATAAATGAAACTATAATCAGGAGTTGCTTCAAAATTAGATGTTGTAAATAGTGAGAAAGAAAGTACTCTATTCAGGTTAATTTACCTGTTTGACACACTTACCTAATTTTACAATATTTTGTTTGTTATCCAAAGTTTTCTTTAAATTTTCGCAAAGAATTTTTTTTCTTTATTTTTCAAATATTTTTCAAAAGTGATTCCATATTAATTTTTTTTCTTTTTTTCTTTTTCTTTTTCTTCTTTTTCTAAAGATGTTAAAATCAAAAATTCAAACCCTTATATCAGTTATTTTGAATATAATTCTTTACAGAGGCTACTTGCAAGTGAATGCCATTAAACTGGAAAGTTTTTAGCAACTTCCTACTTTTCCCTTAAAAAGCTGATAACGGAGAATTCAAGGAAAAACTATTCCTAGCCTCTCTAATTAATTTACCTTCTTTTTCTAGTTCCTCAGGTCCGATTGCCGCCTCCTGCAACGATCCGCGCTACTGGATCTACTGGCTTTCTTTCTCTTTAAAAGGCCAGCGAATGCGTAAAGCGTGACGTCACCGCGTCACGTTGCGCAATGACGTCACGCGCCACGCCGGAAAACGGCTGTTGGCCATTTTCTGTTCTTTTTGTACGAAAGAAGCTGGTTTCTATTGGTTTTTCTTTTAATTGTTATAAGCTCCTGGATATCTTAGCATAATGAATGAATGTGTTATTTTATATATGCTATTATGATGGAAGAAGGAACTGATGGTATCGTACTATTTTAACCTCATTAAGCGTTTCGGTTTGTTTACATACACTTATTTGTTTGGAAAATCTCTTTTTTTGGGGGGGGTGTATGTCATATTAATATTTATCTGACAATTATAAAAGGGAAATATAATTATATAAAAGAGTTTTAAGAATCAGAAATCAAAGGGTGATACGAATAGTGGAATAGAAAGGGAGATGGTGATAAAGCAAAAAGCTAGGAAATAAATTTCATTTAATTCGACAATCATAAAATCAGTCAACATATTTCACTAATTATAAGCAATAATTGTAAGCAAAATGAGCATTCCAAGTTATTGACCAAAGTAGAGTATAGCATTCATAGGATCATAATTATAGACAATAAATATATACTTGGTGAGCATTCTAAGTTAATAGACAAAAAAGAGGAAAAAAAAGAGAAAAAAAGGTGAAATGTTTAAAGCCAAAAAAAAATCTCATTTTCCGAGTTTAGACCTGATTGGCACGTGTCCAGAGTACATATCCATTTTGCTTCTCTTCTTCTTAATAGGAGTTCTGTTTCCTCCTCTCTCTGGTGCGTCGACTCTTTCCAGGCCCAAAAATTTGATTTTTTTTTTTTAATTTCACTCAATTGGTGTTCTTGATTGAAATGTGTTGCCATTGGATACCTTATCATTATTTTTGATGGCCCTTAAATGTTCTTGAAGTCTGATTTTTAGTGATCGGATAGTACTTCCGACGTATCTTTTTCCACATATGCAAGTGATGGCATAAATTACATATTTTGTATTACAATTTATGTAATGCTTAATCTTTTGTAATTTTCCATTAGGTAACTTGATTTCCTTTGTTCCATTCTCAATTTGATTGCAGATGACACAATTTCCACAGCTATGTGTTCCTGTTGGTGCCGGCACTTTTAGAAATTGACTCAAGGTTTCAGTTCTTTCTTCTTTTAAATGACTGGGACTGATTTTTTTTTTTTTTGTTTCAGTGTAGGTGCTCTTCGATAAATGATCATAGGTTGTACTTCTAGATTTTAAGAGTTGCATCACTTTGCAAAATATTCCAATGTTTTTTCAGAATCTTTTTTGGGGGTCAGATGATGGCACAGAGTGTCCTCTGCGTAAGAGTAAAAATGAACTCCATGGCTGGCAATAAGTTTAGCCAGTGCCTGTTTATATAAATTAAAAAGTAGAGGAGATAGGGCAGAGCCCTGGAGAACTCCACAATTCAGAACAATAGGCATGGAAGTGAAGGAAGAGAGACAATTTGAACCAGTTCAGACAAAGAGAAACATTTCAGCGGGGTGCCCGAAATTCCGGCCGTCTGGAGGCATTAAAGCAGCTTCTGATGGTTGACGGTGTCCGAGGCCGCAGAGAGGACAAGGAGGATCAGAGCTCCAACCTCTCTGCAGTCCTGAAGCAGGGCAATATCGTCCATGAGAGCAACCCTCACAGATTCAGTACCCATGCCGGGGCGGAATACGGACTGAAAAGGAGTTCTATACTAAGAACACAAAGATGGGGGACGCAACAAGTTAATTATGTTTTTGGCGCTAAAGGAATATCCTGACAGCTTGAAGGCTCTTATTGGACTAAAAGTATGTCTCCCTCTTGGAGAAACCTCTTCTGAAGATTGACTATCGCCCAATGAGATTTAACAAAAAAAGGTTAACATTTTTAAATCTTTGCTTAAACTCATGGTTCATGAAATATCAGCCTCCATTGCATGTATGTTATTGTTTAGGGACTTTATTTGTGAAGTATGTCATGCCACCCTGGAGAAGCCTCAGTTTGCTCTTAGTGGTGTGGGGACAACATTAAATACTCAATAACAGATAAGACCAAAAGCAATGGCGACTTTGTACATCTGAAGTATTAGGTTACGGGTACATAGGTGACATGTGAGTTAATCAGATGTAATATATATTTGCCAATGCTCAGTCATGACTTGATGCATGACTGGTTTTGAGATGCTGACTCCTAGATTTAATTGACCACCAGAGTTTTGCTGGTCTTGGGCATTTTTAGTTTTATTACTGATGGTTGGTAGTCTATGTGGGGGGAACAATAAGCTGTCCTGGGGATCTCTTTTCTGAACTAGATATGTTTTGAGATGGCTAGTAACCTTCAAGAAGTATTTTTCTTTGTCCCCAGTTTGAAGTGGGATGAAACAGTTGAATAGGATCCAGGGGTGTGAAGAATTGTTTGACAGAGTCTAGAGCATCAGAGTTTGTGGATAGTAAGAACGTTTTGGGCCGCTGACATCTGGTGCCTAGTTGGCAAATGCGGCTAGGATATCTGGGAGATTTAGTTTACATCCTTGTGCACAATACAAAATGTGTTGAAATGACGGTTGCCCTTTTGTTGGGAGCCAGCCATAGTCATTGTAGTGCTGGAGTTATTTGGTCTAGACTTTAGCCAAAGATGACTCTTGCCACATGATTTTGGACTTCTTGAGTTCAGAGAGAGTGTTTGCAATGAAGGCCTGTATATGTATGCAAGGTATTGCAGTAGTGTACGTTTGACTGTAATACTGCACTGGATCAGGGCTATTTCAAGATGAAGGTGGAGTATTTGGTGGTAATCCACTTTAGCTGGAACTAACATGGACACATCCAGTGTCCATAACTGGGGAAAGCCCACTTGCTGTTTGCCTGTGTTCCCTCATGAGTTGATTGCAGCTAAAATGTTTAAAGTGGTGAGCTCCAGAGTTATTTTAGATAATTCTTCCCTAAGCCAACAGACATGCTCTTAACGAACTGACGGCGACTGTTGTGTAGCCACTATTGAAAAATCCCTCTCCATCGGAACACTGTGCAAATTCCACTTTTTTCACAGTTAACATTTATGTCAACATTACTCTAAATATTGTGCACTCTCAATTACATCTTTTTGTGACAGATGATTTCTTCATAAACAGCAAGTGGCACTACATTTGTCTTCATTAGTGTTTTGGATGACCTGAGTGAAAGTAAATGGGGACTGGGGTGGTTGCTGCTTTGGTCCTGTTTAACTTACTCTTTACAACGAAAAAATATGAATTGGATCTGTTTCCATTTCTTTATTTTCATTTATTTAGGGCAGAATTCACCCATCTGTATCTTGGCGCTGAAGAGAGGGGCACCCATCCAGCAAGGTCTAATTAAGGCAAATAATGGAAAGTGCATATGCAAGCTAAAGCCAGGTTTTCCAGAGCTTTCAAAATGTGTACAGTTCAGAGGTTGCTCTTGGAGCAAAGTTACTGGGCATTCTGAATTCTAAAGGCTTGGCAGGTATATCGGTCAGCAGTCACCAGCAAGCGGAAACAATGGGGTGTTTGAGCAGCTTATCAGAGTGAAAGCACAATCGGCAAGAGAACTGCCCATGGGAGTTTCTTGGAAAGAAAGATCAGTTTACAGCCTTGGATGTAGGGTTTGAAATGTGCTAGGAAAAAAGAGCAATAAATAAAGTTTTAATTGTGTATATAAAACTTTAACACAAATGCATTACACATACTTTACACAAATATATCAAAAAAATACAAAAAATTAATTCAATCCATCCATATAAAAAATAGAAGGCTCTATTGCACATAGATAGAAAAGAATAAAATTAAATACAAAATCAAGTCACTAATCAATTAAAAAATGTACCATATAAAAAACATGTTTCAATTCATCTAATTTCAGAGTAACAAAGTCTGAAGTGGAGTTAGACACTGATTTTAAATTTCCACATTTTTTCAAATATGCATAACAAATAGACCGCAAAAAGGAAATAAGTAATTGGCCATAACAGTCCTACCAGAGGGATGGAATATTAGAGATCTGATAGCAGTTGTACTTCCTCTTCAGATTTCACTTCCTCTTCAGATTTCATCAGGTACTTATTAACACTTTTCCAAACCTGTGTAATGGCGATTTTTAGGCCACTGCTATAGCCCGACCGACACCTCAGCCAGAATAATTCACTAGTGATACATTCCTAGTTTTCAACATAGTCAAGTAATATTCATATACCGGTCTCATGGCTGGACAGCTAGTCGGAACATGTCTAGCGGATTCAATTATTTGCGTATCAAGGCAATTTGTACAAGTTCTTTATTCTGACGGTATACCCATCCAAATCCCTCTCTAGAATATCCAAGCGATTTAGCCTTATAGTCAAGAATATTCTACCCTTGGCCAAGGAGGGGAATAGTTTTAGATAGACTAGCTGCTTTTTATACGTGAACAGCATCCTAGAAAAAAAATGTCAAAGACCTCATGCGGGTGACATTTTCGTGGTGCTTCACCCAATCTCATTTCTCCACACAGTTTTTAAGAGATTTGAGCAGGACACCTTCTCCATACTCCCAGTTGGGAGTCGAGCCAATTTTATCGAAGAATTGCTCATTTGTTTCTTTAAATTTCTGCAGTGCAACACAATTGCCACCCGCCAATGAGGATTTAAGGATTTTCTTTCTTTTCTTACATATTACCTTGTCAAAGGGGCTCAGATTATACAAAGCCTGCTTAAACGGTAGAAGTTTTATTACCAATAGGCATCATACCATGCATACAGGATGTTATCCTGCATATTATCTCCTCAGCAGTTGACATACATGTATTCAGCATGTAAACCTCTACACCACGCACTGGCCTTGGCCAGGTTTATATCGGACCAGCCTAATCTATTACCATTAGTTGTCACAACTACTTTGCCAATCCTATAATAAGTCTGGAGCTCTTTTTTTTTTCTCTAGCACAAGGATGCATACCAACATTGCATGATCACTAAAGGAATTACCAAGGATTTGAAAGTTGGCTAATAGGGAGTAGATCTTATCACTAAGACATGCGTAGTCCAAGGTAGAGGAATGCAAACCATTGGACCATGTAGCACCAGTCTGTAACTTATTACCGAAATGGTTCGCCATCTGCAAATCCATAGCGGCAATAAAGGTTTCCACCTCATTTTTTAGATGGCCAGGAGTGAAGACATCAGCGTTGGTACTGGTCAGTTGAGTATATCCAATAATATTCAGATCCCTCCCTACAATATGGTTAACATTACCACACACTACATAGTTTCAGTTATACATTCAAAGATATTAAGTTTAATGGCCGCAGTGAGGTCATCCCCTGGAGGGTCATATACATTAACCAACAGGATTTTTATATCCCCCGTCAGCTGAATTTCAACCATGATTACATTATGGTTACTTGTAAGTGGAGTACATTTGGTAGAGTGTATGTCATTTTTAACCAGAATGGCCAGTTCTCCATATGGCTGACCCCTTTCACCTTTTTTTGCATGATTGAAATAGGAAGTATAGCCATGGAAACGAACAGAAAGTAATAGCCAAGTCTCCTGGAGAAATACGATTTTCTGCTTTCTCCAGGAGACTATACGAGCCCATGGGCCCAAAGAGGTGTCGATGGCCACGTGTATTTCAAGGGATAATTTTTATATTACCTCATTTATGGGTGCTTATTGGTGGTAAGAACGAGTAAAGCCATCCCCAATGTGATTTCACAGCCTCATCTTTCCTTTTGCTATCCAGTTGCTCACGTGCATTCATAACACATGTACTGTCTAAATCATAGCCATTTTTATTCAACTCAGAAGTTGAGTCCCTAATAAGAGCAACCACCGCTTCAGAAAAACAGTGTACCTTGGTTACAGATTTTGAACATTGTTCAACAAATTTAAAGTCACCACTTTTAATTATCCTCAATGTTAATTGAGAATTTAGGATCTCATATATATATATATATATATATATATATATATATATATATATATATATATATATATATATATATATATATATATATATATATATATATATATATATATATATATATATATTTTTATTAGTGATAGAAGGGATGGTAAACTGGGAGATAGCAATTTTTATCACTTGCAGACTACCCCTTTCATTAGGTTAAATGGACATTTGTTGTCATAGCAGGCCTTACCCCAGTTTTACACCATCTTCTTGTTATTGTTTGCACAGAGGTCTTAATAGAGATTTTACTACTTTCTAAAGTAGTATTAGTACAATCAGTGGAACTTGCGCTTGAGTCGTCCTCAGTAACTTGAGGCACTTTAGCAGGTGTTTTCGATCTGGCTTTCTGTAACGATGAACCAAGCAGCCAAGTTGTTAAATTGCCAGTTTTGAGAGCCACCCTTTTTGCTCTTCTGGCCACCTTTTTTCTTGCACGTTTAGAAAGACGTTGCTTGTCCTGAGCCACCAAAGATTCATTTTTCGCAATGTCATCCATATCAGAAGGATTCTGCTTCCTTCTACGCTCTTTTTGACAAATGACACATCATTTTTATTGTGTTCACTCACTGCCAGAATCTCCACCTGTGTGGATTCAAGATTCATAGGCTCAGAAGCATCTTGATTAATTTTTAATGGCACAATGGAATTAGATATCAGAGGGACAGCTGTGCTACCCACATTGTTCGCATTCAACATTGCTTTTAACACAGCATTCTTCTCGACTTGACAGGAAATACTGTGTGACAGTTTCAGAATAATTCTCAGAGCAAAGCTTGAGGGAGTTAATCGGGTAATAAAATATATATATATATATATGTATATATATATATATATATATATATATATTCAGAGGCTTGTGGAATCTGCTTAGACCACATGCTGTGCATAGGCCGACATCTAGTGGAAGCTGTGGAGTATTAGTTTGTTTTTCGAAACTCGAAAATGGGTGGCAACACAGGGTGTGCCAGTAATACTATCCTTAGTGTGACGTCCACTGTACCCATGATCCCTCACGCATGTAGGACCCTCAGATTGTTTTTTTCCGCCATACTTGTCGGAAGCATTGCGCGGAGTTCCCCGGCTTCAGCCATATTTTGCTAAATATCATATTAATTTCCCCATTCTTTCACTCCCACGTCGAGACATCGAAGTTCGAATATCGACGCCGGTCAGAAGAACAAACGACCGTCGAGAGCTGCATGATTGGCTCTGGGCCTCGGAAGACCTCTGGCCTTGGCCTGGGCCTTGGAAGGCCTCTGGCCTCGGCCCTGCAAGTGGGGAGAGTGGGGGCTGGAAACATACTCTACACTTATTATTCCTACACACACTAGCCCGCTGCCACAGGGTGCATATGGAGGGTACCCCATTTAAATTTTGCCCCAAGTGCAACTGCAAGTACCCTTGGGTTGACAAACACGCCACCTGTAACCCTTGCTTGCCGAGGGATCACCCCGAGGCGAACTGCAAAGCGTGTAGCCTGTTCAAGGCGAAAACACTAAAGGACCGCTTGACCGAACGTTGGGCCCACCACGCCAGGCAACGCGAGGCCATGGAAGCAGAGGGCGCCTTCAGTGATGGCAGCGACGCCGTACTTTCAGACGGCGAGGGGAAAAAAGGTGTCGAAAGACGCACAAGTGCAAGTCCCCGACCTCGGAAGATTGTCCGGCAGGGCAGTTATGGGGAACACACCCGGCGACATGAGCGCTACCCACACCACTTCTACACCTAAACACTCGAAGTCCAACCAAGACTCGACACGCGTGTCATGTTCTCAGAAAGAGGCACGAAGAGAGCGGTCCACCGAATCGGTGTCCTCTGGGCGTTCCAGGTCAAGATCGCCGCACGACACGAGGCAACCGTCCACAGTTGCCAAGAGTGCCTCACTCACCAAAGTCACGGAGGTTCGCTCGTCAGAAGACGAATACGACCTCCAGCCCCAGGCCGCACACCAGAAGTCTGCTCCGGCAGACTATTCGGCGTCTGCTTCCGAGTCCCGATGTGCGCACTTGAAAGAAAGAGACACCACCCCCGAATCTCGACACCAGGCGTCGGAAAGCTCTGAGAAGGTGAAAACATCAGGGAAACACTCTTCTACTCATGGGGAAGGGGGTAAACAGCAGAAGAAACCACACTCTTCTGCATCTCAGACACATAAGGACAGTTCAAAGTCTTCAGATAAACATAAATCCAAGACCCCTGTCTAGGCCCCTAGGTCCAAACAAGGAATAGAAGGGGAACCCTCTCGGGAAATGGTCATTCCCAGCTCCAAAAAATGGGCCAGTGAAGATGTAGACCGGGGATTGACTAGAATGTCCTCCCTAGCTGACTTCTACTCCAAGAACCCAGAGCACTTCTTCACCTAAACCCCGGACAGTGCTGCTCCTTCAGGGTCCCAGGGACCCTCAGTCCCCTAATAAAAAACCTCGTGTTGAGACTCCAACTCAGGGACTGAATTCAGACCCTTTTTACATACAGCCTTACACTCAGTATGGTGAGGATCCACAACAGTATGATGAGGATCCAGACTTGGTAATGCTGGACGACCAAACTGGGGTGTACTATTATGGGGATGACGAGGGCCAAGATGGGGAGGAAGATGACATCGCAGAGGTCTACAGGATAGACTCTCCTGTTCGCAAAGAACCCCAGGTTACCGACTCTCCGGTAGACAGCCAGCCCCTCCTAAATGAGGTCTTGGCTAGAGCGGCAGAGCACTTCCGCATAGACACTCAGGGGGCACAGGAAGAGAGGGACTTTGCTGAAGAACTAGTGGGAGAGAAAAGACCCATTGCCCAAGCCATTCCTATTCTCAAGTCCATCCAAAGGAGAGTTGATCCTTCCCTTCTTACTCCTAACCTCACCAGGGCCGTAAACTTGAGAATCGAAAAATTGTTCAGGGCCGCCCAGTCAGACCCGCTTTACATAAAGGGTCAACTGAAGCCCGACTCCTTGGTAATTACTAACACCAGAAAGAGGGCGGGGACACCTCTATCATCATCTGAGGCCCCCCCCCCAGACAAGGAGACCAAGAGAATTTATGACAAGGATTGCCAACACCACCACTCTGCTGGCAAGTTACAATTGCCACCAGTGGGAGCAGGTAGCTGCCTTTATTGACTCTGCACCGGAACCACTAAAGGGTCAGTTGGCCCAGGTTGCGTCTGAGGGGCGAGCTGTGTCCGGTTGCATCCTTAAAGCAACCTTTGATGCCGCAGATAACGCAGGGATGGCTCATAGCAGAGAGCGTGGTCATTAAGAGACATGCTTGGTTAAGACAGTCAGAGTCAGGGTTTAAACCCGAGACAAAAGTATCCCTAATTGAGATGCCGGTGGAACTGAATCTCTTATTTGGCAAAGCGGTTGAGGACGCATAAAAAACTGCCAAAAACGAGTATGATACTCTGAAATCCCTGGGACAGTTGATGAACAAGCCCCCTAATCAAAGAGGCAATGGTAATTTTCGTTGCCCACGCGGCCAGAATTCCCAAAGGGGCTCCAATTATACACAGGGACAGGGTACATCATGGGGTAAGAACCAGCAGACTACCCAGAGTTACGGCAGAGGAAACAAAAGGAGCCGTGGTAGAGGCAGCCCCAGCAGAGGCGGCACGCCTCCCGCAAAACAGTGACGCTCAGCTGAAGATCCCTTCTCACGCATCCCCAGTAGGGGGGACGCATTTCCAACTTCACCCAAGCTTGGGAAGGGATCACATCAGACAGATGGGTGCTGTCCACAGTGTCCGCAGGATACTGCATTGAATTGCTAGAGCGTCCCCGAAACCACCCTCCATGGCAAAAGATACATTCCTTGGACCACCAAAAGATCCTCCTCGAGATCGTCAATCTTCTAGCAAAGGACGCGAGCAAACTCGTCCCGGGCAACCAGGTAAATAAGGGCATTTATTCAACTTACTTCCTTGTGCCAAAAAAAGATTTGACAATGCGCCCAGTATTAGGCTTGCGCCCTACAAACAAATATGTCAAGCACCAAAAATTTTGCATGACTACTCTTCAAGAGGTAATCCCCCTCCTAAAAAGGGGGATTACATGGCAACATTGTACATGAAAGATGCCTATTTTCATATTTCCATGTTCCCAGCGCACAGAAGATTCTTGCGCTTAAAGTTGGACAGTCGGCACTACCAGTTCAAGGTGCTGCCCTTTGGTATAGCCTCGGCTCCAAGGGTATTCACCAAGGTACTGGCAGTGGCGGCGGCACACCTACGCAGGGAGGCAATGCCAGTGTACCCTTACCTGGACGACTGGCTCATCACGGAGAGACCCCAGTAATTTGCAGATCAAACATTCAAAAAACGATCGACAACCTCTTCGAATTGGGTTTCTCCATAAACGAGAAAAAATCAAGTCTGGTGCCAAGCACCTCCAAACAGTTCTTAGGAGCTGTCCTGAACACTCAAGAGGGGTTGGCCTTTCCATCAGAGGAAAGAATTCGAAATCTACTGCTGCAAATTCCTCTATCAGCCCGGTTGCCAGATAAGGGTGCGCAAAGCGATGCATTTGCTAGGCATGATGGCGTCATGTATTTACCTGGTCCCCCACGCGTCTTTGCGCATGCGACCAATGCAAGAATGGCTGGCGAAACAGTGGTCTCAGGCAAGTGGTCAGTGGGACGATCTAGTGGTCGTTTCGCCAACACTTGTACAAAGTCTTCACTGGTGGACAAGAGAGAACCTGTCAAAGGGGAAACCCTTTTACGATCCAGAGGTACAAGCTGTAGTCACTACTAACGTGATCAAGCGCTCGGGGGAAGTGCGAAACGCGTAGTTCAGGACACTGCCTTGGCGTCCTGTTTTGTTGTGTGTTTTGCCCACCTTTTGTGTACCATTTATTAAACTCGTGTGTTCATTTGACTCAAGGTTCTTTTTCCCCTTTGGGACTCCTAGACCTCATGCTTGGAGTGCGGTTTTTCTCCTCCATGTTTTAACGAGATAATATTATTACATGGAACCTTGTGGGAGTATTCTGAGCGTCAAGTTCTTTAAACGTGCCACTAAAAGTACAATTTGCACAATCATGTTTGTCAAGCAGCGTTGGCTGCTCATGACTTTCAGCACTTATAGTACCATCAGCCAAACCTGTTAAACAAGGCGAACAGGACAACCTCTGAGGCAGGTATGTTAACATTAGCAGATACGTCAATGGGGGGGGGGCATATCTCAATATTAGGAACATTGTTATTACGTACTGTTGCCTCCACAGATTGTACACGCTCCATATTGGAGATTTGTCCCTCTAAACTGTAACACAAATTCAGGAGTGAATTATTATTGTCATATTCGGTAGAGGTAGATGCCACATCATTGAAAGGGGCAGCAAGGGAGTATGGCTCCTCATGTATTTCAACTACTGCCTGTTGACCTGGAAAGAAGTCGGTGATCTTATTTTCTTTCACATTTGTCGTTTGGGTACTCACTTCCCCAGTATCGGCGGCCCCATTGGCCGACCCCTTCTTTGTATTCCCTTGAAGATTGCTAAGTAGCTTCATATTGGGTAACACTGGGCACAATTGTAGGCCAATTCCACAGCCTCCAAATCTGTTCACCCAAATGGCTCAAAGATATAAATCTGCTGTCACCAGATGGGTTAATAGGCAATAAGATATAAAAAAAAAATACAAGTATTCAAATATAGTACCCCAGATGGTTCAAAGATATATATATATCCGCAGACACCAGATGTGATAGGGAGTTGTGAAATTCAACAGGTACGAATGTTCGGAGGCAATTCGCAATTTAAATGATCAAATATCGCGTGTGCAGCTTTAAACAGGGTCTCGCAAGAAGATGATATGGGTTGTACACTTCCACTGGCCGCTCAATGTTAATCATCCACAGTTACTGCATGAAAAATCAGCACCACATATGTAGAAATGAGTCAGTTGCTCGGTCACCGTGTACGAGTGATGATATGCGAGGCTCGCAAATTAGTGGCAGTTAGCAAAGTGTGTATAGTTCCACAGAGAAGATCTTCACTTGTCGCGCACAGATCGTTATAAACGTTCATCACCAGGACTTAACTCCATAGTCAAAGCAGTACGTAGTGGGCAAATAAGCTGATGGAAGAGAATATTCTTACCGGTAAGGTCGCCAGTCACCTTCACCGCTCACAGAACACAAAACACACTACTTGCACACTGTGCCTGTTTCCTTCCTGTGAGTGTAGCCTAGAAGAGCCTTGTGAGCTTAACACCAACAGCTACCAGTAGCTGCTTTTGACTCTACAGGCAAACCGCTACTGTGCTAACATGTTTTTGTGATATAAACCATGTATATGTATAGATGGTGTGTTTGGAGTCATTTAAGGCATACAGTCACACTTAATGGACACAAGGTTATAGTGTGCTTTTCATGTGGAACTTAGATTTGCAGCTCACTTTTTAACAGCGAATTGCCACTCAGTGGTAGCTCCTTATTACTGGGTAATTTCAGATGCCCAAGAGCTGCTTGCAGCTCCTATTCAAGAAATACTTGTTTTGATCTCCGAGACTGCTTTGTGTGCTATACAGGAAATTGTACTCTGAATTCGCAGACTACCAATGTAATCGGTGGAGAGCTGGGGAAACATGGTCCCGGGGGACCACATCACGGTGGTCAGTCAAAATCTCAAACAAAATCTCGAATGACAAAAAGCACGAAACAAAAATCTCGGAAAAAAAAATATCGAATTTTTTATTTATTTATTTATATATGTTTTTGGGGTCAAGTAAGTAAAAAAAGGGGTAAAATAAAAAAAATGAAAAAAGGGGGGTTGGGGGAACCCCCCCATTTTGAAAAAAAACGCATTGAAAAAAAAATTCAATATTTTTTTTTCCGCCTTTTGTTTTCGAGATTTTTGTTTTCGAGATTTTTTTATTCGATATTATCACTATGAACCCCACATCACAGAAGGTGAGTGGCAAGATCGTGGTCCAGTTGAAAAGGCAGGAAGTCCTCACATTGCAACATATTCATTTATAATTCTCTTCCCAATAAAATTAAAGATGCAGAATTTGTTTGCTAGCATAAACCAAATATCAATCTTAAATAGACTTGGCAAATAAACTTGCAATGGTAATTTATGCATTTGGCAAACTTGGACTAACATTGGTTTGCTTCAGCTAAAGCAACTTTGCATCACATGAACATAATCTCCATCGTTAATGATCGTCCATACTGTAACATTTGTACGAAGATCAAGGACAGCTAGAGTCTTTGAGAGGGTCACCTGCCCAATCCTTTGGGTTGGTGATTTGCAAAATGCATCTACCTGTTCGTTTTTATAGACTAAATTCCACTGGATTTAATCCTACTTACTGGACTCGGTATAAACATTCAGTAGACAAAGGAGTTCATGATGGGCAGAGTTTCCCATTTTTGTCACTCTTGCTTTTTGTGATTCCCATGGATCCTTGTTCCAAATTGATTCAATGATTGCTTACTTGGCAGTATTGCATTAAAATAGGCTTCAAACTCTACCAACGTTTTGGGGGTCATTACAACCATGGCAGTAGGGGATTAACGGGGCCGGTAGAGCTGCCGGCCCTGCTAACCCCCTACCGCCTCATTGCGAGGTCTGCTCATGGGACCCGCTATGGACGCCTGGTAAAACCAGGCGTTCTTAGTGGGTCCCACGAGCGGACCAGCATGCGGACCAGCATGCGAACGGGCCTTTCATTAATGGGCCCAATGTTGGCAGGCTCCCCATTCCCATTGAGCCCTATGAGGGCTCGAATGGGGATGGGTTCCTGGAATGGGGAAATACCGGGCCCTCCAAGGTCGGAATGGCCGGGTATTTCTCCATTCCAGGAACCCAGACCCAGTACCCGGAATGGGGTAGCCATGCCGCAAATAGCAGCATGGCTACCTCCAAGGTCGTAATGACCTCCTTTATTTCAACACATTGGACTCTTCCTGTAATGTGGTACCACGTGAGCCATCCCATCATGGTGTAACATTATTCAGATGTAATTCCAAGAAATTACCAACATCCAATCTAAGCGGACACATCCATTAGATGCCTCAGTCTCCTCCATCACTAAACGTGACCCAAGAGAAAGTCAAGTCAATTTCCACGCTCCAGAACCCAGCTTCAGCTTTGTGAAAGTCTCTTGTCATGAGACATTCTCAATTATAGCTAGATTAAAACCTCCTAATAGTACATATGATTCTTGCCCTTCAACACTCCTCGTTTGACAAAACAATAGTCTCCATGCACTAAAGCGGGCTTGCATAACAATGCTCTTAAATAAAACCCCCCAAAAAATGGATGGTCCTTTTCTTAAAGGTGTTGGACAGGGTGGAGACTATACAATTTAGCAGCTTAGTCGAAAAAGAAAACCTGCTTGGGGATTCAGTCTGGATTCAGACCAGGCAAGACTACTGAGCTGGCACTTATGGACATTCATCTCTACCTAACATGGACGTTGGAGAGATGGTCCACCTTATGCTGTCCTACTTGTCCACAGCATGCATTTGAGACCCTGGAACATATTCTAATAATACACATTACAGAGTTGGCACATGTCTCGGAGGATGTTGCACAGTGGTTTACTTCATAATATGCCGATAGCACCCCCCCCCCTCCAAAACCTAATCCCTCCCTTTATACCTCTAGACTATTAGTCTAAAGAAGAAATAGGTGAATGGGGAGTCCTCATGGATCTAGCTTATTGCCACTGCTGTTTAATATGTATTTAAACTTCTCCATGATCTACTACTGAAATATGATGTTCCCTTCAAACACTTTTCTTATGACACCCAACTTGTCTTTAGATTTGGGAAGGATTTGTGTAGTGTAACAAGAACCCATGAGATATTCACCACAATAGAAAGATTGATGTCTGATAACTGAGGGTTTCCTCACACCTACTCCCCTTGGATCCTCTTCTCAGATGGCCAGGGAAGGGCCATCGTTCTTGGATCCCAAGCCTGGAGGTGTAGATGGAGATGCAAGGAAGAATCAACTGGGGGGGGGTGGTCCTTGGGGATTGGGGAGAGGATGTCCACAAGCGAGGCATGGTACCCCCCTTTTCTTTGTAATAATCAACCTCCCCCTGCCTTTATAGGCTGTCAATCATTTCCCCTCACTAGTACCATTATAGTACTGGGATGAGGAAGAGGTGACTAGGAGTGGTACACACTAACAAATAATGTTACCACTCTAGTACTGAGACGAGTCAGAGACATGCAGACTGTTGAGGGTCAGGCATGTCGGGAGAATTCCCCTTACTATGGTCAGGCAATTGAGCTTGAGGATTTACAACTGCAACCTGTTAAAAGGTTGCAGGTTTATAAAAGGTGGAGAGACCTGCAGGGAAGTGAACAGCAGGAGAAAAGCCAGGCTAAGAGTTGCAAGCTTGGAGGGAGATAAACCCTGTGAGAAGGATGCCGCCAAGTAGGGTCCTCTCGGGAAACGAGGACGCTGGTAAGTTCCCAGGAGAAACTGTGGTGCTGAGGCCCGGGCGGGCCGTGTGAGGATCAGTGGTGGGAGCCTCCATGGTTGGGTGCTCGCAGCAGGAGCTGCGCAGCACAAAGGAAAGCCAGTTGCTGCAAGCTACCAGCAGCATCTGCAAAAGGTGAGCGAAGCTGCCGACAACTCACAGAAAGAAGACCAGAAAGGTACGGAAACTTGTATGCTAAAGAAGAGGAAAGCAGTCTAACCCAGAGGAGGCGCCAGGGACCGGTGAGTGAACAGGGAACACTTGTACCGGGTCGCTCCTCTGGGCTGGCAAAGGGCAAAAGCAATTGCCAAACGAAAAGAGATGCACGAGCTAAAGGGAACCCAAAGTGAAGGGTTATAGTGATCAAAACAAACGAGATGAACTGTGACTGAAAGAATAAATATTGTGAACTATTGAATCCTATGAATGCAAGGTGAACTTGTGTGAAATACAATGAAAAGCAAAGAACAAATCTTGGAAATAGCAATGAAAAGCAAGTAATCAATATTACGGAAGAGTGTGAAAGCAATTTAGTGATGGAAAGAACACCACTGAGTGAACTGTATGAAAGAATACATTGTGGCAAAGCCAAGAGACTGCGAACGAGGAAAACATATTGTGACAAAGCCAAAAGGCTGGAAAGGAGAAATACAAGTGAATGTGAACCAGAACACAGGTGTAGTTTATAGAGAACCTCTGTGGGCAATAGATTCTAGGGTTACCGGTTGCGTGACCTGTATGCGTGACCTGTAATGGGTGGACTGTGTGGTCCGTGTGGGCCGACAACTGCACCTATGCCGCAGATATCCCGATCCATTGTTTAGCTTTAGTTGTGAGGGCAAGTATAGGTTTTGGACACAGTTCAATTTAAAAGTCGGTCTAACTGACTCAGACTTTCCTTAGTTTCTTTAGGTAGGGAAATCCCACCTTAGTATAGGGCAAGTCGGGCCTTCAACCATCCTGACATTTAAGTTAATTAACTATTTTTGTTTGAACTTTGAATCTGTTGTCTGTATCTTGCTTCATGATGCCTTCACATAACTCTCTGGGGCTTAATCCCAATAAGACAAAACATTTACTAGTGGTGTCGAGTAAATAAAATGGCTTCCGTTCCCACTAGATTTTCTCTATGCGGTTGCTCCATACCCGTACAACATGTCCTCAAATCCCTTGGTGTCCTATTTGACTCCGAATCTCTCCATGGTTCCTCATATTAATTTCCAGTTCGACTAGCTACCATCTAATGCTGCTTGCACCCCTGCATCCATTACTATCAGAACACTGCTGTGCTTGCATGAGCTATAATGGGCTCAAGATTGGACTATTGTAATGCTCTTTACGTAGGGTCTCCAATGTATACAATTAAATCGGGATGCCACTGGCTAGTGATATCTGACTCTTGGCAAGTAAGAAATGGTGTGTTGTGTGTATGTAAATAATTGAGGTGGCAAGTGATTTGTTGACTAGCTAGTAGCTTAAAACATTTTGCCCCCCTGGTAAAATCCCTTCAAGTGCTACTAAACACTGTTTCGTATAATCATGAATACCTCCCTGAATGTACACATAACTTCTACTAGGAGAAAACATCACTTGCTTCAGATCAATGCCAGGATTATATTTAAACTCCTATTTGCTTGAAAGGTTATTTTCATGGAAATGGAAAGGCGCTAACCCCCAAATTGGTTAAACAGCACTAAGAGTTGGTGATAAACACTTAAGAAAGGAGATAAACTCCTAGAAAGGAGATAAAAAAAACTACTGCCACTTTGGACAGTATCTTGCACTATGTCATGTATGACAGGGGTGGGTTAAGTTATTGGGAAGAGGGTGAAGGGCAAGACTCGAAACCTGAAATGTTGAGTACAGACGGGAAGAATGCTGTCTGTGTTTTGCAATGTTTCTAGAACAGTTCTGACGAGGGCACTTGTAGGTAGCTGTCAGAAACGAGCTTTAGTGTAGTTTCCAGGTAACATTTCTACTAACAATGTCTGCCCTTACAGTTTAGCTGATTTCAGGGTTACTGAAGGGCTGGTTGGTGTTAATGTGAAAACGGGTGGTTAGTAGCTGGTGTTCAACTGCAGCGTGGATGTCTTGGTGTGGTGTGCAGAAGAATGGTGAGCAGATTAGAGAGGGATACAGCCAATATATGGAGGAGTAATGGAGCCACAATCGTTGCATATAAGGCGGCAGTGCATAAAGGAGAAAAGAGAATTGAACAATCAAAAAAGCCATATATATGAATGACTGTGACAGGTTTCCAGGGTGACTTGCTGGGCACAAGAATTGAGACAAGACACCAGACTCATTATAAGGATTCTTTATTTGCCTTTCTTTACAACCTATAGAGTAATCTGTCTGGATGATGGTGAAACTCAAATAGTTGTCAAAAATGGGAACAGTAGCGATTGAAATGAGGATTTGTGGTGCAGGAGCTAAAAGCAGCTCCTGGGTATGCAACATCACCCAGTAACAAGGAGCTAACTTTGCGCAACTAGGAGCCAACAGTAGCAGAATTTAGCGGGTTGGAAATCTAGCTTCCCCATATGTGTCAAACTATAAAGTACTGCCCATTATATATGTCCCTTTTATAGTTTAAATGTCTTCTAGATGTAGTTTAAATGTCTTCTAGATGTGCTGCAATGCTCCTTCAGATGAATATCGAAGAACCAAGATTTAGAATCTCATAGGACTAGTTGTCCTGGGGAGTCAAAAGTAGATCCTGGTGGCTTTTGGCATCCAGCTAACCTGGCTCTACTGGGCTTGCACGCAGGAGCATAAAACAAATCTGTCAAGCTCCAGGTGTCAGTGGGGTTCTTAAAGGGCAAGGGTACAAACTCTGCCCTCTTTCTTCAAAGGGTGTCAAAAAGATGCTCAATGTTCCAAAATTCAATTAAATCATGGAGACTGTGCAAATACATTTTCAAAGTCTCTCCAAAGGTTCATCAAGTGAGTAAACCAAGTCTTATCTCCAAGGAGAACGGTTCTCCCCTTTAAGGGGTTGGTGAGGGAAAGAGAACACCTGGTTCCTCGACCCGCTTTCTCTGGGTTGTTCTTCCCTAACCTGCAGGCTCACAGTTCCTGGGCAGGACTGTTAAGGGGGTCCACCTGACTGCTGTGTTCCAAGTCTTCTCTTTGGGATCTCTCTTGGTAGAGGAGGCGCTTCCCACGCCCCAACCCCGGCACCAAGCTGGATAATGCAGATTACATACATTGTAATGTATTGTTAAATATAGCTCATTGGATTTATATGCTTACTGAGCAAAGTAGTATGGAAGCTGAAAGTCTCATATCCACAGCCTAGTAGGGTGGCACAAGGCCTTAGTACATGCTTGGTGGTACAGGTGAAAAATGGCACAGCATACTACTGTTTTTACATCCTGCCAGATTAAAAGATCGAGACATATGCCTCTGGTGGCATGCTAGGGGAATACCGCTAATGGTAAGCACATTCTTATAGGTTCTTTGTAGCTAGACCCAGAGCAAGCTGCATATGCTAATATTTGGAAGTGGGAAAGGAAGCTATGAATGAGGGTTCTTTGTGCAGGAAAGGGCACTGCATTTATTTTTGCATGATAACATTCCTTTCAAATGGATTGTCCTCCCACGTATTCCTTATCTTTGATAAATCCACTTCCAGCTCGCTGGCCTTGGAAAAAATGTCACAGTAGAGGGCACTGCACGTCGACGTCACTCGAGTCGGTGTCCCTCGAAGGCCTCTGTATCAGCGCCAACATCCCCATAGGTATAAATAGTCTCGCGCAGCATCCGTTGCTCAGTTCCGTTTTTCCATGCTTCGTAAGCCTTGGAGATGCAACGCTCGGTTCTTCAGTAAACTCTTTGAAAAACTTAGAAAATCTTCATCCTACGATGGCATCTTCGTCTGCTTCGACACCACAATCCGGCTTCAAAAAATGTCGAGATTGTGGAAAAAAGATGTCATTAACAGATCCTCACAGGATCTGCTTGTGGTGCCTAGGATCAGAGCACCAGTGTTCGTAATGTGAGGAGTGCATGTCCATGGCGCGAAAACCTTGAAGGAGCGTAGGGGGAAGCTGGAAAAGGTAAGACCGTTAAATCCTCTACCCCTTCGAAATTGTCCTTTGATGAGTCGAGTCATTAGTCTCCTCGCCATCGGAAAAAACATTCCCGCTCGAGATCGCAAAGTGGTTCTCACCGCTCATCTAGATCGAGACATTCTAAGAAGAGGCGTCGTAGATCTCCTTCCTCTTCATCCTCAAATTCTCCAGAAAGGGTCACCTGCCTCACTAAACACAGCTCTCCAGCTAAGTGGGAGGAATTTTGCAAACAAATGCTTAAGGTCTTCGAGAACCCGGCCTTGTCCCCCTCGGAGATACCTAGAGGTGATACCCCGGGTGAAAGACCCGAAAAACAAAAACACTGTGGGTCGTCTAACCCGGCAAATTAAAACCCTCGAGAGCGTCGCCAACCCTCGAGCAAAGACAAGGATTCTTCTAATAAAACTGTCATCGACGCCATCGTCGAAGGTGCCTTCGACACACAAGACTGTCATCGCCGGCGTCCACCCCGATGAAAGAGAGGCCTTCGAAGCCTCGGGCCCCAACTGCACCATCAGCACTCAGGGCATCGAAAGGGGTGTCGACAATATCGACGACAGAGTAGAATTCCGATTCTCTCGACATCTAGGCCATTCTCGAGTATTTCAACGCAGTTTGTAAGTTTGTCGAGACCTATGACGTCTACATAGACAACTACAACTCTATCCCAAGCAGTGTCGACCAGTTTGGCACCCTCTTTTCTTGAAATGGGTTTTACCCCTTACCCACGCTCTGACTACTTAAGAGCTTTATCCTCTATCTATGAGGAAGGAGAAGACTCTGATAATGAGAGGCCTTTTGGTTTACAGACTACAAGAGTTCCTATTCCAGAGGAGCTAATATCTGAGGAAGTTAGATTAAGAGATCTTCAAGAATCTTTACAAGATGCCAGTGGCATAGATACCTCACCAGAGGCGGAATTTGCCAGACCAGAACCTGGAGAGCATGCAGAAATGTCTTACAGAGCCCTTATGGCAAGAATTATGGAGTTTATGGGGTGGTCAACACCTGCACCCTCTTTCCAACAAGATGACCTAACGGACATCTTGGATAAAGGGCCTCAAGAAGACCCTATATTCCCTTTTCATGCAGCATTGCAGAGAAATATAGCTGCAAATTGGGAAACACCGGAGGTTATCCCTGCAGTAAACAAAAAGCTCTCTGCGAAGTACAGAGTGTCTGCCTCAGACCCTGTATACTTAAGTAAACATCCAACCCCAGAGAGTTTCGTAGTGCAGGCTGCGATGTCGTCAAGTAGTAAATCGGCATACCCCACTATACCACAAGATGGAGACGACAAAAGATTTGATACCATGTCTAAAAAGATCTTTTCAGCATGCAGCATGGCACTTAAGTCTATTAACGCCACTTGCACGCTAGCGAGATTCAGTCACACCCTTTGGGAGTGCACTTAATCGGCGGCTGACCGTCTCCCAGAAGGGGAGGAATGAGACGCATTCTTGAATATCAAGGATGGGAAGAATGTGATGCGAGTCCCTCCAAACAGGTCTCGACTCTGCTGACAGCATCAGCAGATCCATGGCGGCGAGTACCACAATCCACAGATTTGCGTGGTTGCGGAAATCTGGTTTTGCTCCTGATGTACAAGCCAGGCTTCTGAATATGCCCTTTGACGGCACCTAACTATTTGGCAAGAAAGCCGATGACAGTTTGGAGAAATTGCAGACCTCAAAGGCAGCAGTCAAATCCCTTGGGGCTGCAATTCGTCAAACTCAAAATCGCCCCACAGGTACGTCCTGGAGGGGGAAGCCCTTTCGTTTTTACTCCGCATTCGGAAAAGGCAGAGGGCAGCCAGCTCAAAGGGGCCAGAGACAATTCACCCGTGGTGGACGAGTCAAAGGTACCAAGTCCGCATTAGCAGGTGCTGGTTTACCCTCAGCATCTGCATCAGCTGCTCCTAAACCCCTCGGAGGTCTCCCCACACAACACCAGTAGGAGGCAGGTTAACTCAACATCTGACGGAATGGCAGGCTCTTATGTCAGATGCTTGGGCATTGGAAACAGTTGCCCAAGGTTACTGCCTGCCTTTCCTACACACTCCTCCGAGTCATCCACCGGGGAACAACTCTTTGAAGTTTCCAGACCCGCTCCTTATGCAGGAAATTTCAGACCTGCTAGAGAAAGGTGCCATAGAACCGGTACCTTTAGCGGAGAGGAACAAGAGTTGGTACTCCCCCCCCCCCCCGCCCGCCCCCCCCCTACTTCTTAATACCAAAGGACGGAGGATTGAGACCCATCTTGGACTTGCGAGAATTGAACAAATTCCTCAGGAAGGACAAGTTCAAGATGGTAACCCTTTCTCAGATCCTTCAGGCCCTCCAGTTTCAGGATTGGTTGGTATCACTGGACCTTCAGGATGCTTACTTTCATGTGCCAATCCATCACAAGCACAGGAAGTACCTGGGATTCGCCATTGGCAGCTCTCACTATCAATTTCGGGTTTTGCCATTTGGGCTGACCTCAGCCCAGAGGGTCTTCACCAAGTCAATGGCGGTTGTGGCAGCAAGTGTAAGGAGGGAAGGGATTCATGTCTACCCCTACCTGGACGACTGGTTGATCAAAGCAGTGTCCCCGGAACAAGCTCAGGACCATCTAGATTGTTTGCCACTCCCTCCACAAACTGGGCTTCTCCATCAACTTAAAGAAGTCACAGATGATACCATCACAGAAACTCCAGTTCATTGGAGCAGTCCTGGACACATCCCTGGGAAAAGCCTCGCCACCAGAAGTGAGGGCTCAAGATAATCTACAGATGGTCACCAGATTTCTACCAGCCTTAGACTTTTTGAGGTTGCTCGGCCTTATGGCATCCTGCATTTTTCTAGTGCCAGGTGCTTGCCTGAGAATGAGATCTCTACAGTGGGCGCTAAGGACCCAGTGGTCACAATTCTTAGGAAGAATGTCGGCTTTCCTACAAATCCCGAACAGAGTAGCATGAGACCTTGAGTGGTGGGCCTGTCAGGAGAACATCTTTAAAGGAGAACCGTTTTGGCAACCATGGCCGGAGATGACGGAAGTCATGGACGCTTCACTCACGGGGTGGGGAGCCCATGCCAACGACTTAACCATCAGCGGTCGTTTGTCTCCATCAGAGTCCAGACTACACATCAACCTATTAGAGCTGAGAGCGATCAGGCTAGCTCTGAAAGCTTTCCTGCCATCAGTACAGGGAAAACATGTTCTGATAATGACGGACAACACAGTGGCCATGCACTACCTCAACAAAAGAGGAGGTGTAGGGTCACTGCCACTGTGCAGAGAGGCAATGCAGCTCTGATTCTGGGCAATTCAAGAAGGAATCTCTCCATTGGCAGTTTACCTAGCCGGGGAGAAGAACCCCCCCGGCAGACGCTCTGAGCAGGCAGACCAGTCTCCCACGAGTAGGAGCTACCCCCGGAAGTCTATCAAGAGATCTTCGCCCTTTGGGGAACCCCTCAGGTGGATCTGTTCGCCACCAGTGTCAACCGGAAGTGCGATCAGTATTGCTCATGGGAATTTCCCCCGAGAAGAGCTCTATGGGATGCTTTTGTGGTGGACTGGGGGTTTCCACTTCTGTAAGAGTTTCCTCCAGTCCCCGTCATTCTTCAAGTGATGAGGTGGTTGAGGAGATTCCGGAAACCCATGATCCTAATTGCCCCGGATTGGGCCAGGAGAACGTGGTACCCGAATCTTCTAGACATGTCCATGTGCCCTCCGATTTCTCTTCCACAAAGAGAGGATCTTCTCTCGCAAGAGGGAGGTCAGGTTCTCTATCTGGATATCAGGACTCTCAACCTTCACGCTTGGTTTCTGAAAGGTTGAGATACAAAGATTGGGCCCTCCCGGATGATGTAAAGGAGGTGTTGATTTCAGCCAGGAGGCCAGCAACTAAATCTTTATACTGCTGCCGTTGGAACAAATTCTGCAGCTGGTGTAGAGATAAGAATATTGACCCTTTTTCATGTAGTACACCGATGGTGTTATCTTTCTTACTATATTTGGCAAAATCAGGCCTTCAAGTTGGCACAATCAAGGTTTACCTCGCTGCGCTGTCAATCTTTAAGCGCACGGCTGAGGAACCTTCATATTTCAAGTTGCCCATAGTCATTCAATTTCTGAAAGGGTTGACTAATGTATTTCCCCCAACTCCTTTTCAAGTTCCCCTGTGGGATTTAAATCTAGTCTTAAAATTTAGAATGGGTACTCCATTTGAACCTCTTCATTCCTGTCCATTAAGGTTTCTCACTCTAAAAACAGTCTTCCTAGTGGCTTTAACTTCTGCTAGAAGAGTGAGCGAATTACAAGCTTTATCTTGCAAATCTCCTCATACAGTCTTTCACAAAGATAAGGTAGTTCTTCAAGTGAAGCCAAACTTCCTCCCAAAGGTGGTCTCAGAATTCCATATCACACAAAAAATAACCTTGCCTTCATTTTACCCTCCTCCTCATCCAGGGAAAGAGGAAGAGAGATTGCACAGGCTGGATCCAAGGCGAGCCTTGAGTTTTTACATTAACAGACTTTCAAGGATTAGACAAGCAGATCAGTTGTTTGTGGGGTATGCAGGACATAAACTACCTATCGCAGGTGGCAGGTATGGCAGGAAAAGAGCCTCCTCAACACCTCAGGGCTCATTCAACCTGGGGTATCGCAGCTTCGTCAGTTCTCCAAAGAGGTGTTCCAATTAAAGACATATGTACGGCTGCCACATGGTCGTCTGCACATATGTTCACCAAATTCTACAGTCTAGATTCCTCCACTAGCCAGGAGACTACATTTGGGAAAGCTGTGTTGCACTCTGTGCATTTTTAAAAAATAATTACATTTTACTCCCACATTACTGCTTTGGGAGTCTATCAAAGATAAGGAATATGTGGGAGGACACAATCCATTCAAAGAACAAGTTACTTACCAACTGTAATGTTCTTTCGACTGGATTTTCCTCCCACGTATTCCTTATCACCCCTCCCATCCTTCCCCGCAGTAAAAGTTCCATTGTAGTTGCAGCCTACGCTCCTTCAAGGGTACTAACCATCTCGTACAAGGCAAATACAGCACCTCAAAACGGAACTGATCAATGGACGCTGCGCAAGATTATTTATACCTATGGCGACGTCCGCGCCGATACAGAGGCCTTGGAGGGACACCGACTCGAGGGACGCCGACGTTCAGTGGCCTCTACTGTGAATTTTTTTTCCGAGGCTAGCAAGCTGGAAGTGGATTTATCAAAGATGAGGAATACGTGGGAGGAACATTGTTTTTGTTGTTTTCCTAGTTTTTGACTTTGCTCCTCCACAATGCAAGTCTCCATCTAGTCTCCTTCTCATCTCTCCTCTTTAGGATATTTCAGCACTCCCCTCACCTCTTTCTCACCTAGTTGGGACCCATTTCGTCAACCTCCGACAAATGCTTTGCAATATCTCCCTCCTTTCCTTCCTATGCGATGTTCATTTTGCTTTTCTCCAATTGTCCTCCCCATTAAGCAAAATATCTCACACCTTTGTTTACTCCAGACTCTCCCTCCTTTAAGCAAGCAAAGGTCCTCTGCACAATGCAATCTTTCACTGGCTCCAAACAAAAATGATCTCTCTGCGCCTCACTACTACTACTACTACCATTTCCACCACCACACCCCAACTTTAAACCACAGTGTTCTACTCCAAAAGTCGCCTCCCTCTTTACCAGGGTGTCCTTCCAGGTCTCTACCCTTGAGATTTCCAGGATCACATCTTCCAGGATCTGATGCTCTCCCACCAGAATCTCCATCAGAACAGATCCTGTGTACTGTACAATACCTTCTTCCAAGATGTTATCCACAGTAGACCTATAACCATTCCGTAAGTGTGATCCGATGATAGGAAATCAAATCTGCACAAAAGATTCCTTAAGCCATCATTTGGCCCAGCATAATGTAGACTGATATCGGAACATTTCCACCCAATGTCCGAGGGGATAATTGCCACATTTTTGAAGCTTTTTGGGCACCTCTGTGTTTTGGATTTAGATCATGAAGTACCCATTCGTAAGCTGCTGCCCAACTTATTATGGTCACTCTAGGTAACACAGGTGCTCTTTTAATCTGGTCATGATGGACTATTTCAACAGAAATACTAGAAACGTAAATCCTCCAGAGCGAGGTGATGGTCTATGCAATTGGTCTACGCAATTGTCAATCTTGGTGGATAGGCAATTCTGCCCTTCTCTAACCAACGCAATGTTTTTGTAGCCTGTCCTTTACTACGAAGGAAAGAACTTTTAAGTTCCCAAAACCGTTTTATACTACTTAAGACAAACATTTTGGATATTCCAATGCAATCCACTCAATTAGGGCATGGTTTCTTCAAAGTTAGGGAAAATTCAGAATGTTATGTTTCGGGACATAGCATGAGGAGTGCAGTGCGATGGGTGCCTATTTGGTAGTTGGTAGATAAGACCCATTGCTCCTTTGAAAATGTATTAGCGATGTAAGCTTAATTTTTGTAAATGAATGGAACGTCATGCACTACATGTGCACTTAACAGGGGTTTACCTTTCTTGCCCCTTAGCATTCTCCTCAGTCACCTTTTCACGTTTCCTGGGTTCCAAATGCACTATGCTATAATTTGTTCAAGATGTTTTTTGTTTTTTGTTTTTCTCCAAATTGATTTTCATTGCAAATATCAGACCAGAAACAAACAATTCCATATATGAGCAATAAGAGCTCACAACTACACATCGAACATTCAGTTTCAAGGCGCCATCAAACACCATGTCCCACCCTCCCCTTCCAAGGCAGTTAGTTGCATAAATAAAGCACACAGAAGAAACATCCCAATCTACACCATCTTAAGCCATATACATCCATTAATCCATTTCCTTTATACATTGCTCTCTCTCAACCCCCCGCTCACCTCTTCCCTGGTTGTTTTGAGGTAACCCCATGCATGTATTTTGTGGTAAATAGCCATTCTTGTTTTACCACAGTGCCACTTTAATGGGCCAACTCTTTATGCACTTCTATCTTGTATGTGCCTGGTCACCGATGCCCACTAATTCCTACCCAGAACCTCTGCTCCAGCTGCTATTAAGAGGTTACGCGACATGTGACTCGACTTTAAATACTTTCCCTCCTCCAGACCAGAAAAGGCCTGGCTATGCCATCCAGATCACGAACCCAGGACACTAACTCGATCCAGAACATCTGCATCTTCGGCTAGGACCACTATACATGCCAATAAGTACCCTGTGCGCCACACCCCTTTCAACAGTGTGGATCCTCTCCCTTGTACATTCATGCCAAGCGTGCTGGCGGCAACTGCCATCTATGGAGTGTCTTGATGGCATTGAACTTATTTATTAGCATTTTTAAAGCGCTCACACAGCCAGAGGCGCTGTTACAGGAACATGTATTAGTTGCATATTTATAATGCGCTTAATACCCAGAGGTTTCTAAGCGCGGACCCGGGGATCGAACCTGTGTTGCTTCCTGTCGTCTTGTTTCCAAGGCGAGCCTGTTGCCGCTTAGCTATCCTCTTATGCTGAGAGGGCATGGAGATCATCTTTATGGCTCTGCACATTAACCTCCATAACTCCTCCGTCAGTTCCATCCCCACATCTTTCCCTTTGGGACCTGACCCAAAGATCTTCCGGGGGTATAGCCTCCCTCAGGGCAAGGTACTTTTTTGAGATCCTACCCCTCTCGGGGCCCCACTCCACCAAAATGTTTAGACTGGTGTAAGCTTGCTTGCTAAATTGACACACCACCTCTTACCGGTCAATGCTCCCTCCAACCTAAGAAATAGGAAGGGCGATAGCTTCCCTTTTCCAAGCAGATCCTCCCTTTTCCAAGCAGATCCTCCAAATGTTGGATAGAATGGTAGCTTCCATTCTCCCACATTTGGCACGCCCTGCTCAGCCCTGCTTCATACCACCTCTGGAAGCTGGTATGTAATCTCTTATGGGCAGGGCCCATATGGAGCTCTTGAGTGACGACCACGACAACAGCCATTGCCTGTCTGCCCTTTCCCTCCACAGAGCCCAAAGGACTTTTAATATCTGATGCAACCGTATCCTGTGTGAGATGTCGCCCAAAGTCACATGCTAAGTAGGATTGAGAAGAGAACATAGTTTTCCAAAGCCACCTATTACTTGCAGGTCTGTGGATCCATGTGATCTACCAATACCCGCAGTTGTGCCGCTTGGTAGTATGCAGCAGAATACTGGAACCCCTTTTCCCCTCTGCTCCCATGGTCTCGTCAGTGTGTCATTTGCTATCCTTGCATTCGCCCCGCCCATGAAAATAAAACACCTCCTGTTTACGTATGTACCATGGAAAGACTTTCACTGCTATAGCAGTTGGAACAAGTAAAGCTATCTCGGGAGTATATTCATTTTAACAATGTTAAGGCACGCCATCCAGGGTAGAGCCATCTTTATTCCATCTGTGCATATCATCCTGTACCTCCTCACCCAACGGGATGTATTTAGCCCTGTACAGATTGTCTAATGGGTTGGTAATGTGGATACCGAGGTACTTAACCAAGACTTCCTCAAGGCCAAACCATGACTACCCAATATACTCTACTGCTTCCCTCGACGTCTCTCATGTAGGAAAAAACAGAGACTTTGAATGATTGACTTTAAAGCCAGACCTCCTCCCATGCTCTGCAATTACTTCAGGCATCTTTCTGCATGGGTCTCTGACACATAGAAGCAGATCATAAATGAACAGGACTACTTGGACGTCCCGTACCTCGATGCCCTCTATCCTTGGGTTTCCCCTCAGACGTGATGCCAAAGGCTCAGTTACCAGAGCATAGAGCAGGGGAGACTGCAGGCAGCCCTGCCTCTTGCCCCTCCCGAGCAGTAACTCCCGACTGAGCCCCGTTCACCTGATTGTCGGCCCTGAATATAACTTTCCCAGCCACTGTGGACCAAAGCCAAACTTGACCCAGACTTATTTAAAAAATGCCCAGTCGACTCGGTCGAAGGCTTTTTCTGCATCCATTGCCAGCAGAAAGATGTCCCTTTTTATCCTGTGGTAGCACCATCAAATTGCCCCCTGTCTATGCATCAAAAAGCCCACTTGGTCAGGGTGGATCAGCCACGGCAATACCATCTCCAAGCGTAATGTGAGGATCTTAGTGAGGATCTTTGCATCCATGTTTTAACAAGGTAATGGGTCGGTATGAAGAACACTGCACTGGGGCTTTGCCATATTTTAATATTAACAAAAAGAGGGCAGCAGGTTGCAAGGCATAAAATAAGCCATGTCGCATAGCAATTTGCTATGCAATTCTGTGGGTTTGCTAATTAAATTGTCATTTGTGTAGCAAAGTTAGCCTTTTAATAATTCTTCTCTGGCTCTCAAGGCTCTTGTCACCCTCTGCTCTTTTCACTGCAAGTTCAAAGGGGCTAATGGAGAGCGAGTGCAATAGTAATCATCTCCTTCACTCTTAAGTGCCAAACGCCTGTGTGAGAGTGCTAGGCAAGATTCTTTTTCTTTTTAACCAGTAGTAGTCTGGATGATACTTCTATTAATCTAACTATATCCTCTTTGGCAAAGTCTAGCATGTGTAACATTATTAAAAATAGGCAGGCAATTCCATTCCTAACCATTTAAGTTGTTGCATAATGCAGAACTACAGTATTGCTTCTGTATTGTCTACATGGTTTACAGTAAAGTTTAGGTTAGTGTACCTAAATCTCAGTGTCAAATAGATTTTTGTGGGTTGGGGGTAAGATGCATTGCATTGATGAATGAACACTTTTGAAAGTGTACATGATCACACAGCCAACTGCTTTTAATGGCAAATCTAGTTCTGTGACGTGACCTGCTGGTTGCATTTATCTGTGCAACTGGTGCTCAACGCATGAGCGGTTTTATACCCTGAAAGTGAGATGCACCAAACTACAATATTCCACCTAGTTTGACCCGTTCTCTGCCCGTTATACCATCTACTCTGCTTAGTATCTTGCATAATGAATACACATGGCTAACTAGATGTTTATGCAAAAGAATGATGAATAGTTTGATCCAAAATGTACGTCGACACATCTACTGCAATGCCACACACTGTAGTTAGCCTCCAGAGCTCACTTTGCTCTGATTATGATTGCATTATGTATTCACACCTGCGGGAAAGAGCTGGCCAAACTGTTTTCAGGGCATTTTTTTTCTAATCTATTTATCTGTGTCCATTCATGCATCTAACCTTTTACATTTTACACACATTCAGCCAGAGCTCGCAAAGTCCATTCACCCACTCACATAGTTCAGTAGATTTTATCAAGGGCGAGTACCATTTGCAGGGAATGTTTGAAACTTAAATATAACATTCACTTTTTTTTTGCAACAAATGCCAAAGAGGTTTCACTGTGCATAGCTAGCTTCTGGGTGGCAGCAGTGCGCCAAACAAAGTGGGTTTGTGGTGACATGCACCAATTTACAGAAAGCTCATTTACATTTTGTATCACTCTTTGCTATGGATTGAGTGCATTTCTTTTAGGTTGAGTAGGTACACTAAATTACTTAACCTCAAGGTCTAGTGGAATTTTAAATAATTTGCAAGGCCTGATTTGGCTCACTAATATCTTTATTCAGCGGTACACAAAAATGCTGTATTAATGATAATTCTTTAATGTGATACAGATTGAAAGTAAATTCAAACTTTACACATAATACAAATTACATACATTACTATTAACTCATTAAAAGAAAGAAATCAGCAGTTGTCATATACAGAAGAGAATATGTGGTAAAGCAAACATTTTTCTTTAAGATATTTTCAACCTAAAGGAGAACAAAATGTTGAAACAAACAATTATGTGTAGCTTGTAATCTTTGCCTACACATCAGCACAATCTTAGCCATATACGTAGACCATAGATATCTCGATAAAAAACACCCGACCTTGGAGTGATAATAAACGTACAGAAGGTATAAAACCCCTGCCTGATCAGGGTAACACAAGCAATCTTTGACCCATCATGATGAGATGTTTCAGATCAAGGAGCCCAGGGCTTTTTCAACCAGCTGCCACGCATTATACAATGCAATAAACAAATGCATGTTGCAGGTGTTAGTGCAGTAAAGCCAGAATGAATTTTCACAAATGGTTAGTGGATCGTGTACAAATTCCCCAAGATATTTAATGATTGAACACCCCAGAGCCGAACACTCAGTCAACAAGTGCTTGGCTGTCTCCAAACATTCAGGAGATTTGCACAAGTGACACACTTGCTCACTGGCAGGGATCTTTTCCCTGGCTCCTATATTATACAGGGTGGGTAATTGCTCCAGACGGAACAAAATAATGAAACGTCTGAGCCTTTTGGTGGGGCAAAGATACAGATATGCTTGTGGTTGCATAAAATTATAGTCTATATTTTACAAAATGGAAGGTCTTTAGGCTGCTCAGGTGTGAGAAATTCTCTAACCAGTCCCATAGGTCCACCTTTTTGCCGAGTGCTGTCAGAACATCCTTAGAGACAGTCACCCCTCTGTGCGTCCAACCTATATCCATAAGAAATTTGGTCATGTCTTTCAGGAAGGGAGAAGTGGTGTGCTTTTTACTCACTTCTTGATGGATCACAGCCAATAACGGATTGGAAGGGCTGCCCTTCATTTTAAGATAGAATCCTGCCCTCCTTTTAAGTACCAATGCTTTAAGTGAGGGGAGGCCCAATTCAAGCCTAATCAGGGCCACTGGGACACTTGGAGGTAATCCCAGCATCCGGCGCCAGAATTTACCTTCCATCACTTGCAGCCAGGCAAGATCGAAAGAGAGGAGAGACTCAAGGCCGTAGGTAATCATAGGCGCAAAGACTTGAATGTATAGGTGTCTAGTCCCCCACAAGGTAAAGCCGCCCTGCTTGTTTGTGAACGCAGATATTAATGCTATCACTTGCGTCGCCCTGGTTATACGTCCTTGCCGGCACATAAGGTAGTCGCCCAACGGCTCAATTTCTACTCCAAGATACCGATAAGATGGAGCGTAAAGTATAAGATTATTGTGTACCCGCAGGTTGACTCGGGATGCTCTTTTCCTAGTAAATCTAAGTACCTTTGTTTTATATACGTTTATAGTGAAGTCATTGTTCTTAGCGTAATCCCATAAGGTGACCGCAGAGCGCCTAAGTGAAACTATGGTATTGTCAAATACAACCAGGTCGTCCGCATATGCTAGAACAGTGCACGGTGCCTCGCCAATTTTTGGAGGGCAATTGTTAGCCTCGGCAAGTGCTGCAGGGATGTCATATACATAAAGATTGTAAATGAGGGGTGCAGTTACACATCCCTGCTTTACCCCCCTATTCTGGATCACCTGTCTAGTCAAAGTGCCTTCCTGATTTAATCTGAGGCATGCAGAGGTATTATGATGCAGCTGTCTTATATAGTATAGAAGACCAGGCGGGCAGCCCATTGTTTCCAGCTTAATCCATAGCCTTGCTCTAGGGATAGAATCAAAGGCAGCCTTGAAGTCCATATGTAGGGCATAAAGCGGGGGCTGCCCCTTGCTAAGTGCCCGTGTGCGAAGCATATCCATCACCCATAGATTGTGGGAAGTGGAACAATCTCACCGAAAACCACATTGGAATCTGCTAAGTATGTTAGTTTGTTCCACCCACTTCTGCAGCTCACTAAGCAGTAATGCGGCAAAATGTTTGCCAGTGATGTCAAGCATAGAGAGGAGCCTGTAGTGTCAGGATCTATACGGCTACCTTTTTTAAACACAGGGACGAGAATAGCCGTTTGCCAGGAGCGGGGAATAGTCCACTGAGCTAAGATCTTTTTGAAAAGAATAGAGAAGAGGTGTGCCCAGAATGCAGTATATTTCTTAATAACTGCATTAGCCAGCCCGTTTGGGCCGGGGGCTCTAGAGGCCTTAAGGGTGACTATTTTGTTATGAATGGCCTCCACTGAGACGTCAAACGGCGGGGGGAAGGGAACCTTCACTTGAGATATACTAGGAGCCTCCGCCTCTCCAGAGTTACGGCCCATTAGAAATTTTATCCATACTTCTTCACCGATAGGGTTGGCTAATGGTCCATTTACCTTCCCTCTATTCTCATTTAGGAGTGTCCATATGCTACGAGAGTTTCTAGAGCAGATGGTTTGTACAAGCTTTTGATATCTGTTGTTCCTCTCTGACATTTTTATGCTCTTAATACAGGCTCTATATCTATTTTTAGCTTTTCTAACTTTCTCATAGTAGGTGGCTCCCACTAAGTTCATGTTCTTAAAGCCCCGAATCTCAGCTCTATGCCCTCTCTTGGCCTCTCGAATTCCCTTGTTCTAGGGGAGGTTTCTGCCCCCAAGCTTTAACATATGCCTCGTATTTGTAGTGGCATGTAGGCCAGAAAATCCCTGAATCCAGTCTTCTATGTCATTTACAGGCATGAGATCGAAGTGAGGAGGACCCCATAAAGCGGCGGGTTTAAGGGCTTCAGTGGCCGCTCTTATGTTCTTCTGCGACCAGACTATTCTAGTGCCAGAGCAGTTGGTTTGAATACTGCCAATATTAGAATGGGACGTGGAAGGGGAAGCAAGGCGGAGTGAGCAAAGAAGTACGGCGTGGTCGCTCCATTTATTGGGCGTTACACACATCAGCAATTCTGGACTGCATCTCGGGGCACATAAATATGTAGTCCAGGGTACTGAACGAAGAGCCGTTAGTCCAAGTGTGTTTCCCAGGCCGATCTCCCAATGTGCGACCATTAATCATGGTAAGATCCCATGAATCAAACTGTTGCAGCCATCCTAACCCTTCTCCCTCCCTTCTTCCATGGGTCATCAGGCATCTTGCACTGAGGTAGGGATTTGGAGATAACAGGAGATCGATCACCTGTCATATGGCAATTAAAATCCCCCATAACCACTACCGCAATGTTGCCAGGCCTCAGTAACCAAGAAGACAATAAATCCTGATTTGCTTCTTGTAAAGGTTCTCTTGCCACAGCACCAGGGGGGTTGTAGAGGTTAATCAATAGGAACCTACACATACCATCTTCATTTAGGTAATCAACCTCTACCGCCAACAGTCCTCAGCTTTGCACTGTATCTTTCGTGAGATGACCGTGTTAACCACCCCTGTGAGTAAACCCCCAAAAGGGCGACCCTTATTACCCCTTTTGGCCAGTGACTGATGTGTAACAAATTCATCAAGTAATAGCGGGTCCAATGACCAAGTTTCTTGGAGACAGATACAGCTGTGTTTGGACAGTAAGTCTACTGAGCCCTCTGGCCTCAGAAGGTGTGCAAAGCCTCGGCAGTTCCAAGAAATTAAAGAAAAACATCAGTGGTTCTGTAGTGCTCGCGGGAGGGATTCCAAAGTGATTTGAGAGCTAGTTGTATTTCAACCAAGGCAGAGTTTTCAATTACCACTGGCTTGGGCTCATTTGCAGGGGAGGCAGATGTATCAATGACCTCAGGTTCGTCAAGTGGGTCCCTCTCCTGCGGATCTACATCAATGTCAATGTCAACTACCCTCAATTCCTCTTTGAAGTTTATGATTAGTTGTGCCGAGGCCAGAAAAGTACAATGTATGGCCGAGACATGTGAATTAGGCACCTGTAGGGGTTCAATGAACAAGAAATCCTCAGATTTCAGAACTCTAAGTTGAGGGATGTAATGGAGTCTAGTTAAGAACTCCGAACGTGACAGCCAGGGATTTTTACCACTAGGATAAAGATTCTTAATAAAACGGATGCGGTTCTCCTTGCACACCTCCGCTGAGCTTTTCTGGCCGCGCGGTGTAGGCTCAGGTATTTCTCCTACTGCCCCTGTCCCAAAGAGTTCTTCAGGACATAATGGGGTACTGAGATCAGGGTCTTGCTCAGGGTCCACCAGCGAGGCTTCTTCTAGATCTACCACAATGGACTTCTCTCATGGTGCTAGCCAGCCTGAGAGGGGACCCTTTATCATTGCCGCTCGGGCCGCCGCTCGCGCAAGTCTTTTCCTAGCTTTTTTCGAGCGAGTTTCTGGGGCAGGCCGTAGATCAGCAGTAGGAAGTGGGACACTCGTTGTAGCTTTCTTATTTTTAAGTGCCTTCTTGGCCAATCTGCGTTGTTTCCGTGAAGGAGGTGCCCGAGGACTATGTCCAAGCTCCTGATCCTCTACGCACACTACTGGGACGTCGTCCTCTTTGGTGCTCCCGTAAGGCGTAGCTATCTCAGGATTAATTTCTTGTTCTTCCGTCTCTTCCACTGTGTACAGCGTCTGATAGATTCTCTTCTGCATCGTCTCGAGGGAAATCCTTGAGATCTAGCGCCATGGTAATGGTGTTGGTATTAGTCAAAATGCGTCCTGACAATTGCAAAAGTATTTTGAGCGCAAATTGAAGGGAGGCCACCGAAGATTGAAGTTCGGTTATCGCAGTAGTACTTGGATGTGGGCTATTATCATCCTCACCCTCATTTTCAGGTCCTTCCTCTATGGAAGCCATCGCTAGATTTGGAGAAGCAGACAGGCGACCGTTGCTACCCTCGGAATTATGCCCAGCCGAAGGAGTGCTGACGTTTTCCTTAGAAGATGTTAGGCTGCTAGAAACCCTCTGGGGAATCTGTGACGACATTCCTCTCTGTATGTCTAAACCAAGATCAAGCAAAGAATTGTTGTCTATGTCGGCAAAATTAGTGGTGTTTAAAGAGATATTACCACTTAGGCCTGGTACAGCCGTTTCCTCATTGATGGTAGAGTTTATTTCAGGAGGAGGGTTCACAGCAACGAAATCTGTAATAGCTCCTTGCGTGACCGGTAAAGAATTTTTTACGTTCTTCTTGCATTGGTCGCCTTTCTTATTATTCTCCTTGCATTCCTTCACAGGTTTTGCCTTGATTTTCCGTAAATTGTAGATCGAATGGGGAGCTCTTTTCCCCCGCTGCATAACTGCAGAGTGGCTGCCTTTGCCGTTGAGCATTACTTTATCTAAGTCCTGCCTCACTGGCAGAGATAATATTCGGCACAGTGATTGGCGAGGAGAAGTTGGACCCACCAATCACTCCCAAAATGCTGTATTGATGCTCATTTGAAGTTTTGGATCCAAATAACGTCTGCTGACATTCAAAATATTAGTACACCATTGCTAATGAAATGGGTGAGTTTGCTAATCAAGAACATCTTAATTGGCAAACTCTGCTAATCAATTTATGAAAACTAATTTATGCCTTGGGTTGTGCGCCCCCAGTGAAATCATTAAAAAGCTTAGTTAAAAATGGGGTTAGGTGTTTTTGTAGGAAAAGGATGAGAAGCTGTCCTCTCCAGGCGCTTTCCCCACCTTCTGGCCCCTTATAGATTGAAACACCCATTGTCTGGATTTTGGGTGACCCACCGCCTTATCCTCCCCCCGAAGAAACCTTGGGTGTCTATAGGGCTCTGTAATAAGCCGCAAAACTAGTGGCTATGGACACCCAACTTCCACCAATATGCTTGACTGCTCTCCTGATATTGTACGTCAACCTGGCCCCTGCCTCATCCCCATGCTCACAATACCTCTGCTGCACCCCCATTTTAACATTTTATGGACCCTCCTTTATCCAAGCTCAACCAGTTCCTGATGTTTATCCCTAATTCCGGCCACTATTGTCTCCCGATTCCGCGCTCCACGCTGCAGTACCGCCCCCCCCATGCTACAATCTCTTCCCCCAATTTAGTCTCCCCAAGTCTCTTAATCTTGCCCCCTTGAGCAATCATCAATACCTAGTGGTAGCATTGGCCGCCTCCCCGACCACACCTTAATCTACCTCCCCAATATCATTTGAGGAAAATAAGTGTTGCAATTCATCTCGCAGGAAGTCTCCAAAGGGATGGTCCTTGCAAAGTGTATCATTGAATACCCATCATCCCCCCCTCTGCGACCCCTCCCCTCTCAACCCCCCTCCCGAGGTTGACACTCTCCCCAGGTAATTTCCATCTGGACTGACTTGTGATCTGACCAATCCACCACCACAACATGCACCCCTTGTATCAAGTACTTGGTGCCCCTACCCATCAATAAATAATCCTTGTAAAGGATCCATGCAGATGCAAATTAAGTGTATAGCCCCCTTGCTCCGTATGCAACTCTCCACAAGTGTCACCCCACTCTGAGATAATTAACTCCTCATGTAGAAGGCGCTCATCCTTAGCCTGCATCCGCCTCCCTTGCCCTGTTCACCCACTCCAATCCAAGTCTGGATCTCTTAGAGTAAGCCACCCCCCCACCACCTTCCAAGACGCAGACACCCTCTGCCCAGCTCTCCATTGTGGACAACACTGCCTCCACACATTCCCAGCATCCTTGATTTGGTTCATATAGGGTGGCTACAATCCGTACTCTTCCCCTGGAGCTTGCCCTTTAACATCAAGAGCCTCCCTTACAGGTCTGGTTTCAATTGGACCTCCAATTGGACCCTTGGATGGAGAATGAGTCCTACTCCTCTTTTCTTGACCTATGCGGATGACCAGTAGCACTGGCCTACAGGTCTCCCCATGATTCTAGCCTCCTCACCTCGACCGAAGTGCGTCTCCTGGATCATTAGTATAGAAAGTCCTTGTGACCTCATTTCCCTCCCCACTTGCAACCTCTTAGTGGGAGACTTGAGCCCCATCACATCAAGTGTAGCTATCTTAAGGGACTCCATTCCCAGCTAGCCATGGATTTCTCTCTCTGGGATCACGGCCCACCACCGTCGCATACTTTGTCCCTCCCCCCTAGTGTGTCAGCCTCATTGTGTGCCGTCTGTGTCCCCCCCGCCCCTCCCATACGACCATGCCCCTTCCTCCTGGGCTGCTATGGGGGATCCAATCCCCCATAGCAGGAGTTCCTGGGAGGGCCCCTGCCTGTAGATGCCTGGAACCCTCCATGCCAGCAAAGTGTAGCCACCCAAATAAGACTCTTGCTCCTCCATGTTCCTTCCTGACAAACGGTAAACCAGTCCCCAAACACTTCAACTTGAGAGCACCACCCTCATGTTCATACCCCAGTAACTAACCTTTTCTTTAGGCAACCAACAATGCATCCAGGCCTTATTCTCCAGCGCCAGGTGACCTCGCCCATCCTCGCCCTTCGGCCCCATCAACTTCGTGAATTTCCGGGACCCTGACATCATGGCTGTCCCCTTGTTGTTGAACGCCTTCCAAAATCTGTCCTGTTTCTCCTTTTTCCCCCTGCGGTGGAGGGTTGGCCAGTCCCACCTTCAGTTCCTCCAGGACGTCAGGGATCTCTGCTGCATCCATTATCCTGTCTGGCACACCCTGAAGCTCAAAGGACAATGAACAAGGGATTGAACCCCCACCTGTACCTGATGTCCCGTTCGTAAGCAGTGTTGAAGGGTCTGAAGGCCCTACAGCGGGAGAGTGTGCCCCCCCCCCCCCATCCCCTGACAGGTCCTGGAATACCTGGAACATAGCACCATCAAAACTGATTTGCTTAGTTTGCCTTGCCCTCGCCAGGATCTCCATCTTATCTTGTTAGCAATGATATTTGACCAGGGTCGATCTGAGGCCCTCCTTGGACCCCCAGTTCCGTGAATGCGGTCAAGGATGTGCGCCATCAACTGTTCCACTTTCCCCCTCCAGCTCCCTCGCTGACTCGCTCTCTGCGTGGTAGGTCCCAGATCTGGATGTTGTTGCGTCTCTCCCTATCCTACATATCCATTCTGAGTGCCATCTCATTGTACATCTCCTCTAGGGCCTGCATGGGTGAGACTCCATCTGGACCTCCAGAATGTCTCAGAAATCTGGCTGTGCTCCACTTTCCACCCTGGTCTCTATCGTGGCTACCTGATTCTTGAGTTCAGTCAGGGAGGTGTGCAGGTCTGTACGGAAGGCTTTTATGTACTGTAGCACACCCAGTTTGTCCTCTTTTGTCGGAGCCTCACCTGCCCCCATGTTTGTCTGTGCGAGCACCTCTGTAGATTCTGCCATTGATGGCGCAGACGCAGGCCTCTGGACCTCACACCCGCCCTCACCAATGCTCCCAGTTCGGGAGCCTAATTATTGGAATTCTCTGCTTTCATTGATGTCCTGCCCTGAGAGTAAAACGTCCGTCGGGTCCTCAGCCGTACACCACCTTATGTCCCCCTTAGAGGTGTGCGTCTGTCGCTGCCGGTGCATCCCTAGTGTCTCTTTATGTGCTGCCCCACCTCTCCAATTCTGGCCCATCTCAACACACTCCTGGTGCTCTCCCTGCGGTGTCCGGAACACCAAGCTCACCTTCACTTGGGCCCCTGATGTTTCCGGGGCCCAGGACATTCCGTCCACAGCTTCTGTGACCGCGTTGGCTGCTGTGGCATCCTGGGCCTTTCCCTGACCCTCACTGTTTCATGGGGAGTGTGTGTGGCCTCTCCTGGCCACCGTCTCTCATGGCTCCTTTCCAGCGCCTATTCCTTTGGATGAGCCTGCCCACCCCCCTTTGCTTCGGAGGGTCTAGTCCCTGCACTTCACCTCTGGGGTCCATACCCCAGACAGCAATACCACCTGGGCCTTGTCCATAATATGCCTGATGTAAGAGCTTTGTACTTGATCCTACTCGTCAGTGAAGTCAATATAGCACTGGGGAGATATGGGCATATTTAGGCACCCCCGCCACCATCCGAGCAGCCACATTTTGTAAAATATTTAAACTATTAAGCATGGGTTGGGCCAACAGGGTAGCGTGGTAGTAGTCAATAATTCCCAGGATGGAACAGGTGAATAAAGGGCATGACCTGTTTTAATGTTTTTAACCTAAAATGGCCGGCACTACATCTAGCCATCATTTGAAGATCAAGCAAAGCAGAGATTTTAATTCCTAGGGACTTTACTGAGTCACCCGGGCTCAGAAGAGAGCCAAGAGAAGGAAGCCAAAATTCTGAGGACCAGATTGACTGTGCCATCTGAGGGCCAACCAAGTCATGGATGGGCTGGTATAAACGGTAATGTCCACAGTCTACAGCAACTGGCACATCATAGGTATTCTTACAATCTACACCATTACTATCAATAAGGCATAGGCCGAGTTATGCAAGTGCCCATCACTCAGAACTAGACAATTCAGTGCATGCACTGGAAGGTGGGGGTGCCAGTTTCCTTTTCCTCGTATTTCTCATAGTAGTCATTGACATAACGAGGGATCCTTTCATTTGTTCAAGTCAGACCATTTGGGAATTGGTGGTTGGCTTACTCTCTGGATGTACTACATTGGTAAAGAGATTCTGCAGATCAGACCCCATCCCTTTCATTTGTGAGATAGCATATGAATAGATTGGTCTCTAATGGAGCCTGCCAAAACAAGCAGAGCTTCATTGACCAGTGTGCAGATGACACTCGCTGGTTATTTGGAGGTGGCCAGTATAGCAGAGGCCCACAGGCTGAACAACTATTTGATGGCATCCAATACTGGAGGACCACTCAATAAGTTCAATCAACCAACAGGTTTTTATGATTTGCACATTCGGAACAACCATGGTGCATTTGTTGGCACAGTTTTTCACTCCATGAGTTTATTATATATTCTTAATCATTTTTGTACCTACATATGCAAGCTAGTACAGGAGCATTTTACCAGATTCAGTGAAAAATAATTAAAATTAAACAACTTGTTACCTTGACATTACCGAACCACATCCAAGCCCTGGTTCGTAGCAAATCTTTAAAACGTTAATGCCATTTTAACACACGTGGCTCCTTCCACCATGCCCAAGTTCCATCTTGTATTACCACTGGTATGCTGGCTGACAATGCCTAAAACGGGCCTTTAACAGGGGAAGGAGTGAAAGTACCCTTTACCTTTAAAACCGTTATCCTTGGATACCCGGTGAGGATTGCTTGGCAATGGAATTTAAACTGGAAACAATCGGATGTACCTCACGCACCACGTGAACGCTGCATTTGGGATAAACTAACAGCAATACCCTGAGAAGGAAGCTACTTCTACCTCTGTTTCACTCATTGAGCTGGAAATAGCCTCGGAGGTTGGAGGGGGAAAAAAAAGCAGGAGCAAAAGAATGCCTCGAGGCGTCGTGGAGGTAACCTGCTACTGTATAAATTGCACACCACGTGATAGCTGCCTGACCAATGGTTCATGTGGAAACTTATGTCCACGTATGGGAAAAGAAGCAGTGTTCAGCTGTGGCGGACTACCTGCTCCTCACCTAGGTGCCTGGTGAGCTGGAAACGGCTAGTTACTTCGGGAGGCTTATTTCTATTGGTGTTGCATTCACGTAGTAGAGATGTGTTTTTTTTTTTTTCTCACTTTTTCAGATTACTTAATTTAACCTGTCACCACTGCTCTGCCTTGCATTATTATTACAATCTGCATGTTTCAGAACTAGCACTAGTCCTAGTCTCCTTAATTGCAGGTTAAGCTCCCTGATGCACATGATTCTCTGTTTTGGGAAAGTCTTTTGTTTTGATTGTGTTTGCCTTGCTGTTGAGCCCCTCTTGCATCCCATTTTAGCTGCACTATATGTGAAGGAAAATCTTCTGCTGTCTTGAAATTCAGTTTACATTACTGTTATTCCAACAGAGAAATTGGTCACTTTCCAGTGAATTCACTACTTGCAAAAAAGTTTTTAAAGGCTGTTGTTAATACTACTACACCATTTGTAAAGTGTATGTTTAGCATCTAGGTGAACTCTTGCCGCTGAGCCAAGTGTTAGCAGCGGGACCGGGGGGAATTGTTTGTGAAAGGAGTCATGTCTTCAAGGCTTTGTGAAAGGGCAGGTGAGACTGTAGGGAATGTAGCCTACAACGCTCATTCCACAGTTAAGAACAAACAATGAAGGCACACCCTTCTTTGCAGGATTAGTTGAAGCAGGGGGATGGAGAGGGGGAGGTTTGAAGAACAGTGAAGATAGATGTATGCAAAGTAGTTTTGAAGCTTAGAAATGATAAAAGGGAGGCCCAGGTGATAAAAGGTATGGTGTGCCATACTTGGAGATTTGAATTCTGTGTGTTTTAGCTATTGTGAGCCAGTGAAGAGATGTGCCGGTGGGCGCTGTGATCTGTTTCATTGCAGGGGAGCGGGAATCAGGGGGTGAGGGTGGGCTGACAGACTAATTCTAGCTGGGCTGCAGTTGTTGGATATCGAAGGCCAGGTGGACTGGGTAAGCAATGTTTCCATGACTGTTTGTGATTTTAAATAGCGCAAATGTTGGTGGACTGCTAGAGCGCTGTATTAAGGGAGTGTAGTGGTGGTCGTGAGGGTCATCTTGTAGATCTATGGTTAACATTTGTCAGTGAAGCATTCCATTATGAGTAGGGTCATCAGACTATTCCTGAATCTCGGGTGAAAGGGAGCCAGCCGGATGTTAGCAGGAAGGCTGTTCCAGGGCATGGTAACATAGCAGCTGAATGCTTGTGGTCTTGTCTTGTCCTTGCTGCTCTTCCTTTATTCCAGTCTAGCCATATGTTGGCTCCTGGTGTTGCTTTGGCATCCTGAGATGGTTATCTTTCCAGCTAAGTAAGATGTCTTGTACATTATAGATTTGTAAGTGATGCTGGCTGTCTTGAAGGTGATGCAAGTATGATGGAGGGGGGGGGGTAACAAGTGAAGTTATGAGTGTGGTGGAAATGTGGTTGAATTGCTTCAGTCCTGCAATGAGGTGGTGGGGGTAGCTTTCGGGGGGGGGGGGCGAGTATTGCTGGGATACATAAAAGGAGGGTGTTGCCATCATCCAGATGGGAGAGCACCAGGCCTTGAATGACTGAGTCTGAAGCTTTATTTGGCACAGGAGTGAGAGCTGGTACCATGCTGTTTTTTACTACTTGGCAATATGTGCTTGGTAATGGAGGTCTGTGGGGAAGCAGAGGGACTTTGAACTAGGGCATATTGGGTGAGAAGCTGTTGTGATCCATCAGCTGGTTTTGAACCTGGTGTGTTTGGTGGCTTCCTGAAGATGAACTCTGTTTTTAGAGGGTTGCGGTTCAGATGGAAACTTGAATGGTGGAGAGGCAGTGTTTCAATTGGAGAATTTGAGGCAGTTAAACTTCAGGTATAGCTAGCTATATGTCATGTAGCTAACCAGAAGGAGAACTCTGACAACAGTGGGTCATGGTATGTACGTGTTTATTCCAAACAAAAGGAAAATGCCTAACTGGCCCTATCACCATTAGAGAAAATCTCTGCCTTCTAAAACAGAAACTAAGGGTGCTTGTCGTAATCCACATTAAAGCCCTGAGTCCAAATTCCTAAGTTCCTAACTGGCCCTACCACTTTAGAAAAACCTATGTAAATAGCAAAGGAGGCTTGTAGAACAACCTCAGCATGTGCTTCTGCCTGGCCCGTTTCTTGGAGCACTAATTGCAGTCTGAGTTCTGTAAGGATATACCTATTCGATGTACAGTTCCAAGATTAAAATATAAATATCTTTTATACAGTTCTTAATACCCCCCCACCCTTTCTGGAGAACCAACAACAATTCCTCTTGCTTTATTTCACTGGTTTACCACTGGCTAGATTACTCGCAGATCAATTTAGCCTTTACCAGTAGTAAGAATCCAGACATGATTACCTTTGCATGTATTCTCTTCCTACCACCTCTTATGGCACTGGCACTCCCCAAAGTCATGTGGCTCTGTGGTAGATCTGTTATTCTTCAAATCAAGCACTTTATAATACATTTGTTGGCTTCCCCCAGCCTGAATACAAATCACACTTACTCCTTTGACTCCCTGTTCCAATCTCCTTCTCTTACTGAAAATGACTTCCCCAGCCTGTATAGATGGTGTTCGTAGTTCTGTCACACTTTTTATATAGGACCGCATGCCTGTTCCGTGCTTTCAGATAATAACCCCCACAGCGATCTCTCCAGCCTTGATAGGCGACACCAACAACACTCACTCCAAATTACTTCCGTCTTGTGCTCGCCTTGGTTTCCCAGTATCTCACACCAGTAATGGTGTCTGCAGTCTCTGACCCTACAGTTTGTTGCCTTTGTTGGCCTCCTCACGGTGTGAGGGTTCGCCTCCCCATTATTTACTTGTCCCGGCATTCTCTGTGTTGAGCTCAGAGCTTTGGGGTCCCTACTTGTTTCTGGTCTCGTCATTGGTTGCTGGGCACCTGTCCCACCACTGAGTTAGTGTTCATGCCACAAGAAAAGACTACCTGCTTCCTGTCTAGGCTCCTTTCCTGCTCTGAGCCTCCTGCTTGATCAGCGTACCCGCTCTGTTGCCTCCACCTAGCGGGGGTCTCCCTCCCGCTATGCCGCCTCTGGTTCCACGTGTGTGTAGCTCTGCCCCTCCAGGATGTGTTTCCAGAGGTTCGCTTCCTTCTGTCCTGCTGATTCTCCTCCCTGCGTAGGAGTTACGCGCAGCTTCCCCTGTCCCTCTCCATTCACAGTTCTTCTTCTGTGCCTCTGTCATCACGATCAAAAAAGGTGTGCCTTTTATTTACGGCAGCCCTCAGATAAATCTGCATTACCTGAAGCCAATAGGGAGGCAGAACGATTGCTGGTACTTGCAGTAAAAACCTAACTTATTTCTTTCCAGGCCCATGCATGCAGACAATGTAGCCCCCGCTGGGAGGTCCTCATTGGACTGGGAGTCATTGTCCCAGAGAGAGAAGTCCCTCCCAGTGAGGTACCACTTGCCGAGACCTCTAGGGAGGGTCTTGCGGAGCGGGCTCACCTCCCTAGCCTGATAGGGGGTGGCTCCTCTGGGGAGAAGGGATGAATTGTCCAGATCCATCAGTCATTAGCATACCAATAGCATTTTATGTTGAATTTAGCCAAGAGCGCCTCCATGTAGAGTTTGAAGATTCAGCGGAGAGGATGGAGTCTTTTGGGACTCTGCAGTTCACAGAGCTTTATTTGAATCTGCAGGTGCCCCTCTGAATGAGCTGGTGCCTGTTGAAGAGGTATGTTTAGTATCGCCTTATGGTTGACTGGGTCTAATGCATCGTGGGGTCATGCTGGACTAGGAGGTATGGGCCACCTTTTTTATGTTTAGGCGTGCCTCATAGATGACCTGAATGGGGAGCTCTTGCTGCTAAATCTTCTTCAGAAGTTGGGCTGTTGTGCTTAAAGTATGTTGTGTTGGGTGATCCTTTCATGTAGTTGGAGAGCAACAGTCTTCTTGATCTTGCCAAAGAAGGGTAGATGGGTGATGGGAAGGTAGTTTGCAAGGTCCTCTGGATCGATCCATTTCAATGCTTTGGGAATAATGCTTTGCACAAGTGATGCGTTGATGGTGTGGCGGTGAGTAGTAAGAGCCTTTTCTGTAATGTTCTTCGGGATGGAGGCTTGGATGATGTCCTCCTAGGAAGTGATCTTAAATAATGCAAGGAGGTTTGCGAGTACTTCCATTGTTATGGAATTGAATTATACTATGTGGCATGGCAGTGGTGGGGGGGGGGTGTTATCAATGTGGTGATGGCTCGTGGTGATTTTCTGTAAAGTGGGGGGTTGTTAGGGGGGGCTATTGTGTATATTTTTGAACTGTCAGAGGAAAGGTAATCCAGGAAATGGACGAGCCTTGAACCCCTTGGGAGTGGTGCCTGAACGGGAAGATGTAATGGACTGTGCCAAACACAACTGAAAGGTCAAGCAGAAAGGTGGTACTGACTGTTTTCATCTGCAGTGAAGTGTATTTCATCCAGGACAGTAGTGATGGAACTGGCCTGGTCATCGTGGAGGTTGATTGTCCATAAAAGAAGAATTTGATTTTGGGGAGTGGTGTACCTTCTCAGAATGTTGACCAGAAAATGATGGCTAATTGGTCACTACTCTTTGGGGAAAGCGGTCGAGAGGGGGTTTCTTTTTAAGGAGGTGTGTAACAATAGCCTATTGGAAAAGGAGGTTTGGGGGTGACTCCAGATGTAATGGAGGAATTGAGCAGGTGGCTGTTGTGGTTAGCATAGAGCATTGCAGCACCAGAGGTCGGGGGGGGGGGGGGGAGGGGCAAGAATCGAGGGGACAGTATCAGGGAAAGAAGGTTAGTCTGGTTTTGGAAATGGGAGAGAAAGCTGAAAGGAAGGAGCTGGAAGCTTGAGGAGAAAAAGGAGGTTCAGTATTTGGAATGATGGGAGCTGACTAAGTGAAGGATATGCCAAAGGGTGTAGATGAGCTTGTTATGAGCACGCCATCGGGCTAGCCTAATGCGCCTTTGCACCACTTGGGTCGTCCACTCACAGCACGCCTCTCCCGCTCCGCTTCCTCCTCCACGCCGCCCACCTTAAAGAGGCAGGTTCGTCATTTACCCCCCAAACCCCTTGCAGGGGGAGATACACTGCGTGCCATTCACAATTTCACGCCAGATTAGTAATAGTAGGGGGGGGGGGGAACACCGGTCCTCCACTGCCCAGTCAAGGGGAGATTTGTACATTCAGCGGCTCATGTAGATGAAAGGGGCTGCCCACAGGTTCTTATAAACAAAGGGGATGCAGGCAAATAAGTAGCTGGGGCAGCGAGCCCAACCCTCTCCAGCAGCCGAACTCCGCTTCACGCATGCAGCCGTTCCCACCAGCGCCCTCGCCACAGCATCCAGGTTGATCACGCCTCCAGGGGAACAATAGTGCGTCAGGGAGCCCCCTCTCAGAGCGAACCACACAGGGGTTCCAAGGAGTGCACAGCAGGCTCTGAGGCCTTGAGCGGGAGCTGCAGTTAAGTGCTAGCCGGCTCCCCCACCTACCTCCAAGCGGGCCGCAGCAGTGGGGAGGCGACGGGCCAACACCTCACCATGTCGAGCGGGTTGTCTGCACACCTGCAGGCAAATCTGGGCACAGGATCTGCGTCGGAGAGAGAGCTGCACACGAGTCGATGGGAACCCAGGACACTGCAGGGCACCAAGGGGAAAACACTGGATGCTCCGTGCAGGCGAGTGCCCCCCTCTCCCTCAGCCCCCCCGATCTCTGCTGTCTTTCCGCGTCGATTGGCTCTGGATATGCTCACCTCATACACCAAGCAGCACACTGAGTAACTCGGTCCAGCAGGGGTCCCGGAGGACGGGACAAGGCACAGCGGGTGCCGCTTCGGTTCTGATTCAAGGAGTAGTACTCCTGCGTGACGGCAAAACTAAGGAAGCAGGATAATGCAGAAGGATATGAACGTTGCCTGTCTGAGCCCTTTCAGGCAACGGCCACGTTGCACCCGCGCAACAGTGCCTCTCGATCACCACATTAAAACATTTTTTTTTTTTAAATGGTTGTAGCAAAGAACTAGATGGGTGGCCTCCATACTTATGATGGCACAAAGTGAGGCAGCTAGGGACATCGTACTGCTGCAAATAGGCACTGAGGAATTTAGGGTGCTTCCCATGGAACCAGACGTAGAACATTTATAAAATATGGGGTTTAACCTTGGAATATTGTATGTATATTAATTTAGCTGTTTCAAAAATTGAACATAAGATAGGTTATGAACGGCAAATCATGTATTTTAAAATGCCACCTCTTTCACGCATGTTCAGCATCTTTTCACAGCTGCATACTGAGATTTTGAGTTGTGGCTATGTTTTCCTACTTTCTAATCCTTATTCGCAACTTCTTTAGTCCTAAATTTTAAAATCTTGCAAGAATCATTTAAAGCTTCAGTCATGCGTTATGATGTGGTATTTTTAACAGGGCAGAAGGCTGCTTGCTGACAGAAACCAGGTTTAACAGTTTGTGTTCCGATGCTGCCAAAGACATGACATTTTGGGTCTATTTCCTAAAAATAGGTTTTACTAAGCAAACCTTAAACAGTTTAACCTACATTCTCACACATTGACAAAGGGTCTGAAGTAAGCTGACGCAGGTAAGTGGGTAAACGGCTTTATTCTCTGGACCCCCAGAGCAGCAGCCGCCGCCACCGGAGAACAGCAGAAACCAACTGGCTCATGTGGAATGTTGATTCCTGAAGACGGAACAACATTCCACACGCGCCACCATATAGAACCAATTACAACATATCCTCTTCCCTTACACAACAATACAGTGAAAAATAAAACAAAACTTCTTGATGAAAACCAAACAACCAACAGCTGTGTAAGCAATAAGAACAAACTGCCTTGAACATAAGGTGAAAGAAGGAATTAAAAATAAATGCACATTAGAACAACCCAGGTGAACTTAAATATGATGAACTGGGAATATTGCAGTAGCAAACACCTGATGATTAAATACATTTAAATTTGAGAGAGAGCACTAACGCACATAATCTCGAAGTTTGACGGAAGGTCCACAACATCTAACCGGACACCCCACATCAACATACTCTTCTCCTGGCAAATCCTGACAATCCACATCATGATCCACCGCCACACCACTCGCGCCTCTACCAACCTCTCTGCCCCCACCATCATGCACCCTCTCAGGGTCAAAATCAAACGCATCACCCTCTTCAGCTTCATTGGCATGATTTACACTCCCTCCAAGAACCACCACACTTCTCTTGCTCCAGATCGAGCCATCCTCCAACCGTACATGACCCTTACCACTTATGACCACTCTCCTGGCAGGTAAAAATGCACTCTTCCCCCCCCCCCCCCCTTCTGAACGAATCTGGGATTTTTTTATGCAAACCGTATCACCCACCACAACTTGCAACTCCTTCCTATTCCTCTGGCAGGATCTCACAGCCTCTTGACGTGCCAAAACTTTGCTATGTATATTCTCCAAGTCTAACTCACATGGACCACCCCCCCCCCCCATGCCAAATATCTAAGGGTGGTACCAGGTTTTCTCCCCCTCATGAGTTCAAAGGGTGACCTCCCCGTGGTAATCGACGGGGTTCTGCGATATGTTGCCAAATACTCCGAAACAACCTCTTGCCAATCCAGTCCATTCGCCAAAGCCAATTGTATGGCACCCTTAATGGTACAATTTGCCCTTTCCACCAGGCCATTGGCACTTGGATTATACAAGGCTGTGCGGTGATGTTCTACCCCACATTGTCCCAGAAACTCCTTCATGGCTTTAGAGGTAAACTGCACGCCATTGTCAGTAACCAAACTAGCCGGTATCCCCTCCCTGTCAAAAACTTTCTTTAAGAAGGCAATGACACAATCCGTGGTAACTCTTCCAAATGCCGCCACCTCAATCCACCTGGATGTGTAATCCACAAGAACTAACAAGAACCTGCACTCTGGCTGCAAACATTCGAAAGGGCCCATGATTTCTAAAGCTACCTTGGGCCAAACCTCCCTAGGGATTTCGACGGGATGTACAGGCTGGGGATGCATCACCTTGCTCTTATCGCTAATGGCACATGCCGGGCACTCCTTCACCACTGCCTCAACATCATGATCCATGGAAGGCCACCAATACTACTCCCGCAACCTCCTCTTGGTCAATGAACGGCTTAAGTGTCCCACATGAGCCAATTCCACAAGCCTACCTCTTAAACTGATCGGCGGTACCAACTTGACGCCTCTAGACACACCCCATGGACCTTCAGCCAACTCATCTAGCACTTGGGTATACCTCTGCCTTCCGGTCTATCCTTAACAGCCTCCCAACCCTTGCTGAGACCCTCTCTAATCAATTTCAATTCTACATCGTCACTTTCTTGTGTCCCAGGCTGACTTATCCACAGCGGGGGTGATGCAAGCAATTTGACATTCCTGGAACTCCTCCTCCTTCTTAACCTCACCATCGTAACAACTTGCACACTCCGATATGGGCAGCCATGACAAACAGTCAGCTACCACATTCTATTTCCCAGGAACATACTGCATGGTGAAATTATACTCTTGCAGCTCAACAGACCACCTGGCTATCCTTGGAGATACAGCCACAACACCCTGAGTGGAAAACACCTGCACCAAAGGCTTATGGTCTGTCCTAACCACATATGGAACGCCCACATGAACGTCCTAAAGTGTTTCGGCGCCCAGGCCACAGCCAAAGCCTCCCTTTCAATCAAAGAATATCTACTTTCCACTTCTCAACGTCCTAGAGGCAAAAGCTACTGGCTTACTCTCCCCTTCACTCCATTGCTCCAAAACCGCCCCAACCCTACCTCGCTGGCATCAACGGTGAGCATGGTTTTGTATTTGGGGTCAAATGACCTCAGACATGGAGCATTCTCCACATCACTCTTCACTGCATCAAACTCCTCACCACATTTATCAGACCACACAAACCTAGCAGATTTCTTCATCGAAGCCCTCATGGCCATGGTCTTCTCAGCATAATTAGGTATGAACTTTACATCATAATCCGCTAAACCTAGAAATGCCCTCAACTGGTCCTTGTTGGTGGGGACCGGGGTATCTTTCATCACCTGAACCAGTCCAACCTTTGGACTGACACCTTCAGCACTAAGGGTATGACCCAAATATGTCACCTTGTCCACCCCTACCTGACATTTTGACAATTTCACAGTAAGACCTTTTTCTTTCAACACTTTCATTACATCTCGATCCCTGATATCATGCTCCTCCCTACAGCCACCCCACACCAAAATGTCATCTTGAAAATAACACACCCCAGGCAAGCCACCAAACAGCTCTTGCATCAAACAGCCGATGCCGATGCAAGCCCAAAAGGCATACGACAAAAGCGATAAGCCCCAAATGGAGTCGCAAAGGAAGTGAGAGGTCTGGAATCAATGTGCAAATCAATTTGGTGATATGCCGCAGACAAGTAAAATGTCGAAAAACATGTTTCCCTACCAAGGGTCAACAGCAGTTCATTAATGTTCGGCAAAGGATGGCGATCAACCCAAATACTTGAATTCAATTCCCAGAGGTCCATACACATCCTGATGTTTCCATCCACCTTTTTAACCAGCACCACCAGAAATAACCATTCCGAAGACTCAATGGGCTAAATGATCCCTGCCTCCTCCAATTTGTTCAACTCCCCTTTCAAGCCATCCCTTGCCAACACTGGGACGCCTCTCATTTTATGCACCTTGGGTACAGCACCCTTCTTCAAAATAATGCGGTGGGAAAATCCCTTAAGCTTACCCAAAGTATCGGAAAACACTTCAGGAAACTCTGCCTTGAGCGAATCGGATGTCAATTGACTGCACCCTTACCCTATTTCCAGAATGCTAAGTACAGGAACCACCTTGCCTGGGCGTATCTGCATGCCCAAAGCCGCTTGTTGATCCCAACCCAGGATACTCGTACTCTTGTGCGCCACATACAGTTTGCCAGTGGCCTGCCGGCCCTTGATTTTTAAATTGGACCAATCATAACCCAACACCTCAATGGGATTCTGCCCGTAAGCACTGGGGTTGATATCAGACGCATACAAAGTCGAAATCTCCTTTCCCAACTTTCCCACATACACCTCTGGGGCCACCAAGGTATATGGTGACCCCGAATCAACTATCATCTCTAAAGGATGATCATCCACCAACACTGAGACCCATGGGCCTTTGCGAGCCATCCCTTAAACATGCAGAATCACACCTTGCTCAGGCTTGCTGACAGACGCAACATCTTGAATTAAAGCACACTCTTCCGCTGCCACACTGGCCACCCCATTGAACTTACACATGCGGGCATAATGGCCAGTGCACTTGCACTTTCTACATTACCCGCAGGGCAGACCTTAGAGTCAGAAGAATGGCTTGACCAACCACATTTTTTGCAAATCTCCTTCCCCTTAGACGATCTTCCCCCTTGTTTTCCCCTCTTTTCAACCCCTTTTTTTATTTTCCTCCCCCCTGCCCCTGTTCTGAGGCAAAACAGCTTGAGCCCCATCCCTGGAAATCTTTCAGTAACGATTTGTACGCTTGCCCTGGAGGCTTCAATCGCTCTGGCAATTTCCAGCACCTTTTCCAGTGGCGGATCGCTTTCAATCCAGAGTCTTTCCCTAATCTTCTGGTTGCTTGTCTTCATTATTTGTTCTCTAATGCACTCATCCAAGTTCCCCGAAAATCTACGAGTAGCCGTAAGAGCGCGCAATGCAGTCACATATGCATCAATACATTCCCCTGATCCTTGTGCCCTGGAAAAAAACTTGTACCGCTCCAGTACCACATTAATCCTTTTCCAAAGCGAACTTCCAGTTTCTTCAACGCAGTCTCCTATGCACTCACTATTCTCTCCCCTTCACTGCTGCCAGGAACTGTTACATCCTCACCAGGTAAATGGCGGAAAACCCTTAATCCCTCAGTGCCAATGCAGTTCAACAACGCTGCCTCCTTCTCATCATTGAACTTGGCACCGCCAGCCGCCCTCAAGTACACCTTAAATGAGTCAACCCACTGGTCCCAAGGGGCAGTAGGCTCACCTGGCATTGGCAAAAATGCAGGTGGAGGTCTCGCCGCCGTATGTAACATGTTTGGAGCTGAGGGTACAAATGGCCAATCACACAATGCACCCGAACTCCTGTTCATCAACTGCCACCCTGCTGCCAAGTAAGTGAATCCGCTCACCTGATGAAATATGAAATGCACCAATCCTATTGTCATATGTAGATCACCCAAAAACAATCCGGTGCCAAATACTCAAGAAAAGAAATCGGGGCATGCAGAATGACAGGAGCGCCTACCGCCGTCGCCGCTCTCACTCCAGTAAGAGATGTATCTGTGTTCAAACGCCGGCGCCAGCCCCGCCCCCTTCACAATGCAGCGGCGAATGAAATGCTTGCAAAGTCTCCTCTTCCGGGCCTCTACCGGCAACGCCTGTGTGTTCAAACGTCGGCACTGGCCCTTCCCACTTCACAATGCAGAGACGAACGAAATGCCTGCAAACTCTCCTCTTCCGGACCTCTGTCGGCCACACCCCGGGTTTGCCTTGAGCGCGTAGTTCAGTGAACCGCTGGACCTCCGGAACTAACAGCACTCCAGCAGACGGTTGTCTGCCTCGCCCGCAGTCGCCTCCCTTCAAAGACCACCTGCAAACGAGGCTGGCTGCATGCCACGGCAGCAGCGGTCACGTCCGGGCACACGATTCGGGCCGCGGGCTTATGTGCGGTCGCCTCCTCCTGGGAGCCAACACCTCGCTCTGACCAGGTGGGTTGCCGCGGCCCGCCTGAACGTCAGAGCAGGAAAGATGTATGCTGCCCTGGACTGCTGTCCCCTCTCCTGGGCACAGCTCACCACCATGGACCTGGCGGACTACCGCGGTCCTCCTGGGCGCCTTGAGGACAGGTGATCGCCGCCCCGATCCCGCCTCCCTGTTTTGGGGGCCTGTGGCCAGGCACAGCCGCGTCCCTCCAAACTTGCTCCAAACTTCTGCTCTCCAAACTTCGGGCTGCAGGGAGTGACACCCGCATGCGTGGGGACGGGGGTCCATCCTCGTCGTCAGTGAAGTAAGCGGACACAGGTAAGTGGGTAAACTGCTTTATTCTCTGGACCTCCGGAGCAGCAGCCGCCACCGGAGAACAGCAGAAACCAACTGGCTCATGTGGAATGTTGATTCCTGAATAGGGAACGACATTCCACACGCGCCACCATATAGAACCAATTACAACGGGGTCCTTATTGGACATGGTTAGCTCATCGAGTCCTGGATTTATTACTCGAGTTATGGTTATTGTAATTTGTGTTTTTTTTTTTTTTTACGACTATAAAAGCAGCACTAAAAGTCCCAGAATTCAAACAAAACAAATGGGAACGAATGAGCTCCTCATGCTAGGTATGGCTTGGATTAAAGAGCGTGACATTTTCAAGCCTCATCACTCCTGGCCTAGACTTTCTGCTCATGACAGCCGGTTATGACGTGTCTCCCTTCTCCTTTGTTCAGAAATAATGATATTTTTCCTGTTGTGAAAACCTAGGGTTCCAAGCGATTACATTCAGTTACGTTTTTAAACCCTTTCAGAGAACACTTTCCATATACAATGGATTTGCATTGATTTGTTCCAAAAATTAACTAATGGACCCACATAGTTCGGTCAACGATTCTTGGTGGATTTGCTCCCCTAATAATCTGGCTATACAGGCTGCCGACCTACGTTTCGATTAGTAAAGTTAGCGAGTAAGCTTGTTTTTGCATCTTCCTCATGATTGCATTTATTTAGCTTGTCTGTGGTTGAGTTAATCAAGCCCAGTCCCTTAATGACTACTCCAGTGCATGTACACGTTGGCTAGGTTGGAATATTCAAATGACGATTCTTATTCTATTGCTCCTGCTTCAGCAGCACCTTAGGGTAAATGTTGGTTGTGGCACCCTGGCCACATGTTGCCGTCTGCAACAAATGCACTTCTCATTCATTCTGCTGCTTTTGGAGAAATTAGTGCATTGCAGAATGCAATTTGCCCCAATCAGAAATTCCTCATGGGGATCGGGAGAGTGAATATTTGGGAGCACATTGTGGCACTTCGGCTGTGCTTGCAGCCCTACTGGTCTCATTCATCAAAGTTCAGCCTGCGTCTGTGAATTTTCCACTGCTTTCGTTTTAATCAGCTTTCTGTTCCATAGTCAGCAAACATGATCTAATGTTCTGTACAAAATATGCTTTGCAACTTCCCTTTGGAAAATCCCTAGGTGCTGACAAGAGGAAAGCTAGCAGACACTGCTGGAGAGAAAGGAGAAGGTGGGCTTTGCCTTTTTTTTTTCTTTTGCCCTTTAAGGTCCTTCAACTTTATCTTTCTGTCTGGTCTGCTTCTAGCCTTACTAGAAAAATGATGCATAATGGAATCTAGTTTCCCCGTGGGTGAATGGTGTATTGAAGTCTTTCCTTTTCCATGGCAGCTGGGAGTACTGAAGTCTGCCCTCATTTGGCAACTAAGAGAAACCTGAAGGTTTCTCCAGTGCACGGCGATCTGTCATTCAGGTGGCCAGGACATGGCCATCTCTTTTGAATCCAGTTCCTGGGGGTGGACCATTCAGGGAGGATCACCTGGATGAGGGGTACTCGGGGAGCGGAAGTGGGAAAACACATTTTCCCCATGCTACCAGGTAGGATACCTAGGAACTGAAACACCCACCCACCGTTTCCTACATGAACACTTTCTATGGGCAGTTCACTGTGAGCCGTATACCTGACATGTCCCACACAAGGGTCAGGCAGAGTCAGGCAATTACTGATAATTACACACACCTGACTTCCATTACACTTCCCCACACAGATAAAAGGCTGAGCATGAAAACACACTGGGGGCGAGGCAAAGCACCCGAGGAAGGAGCAGTTCTGAGAGAGCAGTTTAATACAAGGAGAAAGACGGCGAAACCAGAAAGGGTTGCAAGGAGGGAATTGCACTTGGCCTTTTCAGAGGAAGAAAAGCATTACTTTCACGAGCCCTCGAGGATAACCAACGTAAGACCCGGAATTCAAGCTGAAGAAAGGTGCTTTGTGTGTCGAAGGTACCTGGGCTTTCCCGCATCGATGGCTGAGGCGGGGAAAAGTGATTGTAGCCGTGGTGCTGACCTTTTCTCTGACAACAAAGCCGCTCCAATAAAGTCAACACAGCCCGTGAGTTGGGGAGACTGATAGCAAACCGGTCTGTTAGAAGCAAGGTTGCAAGCTGCAACATTGCACGAAGAAATCTGCAAAGCAAAAAACAGAGTTTAAGGCATATGTGATGAGTGACGCAAATATACTTCAATATCCAAGGAGTGATTCCACTTTACTAAAGTGGATACATACACCGCTTAGTCCGACGCCACGTGTGTGCTCATTCGAAAGGTCTCTGTTAGGTATCCAACTGAGAGTGTAAAATTTTGAACTGGGAAATCAAATTGGTCCTGCTACGGCTCAAGCCAAACCCTGTGCACATTTGAAAGTCTTCGATAGCTAATACAAATATTAATTGTGAAAAAGGGAAATTGAACATACTATTCCAAGCCTGGCAGCGGGAGACTAGTTGTATAAAGGGAATCTGAGCCTGGAAGAGGGGGACCCAGGGAGAAGAGTGACTCAACTGACTTGCGAATTTGTGAAAGAACCTTGTTTGTTTTTGGTACATTAGGTCCTCTTAACCAAGAGACTTTGATAACATAAGAGACTTGGGCACAGAAGGCCCTGATGTTGGTAAGGGAACTGTGTCCTCGTGCCAAAGAAGCCCAAGAGTGTGCTATGCTCGCCACGCCTTGTCCCATGCTGAAAACACTGGGAAGGGAGGCCAACAGCCTGACTTATCATTTTGTGAACACTTCTTTCTTTTTATGAACATTTCCCCACACTATTTGTAAATTAGCTGTAAGGATTCGCAATATGTTTTTTTTTACTATAGGCCCTTTTATTTTGATGAGACTCAACTTGGGCTGCATTACTATTATTTGATGGTCGTAGCCTGCTCCCATCTTAGATGTAGGTTTAGATAGGCGTTTATCACAGCCCTTAATAAGGTTCAATAAAGAGTTAAACTGTGGTCACTTGTCTGTCTGGGCAAGATGAAATCTGACATTTACAGTGCCAGCTGGATATACTGAAATCGTCCCTTACTGTAAATCGACCTAATATAATTTGGCTTTACTGCCCAAAATGGCTATGTAGTATCAGCTTTTGCAGCAATAAGCGCCATACTGCTCTGGCCTCCATGTGTTAATTGGGACCATGGAATCTGTTTTCGCTGGGCTAACTGCACCCTCTCAGACTTAGCCTGGATCACACTTGTGCGCAAACTATTGCCCACTCCCTCCCCATGAAATTGGGTGCACATGAGGAGCTTATTTAGGTGGGACATAGCACTTCTTATCTAGGCCGATATGATACTGTCCACATGACTAAATCAAACTATGCTTTAGTCTTTCTTCACCAGACCCTCATGCACTGCATCCCTGGCTATGCAGCTGTGCTCCATTGGGAGTTCAATCTGCATAGCCCCAAACAATTGCGATACACACTGTTTGACTGCACCCAGCTTAAACATACATCACCTGAGCCTGAGTGGCCCCTCGAATAGAATACAGCTGAGAGTGCAAACTCGAGATTGAAGCGTTATTGTACTGTCGGTCCCATTTACCCAAACCAAAAGCTTTTTTCCGCTACCAGCATGCTTCTCTTCGCCTTCCTGCAACTACTTCACAACAGCATGGTGGAAATTAGCCACACTATTTCGTCTTATAACAATAGCCCAAGAAGGAACATTGTATGCAGATATAAAGGCCCACATGGAAAATGCCAAATAAAAAATGCTGTTAAAACTGCATACTCAAGTGGAAGACTGTTTACTCAAGGCAGATATCGAGATGCAAACCCTATTGGAGAACCCGGTGAAAGCAAGCAAAAAGATAGGATGAGATGGATGGGATTAAAACAATCGAGGAAGTGCGTTCCGGAGCCAACCCAAATCCATTGGAGAAAGTCGACCAAAAACTAGGTCACCTAAGCAAATATCTGGTGAAATTCCCAGATTGGAGAATCGGGAAGAAATTCCCGAGACTGCGGCTGAATGTCATACATACAGAAGAGGTCCTTGCGAAAAGAGGCTTTGGTGACTCTGCAATCATCTGTGTCAGGTAGATGAGCGGCACACCAGCGCCTTCTAGAATTAGTCACCTAGTAGGTAGTTTAGCAAGAAAATCGCTCTATCCTTCTTTCCGATAATGTAATCCTTCAAAAGGCCACTGTATGACTGAGAAGCTTGTTTTGCAGATAAATTAGATGCAGATGTGCATTGTCCTTTTTTGTGTTAAAAAACCCATGTTGGGACATCCAGGCCTGGATGGAGTGTTTCGGTTTCAGTGTCGTAGGATCCGGAGATGGTAAGAGGATTTGAGTGTAATCTGCATAATTAGTGTAGGTGACACCCAAGTCATCATGCCGGTCAAAAAGTGGCTTAGTAAATATGTTGTAGAGTGTAGGTGAGACACACGAGCCTTTGGGCATGCTGCATGTGACCGTGCTGGTGCAGCCACAGAGGTAGGTGAGAAGACTCATGGTTCTGTCTGTAAGGAAGGACTGTATCCACTGGATAGCTTTAGGTGAGAAGTGGACTGCTGATGCTAAATGATTGCATAGTAAGTTCTCCAGCATTGGATCTTTCATGGATTCACATGCTGTGAATATTCCTCGTCCGGCTGGGAACCTCGGTCATTTTAACTTGGCGTTTCCTATGGAAAACTTCAACACTTCAGTGTCATATCAACGTCCTTTTTGGGTGCTTTAGTCCCCAGCAATAGGATGTAGGGTATAAATAGCCCCGCCCCCGCGGCTTCCCTTCAGATTTCAACCATCTCCAAAGTGTTGGGATCACCTCTTGTTCATTGTGGTTTTTTGCATGTTCTTGTGCTACTGTGTTTTGCGATGTCTTGTGGGCTGAAGAGGGGGACGGGCATATGGACTGCATCTACTGCCTTTACACTCGTCACTCTGCCGACTCTTGCAAGGTTTGTAGAGGTTTCTCGCACAAGACTCTTAAGGACCGCAATCGGCGGTTGGTTTGTTGGCTTAATGATGGCACCTACGCCGCTTCCGAGGTGGGGTCGGTCAGGCGCTTTTCCTCTGAGCGGCCTGTACAGGTGGCAGATCATCGCCGGGCGGCGTCGGCTGAGCCTCCGGCAAAGAAATCTCACCCTGCTCCTGGGTTGGAGGTCGGGAAGAGTGGTGGAGCTTCTTCGAGTAAGCACCTGTCGAAGGGGGCTGCTTCGTCCAAACATGATCGGTCGGACCATTCCCGGGGGTCTGGAGGTAAGCCCGAGAAGTCAGCGTCTCCGTAGAAGGCCAAGAAAGACTTGTTGTTAGGGAGAATTCTCATAAATGGCGGATTTCCCTTACCTAATGAGTCCCTCAGCAGCTTTGCTGGATTTCTAGGATTTATTTTTTTCTCCTAGTAAGAGTGTGAGGCTTTTTCCCACTCTTACATGTGTTTTGCTGTGTGTGTTTTCCCTTTTTTGTGTGATCTTGAGCACTGAAGCCTCACATACTCCAGGGCCTCATATTTTTCAAGTGTGTTACACAGCACCTTCAGTGCAATGACACAGGGTTGTCTTTGAGACTTCCCACTGACTCCATTTTCTGGGGCTAACTACTGTCCCCCAGAAAAGATAAAGTTGCCATTAACTTTGTTTTAGTCACTTTAAAACACAGACCCAGTACACCCTATCTTACATGGAGTATTGGAAAGGGTTAATTCTTATCCCTTTTTGTCTGCGTCTCTTGGAGCCTTGTTTTGCTCCCTTTACATCAAGACTTGGCTGGTGGCAGTAGTAACTACCCTAATTTTTCTACCGCGGTTATCTTATATAAACGTGATAATGTTTTAGGCTTTTATATTAGCCTCAAATTAAACCCACTTGACCAAATACATTTTATTTTGGCTCCGGCTGGGTTTATTCGCCATTTCTTTTTGTTAAAGTTTTTCTCGTGTTTTTCTCTGCGCGCCAAACCCGGGGATGATTCCTTTGTTCGCCGTCTTTTCATGGGCTTCTGCACAGAAGCCCTCCTTAAGGCGCCTGAAAGTCTGGGTAGGCAGGATGTGAAGGAGGGATCTTCGGACCCCTGCCATGGGTTCCCTTGGTAACCCAAGTCGCACTCCTGTTTGATTGGCTAAGGGGACTGTCCTTGCCAGGACAGCCACCCTCCTGTGTGATTGACAGCCAGGCTGTATGAATGGGGGAAAACTGCAAAAAAAGCAGGTCTCTGGGACTGGAAAGGCAGAGTCGCCACTGGAACGAAAGAACCAACGAGGAGCTGGCAGAAGAGGACCCCTACAACGACTGAACCACCCGGTGAAGCCCTGCTGCAGGTCCGAATCTCAGAATCCGACGACTGAGAAGATCCTCCAGGAAACGTCTTCACTTGAGCTGGAGGGAACAACCAGTTCGCCAAAACTGCAAGCCAGGACCCTTCCTCTGGTCAAATTCGCTGTACAGAGCTACTGGGGGCCGGATAGCCAGGAAGGTCGGACCCTGCTTGGGTTTTAAGGAGCGCACCCTTTAGTCGTTGCTTTGCTCTGCTGCTGGTATCTTCCCTGGGTAGTGCAGGACCCTCCAGTCTACCTACTTCGTGTCAGTCCGACAGTTGCTTCAGGCACCGTGAACCTGTAGGAACTACCAGGAACGTCCGCCTCAGCTACAGCTCCCTCTCCGTTTTAAGGTACTGTGCAAACGCAGTTGCTTGTTTCGTTCAACTGCGGGGAAAGTGTTTGAAATCTTTCTCCAATCCGAGGGCTTGTCCTTCTTTTCTCTTTGAACTAACTTTTCTCACAACCAACCTCGTCCGGAAACTGTGCCACAAACTTTACCGCGCACTACCCTGAACTGTGTGATCTTGAGCAAAAGACTTTGGACCCATTGACTTCGGCCTTAAGCCTTTTCTAACTGATTTCACCACTGTAGTTCCTCTTGTTCAATTGCCCTGAGTACTTACCTGTTGGTTTGATTTAATTGCTAATAACTTTCTTTCCCTCCCTTTTAAATTGCTGGAGTGCCATTTTGCTCCCACTTCATTTTGTGAGCTTAACTTGTCTGGAATTTAAGGGAAGTGGTGTGGTGTATTAAGATTGTGATTTTTAACTTGCTTATAATAGTGGAATGTTATACAACTCAAGAGTGAAATAAATGTATATTCTTTTACTTGAAAACCTTGAGTCAGTGTTTGCCTGAATCATAGTAATTGCTGTCCTTTGTGTAACTATCTGATACTGTTCACTTACTGTGAATTTGTACGGTCACTTGTAGTCTTAATTGTGTGTGGTGTTCCCAAAGGGTTCTGCATATAATTCTGCCTAACAGTCGTCGAAGTGCTCCTCTTCAGGGGACCATCACAGGTCGTCCTCTAGTCGGGAGTCCTCTAAGCACCGGTCCAGCGTTGCTAAGCAGGCCGGTTTGCCTGGGAAATCTGCACCGCCAGTGGCGGTTCCAACGACGTCCTCGTCGACAGGAGTTCCGTCGTGGACAGTTACTCTGCCATCTACGGTACTGTCGTCGACGGTTGTGTCATCGGCTCCGGCGACGACAGGGTTTGATAAAGGGCAGATGCTTTTCTCGTTGTCTAGGATGGATACAGAAGAATTGGTGCCGACGAGTGGCGCGTGGCAGGTTTCCGCCTTTGACTCGCTGATGCTGGACACCATCCTACATCAAGAGACGGCTGCTTTTTCGGTGTCCTCGGAGGTGGGCGACGACCGGGAGCCCGTGTTGCGAACATCCGCCTTGGGGCTGCAGTGCCGTGGGGGCTGGTCCAGCTGGTTACCCGCTGGTGAACCCACAGGCTATGTTGTTGCTCCAGGTTCTGTCTATGCTGCAATCCTTGTTGGTGCAGCTGGATTCGAGGTTACCCCCTCTGCCTGTGGTTCCGGTGGGGCCTGTCATGGACGCGGCTGGAGTTCCTCCACGTTCGTCAGCTACGGCTGGGTTGCCGGGGCCTCTGCCGGTGAGTGAAGATCGTCCACATTCCTACCCTGAGGAGGGTGAGCTGCTGGAGTAAGAGCCGGACAGTGTGCCTCGGGAGTCCATGTCTACTGGCTCTTCGTCGCCGACGAGGGTCTCCACGTGGGATTCGGACGGGGAGGTGGAACAGCCTCATAGGCCAGTGCAACCATCCCCTCCCGATGTTGGGGTTTCCACGCCATGATGGCTAAGGCGTGTGTGGAATTTGGTTCGACTCCTGAGGAAGAGCGGAAGGAGTGCTTCCTGTTCGACAACATGGGCAAGAGACTGAAAGTTGTATTCTCCGTGCCTATCCTGGACCGCGTGTGGCAGGAGGGCCTGCGCACGATGCGACATCCCTTCTCGGAACTGGCTGTCAAAGGGAGGCTGGAGAAGAGGTTTAAGGCCCCGGACTCTACTCCGAAGTGCTTAGTGTCGCAACCAACTCCTGAGTCTGTGGTATCAGCGGCGGCCAGTCGTAAAGCCCGGAGTCGGCACAAGTGTGTTACCCCTCCGGACAGTGACGCCAGGAGACTGGATGCCTTTGGGAAGAAGGTTTTGACTGTTGGGTCGACGACGGTGAAAGCAGCCAATTCCTTAGCGATCATGGCATGCTATGATCGTGAAATGTGGCATCGGCTAGCACCTATTTTGGAACATCTGCCGGAGGAGCACTGCAAGTCGCCCATGCCTTTGGTGCGTAAAGGGGAGGAAGCTTCCAATCACAGTATTAATATTGCCGTGGACCTAGCGGAGTCCGGCTTTAAGCAGATTAACAAAGGCGTTGTGCTGCGTCGCCAAGCCTGGCTTAAGTGCACAGACTTTTGCCCTGAGGTGCATTATAAGGTTCTGGACATGCCCTGTGAGGGGGAGCAGTTGTTTGGTGACAAAATTGATAAGGCCCTCAAAGGAATGAAGACGGACACTGAGACTGCTAAGTCGTTAGGAGCTTTGCAGAGTGGGCGCTCTTTTCGCTCCTTTCGTCCATTCCGAGGGGCTTAGGGGCTTACTTCCACCCTGGACCGTGGTTCCGGTTGATCTGGGTAGTCCTCCCAGGGGTATAGGAGGTTGGCGCAGAAGAGTAGGGACTTTCGAGGAAAAGAGGTGCGCAGTCCTCCTCCTCTAAAGGGAGAAAGGCTAAGCCACAGCAATGACTGTCTTCTGGGCAATCTGCTGGGGGGCAGGGTGGCACTGCACATGGACGAGTGGTGCAAGATTACGTCAGACTGTTGGTTGTTGGACACGGTGCGTCTGGGCCATTCGCTGGAGTTCATGTGTGCCCCTGGTTTTCATTCCTCCAGTATATGCCGTGCAACCTCATTTTCACATCCTACAGCAGGAGGTTGTACTTATGCTGCAGAAAGGAGCTATAGATTTTGGTTTCGGTGGCCGAGAAAGGCCAAGGGGTTTATTCCCGCTATTTTGTCGTGAAGAAACCCAACGGCAAGTGGCGGCCCATTCTGGATCTTTGGGCGTTGAGCAAGATCAAAGATGCTCACTCTTCAGGAAGTCATTCGTTCAGTGCAGCCTGACGAGTTTCTTGTTTCGTTGGACTTACAGGACGCATACTTCCACATTCCCATGCGTCGACGGCACAGCAAGTTCCTGCGGTTTGTCGTAGGAGAAGATCATTACCAGTTTCGGGTACTCCCGTTTGGTTTAAAGTCATCTCCCAGGACGTTTACAAAATGTTTGGCGCCAGTGGTGGCGTGGCTCCGACCTGAGGGGCATCATGTATACCCATACCTGGACGATTGGCTGGTGCGGGGTTCGTCACCAGGGGAAGCGCAGGAAAGTCTTGGCGCTACCATGCAGCTGTTACAACGGCTGGGCTTCGCCGTAAATTTTGAGAAGTCCTTTCTGTCGCCTTCCAAGGATTTGGTGTTTCTGGGGGCATAGTTTCAGACTCATCTGGGAATTGTGTAGCCCTCAGGCAAGAGGGTGATGAAGCTCCCGCAAAGGGCGGCGGAGTGGAAGATTGGTGCAAGGGTGTCGGTCCGAACCTACATGTCACTGTTGGGGGCCATGGCGTCATGCATTCCGCTGGTGCCAAACTGTTCTCTTAATGAGGCCGGTGCAGGAGTTCCTCGCGGACCGGTGGGCTCGTAGTCGCGGCTAGTAGTCACGGCTCGTGGTCGGACAAGGTGGTGATCAACGACAGTCTGGTGGATGCTCTTTGCTGGTGGCAGTGCTCAGAAAATCTGGTTCGGGGCATGCCGTTGCTAGAACCAGAGTGCCAATTCACGATTGTGGCGGATGCCTCTTAGATGGGATGGGGGGCGCATCTCGGCGGCTTACAGGCTCAAGGCCTGTGGTCTCAGGTGGAGTCTCGGTTCCACATAAATGTGCTAGAGTTGAGAGCGGTACATTGGGCCCTGAAATCATTTTGGCCGTGCATACGCGGTTTGGTGGTGAGAGTGTTGACAGACAATACCACCACAATGTTTTATCTCAGGAAACCGGGGGGCACGCATTCCAGGGTGCTGTCGAAAGAAGTGCAGGAACTTTGGCATTGGGCTATGTTGCACGACATTGGCATTGTTGTGTTTCATCTGCCGGGAGTGTTGAATGTGCAGGCGGACACGCTCAGCAGGGATGTCGGCCAGCTCCACAAATGGCATCTGAAGGAGTTACAGGTGTCCATGATCTTCCAGAAATGGGGCCATCCTCCGTTGGATCTCTTCGCAACAAGGGAGAACAAACAGCGCAGGGAGATCGCCAGCAGGTGGGCTCACCCGAGTCTCTAGGGGTTGCGTTCTCGTTCCCGTGGACAGGCCGGTTCGCTTATGCATTTCCTCGGTTTCTGCTCATTCGAAGGACCCTCCAGTGGGTTAGGAAATACCCATGCCGTGTGATTCTGGTGGCTCCGTTCTGGGCCAGGCAGCCGTGGTTCTCGGATCTCCTTCATCTGTCCGTAGCGGAGTCGATTCGGTTGGAAGCGACACCGGACCTTCTGTCTCAGGACAAGGGTGCTGTGTGGCACCACAATCCGGGATCTCTCAGCCTGACGGCTTGGCTCCTGACTTTTCCGAGTTTGGCCTGCTAAGGCTTTCCAGTGATTTTCAGCGTATTTTGGAGGCGGCAAGAGCACCGTCCACGAATGTCTCCTATGTGTGTAAATAAAAAAGGTTTTGTGTGTGGTTTAAGGGCCAGCCGGGGGTGGACCCTTTGAACATTTCACCTGTGCAAGTTCTTCCCTACCTGTTGCAGTTGGCGAAAAGGGGCCTGGCGCTATCATCCATAAAGGTACACTTGGCAGCGATTTGGAGATTTACCCGGAGGCGACATGCGGCGCCTCTGTTTAGTGATCGTCTAATCAAGCATTTCTTGAAGTGGTTGTTTCGTACTTTTCCTCCAGTCAAGAAGTTTCCGCGGGTGTGGAGCCTTAATGTGGTTCTGTCGGGTCTGATGAGACCACCGTTTGAACCTATGTCGACGACTCCTTTGCAGTTTGTCATGGAAGGTGGCTTTTCTGGTGGCCATTACTTCGGCCAGAAGGATGTCCGATTTGCAAGCATTGGTTGTGGACCCTCCATATTTGCGGTTCTTGAAGGACAAGGTGGTGTTGGCCACTAATCCGCACTTTATCTCAAGTGCCAACAGTGTTTCACAAACTCTCTTCTATTGTGTTGCCCTCGTTTTTTGCTTCACCCTCTACGCCTGCAGAACGGGCTTTGCATTCACTGGATGTGAGGAAGGCGTTGAAGTTTTATTTGAATCGTGCTCAAGATTTCAGACAATCTAAACCGCTGTTTGTGGCTTATGCGCCGTCTGTCAAAGGACTGGCAATCTCCAAACAAGGACTTTCTCGTTATGTGTCCTCTACTATTTCGTTCTGTCACACTAAAGCTGCAAAGCCTTTGGGAAGGACTCCGAGGGCACATTCGACGAGGTCTACGGCTTTGTCGTCTGCATTATGGTCGGGGATTCCGCTGGTGGACATTTGCCAGGCGGCCTCCTGGGCGGTGCCGCATACCTTTACCCGGCATTACTGTCTGGAGCCGCAGCATGGTGAGGATGTGCAGGTGGGATGGGCGGTCCTGCAATGCCTGTTTCAATAAGGTAAGCCCCGCAGCTTCGGGGTGTTGTTGAACTTGATCACTGGATGGGTTTCTTTGTCTCATGTATGTGATTGTTTCTATATTGGTTTGCCTTTACACTCCTCCATGCATGATTGGTACTGCTATGTAACCTATTCACAGCATGTGAATCCATGAAAGATCCAATGCTGGAGAAGGGAGTAGTTTCTTACCTGTAACTCCATTTCTCCAGCGTTGGTATCTTTCATGGATTCACATGTGCCTGCAGGCAAACATGGTTCGGGTTTCCTCTACTTTGGAGGTTAACATCTGAAGGGAAGCCGCAGGGGCGGGGATATTTATACCCTACGTCCTATTGGTGGGGACTAAAGCACCCAAAAAGGATGTTGATCGGACACTGAAGTGGCGAAGTTTTCGATAGGAAAACGCTAAGTTAAAAGGACCGAGGTTCCCAGCCTGACGGGGGATATTTACAGCATGTGAATCCATGAAAGACACCAACGCTTGAGAAATGGAGTTACAGGTAAGAAACCAGTCCCTTATGATTGACTATGTTGAATGCTGCTGAAAGGTCAAACAAGAGGAGGAGTGCTAAGTTTCAGTTATCTTTCAGCTCGTCCATTTGCATTTTAAGATCAAGTAGTGCTGCTTCCGTCCCGTCTTGAGCGGAAGCCAGATTGTTGAATGCCGAGTAAATTGTTGGTTTCCAGATGGTTTTGAATCTTGAGTTATGCTTCTCTGCTCAATATTTTGAGGAGGAATGGTACTGTGGTTATGGGTCGGTAGTTAGTCAGTATGTTGGGGTCTAGTGTAGATTTTTTTAGGAGAGGGCGGACCCATGCATCTTTGAAGTTGGTTGAGACTGTGCCACTTTCAAAGGAGGCATTGATTAGTCTAGTGATGTAGGGTGTCAGTTTGGCTGCGCGGTCTTTAATAAGTGAGGCCGGACACATCTCCTTGACATCTTGAAGGTTTGAGACTGCAAATTATTTTAGAGGTTTCCATGTTTGAGACCGGTGAGAATTCGAAGAGCACGTTTTTCGGGATTGAAGGGGCTGGGTGGCGGTTGAGATTGGGCAGGTTTAAGGCCGATTTATCTTTGTTTCAATTTTGGTTTGAAGGAGGACAATTTTATCCAGTAAGGATGTTTAAATACCAGAGCACCAACTCTCGTCTTTGATGCAGAATTCTAGTGGTGTCACTAGGGACTCAAGTACTCTCAAGATGGCAAAGTGTTACTTGGACTCTGATTTAGTATTCGTGATTCTTTCATTATATGTGGCACTTCTCGTTTGGAGGTTTGCCTGTTGGTAATTTTTTTGAAGCTTTGGAGAAGGTTGCTTTGTTCTGGTCAGAAGGGAGTTTTTTCCAGTTGGATTCTGCGGCGCTCTTTGTATTGTGCAGAGTTTTCAGGTTAGGTGGGTACCATGTATTAAGGTGGGATAATGGTTTAGCTTTGTGCAGGAATAAAGGCGCTACTTTGTTAATAGCTGCTTGGAGGGTTTCATTGTAAAGGTCCACCATGTCTAACGGGTCGTTAGTTTGAAGGTTATGGTGTGATGAGATGAGATGGGATGGAGCAGACGGAGGATGTTTACTGTCCTGCTGCGTGAGTTTCATGATGATGCAGCTGGGGCCATGGGCGGGGTGGATTCAGCTCCCGGGTTCCTGGCTATGTTGAACATGATGATGTGATGGTCAGACAATGGGCTGTGGGAGTTGGAGGTTATGTTTGGTCCACAATTGTGGTCCACTAGCCAGTCAAGGGTGGGTCCTTTACAGTGAGTATCGTCGTGGATCCGGTGAGATTAACCTAGTGCCGATATGGTGTTGGCCAGAGCCAGAGCATGGTTGTCCTTGGGGTCATTAAAACACAGGTTCAAGTCTCCTAGTGGTAAGGTATAGGAACTAGGCTTTGTATTGGTGGAGAGGAGTTGTTCCCTCATCCTCGACCGAGGAGACTGGGCATGGAGGTCTGTAGATGAGGTGGATACTCAGCGTGGTTGTGGGGGAAATGGTCAATTTGACAGATAATAATTTGCCTGCTTGGAAAGAGGGCTCAGTTATTTCCCAGATGTTCAGGTTGTTCCTAGCAATAATTGCTTCTCCCCCGCCTTTGCTTGTAGGTCTGTCAGTCCTGCATATGGAGTAGTTATCGGGGACAAGGAGCAAGAGGGCTGGGCCTGCAGCTGCGCGGAGCAATGTTTCAGTAATGGCCAGGAAGTCTGGTTCATTGGCCGTAATCAGGTCTGCGATATCTCGGGCATGTGCTGGCAGAGGCCTGGCATTGATGAGAGCACCCTGGGTTGTGGAAGCTTTTGGATTTGCGTTAAGGGTTAAGGAGTGAGTGGTGTCTATGTTTTTCAGTCAGGGTGAGGTTTGATGTGGTTCACCTTGAATGTGTATCTACCGGAGGTCTGGTGGGCTGAGTTCCGTGAATATGTAGCTTTGGAACTACTAGAATGGCTTTCTTGTGTATAGGCGCATTATAAATGCCATATCATAGATCATTCTGCAGTCATGAAGGTGTGGGCTGGGATTCTGAAATTCAAATGTGTGTTTCTCTAGAGGGTCGATGGGATGGTAGTTGAGACAGGGAACCTAAGGTGTTGGCCACTCAGGTGAGAACCAAAGTGCAGCGGGCATAGCCGGCCTCACATGTGACAGTTTTATCTGCGGACCGGGTGTTTTGTTTGACCAAAAGTACTTTGGTACTCTTACTGGTGTCCCCCGCATGGTGGCGCAGAGTTTGAGTCTTGTTTTTCCTCCTCTTCCCGTGTTTCCAGAATCTCGCCACGACCCATTCGGTCGGGCGGCGTATTCTGTTTGTTTTAGCTGCCACTGTTCTCTCACAGGGGGTGCCCGTGACCAGAGGTGTTGAATATTTACCTATGGTGGAAGCGTTCAGTCACAAGAGAGATTAGTGACCGACTAACTTGGTTATTTAGCACATGGGGAAACGTTCTCTCTCGGGGGATACCTGTGATCAGTAATGTTATTTATTTATCAAATGTGGAAGTGTTCGGTCACAAGAGAGCCTAGTGACAGGATGAGTTATTTAGCACATGAAAAAACGTTTGCTCCCAGGGGAATACCTGTGGCCAGTAATGTTATGTATTTGTCAAAGGTGGCAGTGTTCATTCAAAAGAGATAAGGTTGACAGGAAAAGTGATCTATTTCGCACATGAAAAACTTTCATACAAGGGTGTGTGAGGGAAGCAACTCTGTCAGGGAGCTAATGGTATTTTAGAGACCCAATGTATGTATTGTTTGATTTCACCCACTGTCTTTATATAAAACAAAAGCGCCCCCCCCCCTGCTCAAACCAAACAAAGAAGTCTGTGTTTGTTTATTGGTCTTTGACGCCCTATCTGCTTTGGTTAACAGGGCAAACCCTGCGCCCCTTTGGGAGCCCTCTCTGGGTACCTCCTTCCTGGCGGCCATCTCACTCCCTTGGGCTATCCAGAACTCTGGCACATGCTTGCAGTAAGGTGTTACCCTCTCATAATCAGGCCTCTCACAGGTAGCTATTCACTCACTCTTACAGGAAGGAATAAATAAAAGTAATACAATAGGGAGAAACACCTTACATTAGGATGGGAAGTGCACTCTAAATAAAGCATGAAACATGTGCCTAGAGCCCCAAAAACTGCACAACTCTATGCTGTCACCACAGCATGCTGTTTGGTTCCTATGAGAACTTTTGATTGGGTATTCTTTGGTTAGCATTTTTGTTATTTCCTGTAGTAGAAACAAATTTGTACCGTACAGAGTTTGGCATGAAAATGCCAATAGAAGGCGGTGTCATTTTGAGAGTAAGATGTGGGCTACATAATGCCAGTAGTCCTCCCCCCGCACCTCCTTACTAGCCCCATAAACCTGTGCTTCCCTAGTCTCCGTAATGCAACGCAATGACAGAGTCACACATGGATGACTGCAGAGAATGCAGATGAGCCTTGGGTTTTAATGAGCTGCTGGGGAAAAAGATGCCGACATACGATTTGTCCCAACTTTGTTTGAATGGCTAACCACTAAAGGCTTCCTTTCAAATTTTAGTTTTGGATGGAATTGCCCTGCAGGGTGCCTGAGATGCCTGCAATCGGGTGGAGACTATAAAACATACTTTACTCGCTTATTGACATGCAGTCAAAATTTTGTCACACGATACCCACGTGTTGTGCACTGAAAGGAAGTTGGGTGCAACGACAGAGGCAGGTGATGAAGGGCTGGCTATGGGGTGGTTTAGAGGGCAGCAGAAGTGTCCCTTTATGCTCCATATCGGTTTCGTCTAACTTTTTATTTGGTAAGGCAAATAGTTTATTTCTTTTGTGTGCGCAACCTATGTGTTGGAGACACTTTCCAAAAGCACTCTGCTAAGGGTTTAGTAACACAAACCTGTAGTGTTAGTCAATTTTTACCTTGAGTCACTTTGTACTTACAATTGAAGTATGAATGAGCAGCCGAGGTTACACTTTCAGGAGGGGAAGCTAGGCAGTAAGAAACCGCACAAACGCACTCACTTCCACACAGACTCTAAGGGAATGGCCACACCGTATACTTAATGAAAAATATACTCTGTTATTGAGCTGGAAAGAAAGATGTATATTACAGCGAAGTACTCAAACATCGAGAAAAAAAATAAAAGGAATAAACTAACTTATGAGGGACACAAGTGTTCAACAATCCTTTGCCAGGAAGCACATTTTAGGCACTTCAGCAAATGTTAGATTAGTTGGAAAGTTTTGCCTATAAGAGGGAGCTCTTGGTTATGACACAAACGGCCAAGAGTTGCCAAGTTCCAAGGGGCGTGGCAAAGGATACAACCTTCAGGCTGTTGATGAGGAATCGAGAAGAGGAGATCCAGACCAGAAGTAGACTGATTAGATGCGCTTGAAGGAAGGTTGCAGAGGTGACTCTTGAGCTTGATCAGAGTTGTGGATCCTGTATCCTGGATGAATGCCTGCAGGTGAATCCCCCACTCCCAACCAGCAACAGAGTTCAAAGACCATCATTGAGTGGGCACGGCTGCTAGGATTTGAAGAAAAGTTCTAGGAGACGATGATCCTTTGTCGGGTTGAGATGCAGGGTTTTCTCCAGGTCGCAATTTGGTTCTGGGTAGCAAGGACAGCACTGAGTGCCCCTGGAAACAAATGGATGCGTCCAGTGAAGCAGATAGTGTCAGAGAATACACAAGAGACCATGCTAGTGTCAGTGGGACAGAGTGCAGCAGCAGCAAGGTTGCTCAGTATTGACCCTTCGTGGGCATGGCCATGGATGCTCCAGTTGGGACTTGGTACAGCACAAAGGAGGATCGGAGAGAGGAGAGAGACAAGAGGAGGGGATTTACTGTCTCTAGTTGTCACACATGGGTTTAGGGGGAAGCCTGTGTTAAGGACGCGGGAGCCGATGGGAGGTCGAGCTAAGGGAATCCCGTACAACTGTTTTGACTATTTTAGAAGAAAAAAAACATTGAACCTTATTCTCAAGCCTGCGAGTTATTGAGGCCAACTATTTCATGAAGAAAGACTTGGCATTGGCCTTTTGCCAAATCTCCACCTAGAGTTAAGGATGCTGGCTGACTTTTTATTTACACACAAAGGCATGTCTAAGTTTAGAGGAATACCATTTGGGCTACTGTGCACCTCCTTTAGTTTATCCAAAAGGTTATGCGTAGCTTATTACATGTTGTATCAAGCATGCAGTGCTTCCAAGACAATGTCTTGCTCACAGGCACAATCTTTGAACAAGAGGCACTGCAACAAATCCTGCCAATACAACAGGAGGAGTACACGATTAGAAAAGAAATGTTTAGCAACAGGGCGATTTGACTGTTTGGGTTATTACATTTCACTAGAGGGTATAGAAGGTCCTAGAAACACCTAATAAACTCTATGAAATGAGTAGACAAGCCCACTGGTAAAGAGGAATTGGAATCCTCCTTAGGTAAGAGAATTTTTCCCAGAGGCGTTTGCATGTTTTCCGATGAGATAATGCACTTTGGACAGTTGATGAAGAAGCAAGTTAATATGAAATAAATTGTGCTGGATAGTTGGGTAACCTAAAGGAGGACATTGTTTTGTCAGCTCACAGCGTAGTTTAGCACTAAATGTTCTTCCATAATGAGATGCCAATGAAATATAATACGGCATTTATAACGTGCCTATACACCAGTGTTTCAAGGCGCGACGTGGCAAGGGAGGGGAACAAAGAGAGGATGGACAATGATCCTACTAGGCCAGGTGTCATTTAGATCGCAATTGCGTGGGAAGGGGGCGGGGACAGTGCAGTACATGGGAATAGATAAACAATAAGTAAGTGCCGGCCAGCATGTGGCAAGTGCATGGGTAAGTGCAGACATCAGGTGTCAAGAGCTGGTAGGGGGACTGTAGGGGATACAGAAACAGTCCCCAAGTGCGGTGGTTGCCAGGTGGGCAGTGCAGGTGTGTGAACGGTGTCTTGGTACTGTGCTCTTGCGAGTACAAGAAGAAAAGGTTTAGATTATAGCCCATACTTCCCGGGTACACTGGAGTCCTGAGCTCTGAGGCACTCAGTGATTGAAGAGTCCAATATCTGTCATTGGCCTCTGATAAAATGTATAATATTTGTGTGGGACTCACACTTTGTACTATGGTGGGGTGTCCTGTCACCTAGTAGTGACATGACTTTTTTTCTTTTTTTGAAACATTGCTGGCATAAAGAACAGAATAATTCTGCTTACTATTTGTCAAGACCCCCAGAAAAGGTATTAAAGTGGTACGAGCAGGTCTAAATGACTATAGAGGCAATTGCATGAAAGCAAGAATGAGATCAGTAATGTAATATGCTAACATGCAATCAGTGTTGAATTTTCTCTCTGGTTGGCTGATGAAGGACAGGTCAATTGACTGATTTCTGACACATCAGGGACAAACTGTCAGGTGGCATACTTTATAGGTGTGGTAGTGCCATAACATTCTTTGGTGTGCAAATGAAGTTGATGTTTGTTTATTGTGCCGACGTGTGGGCACATAAGAATATGTAAGACCAAAAGGTCTGCTCAGGGCTGATTATTGGTGGCCAGGATGCGATCCGTCTCTTGAGGACCAATTTAAAGGCATGCCAGGGGTGTGCTAGTTCTGACAACGGTCTCATGGTCTTGTCACTTCATCTCGCATTACTTGCGTGCGCCTGGGTGGAGCTAGCCATCATTGTCTGCAGGGCCTTTTAAGCATGTTGAGAATTTAAAGCTACTACCTGTGTCCTTATTGACCGGTATTCCAAATGGATGGATGGATATCAAGATAATCAGTGAGGCCCACACAGGTGTAGTGGTACCATTTCTACAGAAAATATTCAGCAAGGAAAGTTAGCCTGCATGTGTACTATGAGTAACAGATATGTTTGAGAGTAGAGCAATGGAGCTGTATTGAGCCCTCGGTGGGTTATCACGCGTAAAAGAACTGCAATATACAACTGTAAAATGAATGGGACAGAGGATTGTGTCAATATGTTCCTGGTGTAAGCAGCATGCATGGCAGTGACAGAAAGTACTGTAGTGAAGCTGTACTCACAAAAATAATTTTCTTGAAGTTACCCCTCTATTGTAATTGGGCTTGTTACTTTTCAAATACACCGCAGAGAGGAAGGTGAATACCACATTGTGCTCGCTGTGCCTGGGTTGTGCTACATCCAAGGGTGAATTAAATCGAAGTTTGTTGTTGGGAAGGTTATGAAGAAAAGTGAGTTTGGGGGGATATGGTACAGGTTGGAAGAGCCTGGTGTAGTGAAGTAAAGAGACGTTGTTTTTTGATCCTGTGGTTGTGGAGGAAATGAGAATGAATTTCATACACCAAGAATGAGGACGGGCATGGCATCGGAGTACAGTGGTTAAGTGTGGGCCATGGGCAGTGTATGTAATTTTTATTTTTTTTTATTTTTGTGATACCTTTAAAAGTATAAACGTTTCCCAACAATGAATCTACATTTAACATAATTACAAATCAACATAACATTACATATTCATTTAAACCTCAAACCATCTTACTACATAGACCCTAGTCATTGCACGATCAGACAATGCAAGATGAAAAGAAGCCAGTGATATATTCATAAAAGCAGCATTCACATATATACAATTGTCTACAGCATCCCTGCAAGTTATTTCCAGAACATTCTCCTATTGCAATTGAAAGAGAAACCAGACAATTACATCAGTGGTTGTTTGGATGTAGCCGGCTTTTGTATTTGAATCAGATTTAAATGATTTGGAAATCCTATAGAGCCCAGTATAATCAGTCGATGATCCCTGATAGATCCTGCGCCAAAGTATTTCCTTGTTAAGTGTTCTGAATTCCCTCAGAACGTTCCCCAAAAAAGAGCTGCCTCTTATACTTTAACTCGGCACAATAACAGTAGGGCTTCCACGGATTCAGGCAACTTATAAAACCTGCACCCTGCAGTAGGATAATCATTTTTATACCTAATATGTAAAACTAATCGGGTTAAAATCAAATTCAACTTAAGGCGAAGACATTTATTTATGCCAGTGCATGTTTGGAAATGACTTTGAGGGGCAGAGATCTCCATTTTCTATGATCCAAGAGCAGATCCTGATGATTTATTTCTTAATTGAGATTAATTTATCATGATTACAATTGATAGGTAATTACACCTCGTACACCAAAGATTAAAGAACTCTTCTCTCTTACTTTAATAGGTTGTATTCAACTGAAGAAATAGATTCCCGCGGGGGTGGGGCTGGGGGGGGGGGTGATGGGGTTTTCCTAAAAGAAGTAGGGCACTCCACATTAGTCTTGCTTTCAAGGAGATCAGTCCCAGCTCCAATCTAATGAATGCCCTCAGGACAATCTTAGAACATCTCTCCAAAACAAGACCTTAAAAGTCTCCATCACATTCCAATTTAGCCAGAATATTGTTTCAATGTCATAAATAACTTTAGGTGTTATCTTCGTAGTGTAGTATTTTATTACAGGTTCTAGAGAAAATGACTGGATTTATAGATCTTTCGCAATTTCCGGCACAATATTTCCATCTTAACTCTCGTAAGAAATCAAAGCCTTTTTATTAGGGTGAGTAAAAATAGGCATTGCCAGATATATAAAGTGATCCACAATATCCAACTTTATTTTCTCCAGATACCATGTACATTTTACAGTTTTTTTTGGACCAAGACAGTCTTAGAAGATTTCTATTACTGATAACCTTATTCTGTCTCATTCATGCATTTTGTCATTTGTTATAGCACTTTGCACCATGATTATGGGCCCAACATGCTTTTGGTGGAACGCCCTCAGAGTCCAAATGTTTGGGAGCATTTGGCATGTGCTATTATGCGTTTGTGCATTATGCGAGGGTGGTCAGGACCCTGCTAGTCGCCCATGTCTAAATGGAGTGTGTATAGGTGCAGCAGAGGTATACTATGGACTAAAGAGGGGGGATTTTGTTTAAGGAGTTAGTTTTGTGGGCAGCTACAGTTCAAATTTCTGTCGTTAAAAGTAGCATCATTCTTATGGCAGAGGTTAATGTGCAATAGTGTTTGTGTTATATGTGAGTGCAGGGTGTGTGGAGTGAGCCTGTCCCTTCCGCTAATTTGCAAAGGTGCAGTGTGCGAGAGGAGAAATGGGTTAGTTGTACAAAAAACGTACATTTCCTGGGTTCCATCTACAAGGAGCAGTGCTACGTTTCACAGGCGATCTAAGTGCTAGACGAATGCATAATACTGAACTTCTAAGAGGTTCTTAGAGTGAGAGATTGCCATCCCTAGTTCGTTCTAGTGTGAATACAAGGTTCCATTTCATGATTACAATGGGCAGCATGGCCTACCCTCCTATGCTTTAGTTACATGCAGTACCATCCACGAGTGAGGGGTCTGAGGTGCCTGATCGTCCTACAGGATGATCCGCAGTATTTTTCCAAGGTGCATTTTAAGTGTGATGCATTGCCCACCCTCCAAGCCCATATGAGTGAAATACCTGGCCCACTGTCCGGATTTGTTCCAGGTGCAAGTTGCTCGAGTGGCTACACGAGTCCTCCATGTGCGCTTGGTATCCCACAAGGAAGGTTGGGTGGCAGAGCAAAGTGGTTAAAAGGAAAGAAGAGGTTAGTAGCGCGTGTGTGTGTGTGTGTGTGTGTGTGTGTGTGTGGTTGGGGGACTGCAGTGTAAAACGTGTGCTAGAGGTGGGGAGTTGGCGTTGGGAGGGGGATCAGGAAGTCTGGTGGATTAGGGGGGGTGGGGGCGGCAGGTTTTAAGGGCTTTCCTGTAGGCCAGGTGATCCTCTGAGACGTAGCGCAAGGGGGAGGAAGTTTATTGGCCATTTGTAAGGCGCTTGTACATCATGAAATTGTTCCAAAAAGTGAGTGCGGGGGACAGAGAAACTGGCACCTCCTAATCTGGAGAACTTGAAGGGGTGGGGTGAGACTACCAGGAGATGTGCAGAGCCTCATCTGAGGATTCTGGTGGGGCAGTAGCGAGCGAGCTTGTTTTAGAGTAATTCCGGGCATTTCTTGTGAATTGCACTGTGGGCAATGCACATGGCTAGTGAAAATGTGCACTTGTCTAGCATAGGTCTCCAAGCCGCCCAACAGTCTTTGGACACCCAATTCCGTAAAGTCCATTAGGAGGACGTTTCCGCATAAGCAAGCCACTTTAAGTGTTGCTGGCTTAATTTCGGTGTTACCAGGGAACAATTCTCTAGGCTCTCCCCAATATCTGGTATAAATATATTAAACAGACATGGGGCCAATATGCAGCCTTGCCTTGGTCCCCTATAGGTAGAAATTGCTTCGGACAGTGCCCCATTTAGATCCAAATGCACCCTCAGTTTCGTATTAGAATGCAAGTGGACCAACCTACTAAGAAGGCCAGCCGGCAGATTGCGCTTATCCAATTTAGCTCTGTTTCCCACGATTGACAACATCGAAGACTGAAGGAGAAGTACACAAAGCAAAGGAATATACTTGCTGCATTAAAGTGGCATGCCTTATTCTGAAACAGACTTGAAATGAAGCCATTCAAATTTGTACCAATCGACTTTCTGAAGCCTGACAAACGTGTTCATATGTCCTGTCTCAAGGGCCCATGTTTGCAAATCCCCTAAAATTAATGCACACATGATTTTATCATCCACCTCCAATAAGGTAAGTGTACTATAGTTCATATGTTCTCTTCGATAGCCTTTCTTGAATATTGGTACAACAAAAGAAAGGGACCATGTTGAAGGGGTTCTTCTTCATTTAACAATGTTTACAAATATGGCATAAAGGACCTCTGCTGGGTCCTTTTTGTTTAGGATTGCATATGAGAAGCCATTAGGACCAACTGCATGGGAGCTACAAGCCTTTTTGATTTCCCACACGCTCTGTCTAAAGTGAAGGCCTATGAATGAATGACCAAAACTGCCTATCTTGCTTAGTGAGCATAATGTTCAACATTGCCTCTGCATCCTTCTGAAGCATAAAATACTTAGTGTTTTAACCAATTTGTATAGTTCTTCTGCTGTAATCGTTTTAGAAGTTTTCATTTTACTTCCCGTGTCTCTTGTAATTTCCTTCTATTTCTACTCCTGATAGTTCTTTTTGTGGATTGTGGTACTGCATCAAATTTCTGTGCATCTGATCTTTTGGGTGCCCCCATGTATGTAATTATGTTGGTGTTTAGTGTGCAGTGTCTCACCTCCATGTTGTAAATAATTTGATCAGGGTTGTTATGTTCACACTTGAAGTGAGGTGCGTCGTAACCTAATGTAAAGCTGGCTGGCAAGCAAGGGAACAGTGAGCTTAGAGTATTACAGAGGTTTGATTCCCAACGTGTCGCCAGAAATGATTAACCAGTGCTTGGCGGGTTGTACTCTTGGGAACAGTTGAAAGGGACTAGTGCAGAGGTAACACACGTAGTGGCTAGAGATATCTTGGTAGGAAGGTAAGTAAGTGGGCAACACTTGTTTAAATTCACTTTCAAACAGATCAAAAAAGGTTGAGGTTATAAATCATCTTTCAAAAAATTCACAGGAGCTGGCTACGATGAGTCTGGAGACACCCTGACTCGTGGAACACAAAAATATGCAGAAGACCAGGTAACAAACCTGGCCACACAGCCGCTCTCTGTATAAGCCCTACCAAGGGCAGTGCAATTTGCAAAATTAGAGTCAACTAGTAAATGTTCACTGTATTTACAGGATGTAACTCATCCAAATAAATCTCTTAGTCGGATCCAAAAGTAATATGCGTTTATCAAAAAGAAAATTCCAAGTTGGTCACTAATAAAATCTTAGTGAGGCCGCGGCTAACTCATCCCATAATTGTTATAAACATAAAGTGCCAATGCATTTCGGAGCATACAGCTCCTTCATCAGGGCAGGTCTAATTTACACAAACTGTGGAACATTTATACCAAAAGCATCAAGTTTTGAAAAACATAAACAAAATCGTGATTGTGTTACAAAATATAACCATGCGTGAAAACAATATAAAAATAACATACCAATTTTCGATGAGTTGCAAGGTAAATGGAAAAGGTGAATGAAGCCACACAGTAGGGAAAAGAAAAGATGCCAAAATAAATAATGTGTAAATGAAATAACACAGTTAATTTGAACATGATCAGAAAACCAAGGAAAGTTACCTCAAGGGATCGAGGTAGCCCGTGGAAAAAATGTGCGGGGAGTTGACAACAACTTCACGCAAGATCAAAGGTCTGGAAACCAGACCAAATCAATTCTTCAATCTGTAGGTGCAACGACATGTGTTTTAGTGGGTTGTCTCAGAATTTGTCATAGACACTAGTTGTAGAGGTCTGCAGGCTTACCTGTACTCGTAAAGCTACGAGTGTACTGAGGCTGGGATTGCAGTCAAGCAGGGGACGCCATTCCGCATAGCCAGGGAACAGCGTTCCCAAGGTTACTCATACTAATATAAACACGTGACCCAAATGTGTCCATTGATCGACACGATGCCGATAGGCAGTTGCACTCTATGCAATCAGGCAATCAAGGCTAAGAATCATGGAAATAAAGAATTTGCAGTAGAGCTGATGATAATTACGGAATTATAGAAGGAAAAAAACAAAAATTAAATATGAGAAAAAAGGCTGACAGACATAGAAAACATACTGACGATTGCTCTCCATGCAATCAGGCAATGCAAGCCAGGAATCCAGATAAAAAAGAATTTACAGTAAAGCTACTGATAAATGTAGAATTGTAGAAGGAAAAGAACAGAAAATTGAATATGAGAAAAAAAGGCTAATAGACATAGAAAACATACTGACAATTGTGTATAAATGAGTGAAAATGTCATAGATAAAATAAACAAACATTATGATAATAATAATAATGATAATAATAAGCATATTAGACACACTGCGATATATGGAATAAATCATGCAAGGGTAGCATGTGTATCTAAACCATTACATAAACAACTAATGGGTGTAATCGTGGATATATCATGTACATTTATCATAAATACACCAGTCGCATGCGGTAGCCCCCGGAAGGCGCTACCTTGGGTCCCAAACCTAAGTTCGGGAAGGGCGACAATGGTGTGTAAACGTTGGTGATTGGATCCTAATGTGATAACAATTCATATTGAATCCTAAAATAAAAGACATGAATGACCCCCTTAAAGAGAGAGGTCATCCAAAGTGTCACGGTATAAATGTACATTGGTAGAGGAAGGGAATCATGTACTAGTCACTCATGTATCAACATAATCCTCTTATGTCGAGCATGGAAAACAATGATTCAAAAGTAACAGTGATAGTTAATCTCTTCATTTAGGCCATTTGGGTAGAGGCTCCCAAGTTTGTCTATCCAAAAGGTTTCTCTTTGGTTGAGTCGCAGGCCCAAATCCTCATGGGGATTCGATTTCTTTAACACTTCAAGAATGACAAATCTAATTTGAGTCAGGTTGTGGTTCTCATCACGCCAGTGGCGTGCCACCGCCGAGTTGGTGTTACATGTACGTATGCACGAACGGTGCTCGTTCCAACGTGCCTTTGCTGATCTCGTGGACTGTCCTACATAATACTTACCACAGGGGCATTTTATACCATATATAATGTTCACACTATCACACGTACCAAATGTCTTCAGGAAAATCTTGTTGCCTGTTCTGGGATGGTATATCGTGTCACCCTTGATCACCAAATTACAATTGATGCAATGTAAGCACGGATATGTTCCTGTGCGTGAAGTAATGGGTTCTTTCATCGGTGGCCTCGTGTGGACCAGTTCATCTCGTAGGTTTTTGCTCCTTTGATAAGCAAAGACTGGAAGTTGTTCAAATAGATTCTGGACCCTTACATCATTCTTAAAAATGCTCCAATGTTTCTTAATGGAATTCTTTATTTTGTTACTCTGAATGGAAAATTTAGAAACATATACTGGAGTTTTGAGTTCTTTCTTGGGTTTAGTAGTACTTTCCAATAGGCTGTCACGATCAAGGGAATTAACCCTCTGGACTGCCAAATCCAATTCATCCTTTCTGTAGCCACGTGCTTCAAATTTCTCTCTCATGTTCAATTGCTGTGCTAAGTAGTCTTCAGGATCGCTCACGATCTTTTTAACTCTCAACAATTGACTGTAAGGAAGATTTTTGAGTAAACTGGACTGATGGAAACTCAGGCGGTGAAGTAAGTTATTGCGATCTGTGATTTTTCGAAATAATGTAGTAGAATAGTTGGCGTCTTTTTTCTCAATCTGAACATCAAGGAATGTGATTCTGTCTCTGGAGGTCTCTTTGGTGAACTGGATGCGCTGGTCGATGTTGTTAAGATATGTGAAAAAGTCACTGAAGCTCTCATCCGTGCCTGTCCATATTCCAAAAATATCATCGATGAACCGTAACCAGAGGTGTATATTTTTGTTCCATTCCTGGTTATTCAGTATATGGTCCATTTCATACTTATGCATAAAACAGTTCGCATAGGATGGTGCCATAGTGGCCCCCATTGATGTACCAGACACTTGAAGGAAGAATTTGTCTTGAAATTGAAAATATGAGTTCTCTGAAATAAAGTGAAGGAGAGATAGTATAAATTCCTTCTGTGCTCGAATTTCTGGTGCTTTTAACAGCAGCCATTCAACTGATTCTATCCCAAGGTCATGAGGTATAGATGTGTATAGACTCTTCACATCAATGGTAAACATCAGGTGATCACAATCAAACATAACAGAGTGTAGTTGCTGTAAGAAGTGTGTGGTATCTCTAACGTATGTGGAAGTTTGTTGTATTAAAGGTTGCAGAAAAAAGTCAATATACACTCCCAATGGTTGATTGATGCTACTCATTCCAGCAACAATAGGTCTCCCCGGTGGTTTAACAAGATCCTTATGAATTTTGGGCAACGTATAGAAATTGGGAACCCTTGGGTGTGGGTTGTTGAGGAATTTATAGGTGTGTTCATTTATCCAGTCTAATTCCATGGCTTTATCCAACAACATCTCAAGGTTCAATTTGATAGAAAGAGTGGGGTCTTGGTCTAAAGGTGCATAAATGGTCCGATCTTGCAGTTGTCTGATGCATTCAATGTTATAATCTGTAGTGTTCATGATGACTAGGGCGCTTCCCTTATCAGCTGGGCGTATGGTGATATCCTTATCACAATATAAATCTCTGATGATTTTCATTTCATGAGGTTTCATGTTTCTATGCGGTGGAGTACATGATATATCCACGATTACACCCATTAGTTGTTTATGTAATGGTTTAGATACACATGCTACCCTTGCATGATTTATTCCATATATCGCAGTGTCTAATATGCTTATTATTATCATTATTATTATTATCATAATGTTTGTTTATTTTATCGATGACATTTTCACTCATTTATACACAATTGTCAGTATGTTTTCTATGTCTATTAGCCTTTTTTTCTCATATTCAATTTTCTGTTCTTTTCCTTCTACAATTCTACATTTATCAGTAGCTTTACTGTAAATTCTTTTTTTATCTGGATTCCTGGCTTGAATTGCCTGATTGCATGGAGAGCAATCGTCAGTATGTTTTCTATGTCTATCAGCCTTTTTTCTCATATTTAATTTTTGTTTTTTTCCTTCTATAATTCCGTAATTATCATCAGCTCTACTGCAAATTCTTTTTTTATTTGAATTCTTGGCCTGAATTGTCTGATTGCATAGAGTGTAATCGGCAGTATGTTTTCTATGTCTATCAGCCGTTTTTCTCATATTTAATTTTCGATTTTTTTCCTTCTATAATTCCGTAATTATCATCAGCTCTACTGCAAATTCTTTATTTCCATGATTCTTAGCCTTGATTGCCTGATTGCATAGAGTGCAACTGCCTATCGGCATCGTGTCGATCAATGGACACATTTGGGTCACGTGTTTATATTAGTATGAGTAACCTTGGGAACGCTGTTCCCTGGCTATGCGGAATGGCGTCCCCTGCTTGACTGCAATCCCAGCCTCAGTACACTCGTAGCTTTACGAGTACAGGTAAGCCTGCAGACCTCTACAACTAGTGTCTATGACAAATTCTGAGACAACCCACTAAAACACATGTCGTTGCACCTACAGATTGAAGAATTGATTTGGTCTGGTTTCCAGACCTTTGATCTTGCGTGAAGTTGTTGTCAACTCCCCGCACATTTTTTCCACGGGCTACCTCGATCCCTTGAGGTAACTTTCCTTGGTTTTCTGATCATGTTCAAATTAACTGTTATTTCATTTACACATTATTTATTTTGGCATCTTTTCTTTTCCCTACTGTGTGGCTTCATTCACCTTTTCCATTTACCTTGCAACTCATCGAAAATTGGTATGTTATTTTTATATTGTTTTCACGCATGGTTATATTTTGTAACACAATCACGATTTTGTTCATGTTTTTCAAAACATGATGCTTTTGGTATAAATGTTCCACAGTTTGTGTAAATTAGACCTGCCCTGATGAAGGAGCTGTATGCTCCGAAATGCATTGGCACTTTATGTTTATAACAATTATGGGATGAGTTAGCCGCGGCCTCACTAAGATTTTATTAGTGACCAACTTGGAATTTTCTTTTTGATAAACGCATATTACTTTTGGATCCGACTAAGAGATTTATTTGGATGAGTTACATCCTGTAAATACAGTGAACATTTACTAGTTGACTCTAATTTTGCAAATTGCACTGCCCTTGGTAGGGCTTATACAGAGAGCGGCTGTGTGGCCAGGTTTGTTACCTGGTCTTCTGCATATTTTAGAGATATCTTGGTGCCAACAAGATTATTGAATAAAAGTGGAAAACTGTGCCCACAAAAAGCTTTCAGCAGGAACCTCGGCATCAGTTATTTTTCTCCTGACGCGTTAATGTACTACCACATAGTGACCCCAGCGCACCATTCACATCCAATACACCTCTCAAACATTTGGCGGCCTCCCAACTGGCAAAGGCCAGCCTGACTTCTTTTTTGCAGGCAAACACTTCACTTGAGTTGTCGGGCAGTTTTTTCCCCCTGCTCAGACCGGATTCCATTTAATTCAAGGGGCCTATGGTGGCCAGTTCAGCTTTGACACATGAATAAACGTCCACACTTACAATGATGGCTAGGCCAAAGAACCTAAACACCATGTCGCCCTTTTGCGCTTATTCAGGGATGAAGTGGCTCACATTCCAACCAGCCTGGCGCACTAAAATATTGTATGGGTAAGAAAACCCACACTAGAACAGAATGTGGAACATTTGTAGTACCTCTAACATGGGAGACTTGTGGGCTACCAAAGGTGCACATTTTAAAATTAGTTGCCTCCAGGGAGACTTTGAATTAAGCCTCCCTTAATAGAAAGAGGGACCAGGACACGAATAAGCCTGACAAAATAATAAGGGGGCTACCAAAGCCTTGTAGCTTCCACACAAGGGCAATTTGCATACTATCTCTTAACTGTGCTACCCAGATATGGCCATATGTTGCGTACATTGCAACTTCACCGGAGTGCTGAACCTTTAGAACACCAGATTGTGTGTGCACCAGATGTCTAACACCTATAATCTGTTAAATTGCTAAAAAAAAGTGCTGGTACTGTTCGGTTCGTAGCACTGCATGCACATAGTTGAGGCTAGAAACATGTGTTACCTGTGCTGCAGTTGAAGCCCAAATTACTTATTGCGCTGGTACTTTAAAGTTATGTTTAGTCGCACGTAAATTCAAAAACATTTAATATATTTGTATTCTATTCTTTTTTTTTTTTTTTTTTTTTTTATTAACAAACCAGCTTTTTTGTTTTTATCAGTGTGCGCTTAGTTAAAGGTGCCTTTTTCCCGTGCCAGGTTTTTGAGGAAGGCGCGGCCCAAGAATTAATGGCCTTTACATTGCAAAGTGTCTGAAATGCCGGGGTGTATGCTGGTGTGCTCGATTTAGATCTAAAACAGCCAATTTTATGATGGATAACATACAGTATTGTAATAAAATAATACATTTCTTCTGAGATTATTGTAATTATAAAATATTATACCTATATTTTTTCGATCACCTGTATATGAAAAAAATGAATTGATTGGCTAAGCCATATATTTTTCTTGCAAGCACAGGGTAAATACTTCCTATATTTCTGAAATACATTGTCATCACAAATCTCTTCTGCTTTCAGTGTATAAAGAATTATGATGTAGTGCTCTTATGAACTGAGTTCTATGAGATAAATCGAATTCCAGGATTGTATTGACTACTGCTAATGTAAGCAAGTAGAGAATTCTGGTTTACATGTTTATCACACTGATAGATGTAATTAATACCTTAAAGTGTGTGCTGCTTCAGAGCCTGATACAATGTGATCCAAGATTTAACTTTGTATGGAACTTAATATCTTACAGACAATTATACTTTATTAAACTTCATGAAAGTATGACATGTTGATCTTTAACCAGAGTCTTCCATAAGAACTTGTCTCTATAATGCCAGATTTTAAGATGAGACTGCTTAGAAAGCGGCCGTTTAAAGAGGTAAGTAATAAGTTTATAGCAGAGAGCTTGATGCCAAACATTGTCGTAAAGGGGTCTTTTATGAGGATTTGATGTCCAAGCAATGGATATCTTAAGAGTGGCATGTTACTTCTAGAAGGAATGCCCGGACAAACTGCTGGCTGTTATTGGTTTTTCTGTCCCCACTCCCTTTCTCTGTAGACCAAGGCCTCTTACCAGTGTCCGCTATCCAGAATTTCAGAGATTGTCCAATACCCCAAGGGAGGGTCAAAAGGTTCAATGCGACCTGTGCGTTCTTGTCTGCTGCAATGCAGTAATGTTTGGGTGAACAGAGCTTTTGAATTGACAAGAGACTGCATCTGTGAGCACGTTACTTTGTGTGCTGTACTTGTAAGTTACCACAAGGAAAGCACTCACTTGAAACTCTCGGTCATGTAGGATGTGGGTTTTCCATGGGTATTCTTTCTGCAGCTCTCTGAAATTCTACCAGTGATAACTTTCTTATCACAAATCCTGATCGGGCAAAGGTCAATCTTTCAGTATGATTGGTCGGAAAATGTAACAGTGTTCCTCACATAAAGACTTCAATCTGTTCCTGTTTGGCACCAAAAGATATGGGGTGATGGCTGATTATCTTGTGAAGTGTCCATCCACTGTTATTCTCAGGAAGTATTTGAGGTTTAGGCTAAATCTGTAAAACACTTGCGATATATTGTGCAGAAGGAAAATCATTTCCACAGAGCAAAATTATTGCCGCTACTGTTTGAATATAAACCAAATTGAAACTTTACAACATCTGATAGTTGATTGCAATGCATTGAGTATTGTACAAAGCAAATGCTTTAGGAATATATTGTCACTCCGAAGCCATCTGAGTCAAGACCAAATATGGCAACTATTATTCTCAAACCCGAGAATAACCGTACAAATAGCAATTGTGCAATTTCTTGACATGATTTCACCAAACTCGATTTGTGAAGAGTAAAAGCAGTGACATTGTTGGTTGATTATGTATGGTGGTCCAGGCGAAACGTCATTTAGTTTTGAATGTTTTTAGACTTGGTTGTCATTTGAGGGTAGCTTAACATCTGCTAATGTATGAAATTATATTGATTTGTATTTTTAGCTTCTTTCACATATGTTTAGAAGTGGGGTCAAGTCAAAGGATCGAAAACAAAGGATCGAAGCCCTTTTGTTCGAAACCAAAAGGACCGAAACATTTTTTTTCTAATGCTTTTATATTTATTTATATATTTTTTAGTTTAGTATGCATAATGTTTTTTTAAAAAGGAAAACGCGGGTTGGGGGGGAACCCCCACATAAAAATTGTTTTTTAAAAAAGCATTAAAAACTTTTTTTCCCCCCACTTTTGGTGTCAGGAAAAAAAAGGCATTTGATCCTTTTTGTTTTAGATCCTTTCACCTACAACCTTTAGAAGTGATGTGTGTCATTCTTTTTCAATCCGTTTTAGTCATTGAGTATTTTTCTTTGATGTTTATTATGTTTATTAATGTGTGAATATTATGTTATTTTTATTGTCTGAAATTGTAGCTATTATGTTAATAATTTGAAAAGTTGATGCGTCAACTAAACAAAATAATAAATAAAAAATAAAGTGAACATGTTGACGAAGTTACCCTTCTGACACGTCCCAGGCAAGTTCAGAGGTGGGAATGGGGTAGACCAGGGGATCCACCCCATGTCACCTACAGGCCTTCTATCACCTAGCAGGTGGTGACACTGGCCACTCACCCTCTACAGCAAGGCAGGACACTTTAAAGACAGGAGGCATGATGTATGAGACAGTGCTCTCATGGATTTTCTATGACTTAATTTTAAAAGTTGACTGACATTGGTTTGTGAATGTTCTTCCCACTAGACCACCGTTAATCTGTATGGCTTTAGAACCGGAAGCCATTGGTGAACTCTGGCATTTGATTCCTTGTTTTGGGTCAACCATGTGAGAGAGGTGCATGATCTGTGATGACAAATGTCCTTCTTTTTAGTGCTTGAATGGCTCACTTCACTGCAAGACATTCAGCTCTAACATGCTCTCGTTTCTCTCCATGGGAAAGGGCTACCAGCTATTTCAGAGGATGGGATGGTCAATGCTAATTGTGGAGAAATGCCCCAAACCCAACCCTTGAAGTGCCTGTCTGTAAAATGAATAGTTGCCTTGCTAGCATTATGAAGGGGGCTGTTTCAGACTATTGAAGGCCCCATCTGTTGCTGGTGATTTTGTTGTAATTTGATCCTTTGAGAAGGTCTGTAAAACATTACAAGATGGTTGAGAAGTTTGGAATGAAGTCTAAAGTATCCAACCAGTAAAATAAATCCTGATGTTCTTTCATGGTTGCTTTCAAGCTTCAATCTGCTGTGGTTGCACTGTCCCCATCATGACTTTGAAGCCCAGGTATTTGACTGATTTTAGGACCAGATGACAAGTTTCCGGGTTTGCTTTTATGCCCACTTTCCGTAAGCTTTGAGTGCAAGGATGTATATGTTCAGACCACATCTTATGTTTCACAATTTATTCGAGGTATGCTCCAGCATATTATTGATTTAGTTGCAACACTTGGTCCATCATTAGCTGCAAAGAGGCTGGCACTCCATTAAGGCCGAAAGGCAGTATGGTTACGTGGCACAGGCCTGATAGGATTGAAAGACTGTCTTCTCTGGTTGTTCTGAATATAAAGACATTTTCCAGTACCCCTTTCTTAGAATGTGGGTCTAAATGCCGCTGGCTGGTCCTATTCTTTACACATTATTGTCTACTGGTGCCACTGAGTGAGCATCTAACTTTGAATTGTTGTATACTTTCTAGAAGTTGATTCAAAACAGCACTTGCACTCTGTGCCGATTGTATTGGGTCTATCCATTCTTTGACCCAGTTGATGTGATACACTTGTGATGTCTCCTGGCACTCCCTTTGTTGTCAATACGCCACTAGTTTTTCTGATGTCGTTATGACACTGGTATCTGATCTTCAAGGGCAATCCTAAAGCTTCTTCTGCCCCTTTTTGTCTGGCTTGTAGATTTTGTTCTTTGCCTCTAACTAGGCCTATTCGTTCCCGGGTGGCCTGCACAAACTAAGCAGTGCTCTACCACGATTCTCTTGGATTCTCCTAGTTTTCTATTGGCATATAGAGGGCTATTGAGGACAGCAAACCAGACTACAGTAGGGGGTCATCCTGATTTCTGGAGTCCACGTCTACCAGTTGCCAAAGGAGGTTTTTTCAATGTCTGATTAAAACACTCAAAAAGCCATCTGTCGGAGGTTGATACACAGTGCGCAGGGTGTCCATATTTAGGAGTACTTTCAGCTCTGTCATGCATTTAAGGCAATCGGGCACTGAAGTATCTTCTGAGAGAAACCTACGCTGGAGAAATAGTGAGCAATATATTTGTTTAAACAATTGATATTTTAGAGTAGTTGAATTACTTTGAGGTAGTGAGTAACAGTCTACACTTGGAGTTAAATGGGGTAAGGAGTCCTATGATGTCTATGCCAATACAAGAGAAGGGGGCATCTGTAAAGGGTTACAGTGGAAGCAAATCCTGTTCTACGTCATCCCATGAGATATTTTTGACAGTTGAGACAGTGTTTGCAGAACTGCTTTGCCGGTTAATTACCTGGCCAAAATAATAAGCGAAGCACGTTGTTTTGCTTCTTTTCCACCCCTTAAGTGCCTGCTGTTTTCGATGGGAATGGGTAAGACCCAACACTCCTTTTATGAACAGTAGCTGAACCCAGAGCGGAGTGTGTCTCCTTCCTACCCATTTGTAGTTTGTTTCAGCATTGTGTAACAGTAACAGCTTCTCTAACGCCCCATCTGAATCTTGTCTACTTTAACTGAGACGGTTTGCAGGAAGGCAGAGTGTAGGGAATTGTCATTGCATCAAGTCAGACAACACTGGGAAAGAAAGTCAGAGGAGTCTACTCTTTTTAGCACCTTTGTCTTCAGGTTAGAAGAACCAAAATCCTTCCACTCTCTTGTAGCTCGGTTACCTCTTAATATTCAGGCTTAAAATATAGATCTCACAACTCATTTGAGCTACATGGTCCCCTTTTTAACAGAAAACCATTCTATTCCATTGTTTAGCAGCCATACTTTGACAACACCCCTGAATTCTTTGTCCAATACCCCAACCCCTATCTAATCCTGATTTTTAGCTGTTAGCCTCTGAGGGTGCAGAGCAAGGAAACTGACCAGGAGGGGGTTATGGTGTGGGTTATAAACCTTTTTTAGATCAATACAGAAACCTATCTTTTCCTATATCTAAGGTGCTTCCCCCTGCTTCAACCTAAGAAAACCTTGTGGTCCGTCAGAATGTCAGTCAAAAGATATTTTTTTTTTCCTTTTGTGTTTTGAGTCCCAACTGTAAAACAGGAATTTTTCACAAATAAATACAAAACATTAAAAAAAAATGTAAAAAGAGAGAAATTACACCTTTATCCCATCACTTATACACAATTAGATCAAAAATATCAAAGAGAAGAAAGAATATAACTTTTCAAGAAGGAAAAGAAAAAACCTCCAACTACTTCATAGTCGATCTTTCTATTTCCTATTTTCCTCCCCCACTCTAACTAGCTTCTCCATGATTTTATCGAGCAGGATATGGCTCTGCGCTTGTCCACCCATCAGACTGACCCACCACGCTTCATTACCGTATGTCATATCTAGATGTCTCTTCCGGTCTTCCCTAACACCGTAGATCCTATGACCCGATGTTTTGTTGTTTCTCTTATTCCTACCATACCACATAGCGTACAGCTTAAGTTTTCTATCCCCACCGTTCCAACTCCCCACTCTTTCGAGTGTAGGCAGTTTTTGGTTCATTCGAAAACAGAGGTACAGAGATCTTCTTTTTGGGCATGGGAAAATGAGTATATACCTCGGGATCTGTTCCCTCTTATACACAAGTTTTGCATATTCCTTGTGTAGACCATATTTGGCCATATCCTCTGATGTTCTTCCCCAGTCCTAGTTAAACAACTTTTGTTTAATTCTGCCTGATTTGTGATCAATTCACTAGTAGATGATCCTATTTCACTCAGTAATTTGTTCATTTCTACCTTCAAGATGGTTATAGAGTCTCCAGAAGTTCGTGCCTGGACTTGCCCTCATTTTTCATACAGTGAGTGGGTCTGAGGATTTAATAATTTTGCATTACTCATTAGTTTCCTCCAAATTGCTCTTGAGGCCAAAGAGACTAGGGCAAACTCATGGCGTATTACTGAGTTTGCCACCGATTTTGCTAACCTTAATGTCTTTCCAGAGTTTTCCTTGAATAGTATTTAGATTTTGCCCCAGACCATTTAAGTTTATGTCCAGCCCGTACAGAATTGTCATCTCCACTTGCATCTGGTAGAACCGTATCAGTGTAGTCGGCGAATAACCACAAAGCTGTGCATATACTCTCCTCATCTTTGTGAGTAGCGGAGCATACCTGGTGTTGAGGTCATTTACCCCTTTTAACTTGGAGGTAGAGTTTCAAACCTCATACCCCTAGTATGTTGAAGCCAAGTCTCTCGTCCAAAGAAATGTTCTTCCCGACCTCAGTCATAAAACCATCTAATCTAACCCTAGCACTAAAAAAATAAGCTTTTAACTAAAGTCAAGTTTGTCTCCTTCACCAGGTGAATGACTCATTACTCCTGCTTAACTCTTCAGTCTTATCAGTGTAGGAGTAATCCCTTCAATATTCAAGTACAGTGGACCAGGGGAATGGCTACCTTCGCCTGGTCCTTTTGTAAAAGCTCCACACAGTGTTCTTTAGGCACTTGAGTAGACCACTTGAATTAGTCTCTAAGTCCTTCCAAGAAGTATAGAAGCTCACAACCTTATAGCTTACTCTTGACTTTCTGGTGAGGGATACTATTCCGAGGGTTCTCTGTATGAACTGGTTTCTGCAAAAGTAGTATCTTGATGAGGGAGCAGCACTCTAGTTTTCAAGCTTTATTTGATGCTCCAGTATCGTGAGGGAGAACTCCTGATGCACCTTGCTTTATCAATGGTATTTGACAAACCACTGTGACGAGGGAGATCACTCCCGCTGCAATCTGTTCTATTTGGGACTACTGCATGTACCCCACCCCCTCTTCGCGCCTTTCCCGTTACCTGCTTTATTCTTGGGACACTGCTCTGGTTCCTCAAACAGTTGCCTCTTCCTTCTTCCTGTGCAGCACCGTGGCAGACTGGTAAACTCAGCGTTGTTTCTGGACCTGACATTTCACCTCTCTGTGGTCATGCCACCGTCAAGTGATTCGGCTCCCTGGACGATTCAGCAGCATCCTGGTGAAATGCTTCTGATTCACCTTTGGTCTTCCCAGTTTGAACTTCCTGGGTTTGGTTCCCATTCTGCAGGCTTTGGCAGTGTCTTAGCCTCCTTGCTTTCTGCTTTATATATTCGACTCTGCCATTGTGTAACGTCAACACTATTTAATAACGTTTCTTTAGTTTTCTTCATGCCTCCCGTGGGCCACATTGTTAAAGTACTTGGCTGACTTTGCATGTGGTTCTTCTCCAGCATTGGATCTTTAATGGATTCACATGTTCATGAATATTCCCTGTCATCAGGCTGGGAACCCTTGGTAATAATACAACTGCTTGGTACTTGTATAGCCTATGCTGTCACTGTGGGGTCATACTGCCCCAGTCAGTGACAGTGGTTCTCCTTAGCTCCACCCCTGGTGGCCATCTTCAGCACGTTTACTTTACATGTTGGGAGTCATCATTTCACTTCTTGAAATCAATGTTTGTCTACTTTTGAGACCTTTTTCAAACTCTTTTCTTCATTGGTCATGGCTGTTACTGCTGGTAGCAGAGATCTGTTGCTGGTGAATATCTGAACATCCAAGAATTTTCAGGACATCCAACGATCTTCCCAGAGAGGCCCTCTTCTCTATTTTCAGGGCTTTTCCACACAGGCATGGCAGACGCCAGTGAGAAAAGCCTTTTCAGGCCCTGCTCCAAGTGTCGCCTCAAGAACATTTTTGTGGAAGATCGACACGAGAAATGCATCTATTGCCTGCACCCAGACGATCTGGACAACTTCTCCATTTGCCAAGCCTTCTCCATGAAGAATCGCTGTAGAAGGTTGGTGACTTGGCTGGAAAACGGTGCCAGGGCCTCTGGCTCTGCCTTTGGTCTGTAGCCACGCCTCTGCCAGGGTTTCAGACCTGTAGATCGGACTCCCTCTACAAAGAGGTTGGGATCCCATGAGGACACTTCCCGGGTAAGAAGGGGATGTAAATGGCAGGTTTCGACTACTTCTTCGTCAACATCGGCGCAGGCCCAATTTCAGCCCCCGTCTACGACCACGTCATCTACAATTACGACTAAGGCGACGACAAAACTCGCCCCACTCTCCAGAGACTAGGGGTGCATCAACTATCGCAACACCTACCCAGTCTACGAGCCAGAGGTGAATATCTGCGTCAACAGCAGTTATTTCATCCACGACCTAGTCAACGACAGTCCTGTCAACAATAACTTTGTCAACTGCTTCGACAGAATCCATGATTGCTCTGCCAGCAAGGCCAATATCTGCACCATTGATGTCTGCAGCACTGTTGTCCACTACACAAGCGCCAGTGCTAGTTTCATTTCGTAGGAGCACAAGTGTGCACAAGGTGATACCTCCAGTTCTCTTCCCTACCAGGGCCAACTAAAACCAAAATAGTTGGCCAATGCATCCTCTCCTTGAATAGTGCCCCGGAAAAAGAAGGCAAGCGCCTCGATGTTTTTGGAAAGCGGGTAATTACTACAGCCGCAACCACAGTAAGGCAGCCAGTTCCTTGACAATTCTTTCCAGGTAGGACCAGGAGCTATGGTACAATATGGGTCCCATCTTAGACTTCCTGCCTGATGGCAAACAGGATGAGGCTCTAGCTTTGCTGCATGAGGGGGGGGAAGCGGCCTCAGATCATGCCATCACTGTGGCTCTGGACATTGCTGACACAGGCTTCCACGAGATGGGCAACAGAGAAATCCTAAGGCGCCAGTGGTGGTTAAAAGCCACTAACCTTCGCCCTGCAGTACAGTGGACATGCCTTTTGATGGGGGTGGACTTCTTTGTGGCAAAAGGTCGTCGAGACACTGTAGCCTCAAAACAGACAGATACTGGTAGGTCTCTGGGTACTCTGCAACAGAGAAAACCGTCCTTTCAGTTCGGGAAGGGCAGATTCTCCAGGACCTCCAGAGATTATCATCCTGCCTATCGTCAACTATCCCGCACCAGCTTGCAAGAGGCGTTCTGAGGAATATCACAGGCATATAGGGGTATACAGAGGTGACGCACTGCTTTGACCTGCACGCAAACCCAAAAACAAGCCTGACCAGCATCTGGTCCTGAGCTCCCACTTCAGCACCCCAGTGGCAGGTCGGCTATCATAGTTTGTCGAGCAATGGCAACGCATCACCATCGACAAATAGGTGCTGAACGTCGTCCAGCACGGCCACATGCTAGAATTTCAAGACAAATGCCCCTCATTCCTCCACTACAAAGGCAAGAATATCATATGCCACTCCTCCTACATGAGGTTCAGTCCCTCCTAGAAAAAGGGGCCATAGAATCCATTCCATTGCACCACCAGGGCTCTGGAGTGTATTCCAGATACTTCCTGGTGAGAAAGCAGTCTGAGGGGTGGAGACCCATCCTAGTCCTCGTGGAACTAAACAAGTTTCCTAAAATCGCAAAGGTTCTACATAGTCAAGCTTCAGCACATGCTAGAACTGCAACAGGGGGATTTCCTCTCGTCCCTGGATTTGGAGGATACATATTTTCACATACCCATTCATCGAAAACGCAGGAGTTTCTTTGCTTCGTGGTGCAGGGGAAGCACTACCAATTCAAGGCCCTGCCGTTGAGACTAAAGTCGGCACCAAGGGTATTCACCAAGTGCCTAGCACCAGTAGCAGCCCATCTGCGCTGCTACGTTTACCCTTACCTAGATGAGTGGCTAATCCGTGTGCAGTCTTGCCCACTAACCCTGCAACACACCAAGCAAACCATCCAATGCCTGACTTTGCTGGGATTCTCCATATACTTTCTGAAGTCATGCGTCGTGTCACCATCTCCGAACGCCCTGTTCTTGGGCTTGCAACTCAACACACTGCAGTGACTAGCTACCCCCTTTGAGGACACAGTCCGGGCCATACCACAAGGTTCAGCAGCTGTCCTCTTTCCAACTGACAATGGTTCGCTCAATCGTGTCATTACTCTGGATGGTGTCCACATTCATCCCTTTTGTACCTCACTGCCCACTGCGTACAAGACCTGTCCAGGAGTTCATAGATGCCAGGTGGAAACGGGTGTTGGGCTCCTAGAACGACAAGATCTCACTCAACCCAGCGTTTTACCTTTTTTTCCAATATTTATGGCCCTTCAGGGTCAGACTGGAGGATAAAACTGTCTGGCTACCAGTGAAAAAAGTGGCCCGCAATTGCAAATGGCAAATCGTTCCATTTTTGACAGACTGGTTGAGTAGTACCAAAGGGGGAGTTTTTTGATAAAATGTAATGCAATTTAAAAAAAAAATGCATCAGTAACACTGGTCAAAACTACTAGTCTCATGGTGAAGTAACTTAACAAACTGGCCCACAAAAAAGTGGCACACACAAGCATTTTGTGTTTTTGGTTTGAGCATTGACCTATTGCCCTATAGGCCAGTCTGAGCCTGCGGCCCTTTATGTTTTTTTGTTTTTTTGTTATACAAGTGTCCTAATGTTTACTTATAGATTGTTTCAAACACACATGTTTAAATTCACATAGGAGTATTTGTTTGGCATCAGTTTGCCTTGGGAGCCAAAAGGAGCTCTTGGTAGCTGTTGGTGTTAAGCTAACCAGGCTTTTCTAGGCCACAGGCCAGTGGCACCCCCAGACATTTTTCATAGGGGTGGCCAGATGAGGTAACTGGGGTGGCACACCAAAACAAACACATAACCGGCAGACAGGCCAGTGGCGGGGCCACCGTTTCTATAAGGGTGGCAGTGGCCCCCCTTGGCCACCCCTTGGTGGCGTCTCTGCTACAAGCAGGAGCTAAATCGCTCCCAGTTCCCCTCCATTTCGAACCCTGCTGGTCAGTTAAAGGTTTTGCACCTTGACTTCTATAACGGCTTCTCACATATGTATGTTAATGTGCGGATTGGAAACAAAATACAAACCCAATCCCTCAGACCCAGTAAACATTCAGGGTCTGCCTACTCCTGGGCAGTCACACAATCGGGAAAAGGGCAGCTCTACCAGGCTGTCTCTGAGCATCCATCAGAAAGAGAAAGTACGAAAATATACGCTTCATGTCGAAACATGGCAACCACAGCTTTGAATGGTGCTTGGGGTATAGTGCATAGCTTGGCAACATGATTGCCTTGATGGCCAGATTCAATAGGACGCAAAGGGACGAAGTACACAGCCTCCTTTTTAAAAAGCTACTGCATAGCTTGCAAGCTAAGGTGCATAGGATAGTGCAGTAGGTCCAGCAATCTGCAAATTCAGTAATTAAAAATGCCATAGATGCTGCAGAAATTGCAAGGAGGTAGGAGCGGAAGCACTCAAAATAAATACCTGGTTGCGGGTAACCATTTAAACCTGAGACACAGGCTACATTAATTGCCATTGACTTTCCCAAATAGAAGCTAGTTCTCCAAGTGTATGACAGTTTTGAAAAAGCTAAAGGGTAGCAATAGACACTTAAAACTCAGGGGTGCATTGCAGGTAAGACAGACCTACGCCTGGGGTCACCATCAGACCCAAGGTTTCTCCTCCACTCCCTCACAATATTCCCATTATCCCTATAGAGTTGGGGGGAAAGCATGTTGGGTGAATAGACCAGTTCTTACATTATTACATTTCAGTACAAAGAGCCTGTGAGAGAGGCAGCTCCTCGGCTATGGGAGCAGTCTCCTCCACAAAGCAGTTACTCCCAGGTTCAAGTCTACTCCCAAGCCTCTCGTAGGAGGCAGAATAACAGACAACATGATGCTAAGATGAAGCTCATCAGGATACTGCAAACACGCCACATTAGATTGTGGGATCCTCCTAGGCAATGTCTTCGAGATAAAGTGAGCACACTCTACTAAAAGGGACAATCCAATCTGGCCCAAATATCAAGAAAACACAAAGGTATCTACTCGTTTCTGTGTACCCAAAAAAAGATTTAACGAATTCCGGATGAACACACTGGAGGAAGTAATTCCCCTTCTAAAAACAATGGGCTGGTCGTGGTGGGTGTAATATGGCAACTCTAGGCATGAAAGATGCCTACTTTAATATTTCCTTATTCCCAGCTCATCACAAATATCTCTGGTTCAAAGAAGTCAAATGTACCTGTCAGTTCATGGTACTTTTTTGTGTTTTGTTGGTGAAATTACATTGGCACTTCGTGTATTCACCAAGGTGATAGCAGTAGGTGCGGTGCACTTACGCCGACCAAAACCCCCAGCTCTCTATCTGGACAATTGGCTCATAACCCGGGGCAAGCACAAGGGTCCTCAAAGGCCCAAATGTCAAGCTTAGTCCCAAGCCGAACGAAAATGTTCCCCAAGGCAATCTTCGAATGAAGGACAATGGCTTATCCTTAATAAGAAAGGCTCTTCTGGCACCAAGCCCTTTTCTTAAGTCAAGCAGTCCATAATAACACTCCCTTTAATGAGGCATGCCCATAACGACAATGGTAGCTTGGGTTTTCTCATGCCATTTGCACACCTACACATACAGCATCTTCAAGAGTGGTTCACGAGTCGGTGACCCAAAGCAACAGGCGAGTGAAACTGTTTTGAGTGTTTCCCAAAAGGTGATAAAGCGACTGAAGTGGTGGACTCTTGCTAACATGTTAAACGGAACACCTTTTGTGAACCTGACCGTGCAGCCGTCTATACAGATGCATCAAAGTTGGGGTGCGGAGCGCACTGCCAGTCACTCAAGCAACAGTGCAAGTGCATAGCTCAGCAGGCATCCATTCCTGCACATAAATGTGTTGGAACTGCTGGCAATCCAGCAAGATCTACTCCGTTTTCAAACTCTGCTGTACCTCAAGAGTGTCCTCATAAACAGACCGTACAACAGTCATATTCTTATTTTAATATACTTATAGCCTGACCGGCTTTGTATATACAAACATCACACATATTAAAAAGTGTAAAATCATCTCAAACATACCTTGGGACACAATCGGGTATCGTAAAAACAAACAAAAGTCGATGCGTATAAAATTCAAACATTATCTCGGACTGGCTAAATGACAGATCTAAAATATTTTCACAACCTATTTAAAATGTAACCCTATAAAACATCAGATTAATACTTTTTCCCCTCCATCAACATGTCCCATATGATTTCCATTTCATCACAGTTCAACATGTTGTCAAATGATTTACAGTAGCTTATCCTTAGTTTATGTAGTCTTTCACACTTAGAATGTGTTTATTGACTCTATTTCCTGACAGCTGCATACGAGACACATTCGCTTATCTTTACGTAAGCCAATTTTATGCCCACGTACCTCAGAGATTAATGACATTGAATTTAAGTAACAGATATTGGCGAATTATGTAGCTGTTTGGATATGCTACTATACTTGGTTTCTGTTCACGCTCTAGCCAGTATTGGACATAGTTGCCACTATTTGTTTTGGTAGCTAACTGTATGACGTCTGCTCAAGACAGTATACATTTAGTCTATACTTAAGCCATTTTTTCATAGAGCCAACCATTGACGACCTATTACAAGTTGTACAAAACCAGATTCCCATATTCTGCATAAACAAACTGAGTGTGTGTGCATACTCAAGCCCATCGGAAAGCCTAACCAGGCTGCTGGTTCAGCAGCACGAGTGAACACAAATGCATAAAAAAATCTTCAGGACATGGGGTCATCCAGACATGCATTTATTTTTGCTACAAATGCAAAATGCTTAATCTTCATGTACAAATGCCTGCAACCAGGGTGAATTTGCAATCCACTTAGGGTGATTTTAAGTCAGGGATATCTCTTTATGCTTCACCCCTCATTCCCTTGACCCGAATGCAAAGAAATTCACAAATGACTCGAAGGAAGTCCGACCCTAATCCCCTTTGCTCCAATATGGGCATGCATGCAAGTGTTGTATCCTCACCTCCTTCACTTGTAACATCAATCACAACTCAAATTGCATCCAAGCACAACCTGTTGACCTTTCAAAACTAAGGGATAACCCACCCTAATCCACAAACTATGAACTTGGCAGCTTGGCTCCTGAGGTTCGTGTTTGGTAACTTAAACCAACATTATCTGTGTATTTATATACTGTGAGAGGCCAGAAAACCAAAAATATGTGTTCAAATCAGTTTGAAAATGTTGTGCAATATGAACATTCTTCAAATGTGTTCTTTGGCTGGGAGATGGGTGACATGGTTGGGGGTGCTGCGACTCAGACACCTGCTAGGTTTTATTTGTCGCTGGCCAAGCTTAGAAATGGGAAGTAATTAGGCAGTCTAGCCAGGTGTTGTGGTGATCGTACACTCCCTGAACCAATAAGTAAATTCCCTAGCTCTTGCTGGAGGAAGTTGAATCTATTGTGTGATGTCTTTGGCAGCTTCTACTGCCCTGCAAGTAAAACATTTGGGCTCGTAAAACCACAATCTTTTCTCCAGGTGTGGATGTAATCTGGCCATTGTATTAATTTGATTTTGTGTTAGTCTACCAGACTATTTTGAGTACTTACTCTTACCAACTAATGGGTAGGGGAGTGGAGAAGGGGGATATTTTCTTCATCTGCTTTTTTGACAGTTAACCTTCCCTTTTTGTGATTACTTAAACACCAGCAAGTTAAGACTTGACTTTCATCACTTCATTACGTTTGTCTTTAAATGTTAATGTGCTGCTTCAAAGAGGGGGGATTGGGGGTGTTGATCTTCTAATTACATACTGCTGGTGTGGTAGTTTCCCAAAAGACCTCACCCAGCACATATCAAAGGATTGCGGGTCCAGAGCAGATTGACAGCCAAGTGGTTGGAACAAGCAAAAGGAGATCCCTCCTGTAGTTTTCATTTTTTTTCCGCTGTTGGTGAGTCGGTTGAACATTTATAGATTGCTCTTGTGAAATCTATCGATTCTGCTTGTAGATTTGAAGTCTGCCGTAACTCGTACCGATCACCTACCTGAGCAGATGCTGCTTAAACAGGGGTTCAGAAACTAGAAGAAACTGTGCTGTCATGAACATAATTGGATAATTTATTCCAAATCCCGATTCCCAAGACTGGTCTGACTGTCCAGGGAATCATGCTTCTGTGATCCTCCATTGATTAAAGGACCCACCCTGGGATGTATTGTGTGATGCTTTCCTTAAGCTGTGCAAAGAAGCCTAATTGTTGCATTTGAAGATGTTGCAAAGAATTTTGGGCTGGATTCTTTGCACAGCAGGTTCCTGTGAGCAGCTTGGACATAATCACTTTTCCGACATCCAGAAACAATCAGTTTTATTTATTTTTTTGTTTTGGTCATATTTAGACCTCTACAAAATAATAAAATTGGCATTTCAGCAATTAAACAATCACATTTTACACATTTTCTTTTTGCATTTCTAATAATCAGAGGGCAAACTGTTAAAAGGAAAATTAACTATAAAGCCTGAAGAAACTTTGCCTCACAAGTCCTGCACGCAACAGCCAGTGTTTCCCACACCTGTCTCTCTTAGCCTCGGAAAGCAAGATGGACTCCCGTTGTAATTGCCACTTCTGCATTAAGCCTCACTTTCTTGAGAAACAGTGGTCGCGATCTGCCGGACTCCCATAGAGGTTGAGCCAATTTTTGTTAAAACCTGGCCCACTGCGATTGTTAGAGGTGCTATGCCCTGATATCGAGCGGCTCCAAAAAATTTCTGAGAGCAAGCACTCAGCTTTATTTACAAACTTCGAGAAGAAGGAAGCTCCAACTTCCCAAGTCCCTTCGCAGTCTTGAAGCAAATGCTGCAAGTTTTGTTTGTTGGGGGTCAGCACAAATTTTACAAAAAGAAATAGCATTATGACTTTGCCCTCTGATATTTAAAATTTTGCATGTGTGGATTAGATTTAGGCGAGTCCTAAGGAATGTATTTCTTGATTCACTATTTGGATGCTTTTGCAGATACTTTGGCAACTCTCCCAATTTTTTATCCACAACTAGAAAGCTGTTCTTTGGTTTTGACAGTCTCATTTCCATCCCCGCTTTGATCCAATCCATTGTTTTAATTCCTTACTTTGATTTCAGGGGATTTTCTTTCAGAATTTCTATCAATGAATCGGCCTCTGCCAAGCTTCTCTTCGCTTTTATTTCTAACTGTTGGAGGATCTTGGAGCTATCCGATTGAAGATGTTGTTTAATATCCTCATAGAGTGAATTTGTTTGTGGAGTTATTATTAGTCTGTACAACTAAAGCAATCTCCAGCCCACCTGTTGCTGCAATAATTTTAGGACAAGTTCAAATCTTAGGACTGACATGGGAAGGCAGTTGGGCAAGCCCAGAGAACAAAGCTGTCCTTCCACTTTTTGCCAGTCTGTCCCAAAGCGTCGGTTGGGCCTCCAACCCATACAATATCACTGGGATTATTTTAGCAACATAAAACTTCAATAGTGGCATGATTGAAAATCGCAGAGCTCATAGAGTATCTTTTTCATCTGTGGTACCGCTTTTTCAACCTTTAATCTTATTTCAATTTCCACTTTGTTAGCAGATGGAGAGGAATACACCATATAGCCCAGGTAAACTAACTCATCTGTTCTCATAATTGCTTCACCTTCAAAAAATCATTTTCCATAGTTTACGTGCTTCTTAGGATGTTTAAGCACCAACATTTTTTAATTTCTTTGAGTTTACTTGAAGTCCGTTCATTTTAGTCTATACACTTAGGCCATTCAGTAGGTGCTGCAGTCCTATTGCTGTCCTGTCGAACAGGACGATATCATCTGCGTAGGCGAGCCAATGAACCTTGATGGAAATTAGTTTAGGACTTGCCATAATCCAAGATTGAAGGAAATCACCCAGATCATACAAATTGAAGAAGAATGGGGCTCCCAAGCACCCTTGCCGCACACCTTGTTCAACATTGATTGTGTTTGTTAATGTCCAGCCTCATCTAGTCTTACCATCACCGAGGTGTCTTTGTGTAGTTCAATCAATATTGCCAACAGCCTGCTTGGTAGACCCCATTTTCTCAGTTTTGCCCACAGTTTCTCCCTGATAACTAGGTCAAATGCCCTGGACAAATCTATCCAGGCTCCATATATCGGGCCTTCTCCGTTATTTTTAGAATATTCTGCTAAAAGGCTCAGAGTAATGCCATTAAATGTTGTGGACATGCCATGTCTAAATCCTGTTTGAAATTTGGATATGACATTTTTTGTCTTTGCCCAGTCCTCTAGCTCTATCAAGAGGATCCGCATGAATATTTTGCTTTCAATGTCTAGGAGGGCGATTGGTCTATAATTCTCTGGCTGAGATCTATCGCCCCCCCTTGTAAAATTGTATTACAACCGCTTGTTTCCAAGAAGAAGGAAAGCTTTTTGTCTCTAATATTTCATTATAGAGAGTATGAAGAGGTTTGCCCAGGTTTTAGCGTTGTTTTTTACAACCTGATAGGTTAACCCATTGGGGCCCGCTGCCTTCGAGAATGAGGCACACAAAGTAAGTTCTTTTTTTTTTTTTTTTTTTTTTTTTTTTTTTAAACTTTTATTTTTGGCGGCAGAGGTAGCATGGTACACACATCAAGGCAACGATCACAATTTAGACAGTATAAGGTGAAGCAATACATGAAGCATAGTACATTGGTGGTAATAGCGTCAGACAACAGACATAAGGGAATCATGTAGGTATGGGTTCATGTAGTAAGGATGGTCACTGAAGGAGTGGGGGACGAAACAGAGCTAGAGGTGCCCTCCCCTTGACAGTTCAGGTATGAGTTGAACTCCGTCCAGATGTTTCTGGGGCGAGAGGTGGCAGGGAGCATAGATATAAATTCCTCCTCACAGTTGCGCGACCAAGTTAGCATGTGAAGCCATTTCTGGTGGGTCGGGGGGAAGGGACTTTTCCAGCTCTGAAGAATGCATTTCTTGGCCATCATACAACCAATATTAAGGAATCTAGCCGAGCCCCTGGTGTCTTCTGTTTTCCAGGCACCAAATAGGACAGCCAGCGGGTCGGGGTCAATTACAGTGTCAGTGATGGCCGTGAGTGTTTCTAAAATACTTTCCCAAAATCTAAGCAATTTGTCACAGGACCAGAACATGTGTAAGTGATCAGCCTCTATAGCCCCGCAGCGGGGACAGGGGTGCACCACAGCCCGGGCGAATCTCGAGGTCCTGTGCGGAGTGTAGTACAGTCTATTTAGGAGTTTGTACTGCATGGCGCGGAAACGGAAATTGAGAGAGACTTTTTGGGTGTGTAGGCACATAGCCCACCAGGTCCCGTCTGATATCTCCAGGCCTAGTTCGCCGGCCCATTCAACTCGTGCCTTGAGGGTGGGTGTAGGGGTAGTGGCCTGAAGGATCTTGTAAAGTGCTGAGACTATTCCACGGGCACCACCAGAGTTAGCGATGTATGCAATGGCCGAGTTGTCAGGGGGCTCTTCAGGAAATGAGGACCATTTGGTACGGAACGCATCCCTTAATCTAAAGTATTGAAGGGTCTCCAAGGCGGACCCTGTGTGGCCCGATTTCCAAGTTTGGGGGTCAATAAACCTGCCATCGGGGTAGAAGTCCGTCAGTGCCCGGTATCCCAGCTCCCCCCAGTGACGAGCCAATGACGCATCATGAGTGGGTTCCAGGCCGGGAAAGTCCCAAACAGGAAGCCATTTGTAGTACGGGGAGGCCTCCGGTGTCTGAAACAGAAGGCGAGCCCAGGCTAATAGGGTCGTGTTGAGTGGGTCAATGGGAGAGTCGGGTGTGTATTGCCGATTTAGTATGATGGACATTAGGTCAGTGCCAGTCGCCGCCAGCCGTTCCAGTTTGACATGGGGACGCACTGGGGTACCGGGGTACCAGTGAGTGGCAAACTGTGCCTGGGCCGCGTACCAGTAGAGTGATAGCTCCGGAGCCGTGAGTCCCCCTAATCTATATGGGAGTGTCCTGTCCGTCCACTTTTTGCGCACTGCGCCAGAGTGCCAGAGGAACTGTGCACAAACTGTGTGCAGTCTAGCAAAGTAGTCCTTCCCGGGCCACACAGGTATATTACCAAAAGTGTAAAGAAGTTTAGGGAGAAGGATCATTTTAATGAGGGAAAGCCGACCCGCGATGGATAACGGAAGGGCGCGCCACCGTTGGACTTTAGTCTCGACTATCTGTGCTACCACAGCGTAATTATCAGCAAGGAGGGTGGATTTAGTTAAGGATATTTGCACACCCAGATATCTAACACCCTTCGGTGACCAACGGAGGGGGTATTCAGTGGTGGGTTGTTGGGTGGATTGAGTGAGCGGAAAGATCTCAGATTTTGAATAGTTGATGGTGAAGCCGGAGTGGGTGCCAATACGGGTGATATCTCTCAATATTGGGTCAAGATGTAACGTGGGGTCTCGGATGTATAGCAAAACATCATCCGCATATAGAGATATAATCTCGGGGCTGTCTTTCAGTCTTATCCCCTTGCGGGCATGATGAGCACGGACATAGTCCGCCATTGGTTCAATTGCTAGAGCGAACAGTATTGGGGAAAAGGGGCAACCCTGTCGGGTACCCCTAAAGAGTGTGAAAAGGTCGGACGTCAACGCATTGGTCCTCACCCTCGCCACGGGAGAGGTGTATAGCAATTTAATGAACCTGATCATGTTTGGGCCAATGCCCATAGTCTCCAGAACAAGCCATGTGTATTTCCAGGAGACCATGTCGAAGGCCTTCTGGGCGTCCAGTGTGACCGCCACCGCTTGTGTATTCTGATCGATGCGGGACATCACATTAAAGAGTCTCCTAATATTATGGGAGGTAGACCTACCAGGTACAAAGCCGGCCTGATCTTCATGGACCAAATACGTCATAATGGGCAAAAAACGATTCGCAATGATTTTCGCAAAGATCTTCGTGTCTATATTCATAAGGGAGAGGGGTCGGTAGGACCCACACTCATCCTCCGGTTTACCGGGCTTGAGCAGCACAGTGATAACTGCCTCGCGCATGGAGGGAGGGAGGATAGATAATCGGAGCGATTCATTCCAGACCTCAAGCAGCCTGGGGGCTATTATGGCGACGTGTTCTTGGTAGAAGGCGGCAGTTAGGCCGTCAGGTCCCGGGGCTTTGCCTTTGGGCAAGTCGGAAATGGCTGTCACTATCTCATCAAGTGCAATAGGGGAGTCCAACCCGTCCCGAGTAGTGGAGGAAATCTCTGTGGTGGGGATCTGGTTGAGAAGTTCTCGCATATATTGTTCAGTGTGTTCAGCGGGTTGGGAGTAGAGGGACCTATAGAAATCAGTGAATGTGTCCAGGGTTTGTTGGTCAGCCCATTGAGCATTGCCCAGACTGTCTTTAATGGAGGTGATTTGCTTTCGGCCAGATTCCCATTTAATCAGTGACGCCAACGTTCTCCCGGGCCTGTCCCCCTCCCCATATTTCCTGGCTGCTTGAGGGCGGCCAAGGTATTGTATTTCGCTGACGGCAAGCGTGTTGAACACCCGGAGTTCATCGGAGACTTGGGCAAGCGTGACAGGGTCAGCCCTGGTGGCACTCTGCAGTTCCAGCTGTTTCAGTTTGGCTTCAGATCGACCCAGTGCGGTTCTGATCGTTTTCAGCACTCCAGCCTCACGGGAGATGGACATACCCCTAATATACACTTTGAAGGCGTCCCATCTGACTGCAGCCGAGGTATCTCGGAGATTGTTGTGTTCAAAGAAGGACTGGATATCAGCAAGTATTTCAGCCTTAAACACCACGTCCCTAAGGGCATCCGATTTGAAACGCCAGGTGCTAAATGTCGGGGCAGGCACACCCAGCCTCACCGAGAGTGTAATAGGGGAATGATCAGACAGTGTGCGGGGTAGGATCTGGGAGTCCACCACTCCACCCATGATTCCCCTTGACACAAGAAATAGATCTATCCTGGAGGAGCTATCATGCACTGATGAGTAGTAAGTGTAGTCCCTAGATTGGGGGTGTAGCGATCTCCAGGCGTCACAGATGTCTAGGTTCTTGGTGTGGGAGTGCAGTCTGCGTGCGGCACTAGACAGGGGACGGGGGGCAGCACCAGTTCTGTCCAGGACCGTATCCAGAATAAGATTCAAATCCCCACCCCAGAGGATCGGTATGCCCACATATCCCAACAGGATGGAGGCAATAGTATCGAAAAATCCAGGAGAGTCCACATTGGGGCAATAGGTGTTGACAAGTAAATATTCTCTGTTAACTAGAGTGCAGTGCAGTATAACATAGCGTCCCTCAGGGTCAATGTAACTTTTGTGCAGTGTAAACTTAATGGACTTATGAATCATAGTTAGAACCCCCCTGGATTGAGTGGAATAGGAGGTGAAGAATCTTGCTGGCCCCCAGGTCGGAGCCATGGATCTAGGGATGTGGCCATCGGAGTGGGTCTCCTGTAGGAACACTACTCTACACCCATGCCTGTTGGCATAGGCCATTATTTTACGGGCCTTAGTATGGTTACTTAACCCCCGGGTATTCCATGACATTATGACAGTAGACATTGCGGTGATGGATATTCCATTACATGACAAATATTCTCAATGGACATCACGGACCCACCAATAGTGCGTTCTCCAAAATTCGGAATCAATCTTGCAGCCGTGGCCTTTTAGTGCGCGCCTCATGCAACCTCGTGTGCCTTTTGTAAATAACACCCCGTTCCCTCCCCCCACCCTCACCACCAACCCAAGTTTAGCAGTGTGAACCCAACCCCTCCCAACCAGTGCACAGTCGGGTCGACCCCAACATGATCCAATCTGTGCAAGAGCCCAACAGGGGCTAACCCAAAACAAAATTATGAAGAACAGTGCAATCGCAGTGGGGTATGCCATTGCCGTGTGCCAGCGTGCTTGGAACCAAAGGAATTCGAGAGAAAACAAGCAGTGTGTGCGGTTTGGTAATGTAGGATGCTGCAACTATAGGTGGCCGTGTCGAGCCTGCATGTGAATCCAAGAAGCATGCCACTCAGCAATAATTGGAAGTCAACATGGGCAGAATGAGTAGTTCAGCATATTAACTTACAGGAGCTTATTTGAGAAAGTAGGTGCAGCGAGTGTAGCCCAGAACATGTGAAAAGCATAAACGTAACAGCAGAATAGTTGTGAAAAAGGCTAATGTGTAGTGTAAAGCGCCCGACCAGAGGCCGATCGACAAGAGCAAGCCACAAGCAAAATCTAGACATTCCCCATCATGTCAGCGGGCGGAAGAGGGGGAATATGTGCTTCTATGAATTTCACTGCTTCCGAGGGCACGGTGAAGAAGTAAAGTTTATTGTTAAATGTGAACTTTAGACGCGCAGGAAATAGGATGGCATAGGGAACACTTCTTTCCCTGAGCAGCTTTTTAACGCCAATGAATTGGCGACGCTCCTGCTGAACTCCGATCGAGAAATCAGGGAAAATTCGAATCACTTGTGAGTCCAATCTGAGCTCGCCTTTTTCACGTGCAAGGCGGAGGATCTGGTCACGGTCTCTGAAGCTCAGAATTTTCGCAATAATGGGCCTCGGGAAGTCCCCAGGCTTGGGGCGCGGAGCCAGTGCTCTATGAGCCCTTTCAACAGTGAAGAAGGGGGACAAATCAGGATTGTCTAAAAGTTCCTTCAAGAGGATCTCAACAGCCAGTTCAAGTCGGCCCTTCAGTGCATTTTCCGGGACACCAATAATGCGTATATTATTCCTACGAGATCTGGATTCGAGGTCATCACATTTGGCCTTTACCGACTTCATGTCTGCGACAAGGGTAGATACCGTACTCTGCAGTGTGACTATATTGTCCTCATTAGAGCTGATCCTGTGTTCAGTTTCGGTGATTCGCACCCCCTGTTGATCTAGTTTAGCCTTCAGGGATGCCACATTCGCATTAATGTCGTCCAGTTTTTCATGAAAGGCTGCAAAATTTCTAGCCATTGACTCCATCATGATCGTCAGGTCTGCAGGGGGCCCTTCCGCAGGGGGTGGTGGTTCGTCCTGGACGCATGATGCATGGGGCGATTCAGACCTCGGGGTGGCTTTTGCGAATTTGTCCATGGCCCCGGTCTTGCTGGTGTTTCTGGACCTGCTGGACATCGTGTGGCGCGAAGCCTGAGAGTGTGGGTGCAGTAGCTCCGCGTGGTCACAAGGACGTGGTGGAGGGCCGCTATCTTGTCGGCGGGCAGAGCTATCGGGGGAGGGTCACCCCGAGCCGGGAATGACCAGGCAGTTGGCTCCTGTGGGTCTCAGGAGGTGTAGTGGGCATACGCCGGGCCGCGGGGCCCAGTCCTAGCGAGGAAACGGGGGCCAGCAGCCGGGTCGGGCCAGGGAATTGCAACTCCTCACCTCATGAGCGGCCGCCCGGCTGCGCGCAGGAACAGGATGGCGGAGTCCAGCGAGACCACGCAGGGCCCCCGCGGCCGTCACACGCGGCCGACGACCCAGCCCCAGCGACGTCCAGCGAGGCCTCTGGGCTGCCGAGTGATATCCTCCAGGTGGGCCGTGGCGCCCCAGCGGCCGCGGCGTAGGGCGAGGCAGAGGCACTGCCAGAGCGCAAGGCAGTGGGCAGGGAGATCCAGGCAGCAGGCGCCGGCACCCCACGTCGGATCAGCGCGGCCGGCGTGGGCTACACATACAGCCCCCTCGCATCAGCCCGGGACAGCCGGCCGCGGCGGTCCAGATAGAGGGCCAGTCAGGCAACGAGCCGCGGAGCCGCCAGTAACAGCAGGGGTATCTCGGCGCCGCCACACACCCCGCCGGTCGGAAGTGCGAGCGCCAAGAGCGGCCCAGCGCGGAGGGCAGAGCCCGCGGCTGAATCCAGAGTCAGAAGGTCCGAATCCGGGCCAAATTTCACAGGTAGGTGGCTCAGGGTATCAGCAGGGTGGGGGCCAGGTCTCAGATCGGGGAAGAACAGCAAACCGCAGATGGAGGCAGATTCGCAGCAGCGGCACACGGAGCTGAAAGGCTAGGCAGCCATTTTGTCGGCTGCTCAACAGCGCCCCCCACACAAAGTAAGTTCTTCTATTAACTTTATGTCCAAATTTAGTTCCCACTGTATGGGCTCCTGCTCTTCTTCCTGAAACTCTGACATGTTCTTAAAATTCTTTGTCAGGTAGTCTATCCAACTCTTTTCTCAATCTGTTTTAATCCACCCAGTCTGCTAAGTTCATTGTAATTACCACCAGGTGTGCATTACAATAGTCTGAGGGACTGATGGCTAAGGCTCCTTCTAGAACTGCACTCTTGTCAGTTGGCATGAAGGGACAACACCTACATAGCTGCCTGATAATAAAATTGCATCCTTTGTGAATGGCCTGGACCTTTATCAACTATAGCATGTAAGCGTTTCACCTAAGAACACTTTTTCTCACAAATCAGGATGAGATGGTTGGAGGGGGTGAGGAGCGATGCTGTCTTAGTTGTTAGTGCGGCTTCTGCAATTGGACATGTGATACGTGGAAGCCAGCTAGATGTCATTCAGGCTTTGTGAGTGCACAGTATTTCAGTTTAGCTGTCATTTCAGTTGGGTGGTAACATGAAGTGGTATGCTTGAACTTCAAAAAGAACCGTTCTAAAATGGTAACATTGTTTTTTTTTTTTTTTAAAAAAAACGTTAACCTGTTCACAGTAAAAGTAGTGAAACTCTGCTCCCGCTCAATTGGATCTTTTAATTTACCAGTGCTGTACTTGTCAGTTACTGAAGCTGCTTGGCCTCAAAATGCATGTGTCTTTTTGTTCCTTAACCCCTCCCGAAATCCAGAGTTTATTTAGTTATCTTTTTGACCTATTCATTCTCTCAAGGTGAGAAAACGATGTCAAATGAATCGATGCACTTGATCTGAAAGTGTTTTTTATTGTTGCTGCTTTCCAAACTGATTTCTATGGAACCCCCACAACTTTTTGCTGTTTTGAAGCTGTCCTGTCTTTTGGCGGCAAGGGAAGCTTTTTACTTCAGTGCCCCCAAAACAGACAAGCTTCACGCAAGGTAAGTGATGGTCTCTATGGCTATTAGGAAAGGGGAATGGTACCTCGAGATAACTCTGGGTGCAAATAGGGGCACAGCTTTTAACAACCAGATGGGTTGCAAAACATTATTCAATAGCGTTTTCTTAGGACAAGGAACTATTCGACACAAAGTAAATGATAAAAAGTAATTATTATTAATGGTAGTTACAACGAAGGAGTCTTATGGAAGATATCCTTCAGTCAATTCATAATGGCATATAAGCAAAACAGTAAACAAATTCACATACTTTTGTATCAAAACAATGATTAAATAAAATACCACAAACATAAACTTCATTTTATTAAGACAAGTAATCAAACGTAATGAAAATGCATCCAATCAATTACATGTACTCGTTTGTTCACAAATTGTATCCTGATATCTAGACAGGGGATTGCTACATGAGCATATTCTGTGTCTTCCCTCCTATCTCATGCTACACGTTTCGGGCTTGGTATGCCCTTCTTCAGGTATTAATATCAATGGATAATTCTTTCAGAAACATGAATGACATAACATCTTGATTAGCAATAAATCTTTAGTGGATTGCTTACTCAAAGAGAACTCAATTAATGGGTCACTTCACTAACCTGATGATGCAATCAATCAGCCAATATTCGCAGTGTGCTTGGTAGGGGCTATTCAGATCCTACAATTAAAAGTATAATAATTATTAAAACGTTCTGTGATTTTTCGAATGCCTACCGTCGATGACGACCTATCACGGGACCAGTCCCTTGAAAAAAAACGCTGGGTCCCGCTCGAAGGTCACAGCCGTTGGTAGCAATTTATGGCCATTTTAGTAATAGGTAATTAGTATCTGTTTTCAACTCACCCATTAGCCTAAGCAAATGGAATGTCTTTGCCGGGTAACGTATATACGTGTCATCAACTCCTTTGCGTCATCTCGAAAGATGCAATGGCGACTAGAGTGGAAATTTGATAAAGGACGGTGTCACTCGCATCTACAGTAAACAACTGAAGTTGACATGTAGTTCGTCTGTTAATGAAAAAGTACATTAGATGGAATTCCTATTACGTCTCGGCGTTGTAAGGTGGATTATAGGCGTGTTCGTCCCTGCGTGGAAATGTGTGTTAAATATCGAAATTGTCATGGAAAACAGAAGTCTTATATAATTGTGTATCAGTATTGACCTAAATGATATCACTCACGTGGATGTGCGACTTGTCTTTGAAGAATCAAGCAGCCGAGTGCCTTAATTTATGAATTTGTGCGCGCTGTTTCCAAAATATGTGCTATACGATAATGAAGCGGCTGTCTGCCTTCAGAGTACGTTATCTTTTGGGAACAGCGGGGAGAGAAAACCACGTATCTGTTATTCTGTTCCCTGGTCAACAGGATGTGTAAGGTGTTCTCTTACGGAATGGATCATGTTCATAAAAGCTAGATAATGGGATTACCGTTATATAAATGCAGATTTGCGTCCTCTAACCGTCCGGAGCTCGGCAGGGTTTTTCCTGTTTATCCGGCATTTGCTATGCAACACCATCTACTGCGCATGTGTAATATAGACTAGACGATCTCTCAGGATCAAAGAGAAGGTCCCCCATCTTGGAGGGAGGAAAAAATGGCTGATTGATTCAGTGCAGGGAATAAGGATCACTTAGCCGTGTGTGTATAAAGTATTTGATTACTAAATATGGATCCCTCAATATATGAATAGAGAATCGAAATGGCGGAATCGGAGGAATATGTAAATATAACAAAAGTTTGGCGTAATATAAGCCGTAACTGGTTATTTGAGTACATTGATTTTAAAAGGAGTGAAATGAACCAGTAATCCATGTTTTTTACAGTACAATTACAACATTCCGTATCAATCCAGACGTAATATTGTAAACATTGCCATATTTCATGTCATCCCCTAATTTCAACAAATTATTAAGTCACATGTCTTGATAGTGATAATGCAGTTAACCACCTACAACAGTTCTTATAATGGGCATATAACAGCCGGTATATGTGGACATAGTGTAGATGGATTTGTATCCGTTATCAAAATGCTTGGAGAGAAAAGCAAGTATAAATTGGGTGTTAAAGACATTAATATACTGAAGTATGAATATCTATGGCTATTAGTGCAGAAGAAGTTTTTCTATTCTGGCATTTATTTTACACTGCACTCTTCACCTTACGATGAAGTCTGGTAAGGATATTTTTTTGTCCCTATAACTTTGTTTTTTGTAACTTTGTGGTTACTTGCATGATGTCGAATGGTGGTATGGTGGTATGGTGGAATCAGATATTATTATTTTTCTTTTAATTGTCTCGTGCATTTTTAAATTTTACTGTGTACTCTAAAATGGCCGTGCCAAGGGATTTTCACAAGTTCTTTAGTCATCTCGTATTTTGGTCTTCTTCCTCCCTTTCTGGGGTGGATTTGCCATACATAGTAAGCCCTTTCCTGGGGAAAGCTCCAATTTTCACAGGTAAAGCAACAGTGACTTTGTGGCTGGATGTGGGGTCTGGGACTGTCTGTCGCTATGTTCCCACGACCCTGTTCACGTGCCTGGTCTCAGGCGTTTAAAAGATAACCACCATATCACATCACTACACCTACTCTCTGCTATACACCATCATTCAACTAGAACACAGCTATACCCCTGATTAATTTGGTTAGCTGTCCACATACGAATACGACCCCATGAACACCTCATCACTCTAATAAAGCAGCTAGCTGAGCACATTCTGGCCTTGTTGCTCACATATGCGTTCTTCAGGCCTAACGCAGCCAGAGCCCAGTCTAGGTGTCCACCCACCAGACTGCACACATCCAACTGATATCCTCAGCGCCTCACCTATCGCTAGGATGCAGCTACCATCCGACTATTACACAAGCTGCTCACATTTGGTGCACCCACGCACCCTACGACACATCTCTCTCCACTGACCCGAACTTCGGTTCACGTGGGCGTTCGACCCACCAGCGCTTTGAGGTCATACCAATTTAAATATAGAGCGCTATATAAATGTCAAGTAACATAACTTAACATCTATGCCAAATTACCTCTTGCTGGGCAGATGTGGTGGCTGGATGTTGTCCATGATTGGACAGCCCCTGCTAGTTTGAATGGTGCAGATCCTTACCATTGGTGGGCTTGGGGGCAACTCCAGCTCGATTTTTGGATAAAAGGAGGACTTTTGCAGCTATTCTGCAGATCGTTGTTGGAAACAAGACCTACGAATAGGAGCATGTCGCTGAAGACACAGAACTCATTGTTGCAGCCAATCAGTAATCAAACATCCGGGTAAGGCCCCTTTTCATTTGCTGATGTGCAGTAGGCCTTCATTGATGTGCCGGCTCCTGGACAGGTGCGAACAACCATTCTCGGCCCCTGCTTGAGGATCCTGCCTTTGGGAGCCTGTGAAAGCATCTCAGAAACCATGCTGTGGGCTGACTTGCTTCCTCGTGGTCTACCTCCCTTCATCAGTCACCGTCCTGAGTTCGGACTAAGGATTCCGCAGATGCTAGACTTGTGAAACAAGAGGCTCCCCCGCAGTTGCAGCCGTCCAGCACAAGGAGGGGCATGCAGGACCAGCTTCTTTGCTTCCATCACAAGGGTCAACTTCTGTTCTTTCTTCAAATGGGTCATCGCTTATATCTTCCTATATTGTGTCCTGGGGGTCCTCAGGTCGTCAACGACGTGGTGGTCCTTCTTTTCATCGTGCCAGTCCCAGGAGCCATCTCGCCAGAGTGTGACTGAGTATAGAGGGATGAGTACCCCTTCCTGCTTCTACCTCCAATTGCCACCATTTTTATTTGCATTTTTAAAGCGCTCACACAGCCTGGGGACATTGAGGCGCTGTTACAGGAATATGTCTTAGTTGCGTATTTTAGAATGTGCTTAATACCCAGAGGTTTCGAAGAGCGGACCCAGAGATCGAACCGGTGTTGCTTCGTGTCATTTTGTTTCCAAGGCGAGCACGTTGCCGCTGAGCTATCCCCCGGGATCCTACCATCTGGCTTAACAGGCGTAACCGGCTTGACGGGCGTAATCTCAATGAGCTACCGCTCCCTTACCGGACGGTGATGAAGTCCTGGTTAAGAATCTTCCCCTGGGCTTCCACTAAGGTGGTTTGATTGGGAGTGCGTCTCCCAACAACTTTGTTACATTTGTTCTGCTGCTTTGAAACAGTTTCGAACTGCCTGTTGGCTTTGCCATACTAGTTCACGTGCCTTTCTTTTAAGACTCCTTACCCTAAAAGAACTGCATTGGTTTCTGTGAGACTGTGTCCTAGGCCTCCCCCACTTTTCGAACTAGTGAGGGACTTTTTAAGGGGTAGTGCCTTATTTTATAAAGCATTTTATGGTGTTTCTCACTTTTTTCTTTCCTACATATTTGTTATCTAATGTAGTTATTATGCTCCTTGTTCTTTACTCACTTGCTTTGTTATACTACAGTTGCTACGATTGTTTTAACTGTGTTCAAAAGTAAATTGTTAGTGCTCTCTAGCCAGAGCACCCAAAAATGGAATGTGTATAGAATAGTAATGCACGTTTAGTGTGATGCTTACCTGTGGTATTTAATTGCTAACAGTTTGTCCATGGTTTATATAAATAATTGTATATTGATAGTCTGCCTGTCTTGTATTAAGAGTGCTGCATGTGCCTCACTGAACCCTTCACCACGTACACTATCCTATATCTAAGCCTTGTTGTTCAGTCATACTACAGATAGTTTGTGTAGACATAAGTGTCTTTCCCTGTTCACCAGAATAGGGCGGCCTCTCATAATCTGTCCACGTCGTATTCTAAAAATCCATCTTAACAACACTCTGTTACAGTTTTATAGAAAATCATAAAATGTGTGTATAGATTCTCACCAGTGCACGCTTTTGAGTTGGAGGTCCATTTGTTCATGGGGACCTTTTTTTGTTTGTACTCCTGTCAGCTGTATAATGGATGGAACAGGTGCAGAGCATGATTCCGCAATAGGCAGCTCTCCAATTACACGGTTGCTAGTTATGCAACGCTTCTTGTGAACCTATTTACCAGGTGGCCTGTTACTAGCTCTTATCACTTTGTTGCTGGGTTCGCATTTTACATGGCGAGACGATGTTTTTTGTTGTTGCTGTGTACTGAAGGCAAAGTAGCATGGCTCATTAATTTGGCTGCCTGGTATCGCAGTTGACATTTATAAAGTCCCTGTTGGCTACGAGGTGAGTGAAGCGAAATAATAAAAGGTATAACATTACATGTCAGCTGAATGGCAGACCCTGACCCATTGGATGAGCATATTGCAGACCCGGATGGGATGTCATGTTGCTTTTATCCTTGCGGATGCTGAACGTGATACTAAAGTAGTGGCAGTGTTTTTCCCTATGCACCAGGTGTGCCTTCGTGAGTCCCACAGCGCTGATCGTATTTGTTGCAGGTACTCTTTAAACTTTGCTACCCGATCTGATTGACTGAAAAGGTGCCCTGCTGTTTTTCCTGGTCGCCGTGGATGCAGTGTAAGAACATAATCATTCTGGGTCATGCAGCATGATGCTAATAAGGCTCTTTCCCGAGAAACCCTTCTGTAGGGGAGGCATTTGCTGCATTGAATACCAAATCACTTGGAAGACCGTGTAAGCGTGAAAGTAGCAGGTGGGGTTGGGATAACCACAAAGCATGACATAGTTCAGGAAGTGGAAAGACAATGCAAGTCAAAGGAATTCTATGGGAAGACTGGAGGCTTCCTATTCTGCAGTAATCTTCTTGATTACTCATCCAACAGCAAAGAGAACATACTTCAAAAATACGTTTACGATCAACATTAATTCTCCAAAACCGGACATGAACATTGGCTATTGATGAATTTTTTAATTGGGGAAGCTTTCATGTTTCCCACAAATATGCAGGAGCGGACCGAGGATACAGAGTGAGCCTGAACTAAACATGAACCAACCTCACTGGTTTCTGGGGGTGGGGCGAGTGCTCCACTTGATGAAAATGTAAAAACAATGGGTTAAGATTGTACATTTTATTCTGTTTAAAATTGGGTAATGCACAAAAGGGTTCAATAGATGTGTCCCCACCCAACATTGAACAGGAGCATTTTTCAATGCATTTTCATGGTGCCTTTGTTAACAGTATATGCCCATGCTGGTTGCACAAATAAATACCCGTAGTCCTATATAATATGTTCATGTTTGCTTTGACTAAAATGCAGTAATGATACTTCAAGAATGCATGTCCATGCTGGCTCTGCCAGTATGTGCCAGTATCCTCATCTAAGACCATACACCTGTTGACTTTGCAAGTAAACAATGCATGCCACAGTAAGAAAGAAGGCCATGCCAAGAAAAATGCCACGACAGAGTAAGAACACCTGTCCAGAATGGCTCCACCAGTATAGGCCAGTATGGCCACGTAAGAACAGTTCTCCAGCATGGGGTCTGGCATGGATTCACATGCTCATGAATATTCCCCCGTCGTCAGGCGGGGCATCCTCGGTAAAGAAAAAATCAGTATCAGTTTTGTTTCCGATCTGTTTTTCTTAGTAGTAACCAATCACTGATCTCTGGGTCATACTGCCCCCAGCCAATGACTGCCCTCTCCCTAAGCCCCGTCCCTGGCAGCCATCCTCAGATTTTTACCGCACGTTCAATTGTTGGGAGTCCTCGTGCTATAGCTCTCGAGCTTTTGCTGCGTTTTCGCGCTTTTTCAAAGAGATTTTCTCATTTTTCGGTTAGATTGAGCCTCAAGCTCCACCGTTTCTACATCCGATTAATGGGGACCCGTGTCAGATTTTTCTGTGCCCCTCAAGGGTGAAGATTTCGTCGAGTTATGCTTTTGGAGTAGTCCAGAAATTTCTAAGGCCTACCCTGGACATGGCCCAGGACAAAGGAAACTCGACACCCGGGAAGCTGTTCAGGGTCTGCCCTGGATGCCAGCTACAGAATGTGTTCAAGGAGGACGAGCATTCGAAATGCCTCTGTCTTCATGAGGACAAAACGCACGTGGAGGACTGTGCGTTTTGTAGGAACATGTCGGAACGGACCATGAAGGACCGCCATCTTCAGTTCGCCAACTGGCTAGAAGGAAAGAGCCCGTCAGGTGAGAAGAAAAAGAAGTCCGAGCGGTCTTCTAAGTCCTGTGAGGGCGCCCCGGCGACAGGGGCCCAACGGAAGGTTAAGCACTGCGAGTCTGCGGGCACCGGGAGCGCCGAACGGTCGGGCTCCTCGGCTGCCAGGTAGAGCGCATCCTCCCCGGCGCCATCGACCATGAGCCAACGCTCTGGCTCGGGTAAGAAGAAATCCGAGAACCCGGCTAAGCTATTGCCCCGGTCGATCTCGAAGAATCCAGCCGAGGGGGAGCGAGGCGGTGACCCTCACCCCAAAGTGAAGGCCCCAAGCGCACAGAAGGTGGCGAAGGCCTTGATTCACCCGGCGAAGGCCTCTATCGAGGAAGTCGTGGCGGCCCTGGCGCAGCCTGTGGTGGCTACGCCGGTGGAGGCGACCTCGGGGCCCAGAGTTTCCCTGCCACGGCGGAGGGAATCCTTTCAGACCCATTGAGAAGACCCCTGTGAAGTTCCCGGCAGAAAAAGAAGGGGGAGGGGGGTGCCGGCGGCCATCGTGGACACGGACTCAGCCTCCGAGGAGGAGCTGATCGAGGTCTTGCAGAGCCACGACAAGGACATTGAGGAGGCCCAGCCCATCGGGAGGGATCCTGACGAAGGGGACGACGAGAGCGATGGTGGCGCCGACGAGGCCCCAGATCAGCCGTCGCAGCCGGTGCCGCAGGACAACTCGGTGGCCATTTTGATGGTGATACAATCCTTATGTACAGAGATGAGGACAAGATTGCCCCTACGCCCGACGGAGGAGCCGGAGCCAGGCCCGACGGAGGAACCGGAGCCAGGCCCGTCGGGAAGTCCACCATACAAGAGGAGGACGACGCATCCTCCACCGCCCTTTCAGCCTGCTCAGCCTTTGTCCCCGTCCACTGTCCCCGGGGACACGGGTACGGACACAGCCACAGCCACGATGGGTACGGATGATGATGATGGCGGTGACGACGGGACGGACCTCCCGTCTCCCCCTCCACGGGCTTCCCCTCCCGACGAGATTGGATCCTTCCACGCAATGATTGCCAGGGCATCCAAGCTTTTCCAGCTCTGCCCCGAGGAGAAGGAGGCATTCCTTTACCAACGGCGCGAGGCCAAGAGGAAGACTGTCCTCGCCGTGCCTCTTCTGGATGACATCTGGGATGAGGGGCTGTCCCTCCTCAAGAACCCTTGCACGACACCTGCGAAAAGGGACCGGTAAAAGAAGTACCGGGTCCCCGACGTGGCCCCTTTGTGTCTTTGGGCGCAACCGACCCCGGATTCGGCCATCTCGACGGCGGCCAAGAAGAAAGCGCGGGGGGGGGCATCGACATCGACTTCCCCGCCAGACGGCGAGGGCAAGAAGCTGGACACAATGGGACGGGTCATCTCGTCTGCTACGACGACCGATCAAGGCGGCCAACGCCCTGGCGATTGTAGCCCGCTACGACAGGGAGTTGTGGTATAAGATCGCCCCCCTGTTGGACTTCCTACCGGACAAGAGGGCTGAGGCCCTAGAAATCTTGCAGGAAGGTGAAGTGGCGTCGGACCACGCCATAACGGTGGCGACGGACATAGCCGACACCAGTTGGGCAACGGCGTTTGCCTTAGGCGGCGAGGATGGCTCAGGGCGACGGATTTCCGCCAGGACGTACAAGCCAAAGTGTTAGACATGCCCTTCGATGGGAACAACCTGTTTGGGAAAGCAGTTGATGAGTCCCTTCAAGCCATCAATTCGGACACGCAGACTGCCCGGGCCCTGGGAGTACTCCAACAATGACGGCCGTCCTTTCGGAGCTCCGGAGGCAAACAAGGGGCCTCCAAGGGATCCGGAGGCGGCTCCTCGACCTACCGTCAAGCGGCCCGCTCCTCGTCGCAAGAAGCCTATAGAGGACGAGGCAAGTCAGGTGGATCCCGCCGTCGTCGCCAGGGAGTCCAAGGCGGCAAGACGAATCCCCAGCAAGACTGAACCGACCGCGGTGTCGGGCCCCCACCGCAGCACCCCGGTGGGAGGACGGCTGGCGAAGTTAGTCAGCGTGTGGGAGTCCATCTCCACCGACCGTTGGGTGCTAGACGCCCTGGCCCAGGGGCACGCCCTCGAGTTCCTAAAGAAGTGCCCCCACATTCCACCCGTGGCCAGGAAGGAAAACCACGTCCCTCAAATACTGTTGGAGGTAAAGGCGATGCTCAAGAAAGGTGACATCGAGCTCGTCCCAAAGAGGCTCCGGGGCTCCGGAGTGTACTCAAGGTACTTCCTTGTAAAAAAAGAAGACAGGAGGATGGCGCCCCATCCTGGACCTACGACGACTGAACAAGTACATCAAGGCACAGAAGTTCCGGATGGTCACCCTCCAGCGTGTGCTGGGACAGCTGGAGGAGGGCAATTTCCTGTCGTCGTTGGATTTGGAGGATGCCTACTTCCACATCCCCATTATAAAAGGACACCGAAAGTTCCTCAGGTTCGTGGTCCAAGGATGGCACTACCAGTTCAAGGCCCTCCCGTTCGGGTTGAAGTCGGCCCCCAGAGTGTTCACCAAGTGCCTCGCACCGGTGGCGGCGCGGCTGCGCCTGCAGGGGATCCATGTCTACCCTACCTAGACTGGCTCATCCGAGCAAGGACAAGGGAGCTCGCCGTGGAACACACAGCGAAGACCGTCCGGTTGCTCATGGATCTGGGATTCTCCATCAACTTTCCCAAATCCCACCTGGTCCCGTCGCAAGTCGCACTGTTTCTGGGAGCCAAGCTCGACAGTGGCGTGCCTGGCCTCGCCGTCGGAGGAAAGGACGAAGGCCATCCTGGGCAAGGTGCAGCGTCTGCGGGCCACGGACACCGGATCCAAGCGACGGGCAGCTTCGAGGACAGGATCCCGCTCAACGAGACCTTCCGACGAGCGATCCGGTGGTGGGGCACCCGCGCTCATCTGACGGCGGGCACAGACTTTCAGACCCCAGCTCACCAGGTTACGGTGACGACGGATGCCTCCCTGGAGGGGTGGGGAGCGCACACCGGAAATCTTCACGCGAGAGGCCTTTGGCTCCCAGAGGAGAAACCGCTCCACATCAACATCTTGGAGCGCCGTGCAGTGTTCTGGGCCCTCAGGTCCTTTCTTCCATCCCTCAAGGGCAGGGTGGTGAGGATCTTCACTGACAACACCACCGCGATGTTCTACATCCGGAAGCAGGGAGGAACCAGATCCCCAGCCCTATCCAAGGAAGCCCAGGATCTGTGGCATTGGGCCGTCGCCCAAGGGATGTTTCTGGTGCCCTTTCATCTGGCAGGGATAAAAAAAATACCATCGCCGACTCTCAGCAGGGAGCTGCGCTCGTGCCACGAGTGAGAACTACGCCAAGATCAAATGGATCGACTCTTCCAGCGATGGGGCAAACCCCAGATCGACCTGTTCGCGACGGCAACGAACTCCAAGTGCCAGAGGTTCGCCAGCAGGTTTCCCCAGCCGAGGAGCATGGGCGATGCTTTCTCGTTCCCCTGGGACGGCCTGTTCCTATTTGCGTTCCCTCCGTTGCCGTTGCTGCTCCGATTTGTCAACCAGCTCAAGAGGTCCTGGTGCAGGATGATCCTCAACGCACCGGCGTGGCCGAGGCAGATCTGGTTCCCGGAACTTCTGGACTTGTCGGCGTCCCCATCAGTCAAGCTGCCGACGGATGCAAATCTTCTCTCCAGAGAAGGGGGCGCCATACTTCATCACGACTGAGTCGCTGAACTTGCAGGCCTGGCTCCTGCAGCACTAGAGTTTGGAGGATACGATATCCCGGCTGACTGCAGAGAGATTCTTGCAAAGGCCAGGGCGTCCTCAACTCTCAAGTGCTACGGACATAAGTGGAAGAGGTTCTCTGTCTGGTGCCGTGCACAGAAGATCAACCACCTGCGGATTACGGCCCCTCAAGTGCTGCTGTACCTACTGTCGCTGGCCAAGGCTGGACTGGCTCACGCCTCCAAGATACATCTGGCTGCGATCTCCCGATACACCAGAACCACAGGACGGGCGTCCTTGTGGTCCATCGCCTGGTGAAGGAATTTATAAATGGACTGTTCTGATCGGTCCCGCCGGTGAAGGCCCCGGCTTGGGAGCTCAACGTGGTGCTGACCAGGCTCATGGGGGCGCCATTCGAGCCTCTGCATTCGGCACCGTTGACGTTCCTGTTGTGGAACACTGCGTTTCTTGTGGCCATCACCTCCGCACGACGAGTGGGAGAGATACAGGCCCTATCCTGCAAGCCTCCATATTTGACTTTTCACGACACGAGGGTGGTGCTGAGGACGCACCCCTCCTTTATGCCCAAGGTTCCGTCGGACTTCCACCTCAACGAGCCCTTGGTATTACCTGTTTTCTTCGTCGCCGGCCGAGAGGGCTTTGCACTCGCTGGATGCGGCTAGAGCGCTGAAGTTCTACGTGGACCGCACAAAGAGTTTTTGGAAGACATCACCACTATTTGTGAACTTTGGACCTGTGAACCAAGGGAAGGCTCTCTCGAGGCTTCTATTTCCAGATGGCTCTCCGGCTGCATCATGCACTGTCATCGGCTGGCAAATCGGCTGTTGCCCGGCCATCCGAGAGCCCATTCGACCAGAGCGATCGCTGCTACTACGGCGTTCTTGTCTGGTGTGCCCCTGCTGGACATCTGTAGGGCTGCTACATGGAGGTCGACGCACACCTTCACGAGATTCTACTGCGTCGATCGGGACTCCAGGGAGGAGTCCAGGGTCGGCCAAACAGTGCTGCACAACCTGTTCGCCTGAAGGTGGGCCTGGTGAGGAGGTAAGAGTTGCTTAATGTTGAGCCTTTTGCCACCTCCCGTGGTTGTGCATGTGTGTACTACTATGTATTCTTGTATTCATGAGCATGTGAATCCATGCCAGACCACATGCTGGAGAAGGAACAAGTTACTTACCTGTAACTGTTGTTCTCCAGCATGGGTCTGGCATGGATTCGCATGCGAACCCTCCCTCCTTCCCCACTGCGGCTCTTCACTTGGTCATACTGCCACTTTACGTGCTACCAAATCTCAGGATGGCTGCCATGAGCGGGGCTTAGGGAGAGGGGAGTCATTGGCTGGGGGCAGTATGACCTAGAGATCAGTGATTGATTACTACTAAGAAAGACAGATCAGAAACGAAACTGATACTGATTTTTTCTTTACCGAGGATTCCCGGCCTGACGACGGGGAATATTCATGAGCATGTGAATCCATGCCAGACCCATGCTGGAGAACAACAGTTGCAGGTAAGTAACTTGTTCCTTGTGTTGGCTTTACCGATGATGCCAGTTAAAAATAGGCACGCCACAGTAAAATAGTATGCCAAGACCTAGATGCCACCGCACATATGGATCCCCCAAATTGAAGGCCTTTGCCCAGGGCTCTCACTCGTGCTTTCATACAGCATTCATTTCATTCTCTCATAACCTGCTGTGAACCCTTTCAGCATTCATATGCCCTTGCATGCCTCTCATTCATACATGCTTCCAAACATACAGTCTCTAATTCACATGCGCACTTAGACACAAACCCTTGCATAGGCAACCAAAAATTGTATTTTCTTACCTGCAGCTACGTTCCCCATTCCAAACACTGCCTGCCATGATAGCCCTCTGGCTTCTGCGGAACAGAATACAGAGAGAGCTTCCTGCGCGTGCATGGCGGAGCTGGGGCACCTGTCACATCGCCCCGGGCTTCTGTACGAGAAGGGACAAAAGTGCTCCCTATGCACATTATGACCTGCAGTACGGCAGACTTCATCTACAAATGGCCATGCAAGGCTTTGAGAGCCAAACACCCCCTGTCTTACATGGTCCAGTGGGCATGCAGGCTGGGGTACTAGTATGTTATTTTATGTTAAGTTAATGTTATTTCGAACATGCACCGCTCCCATTTTCATGGTCTCCAGGCGCTCGGGCTGCTCTGAAAACAAGGGGAGGGGTGGGTATGTTAGTGGGAAGAGAGGGTGCGCGCTAGGGTGCTTTGGGATTCTGTTGAAAGTGTCAGTTCGGAACCAATGGTGACTATGGGTCTTCTAGGTGGTATGGATGTTGGGGGAGGGGGTTCAGTCAGTCTGTCTGGGAGGTCTTGTGTGCCTGTCGCGTGGCAGTGGATTGAGCGAGTTGCGGTTGTGTGGATTGTTGCTGTGTGTCTGTGTTTTTAATTTTTTTTTTTTTATTGTGGCAGTTGTGTGGGTGTCGTATTTGCTCGGTGAGTGGTTTGTCTGAAGGAGTGAGGGGAGTATAATTAGGTTAATGTTAAGAAGGTATGATCCAGGCCCCATTCTTGCTTTGGTTGTTTGGTGTTTCGGACCAAGATCCATTGTGCAGGGGTTAGTGGTGGTAGGTCTTTCCTTCACTTGAAAACCCTCTTAGGACCGCGTGCTTCGCGGTGAACCATTTGCAATGAGTTTTCGTGGTTCTTGGAACACGATTCAGCATTTTAGCATGGCAGATCAAAGAGCCATGTTAGTGCTTGCCTGAAGGTCCGAGTTCCTCTAGTGCGTATTTCCTTGGAAAGTGAATTCCAGAGTCTTGTAGAGATTTATGAAAAGGCTGATCCAATGGATTTCATTTTCGAATTTTGCTTGGGTTCCAGACAGAAGTCATAGTTGAATCTTGTGGTTCTTTTTCTCATAAGAATTCTGCTTCTAGGCAGTCAATTACTCTCTCATGATGAGAGATGATGGCGAATGTTCTGTGTGGGAAGGTGAGAAAGGATAATATCCGCTTGATGGTACGTAGATGGAAGAAGCATTTGGATTGTGTCCTCCCACGTATTCCTCATCTTTGATACTTGTTGTCCAGCTTCAGCTGCTTCGGGAAAAAATATTTTGGCAGAGAGCGCTGTGTGTTGATTGCGTCGAGTCGATGTCCCTCGAAGGCCTCTGAGGTGGGTGATGTCATCGAAGGCATATATAGCACGCATAGTGCCCATTGGCCTCAGTTTCGTTTTTCTGCGTTTGCTGTGAGTGAAATTCGGCACGCCTTACCTTGTAACGTACGTTACAAAATCGATAATGTCTTCTTCGACACCGCTGACGTCCAAGTCTGTTTTTAAGAAATCCAGAGATTGTGGGTCGAAATGTCTCTTAGGGACCTTCATCGCGTCTGCCTGTGGTGCCTCAGAGAGAGCCACGATACCTCTGATTGTTCCATGTGCTAATCCATGACGGAAAAAGCCTTGAGGGAACAAAAGGGTAAACTTAAGGTAGGAAAAATCCCCAAAAAGTCACCTACCTAACCTGCTAAGCCTTCGACCAACGAGTCGAGGGAAGAGACTCCTCTGAGGAAGAAGGCCAAGCGTTCTAGGTCGAGGAGTGGCTTCCACCACTTCTTCGTCTTAGAAAAAGTCAGAGGATGCACCGAAGGTCACCTTCGTCGACTTCATCTGACGATTCCCATGAAAGGGTTGCATGCCCTTCAAAAAAAATCTACGCCGCCTGAATGGGAAGCCTTCGGGGTGCAAAAGTTGAAAATACTTGACGGACAAAGCCATGCTCCGACCGAGCCTTCGGATGAAGCCGGAAAGGAGAGGTTTCGGCCGAAAACCTGCAAGCCCTCGAGTCTGGGTAAAAGACATGATCCGCATTGGGAGCCCTCGAGGCCCCGATCTGAAAAATCAAAGGATCACAAGAGAAATGGCGAAAGCTCGACGCCGTCGACACCTTAAATGCCGGCGGTGCCTTCAACGGCTGCCAGGCCCTCGACATAGGCGCAATAGTGTTCGACGCCGGCTGAACCACATTTGCCAGCTACACCGTCGCACCTAGTGCCCCTCTAAAATCGGCATTGACAAAGAAAATGTCGACAACTTCGACGTTGAAGTCTGTGGTTACAAAACCAGACAAAATGTATGCTCCACTCCTGAAGGATTTCTTCAAGTCCCTTCTATTTTTGAAGAGGAGGAGCATTGTGATAATGAGGAAGCACCATTTGGTTTACAATACGGTACACCCAATGTACCAGAGAGCTTAATCTCTGAGGAAAGCAGAATGCAGGATTTGTATGAAGGCTTGCAAACAGCAAGTGGGGTTGATCCCTCCCCAGAACTTGAATTCCGAAAGCTTGAACCAGGGGAACATGCTAACTCTTCCTATCGTCTGCTTATGTCAAAAGTGGTTGAGTATTTGGGTTGTAGTAGACCCTCATTACCCTATGACCAAGATGACCTCGCAGACATTATGGACAAGGGTCCTCGGACTGATCCTATTTTGCCCTTTCATGTGGCACTACGAAAAAGGGTGGCTAGGAGACTCCGGAGTCTAATCTGGCAGTCGACAAGAACCCGACTAAAAAATACTGCCTCTCCAGTAGCAACCCCGACTACCTGTCGAAACACCCCACTCCGGAGAGTCTGGTGGTGCAGGCAGCTACGGCTACTTCTACACAGGCAGAGTACCCTACCATTCCTCCTGATAGGGACGACAAGCGTGTAGATGGATGGGCGAGAAATGTTTTTTCTGCAGGGAGCATGGCACTGAAATCTGCCAACTCCACTTGTGCCCTCGCAAGGTTTTCGTATACTCTATGGGACTGTATCTCCATGGCAGCAGAGCACATTCCCGAAGGGGGTGAAAGGGACAGCTTCTTAGCTGTTGTGAAGGACGGCAAAGAGAATCGGAATTGGATTCTGCAGATAGCATCAGCAGATCCACGGCTACCAGCACTGTTATGCGCCTATTTGCGTGGTTGAGGAAGTCTGGTTCTGCACGCGATGTGCAATCTAGGCTTCTCACCATGCCTTTTTGACGAGTCTCCTCTTTTTGGCAACAAGGCTGACTAGAGCCTTGAGAAGTTGCAGACCTCAAAGGGTGGCAGCCAAATCTTTAGGCGCCGCTATTTGTATTTATTATGTTTATATAGTGCTTTACGCCAAAGCGCTGCACATTTTAACAGGATACATAAACAGTGAACAATATAACAGTAAACAGTAGAACAGTAGAAGCAATTTCAATTAAGAATCATGCCAACAAAACAGTAAGTCTTTTCGTTCTAGTGGGCAACCTTGGAGGGGTAGATCTTTTCGCTTCTACTACACAGTTGGCAGGGCGTGAGGAATGGCCAGTCAAAGAGGTCCGTGAAGATTTGCTCGTGGTCGACGAGGTAAAGGTGCAAAGCCAGCTCAAGCAGCAGCCTCCTTTAAAATCAGCCTCCGCAGCAGCCGCCACAAAACCACTCTTGAGCCACATTTCACCAGTGGGGGGCAGACTGTCTCAGCATCTGCAAGAATGGCAAGACATTACTTCAGGTGCTTGGGCTTTGGAAACAGTTGCCCACGGTTATTGCCTTCCTCTTATAAGAAGACCTCAGAACAATCAACCAGGGAACCACTGTTTGAGCATTCTGGATCCGCTCCTTGTGCAGGAAATTTTAACCCTGTTAAAGAAAGGTGCTATAGAACCAGTAAATGTAGCGGAGAGGAACAAGGGATGGTATTCCCCATATTTTTTTGATTCCCATAAAGGACGGAGGACTGAGACCCGTCTTGGACTTGAGATTCTTGAACAAGTTCCTCTGGAAGGACAACTTCAAGATGGTCACACTTTCTCAGATCCTTCAGGCCCTCCAATTCCAGGATTGGTTGGTGTCATTGGACCTTCAGGATGCTTATTTTCATGTGCCAATCCAACTCAAGAACAGAGGTTCGCAGTTGTTGGTTCTCATTTATCAATTTCGAGTTCTGCCATTCGGGCTGACCTCCGCCCGAGGGTTTGCACCAAACTGATGGCGGTGGTGGCAGCGAATCTCAGGAGACTGGGGATTCACGTATACCCCAACCTGGACGATTGGCTAATCGGGGCGCGTTCTCCCGAGCAAGCTCTGGATCATCTCAGTTACCTGCCACTCTCTTCAAAGATTGGGCTTCTCCCTCAATTACAAGAAGTCCCATATGACACCTTCCCAAAAGCTCCAGTACATCGGGGCTGTGCTAGACACATCCTTGGGAAAGCGCTCGCCACCCGAAGTGAGGGCTCAAGACATTCTTCAGATGGTTACCAAGTTTGTGCACTACCTCAACAAGAGAGGAGGCGTAGGGTCACTATCACTGTGCAAAGAAGCAATGCAGCTCTAGTACTGGGCAATTCAAGAAGGAATCTAGCGATCAGCAGTTCACCTAGCCGGAGAGGAGAACACGGCGGCGGACGCTCTAAGCAGGCAGAGTACAGTCTCCCACGAGTGGGAACGAGCTCAGGAAGTTTGGGGAACCCCTAAAGTGGATCTGTTCGAGACCAGTGTCAACTGGAAGTGCGAACTGTACTGCTCGAGGGAATTTCCTCCAAGAGGAGCTCTAGGAGACGCGTTCGTGGTGGACTGGGAGTTTACACTCCTGTACACGTTTCCTCCGGTCCCCGTCATTCCTCATGGAATCAGGAGGTTGAGAAGGTTTTTTGAAACGCATGATCCTAATTAATCCGGTTTGGGCCAGAAGGACATGGTACCTGGACCTTCTCGATATGTCCATCTGTCCAGTGTCCACCAAAGAGGACCTTCTCTCGCGAGAGGAGGGTCAGGTTCTCCATCCAGAGGTCAAAACTCTCAACCTGCACGCTTGGTTTCTTTTTTTTTTCTTTTTTTTAAAAACTTTATTTAATACAGTGCAGAACATACATCCTCAGTGGCACATTGACCCAACAGTATTTCACCTTCAACATCGAGCAGAATTGTAGACATATAATCAGCAGTTGTTAGGCCTACATATAGTATCTTAATCATCAAGTCAAGACCCATTTACTAGATTGCTCTCTGCTTCCGCAGGTATTCTTGGAAAGGCTCCCAAATGTCTCTATGCCTGCAGCTTGGTGTCACCAGGGAGACATAGCCCTGCTCCCTCTCATTAACATAGGTCATTTCTTTAATCCACATTTTAATATCCGGGGCAACCTTTGATTTCCAATGAGACAGAATACATTTTTTTGCAATCAAACAACCCAGAATTAAGAGGAGACTTATTTTAACAGATGCCTTTCCAATGTCTCCCAAGAAGTATTTGGAGGGTGAAAGTGCGTGAGGGATGTCTGTGATCTCAAACAATTTGCAACCAGCTGCCAGAACTGGGCTACCCGCGGGCAGCGCTAGAACATGTGGTAGGAGTCAGCAACGTCAGCGCCACATTTGACGCAGCTTCCATTAGCCGTGGGAGCGAACCTAGCGATTATTGCAGGGGTATAATGCAGCCTGTTCAGTATTTTTTTTAATTGTATCAGCCTTTGTCTAGCGTTAAGAGATACCTCCTTGGTTAAGCGACACCAACAGAGCCACTGAGCCTCATCTACCGACCTGTTCAAATCTCCCTCCCACCTTTCCTTGACACTTAGAGCTAGACCACGAGCGCCCTGACACTTCCTGTACAGCTTGGATACCAGCCCTGGGATTTCCACCAGTAACCACAGTCCCCAGTATCTCCCATTCATTGGGCTCAGCAGGAAACGGCGGGCAACAGCTCCTGGCCTCCGATCTCATCCTGTAATATTGTAATATTTTAATAGGATTATTGCCCAGTTTGTCGGAAAAGTCTGTGTGAGTAACAAAGGTACCATCAGGGAAAAGATTGTGTAGAGTCACTATTCCCTCAGGGTCCCACCAGGGCAATTCCAGAGCGGGTTAGCAACAAAATGGGGGAAGAGGTACCCAACCTCTTAAATATTCTGGCCCAGGCTTTCACAGTTGTGCGGACCGGTTCGAATGTGCAGGTGTCCCTGTGTTAGTTGGCGAGGACAATAATACTCGGATTCGAAGTGGAGCCGCTGTACCTCTCTAAAGCCTCGTGTATTAGCCTTTCTTGTGGAGAGTACCAGTGACCCGCAAACTGTGCTTGTGATTCCTCATAATATAGCTCGTAATCTGGGGCCTGCAGGCCACCCTGCTCATACGGCTTGGTCATTCCCTTCCATCTCATTCGCGGGGTAACACGGCCCCATATAAAGCCTATTGCCAATGACCGTACTCAATCAAAGAATGCTCCGCCGGGCCATACCGGAATGTTAGTAAAGTAATACAGTTGTTTGGGGACCACATCATTTTTAATAAGGAGTGCCTGCCATATTGGGAGCCTGGCCCTGAGATTCAACTTGTCCCCCAGTGTTTGAAGTTATTTCTTGTGGTTTTCAGATTGATGATCAACTCTTCATAGGATACACGGGACATAAATTAGGTCAGGCTGTTTCCAAACAGACCTTATCTAGATGGATAATTCTCGCAATATCAGAATGCTACAGGCTAGCAGGAAAAGATCCTCCTGAAGGTTTAAGAGCTCATTCCACCAGGGGCATGACTACATTTATGGCCCTTCAAAGGGGCGTACCAATTAAAACCATTTGTCACTCAGCAACATGGTCTTCCATACAACGTTCACTAAACATGATCAACTGGATTATTTCCTTGGCCAGGATAATTCTTTTGGCAAGGCAGTCCTTCATTCTATTCATGCAAATGTATAAATTCAATTCTACTCCCTCTGCCAAAACATAAAACTGCTTTCGGAGTATGTCAAAGATGAGGAATACGTGGGAGGACACAATCCATTCGAAGAACAAGTTACTTACCCCTGGTAACGTTCTTTCGACTGGATGTTCCTCCCATGTATTCCTCTTCTACCTCCCATCCTAGTCCTCTTACAGCTTCCATTCCATCAAGGCTGACTACGGTCATTCCAGTGTTTTACCGGTTTCTCTGCTGCAAGAGGAGGGAAAAACAGAACTGAGGCCAAAGGTTGCTGTGCGTGCTATATATGCCTTAGATGACATCACCCTCGACGGAGGTCTTCGAGGAACATCGACTCGACGCACAGCGGCCTCTGCTGAATTTCGGTTTCCGAAGCAGCTGAAACTGGACTAGTGTCAAAGATGAGGAACATCCAGTCAAAAGAACGTCACCAGGGGTAAGTAACTTGTTCTTCACTACTGTTATCTTCAGGTTCTCCTGGTAGGTCGTTGTCCATCAGAATTCCGAGATTTTGAACTACTTTGGATTCTTGCCATTTCTTTGACATTTCAGTAGGCCATGGTATATGCAGTGGAAGGCAGTTGCAAAGGGTTTGTTTTATGTCTTTGCTGGTATTGGATTTGTAGATTGTTTCAGTATTGTTTTGTCAAGGAGCGGCAGGGGCCATATAGCAGTCGCCCCATTTCCCAGCAGCGAGACACTTGGGCCCATCAGAAACTCCCCACCACAAGAACGGAAGACTCCGCCATGGGGCAAAGTTTACTGTCTTTATTATCTAACAAAACAACAGGGATAACACTAGAAAAAACATTAATTCTCCAGGGTTCTCGTCTTCCGAGTGTCTTACCCGGTTATATCCAGGTGTGATGTCACAAAACCAAGATCCGTCCCCGAAACCCATCTGGCGTGCAGATTGGTCCATTTAGGTGAACCATATACGCATTCTATACAGGTTAATTCTACTATTGAGTAGCCATATTTGGTGGGTCCTCCTGGGACCACCTCTACTTGTGTCAATCTACAATGTTGCTGGGTTGCAGGGAGACTATTGGCTCCTCAACATATTATATCTTCACGTGAAAGGTGACTCTTGATTGGGCAGAATGTGTCTAGCCAGCCCTGGAACCCTGGATGGTTACCAGGCGGTGTGTACCCTTTCAAGGCAATGAGAATGAACATGGAGATGCTGTGTGTTTCCTAATGGTGCCATCTCCGATCACCCAAGCCTGGGAGGGAGAGTGCATTCATTCGGCAGTTTGTGAGCAACACTTGTCTTTCCATCTCTGATTTGGTGGGAACAGCTTCTCTCCGTCTACCTTGAATCAATGGACTGTGTCTTGCTCTGCAGGGTCACGTGTATTGAGACCACAAAATGGAGCTCTCTTGCCTGTAATTATGAGGATTTTAGCCTGAATTTCTTGCATGTGGCTCATCGTCTTGGTAACCAGGACCTTTCCCATCGCCACTCATCCTTGGCTGGGTGCATCGTTCTGCTTGCCTCTGGCTGCAGCAATCATGCCAGCCCCTCCATGTACTCTAAGCCTGTCTCCCCTTCCTCATTCACTTCAGTCGGCCTTTAGCTTCCCTGTTTGTCCTTATGGCTTTTCCATGTTGGTGGCAGTCAAGCATGTGCAAGCTTGGTTTACGTATACTTTGACGTCTTGCGGTTAGCTTTGTTGAAGAATGTGGAGATAGATATATATATATTTCTGATGTTTGTTAATCTGCTTAGAATCACATGCTGTGCATAGGTCCGACATCCAGTGGTCACTGCGGAGTATTGCATTTTGTTTTTCGTAGTCGAAAAGGGGACGTCGACAAGGCGTGTCTGAAACACTATCCCTATAGTGACGTGCGTTGTACCCACAATCCCTCACGCGTCGAGGTCCCTCAGATTGTTTTTTTCCGCCCAGCTTCTGGTCGCCTTCACGCGGAGCTCCTCGAGAGACATTGCAACTCCTCGACCTTTGGTCGTTTTTTCTCTAATATTAATAATCCCTCCCTCGACGCAGTTGTAAGCTGTTCTCCGCCGAAAAGAATCTTCGACGGAGGGTCGAGCGGAAGAAATCCTTCGGCGCTGCCGAACACGTGGCCTGGCCTCGCAGGCCATATACAGTAGGGAGAGTGGGGTCGTGGGACATCTCTGGGTCTTTTCTGAAAATGCCTTTCCCCTTCCTTTCCCTTGGGGTGTTTATCGCGATTTATTGCCTCGGCTATGGAGAGGACACCGTTTAGGTTTTGCCCACTTTGTAAAGGCAAATTCACTTGGAAGGACAAGCACTCACGGTGCAACCGCTGCTTGCCCCTCGATCACAAGGAGGAAAGGTGCGCGGCTTGTCGGCTTCTTAAGCCTAAAACTCTAAAAGACCGAAGGGTTAAAAGGTGGGCGGCCTACGCGATGTCGAAGGCCGAAGGTTCACCCGCCGCTGCTACCACCGACAGTGACGAGGAACGCGATAACACGACCTCCGCTACGGAAGTCGAAACCCCCTCTAAGGAGCGCTTACGCGCTTCGTCGTCTGTCCCCAGCCCCGACGGGCTCGGCTCACGCCCTGCTTATGGGGATGAACACCCCGGCGACACAGACGCACACAAAGATCCACATAAACACACAACCCACGGCTCTTCTTCGACGAAGTCGAAAAGACCTTCGGCGCCCAAGGAGACGCAGGTTCCACCGGCGGCCTCCTCGGACCGTTCGGGTTCGAAGCCCCTCTCGCAACCGCAGCCGCGACCTGCGACTGGGCTTTCGGCAAACAAGGGCGCTGCCACCAAACCATCGGCCGGTGCGCATCAACAGAAAGCGCAGACCGCTGTAGAGCGTTCGATACCCATAGCGTCAAAAACTCAAGCTTCCGCCGACAAACGAGTCGCCGACAAGCGAGTCGCCGATAGCTTAGCAAGGATCGCTGTAGCCGACGCCCAAAAGCGTACGCCAAATATTACGTCGAGCGTTACGCATAAGTTAAAGGATACGCCGAAAAAGCCCGAAGGGAAGCAGGGACTACCCCCTTCAGTCAGGGAGTCTCCCGACACACCTGAAGGTTTTTCGGAGGGCGACGGGACACTTTCCTCGACGCTTTGGGAGAGGTCGAGCCATTTTGAGTTAGATAACCCTATGTTTCCCCCGCCAGACCGCTCTGGGTTACCCCATGAAACAATGGAAAGACTCCACCTCTGTATGGAGAGGATGGAAAGGTTCATGAGCACCCAGGCCTCTCAAACTCACAAGAGGACCAGAGAAGGGCCTCAGGAGGACCCCAGGGCCAAAAATCCGAGGCTAGTCGATCCCCAGCAGGACACAGCCTCAGACTTCCAAGATGTATATGACCTCACTGGGGAGGAACAAGACTTCGAGGAAGAAGATGATTTCATGGACAATGAAGAACAGAACCAGGAGGAATGTCTGGAAGACAGAACAGACATTATAGAAGGCGGCTTCGGGGTTAACCCAGAAGAGGGACCTTCACACCCCTGGCAATCACCATCAGTGTATTCCGACACTGATGTCCTAAACCTAACTCCTCCGGACAATTCTCCAGTTAGGAACACGTCTCCAATTGACGATCAGCCCACGTTCAATGCACTGTTGCGCAGAGCAGAAGCGCATTTCGAACTCGACACCGGGGAACTCTCTCCAGAATTGGACTTTGTAGAAAGAGTGATTAAAGAAAAACCCCCGGTCAGCCAGACCATTCCACTCCTCGCTTCAGTGAAGAGAAGGATCATACCTTCGCTGTCCACTCCCGCAATGATCAGAGGGGTCAATCCACGGATTGAAAAACTTTTCACTCCTTCACCCTCAGACCCCCTCTACATTAGGGGACATTCCATTCCGGATTCCCTAGTGGTATCTAATACTAGAAAGAGGGCAGGGGTACCACTTTCCACCAGTGAGGCACCCCCTGACAAGGAGGGCAAGAGGCTTTATGCCCTTGCAAAAAGAGTTACTTCCTCGGCTGCCTTCTCAGCAAGAATTGCCAACAACAATTCCTTGCTTGCAAGCTACGCAGACGCGCAGTGGGCCAAACTGCGAAAAGACGCCGAGGAAGCACCAGAGCCTTTACGTACGCGCCTACTGTCAACTATTGGCGAAGGAACCCAAGTGAACCAGAGCATTGTTAAAAACTCTCTGGACGCGGCAGAAACAGCAGGACGTTCCTTGGTACAAGGAATACTCCTAAAGCGCCATGTATGGCTGCGCAACTCAGGCTTTAAACCAGAGACACAGGCGTCTTTGATAAATAAACCTGTCGAGGACGCTAACCTCTTCGGAAAAGCGGTAGATGAAGCCCTAGAGATGGCTAAAAAAGAGTTCGACACTATCAAGACTCTTGACCAAATCTCTAAGCCCACTACCAGGCGCGGCTATGGCAACAAACGCCTTTTTCGTGGCCAACGCCAACACCAACAACAAAATCAACATCAGCAATACCCTGCCACCAATTACCAAACCAATAGTGGGCAGTACAGCCAAAGAGGCCAACGCCGGGGCAAAGGGAGGGGTCGGGGATCCACCCCCAGAGGCTCCTAAGCCCCCAACAACTCCAAATGACGCGAATATTCGCGTCCCCTCCCATGCAACACCGGTCGGGGGCCGGATAACATCCTTTCTTCCTGCATGGGAGGAGATCACGTCAGACCGTTGGGTACTGTCCACCGTAGCCCACGGATACTGTATCGAATTCAACAGTTCCCCATCCTACAGACCCCCGAGGGGACGTCGCATGACACCGGAACATCTTGCCATCCTTCTCCAAGAAGTACAACAACTGCTGGAAAAAGGAGCCATAGAGGTCGTGCCTCTATCTCAGGTAACGGAAGGTATTTATTCAGTGTACTTCCTTGTACCCAAAAAGGATCTAACCATGCGCCCTGTATTAGATCTGCGCCCAGCGAACAAATTTATCAAACCCCAAAAGTTTCGTATGGTAACCTTACAGGAAGTAATCCCACTGCTTTCTCAGGGAGATTACATGACAACATTGGACATGAAAGATGCATACTTTCATATTTTAATGTTGCCAGCGCACAGAAAATACCTCAGGTTCATGATAGAGGGCAAACACTACCAGTTCAAAGTGCTACCCTTCGGCATAGCATCAGCACCAAGGGTATTCACGAAGGTGCTGGCAGTGGCAGCGGCCCACCTGCGCAGGTTGTCCATCCCAGTTTACCCTTACCTCGACGACTGGCTCATAACAGGGGATTCTTACGAAACATGCTTCTCCAATACCCAAAAGACAGTAGACCTTTTGTTCCAGTTGGGCTTCTCCATCAACGAAAAGAAGTCCAGTTTAGACCCCAGTCAAATCAAGCAATTCCTAGGGGCTCTAATTCAAACAAAGGATGGCCTCGTCTTCCCCTCCAAAGAGAGGGTCCAAAACATGCTGTTTCAAATCCCTCAATATGTAACCGGTCGAGAGGTGACGGTACGCAAAGCAATGCGCTTGCTAGGAATGATGGCGTCGTGTATTTATTTGGTACCTCACGCGCGCCTGCGCATGCGCCCAATGCAAGAGTGGCTCAACAGCCAGTGGTGTCAGGCCAGCGGACTATGGGAGGATCTAGTTGTGGTCTCGCAGGCCTTAGTTCTCTCGCTACGGTGGTGGACAAAGGAAAACATGGAAAAAGGGAAACCCTTTGCCACACCCGCGGCGGAAGCCACTCTAACCACAGACGCATCCCTCACAGGATGGGGGGCGCACCTATCCCATCAGACTGCTCACGGAGTGTGGACTCCGAACGTAGCATCCAAACACATAAATCTACTGGAGCTACTAGCTGTGTTCAAGGCGCTAAGAGCCTTCCAGGAACACCTACAAGGCAAAACAGTAATGGTCCTTACAGACAGCACCACACAAGCAAGGGGGCACCCACTCTCCAGGCCTGTCCAAGCTGGCCCAGAATATATGGAAGTGGGCTCTCAAACAGGACATGTTCCTACTATCACTACATGTACCCGGGGAACTCAATCTGCTAGCAGACAGTCTCAGCAGAGATTTCCCCCTGCCCAAGGAGTACGAATGGCGCCTGCACGAAGACATCGTCTTCGACGTCTTCACACAATGGGGATTCCCAGAAATAGACCTGTTCGCAACCCTGGAAAACTCACAATGCCTAAGTTACGCCTCCAGGTACCCCCAGAACCAATCCAAGGGGAACGGTCTGTCGATGCAATGGTCAGGGAAATTTGTTTACGCTTTTCCCCCGACTCCCCTTCTCAACAAAGTGGTGCACAAGATGCACCAGGAACAAGTGACCATGATACTAGTGGCCCCAATGTGGGCACGACAACCATGGTTCGCTCACTTGATGGAGATGTCTCTATCCCCCCCAGTAAAACTCCCCTGCCCGTACAACATGCTGTCTCAGGACAAAGGCAGGACTCTGCATCCATGCCCCCAGAACATGAACTTAGCAGCTTGGCTCCTGAGATCATAGAGTTCGGACATCTACAACTCCCGCAAAGATGCATGGACATCCTCAAGGAAGCCCGGAAACCGAACACTCGCCACTGCTATTCTAGCAAGTGGAAAAGATTTGTCATCTGGTGCAGGAGCAAAAGCATCAACCCTATTGACTGCTCTCCCACACATGTGGTCCTATACCTGACCCACCTATTGGATTCAGGTCTAGTGTTTAACTCCATTAAAGTCCACCTAGCTGCACTTTCTGCATACACCACTTCCCAACTCAAAGTGTCGTGGTGGAGGATCCCTGTTATAAAAGCCTTCATGGAGGGAGTAAAGAGAATACACCCCCCGATAGCTGACCCAGCTCCCGGATGGGACCTTAATGTGGTACTTACCAGACTCATGGGCTCTCCATTCGAACCCATGCACAAAGCATCTCTTAAACACCTCACGCTTAAGACTGCTTTTTTAATAGCTATCACCTCCATCAGGAGAGTAAGTGAACTTCAGGCTCTTTCTATTCTAGACCCCTTCGTTACAGTTCACAAAGATAAAGTGGTTCTACGCACTCACCCTAGGTTTGCTCCGAAATTTATTTCTAAATTCCACGTAAACCAATCTATAGAACTACCAACGTTCTTTCAAAATCCTTCCAATTTGGGAGAAAGGACTCTGCACACACTAGATGTACGCAGAGCGGTCATGTTCTACATGGAAAGAACCAGACCACTGAGGAAGACTAATCAGTTCTTCGTCTCGGTGGCAGCAGGAAGAGAAGGAGATGCAGTTTCAAAATCCACTATTTCTAGATGGATTGTTCAATGCATCACTCTCTGCTATACTCTTGCTAAGAGAGAACTGCCCTTTAGGCCAAGAGCACACTCTACTCGAGGCACGGGGGCATCCATAGCATTCATTGCAAATGTTCCCCTTGAGTCCATCTGCAAAGCGGCTACCTGGAGTTCTGTGCACACCTTTACAAAACACTACTGTCTAGATACACACTCTAGATCTGACTCCCAGGTGGGACAGGCAGTATTACGACACCTTTTCTCTACTGTTCCTTCTCATAACCCACCGCCAACTCTGGGTACTGCTCGCTAGTCTATGCACAGCATGTGATTCTAAGCAGATTAACAAACATCAGAAGAGAATGCATTACTTACCGTAAAAGCATTTCTGATGATTGTATCTGCTTAGATTCACATGCGCCCGCCCTTCCTCCCCGCTCGGATGGAAGGAACATAGACTTCCTTTATATATCTCTCTCTTTTCTGTACTCACTCACGTCTAGAAGGCTCCCTCAGGGCAGAAAAATACAAACAGAGGGACCTCGACACGTGAGGGATTGTGGGTACAACGCACGTCACTATAGGGATAGTGTTTCAGACACGCCTTGTCGACGTCCCCTTTTCGACTACGAAAAACAAAATGCAATACTCCGCAGTGACCACTGGATGTCGGACCTATGCACAGCATGTGAATCTAAGCAGATACAATCATCAGAAATGCTTTTACGGTAAGTAATGCATTCTCATATCTATATATATATATATATATATATATATATATATATATATATATATATATATATATATATATATATATATATATATATATATATATATATATATATATATATATATATATATATATATATATATATATATATCCTATACCTGCGTGATATAAAGCAGTTAGAGCTGCGGAGTCCTCTTTTTTAGGGGGCTGTGTGGCAAAGGACCTGCGTGAGTCATGAGCATGTTTTTCGTGTCCATGTGCAACAAACTAATGCATGTTCTTGTAACTTTGTGAATGGATGGCAATGTACTTCAAGTCTCCGTGTGAATATGTCTTGATGTCCGTGATGTCATTGATTTCTTGATTTGCAGTTAGTCGACTTTTTCGATTGATGGCATCTCCAGCTCCTCCAGATCATCGATTGGGTATGGCCTGAATGGCTGTCTGAGAGAGTAACGTTTCTCACATCTGCAATACATTGATGATCGCGGTGAAGGGCTTAAGAGTGAGGTGCGTCTGTCGTGTCTGTCGTGTCTGTCTAAGGGCTGAGAGTCGTGTGGGTTCATGAGTTCCATACCTGGACCCAGTGCTCCAGTTAAGATTTTGAGGTGGGAGTATTTTACTCCCTATTTTTAAACTTTGAGAGAAAAATGTGATTTTAAGAGAGTAAAAATGACTTTTCTCTTTTGCAAGAGAGTAAAATGTATGTGACATCCAGCCGACATGTGCAGAAACTCAATGGAAATCATTAATATGCGGCAGCTTTCTGCATTGTAGCAGAAAACAACTTTCATTATTTCTGGCCATTTGATCCGTCCTGTATATATTTAAATGTTGAAATCACAAAAACCTAGCCAATTACATAGTAAAGCAAACCTGAATTGTATTGTGTGTTTTGAGGTTCGATAGCAGAAGTGTCTTTTGATGTTTAATGAAAGTCCTCATTTCCTGGAGCTATTACTACCAAATGATATGCCAATGTTATCATACAACAGTGCTGAGAGGCAAGGCCTCCATGCTGAATTCTATATCTAATCTAATGGCTAGATGGTAATTTATATAGCGCTTTTGTTAAAGCGATGTACATAGAACATATCTATCACAATTATCACCAAACCAAAGTCAGTACTCCTTTATAGACCTCAAAAGGGTGAAAGGCTGAGTTCGACTTGCCGGGATTCGAACCTGCAACCTACAGATCACGCACAGATAGCTCAGCTGGTTGAGCACTAGTTGCAATCTTATTGGCCAACATCTCCTTCAGAGGTCGGTTAACTATCGATTGAGGTATAATAATCACAGTACCTAGATGTTGGACAAACCATTTATGAAGCGCTACATAGTTAAATACCCATCTGGATGATCACAGGGACAGGTTTTGCTGAGTTTCTATTTCAATTACCAATGTAAATTTCATTTGTTTTTTTAACAGTGCTTGCATTTCCTGGAGTCAGGTTTTGGATGTTTTAATTGTAGTCTTGAAGGTTTGAGAGGGTAGAACACATGTGATTGGTGTAATGAAAATCACTCACCCTTGAGCAAAGACTCTGCTGCCACTGATCATTTATAGTAATGTAGCCCATTGACTGCAAAGTTGAATGGATGTAAACTAGATTGTGCATAGTCCTCATTTTACACACTTTTTATACTTGGAGTGTAAATTTAAATTATAAGTGTAACATCGATGTGCCTCTGCATGATTATGCACAGAGCACAGGAACAAAATACAGTTGTGCAATAATGGTTTGCTTTCACTGGAAACAAAAGCATAATTTGTTACAAAATATTAATTCTCAGTTGCAACTTAGTTTTCCATCTTATTAATTATACAATCCTAAAATTCTAGGAAAATATGCACAGTGCTTCTGAAGCTGAATGGAAAAAAAACATTCCTTATTTATCAGTGTGCAGTTTCTTTTTTTGAAAGGCTTCAGAGAAGTACATTCTGTTTCAGAGGTGGCTTGCAATTCCATCCATGTAGATAAAAATCAAAAGAAGCCTTCTGGTTTCTGTCAAGTAACCTGACCTTTGCACTGCCCTCTGCTCTAAACCAGTGTGTAAATGTACACAGGAAAATAATAAAGCTGTCGTATTTACAAGATTTTCATGCATAAAAAGGCCTGGTATGCACCTGATCTGGAGGCCTGCCTGGACCTCAGTCTTCAGTCTGCATAGTGGTAGTATCTGATTCCATGTACTTTTGAGCTTCTCAGTGGGGTCATGTCGATACCATTGACAAAGCTTTATTTGACATGTCATCAAAGCAAATTTAATTTCATACAAAAATATCATATTAAAACGAAGAAATGTTAAAAACCATGCAACTCTACATCACAGCTAAAAAAGGAAGATCCAACCCTTGTTAGAATCAATTAAAAAAACAATAATTTATCCAGTGCATCCCCCCGTTTCCACTGAGGCTCAGTCTCCTTAGCCATGCCCTATGCAAATTCTTAGCTACAAAGTACAAGAGATTAAGATCTCTACTTTTCCTGCATAGGTCCATTGCGTCTGCTGTCCTTCAGATGCCCTTCAATTTAAATATTGGTTTTAGATACTTGGCTCTTTAGTTGTTACTGCTAAGGCAAAGCAAGACGAAGTGGAGAACCAACTCATGCAACGCCCCATACGCTGGGCATTTAGTACCATTTTGCCCATTCCAGTTCCTCTTGAAAGAAGCCACTCGCAGTGTTCCTGCTCTCAGATCGTAAAAAAGCAAGAAGACGTGGCCTGGCTATAGAACATCTAGGTGTGGTTCGTAGCTGAATGTTACCATGGCCTTCAGGTTTTGTTGGCCACAGGAGAGCCTTATACAAGCCAACTCCATTGTTCGTCTGCAATCCTGCCTACATGCTAGTTGACCACTGACTTCGAGTTGGCTGGCATACTGTGCGGTTGTTCCCAGAATGACGCAAGGCCCGTTCTCATACACCAATATTTTATGTTTTACCCATGGAGTTGACCGACTGGATTCCAGTGCCAGGTAGTTAGCCAGCAATTCTCTATACATATGTAGACCAGGTATTGGTATATGGACCCAGAACAGGAATGGTTTTATAGATATTGTGTGCTCAATGGGGTATAAATCACATTCCATGTGTAGTATTACATTAGGCGCACTTCTGGGCTGCTGCAGCAAGGATTTTAAGAATTTATTTTCAATCACATTCATAGACCAGATTTTATGTCCCCAGATCTCTGCATCATACTGAGACGCTGGGGGCGCTTGTAATGTATACATTTCTGGGGCCAAAGCTCCCTGCCCAGGTGACTGGAAAAACTTCCTGATACCCCTACTGTACCCATTTAGGGTAGTGGTTGCTTTTATGACTTGATCACCCCAAGTTCAGTTTTCGGCAAAATACAGGCCCAGATTGTTATAGGAATTGTGTAGTAATGAGGACACTGGATGGTTGTAGAAGGATCTTTATTGCAGCAACCCTGAGCCCCAGCAGGACTTCAACAACCACCAACTGCAGTTCATGGAATGTGGAACCAGCTCCACAAGTAAACGGAGAGACAACGTTGGCACGGATAGAATGTTAAGGTGAGCATTCCAAGTAAAGCTTCAGCTCACATTGTAACAAATTGACCTGCTCCAGTCTAACTCCCTCTATCGCTGTTTGACTGTCCTACATCTAAAGACTAGATTTTGTGTTTTACTTTTGTTGATTGCCAAGCCAAGGTCACTACATTTCTTCGCGAAAACTGCTGTGCTGCGCTTTATGCCCATTGGAGTAGTCGACAGCAATATCGCCTCATCTGCAAAGAATAATGCAGGGAAGCGCTGGCTGCCCACCCTCGCCAGGGGATTGGGGGTGCCATGCTATTGGCCTCCTGTTCTTCAATTAGCCTGTTAATATAAATTCAAAATAAGAGCGGGCCAGTATGCATCCCTGCTTTACTCCACTCTGCACTGTAACTCAAAACGCTCTATATTATCTCTTTCAGCCCCCATCGCACCGAAGCCCTATTGGAGTACAGTGCCTGTATAATGGACAACAAGCCTGATGGGATGTTATATCCTATTAGCGTCTGCCACAGCTGGCTTCTGGGAATCGAGTTAAAGGCTGTTTTTAAGTCGGCAAACACTGCGTACAACTTGTTGTTGTTCAAAATTGTGTACTTGCTGACTGAGGTCTAACCTATGGCACTGCTCAACAGTCTCCATCCCCTGTTTGAAACCTGCCTGAAGCGTACTAATGGTCCAGTTAGACTCAACCCATTCTTGCAGGTGGCCTAGAATGACCTTTGTGTACGCTTTCCCTGCTGCATAAAGTAAGGAGACAGAGCGGTAGTGCTCTGGATGGTCTTTAGCTCCATTCTTAAAAATAGGCACAATTATGGCCTCCCGCCATGTCGGGTAGACAATACCCAGCTGTATAGCTACATTAAAAACTCTGGCCAGTATCTGGGCCCAAATAGTAGATACATTTTTATAAAAATCCACAGGTATACAATCTGGGGCTGGTGCTTTCAACAAGGCCCTTGGGGTCCCTCAGCTGATTGCCATGTGGTTCTACCTCATTCAAATCCTCAAGGTCCTCCTATAGATTCCGAAAATAATTGCGCCAGGCATCTGGAGGTATGCTACACTGCAAATCACAGGAGGCATCTGGTGCCATGCCAAGAGCTAATTTCCAAAAAGTACATGTCATTGCCCTTACATGCCTCGAGCATAAACTCAAATTTTGCCTGGAAATAAGTATTTTTCTCTACCATGGTCTTATGTGTTGAACTATACTACCGTAGAATGTTAGTGTCAATGTTTTGGCCAAATTTAAGGCATGCCATAATACTGGCTTTACAGAAGCATCATTCCTCATCATACCACCCCTGGGTTGTTAGGTCGCCTAGCTTGGCCTTGTACTTTTTGCCTGGCGTAGTCAAAAAAGGTCTTTAGCGATTCAACCATATGGGCTTATTCGCTCATTACCTCTACTCGTCCTATCGGATCACAAATTGTTGGGGGGGAGGGGATTCATGTCAATGTTGAAGGGTAGTGCTGAGAGGTATGAGCCTTGTGCAACCTCACAAATTGGGTGTGCATGTTGGCATTGAAGGGTGGAAACTAGTGGTTTCCATTCTTTCGGTCAAGAAGGATTTTATCCATTGTAGATCTGTGTTGCTTATCCCTATTTCTTGCATTCTTTTGATGAGGTTTGCATGGTTGACTGTCTAAGGCCTCTGGAAGGCTAGTTGTATTGGGGCAGAAATAATGCTGGAGTCTGAGTTAATTTTAAGGCCATCTTAGATTGAGGGAAACTGAACCAGTGCTATTCTTCCTGGCCTGAATCCGACTTATGCCTCATCCAGTAGGTGGTTGGTTACCACATGCCAGGATTTGTCTATGAAAAGTAGGTTTCTAAGAGTTTGGCCAGGTAATTTGTGGGGTTATCTGTGTTTACTAATGGGTCTTTGAGAAATGGTTTTAATGTGGGCAGCTTTGACACTCCTAGGCATGGATCTTGTTGCCAGCGAATAGTTAATCAAATTGCAGAACTATTCTGTAAGTGTCTGTTTGCTGAGGATGTTCTTATAGATGTCCAGTGGGGTATGGGCATACTGGCGAGGGACGGATGTTGCTTTTCTTTACTGGCTTAGCAAAGTCTTCTGTCAAGATAGGTGTGAAGTAATTAAGAATTGTGGTTGTCCCTGAGTTTGGGTCACTGTTGACATTGCTGCTTATTTTGTGTTGATGACTTTTTGGATGTTTAGACTTTGTTTTTAAATGGTTTGGGAGGTTATCGCAGAGTTTCTGGGTGTGACGGAGTGTTATTGCAAGCTGTTGGGTTTCTTACCTCATTGATGATGTTGAACATCTCTTTCTGTGCATTCCTTGCTTTTGAAATGCGTTTGGCATAGTACCGTTTTTGTGCTTTTAAGATTTCTGCTTTGTAGATGCGCATCTATTTTCGGATAGATTTTTGTCCTGTAATTCTTCAAGCTTGTTAGAGTGTCGTGTTTATGTTCATCATGGCTCTGAGGTGGGTCGTGAAACATCTTGTAGCCTTTTCTTTTTGAAGTTGGTGAAGTGTCATTGGTGCTACAGCATCTGATCCATTTTTGGAGTGTCAATATTTATTTTGTTGGAAGTGTGTTCAGGGGATATTTTGGTGATTTTGTGGATTCCAGTTTGGTGTTGAGGTCGAAGGTGTCGAGTCTTCCAGTTTATTTATTGTTGGCTTCTGATTTGTGGTTGGCATGTACTTCTGTTGGACCTTGCATAACAAAGGGTATTATAAGGTGCTGTCTCTAGAGTATGTGTATTGGGGGTGCAATTGTAGCTGTTTTTTGTTGTTGCAGAAGATTGCATACAATGTGTCTGGCTGAGTATACCAATTGTTCTAGGTGCATAGTGGATTGTTGTAAGGTCAGTGATTTTACAGTGTTGGTATTTTCAATGTCTGGTTTGAAGATTTGCTGCAATAGTCTTGAGACACCTGAACGAATGGAGTTGGTTGACCCATCATCATGTTTTAATCATTAATACACTAAAATGTATGGTCAAGGAAAAAAAATACAACTCCGTCTACATTGCGTCCATTGACCTTGAACAGGCATTCGACTCGATTGACCGTAGACTATTGTGGAATAAACTGAGAAAATGGGACAGCCCAAATGATCTAAGAGAGCCCTTGGAGGCACTGCATAGCGGGACCTCTCTCAGAATTAGATTGGACAGAAATGGAACTCTTTCTAACAACATTGTCTCACAAAATGGGCTGAAACAGGGGTGCCGTATGGCTCCAGTAGTATTCTGCCTATTTATTTCTGACATGCACAAAGTTTTCGATGCTATAAGAACTTTTCCACCGAAGATTACGGTGGGCAGGCTGCTGTTTGCGGATGATCTTTTACTGTTAGACCAGACTGCGAAAGGTCTCCAGCGACAGCTAAAAGCATTGGAAACTTACACTCAGGCCAATGCTCTAAGAATCAATCCCAAAAAGTTGAAAATCCTGGTACTAGGAACCAATAACAAAGAAATTCAGGTGGTCCTTGTCTGGGGAAGCCGTTCCTCTGGTTTCGTCCATGATTTACCTTGGGAGCTCACTAAACAATAGCATCAATGACGGTCCGGGCGTGGAGAGGCTAAGAAGTAAGGTCAAGAACTTGGCATCGCAAGCACTCTTGATCAAACAATGCTACTGTTCATTTTCATGTCGACCGCTCATTGATTTCTATAAATTAAAAGTATCACCCATCCTGACCTATGCTGCTGAGGCGAACTTTTTTCTGGCGCCCGAGGTCTGGCGTTTACTGGAAGGTTTATTTTGGAAAAGAGTTTTGAGGCTTCCAACATCTTTACCCATTGAATGCGTGAGGAAAGAACTGGGGTTAACCTCCCTCTACACTGCTATGGTTTGGAAATCTCTGACCCTATACAGCAAATGCCTTGTTCCTCCGGAAAGAAGTGGCTTTTTGACTATCAATGAAGTGCTGTCCACTAAACAGGTTCCACTCCTAAATACATGGCAGAAAACTTGCAAGTGCATCTTGGACAACATTGCCCAAACAGTAAATCTGCTAGAGGTTAACCCGTCCAAAGTGAAGAAAAAACTCCTCGACTGGGATTGGATCTCGACCCAGGACAAGCTTAATTCATTAAAGTCCCTGTCCTTGGTTTGGGAAGACTATTATTGTAGGGGTAGAATGCTTCCTTATTTAGACAGATTCCTGTCTCCCAAAGAAAGGCATCAATTCCTGAGATTCCGCCTAAACCTCTACCCCACAAGAGAAGTCATGGGAAGAAGGTCCAAAAACGGGTATGATCGGATTTTGTTATGCCGAGGCTGTGGTCAGGAGACTGAAACGTTATACCATCTGATAATGAGCTGTACTTCATTAACATTTCTCAGAGAAAAATGGTTGGCAAAACACTTTGAAAATTTTAAACTTAAACCGCCCCTAGAGAGGTGGTTTATCTTAAGATGGGGAGGAAAATTATCTCCGACATTGGCACTGTTGAACTTTGTGAGAATTTTTTTTAACTTTGGGCACTTAGTTCCTCTATGGTCTATGAAATCAATTCTGTGCATAGAGGTTCAGTGCCTTTGTTCTTTAATATTGTCTTGTTTGAATATTGGCGATTTTTACTACCTTTTTTTTCTTTTTTCTTTTTTCTCCCCTCTTGAGGTGGCTTATTTCTCGTTTTCTTCTTTTTTTCTTGTGTGCATTTAAAGTTTTTTTGGAAACTAATTGCAATAAAAAAATAAAAAAATCTTAGTAAGACCAGGCAGGAACGTCCTTTCACCAAAATGACAGGGTTACCGGAAGTGACAGCATGCGACCCTTGACCCCTGACATCACAGGAAGTGATGTAATTTGACCCCACCCCAAACTGATATTGCAGGAAGCGATGGAACACGACCTTTCACCCGTTGACAAAACAGAAAGTGGCATCACATAGCATTTTACACTACGAAAAATATGGTTACGATATCACTATAATGTGATGTACATTTCATACAAGCATGGATCGCCATATGTATCATTAAAATCAGTGTGTATAGGCCCATATTACCAAATTACTGTGAATGCAAGCAGACGTCCATGACCAAATGATAATGATGTGTTATTATATAGCATTTACGCTTAAGCACTTTATATAAAAAAATATATACACCCAATATCACCCAACCTGTGTTGGTACTCCTTTATCGACCTCAGAAGGATGAAGGGCTGAGTTGAGGCATTTAAGAACAGACTAAATCAGTGACTCACCCCCTGAAGTGTGCCTGAAATAAACCTTTAATGAGTCTAGCAATTATTGTATAGAATTCCAGAAAGACCCATTTGGTATCCCTATTCTTTCTTATTTAGGGTCCGTGCTGAAAGTGTTAGACTTGTGGCAATCCTGTTTGGGGCCTGAACAAGAAAGCCGGCAAGAGCCACATGGTGCTGGCCACAGCCCAGGAGCTTGCATTACCATTTTTTTTTTTTTTAGGTCGCAAGGGACCCCTAAATGACGTCCCCGAGACCAGGTAGTCTACTCTATAGTTGTGGTGGTTGTGGAATCTTCTATTGACTCTGTAAAGGGCAATTTGTGTGTTGGGGGTCTGTATATTAGTAGGAATTAAAGATTGGTTTGGTGGTGCAGAGTTAAGTGGAGGAAAATTGATAAACTATTTGGGATATTTAATGATGGTGATGTTGTGATTTTTAGATGATCTTTGTATGCAATGGCTAGGCCACTTCCTCTCCCTCCCCCCACCCCCCCGTTAGCCTGCCTGAGTTTTGAAATGGTTAGGGAGTGATAAGTGGGCA